>NC_138347.1:127604212-129059837 GCF_046562875.1 Panthera onca | reverse complement strand
ATATATTATATTATAAACCCCGTTGGAACAGGTATCATGTCTGTTTTTGCTCCCTGTTAAATCCCTGGAGCCTCTACTAATGATTTATAAACAGAAGATGCTTTGTGAACTTTTGTTTGATTCATTAATTATGGTGAACCTTTTTTTGTTCATTAATGAATTGGACACTGTTCTGGTACTTGAAATCTGATATGAAAAGTTTATGTTATGAATGTGAATCAGGACCACAATATTCATTTAATGTTATTGCTGTCATCCTTAGGGTGCTAGCCTGACCTTGATTGATCTCCCTGGCCATGAGAGCTTGAGACTTCAATTCTTAGAGCGTTTTAAGGCTTCAGCCAGGTAAGTAGGATTTAGAGTGAACTTGCCTGAATCTGTATATCAAGGTCACCCATATTTGCTCTGGTGGTATTCAGGAGGCAGCCTGGTGCCCTGCCAAGGAAAGCATAGACCCTGGGGTCAACCATGTCTGGTTTGCAAGCCCACCTTTACTGGTTTTTATGAGGATTGTATGAGATAATGTTTGAAAGTGTTTCTCAAGAGTGTTCAGAAAGCGTTAACACTTACCATGTTAATAAAATTTTCATTTCCTTTGAGGACAAATTGTAATTACATGTAGAGCTATTAAAATCTGAAAAAGGAATTTTAAAGCTAGGTGAAATCCTAGAAGTTATTTAAATCCAATATTATATATTTCTGTTCTTAAATTACCCAAATTTAATGTCTCAAAAGTACAGAACAATATTTTCTTATTTCTTTTAGTATTGTCCTAGTGTTACTCTTATTTCCTGAAATTCTTGTGCTGCAGTTTATTCTTGTTTTGTCTCTCACACTGGTGAAAACTTACGAGGGAAATAATATACCACATTTCATTGATTTTTTTTTTTTTTTAATACCACATTTCATTGATTTTAAGACATTTTATTATCTATGAAATTAGAATGAATGCTTTTTATGGTTGTTTGTGTCATAGTTTAATTGGCAGTATTTTTCTCTTTCTTAGTTGTACCTGAAATAAGAATGTGTCTTTTAATTGAGGAATCTTAGGTTTGATGGAATGTGGTAGTTATTTCTTTCATTATTTATGAAGATGTCTTGACTTTTATTTTGTTGTTTCTTCCTTGCCCACAAGATGGTGATGATGAGCAGTCTATCATGGATGAGACTGTTGTGTGAATTTTTTAAAAAATAAACTTTTTTAGAGCAGTTCTTGGTTCAGAGCAAAATTGAGCAACAGATCTAGAGATTTCCCATATTACATCCCCCTGCCCTTGAGCCAACATATGCATAGCCTTCCCTGTTATAAGCACCCTCCACCAGAATGTTCATTTGTTACAATTGATGAAGCTACACTGACACATCGTAATCATTCTGAGTCTGTGTGTTTTTTTTGTTTGTTTATTTTTGTGAGAGACAGGGAGAGAGTGAGTGAGTGAATGAGCGAGCGAGCGAGAGAGGGGCAGGGAGAGAAGGAGACAGAATCTGAAGCAGGCTTCAGGCTCAGCTGTCAGCACAGAGCCTGATTCTGGACTCGAACCTACGGATTGTGAGATCATGACCTGAGCTAAAGTCAGACATTTAACCGACTGAGCCACCCAGGTGCCCCTGAGTCTGTGTTTTGCATTAGGATTCACTCTTGGTGTACATTC
Source organism: Panthera onca (assembly GCF_046562875.1). NCBI lineage: Eukaryota > Metazoa > Chordata > Mammalia > Carnivora > Felidae > Panthera > Panthera onca. The sequence continues at coordinate 129,058,185 of NC_138347.1, read as the reverse complement.
TACAGATTTGAACAAATGTATAATGACGTGTATTCACCATTGACAGTATCATACAGACTGTTTTCACCATCCTAAAAATCCTCCGTGTTATGCTAATTCATCCCTGTCTGTCCACTAATCCCTGAAAACTACTCATCTTTTTTATAGTTCCCATAGCTTTGCCTTTTCTAGAGTGTCATATAATTGGAATCATACAGTATGTAGACTTGCAGGGCGGCTTCTTTTACTTACTAATATATATTCATGTTGCTTCCATATTTTTTCATTGTGTGATAGTTCATTTCTTATTAATGCTGAATAGTATGTCTTTGTCTGGATGTAAACAGTTTATCCTTTCACCTGCCTAACGACTTCTTGGCTGGTATAAAAATCGCGTGTAGGTTTTTGTATGGACATTAGTTTTTGGGTGAATATCAAGGAGTGCAATTGAAGAATTATATGGTAAGAGTATGTTTAGCTTTGCGAGAAATTGCCAAACTGTCTTCCAAAGTGGCTGCACCATTTTGCATTCTCACCAGCGATAAACAAGAGTTCCTGTTGCTCTTCATCCTGACCAGCCTTTAGTGTTGTCAGTGTTATAGATTTTAGCTGTTCTAATACATAGGTAGTAATACCTAACTGCTTTAATTTGCATTTCCATGAAGACGTTGATATGATGGGGAACATCTTTTCATGTACTTATTTGCTCTCTATAAATCTTGTTTGGGGAGGTGTCTATAAAAGTTCCTTGACCTATTTTTAAATGGAGTTATATGAGTTTTTTATATATTTTGGATAACAGTCCTTTATCAGATCTTTTGCAAATACTTCCTACCAGTCTGTGGCTCATTCTTCTGATGCTGACGTTTGTAGAGCAGAAATTTGTATCTTTCAATAAAAGATCAGTTTATTGATCTTTGTTCATGGATTGTGCCTTTAGGGTTGTATCTAGAAAATCATTGCCAGACCCAAGATACCTTGATTTTCTCCCGTGTTCTCTCTGAGGAGTTTTGTGCTTTTGTGGTTTACATTTAGGTATGTGATCCATTTTGAGCTAATTTTTCTGAAAAGTATACAGCCTATATTTATTCATTGTATGTATTCATATTTTTGCATGTGGGTATTTAGCTGTTCCAGCATCATTTGTTGAAAAGATTATCTTTGTTTTGTTGTACAGATCTTACTTGACTTATAATAGGATTATATTCTGATAAACCCATAGTAAATTGAAAATTGAAAATGCATCTAATACACCTACCGAATATCATAGCTTAGCCTAGCCTGCCTTAAATGTGTTCAGAACACCTAGATTAGCCTACAGTTCATCAAAATCATCTAACACAAAGCCTATAATAAAAGTGTTGAAAATCTTAATGTAACTTGTTGAAATCTGTAGTAAAAGTGAAAAACAGACTGGTTCTGTGTATTGATTATTTACCTTTGCAGTCGAGTGCCTGACTGGGAGCTGTGGCTCGTTGCTGCTGCCCAGTATCACAAGAGATTGTTCTGCATATTGCCAGCCCAGGAAAAGATTAAAATTCAAAATTTGAAGTCTGGTTTTTACTGAATGCGTATTGTTTTCACACCTTTGTAAAGTAAAAAAAAAATTGTAAGTTGAACCATTGTAAGTCAGGGACCATCTGTATTGCCCTTGACCAGATTAATGGACTTTGTTCTTTTGATCTCTGTTTTCATCAGGACCTGCTGTCTTGGTTAACTAAAGCTTTATAGTAAGTTGGGCAGAGTCAGTCCTTCAGCTTTGTTCTTCATTATTATGTTGGCTATTCTGGGTCTTCTGCCTCTCCATATAAACTGTAGAATGTGTCAGTATCCATGGAATAAGTTGCTGAGGTTTTGATTGGATTTAATTGTATCTATAGATTGAGTTGGGAAGAAGAGACATTTTGAAACTGTTTAGTCTTTGTATCCATGATTGTGGAATGTCTCTGTTTATCTAGTTACACTTTGATTCTGTTGATCAGTTTTGTAGTTTTCCTGATACAGATCTTGACATATTTTATTAGACTTATACCAAAGGTTCATTTGGGGGGGGGGGGGGGGGATGATAATGGTATTGTGTTTTTAATATTTTGTTGTTGTTGTGATTGTTGTTTTTTACTGCTTTAGGATATGAAAGCCTCTCTCTAGAAAGGATTCATATTTCCTCCTGTTGGGAGCCCTAGGGGTTCATGGAGTCTGCCCATTTTTTTTTTTTTTTCTCAATTAGCCTCTTTATTTTAAAGAAAGGCGGGGGGGGGGGGGCGCATTTCTGCCTCCATTGTATGGTTCTTGCCCCATTTGTTTCTTGACATTTTGCTTCTCATATACTGTTACTCATATGAAAGAAGCTAATATTTGATAAGTATTAACTTTCTAGAAGATAATTTTTTATAGTTATTTTTAAATTTATATCCACATTAGTTAGCATATAGTGCAACAATGATTTCAGGAGTAGCTTCCTTAATGCCCCTTACCCATTTAGCCCATCCCCCTTCCACAACCCCTCCAGCAACCCTCTGTTTGTTCTCTGTATTTAAGAGTCTCTTATGTTTTGTCCCCCTCCCTGTTTTATGTTATTTGTGCTTCCCTTCCCTTAAATTCATCTGTTTTGTATCTTAAATTCCTCATGAGTGAAGTCATATATTTGTCTTTCTCTAATTTCACTTAGCATAATACTCTCTAGTTCCAAGCACTTTGTTGCAAGTGGCAAGATTTCATTCTTGATTGCTGAGTAATATTCCATCCTATATATATATATATATATATGTGTATATATATATATATATACACACACACACATATATATATACATATATATACACACACACACACACATATATATACATATATATACACACACACACACACATATATATACATATATATACACACACACACATATATATACATATATATACACACACACACATATATATATACATATATATACATATATATACATATATGTGTATATATATCGCATCTTCTTTAGCCATTCCTCAATGGACATTTGGGCTTTTTCCATACTTTGGCTATTGTTGATATTGCTGCTGTAAACATTGGGGTACATGTGCCCCTTCGAAACAGCACACCTGTATCCTTTGGATAAATACCTAGTAGTGCAATTGTTGGGTTGTAGAGTAGTTCTGTTTTTAATTTTTTAAGGAACCTCCATACTGTTTTCCAGAGTGGCTGCACCAGTTTGCATTCCCACCAGCAGTGCAAAAGAGATCCTCTTTCTCCACATTCTTGCCAACATTTGTCATTGCCTGGGTTGTTAATGTTAGCCATTAGCCTGACAGGTGTGAGGTGGTATCTCATTGTGGTTTGGATTTGTATTTCCCTGATGATGAATGATGTTGAGCATTTTTTCATGTGTTTGTTGGCCATCTGGATGTCTTCCTTGGAGAAGTGTCTATTCATGAGTTTGATAAGTTCTTTATAGATTTTGGATACTAACCCTTTATCTGATACATTGTTTGCAAATATCTTCTCCCATTCTGTCGGTTGCCTTTTAGTTTTGCTGATTGTTTCCTTCGCTGTGCAGAAGTTTTTTATTTTGATGAGGTCCCAATAGTTCATTTTTGCTTTTGATTCCCTAGCCTCTGGGAGGTGTTGAGTAGGAAGTTGCTGCGGCTGAGGTCAGAGAGGTTTTTGCCTGCTTTCTCAGAACTCTAGGATTTTGATGGCTTCCTATCTTATGTTTAGGTCTTTCATCCATTTTGAGTTTATTTTTGTGTCTGGTGTAAGAAAGTGGTCCAGGTTGATTTTTCTACATGTCGCTGTCCAGTTTTCCCAGCACCATTTGCTGAAGAGACTGTCTTTATTCCATTGGATATTCTTTCTTGCTTTGTCAAAGATGAGTTAGCCATACACTTGTGGGTCCATTTCTGGGTTGTCCTGTTCTGTTGATCTGAGTGTCTCTTATTGTGCCAGTAGTGTACTGTCTTGATTACAGCTTTGTAATACAGCTTGATGTCCTGGATTGTGATGCCTCCAGCTTCGGGGTTTTTTTTGTTTTGTTTTGTTTTTTGTTTTTATTTTAACGTTTATTTATTTTTGAGACAGAGAGACAGAGCGTGAGCAGGGGAGGGGCAGAGAGAGAGGGAGATACAGAATCTGAAACAGGCTCCAGGCTCTGAGCTGCCAACACAGAGCCCGACGCGGGGCTCGAACTCAACGAGCTGCAAGATCATGACCTGAGCCAAAGTCGGACTCTCAACCGACTAAGCCACCCAGGCGCCCCAAGCTTCGGTTTTCTTTTTCAAGATTGCTTTGGCTATTCAGGATCTTTTCTGGTTCTGTACAGATTTTAGGATTCTTTGTTGTAGCTCTGAAGAATGCTGGTGTTATTTTGATAGGGATTGCATTGAATTGCATTGTAGATTGCTTTGGGTAGTGTTGACATTTTAACAATATTCTTCCTATCTGGGAGCATGGAATATTTTTCCTTTTTTGTGTGTGTCTTCTTCAATTTCTTTCACAAGCCTTCTATAGTTTTCAGTGTATAGATTTTTCACCTCTTTGGTTAAATTTATCCTGAGGCATTTTATGGTTTTTGGTGCATTTGTAAATGGGATCGATTCCTTGATTTCTCTTTCTGTTGTTTCATTATTGGTGTATAGGAATGCAACCAATTTCTCTGCATTGATTTTATATCCTGTGACTTTGCTCAATTCATGGGTCAGTTCTAGCAGTTTTTTGGTAGAATCTTTGGGTTTTCCATAAGAATATCACGTCATCTGCGAAGAGTGATGGTTAGGGATGGTTAGCGAAGAGTGATGGTCCTCCTGACCAATTTGGATGCCTTTTATTTCTTTGTGTTGTCTGATTGCTGAGGCTAAGACTTCCAATACTGTGTTGAATAACAGTGGCGAGAATGGACATCCCTGTTATGTTCCTGACCTTAGGGGGAAAGCTCTCAGTTTTTCCCCCCATTGAGGATGATATTAGTGTTGGGTTGTTCATATATGGCTTTTATGATCTTGAGGTATGATCCTTCTATCCCTACTTTCTTGAGGGTTTTTATCAAGAAAGGATGCTGTATTTTGTCAAATGCTTTCTCTGCATCTATTGAGAGGATCATATGCTTCTCATTTCTTTTATTGATGTGATGTATCACATTGATTGTTTTGCAGATATTGAACCAGCCCTGATGCCCAGGTGTAAATTCCACTTGGGGTCGTGGTGAATTATTCTTTTCATGTATTGTTGGATCCAGTTTGCTAGTATCTTGTTGAGGATTTTTGCATCCATGTTCATTAGGGAAATTGGTCTGTAGCTCTCCTTTTTAGTGGGGTCTTTGGTTTTGGAATCAAAGTAATGCTGGCTTCATAGAAAGAGTTTGGAAGTTTTCTTTCCATTTCTATTTTTTGGAACAGCTTCAACAGAATAGGTGTTAACTCTTCTTTAAATGTTTGGTAGAGGGGTGCCTGGGAGGCTCAGTTGGTTGAGCGACCAACTGTGGCTCAGGTCATGATCTCACAGTTTGTGAGTTCGAGCCCCGCATCGGGCTCTGTGCTGACAGCTCAGAGCCTGCTTCTGATTCTGTGTCTCCTCTCTCTCTCTGCCCCTTCCCCACTCATGCTCTGTCTCTCTCTGTCTCAGAAATAAATAAACATTAAAAAAAAAAAATGTTTGGTAGAATTCCTCTGGAAAGCCATCTGGCCCTGGACTCTTGTTTTTTGGGAGATTTTTTATTACTGATTCTATTTCTTTACTGGTTATGGGTCTGTTTAAATTTTCTATTTCTGACTGTTTCAGTTTTGGTAGTTTATATATTTCTAGGAATTTGTCCATTTCTTCCAGATTGCCCATTTTATTGGTGTATAATTGCTTGTAATATTCTCTTGTTTGTATTTCTGCTGTGTTGGTTGTGATCTCTCCTCTTTCACTCTTGCTTTTATTTATTTGGGTCCTTTCCTTTTTCTTTTTGATGAAACTGGCTAGGGTTTATCAATATTGTTAATTCTTTCAAAGAACCAGCTTCTGGTTTCCTTGATCTGTTTTGTTTTGTTTTGTTTTGTTTTTTGTTTCCATGGCATTGATTTCTGCTCTAATCTTTATTATTTCCTGTCATCTGCTGGTTTTGGGTTTTATTTGCCGTGCTTTTTCCAGCTCTTCAAGGTGTAGGTTAGGTTGTGTATCTGAGACCTTTCTTCCTTCTTTAGGAAGGCCTGGATTGCTATATACTCCCCTCTTATGACTGCCTTTGCTGCATCCCAGAGGTTTTGGGCTGTGGTGTTATCATTTTCATTGGCTTCCATGTACTTTTTAATTTCCTCTTTAACTTCTTGGTTAGCCCATTCATTCTTTAGTAAGATAGTCTTTAGTCTCCAAGTTTTGTTATCTTTCCACATTTTTTCTTGTGGTTGATTTTGAGTTTCACAGCGTTGTGGTCTGAAATATGCATAGTATGATCTCAATCTTTTTGTACTTGTTGAGGGCTGATTTGTGACCCCGTATGCGATCTATTCTGGAGAATGTTCCATGTGCATTGGAGAAGAATGTGTATTCCGCTGCTTTAGGATGAAATGTTCTGAATATATCTGTTAAGTCCATCTGGTCCAATGTGTCATTCAAAGCCATTGTTTCCTTGTTGATTTTCTGTTTAGTTGATCTGACCATTGTAAATGGGGTGTTGAAGTCCCCTACTATTATGGTATTATTATCAATGAGTTTCTTTATGTTTGTGATTAGTTGATTTATATATTTAGGTGTTTCATGTTTGGAACATAAATGTTTACAATTGTTACATCTTCTTGGTGAATAGACCCCTTAATTATGATATAAAGCCCTTCTTCATCTCTTGTTACAGTCTTTATTTTAAAGTCTAGTTTGTTTGATGTAAGTATTGCTAGTCCAGCTTTCTTTTGGCGACCATTAGCATGATAGATGGTTCTTCATCCCCTTACTTTCAATCTGAAGGTGTCTTTAGGTCTAAAGTGGGTCTCTTATAAACAGCATATAGATGGATCTTGTTTTCTTATCTACTCTGTCTTTTGATTGGAGCATTTAGACAATTGACATTTAGAGTGAGTACTGAAAGGTATGAATTTATTGCCATTATGTTGCCTGTAGAGTTGGAGTTTCTGGTGTGTTTTCTGGCCCTTTCTAGTCTTTGTTGCTTTGGGTCTATTTTTTTCCCCTCTTTTCTCCCTTCAGAAAGTACCCCTTAAAATTTCTTGCAGGGCTGGTTTAGTGGTCATGAACTCCTTTCTTTAATTTTTGTTTGGGAAACTTTTTATCTCTCCTTCTATTTTGAATGACAGCTTTGCTGGATAAAGAATTCTTGCCTGCCTATTTTTCCAGTTCAGTACATAGAATATATCCTGCCACTCCTTCTAGTCTGCCAAGTTTCTGTGGATAGGTCTGCTGCGAACCTGATCTGTCTTCCCTTGTAGGTTAAGGACTTTTTTTCCCTTGCTGCTTTCATGATTCTCTCCTTGCCTGAGTATTTCGTGAATTTGACTATGATATGCCTTGTTGATGGTCTGTTTTTGTTGAATTTAATGGGAGTCCTCTGTGCTTCCTGGATTTTGATGTCTGTGTCTTTCCCCAGGTTAGGAAAGTTTTCTATGATTTGCTCACATAACCCTTCTACCCCTTTTTCTCTCACTTCATCTTCTGGGACTCATGATTCTGATGTTCCTTTTAAATGAGTCACTGATTTCTGTAATTCTTCAATCATGCTCTTTTGACTTAGTCTTCCTCTTTTTTTCTGCTTCACTCTTTTCCATAGGTTTGTCCTCTGTGTTGTCGATTCACTGCTCTGGTTCATCCATCCTTGCCACCATGGCAACCATTCGAGATTGCAGCTCAGTTATAGCATTTTTTATTTCATCCTGACTGGTTTTGCTTCTTTTATCTCCACAGAAAGGGATTCTAATCTATTTTTGACCCCAGCCAGTATTCTTATGATCATGATTCTGCATTCTAGTTCAGACATCTTGCTTGTATCTGTGTTGATTAAGTCCCTGGCTGTCATTTCTTACTGTTCTTTCTTTTGGGGTGAATTCCTTCGTTTGTGTCATTTTGAAGGAAGAAAAGGAATTAATAAAAATTAAAAAATATAAAAATTAAAGACAACACAAAAATATCAAAGGATACTAGATGCTATATCTGTTTTGGTCTGGTTGTTGAAAGGAGCTTGGTGTATTAGAGAAAAAAGACAAAGATTAAAAAGAAAACATTTGAAAAAATGAACACAATAAAATAGAATACAATAAAATGATGGAAGGAAAATAGAATTTTAAAAATTTACCAAAAATTCAAAACTATAGTAAACAAAAGAAAAAATCTTTTCAATAAAAACATAAAATATTTTCTCTTTCTGTATTTAAGAATAACAAAAAAAGAAAAAAAATTGAATAGATGGATCAGTGAAGAAAATACAATTGAAATTACATTGGTTTCCCCTAGAAGTCAAACTAGGAAGCACTTTATAGTCTGTAAACTAAGCATGCAGAGACTTGTGGTGGTCCTCCTGAGGGCAGTTGGCCCAGTTGGACGGGGCCTAGTGTAACAACTCCATTCTCCACTAGGTGGTGCTGCTTAGCTTACTGGGGTAGATTGTTGTGGCACATGTAGGCATGTATGTGCCTGTGTGGGAGGAGTGAAAATGGCATCATCCACCTACTCAGTCTGTAGTATCAGAACTCTGTTCTCTCCCCGACCATCAGTTAAGCCTCCCTCCTTTGTCTCTGGCTCCTGTGCACTCCCCGTGTTTACACTGTCTGTGACCAAGCTGTCAGGCTTCTAGGCGGCACCTTCCTCCTGAGCTTTATCTAAGGTGGGCTGTGTTTCCCAATCCCTCACTTTTGAGGGACTGCAGCTTTGACCCGTTCTGTCTGGGGAGGGTCTCATTGAGCAATGGCCAGGTGCCTGCCCACCCCCAGGAACTTTCGGGAGACGGTGCTGCTGCCGGATGCCCAGAGACTGTGGCTGGGTGCCACCCCGCCCCAGAAGAAGTTTGTGTGATCATGTAGCAGCAGAGTTTCAGGGATTATGGTAAATCACAGCACACGTTTGGCACCAGATTTTCCCCTTTATGCCCTTGTCCCAACACCAATGAATGTGGTTGTTCTCTGGGGTCTGCTGGGACCTTTGCCTGTGGGGAGGCCACACAGCCTCTACCAAATGTCCTCCCAGGAGGGGAACTGCCTCTCCACATGTGGCCCGAGGATCCCTCGGACCTCACTCTCTGCTCCTGGGGATTCACTCTTCCCACCGGAGCACTGCCAGGTATTGAGCTGCGGAGTTTCAGACTCTGTGCTCCCCCGTCTTAATGGAATTTAACCCCCCCTCTTTTCTCCTTTCTCCCTTCTTTTTTCAGTCCCTCGCAGACTCTTCCTTTTCTCCCCAACTGCTTTTGTGGGGTGGGGGGGTGCTTTCCCATAGTCTCCCCCGTCCCTGTCCTCTCTCCACAAGCAAAAACAGCTCCCTGCCTTCTGTGGCTTCTCTCTCCTCCAGTTCACCTCTCTGTGCTGTGTACCTGCTGAGTTCTGTGGTTCAGGTTGTGCAGATTGTTGTGTTAATCTTCAAATCAGTTTTCTAGGTGTGCAAGATGGTTTAGTTTTCATCTGGCTGCATTTCAGGGACAAGACACACACAAAAAACTTTCATGTTGTTCTGCCATCTTGGCCCCACCTTCTGGGGGCCTCCCTCTTTCTGCTTGAGAATCTTACACCATGACAGAATGTAAATTCATACCCCTGCTGTGTGAGGCTCAAGATACCTGATACTTCAATTCCTCCTGGATTATTTTCCCACATCAGACTCCACTAGACTGCTTTTGAGTTCTAGGCTTTGTGCTAGGTGTTCACTTCCAGCTCCCCAACTGCATTCTGGCCATTGCTCTTTTCCAGCTACACCTGAGTATTCAAACCCTGGTCCCTACAGTCTATTATCTGTTATTTTTCCTGAACTGCTTTGCTTAAGCTTTGATACCTCTTTATTTCTAGCACGTGAGAATTCTCACTGTTGCTGCCTTAGGTTGGGCCCTACTTGGGTAATATAAGATTACCCTCTTATATGTATCTGTCTTCCATTAAGCACCAATATTCTTTGTAATGGAAGAGCATAAATTTTGTAGCTCAGTGTGTCTTTCCCCTTTGCTACCTGGTTTCCTCCCTCCCCTTTCCTACCTTCAGTTCTCTAGGCCATGCTGTTCCACTCCTTTGTGCTCTGCATGCACTACTTTGCAGACTATCTGTGTCCCAGTTTTGTGTCTGGCTAAAATTCAGCTCTGCTATTAACATCTTCATATACATACGTATATATATGTATAGGTATATATGTATGTATATATATATATGCACATATGTGTGTATACATAAGTGTGTATATGTGTATATATGTACGTATATATGCATATGTATTATATTAACGTATGTATGTTAGAGCATGCGCACGCACAGGGGAGATCGGTGTGGGGGAGTAGGAATCCTAAGCAGGCTCCAGTGTGTTAACCAACATTGGGCTCAGTCTCACAAATTGTGAGATCATGACCTGAGCCAAGACTGAGTCTGATGCTTAACTGACTGGGCCACCCAGGCACTGATCTTTTTAGATCAGTCATTGATACATAGTAACACTTGGTAGTCCTTTGTTTTGTTTTTGGGTTTTTTTTTGCATTTTTATACAACTCGATAAAAAATAGTATTTCAAGCTGTACAGTCACCAGAAGTACACAGTTATCAAAAAAGCACACACTTCACTTGGCGTCTCCTCAGCAGTCCTTTGTTAAGTATTTGTGTGGTGTGATTACATGTGTGCATATCTATCTGCATTTGAGTCTGTTGTGTGTTATTCATTAGCATTGAACTGGCTGAGGTTAAGGACATGATTTTTCAACACACTGCTGCACTGTTGCATGTTCACATGCTGCTTTTTCTTTCTCCGTCTCCAGGGCTGTTGTGTTTGTTGTGGATAGTGCAGCCTTCCAACGAGAGGTGAAAGATGTGGCAGAGTTTCTCTATCAAGTTCTCATTGACAGTATGAGTTTGAAGAACACACCGTCATTCTTAATCGCCTGCAATAAGCAAGGTGCCATCATGTTTTCCAGCAATCATAATTGAGATTTTTGTGGGATTGCTACTAAGAATTAATACATTTATCTATGATTGTTATTATTGAGAAAGAGCTAATTATTAATGGACTACGAAGAATTTTAAATCTTAAAATTGTTTATACATCTGCATTTTCATTAGTTTTACCATACAAAGGAGTGACTATGATCAGTTTTTCTTTGATACAGTGTTTTGCATTTTTTAAAATTATAAATCATTTTACTTTATTTACCAAGCTGTTTTGTCAGATTGACAGTATGTCATCTCACACACAGTTGTGGAGGGCCAGAGGGGGAGTCTCTCCTTTCAAACAAATTTACCTTCCAGCACATTTCATCAAGGGGAGTTTGCAGAAGTTGTTTTTCTTTAACCTCATAGCCATTAAAAACTTTTCATCATACCAAGTGAAACTAGGCTTCAGTTTCATTACCTCTAAAATAAGATAAACTAGTTGATTTTATGGTCCTCTTTCAGATTAAAATTCTGATTCTATGAAGAGCCCATTGCATTTCTCAGAAGTGATCAGGTAGTAATAACCTTAATGATGTCTAATCAGGAATCGGTCTTAGAATCATTACCTGACCTCTCTGTTTTTTCTCTTCAGTATAAAGAGAGTAAGTAATATTTATTTGGGTTCTGCTATGTGCAAACCAGTGTTTATCTCTTACCAAGGTGCACTTGAGTAACATACCATCTTAGTATCAGCTGGAAATCTGCTTAGTTTACTTTTATATGACAGGGTTTTTCTGTTAGAGTGAAGGCTCTTGTTACAATAAAAAAACTGGTAGGTGTTCTTTCTGTTACACTGGCTGGACTTCTGTACATATTAATTTAAAAGGTCTGTAAGATGTAGAAAACTTTCAGGAAAGAACTAGTCAATTTTAGGGTCACAAGCGTAATACATTTGTAAGCATTTTTGTAGGAAAACCCATGCATGCAAATATAAAGCTTATTACTTTGATAGTGGAGCTACTAATGGTAAAAAGCTCTTTTAAAAAACTAAAGGGAAAAGAAACTTACTGGTTTAAATAGGAATTTTCCATATGTGCAAGAAGTTTTGGGAAGAGACCCTTTCTGGTTTAAACTATAACAGTGTCTTTATTTCTGTACAGACATTACAATGGCAAAATCTGCAAAATTAATTCAGCAGCAGCTTGAGAAAGAACTGTAAGTATGAATAAGTCATATTGGTTAATGTAGATCTTAACTCTTAGGAAATACAGATATATTGCTTAAAGTCTGGTTGTATATGATTATCATAGTCTGATAAATAGTGTGAAATATATTTGTTAAATAATTGACAAAATTAATGGAATTTTAAAAAGTATCAATGGGATGTTCATGGATACTTCAAAAATTCATGGATAGGGGCACCTGGGTGGCTCAGTCGGTTAAGCGGCCGACTTCGGCTCAGGTCATGATCTCGCGGTCCGTGAGTTCAAGCCCCGCGTCGGGCTCTGTGCTGACAGCTCAGAGCCTGGAACCTGTTTCAGATTCTGTGTCTCCCTCTCTCTGACTCTCCCCCGTTCATGCTCTGTCTCTGTCTCAAAAATAGATAAACGTTAAAAAAAAAATTAAAAAAAAAAATCATGGATAGAAGATCTCAGCTTTTTTGAGGCTATAAATTCAGTGTATTTTCCCACTGTTTCTAGTTCATTTATAGTAGTTAGGAAAGGTTTTAGAAACTACAGACTTTGAAAGCCATGGAAATTTTTGTTGTTGGAGTAAGAAAGGAGCACTTTGGAAGAATTTAAATATCTATGATACTGTATTTTATAGCTTATTTTATTTTCAAGCTACATGACATTATTTAGCTTGAATTTAATGTTTAAACATTTGTAAATTGAGCTGTAACCTTTTGAATTTTAAGGAATCTAACATATCTGTACTCTGCCACTTTGTAAGAGCTAGCTTACCTAGGAGATAACATCAACCTTATAATGAAGCAAGTTTGTTTTCTTATTGCTGTGTATAAGGACTTTTTTTTTCAAATGTTTATTTTTTTTATTTTGAGAGAGAGCTGTGGAGGGGCAGAGAGAGAATCCCAAGCAGGCTTCACACTATCAGTGCAGGGCCCAGCGCAGGGCTTGATTCCCATGGTTCGTGAGGACATGACCTGAGCTGAGATTAAGAGTTGGACACCCGGACGCCTGGGTGGCTCAGTCGGTTGGGCGTCCAACTTCGGCTCAGGTCATGATCTCACGGCTTGTGAGTTCGAGCCCCGCGTCAGGCTCTGTGCTGACAGCTCGGAGCCTGGAGCCTCTTCAGATTCTGTCTCTCTCTCTCTCTCAATCTCTCTCTCAGTCTCTCTCTCTGCCCCTCCCCCGCTCACACTCTGTCTGTCTCTCTCAAAAATAAACATTAAAAAAAAATTAAAAACAAGAGTTGGACACCCAACCAACTGAGCCACCCAGGCGCCCCAGGATTTTCTTTTATTAAAGAAAAGAACCTGATGAGGAAAAATTGCATAAATTCAACTTTGAGCACATTTTTTCCCACTAGGATTTACTTATTACTCCTTTATTCATTTAACAGGCACCTATAATTCATCTAGTATATGGTAAGCCCTGCATTTAGAATGTAGCTACAGGGGGAAATACAATGTGGTTCCTGTACTCAGGAGCTTAGGGTTGACAAATTCCTGCTCAGGATGTGCAAACAAGGAATAGTTTTACATTTATTTATGTATTTATGTATGTGTGTATGTATGTATGGGTTTTTTTGTTTGTTTTGTTTTGTTTTGTTTTTTTAGTTTTATATTTTTAAAGGACAGGTAAAAAAAAATAGTAAGAAAAGTAGAAAAATATGTGACAGAGACTAAATGTCACCTACAAGCCCAAAACATTTAATTTATGGCTCTTGACAGAAAAATTTTACCAGGCCTAGTCTGCCATTTTCTGTGGTTTCTTTCTTTCTTTTTTTTTCTTTTAGTTGAGAATGATATATTTAATTCCATATGCTTTAAACTTCTTAAAATATAAAGAGTAAAGTTAGCTCTTCAATCAGATTTATCAAAGATATCATTTATCAAAGATATTCAAGTTGGGGTGCCTGGGTGGCTCAGTCGGTTAAGCGTCCGACTTCGGCTCAGGTCATGATCTCGCGGTCCGTGAGTTAAGCCCCGCGTCAGGCTCTGTGCTGACTGCTCAGAGCCTGGAGCCTGTTTCGGATTCTGTGTCTCCCTCTCTCTCTGACCCTCCCCCATTCATGCTCTGTCTCTCTCTGTCTCAAAAATAAATAAATGTTCAAAAAAAAAAAAAAAAGATATTCAAGTTGAATATCAAGAGATTTTTTTAAACCCCTTAATGGAGGTGTAAATGATATTTAGAAAGCTGTGCATATTTAATATATACAACTCAGTGCATTTGGGGATAAATACCACCTTTGATACCATCACCACCATTGAGGCCATCAAAATATCCACTATTTCCCAAAGTTTCCTCCTGCTCCCTTAAGTGTGTGTGTGTGAGAGAGAGATTCATGAGAATATTTAAGATACCCTATTAGCAGATTTTAAGTGTACAAGGTAGTATTGTTAGCCATAGATACTATCCTGTATAGTAGATCTCTAGCATATGCTTGTTTGCATAACTGTAACTTTATAACCTTTGACCTAATGGTCAAAGGCTCTCCATTTCTCCCTCCCCCACCCCTGGTAACTGCCATTCTACTCTGCTTCTTTGTGTTTGATTTAGATTCCACATATAAATGTGATCATACAGTATTTGTCTTACTGTGTCTGTGTCTGCTATTTCACTTAGCATAATGTCCTCTAGGTTCATCCATGTTGTTGTAAGTAGTAGGATTTCCTTCTTTTTCAGGGCTGGATAATATTCCACACTATGTTCCACATTTTATTTATCCCTTCATCCTTTGTTTCTTCTATTTCTGTGAAAAATTCCATTGGAGTGTCAATAGGAATTGCATTGAATCTATAGACGGCTTTGCATAATATAACCATTTTAACAGTATTATTCCAATCCAGAAACAAGGGACATCTTTTCCTTTACTCATGTCTTCACTTTCTTTCATGAATGTCTTACAATTTTCAGTGTATAGATCTTTCACCTACTTCATTACATTTGTGTCTATTTTATTTTTGATGCTATTGTAAATAGGATTGTTAATTCTTAATTTCTCTCATAGTTTGTTAGTAATACATAGAAACATAACTGATTGTTGTGTATCAATTTTGTTATCCTGTAACTTTATTGAATTTGTTTAGTAGTTCTGCTTTTTAGTGGTCTTCAGGGATTTATGTATATAAGATTAAGTCATCTGTGAACAGCGATAATTTTACTTCTTCTTTTCTGATTTGCATGCTTTTTATTTCTTTCTTTGCCTAATTACTCTGTCTAGGACTTCCAGTGCTATGCTGAATAGAAGTGGTGAGAGTGAGCATCCTTGCCTTTTCCTGATCTTAGAGGAAAAGCTTTCAGCTTTTCACCATTGAGTATTTTCTGTGGGCTTGTCATATATGACCCTTATTATTTTGAACTACATTCCTTCTGTGCCTGTTGTTGAGTTTTGATCATGAAAGGATGTTGATTTTTGTCGAATGATTTTTCTGTATCTATTGAGATGATTATATGATTCTTATCCTTCATCCTTTTACAGTGGTGTATCACCTTTATTGATATGTTGAACTTTTCATCTTGAGTAAATCCCATTTGATCATAGTGTACAATCCATTAACGTATGTACTGTTGAATTTGTTTTCCAGTATTTTGCTGAGGAATGTTGCATCTATGTTCATTAGGGATGTTGGCCTATACTCTTCTTGTAGTGTCCTTCTCTTGCTTTGATATCAGGGTAATGCTGGCCTTATAAAATGAGTTTGGAAGTGTTACTTCCTCTTTAATTAGGAGATTTGAGAAGAATTAGTATTGATTCTTCTTTAAATGTTTGGTAGAGGGGTGCCTGGATGGCTCAATGTTTTAAGCATCCTACTTTGGCCCAAGTCATAATCTCACAGTTTGTGAGTTTAAGACCTGCATCAGGTGAGCTTGAGCCCTGCTCCAGGGCTCTGCACTTTCTCTCCCTCTCTCTTTCTGTCCCTTGCTCACTTGCATTCTATCTCTCAAAAAAAAAAAAAAAAAAAATTTTAATTAAAAAAAAAAAGTTTGGTAGAATTCACTAGTGAAACCATCTTGTCCTGGGCTTTTCTTTATTGGTGGCTTTTAATTACTGATTCAGTCTCCTTACTCATTATCCGTCTGTTCCAATTTTCTGTTTTTTCATGATTAGGCTTTGGTGTGTTGTGTGTTTCTAGGAATTTATCCATTTCTTCTAGGTGTCTAATTTGTTGATAGTGTCTTATCCTTTGTATTTCTGTGGTGTAAGTTAGCCCTTTCATTTCTGATTTTATTAATTTTAGTCTTCTTTCTTTTCCTCCTTGCTAAGGGATTGTCAGTTTTATTTTTCAAAAAACCAGCTCATAGTTTCATTGATATTTTCTATTGTTCTCTAGTCTATATTTCATTTCTTTATGCTCTGATGTCTATTTTTTCTTTCCTTCTGCTAAGTTTGTGGTAGTTTGTTCTTTTTTCTAGTTCCTGGAGGTGTCAAGTTAGGTTGTTTTTCTGAGATCTTTCTTTTTTCTTAGAGTAGATGTTTATTGCTACAAATTTCCCTCTTAGAACTGCCTTTGCTGCATCCTGTAAGTTTTGGTGTGTTGGGCTTCCATTTTTATTTGTGTAAATATTGTTTTATTTGCCTTGACTTCTTAGTTCTTCAGAAACATGTTATTTACTCCCCACATACTGGTGAATTTTAAAATTTTCCTTCTATTACTGATTTCTAGGTTCATACCATTGTGGTCAGAAAGATACTTGATGTGATTTCAGTCTTAAATTTGTTGACTTGTTTTATGGCCTAATATGTTATCTACCCTGGAGACTGTTCTGTGTAAACTTAAAAAGAATGCATTCTTGGGGCACCAGAGTGGCTCATTCAGTTAAGCATCTGACTTCGGCTCAGGTCATGATCTCGCAATGAGTTCGGGCCCCATGTTGGGCTCTGTGCTGACAGCTCAGAGCCTGGAACCTGCTCTAGATTCTGTGTCTCCCTCTCTCTCTGCCTCTCCTCTGCTCGTTTTCTGTCTCTCTCTCTCTCTCTCTCTCAAAAGTAAATAAACAACAACAAAAAAGAATGCGTTCTTGCAGTTGTTGGATGGAATGTTCTGTATTTGTTAGTTATATTTGTGTTTAGTCTAGTTCACATACTTTGTTTTCTTACTGATTCTGTGTCTGGATTATCTGTTCATTGTTGGAAATGTGAGATTAAAGTCCCCTGCTATCATTGTGTTGATATCTATTTCTCCCTTTAGTTCTGTTAATCTGCTTTATGTATTTAGATTCTCTGATGTTAGGTGCATATATGGTTACAATTGTTATATCCTCTTGATGAACTTATGCCTTTATATAATGACCTTCTTTGTCTCTTTTGACAATTTTTGACTTAAAAGTCTGTTTTGTTGAAATAAGTCTAGCCAGCCCTGCTCTGTTTTGGTTACCATTTGCGTGGAATATCTATCTCTATCCCTTCATGTAGAACCTTAAATCTGGTGTGTCTCTCGTGGAGATAGAACATAGTTCAATCTTGTTTTTTAATCCATTCATCCACTCTGTTTTAAGAATTTAAGCCATTTACATTTAAAGTAATGATAGGTAAGGATTTACTCTGTTTTGTTTTGTTTTATAATTCCTTTGTCCCTTTCTTCTCTTTATAATTTAATTATTTGTTTGTGGTGCTATTTGTGGTGCTTTATTTTGTGCATCTACTATAATCAGATTGACAAAAGTCAGAGACAAAGAGAATTTTGAAAGCTGCAAGAGAAGCCAGTTGTCACAAACAAGGGAAACCCCGTAAGACTAGATTTCTTAGTCTTAGCATATACTTTATGTGCCAGTAGAGTGAAATCATATATTCAAAGTGCTGAAAGAAGAAAAATGCCACCAAGAATATTATACCCAGCAAAGCTGTCCATCAGACATGAAGGAGAGAGAAAAAATTTCTCTTCATGTTTAATTTGTTTGGGGTTCTTTGGGCTTAATGGATCTGGATGTTCATTTCCCTTTCTAGATTTGGGTTTTGTTGTTGTTGTTGTTGTTTTATTTCTTTGAATAAGATTTCTGTTTCTTTGTCTTTCTCTGCTCCTTTTGGGACTACCATAATGCATGTACTTTGTTTATTTAATGATGTCTTATGAATTATATAGGCTTTTTTTTTTTTTTTTTAATGTTTGCTTCTTTTTGCAAGAGACACAGAGTGTGAGTGGGAGAGGGGCAAGAGAGCGAGGGAGACGTAGAATCCGAAGCAGGCTCCAGGCTCTGAGCTGTCAGCACAGAGCCCAAGGTGGGACTCGAACTCACCAACTGTGAGATCATGACCTGAGCTGAAGTCTACACTTAACTGACTAAGCCACCCAGGTGCCCCTATATAGGCTCTCTTTACTCTTTTTTTTTTCTTTTTGTTCTTCTCACTAGGTAACTTCAAATTCCTGATTTTAAGCTCCTCTGATTCTTTCTTCTGCTCTGGCAAGTCTGCTGTTAAAGATCTCTGAATTTTTCACCTTAGTCATTGTGTTATTTAGCTCCAGAATATCATAAAAAAGTTTCATGGTTTCTTTTTGTTGAACTTTATTTTTTTAAGTAGGCTTCATGCTTAATGTGGGGCTTGAACACCCCACCCTGAGATCAAGAGTCACATGCTTTACTGACGGAGCCAGCCACATGCCCTGAACTTCTCATTTTTATTCATATATTGTTTTTCTCATTTTATTGAGTTGTCTTTTTCTTTTATAGTTCAATGAACTTTCAAAGGATTATTTTGAATTCTTTGTCAGTTAGTAGATCTCCATTTCTTTAAGGTTAGTTGTTGGTACTTTATTTTGTTCCTTTGGTGGGCTTGCTGCTGGAGCCCTTGGGCAGGCTGGCCTGGCTCCTAGATCCGTGGGTAGGTGGGCCTACTGCCTGGGTTCACAGAAGCGGGCCTGGCACCAGGGTCCACTGAGGCAGGCTGGAACCTGAATCTCTCCTGTCTCGCCAGGTGCCTGGGTCTCCTGGGGCAGGCCTTGTGCTGGGGTCCATTGGGGTGGTCCTGGAGCTTGGGTCCACATGAGTGGGCTGGGGCCATGAGGGTCAGCCTGGTGCTGGGTTTTCTGGGATAGTGAGTGCTCACTTCACTGTCCTTCCCCCAAGTGAAGCATATCTCTCCATGCTTGCAGGAGAAGTAATGTGGGTAATGTGAAGCTGTCCTTCCTACTCTCTTCAGTGCATCTTTTTTTATTTCTGTATAATACCCAGGTCCTGTGATCTTTGACCTGGATCCCTTATCTCTCATGCATAGGTGGTTATTCAGATTGATGGTTCTGTGACAAGACTTGTGCTGGAAATTGCTATTCTGCCCTCTTGCTGACGTCACTGTTAGTGGTTTCTGTCCCTTCTGAAATTGCATATTTTTCACCTCTTCCCTTACTCTTGATGCTCTCTATTGAGACTGTAAATTGTTTATTGTTAGACTAAGGAAATTGGAACAGTTAGTTGGTTTATTTTTTCTAGAAACTCTGTTGCAATTGTTGGGAATTGGGGGAAGAAGTGATCATATTTGTGTATCCCATTTTTTTTTTTTTTTCTATTTAGCAGTATTGTCCCAAGTCTTCCTGTGTTCAAAGTACATATTTTCCTTAGTCCATTTGCTTTTTACTCTAAAGAGCCATATAAAAGCAATACAGAAGAAAATGCATTACAAGGTAACTTAGCAAAATGTTAAAAGTTAGGAAGGTTAATATCAGTTAAATTAGGAGCCTGATTTTATTTTACTTTTAAAGTTTATTTATTTCTGTTAGTAATCTCTACTCCTAATGTGAGGCTTGACCTCATGACCCCAAGATCAAGAGTCATATGCTCTTCCAACTGAGCCAGCGGGGCATCCCAGGAGTCTAACTTGTTTGTGAGAATTAGGCCCTATCAGCTTTGAAGCATTTCATAGTCTCCTGAATAACAAGGTTAACTATGTTCATGTGGCTTTATGGCAAGAGCTGAGTACATATTTAATGTTTGGCCTTTTTTCCTTTTTAAGTCTTTTTTTTTTTAATTTTTTTTTAATTTATTTATGTACTTGAGAGATAGAGACAGCATGAGCAGGGAAGGGGCAGAGAGAGAGGGAGAGAGTAAATCCCAAGCAGGCTCCATGCTTTCAGCACAGAGCCCAGTGTGGGGCTCAAACCCACAAAACCGTGAGATTGTGACCTGAGCCAAAATTAAGAGTTGGATGCTTAACTGACTGAGCCACCCAGCCTCCCCTAAGGTTTTTTGGTGTTTTTTTGTTTTTTGTTTTTTGTTTTTTTTTACTGTAAAATATCTTACATATAAAGGGATAGATATGACACATATATTGACTTTAAAGAATACTAAAATGAATACCCATGGACCCACCACCTTGCTTAGAAGGTCCTAGGGGTTTCTCCCCAAAAGTTTTTCTTCCTTTCCATCAAGAGGTAAGTAATATCTTGAATTTTGTATTAATTGTTTCTTCAAAATAGTTTTTTCATGTGTGTCTTTTTCTAAGCAAGGTATTGTTTAGTTTTTCTTGGAGATTCTTCACTAATTTTCATGCAGCCTTACAGCTTCAAGAAATGCTTTTTATTTTGTTAAGAAAGCACTTTGGGGAGCATGTATTCCTCTGCTTCTGGATAGCAGAAAGTGTGGGAGAAGTAGACAAATGAGCATTGCTATGCACTTTTTTGGGGGGCCAGCAGGTGGCAGTAAGACAACTTAAATTGGGAAGGTTTTAGTGGGAAAGAGGTTGGAGAATAGTGATTGGGCCCAAACTGGATATGAGAATTTGGAGTTTGGATTTCTAAGCTCTGTATCCACATAGACTTGTGATAAATGTAAATTATCTACCTGCATTTAACTTTCAGAGACTTAAGTTATTATAACATTTACAACGTGTATTTAAAAAATGTGTTCAGGGCACCTGGGTGGCACAGTCATTTGAGTGTCCGACTCTTGATTTTCTATAGATATATAAAGGGGGCACTGGTATGACCTGGGGATGTTACTGACCTGCTCTTTATCAAGCGAAGTCAGGCCGGACCCACATCTCTCCTAGCTGAGAACGGTATATGAATGCAAAGGGTTATTCAACAGTCTTAATAGTGTAATTGACAGGTTTATGATTAAGTATTTAAATGAATACTGAAATATTTAGGAATGAATGTGGTTTTCTAAAGGCCTTTAATCACTATATAAAAGTTACTCTCTCCTTCCTGACTCATTTTTCTTTTGTGTCACAGCAACACTTTACGAGTCACCCGTTCTGCTGCCCCCAGCACACTGGACAGTTCCAGCACTGCCCCTGTTCAGCTGGGAAAGAAAGGCAAAGAATTTGAGTTCTCACAGTTGCCCCTCAAAGTGGAGTTCCTGGAGTGCAGTGCCAAGGGCGGAAGAGGGGACGCTGGCTCTGCTGACATCCGGGACCTGGAGAAATGGCTGGCTAAAATCGCCTGAGGGGCAGAGCTAAAGTGCAGGACATTTGAACTTGTATGTGTGTGGAAAAGGGTGTAGTAGCCTTGAGTTGATAAAGAAGGGGTACAGAATGTAATAAGAAACCTTTTCTTGTTCTGGAAACAAATTATTGTCGAAAGTAACTTGGAATTTTTGTTTTTAAGTTTAGTTCTCCCTCGTTGCTTTCTTTTATTTGTGTGCTTCCCTTTGTTAAGGTGTTGTCCCTTTAATATAAGCTTGACGTAAGGTTAGGAGGGTATTATGAGAATATGATTATCATCTGAAAATTTCTTATCCTCTGCCTCTGTGCTTTAGTCCCTTTTCCTGAAAACAAACCCTGTCTGTGTATGGAACTAGTTGATTTCCATTTGTCCTTGGCTGGTTCACGGGCAAGACATCATCTGGTCCTTTGTGAATTCTCAGATGTGTGGGTGTAGTTACAAGGTGGTCTCCTGACGTGTGAAGACAGGTAGAAAACAGCAAGGCTGTGTTGACAGCAGGTCTGTTTTTCATCAGCTTGGTGACTTGTCCACACTCCAGCCTCATAACACTTAGGTTTCAAAAACATGCCCTGAACCCTTGGAGTCATTCCCAGATGACAGAACTGTAAATGCTAAATCCCCAATGCCAAGGGCCTCGTGTGTTCTGGTGGTTTCCCTTAATTGAGGAGTCTGTGGAGATTTAGAAACTGTTGTGGTTTTCTGGATGGCCGAGGGCTCCTGGATGTGTTCGTGTGCTGTTTGGCCCCTGTTTTGTACTCCTCTAGCTAGAATGCAGTGGAACACATAGGAATGATAAAAGTTCTCCATAGTTTGAACCAGCTGTGAATATACACTTTAAAAAAGAAAAGTCAGCCTCTTCAAAGTGATGCTCTTTGTTGTCTTCTTGAATGTTGGCTTTTTAAATGGCTTTTATAAATTATTAATGCATTTCTTGGCAAATAAAACAACCTGTCTGGCTCAAAGCAATGAAATGGAACGGTATGGTGAGTACAAATGGGAGCATGTGTTAGGAAGGGTGCAGGCCTGGTTCCACATCTCCAGGGCCTGCAGATTGCAGGATACACAGGAACAAACAGCTGTCCCTACTTCACACACTCAGGGACAAGCTCGGCCAAAGCTTCAGATGAGATCAGGGTGGCTGTGGCTAAGTGAGAAGTTAATCCCAGAAGAGTGTGGTCAGAGCATGATGGGGGTGTGGGTGCTCGGAAAGCACGCAGCACGGGCGCCCACCCTGGCTCTGAGGGGTCAGGAGGGGGAGTCTGTATAAACACGGAGCCAATAACATCCGAGTGCGGGAGGTCCCCGCATGTGCTACAGCCCAAGCCTCTGGCTGCCGTCACATCTTCCTTAGAGTGATTCTAGCTCCGCGTGAGACTACAGCTCCCCTCTGCCCTCAACCCTGTTTCCTACACCTCGCTGCTCGTATATGGAATAAGTGCAGGCTGACACGGGGAAGACCTTGGACCTTGACCCTGGTAGAGTTATTATCCTAAAGCCTCAGTGCTGCTAGTGTTCTTTCTGTCCTTTGGATTCTTGGTTTTTGTCCTTATTAGCTAGCAGTGATTTAAGGAAATAGGTAAGAGTAACGAAGAAGAAATCAAAAAGGGTTGTGATAAATGTGACATGTTCACATAATCACAGGTGCTTGTGTGAATAAAAATCAATGGCCTGATGCTTCTGTTAAGAGGCATGTAATCTCTCAGTTTTGCTTTTTTGTTTTTTTCTGGTTAATAAATTGTTATACTTTATTGGAGGAGGCAATATACCAAAAAAGTGACAAGGGGAGCAAGGTTGAGTTGTCTTCAAGGCTGAAAGATGATCTTCCAAAGAAGTAATGTCGTATCTCAAACACTGATTCTCAGATGCTGGTGTGCGTCTGAACTATCCGTGCTGCTTGTTAGCCCTTCTGAGGATCCTGGTCCTAAACTTTCAATTCAGCGGCAGATCTGGTGTGGTGTCAGGAATCCGCGTGCTTAGTATATGCTTTACCAGGTACGTGGGCTCCTAGGAACACCCTCAGAAGTCCTCTGCCCTGGAGTATCACATGCACCTTCAGTAGGTTTTGTTTTTAAGTCCTTTGGGCCATGAGCCCTGTTTAGTTCTTCTAACAGGATGAAGTAAGCACTCATCCTGCTTCCTACTCCTGCGCTACAGTCATTCCACTCTTGTGCATTTTGGGCCAGGATGAAATCACGAGGGGACTTCCCTCGGGTGCTGGGTAGGAGTTTTGATTGCTCACATGTGTTCTCTCCTCTGTTGGTATCCTCTTGTGGCCCTGCAGCCATTTCTTCATGAGGTGGGAGGCAAGTGTGGCCAGAGTGGAAAGAGATGTCAATCACGGGGGCTGGCAGACAAGGCACAACTGTATGTCACAGATGAGACAGTCATGGCTTGAAAGAGCTCCTTCTTGGGAACATAGCAGTGTCTGAGCCACTGGGTGTATATGGGCACTGAGACCTGCCCCCAGGCCGGCTGCCACCTGATATGAATGATCCTGTTCCTTGCTGAGGGAGAGGTGCAGGCCACGGGAGATGCCATGGTAGGGGGGTGGCTGCGATGAATATGCCTTGGGCCCACCATTGCTTCTGGCATGCAGTCTTCCACAAGGTATGGGGCACACTGCAGACTGGGGGCTCTGGGGGCTGGCCATCCTGTTCTTGATCCCAGCTCTTTTTTCAAAGCACCTGCCAGTTTGCTGGGGTCCTAGCCATCAACAGCTGTTGTTAGCGGGGAGTGCCTGGGTTTGCCACTTCTCTTTTCCCATGGTCTCTGTCTCGGCACCTCCTGGGATCCCAATGTCCCCCTGTGGTCCTGTTAATGTGTGAGGTGCTGACGTTCTGTTGACTTAAGATTATGTTTGAACTGATATACGTGTTTTTGTCTGTGGTATTTTTGGTATATTTGTGTGTATCAGTATACTTACTTTGGTAGTTTTTCATTTGAGATTAGCAAAGGATTACCAAAGCTCCTTTCTCCACTCTTGCTCACTGGACACCAATACAGCTACAGTGATAAGGAAGGCCACCTTGAACAGCATCCCTCAGTGCCACGTGGGGCACTTTAGACTGGTCGTTCACCAGCGCTCTGTAATCTTCCCATTGATGTCTGGGGAGCCCCAGCTGTGCTCTCTTCACCTGGCAAGGGGAGGGGTGCCGGATGGCCTTGTGGGTAAATGCTGTGTCCTCCTCAGGGAGATTATTCCCTCCCCTTGCTGTCTCAAGTCCTGTCACCCTGAGCACTATAATCCTGGGAAATGGCTTCTGGTCTTAGAACAGCTGGACTCTGGCTTTCATCTGGTGTGTGCACTTTGGCTGTCGTCAGGCCTCTGCCTCTTGACATCCCCTGTACCTCCTCTACTTCACATTTTATATCTGGCAACGAGGAAAGTTAGGCTTAGTGGGCAGAGGCATCTATTTCCTGTCCCTCCTAATTTAGAGGTACCTTCCTTGAGGTGGCAGATTAGAGGATATTCCAGAAACTTTAGAACTTTTGAAGGGAAGAGATATGTAGTGAAATTGAACTCGAACAAGAATGAGACCTGGTACTGTAGGAATCCCAGCATTCTCGGACTGGGGCAGTTCTATGCCTGATCTTGGCCTTTGTGTCCTCTTTGGATTGGTCCCACAACTGTCCTGGCCTTCAAGGCATCTTTTAGTCTGGAGATGACTGAGCCCTGAAGGGGCCTCTCAAGGATATTCTCTACTTAGTGCAGGGGGAGTGGGAGGTTGTTTGTGGCTGCTTGGTGTTACCTCAAGAATGATTATGGTTCACCTTAAATTCTTTTTTTTTTTTTTTTTTTTTTTTAATGTTTATTTTTGAGAGAGAGACAGAGCATGAGCAGGGGAGGAGCAGATAGAGAGGGAGACATAGAATCCGAAGCAGGCTCCAGGCTCCGAGGTGTCAGCACAGAGCCCAAAGCAGGGCTCAAACTCACAGACCGTGAGATCATGTCCTGGGCCGAAGCCAGCCGCTCAACCAACTGAGCCACCCAGGCGCCCCACTTAAATTCTTTAAATGGCTTTCTGGAAATGATCAGAAGGAAGAGAGATTCAGTCCCTGTACCCACCCTTCAAACCCCTCAGCCATGGTAAGTGGAGACCAGGGGTGACACACCCGAGTCTCAGTTTCTGCCTGGGGCTTTCCCTTCTATCAGTCTTTAGGGAGAGTGGAGATCATGGAAATGAGTGTGGCTTTATCCTCATCAGTGTGCCTTGCTTTTCCCCCTTCCAAGTATGTGGAGGACCCAGGTCAAGAGGAGGAAGAAGCAATGGGCTTTGGGTGGTGGGCCCAGCACCCAGAGAGGAGAAGAGGGTCTTTGTGGAGCAGGCACTTGAAGACATCTGTTTTTGCACCCCACACCCCATATATGACTGCACCACTTAGAAACATCAGACAAGAGGTTTTGTGTTGAGAATCAGGACAGTTTATTGTTTGATCAACATGCTGAATCTTCCACATTTTACACAGTTTTATGTAAAGTCAATGTGGCCACTTATGCCTGCTGAGCCAGTAAAAGATGGAAACGCCACCCTCTGTGCTCCTCGTGGCCAACCACTTTTAAGGGGATGGGGGAGGGAAAGTGAGGGGACGAGTCGACACACCATGCGATGCTGGCTAGCCTTCTGTGTATGGAGGCTTCCCACTGGAAGGAAGCTCCCAAACCCCACTGTGAGGAGAAACCATGCCCTGCGGGGAGCGTCAACCACGTAGGGCTCTGGAGCAGAGTTTACACATGAGAGCCCGTTTTGGAACACCTAAATAGTTCATCTCAAACAAAAATTCAAAGGGTGCCCTGGTTTGCAGGCGCCCATGATGATCAGAATGTACTTGGAGACCGGGCCTTGTTGGCAATGGAGGAGCGTGAAATGTATGTGCATTCTTTCCCAGCTTGCTCGGATACGCTGGACAGAACCTTACACCCTAACCGGAGAAGAGCTGGTCTGAGGAGCCCCCATGCACAGCAGCCCTTCCCGTGCAAGTGCACACGTTTGTACACACAACTTGGCGATGAAGAATGGAGACACCTTGGCCCTGACTGCTTCCGACTTGCTGGGTGATCATGAGCAAGTCGCCCTCTCGCCTCTGTCTCCCTGCCTGTGAGGCAGGAAGGGTTGAGACGGCTGCCTCATGCTGCTGTTGCTGGGTGGCGATGCCTCCCATGCCTGGGGAGAGGTAGTCTGGAGACTAGAGAGCACACGGCCCTGCTTGGTCACTGCACAAAGACATATTTCTGTTAGGTCGCCCCTCACGTGGCTCAGAGCGGACTCCGTCCTTGGCTACCTGTTCTCACTTCCTGACATCCTCACCTGCCTTCTGCCGTGTGAAGGAATGAGGCCGCTCTACCTGCAGGACACCGAAGCCAGCGGTGCCATTTTGTCACACCTGGTACTTGAGGGCAGGGACGCCCAGCACCGCCTTGCCATCAGGAGGACAGAGCTGTTGCACTCAAGATATGTCTGTACACTTAGCTACTGACATTTGAATCCTGGTTTCTGTTGCCTGAGACACTTGAACTGATCTGGCCACTGCTCCTCAGACCCAGGAGTGTTTCAGGATGTTTGAGGGTGCCTACGGGAAGAGAGTGGGGACAGTGATGGCAGAGAGGCCTCTTGACCCAAAGAGACTTGCTCACAATCACCCAGATTGCTAACCTTGGACTACACACTCAAGCTGCTGACGTCACACCTTCATTCTGGCATGTGTGTACATTTATGAATATGCTCTCTGCTTCCTGCATCTCATGCTTTTTTCAGATGTCTGTGGAATAGAAGCTTTACTGCCAGCTTTTCTTTGAGACCCCCAAAATTAAAAGAAAAAAAGGGGGCCTGAACACAATGACCCTGGCCATCTCCCAGGTGAGGGCTAGTCCTCAGGGAGAAGGACTGAACGACGGCTTTGCCTCGTGCTGGCCCATCTGGATTCGGGATGTAACACTCACTAGGGATGCGGAGGCAATTTCATCACCTCTTCTTCAAGGGAATCTGGCCATTTGATGATTGAACCTTAACTCCAAGTCAAGATACCATCTACAGGCAAGAGAACGGTGATGGCACCTGCTCAAAACGAGAGCCAAGGAACCAACCCACGTCTGTGTGAGAGCTCTGGCTGCCCCAAGAGACCAGAGAGTGAGGTGTGGAAACCAGGCCTGAGGGAGGGAGAGTCATGGGATAGCATGGCACCACTAAGATGGGAGGACAAGAGGAGACAACTGCCCCTGCCTCAGAAGCCGCAGGGCTAGGGAGAGCCTGGACTCGAGAGAGGACCCTGTGTATGTGTGAGGAAGGCACGGCTCATTGAGGCCACATCAAGCCAAATGACATCTACTGCATCTCTTACTGCTCCTAGGCTGTGATGGAAAGAAAAAATGTTCGTGGTGCCTTAAACTGTGTGTGCACACGAGAAGGTAACTGAGTTTCTACTCTGTTTTTACAGTAATATTTAAGAAAAGCTACTCTTTAGTACCAAGAAAATTATAATCCACCATACATTCATTCACTGGGACCCAATGCAGATCCCAGCAAATGGGGCTGTCCCAGAGGCCACAAACAATGGCCCTCACTGCCAACCAGGCCAGGTGCTGTAATGTGGACTCCTAGAAGTTCTCACGAGGTAAGTAAGCACTCTTCCAACAAGCACCACTTGGGGGTGTGCCACGGTGGGGGGGTACTGGCCCACATGGGCGTGCACACCTGTGCATATAAGTATAGAGAGATACGGTGCACATATTCCCATGGCTGTTTTTGCCTGTAGTTTAACACATCTATGCATTAGTTTATTGATGGCAAGACAATCACAAGTTTTTTGACAATATTAAGTATTATTTCAACACGTTGCAGTACTTCTGAATTTCCAAAACTGTTATCACAATGCAAGTTCCAACTTGAGAGCAGGAAAAACAAGAATATACATTGAGCACATGTATCTCTGTGAGAATGTGTGGAAGGTGTATACACAAGTCTATCTCTATAATTATGTACACACATATAAAAACTAAACACATGACATCGGAATTACGTTCATACATCAGTCTTTGCCTACTAGAAGAGCTCAATGTGAATCCTGCTTCCTCTTTTCTTCACCTGAAGATCAATTCCTCTCTAAAGATCAGCTCTGACACACAGTCTCCTTAAACTGAAAGTGTGTGGCAGGCCCACGAGACAAATATCAGTGAGTCCTGCCAGGCTCTGCTCCACTTAATTCGGCTGCCATTTTGGATTAGTTTCTGAGAAGTTCTAACGCAACAACTTTAGAGTTCTCCTTTGTGGAGGTGCACCTCCTACCGCTTCCAGATGGTCCTTTAGCTCACCTAGGACATGCGCACAGCAGTGGAGGCAGAGTCAATGCCAGCCTCAAGGGTAGGTTTTACCAAGTGGGGACAGAGTTTCTGCCTACTGCCTGGCTCTGTGCAGGTGCAGGTTCAGTAAGTGTGGGTCTATTTGGAATGCTGGCCAAATGGGGTTACATTACTTAGAATTCTCTTCAGAGATTTTACAGGTTCTCAGGATTATGCCCTTCTCAGAAAAGAGTCAAAATGGCAAGGACGGCGCTCTGGGCAGCCTTCTAGAGACCCCGCCTCAGAAGTACCCTCAGGCAACCAGAGTGCTGCTACGATATCCACAAAGGTAAGTGCACAAAGATTACACCTGCATTATGCCAGTGGGGCAGAAATGTATCAGGTCAGCTTTTCCAGAACGGCACTCAATAGTATCAGCAACCGAGGATCTGCACATGCATCTGGTACCACAGTCCACCCTCCCTTCCCCAATCACAGACAAATACTGTGTGATACAGGCTCTAGCTTCCCAGACATCCAAAGAGGAAGGCTTCAGGGTGGCACACACTGAGTTTCTCTTTGCCTTTCCCTTAGATTCAACCCACACTTGTGGGCTGAATGATGGGAAGGTTGGTTAGAACATTTCAGAACCACACACGGTGCCCCAAGGCTATAAACCACACATGGACACAAGCCCACGGTTGCCGACAGCACCTCATCCTTCCTTCCAATGACCTCTTGATCTGCCAGTAACTGAGTGGACCACAGAGAACACAGGTTGCCTGTGGCAAGTGCCTTCCACCCCCTTCGGGGCTTTTTAGAGAGGGGAGGGGAGAGGCAGGAGTAATTCCAGTGAGGCCTGCTGCCAGGCTCCCTGCTGTCCACAGGGTCTTAATTTCACCTCGGGGCCATGGCTAATGTCCCACTCTGGCCACGGAAGAAGGACAGAGTTAAAAGTTGCCTCTTCAGAGGCTGTTTTGTTCAGTGTTTGATTTAACCTGTTTGGTAGGGTCTGGGATTGGAGCCTAATTAAGTTGCCCAGTTAATTGTTGTAATTTATTGGGCTGGGATGGGAGGAGGGCAGAGGTGATTAACGGTTCAAAGAGGACAGGAAGGAGGAGGTGTGTGGAAAAGGTTCTCTGTAAGTTTACAAATATACAAAAACAAAAAGCACATCTTTTAAATAAAAATGACTACATTTTTATCTGGCAAAAAGTTGTATACACATGATTTTAAATTTTTTTTAAATTTTAACAGTTTTTGGCAATCTTAATAAAGTACAATATATTACAACCAAACCAAAAAATAGTTGTTTAAGTAACAGCTGTTAAGAGTGACGTGATCCCTGATGCCCAGCCTCCCTCCCCACCCCACCCTACTCCTAGAGACAGAGAGAAAAGAAAAATCCTCCCATCTTGATAAGCTCATTTCCCACCCCCCTTAGGAAGCTAACCAATAGGAAGCAACACAACAAGCGAGTAGTGTCAAAGGAAGCTGGCAGGTCAGGCTGCATTAGCAGGAGCAGCCGCCCTCACTGGCTGGGGGTTCCTGGGGTTTGTCCAGCTTGATGTCGATCACTGCAGGGAGCTGCGCTAAGGAAGATGACTCACAGAGAAACTACCACCCTGGCTCATGTCCCTGTGCATCCCTTAGCTGCCCCACGCAGATCCTCTGTCTTTCCACAAACACCTAGGGACTTGGCTCTGTGCTTGGCCTGGGGAGGAAGGACGCAGGGTCACCAGTTCCCACCCCTCTTCTTCATACAACCCCTCACCCCTACCCACCTGAAGCAAAGCTCATTTGGGCTGTGGGATGACTGTAAACACAAGCAAGAGAGGCCCTTTCTCAGAAGCCTTCCTCGTAACCAGTGCCTCAGCCTTGTTTACCTATCGATTCCACCCTATAGATGTGCACTGGAGGTGGACAGCCCGCTGGCCAGGCATGGATTCCATCTCTTAGCACAGGGCTAAGTGTGCCTCGCTCTAGTCCCTCGCAGCAACACTGACCCCTCAGGCTCTAGTCAGAGCTTGTCACTTAGACTCTGAGGATGCTGCCGGGGGAAGCCACATCCCCGGGGCAGGGCCTTGGCACAGCCCCCTCTCCAGCCCTTCCCATGGGTGCCCGGGGGCTATGGGCTGGAGGAGCACTGATCAGAACCACCAGAGGAATGGGTTCAAGATGCACAGCCAGGCTGCCACTCCTCCCACATTGGCCTGATCACCACACAGAAGGCCTCTTCCTGGGCAGCGCTTTGAGGCCTGCTGCAGGCATCCCGGGATGTTTCTGTGGCGCCTGCTTAAGGACTGGGGGAGGGACTCTTTTGGCTTTAAGTACTATAAAGAGCCATGCTTCTTCTAAAGGTCACATTTTCTCTCCTTGCCACTTTTTGGCCATGGCATATATTTTGAGTATGCCTTTATCTCTGATTTTTCCTACACCTCAGTTTTCTTATGTGTGTGTACGCAACTACGTTTTTATCTTATCTTGTGTATATACGCATGAACACTTTTTTTTTTTGTAACATGGCAGAGTATGTATAAATAACTGCCTTCCTTCCTACTGGGAAAAATCAAGACTACCTCTCTGCATCTCAGTTTCAGCTTCTGAGTGTCACCTGAGGTTTGGGTTAGACTGTGCAAGCGGCACGCGGACCTTGTCCCACAGAGCAGTGGACACTATGGGGCTGTGCAGGGCTGGGCCGAGGAAGCAGGCAGGACATGGTAGGAAGTGTGTCAGGTAGAGCAGGTTGAACCATGTTCTGGGTGTACACGGCCTTCCTGCGCAGCAGACACTCTACTTGTATCCATGAAATACAAAGTGATGTTCACTGTAAACATGGGCAGAGTTACTATTTTTCACTCCCCGCCCTACACTGTCACTCACATCCAGTGTTACCCAATCCCCCCCTGCTTTACAAGTAGAAGCTCAGGCTGTTAGAGCTGGATGAGGTGTTCAAGCCCTTGGAGTTCAGCCCTGTCCTGGTACAGAGGAGGCCCCACATCATACTCACCAGCAGAGAAGGATGGGCTGGAGACAAGGCGAGGCTCGCCCACCGCTCTAAAATACTAAGTGAATACATCGATGGATAAATGGCTTCTCCGGCATCTTTCACTCACTTACCACTTATCAAAGGAAAAGGATACTCCCTTCTTTGCTTTTCTCCTGGACATTCTCCATTCCAGGCAGCGCTGACGCCACACGTCGGAAGAGCTGGAGAGGGGGAGATGCAGCATGAAACCCTGGCCCCATCCCTCCTGTCCCCACAGCTACGTCTCTACCCTCTTGCCTCTTCTTGTCCCCGGGCCTTGCTTTCCTGTCTGTCCTGCTAACTGTGCCCTGGAGGGCAGGGGCTGCACCTAACCTCTCTCCCTTGCCCATAGCACCTGTCACAGGTCTGGGCCCTGGCAGGCCTGTCACCCAGGCAGGCTGGCCATGGGTCACCAGGAGCTGTGTATCAGTCATGGTGACTGTGAGGGATCTACCCCAGTGCAGAAAATAATCTAGGCCCTTAGGTGGGCTCCTGTCCCACTGGCCATGTGGGGCACCAACTTTTAACCTGCCCTCAAGACAAATGACCCTCTCCTCAGGGGGTTCTAGGAGTCCACAGGCATCGAGGCAGAAGGGTACTGGGAGCCAGGGCCGCACAGTCACATCAGAAAGAGAATTCTGAGAGAAGAGCACACAGGAGTGAGACCGTGACATTGTGGGTTTGGGTGTGGGTGTTAGTGTGATGTGTATGCTGTATGTACAGGCATATGTGTGGAGTATGTGGATGTGCGGTATCTGTGAATTTGTGTAAGTGTGTGAGGGAATGTCTGTAGGGCGTGTGCACATGTGGGGCTTCTGTGTAAGTCTGCGTAAGTGCACAGGGAGAATTGTGTGTGTGTGGTGTGTGCACCCGTGTGCATGCATGCGTGCACATGGGGATGTCAGGTGCGGCAGGCATGGAACCTAGGAGGTGACAAGCAAAGCGGAAGTTTAAGGCACCGGAAGATTCTGAACACCCCCTCTCCTCCACCACATACACCGACTCCGGAGACTCAAGTGAGATAAGGTAGGTCTTGTTCATGGTCTCACCCTAGAGCCCAGCTCTATGAGAGCACCCAGGTTGGTGGCAGGGCCAACAGTGGTGAGGACCCGAGTGGGGAAGTCACCCGTGGGCCTGGCGGCGTATGGGACCCTCTGGGCAGGCTGCAGAGGAGGCCCCAAGTCGGGCAGGAAGAAGTGAGCGAGGGTGCTAAGGGCCCGGTCGCTCCTCTGGAGCTTTCCTTCATGGCCTTCCCCAGGCAGCCCTGCTCTGCCTGTCAAAATGGTCACAGCCTCTGCCACCAGCCAAACTGGCAGCTAGAAGGAACCTTCTGGGGTGCCGTGTGGGGTCTCTGAGAGCAGAAATAATCAGGCTTAGAGTCCAGGAGTCTGCGCTGCATGAAGACTCCTGAACCACATGGGGTTTGGACAGACCACATTTAACTCCTGCTTAGACCATCATCTGGGTTCCAGAGCATGGTAAGATAACAAAGGCATCAGCATCTCCCTGCACCTGACCCCTGGGGCAGAAGCTACCCGCCTTATGGACTGCTGCCTGTGGTTTCCCCGCCGCCCATGACTTCCCATCAGGGCCACACACAGCAGCAGCTCAGTGCCTCCTACATGCTCCAGGGACAGGCAGCCCTGCTCCAGGAGACGCCACAGCAGTGCTGGGAAGGGCGTGGTCGTGAACAGAGCCATGACAAGGGCACTACAGGCACCATCCGTGTCGGGTGAACCGTCACTGCATCCAGACCAGCTGCTGCATGGACAGCCTGATGTAGCGCTCCCAGGCACTGCTGGGGTGGGGGTGGGGGGGGCAGGGTGGAAGTGACACCCTTGCGGAGCCATGCTCTTCACTGAGCCCACTCCCTATGCCGCAGCACCCCTCCTGTTGCACCCGCGCTCACGGGTTACCCTTGTCTGCAACACTCTCCTTCCTCACCTCTTCAAGCCCTCTCTTCCTTGAAGGCAGGGGCTACTAACCTTTCTTGAACCAAAGACCCCTCTGGCAGTCTGCTGAAGCCTATGGGCTCCTTGTAAGTGTGTGACATCACTTCTACAGGAGTTTAAAAATGAACTGAAATACACTTATAAAATCTCTAAAGACAACTTTGTTACATAGCAGCGAATATGCTTCCCCACGAGCATGTTAAACAACAAGAGCTGGCAGCAGGTCCTGTAGTAACCCTTTGAACTGCAGTGGCAATGTGGGGAAAGGCCGAGGGACCCGTCACACCGCAAGGTGACAAGAAGAGGGCTGGGATGTCTACTGTGATGAAGTCGTCACAGGCACTGCCCCCATCACGGAGTCCTGTTGCCTGCATTCATTGCTGAAGGAAGAGCTGAAGAGCAGTCAGAGGTCAGTGAAGACGGGGGGGTAGCTTTTTCCCACCCAAGTCCGCTGACCTGCTGATTCCCACCGGTGGACTCCTTGGGGGTCTGGGGACCTAGGGAGCCCCCTGCTGCGAGGCAAGTAACCCCCACTATGGCTTCTCTGATGGGCTCAATTTCCCAGGCCTCGCCCCCTGCAAGCTCCAACCGCACCATGGGCGGGCTCCTGTTTCCAAGCCCACCCGGCCCTGCACAGCCCTGAGCACTTGTCAAGCACAAGGCCATGAACCCCAAAATACTGGTTGAACTGAATTTCCTGTACCCCCTTCCCAAATGAGGTAAGATGCCAGGGAAATGCTGCTCCTCTCACCTGGAAGTTGGTGGCTGGACACACAGCATGTTACAGGGGCCACGCAACTGGCTGCCTGAATAGTGGCTAATGATGATGTACTTGCAGACACTCCCCGAGAGGGAGTACTCTCCCTCTCGTGTGCCTTCCCAGATCTGAAGGTTGTCAGCTTGTTTCCCATTAGGTGGGGTTTATAGTGCCCAGGCTGCCTGCCCCAGCCTGGTCACCAGCCCCTCAGGCCCACGAGTGATGTGACCCTGTGGGCCGGCTGGCTGGACTCAGCACCAAGCGCATCCTACCTGCTTCACATTATAGCCAGTCTTGGCGCTGGTCTCGATGAACATGACGCTCAGTTCTTTGGCGCGCTGCTCCCCCTCCTCGATGGTTATCTGCCTGCGAGTGAGGGGAGGGGGGAAAATGAGCCCCCGGTAGAGACAGAGGGAGCAGCCTGAGATGAGGAGGGCCTGGCCCACTAGTCAGCCCTGGGGACAGGGCTCCGATCCAGGGCCCCCGTCCAGCATGAAGGGCACAGGGCACGGCCGGACACCAGCTCTCCCCTTCTCCTTCCACAGTGCCTTCCCTCTCAGCAGCAGGCCCTGCAGCGGGCAGCGGGCCTTCCCATACCTGCCTGCCCCCCAAGGGTCCACCATCCCGTGCAGCCACATCTAGAAAGCACTTTGAGCCACATATCGCCTCTGGGGTGGTGTCATCAGTCCCCGTTCCACAGGAGGAAAGTGAGGTTAGAAGTGACTGCCTCAACCTCATACTTAGGGCTTACTTAACAACAGACCTGTGCTTTGAACCTCATTCCCCTTACGTCAAGGACAAGACCCCAATAACGCAGGCTCTGAGTCAGATAATTCTGTAGATGGTCAGAGCACACTTCACGAAGCTCATAGTCCAGGACCCGTGGCTTTATCTGACTGAGTCAGGTCCCATGAGATAAGTAGATGAATGCACATAGGTGGCACCTAAGTCAGCCCTGTCTGTGCACTGGAGGCGGCCATGGAGCAGCCTCTTTGGAGGAAGTGTCCCACCCAACCAGACATAGCAACAGACAGGAAATTCTGCATGTTCACACCTGGGGACCAGAACCCTCACACCAGCACAGGCATCTCATGGGCAGAGACAAAGCACAAGCAGAAGCCCACGGAGGCCTGAGGGACTGCTGTCTGCAGCTGTGTTGTGGCCACGGCCAGGCCCCAGACCACTCCGTGCAGACGTCACTCAGAGCAGTGTCTCTACTGGCAGTGGAAGGTGGGGCTTCAGAGCTGAGACACTGTGGGGCAAGGGTCTACCAGGTGCTCTTGGAGCCTCCAGCGCCCCAGGTGCATGGGGACAGGTCAGCAGCACAGACTCGCCACTCACGCGATCCCGGAACTCCTTGTCCAGGAGGAGCTGCGGAGCAGTGGAGGGTGGGCCGGGCCCACCAGCACCCTGCACCTTGCACCCTCACACCTACCTCTTGTCTGCCAGGTCTGTCTTGTTGCCCACCAGCATGATGATGACATCGCTGCCCCTCTCTGTCCTGACATCGTCAATCCACTTTGAGGTCTGCTGGAAGGAGTTGAGATCTGGAGGCGGAGAGTGGGGACACAACAGAATGAGAGCCAGCCCTAGCGGGGCGAGGGGGAAGGTGGGAAGGGGCAGCAGGAAGGAGGGGGACTGTGCATCCTCATACCCAGACCACTGGGTCTGGGCCTTCCAGGCTGGGGACGCATGCATCTGTGGAGTTGCTGCCTCTGGGCCCTGCAGAGACCCTCATGTGGCTGACCCACTCCCTGGAAGACACCCTGTTGGAAGGTCACTGTCATAATGTGCTACACGGACTAATGGTTTTAGGGGCCCACCTGACAATCAGACCTGACGTTGGGGGCTCAGAGCATGAGAAATGGGTACACTGGATTTGGCTGAGTTTGGAAACGTGTGTGTTGGCAGGGGGACCATAGGAGCCCCTGGGGAGGAAGGCCCTACCGAGTGGCCTCCCACTGAGGGGAGCTCAGGTTGGCTTGGGAAAGGCCAGATTTCCAAAGAGAACCCTCAGGATCTGTGAGCAGGAGGGGGAAGGTGGCCCCAGGAAAGACAAGGGCAATGAGAG
Source organism: Panthera onca (assembly GCF_046562875.1). Classification (NCBI taxonomy): domain Eukaryota; kingdom Metazoa; phylum Chordata; class Mammalia; order Carnivora; family Felidae; genus Panthera; species Panthera onca. Next base: position 129,021,543 of record NC_138347.1, on the reverse strand, counting down.
ATAAGTCCGCTTCAGGGCAGCCCTTTCCTCAGTCAGAAGACGTGGGGAGTAGTTGCAGGGTGATGTCCACCCCTCAGCGGCGCACACATCTGAGGGGCTGAGGGGAGGCAGCCTATCTCGGGAAGACTCGGTTTCCCCCAGCCTGCTCTCTCCCCTGCTCCCGTCAGGCTGCACAAACCCAGGCTGAAGGCGCCATCTCTCACCCGTATTCAGGGTAGGTGGGGAGCCTGAAGTCAGGGAGGGGTGGAAAGAGGGGCTGGGCGGAGCCAGGGACCGCGGACTCGACTCAAAGCAGTGGGACGCACACGTTTCCCCACGTGATCTCAGTGCTGTGGCCGGCGCCCAGGGTGCCCTCCCACCACTGGCACGACCACAGCACAAGGGCTCACCGGGTGTGTTCTGCTGCACCCGCCCGGGCAGCTGCAGCTCTGCACCTGCCCTGGGCCCCTGGGACGGACCTCCCTGGGGCTGTGCAGTTGCTCTCAAGAACAGCTGTTCTGGCTACGAGAGCTGCGCTGTGTGAGAAGTGCTCTCCCAGACCCGCTTGGCCTCTCCTTCCAGCAGACCCAGTCAGGAGCTGGGATGCCAGCTGACAAAACCATGGCTGCCGGGTCAGACTGGCCCAAAGACCAGTGTCTGCTCCCATCCTGTCACACACACACACACACACACACACACACACACACACAGAAGTTGCTCCACAAGGGTCTTTCTGGCCGTCAGGGCCAAGGAGGGCAGGTGGGAGTAGGGCCAGCCTCCTGAGCATCTCTGCTCAGTTCTACATAGAGGCCCCTGCTCTGAGCAGGGCCAGCTCAGTCCAGTACACAAGAGAGTCGGGGGAGGCGGACACATGCTGGTGTTGGAAGGCAACTCACCCCACCACTAAGGACCTGTCTTCTTGCAGTCAGTAGACAAGCACACACGTGGGCATACACATGCATGTGTGCTCATGCACGCACGCGCGCGCGCACACACACACACACACACACACACACACACACACACACACACACACACAGGCCCTGGAGCCCCTGTGAGCCACCCTCCCTCTGCCCCCAGGACCCACACTCACTTGTGATGTCATACACCACCACGGCCACCGTGGAGTCTCGGATGTAGCTGGGGATCAGGCTGCGGAACCTCTCCTGGCCGGCCGTGTCCCAGAGCTGCAGCCGCACCTGTCACAAGGGGTGGGACCGTGGACAAGGGGGTCAGTGCCGTCTTCACGGTGGGGTGGGGGCTGGGGGAGGCCCTGGTTCTGTCACACCGGCACTGCCAACTCTGGGGTAGGCGTGGGCTCCGAGGCAGGCCCTCCCTAGCCTTCTGGTTCTAAAGTCTGGCACTCACCGTACGATCCTCCAAGTACATAGTTTTTGACAAGAAGTCAATCCCAATGGTTGCCTGTTAGAGAAAAGCGAAGAAAGGTTAAAATTCAAAGGTGTCAGGTAAGGGCAAAAGCCCAGTGATCCAGGCGGTGACAGCCAGCAAAAGAGGGGATACCCATGCCAAGCCTAAGGCGGGTCCTGCTCTGCTGTCTCTGCCCCCACCCCCGCACTCGACAGTGAGCCCAGTGGTCCCTCTCAGAGGAAGTGGGTTGGTGCCAAGTAAGAATGAGGACGGGTCTTCAGGAAGTGACAAAAGTGTTTGCGCAGGGGACAGAGCCAGGTGAGGAGGCTTCCCCAGGATCAAGGCCACTGGCAGGCATATCTCCTGCCCTCCTTGGGTGGGGGCCTCGAGGAGCAAGAGCTGAGTGGTCTCCCTGCCAAAGCCCACTTGGCCTCACCTGCCTCCCACTCTCACAGCCTCCCCTCGAGGCTCCTGGAACTCAGGCACCCAGGCTTGGGTTCATCACTGCCCCCAGCAGGCAGGAGTGGAGTGGGCGCAGGGCGGCTTGCTGCTGTGTGGTCAGCTGGCTTTCCTCAGGGGCATCACAAACCACCCCGAACAGCATGTCCCGGGGAAACCATGCTGACTCTTTTCTACCTAAACCAACACATTAGGAGCCAACCGTCGCCAGTACACCTATGCCACACCTATGCCCTCTCTTTCCTGGCACTGGGGAGAGGCGGTTGGGCAGGGTGCAGTCAGCCTTGTGGCCAGATGGCCGGGACCCATCACTCAGTTGCTGTGTGGCCTTGGGCAGGCCATTCAACCTCTCTGAGCTCACCTGCATCTACGATAGGAGCTATGATAGCATCTATGAAAGGAGCTAATAAGTTGTCCGTGTGAAATGGAGATGTCACTGCTATGTAGTTAACAATAATGAAGACTCAGACACAGCCTGAATGTCCAGGGCACTGATTAAGTACAGTGTGGTACATCCATGTGATTAGAATCCTTGGCAGTCATTTAAAATCAGATTCTTGAAAAATATTTAAGGATTTGAGGAAATGGTCAAGTGAAAAAAAGCAGGTTGTAAACATCATGTATATAGATAGTATGATCCCAATTTGATGAACTGAAGTAGAGACATAAGTATTTTTCATATTTTCTTAGATACTAAAATTAAGGGACTACAGTAAAGCCTTAATAATTCCAGTATGAGTAACAACATTGCGGGTAATTTTTTTTTTGCTTCTTTTGTTATACTTTCCTTTATTTTCTACATTTTCTTTTTTAAAAACATTTTTTTTTAACGTTTATTTATTTTTGAGACAGAGAGAGACAGAGCATGAATGGGGGAGGGGCAGAGAGAGAGGGAGACACAGAATCGGTAGCAGGCTCCAGGCTCTGAGCCATCAGCCCAGAGCCCGACGCGGGGCTCGAACCCACGGACCGCGAGATCGTGACCTGAGCCGAAGTCGGACACTTAACCAACTGAGCCACCCAGGCGCCCCTATTTGTATGGGAAGCTGTGCAGTGACTTCTGATTACAAAGACCACAACCCAGGGAAGCCCAAAGAAATAGAACCCATGTCTGCAGGTCCCAGGTGGTCTGCAAGCATGCCAGGTACCCGTACATTCAGACCTCCGACTCAATTCTACAGAGGAGTTAAAGTGGCTGCATCCCCATGGAAGGCTGCTTTAATGCAAAGCTGTGGAGTGTTGAGGAATCTTACAATTCTAGAACATGGGTGCTAGCCACACACCTTAGACATACCCCAATTCAATCCAAACCCAAATTTAATTTGAAGATGAAAGACCAGGGCACGCCTGGTGTGACTTTACTAGTCATGGGTGAAGCTGGAAGGGTCAGCACTAAAACACTGGTATCACTTGGGTTCTTTCTACCGCAGCTTGGCACACCTTTCCTACATGGTGTAGTCACTGGGGAACAAGTCTGGAATTGACAAGTGGCTTATGGACCCAGCCATGTTCCTTGAGTCACACAACATCCACTAAATGATCTACATTAGAGTGACAGTCCTTGTCTTCCGATACCCTTAAGGAGAAATGTGCTGACGACATGGAAATCTCTCACTTCATCAGTGCTCCATTGGCTCTCCAGGGAGTGCCAGGTTCCTTCTGTAAAGTAACTCTTGAGCTAAAACCCAGGTGCATGACCTTGGATTGGTGGCTATCCTCCCATATGCAGTCTCCCTTATTTTTTTCTTTTTAATGTTTTATTTTTGAGAGAGAGCGAGAGGGGGAGGAACAGAGAGAGAGAGAGAGAGAGAGAGAGAGAATCCAAAGCAGGCTCCAGGCCCTGAGCTATCAGCACAGAGCCCAATGCAGGGCTCAAACTCATGAACTGTGAGCTCATGACCTGAGCCAAAGTCAGATGCTTAACCGACTGAGCCACCCAGGCTCTCCTACAGTCTCCCTTTCTAGTAGTAGAACTCTAGATGTGTACACGGATTCATGGCTACCCCCAAATAAAGATGGTATTTCCCAGCTTCCTTTGCAGGTGGGGAGCTAAATTCTGGTCAACGGGATATGAAGGTGATGGATGCATCTTCCGGGATGGGTCCTTCCTGGGGGCGGGGGGGGGGGGGGGGTAGGTTGACATGCCCACAGCTGCCCTCCTTCCTCTTCTGGTGGCTTGGAACGAAGGTGGGTGGTGTTGAGTCATATTGGCCCATCCAGATGAAGGTGACAGAGTAGTGATGACAGACCAACAAGATGGAGGAAGCCTGAGTCCCTGACCCAGAGTAGCCACCTCAATAGCCCTAGACTGCTTACACCCAGACTACTGTGTGAGAGAGAAAAGAACTTCTCCTTTGCCTAAGGTACTGTTATCTTGGGTTTCTTTTAACACTAACAATAGCCTAACCAATAGAGCAAAGAACCATGGGGAAACATATCCCTCAAAGGTAGGCAGCATGGATGTGATGGTGATATTCTTGATTATGGTGTAACAATGACAACTCCAATTTACCTCATGTGGGAACAAGGCACTTCTGCTTCCATGAAGGACTGAAAAGTCACCAGATGACATGACAAGAATTGTGCCATTTGGATCAAGCCTTGGCAAAGCTCAACTCAGTGGCCTCCACAATCATAAACACCCACTATTGGACAGCCACATACTTTATCTCCAATCACCCCTCACAAAAGCCTGACCACATCAGTGGTACTGAGGAAATGAAGGCTGGAAGAAGCCAACTTCCTACCTCTTCAGCTGTCTCCCACCTTTAGTCCCACTCTCATGGTTCTTCCACATCAGAGAAATATCTGGTTCCTTAAGTGACCACTCTGTCCCCACCAAGCCAGGCTACTGAGCCACAGCAGATCCTCCAACAGCTGTACAGATTCTTGCCAAAGCACAAACACTGTCCCTGGGAATGACTGAACTATCAGCTCTGCCCAAAAATATATTCCTATGTTTTATTTCCAATAATGGCTGAGTAGTTTTTATCAAATGAACCATCCCACAGATAACTATTATAAACTGTGGAAAAATACAAGTAATTTTTAAGCACTGAAGAGCGATCAAAAGTAGGCAGAAAATGGGAGCGGTTACAATCTTTGAAGGAAGGAGAGAGAACAAAGTGAGATCCTACATTTCATCAATTTTTCCCCTGAGGTAACTGCCTAGTTATATAAGTTATAAGGACTTGGGAAACATTTCAGGCTTTCCATGGGAAACCCAGAAAGGCTGGCTTTGGAAGAAAGGGTATCATCTCAGGACTAAGGGTCACGCCAGAGGACTAAGGGAAAAACCCAAAGAGATCGGTCTTAACAAAATTTAAACATGGTAAGTAACCCCTACTCCCATTCCCCCCAAAAGATGAGCTCTCCATAATTTGATTATTATTAAACTAAAACTCAACACTCTTCAGAGGAAGGTAATACAATCCAAGAATCTCCTACAACTTATTACAGGTATACTTCATTTTACCATGCTTCACCTTATTATACTTTGCAGATAACTGATTTTTACAAATTGAAGGTCCATGGCAATTCTATGTAGACCAAGGATATTGGAGCCAATTTTCCAACATTTGCTCACTTTGTATCTCTGTGTCATACTTTAATAATTCTCATATTGCAAAATTTTCATTATTATATTTTTATGGTGATCTATGATCAGTGATCTTTGGTGTTACTATTGTAATTGTTTTGGAGTGCCATGAACTGCATGCATATAAGACAGTGAACTTAATAAATGTTGTGTGTATTCTCTGGCTATTCCACAGACTGGCCACTCTTCCATCTCTCTCCCTCTCCTCAGTCCTCCCTGACACAATGATATTGAAATCAGGCCAATTAATAGCCCTAAAGTGCCCTGTAAGTGTTTATGTGAAAGTAAGAGTCACATATCTCTCACTTAAAAAATTTTTGTTTTTACATTTATTCATTTTTGAGAGACAGAGAGAGACAAAGCACAAGCAGGGGGAGGGGCAGAGAGGGAGACACAGAATCTGAAGCAGGCTCCAAGCTATCAGCACAGAGACCGACGGGGGGCTCGAACCCACAAACCGTGAGATCATGACCTGAGCCGAAGTCGAACGCTCAACTGACTGAGCCACCCAGGCACCCCACATATCTCTTACTTCAAATCAAAACCTGGAAGTGATTAAGCTTAGGGAGGAAGGTATGTCAAAAGTTGACACAGGCCAAAAGCTAGGCCTCCGGCACCAAACAGTTAGCCAAGTTGTGAATGCAAAGAAGTTCTTGAAGGAAATTAGAAGTGCTGCTCCAGTGAACATATGGACAATAAGAAAATGAAACAGCCTTACTGCCAATATGGAGGAAGTCTGAGTGGTCTGAATAGAAGATCAAACCAACCACAACGTTCTCTTAAGCCAAAGCCTAGTCCAGAGCAAGGCCCAGACTCTCTTCAATTCTACGAGGGCTAAGAGAGGGAGGAAGCTGCAGAGGAAAAGCTGGAAGCCAGCAGAGGTTGGTTCATGAGGTCTAGGGAAAGAAGCTGTCTCCACAACCTAAAAGTGCAAGGTGAAGCAGCAGGTGCTGAAAGAGAAGCTGCAGCAAGTGACCCAGGAGATCTGAGATCATTAATGAAGGTGGATGCAATAAACAACACATTTTCAATGTAGACAAAACAGCTGTATGTTGGAAGAAGATGGCATCTAGGACTTCCATAGCTAGGGAGGAGAAGTCAATGCCCGGCTTCAAAGCTCCAAAAGACATGCTGACTCGGTTAGGGACCAGTGCAACTAGTGACTTTAAGTTGAAGCCAGCGCTCATTTACCATTCCAAAAATCCTAGGATCCTGAAGAATTTTGCTAAATCTACTCTGCCTGTGCTCTGTAAATGGAACAACAAAGCCTGGATGACAGCACATCTGTTCACAACACGGTTTACTGAATATTTTAAGTCCACTGTTGACACCTACTGCTCAGAAAAAAGGATCCTGTCAAAATATTACCACTACTCATTGACAATGCATCTGGTTATCCAAGAGTTCTCATAGAGATGTACAAGGAAATTAATGCCGTTTTTGTGCCTGCTAACACAACATCCACCCTGCAGCCCAAGGATCAAGTTGTAATTCTGACTTGTAAAGTCTTATTATCTTATTTAAGAAATACATTTTGTAAGGGTATAGCCACCATACACAGTGATTCTTCTGATGGATCTGGGCAAAGTAAATCGAAACCTTCTGGAAAGTATTCACTATTCTAGATGCAATTAATGACACTTGTCATTCAGAAGAGGTCAAAATGTAAATATTAACGAGGAGTTTGGAGGTTGGTTCCAGCACTCATGGATGACGTTGAGGGGTTCAAGACTTCAGTGGAGGAGGGAACTGCTGATGTGGTGCAAACAGCGAGAGAACTGGAAGTGGAGCCTGAAGATGGGACTGACTTGCTGCACTCAGGATAAAACTTGAACGGATGAGGACTTGCTTCTTATGGATGAGCAAAGAAAGTGTTTTCTTGAGACGGAATCTATTCCTGGTGATGCCAGGAAGACTGCTGAAATGACAACAAAAGATTTGGAAAACCACATATACTTAGTTGATGAAGCAGAGGCCGAGTCCAAGGGGATTGACTCCACTTTTGAAAGAAGCTCTACTGTGGGTAAAATACTATCAAACAGCATCACATGCTACAGAGAAATCATTTGCGAAAGGAAGAGTCAACCAACGTGACAGACTTCATTGTTGTCTTATTTTAAGAAATTGCCACAGTCACCCCCAGCTTCAGCAACCACCACTATGATTAGTCAGCAGCCACCAACGTTGAGGCAAGACCCTCCATCAGCAAGATTACAACTTGATGAAAGCTCAGATGATGGTTAGCATTTTATAGCAACAAAGGTTTTTAAACTAAGATATCTACATTATTTTTTTAGAAATAATGTTATTATACACTAATAGACTACAGTATAATATAAATATAACTTTTATGTGAACTGGGAAAGCAAAAAAAATAATTTTTTTTTAATTTTTATTTTTGAGAGAGAGAGAGAGAGAGAGAGAGAGAGAGAGAGAGAGAGAGAGAGAGAGAGAGAGGAAGACACAGAATCCGAAGCAGGCTCCAGGCTCTGAGCTGTCAGCACAGAACCCAACGTGGGGCTCTAACTCATGAACTGCAAGATCATGACCTAAGCCAAGGTCAGATGCTCAACCGACTGAGCCCCCAGGTGCCCCAAATTTGATTCATTTATTACAATATTCACTCTATTTCAGTGGCCTGGAACCAAACCTGCAGGGACTCTAAGGTATGCCTGTATTCACAATGTCCACTATACAATAAAAAGGTTTAGACATGTGAAGAAGCAGGAAATTCAAGCCATAATCAAGAAAACAGACCCCTAAATGAGCCAGATGTTGGAACAGCAGAGAATAACTTCAAAATCATTGTTATAAATATGTTAAACATATAAAGGGAAAGACGAATGATGAATTTGAAGAGAGATATATGGAAATTCTAAAAACAAAAACCAAAAATCTTAACTCTACAAAATACAATACCTGAAGTAAAAATGCACTGGATTTGTACAACAGCAGCTAGAACACTGCAAAAGAAAGGTCAGTGAGCTTGAGAGGACAAAATAAACTGTTCAAATTGGAGCACAGAGAAAAAACATACAATAAAAATGAATACAGTCTCCAGAACTTCTAGAACAATATCAAGTGATCTGTTAACATGCAATCGGTGTCTCAAAAAGAGAGTAGACAGAATCAGCAAAGAAATTTTTGAAAAATTAATAGCCAGACTTTTCTGCAACTTGATTAGAAACATCAACCTATGATACCAAGAAGCTCAGTAAACCTAAAACATCAAAAATACAAAGAAAACCACACGTAAGCATGTCATAGTCAAACTGCCAGAACCAAAGATACACAGAAAACTTTGATAGTAGTCAGAGAATGGAAAGACACGTTGAACACAAGGGAATAATGGCAAAAACGATGGCCGATTTCTCCTCAGAAACAATGGAGGACAGAAAACAATGGAAAAGCATCTTTCAAGGAAACAGCATCACCACCACCATCATGTTGGCCTAAAATTCAATAGCCAGTGAAACTTTTGTTCAAAAATGAAGGCAAATCATTTTCAAATAAAGGGAAGCTGTGATAATTTGTCACCATTGGGCCCTAATTATAAGAAATGCTTAAGGCTAAAGGGAACTTTTACAGAAAGAAATTTGAATCTTTAAAGAATATAAGAGCACCAAAAATGGTAAATCTATGGGTAAATATAAAAACATGTGACTTGCTTTTGCCTCCTATTTGCATCCATATCAGCAACAGTTCATAACATTCTCCCCTGTTTTTCCATCCTCAGCGTGGCTCCCTCTCAGAAAATGGTCTCAAATCTTACTTTACAACATTAGGTATAAACTACTTCAATTCCTTGCATTTAACCCTTAATACAACAACACTGGTAAGCACTGTAACAATGACTAAACATGACTACTTATCATGTGCCAGCTATTGTACAGAGTGCTTTACATGCCTTACTTAATTTAATCCTGATATCTATGTTATGAGTTATGTTCTTTAGTATTTGTATGTCACTGCTAAGAAAACTGAGTAAAAGGGGCGCCTGGGTGGCTCAGTCGGTTAAGCATCCGACTTTGGATCAGGTTATAATCTCACAGTTCGTGAGTTCAAGCCCCATATCGTGCTCACAGCTAGGAGCCTGGAGCTTGCTTCAGATTCTGTATCTCCCTCTCTTTCTTCCCCTCCCTGACTTGTGCTCTGTCTCTCTCTCAAAAAAATAAATAAACATTAAAAAAATTTTTTAATAAGAAAACTGAGTAGAAGAGATGTTAAGTTACTTGCCCAGTGTCAACAGCTGGAAGAAGCAGAGCCAGGATTGAAAAGGTTATTTGCAAAGTTGTCTACAAGTGTCCAGCTTTATCCCCACATCCCTCTGGGCTCTGCATGTTTGCTCTTCCTGTTCAAAGCAAGCTTCTGCAGATCCCTGGTTCCTGGCCCCCTCCTCCCAGGTGATGCTCTCTCAGCCATCTCCTTTCCATATTTTCAACCTTCCATGCTCTGCTCCTTCCTTTTGTCCAAGAAGCATTCTCAAAATTCTCATGTCCCTGTTGCTAAGTGGCTCCCTAGCCATCTGGCATTCTCTCAGCTCTCTTCAAATGGTAGGCTTACTGGAAAAGGACCCCGAACCCAGTCTCCACTTTCTCTCCTCCCACCTCCTACTTGACTAGGGTGGTCTGCTTTCTGCCCTCCGCCCACTGAAAGTACACTTGCTACCATTGCCAGGTGCCATTTCATCTCCAAATTGTAAGGACGCTCTTTTTTTTTTTAAGTTTGTGTGTTTGTTTGTTTATTCATTCAGAGAGAGTAAGCAAGCATGAACAGGAAAGAAACAGAAAGAGAGAGAGAGAGAGAGAGAGAGAGAGAGAGAGAGAGAGAATATCCCAAGCAGGCTCCATGCTCAAACTGACCAACTATGAGATCATGACCTGAGCCAAAATCAAGAGTCAGACACTCAACCAACTGAGCCACCCAGATGCCCCTCTAAAGTATAAGGACACTGTTGAGCCAATCCCCAATTGATGCACTTGACCCTGATGACCAATCTTCTTCCTGGACACCCTTTCTTCCTTTGCTTTTCATGACACGACTTGTTTCTGGCTTCCCTGCCTCTCTAACTGCTGTTCCTTACTGAACTCTTGCAGGAACTTCTTCCTTTCCCTGTTCCTAAAATGCTGGTGTTCCCTGCTTGTGTCAGGGCACCTCGTTATTCTCACAGCTTCAAATAGGATGTGCCGACAGCTTTCCAATGTACATCCCAGGCCTTACTTTTGTCCTGAGCCCCAGATCCAGGTATCCAGTTTACTGTTTACTGTTTACTAGACATCTCACTAGACACGGTGTGTCCCACACGGAGCCCATCATATCCCTCCAAACCAGCTTCTATTTTCCTCCCTCCACGAATGGCAACTCCACCACTCCAGTGCCGAAGCCTCTGGAAGCCCTCCCGATTCCCTGCTCTTCACCTGCTCTCTCGTCCACCTCCTCACATCAGAAGAATCCTCAAGCTGATGACTTTGCCCCCTGAGCATTTAGCCTCTCCATTCTTACCACCCCCACCAGCACTGCCCCAGTACAGACCTCCAACTTCTTTTATCTGAATAACCTCAACCGTTTCCTGACTGATCTCTCTGCCTTTCAGGCTCTCCCCTTATAACTAGTCTTTCATCCAGCACCAGGCTCTTTCTAAAACATAAATCTGACCACTTCACTCCCCCACTGTCCCTAGGAGATAGTCCAATCACTTCAGCTTGGCTTACAAACTGTTCAGGGCCTGCCCCTCACTTTCTCTGGTCTCATTTCCCTTATATCCAGCTTTTACTTAATCCTTTAGTAGTAATCCTCTGGTCAAGACACCACACACACAAAGTTACTCTGTGTATCTGTGCCTTATCTAATGTTGTTCCTTCTTTTGGAATGTTCTTCCATGTGGTTCAAACCTATTCAGATTCAGCTCCCCTGTAAGTCATATTCTGCAAGTCATCTTCTGAGCCCTCAGGTTGGCCTCAATGGCCCCTCATTTAATAGTTTCTGTATGGAACTGGAAAGATCTCATACCCGTCAGTCTCTCCAACTGGCCAGTGATTCAGTGATTTTTCAACATGCAGTGCACAGACGACTTGCTTTACAGCCACATCAGGAGCTTGTTAAACATACAGATTCCTGAGCCCCCACTCAGACACACAGAATCACAATCTCTGGCGTGTCACTCAGGGAATCAGAATTCCAGACAAGCCTACAGATAACTCATTTGTGCAGTGAAGTTTGCAAACAACCTCCTAGACTCTGAGCTTGTGCTGTAATCAGTCTGAGGAGGCTGTGGCATCCAGAAGGAGAGGCAAATTCCCTACCTGGGGTGACAGACAGAGGGAGATGCCCATGTATACAGAAGGTGCTATTCATGAGAAAACTAAGGGTCACTTGGAAACCAAGGCCACACACATGACCTGTGTGGCAGAAGCGGGATTCGAACTGAAGTCTCCCTTACTACAAAGCCTCTACTTGGACTACTCAGCTGTGCTCCCTCTGCTTCCTGAAATCCCTTCATTTCTCAAGCTGTCACTGTGCCCTGAAGCTGTCATTGGGTTTGCGTGGGGGTCAGATCCTGTCTGGCTTCCTATTGTCAGACTCTTACGGTCATTAGCCATAATAGCTCAGCAGAGCCCACTTAAGAGGAACTTCATTTGCATTTTAACAAGGACAACAAAAGTCAGCTCTCTAAGGATGGAGCAAAAACAAGAACTTTTCAGATGGCTTTGGCTGGGCCTTGGTTACCAGGAAATTTCTAGCTCCTTGGCATCATCTATTTTCCCAGACATGAGGCACAAGCAGTTGGCCCCACAGCACTGCCAGCTGGAGCCCATCTCTCTCAGGCCAGATCTGCAAGGAGAAGTTAGATATGGTCTTCCCTGGGCAGTCCCTTTCTGGAAAATGCCGTAAGTAATTAATACTCATTCACTTCCACATCCTCAAATGCCTACTATGTGTTAGTCACTGAGCAGAACAAGCCCTTGTCCCTGCCCATGAGGAGCTGGTCCCTCCCCTGGAATGCTCTTCCACATGGTTAATGCCTAGTCAGAGTTTCAGATTCAGCCCTGAACTTCCAACCTTGTAGAGGAGCTAAGATTATCATACAGAAGTATGGTTTTTGATGGATGGAAAAGACAAGAATAGTGAGAAGGACTCTAAGAGGAGGGGAACCCTGTTTCTAATTGATTTCTTGCAAGCCCTCCAGTGAATACTAACTTCCCAGCAGGTGGAAATGGGGGTGTAGTGGAGGATGGGAAGTGTGAGGAAAAAAGCCTGGATGGAGGGAATGGGAGAGTTTGGATTTCCTCTTTTTTTTTTTTTTTTTTTTTTATTTTAGAGAGAGAAAAAGGGAGAATGCTTGTGTGGGAAAGGGACAGAGGAAGAGAGAGAGAAAGAATCTTAAGCAGGTTCCACACTCAGCACAGAGCTCCACACGGGGCTCGATCCCATGACCCTGGAATCATGACCTGAGCTGAAATAAACTGTTGGATGCTCAACTGAGTCACCGAGGTGCCCCAGTTCTGATTTCCTCAACAGCAGAGTCCCTATCAGACCAACCTCTTGCAGATGACTATTATGAACTCTTAACAAAATAAAACAACTATCTGAAAGCACTGGAAAGTGACCAAAAGCAGGCAGAAACTGGAGGGGTGTCAACTTTTAAAATATGGAACAGCCCTGAGTGAGGTTCCCGTTTTTATGACTGAGGGCAGCCCTGGCTGGAGATCAGGGGTGGCTAAAATTTGGCAAGAAACCCACAGTCTTCCTGTCTGAGAAATAAGTCAGATCCCAAAGCTACCCCAATAGCCAGAAAGTGTGAAAAATCCTAAACATGAGATAGCTACAGGGAAGGGCACCCCAAATTCTACAAATAAAACCTTCCCAAATCTCTGACCGACCCAAGCAGGTGACCAGGAGGGAAGGGCAGGTTTCTGCCAAGCAGTCTACCTAAAACTGAAAACCAAATCAAACCAAACCAACGAACCTCAAAAGAACTTTAATTTGCTGCTGACCACAGGGAACAGAACAGAGAATCTGGATCCAACCAATACTCTTCCAAAGGAACGAAGAGAATTCACAGTCTTAATCACAACGTGTGGGATAAACCTTAAATCACTCAGCATATGAAGTAAAAGCTATACTCAAGAAAAAAAGAAAGGGAGACCAACCTTGAGGTGACCCAGACACTGAAAGTAGCAAGTAGTTTAATATAATATAATATATGATATGATATGATATGATATGATATAATATAATATAATATAATATAATATAATATAATATAATATAGCATAACAATGCTCAAATATATACAGAAAAATATGCTCATAATGAAGGCACAGATTTAAAAAATCTCAGCAGAGAAAGAGAAACTAGAAAGAAGAACCAAACTTAGAACGGAAATTTTTAAAAATTTTTTTTCCAACGTTTTTTATTTATTTTTGGGACAGAGAGAGACAGAGCATGAACGGGGGAGGGGCAGAGAGCGAGAGGGAGACACAGAATCGGAAACAGGCTCCAGGCTCCGAGCCATCAGCCCAGCGCCTGACGCGGGGCTCAGAGCCTGACGCGGGGCTCGAACTCACGGACCGTGAGATCGTGACCTGGCTGAAGTCGGACGCTTAACCGACTGCGCCACCCAGGCGCCCCTAGAACGGAAATTTTTAAATCACTGACGGGCTTAACAAAAGATGAAACAGCAAATCTGAAAACACATCAACAGAAATTATCTGACAGGATAATATGGGGACACCAAGCAAAAAGAACAACTAGCCACCCAGGCAGGACACCCCCTCCCACAAAAGGCCCCAGAAACCTCAGGGACTCCCTGGTACCTGCCACAACCCACTCTCCCTCTTGAAGGCCAGTGTGTGTGTGTGAGTGTGTGTGTGTGTGTGTGTGTGTGTGTGTGTGTGTTGATGGGAACATGTGTATGACTGTGTGGGGTGGACCCATGGACAAGTGAAGACATACACATGTGATGCAGCTACGTATTCATTTGCATGTACAAGTATGTGTATGTGGGTAGGAGTGGGTGTACTATGCTTGTGTGGGTGAGTGTGGGGTAGGGAGATAGCACAGATCCACGATATGCACATAGCTCTGGTCATGCCAGAAGGCTAAGAGGCTGAGGTGACCAGGAGGGAAGGGCAGGTTTCTGCCAGCAAACGTAGGCTTCCTTCAATGTCTCCCGATGCTGACCATGGTCAGTCCCAGAAGATTTGGCATGCCACTAGCAGAGTGCCCTACCATCATCAAATGGACGTGGATGGTCACGTGATGTTTTCAGCGACCTCTGCCAGTGCTTTGGCAAGGGCTGAGTACTCTGATGGGTTCCAAAGAACAATGGATAGGGAGCTTCTCCTCTCTGAAATGGGGATAATCATAGCTTCCTTCAAAGACTTCAGATCACAGGAGTTAGACCACATGAAGGTACCCTGTATAAACAAAAATGAGGACTGACCAACTGACTGGGGGATCTTCAAGAGAAACTGTAGAAACCCACCCCATAGAAGACCGTCCAACATGTTTCTCAGACTGTTTATGTGAAATACATCCCCATGAAGCAATCTACAGGATAAAGGTAAACTGTAATCAAGTGTTTCTGAGAAAGGCTGCATGTTCTAGCTCCTAGTGGAGAGCCAGAAAACATACTGGCACAGTAAAGGCTCTGAGAAGTCCTGCACTAAAGAAACATGAATAATTTCATGGAACCCAATGTTCCCAAGCTTCCTTGCTCTAGGAAACTTTGTGTTTATAATCCCTGTTAACATCCCTTATTAATAAACTAGTGTTCCCAGGGCTTCAGGAAAGGTTAACTGGGTTCTAAAGGAGACCACATCCCTCTTCTAGCTTGTCATGAAGTCTGAGTCAAAGTACTCATTCTCTGTACTTCATTTCCTTTTACAAGTAAATTTATTCTTGCCTGTAACTACATCATAGGAATTTAAAGAGGATATCAAGACACACGAGCAGCAGACTTGACTTTGGGGGACTTTGATCCCCATGATACCTGCCCTGCTCCTAAGTTGTGCTGCACAAGCCTCCTGTACTGCCTGATGCCCCTCCCAGGAGGCCAGGCTGCACTCTACACTCTGCTATTTATTCCTTTAATAATGTGCTTACAAACAGCACTGCTTATGAAAAATGGCAGGCATTTCATTTTATGCAAACTCTGAGGAATCTTAACAAACACAGACTTCCCAGCCACATCCACATTCATCTTCTTCTAAAGGTGGTATTACACAGTGTCAACAGGGGCTCAGACACAAAGCACAGACTGACAGTACATTACACACCTTCCTCTGCACAAAAGAGCCATTGGCCCATTGGATCCCCAAAGAAGATGTTTCCTGAGGCACTTGTTGAATTTTTTTTTGCTATGTGCATTTATTATGAAATATAATTTTGCATCCATCCACATTCTGACAAGACACAGTAATAAAGTCTGCAGTGGAAATTTGCATGGTGATTTGCATAAATTGACTCAAGACTCTTCTCAGGAAGAGAAATCACGAAAAGGAGTGTATGTGTGCCTTTTACTAGCCTTGGCCAGGCCTCGGCCCATGGCTGGGGAAGCATCCATAAGTGGCAGAAAGCAGCTGGGCATGACAAGCCCTTGACAATGAAGCTGCTGTTTGTGGTGTTCTGCACCAACCATCAGATGAGAGTAGAGGGTAGACTCATGCAAATTAGCATGCAAATGAGGTTGGCAAAACTTAAGGATTCAGGCTGGCAAGTGGGCGCTGTGGGGGAAGGAGGCGGTAGCCTCTGGAAAACATGCTGGGCAGGGTCTGTCCCTGCCAGCAGCTTGGCAATGAGCTCTGGGGGAGGGGATGCTGACTCCGGAGGCCACAGTGCAGGTACCTGGGTGCTTTCAGTACTTCAGCCTCAAAGTCTACACAGTCCTGGTGGCCACTTCCCTCCCAGTGGAGAGTGGCTTGGGCTTGCCACCACCCAGTTTAAATATCTATCCATTGCTTTTTTATCTCCTGTGGTCTGGGACATCAAGCAAACAGTATGTACCTTGCAACTTTAAATAAGGGGTTAAATTTCATCAAAATCAGTCGATCCCTTCAAAAGCCATACAGAGGCCCATAGATATGTGGCCTGATGCTCCCTGGGAGGCTTCCTGAAGGGCCTTGAAAGGATCCAAGTACGAAAGGCCTCTTCTTAAAAGGGTGAAAGATGCCCCAAGTGGTGGACTTTTGAGGGTGTCTAAGAGCCATTGAGGGGTATCCTACAAAGTGAACAGGACAGACTACGGACATCTGGGGACAGAGAACCACATCATGAGTCCCTTTAAACTTATGAAACATAGCAGATGCTGCTGATGGACTCACCCACTACCTATTGACCACCTCTTACTCCCTTGTTTGCCTGAAAACTGTAAAAGTGAAATTCTGCTTTCCCAGCCTCTCCAGAGGGTAAGAGTGATCATCGGGTGACCCAATTCTAGCCACAGTCTGCTGGAGGGGAGGGGAGGGGAGGGGATTCTAGGGAAGCTCTTGCTTTCTTTTTCTGCCTTGAATGCAGAAGTGATGTCTGGAGCAGCAACAGCCAGCCTGCACGCAGATGAGAACCCACACACCAGAAGGAGGAACAGAGCGAGAGCAAGAGCCCGGGAGCCGGCAGCATCACTGTGCAGCTGTGCCACCTGAAGTCCCACCGTGACTGCTTGCACCTGGAAAACCTCAACCCTTCTTCTGAAGCCACCACTTGTCAGCCTTCTGTACCAGAAGGTGACCACACTGCTAATTCATACATGCTTCACAAAGGAGAGGGAGAAGAGGGCAGAGGAGAGGAGGGAGGGAACGAAAAGATGTTAGCACAAGGGCAAGTCTGCCCTCAGTCCAGAACCAGATAATTTCCAGAGGAAGCACCTGGATTAAGGCTGGTGCCCCAGTGGGTCTCTGAGGGCAGGGGAGTCTTTCCAAGCTACCAGGCATTCAGGGGGATTTTACTACGGAAGACCGTCACCTCACAGGTTGGCCACAGAGCTTGATGTCTGCAAAGATTGAACTCCACTCTATTAATGTAATAAAATCATCGTGTTGCTAGAGTTACATGAGGACTAAAGTTCAGTCTTCTGCTAGAAGCACAGCGTCATCTGGCGGAGCTGGCTAGCACTGCCCAGGTGCAAACGCAGGGGTGGTTGGGAGGCCCACAGTTTCCAGCCGGACGCTTTGGTAGCAAAGCTACCAGTTCCAGCCGGACTCTTGTTAGCTCCATTCCATCACTATCGACAGAGCTAGTGGCAGGTTGTTGTCTTCCAGGTTTTATCCTGTTCTGCTTCTCTCTATAGTATATCGTAATGCACATCTATGTCAACAGTATTTTTGGCCAATGATTTTCCATCATCTAGACTTTAAGACCGAGGTGAGCTATGGTCTAAATACAAATTGACCTCATTCTTACTGCTAAAATTTGAGGCAACTGGTCTAGGTGATATAGGGGTTAAGTCCTACCCAAATAATTTCCAGGTTAAAAGAAAATGCAACTGGGATGCTGGTCCAGGGTCTGTAATCTAAGTGACAGGCCTGGGATTTGAACCCAGGCCTCCTCTGCACGTAGCATCATTT
Source organism: Panthera onca (assembly GCF_046562875.1). Classification (NCBI taxonomy): domain Eukaryota; kingdom Metazoa; phylum Chordata; class Mammalia; order Carnivora; family Felidae; genus Panthera; species Panthera onca. The sequence goes on along the minus strand of NC_138347.1, from coordinate 129,003,576 downwards.
TGAAAGAGAAAGAGAGCTGAGATAGAACGGAACATGCTGTATCCTTCTCCTTGGTGTGTGACCTCACTCTGACCCCCTCTACCAGGGGCAGAAGAGCCTATCCCTGTCTCCCCCGGCTGCCACACGGAGACATGTGGCATCTTAGATTCTATGGAAAAGGGCCCCTCCTTCTGGTCCTCCACCTCCTTCCCACACTCCAACCCAGAAGACTCATTAGTTCTTAGAGCTTCAGGAATCCAGATTTTGTGCAACCAGTCGAGGGTCTACCCCATGTAACAGTTTCAAACACCTTCAGTTGGCTGTTCCATCATTACTTCCCACTTGACTCTTCATTTTGTGTGTGTGTTGATGACACTGATAGTCTTCCAGGGTGTCTGGACAGAAACCCAGGGCCCACTCAGGCCTCTCCCTCCTCTGTACCCCACAGATCCACTCTGTTCACTCATCCTTTCCACTGCCCTATGGTGTCTCTGTCCTAGGCCCAGGCCCCTCACTCACCTCCCACACAGCCCTGCATAAATGCTCAGTGACACTCCTCCCTCCCCTGCCCTGCCCTTCCACACACAGCTGCATCCAGGTCTGTGTGGCCCCGCCTACAGCTGTCACCCCTGCCCCAACACAGTGCTCCACCTGTGTCTCCTACAAACGGATGCCTTTGATCCCATCAGTACCCACAGAAGGAACCCTCAACAGCCCTGTGTTTCCTGCCCCACGAGACCAAGCCCCTCTGAGCATCCAGGGCCTTCCAGTACCAACCCTCTGGGCCCACTTATCCACAAGGTATGGCAGGCTCAGAGCCTGGAGCCTGTGGTACTTTCAGGGGGCCATGAAAATATTTTCTAACTTTTAAATTTTAATGTCTTTTAAAATCAAGAGAAAAACAAACATAATAATAATAAATATATAATAATGAATCTAGTCTGGATTATGTACAACAGTTGCAAAATATAATTTCATATATATATATATATACATTACATACATACACACACACATACATATATATATAATGAAGGAAGGAGCAGAGTACCCAGGAAGGCAAAAGGGGAAAGACCCATGAACATCAAAATGCGGCCTGCCAATAATCCATCCAAAGGCCCCACGCTTACCCTCCACTGCAACAGGCAGATCCCCCCCCACCACACACATGCAGTGCTGGATGTTACACTCTGGACTTCCACAGATGTCATCCTTTCTCTATGTCACCATCCCTCCCTCCAGTGCAGCTACAGTTAAATCCTCCCGCCCTCTCCTCCAGGAAGCCTTTGGTGCCCACTGATCACTACCTCGTCTGATGGTTCTGAGGCCCAAGGCCAGAAGGACTGGTCCCCAGTGGGATCAGAGTGGGAGGTGCCGTAGTGGGTTGAAGAATGCCCCCGCCCCCGACCAAATTCATATCCACCTGGAACTTCAGAATGTGACCTTATTTGGAAATAGGGTCTTTGTAAGATGAAAACTCATCCTGCATTTAGGGTAGGTCCCTAAATCTAATGACTGGGGTCCCTACAAGAAGAGGAGAGGACACACAGAGACCCCAAGAGGAGAAGGCCACCTGAAGATGAAGGCAGAGACTGGGGCTATGCAGCCCCACGGTGAGGAGGTGAGAGGACGAGGAGGTGCAGCCCCAGGGTGAGGAGGTGAAGGGACGAGAAGGCAAGGAGCCCGGCCACCACCAGGAGCCAGGGGATGTAAGGAAGGATTTTCTCCCAGAGCCCTTAGAGGGAGCATAGCTCTGCCACATCTGGATCCTAGACTTCTGGCCTTCAGAATTGTGAGAGAATAAATTCTGTTGTTTAAAACTGCTCGTTTGTGATAATTTGCTATGGCAGCCCCAGGAAATGAATTCAGAGCCCAGAGGGGAGACGAAAGCCTCAGGGCAGAGCAGCCAGGAATGACAATGCCGTCTGGTCTGGTCACTGAGGGGGTAAGGGTTCCTCGGGGCAACCCCTTGGCCTGTGCTGGCACAGTGGACACAGCTGTTCTGTTCCTTCCCCCAGGGGCTCCATGGGATCCCAGGAGTGACCCAGGACAGGCAAACTGCCCAATATTTCAGAAATGGCCCTCCACTCCCGAAGCAGCTGAGTAAGCTCCAGCAGGTCGGGGTCCTCTCCCGGGAGCAGCCCAGTAGGTCGGCGGTCTCCTAACTTGTGCTGTGGTGGGAGATCTAGGGATGGGCCACTGGCTCCGGCCTTGGCTAGACGTTCATCTCAATCACCTCAGAGATTTAAAAGAATGCTACTGCCTGAGCCAGCTTGTGAAACTCCAGGCCATCTCCCCAGTAGGTGATGCTAATGTACGGCCAAGACAGGGGGCCCATCAGGGTCCTCAAGGGACCTCATGCCAGCCCCTCAGGGCCTCAGGCTTGTTCAGCCCCAGACCAAGGGAGGGCTCACTGCCACCCAGGATGAGATTGAACCCCTCTGCCCTCCATGCCCCAGCTGAGGGCAGGGCCAGATTCTGTAGCCAGACTGTTTTCTCCTATTGTCTCTCCAACACAGATGAGGTACTTGACAAACATCTGTTGTCAGAATGAATGAATGGGGGAAGGGAAGGGATGAGACACAGAGCCAGAGGCAGGCAAAAGGATGGGAGGGAGGGACGATTCTGTCCTGGGAACTGAGTGTCTCAGCTAATGGTGGGGGCGGATGGAGAGGATGTTTGGGGGGGTTGGCAGGGAGTGGTCAGGGGCAACCAACATTCCCCAGAGCCCTTGAGGATCTTGTCTACTTCCCAAATGTCTCTGCCACCATGTTAAGAAAAACAAAATAGGGGCGCCTGGGTGGCTCAGTTGGTTGGGCAGCCGACTTCGGCTCAGGTCATGATCTCGCAGTCCGTGGGTTCGAGCCCCGTGTCGGGCTCTGTGCTGACAGCTCAGAGCCTGAAGCCTGTTTCAGATTCTGTGTCTCCCTCTCTCTGACCCTCCCCTGTTCATGCTCTGTCTCTCACTGTCTCAAAAATAAAACGTTAAAAAAATTAAAAAAAAAAAAAAAAAAAAAAAAAGAAAAACAAAATAAACAGTACCATTTCCCCCTCTCTTTCTCCAGAGAGTTCATTAAAATGGCCTGTGTATGCACAGAATTGGATCCCTGGCCTCCTGGCCTAATTACCATTTTAAAGAGCACTGGGAAAGACATTTTATCTCCTGCAATAACAAAGTCAAAAAGGCTCACCATCCGGAAGGTCTTGCTTCCCTTTGGGCTTTCTCCCCTGCTCACCAAGACATCTGGCCTCTGTGGCCTCTCGGCCCGATGGGGTCCGAAAACCAAGCCCTTTCCAAGCCAATTTGGTACCAGTAGGTACTTGACACCAGCTGTGGCCAGGCCTTGTGCGGGCCTACAAATGCAGGGGCGGATCTGAGGGATCCTGGCTCCTCAGACTCAGAGCCCGTCCAAGGAGCCAGAGCACATAGGCGGTGAGCTAAAGGAGACCTGAGGACAACGTGCTAGGGTGGAGGGGGCCGTGGTACAGAACACAGGGAAGGCCCCACCTGCAGAGCAAACATGTGCTCTGAGTCTCAATGAGTCAGAACAATTTTTCAGAGCAGAGAAGAGGAGAGGGAAGGTCATTCCAGCAGAGGTGACACCATTAGCCCAAGTGTGGAGGCATGACTGTCGCCTAGGTGGGGAGCAGCTAGCAGAGAGGCCTGCTGGACCACAGGATGCAGGGCTAGCAATAAGCAATACAAGAGGACCCTGGAGACGAAGGAGGAGATTCCAAGAAACTCAAAGGACAGGAGACTTTGATCCATGCCCATGAGAATCACTCTTCACTGCACAGGCCCTGGGGCCGTATCTGCTGCCACCTACTGCCAAGAACAGTAGCCAACCAAAGTCCCATTGTTTTCAATGGGACACCAATAAGAGGCATTATAAATAACTCAGTATTTTTCAAAAATCAATCAAAATAGTATCTGTGAGGTCATTCATATCACACACACACACACACACACACACACACACACACACACGAATACCAAGTCAGACTTCAGAACTAAAGTCTGTTAGAACTGTAATCTCAAACAAAGACTAATGTGGTAGAACTCCCTTGTGGAGAGGAGGTCTCTGGCAAGCCTGCAGTAGTACAAAGCCCTGGCCTGGAAAGCACACAGCGAAGACAAAGTGTGGCCAAGATATTCCATAGCCCGTGCCCAGGGTTGTGCAGAGTACTCAGGGCCCCTCTCCCAGGGCCTCATCTTCTCACCCTTCAATCAACTCTTCCCAAGGCCACTGGTTATCTGGTATTTCACACACAGGAGAGAAAAAGACAGGGAATTAGAGGAGGCAGAGAGAGGGGCTGTATTTGAGGCAAAGACGATGATTGGTCCTGAGGGAGGAAGACAGACTACAGAGCAGACACGGAACTGTAATCCACAGTTAGCTATACTCTGCATCCTCTGTAAAACCAGGGAAGGGGGGCCTCTTAGCATAGCACTCCCCAGTTTGTTCTATAAGTGCTTGTCCTCTGAGGATTCAGGAACAAGAGGATTCTGTGATCAAATACGTGCGGAAGATCCTGTACACTATATTCCTGTTAGCAAATCAAAACCATACACTGATGTAGTAAAAGCCCTGAGAAGCCCTGCAGTAGAAAAGTTGACTGAATTCTGTTTACCAGTGCTCCTTAACTTTGTACAAGCACTGACCTTCCCTCCCTACCTTTTCTTCTCAAGTAACACCAGCTAATAATCTCTTGGAACTAGTATCTTACAGAACCCACTGGTTTAGAAGAATATTTGTCTCTTTGTCAAGGAAGAAAGTATCTTTTTTTTTCCTTAAAAAATATTTGAAATGATTGAAGTTGGTGCCTTTTGTGAAAAGCTACAGTTGCAAGGGAAATTCATTTCATTTGCACAAACCTCCTGACTCACCAGTAATGCCAGGACAATGAAATGTTACTTACCCCCCAGGAGCTCAGTCTTTGTGCCACCTGTGGCCATCTCTAGGCCACCAGTTGACTTCAGCCCACCCTCTAGAGACAGGAGCCAAGAGATCACTCTGTCTGTCTCTTGTCCACATACAGCAGTACAAGCCCATCACACCAGCCTCTCCAAGAAGGAATCGCCTCAGCAACCATGTGTGTGCACGTGCATGTGCATAAGTGTCCAGCAAACATAACCATGCTCGAGAAACAAGTTATCCTACTGCTTTCAGTTTCATCTCCCTCATTTTACATCTTGCCTACCCATCCTCCTCTACATGATGACCCTCCAAGTAACCACACATTATAATGGTTTAGACCTGCCCACGGGGAGCAAGAGAACAGAGACTGAAATGTGTCCTCTCTGTTTTTAGAAAATGTTTCCTTTACCAAAGTTTGGATTTTCAGAAGGGCTCAGGGTCTTTACTGGGCTGGGGCTTGTGCACAAGTAGGAAGCTCCTCCAAGGCAAAACGGATGCCCAGGGGACCCAGGACCATGCTGCTCTTGGCCAGCACTAGCAAGCCCTGGAGAGAGGCCAGCATAGTCTCTAGGTTGCGGTCATGGCTGCGGACATGGTGGGGGAGGCAGGGGAACCCAGGACCTCACCTGGTACGTGTTGTCGAAGCTGTCGTACATGAACCGTGTGATCAGAGACGTCTTCCCGACTGCAAAACAACAAGAAGAAAGGGGTTCAGCTGTGGCATGCAAACTAGAATCCTCCAAACACATATCATGTGAAAAAAACAAACAAGGAAACAAAAAAGCCTAGAGGAAGGATGAAATTCAGAAACAGAAGCAGGAGCCAGACCCTCGGAGATGGACCCTAAGGTGAGGTGGCCAAGTCTACCCTGGGTAGGTTATAGGGGAATACTTGCCAGCACCAAGCAAGAGGCCTCCCCAGTCTGGAGAATTCTCACCACCCGCATCCAGGTCTTCCCTGACCCCCAAGAGCACAAGTGAGGCAAGAAGCATATAGAAGAATCAGAGCAAGTATGTGCATAAGACAAGATGCTCCTCTTGCATGGGCCCATGGTCACCTGGAAATACTGCCTTGCCATTGGCCACAGGCTGGGAGGGAGGCATACTCTTTTTTCCCTATTCACTCAGCCTGGAACTAGTAAGGAGGTGGCTTTCCAAGGAACCAGGGTGCAGGGGAAGTTAATGGGCTATCCCCCAGTGTCTCTCAAGGGCAGGACTATTTTTTTGTAGTGTGTGCCTGACAGTCTATCTCCTCACAGAATGTTTAGCATCATTGGATCTTACCAGGTAAATGCTGACGGGACCGCCTTCCATATTTGCAAATGCCCTCTAAGGGGCAGTAAACCCCAAACAAGAGCCACCTACCAGTATGGCTGAGAGAACCCAGGCCATCTCTTGGGAATTCCACAAATGCTAATTTCCCAAACTGTGTGGGGTTTGGCTTCTGACCTAACCCTGTGCAGGTCCCCTGGGGCCTGGCAGTGGCAGAAATGCCTATCGCAGGCAGCATTTCTAATTACCTGGGAGGGGAGGAAGGGTGACAAAGGAACAACTGTTGGGTCAGGCCCAGCATGGAGTGCTTGTCTACACTGTCCCATCAAGTCTCCGCCATGGGCCTGGGAATCTCCGAGGGGGACTGGCCCAGCTGAGCTTGGCTCAGAGGCCCTCCTGCTCTGGACTGCTAGACACAGGCAACCCTGATAGGGAAAGCAAAAGAGCCAGCACCTGAAGGTTCTCCCTCCTGCCTCTCCCTGACTCTTGGACGGGATGTCCACAAGGCTGGGCCTGCTGGGGTGGCTGGTCACTGCCCAGATGGAGCAAGGCAGCCCTACTTGGCTCCTCTGAGAAGGGTCCTTCTCTGGTTTTGAAGCCTTAGCCATACACCACAGAAGAGATGAGCAACCACCTTCCAAACAGCCAATATTTGTAAGGGAAAGGCCACCATCTTCTAGCCAGGAAGGACATCTGACACACTATTTGGGGCAAACTGGGATGGCCCCATCTTTGACTCAGAACTGATTAGCTGAATTCCAATCCTAGCTGGGCTGCTGTTTGGCCCTGTCATTTTGAGGTGGTCACCATTCCTCTGGACCTCAGTTCTGCATTTTAAAATGGGTATAATAACCTCAAAGACTTCAAAGGGCAGTGGTAAGAATTAAATAAAAGTGCCAGCCAGGCATACAGGAAATGCTTAAAAGTAGAAGCAGATAGCAGGCAACTGAGATATTGAGACGATTTCCAGAATATCAGATTAAAAAAATACTACCACGGCTACTGGACTGACCTTGCCCATCGTGTCTCTTCATTTGGCCATTTCTGATTTGGATCCTTTGTAATAGAATTATAATTATAAGTAGAACACACTCCTGAGTTCTGTGAGTTGTTGTGGTAAATTATGGAACCTGAGGAGGGTCATGAGGGCCCCTCAAATTTGCAGCCTGTTGATCAGAAGTGTGGTGTCCTTGGGGAGTCCACTCGTGGTGGCATCTCAAGTGTGGGGCAGTCTCGTTGGGGGCACGCCCTTAAACCAGGGGTCTGATGCCAGCTCTGCCTGGTAGTGCCAGGTCCTGTACGAGCTGGCATCAGAATAGCCACATGTCTATTCTGAACCTCTCTGGGGTGAGCAGTAACACACCCACAATCTCTTCTAATCTTACTTGACAACTGTTAGGTATTAATCTGTTAAGTGCTTTCCAATTGCATTAAATCTCCCCTTAACTTTCACATGTAGGCGAGAAGTGGAGGCTTCCCCCATGGAAAGGCCTGGCTGCAAAATACTAAGGGGACCACAGAGTGAAACCCTGAGCCAGCAAGAGGCAGATGAAATCAAAGAGAACGAAGACAACGCAGCATCCTCCTTTTCCAAGAGACGGTGGAAAGTTACTGCCTCCTCTGGAAGACGGGGGATCCGGGGCTCACTCGCTAGTGACTTCCCTAGGTAGTGACACATCCCATCTCACACCTGGGTGGGGGAGGGGCGAGCATCAGAGAGCAGGGTGGAGAGAAGGCAGGAAGACACAGTTCTCTCCCTGCAAGGGGTGTTTCCCCGGGGCAGCTGAGCACACAGGGAAGAGGCTGTGGAATGGCAAAAAGCAACTAGCGCCGCAGGAGGTCCTCGGAGGGGCTGAGAACTTAGAAATCCCTGCAAGGGCTTCGAATGCCAAGCCACCCCATCCCAGACCAAACAATAGCCACTGGCAGTGGATTAGAACCGGCTCGCAGGGTGACTTCCAGGTGGAGGAAAGCCCCAAGACAACAAATTGTTTATTGGGGCTGTGCAGGAGGAACGTTTAGGTGTGGGGTCCTGCCGGTGTGAGTGTTCCCACAACAACCATGACAGCACGTGCCTCCTGTATCTACTGAGTGTGTTCCAGGCACATGCCAGGAGCTGTGCCAGGTGCAGATTTATCTGATAACAGTGAGTGAACAAGAGAGATCAGACCCCTACCCACCTCAAGTTTTCAGGAGTTCTGTGCTTGCGGCAACCCTGCACGAAGCCCTTAACACGGTTTGGGGGGGGTGGGGGGGCGCTCAACTCTGAAACAGGTGCTCACATCATTCTCATTTTATACAAGGGGAAATGAATTGACAGCTATTTGCTGTCAGGGTCAGACCGAGTGGGACCAGGCTGAAGTAGTCTGACCAGGGAATGAGCTCCTATCCCTGACCCTCCTCAGCATCTTGGGGTCACAATGGGTCTCAGGATTTTGCCAGGTCATTGCTGCCACCACTATGGATGTCATGGAACTCTGGAAATGGCCCCACCAAGCCCTTTTCCTTGGGAACAGACAGAGGTGGGGGGGGGGGGGAGGGCTTTTCTGCACTGAGGCCGTGTTTGACCCAATCTGGAAGGTCAGAAACTGGGAAGTAAGGGGGACAAGGAGGGGATCAGAATGTGAGGGTGAGCGGGCATGAACACCTAGGCCCAGCACCCCAACTGAGGCCTGGACTGAATGAGGGGTTCATTACTGATTTGCTGCAAAGGGGAATAATTTCTTACTATTCCTCTAGGTCTGCCTTTCTCATTTCTCAGAGCAGAAGCTCCCCCACCCTTCCCTGCCTCAGAGCTTCCCCAAGACCACCCATACTCTGTCCACGGGTGCCAGGATAATGTGGCTCAGATCCTCCACAACTGCCCTGGGTGGAAGGTATGGGAACCTGCGAATGGACAGCTTGCACCACCCACCTCCTTGGCCATCCTGTTCTCGCAGTCTCCCCATGAAGGATGGCAAGACAGCTGCAGCCATCACCTGACAGGGTACTACCACTGGGCCAAAGCTGGGGGCGGCCTGAGAGGGGCAGCAGCATTGTGCATCCGACGAGCTCCTGCTCTCCACCGGCCCCTGTGGCCTCTGGGAACTGCCCTTGCCTCGCAGCTCTGTTCTCAAGGTCACACTGCCCCATATGCCTTCTGACTGCAGCTCTTGGACACCACTGCAGCAAAGTGGAGCTTTTTCTGAGGACAAAGATTCAGCTCCACTGGCAGGATTATGTTAAATAAGCATGTGTATTGTTACTGAGCTCTTCTCTCTGCTCAGGGCTCAGCAACATCTTCTGGTAGTTTAGTCCCATGTGATTAAGCAGGGAGATGCATTTTCAATCTTTCAACCAAATGAGGGTGAGGAAATTCATTACTGAGCATTTGCCAGAGGCTTTAGAAAGGAAACCCTATTACTGGGCTTCTACCTGGTGCCAGACAAGAAACGGGTGCTTAACTTGGGTTCGCTCATTTTATCCTCATTCCAATCCAACGAGTGAGCTATTGTCACCAAGTCATAGAGCTGGCAAGCACTAGAGCTGGCATACAGACCCAGATATGACACCACAGTCATGTCTCATGTGCAACACTGTACATGAGACACTGCAGGAGATCACAAAAGGCAGAGAGGGGCCCAGGTGGCTGGGCAGTCGGGGAGACCACAAGGAGGAGGCAGGACATTCACTCGGCTGTGGAAGGGTGAGGGTGAGAGAGAGTGGGTGTTCCAGGTGGAGGGAACAGTGTGAACAAAGGCACAGAGGCAGAGACAGAAAGCTCATGACAAGGGGCTGGAGGCAATAAGCCAGATTACCAGGGGGAGTGGAGGTGTGTCCAGGAGCCATGGGGTAGATACATTCAGAGCCTCTACATCTGAGTTTTGTCACAGAGAAAATGGAGCCCAAATAGTGTGTGAGGAGAGGGGTAAGTGTTCAAGGAAGTTCAAGAACCCACTGCCTGTTCAAGGAAGTTCCATGTGGCCAGTGGGTTGATTTAAACCAAAATCCATCTCTGGGGCCAGCTACGGAGGGAGGGAGCGAAGGGAAGGCAGAGACAGGCAAGGCCAGAAGGGCAGGGAACACACCAAGGAGCATGGATTCTCTCCCAGGGGTGGTGGCCATTCCTGAAGGGTCTTAAGTAGACAGGTGGGGGGAACAAGTGTGGCACTTCCTAACTTCCATGATGGCCCACCACATATTCCCCATCCCACATGCTCTTTTTACCATGTACCACCGATGCTCTGTGTAGGGGCGAAGCCGGGTGAGCCTGTGACTATGGCAGAAATGTCCCTGTGACTCTCAAGGCTAGGTTAAGAAAGGTGGCACAGCTTCTGTCTGGAGCGCTTCCTCTCCCTCACACTCTGAAAGCTGTCTCTTCGGCCCAGCCACCATGCTGTGTGGAAACCCACAGCAGCCCACATGAGGGAGGACCACACAGACACCCACCTGACAGCAGCAGACCTGTGGGTGAGTGAGCCTTCCAATGACTCCAGCCCTCACCCTTGGAGACAGCCACTGATGCCCAGTGAACAGAAACACAGTTTCCCTGCCAGGATCTGCCCAAACCATAGATTCCTGAGCAAAGTAAACATTCACATTTCATATGCCACTAAGTCTTGGGGTGGTTTGTTATACAGCAGTAGGCCACCTTGGCAGGCTACCCACCTCTTTGAAGGCAAGAGATCTGTGCTTTAGGAAGAAAACTTATGCCGCTTTGGGCAGAATGGCTCACAGGGGCCAGACCGGGGGCAGCAGTCCAGTGACAGACAGCAGATCTCAGTTAAAACAGAGGCAGTGACACTGAAGAGAAACAGAGCTGGGGGTGGTGGGACCTAGTGACTGGTCAGATGCAGAGGGCAGCCCCGGATACCTCCTTGTCACCTGGCTTTGTGACCAGCAGATGATGGAGCCATTCCTTAAGCCTAAGCAAACTGGATGAGGAGCAAATACCAAATAAGTAAAATCACCTGGATTCAGGTCATCCATAAAAGCTGTCTTTAAAACTGTCAGGCCAAAGCACAGATATCAGCACTAAATTCAGAAAGGAAACCATTAAAAAAGAACTAATACTAATTTTTCAATCCCATGATTATCTAAGCTTATTTTTCATTATTGCCATGATCATTAAACAGTCATTTTCTTACCTGAGTGTGATTGCTGGCCCAGGAGTTTTGCAAGCCTATCTAAATGAGCTCAGTCCCATACACCCTGGAAATTCCACCAGTGCAGTGTAGACTGGATGCTGGCCCTTCACAATTAGCCACCAGCACCCACCTGGACCTCACTCCACCAGCCAGCCTCCCATGGGCTGCAGTCCCCATCTCAGTGGCCGATCCAAATAAATAGCTTTTTGTACATTTGGGTGGCTTCTAGATAGCTGCAGAGGCCTCTCTATGCAGTCAACAAACACCCACTGGGGGCTTACTCTATGCCAGGCCCGTGCTGCGCACAGAATTCACAGTGAGAAAACAGATGAACCCCTGCTTTTCCCAGCAGCCTTGCTCCAGTGGTGGAGCCGTTCAGGTGCAGATACCTAAAGTACGAAGTAACATGGGAGGGGCTACTGAGAGCCGAGGAAAAGGCAAGGCCGCTCTGCTGGAGAATTGCAGTGGTCTCCTAAAGGAGGTGGCCATTTGGGCTGGGTCTTGATTGATGGGGACGAGGCATCAGGGGGAACAGAGTCCCCAGGGGAGGGACTGGATGGAGCTAGAGACGTAAGCATAGAGCTGCCACGTGAAGCCAAAGTCTCCCAGGGCTCTGGGGTCAGTGCCTATGAGAACTCCTGGGTTTGGCTTGTGCCCAGGCTGAATGATAGTTGAGTGGGCCATAAGCCCCCAGACTCTTGGTCTAACACTGTCTTCCTCCATGAAGGACCCCTCTCCTCCCTGTCATGTCCATGGTAGGTGTGGGTGTGGTGGAGAGATTCCGTGACGGCCAGAAATGGGGCAGAACATGAGGCAGAGCAAAAGAAATTAGCTGGAGAATTTAGAAAGTCTGGAAAGACCTGGCAGAGCATGAACCACCCCCACGGTAGCCTTCTCGTGAATTAAGCCAGAACCTTGGCCCATAATCTTTTCTAGGCCACACATTCACATTTACCGCCCACACCAGCTACAGGACACTGCTGGACAGACAGTGGGGTTCTGCCTGATCTTCCCTGGGTTCACAGAGCTAGGCCCAGAGTGGGAGGCAGGAAAGACCTGGAAGAAGCCCCTGCCATTTCTAGGCCACCCTGGCAGACCCATCTCTTTGATACCTGTGTTTTTAGGACAGCAGTTCCCACGCCAGGGAAAGGGCTTCTGCATCCTTGGCTCACTGCCAGTCCCAGGTCAGAGACTGTCTGCAGCTGTCTGTCAGAAGTGGTCCTCGGGATTGAAAAGGCAAATCTGCATCCCCAAGGCTGAGGCCAATAATAACCTGTTCCTAGGGTGGGCCCAGCTGACTCAGATATTCTGTCAGCTGAGTTTCCAGAACACAAGTGGGGAAAGCTGTATGAATGCTGGGAAGGGCCTGACTGCTAAAGGGTGCAGTCCTTGCCCTGCAGCTAGGAAGGAGGCAAGGCCATCTGGGCCAATGTCCCTGCTCTTCAGGGGCCTGGGGAGAGGACTCCACTATTCCCTTGAATCCCCCTGCCCATAAGGTCCCCCATTTTGTCCTGACCATGGGGTGCACAGCTCCTGGGCCCTATGGTGATGAGAGGAACTGGTGAGACACCAGTTACATCTGTCTGATCCTTGTTTCCTTCTGTGCTGTTTTTACACAACAGAAAAGCCTGGTCTATCCTTCCTGCAAGGTTGACAAGCCTGGAGGGCTGGGGACCAGGCTTCCCACTCCACACCCGATCCTGCACCCTGTGTTCACAAAGGCAGCTCCAGACCAGGGCTTTGCCAGCTCCTACTGGAGCCCTGAGGGGCCAGCTGGCTCACTGTAGGCTAAATGAGGAAACGTGAAAAATCCCATTTCAAACCGTCCCCCCAAAGACTCAGACAGTAATTAAGAAATATGCAAAGCTCTTCATTGGACACTTTAATTAAGTGTGTTAATTCCCTCTGACAAAGGATGCTCAGCCACCTGGGCCTCACTGAGGGACCCAGGGAAGACAGACAGAGGAGGGAGGAGGAATTGGGAGGAGGGGTCGGCAGGACAGTGCTAGGGGTTGGGTCTGGCTGAGGCCCTTCCTTATGCTCCAGTTGGCAACCTGACCTGTTCCTGACCCTCTCACTCTCCCCACTGTCCTCCACCCATCCCTATCCCCTCTGTGCAAACCCAGTGATCTTAGGGAAGTCTGCTCTGAGTCAGGGGCCACAGGGTGTCATCCACTGCCTCCCTCCCCTACCAACATACATCTCAGCTCTGCCACTCAGTAGGCTAAGAGGTCACTATTCCAATGAGGTCGGGCTAGATGGTTTTGAAGGCCTGCTTCTACTTTGGAGCTGGTGACAAATGCTTACCAAGCCTGAAATACAGCTGGATGAAAGCACTAACACGGGCTCCTTTCCTGCTTGGCCAGAGTCCCTCTGGCCCTTGGGCTTTGCCAACCTTCAAACATTTCATCCCATCCCCACAACCACCCCCAAGTGGCCTGGAGACCTGAGAGACCAAGATGGGGCTGTGCTCCGGCTGTCTACTCTGTAAGGAGGGGCAAGGGGCCCTGGAGCCAGTGAGGGTGCGCTGGCATGGAGGGAGAGGCTGTGCTGTCTGGCATGTGACTGGTTACATACAAGGAGTGCCTGCATTTATGACAGCTGGGGTTAACCACCCCCACCTTTTTTCCTCCCAAAGGATTACTGGTTACTTTTGAAAATATAACTGTTTAAAATAATACTAGGATATCATAGCTATGTATCAATAGCAATACTGAATAGCCTCCCAATCTTTTTGAATACCCCTCCTATGTTTGAGGAGGTCCAAAGCCATCCCCTCCCCCCCCCAGTATAGGAGCCTCTTTTGCAGCCATGTTATAGACACATGACCTAGGCTCTCCCATTGGACCCTCACATGAGACTCCACCAAAAATGACCAACATGAATCTAGGGGAGGGGGCTGGGACCCCCTCTGGGTCTGCATACAGAGGTAGCCCTGATGTGGGTTTGAGCATGAGCTCTTGCCAGTATCCAGCACAGGAATCGTGTCTCCCCCTGGACCAGTCCTGGTGTGACTCAGGCTGGTGCTCTGGGCCTAGCTCTCTGACCCTCCCAGAGACGCTGAACTTCCCAATCATTGCTCTAATACAGTTACTGTTGGCTTTGCTCAAATCAGCTGGATAGTGAGAGCAGATGTCTCTTGTTTCTAACTAAGAATTCTGAGAGAGATATAAGGCAAAAAATAAGTGAGCTAAAAAGAGAAGGCTGGAGTAAAGAGTTTGTTTACAGAAATACATCTTATGATATCTTACCCCAGCCAGGAAGTGAGACTAAGAAATTATCTGAGCTCCCTGGCAGTCAAAGCAAAAACAAGCAAGCAAACAAAACAACAACAACAACAACAACAACAACAACCCAAAAAACAAAAAACACCCAAAACCAAAACCAAAATCATGACCAACTGTAAGATTCACAGCACTCATGAGAAAAACCAAACTAGTTGCAATACTGAGCTTTTTTAAGAATAAAAAATGTTCATTGATTTAGAGAGAAAGCATGTACACAACAGAGGGAGGGGCAGAGAGAGAGAATCTCAATCAGGCTCCATGCTCCTCCACATTGGCAGAGACCAATGTGAGGCTCGATTCCATGAACTGTGAGATCATGACCTGAGCCAAAATCAAGAATCTGATGCTTAACTGACTGAGCCACCCAGGCACCCCAATACTGAGCTTTTTATAAGAGCTAGGCAGCATAAAGTTCTTGAAAAGAGTCTGGAGGGCAGAAATCATGAGGCAGAAATTTACATACTTATATAATCAACTGGATGACCATCACTGATGAAAATCAAAGATGCTAACCAGCCCCAATAACACCCCTACCCAAGTCACTATTCATAGTCATGGGCCCAGACCAGTGTTTCCTACAAATAAATGATTAAATGAAAAACCAATGTCCAGGACTTAAGCTTATGATCAAGATGGAATAACAGGGACCAGATTTATACTCTCACTTGAAACAACTAAAATGCATACAAAATATATGAAATGATTTTCAAGACACTGTATATAGTAAGCAATGAAGGACAGCAAACCCTAAGAGACACAAAACAAATTATGTGAACCCCACAACTCAAATTGTTGCTCTGAGGATATTCTGGGCCATAGCACATGGAGGGTGGAGCCAGGTGGACTCCCTGAGTTGAGGAGACAGTGCTTAGAGTCCAGAGAAAACAATGCAGCTAGAGTTCACAGGACAGAGTGCTGGAGAGGAGGCAGATACACACACACACACACACACACACACACACACACACACACACTGAGAGAGAGAGGGAGAGAGGGAGAGAGAGAGGGAACTCCAGAACATTCTCAGTATTCACCTGACGATGCATCAGCAAATGTGTGTAAGGAAACTACCAAGACTAGGGAAAGAGCCACCCATATGGATTAAAGGAAACTGTTTGGCATCCACACAGACCTGGGGATAGTGCCTGTTCCTACCAGTCAGAGTAGAAAGCCTCATCATTTGTGACAAATGGGCTGTGCCTCAGTAGTGGGCAATAATTAGCCCCACTCTAGTGAGCGCCACTCCAATCCCAGTTAACAAATCTTAAGGATATTTATAGGAACACAAAAACTATCCAATACATATCATGCAAAACTCACAATATCTAGCATTCAAGAAAAAAATTACCAGGCATGCAAAGAACACCTCCATAGTGGGTGGTAATTAGCACCAGACTAAGCACCACTTCAGTCCCAGCTAACAAATCTTAAGAATACTTAAAGGAATGCGAAAACTATCCAATACACAACATGGCAAAATTCAAAATGTCTACCACCCAATAAAAAATAACTAGACATGCAAAGAACCAATAAAATAGATCCTTAATGAGGAGGAAAAAAAACAATGAAAATCAGCCCCAAATTGACACAGTTTGACAAATCAGCAAAGACATTAAAAAATTTTTATAACTCCATTTTATATGTTCAAAAAGTTAAACAGAGATGTGGAAGACATTTAAAAGACATAAATCAAACTTCTGGATACACTGGATGGGATTAACAAGAGATTAATCCCAGATTAACTGCAGAAGAAAAGATCAATGAATTTAAAGACAGTGATATTTAAAATGAAACAAAGAGAAAAAGAGAATAGAAATAAATGATTGGAAGCCCAGTGAGCCATGGAATGATGTCAAGTGGACTAACATATATGTAATTAAAGTCCTCAAAGGACTGGTTGTGTGGGAGTGGTGACAGGGAAAAATATTTGAAGAAATAATCACTAAAAATATTTGAAACTTGAAGAAAACTTTAAACACACAGATCCGAAAAGTTCAATGAATCCCAGGCAAAGGAAACATAAAAGAAACCAAGGCACATCATAACCCATTTGCACAGAATCAGTGATAGAGAATCACAAAAGCAGCCAGGGAAAAAAGACACATTATGTACATAGAAACAAAGATAAAAAGACAGCAATTTCTCCTCAGAAACAATGCAAGCAGGAAGACAATGGACCAAAATCTGTAAAGTACTATTAACCTAAAACTCGAGGTTAATAACTTTCAGATATGTATCGTCTGACATCTGTCAAAAACAAAGATGAAATAAAGACTTTTTCAAACATTCGAACACTGATAGATTTCATCACCAACAGATTCTCACAATGAGAAATGTTAAAGGAAGTCCTCAGGAAAAAGTGAAATGACACCAGATGGAAATGTGGATCTACACAAAGGAATGATGAACACAACAAATGATTAATAACGGTGAAATATGTAATATTTCTTTCATATTATTTAAGAATGTTTGGGGTGCCTGGCTGGCTAGTTGGTAGAGCATGCAATTCTTGATCTTTGGGTTGTATGTTCAAGCCCCATGTTGGGGCTTAAAAATATCATCTTTGAAAAACATCTTTAAAAGATCATTGGCTTTGTAAACAAAAATAACAACAGTATGTTGTATCACAGACCTAACAAAACATGGAAGAAAAAAATTTTTGTTACCTTGTCAGAAACATGCAAACTGTAAGAAAATGAAGTGACATTTTTGAAGTACTAAAAGAAAAATGTTGTCAACACAGAATTCTATACCTAGCAAAAGTCTTTTAAAAAAGAAGGTGAGGGACGCCTGGGTGGTTCAGTCAGTTAAGTTTCCAACTCTTGATTTCAGTTTAGTTCATGATCTAATAGTTGGTGAGATTGAGCCCCTCACTGGGCTCTGCACTGACAGCTTGGAATCTGCTTGGGATTCTTTGTCTCCCTCTCTCTCTGCCCCTCTCCCGCTTATGTACATGTGCTCTCTCTCTCTCCCTCTCTCAAAACAAACATTTAGAAACATTTAAAAATAAATAAATAAAAATAAAAATGAAGGTGAAAAAAAGGAATCAAATGCCAAAACAATTCACTGCTAGCAGACCCACAACACAAGGAAGAAAGTTCTTTGGGCAGAGGAGGACACCTGCACACTCATGCGTACATGCACTTAAAAATCTGAGAGATCTGGATTTTAATCCTGGCTCTGTCACTTATTTGCTTGGGTTAGTTACTATCCTCTCTGAGGCTTAGCTTCCTCATATGTATAATGTGGGCAGAAATGCCTACCCTCGTCTCTTATATTATGAATTCTACGAGAGCAGTAAAAAGTTAATATTCTGGGTGAAAGGCACACATCAGAAGACTTTGTACTATTCTTGCAACTTTCCTAAAGGCCTAAAATTATGTCAAAATAAAAAGTTAAAGAAAAAAATATGGTGATTTTTTAAAAATTATGCACATACACACACACATCCATGACTCTCAGATTCCTGGCACATTCAGGAAATGGCTTGTTCTGATTTATTAAGCATTCTGATCCACATGATGCTTTCCTAAGAAACCAGAATGTAAGTGTATTTGGCATCAACTTAGTCTTCTACAGAACCAGAACCTAGCTGGGAAGCTGCTGTGAACCCTTCTAACCATGGGCCAGGAGGCTGAGCAATCCTGGACAAATCAGCTCAGTGGGCAGAGCCCATGTGTAACCGCCACATGTGCACGTGCACCAAGATGCATGCAAATACATACACAGAGACACACACACACATGGTCCATCCAGCAGGTGCCATGGTCAATCCTACAGTGTGTGTGGGAACTCTCCAATCCCCCTGGTGACTTTGCTGTGAAACTAAGAACCTTGTCAAGACAGCATCTGAAGGACCTCTTGACAACCACCTGAGACCTGACCACACAGCTTGTGTGGACTGCAGAGCTGGTCCCGACCACAACTAGTGCACCTGCTGTCAGGACCTTCTCTGCCTCCCTGATGCATCTCAAACACTCCTATCAGCTTCAAAAAGGTGCAGGGTCTCCCCTCCAGGTCCCAACGGCAGCACCAGTACCTGCTAGCTTTGAGTGCCAGCTACAGCCCCCACACAGCACACACAGTTACCCTCTTGCATGGCTTCCCTGGAGAGCCAGGGTGGGGCAGGCAGAACAGCCTGAAACTCAGCCTAACTCCATTCAGACCCTACACAGGCCAGTCATGTCCACATGCCCGAGCAGCAGCACAGGTGCTATGAAAAATGAATTCATAGTAAGGATATGTATTTTTGTTTGAGAGAAGGAGAGAGCACATGCTAAATTCCCACCAGCAGCTGATTTTTTGACAAGACTGGTGTTAATGCAATTTGGTAGTTTATTTAACTGATAGGAACTCTTGGCCCATCCACAGCATGGAGTTTGGCAAAGTAGTATACATGCTCATGTTTATCCTTTCTTCCTGAAGCATATTGCTGGTGTTGGTGGTAAAAGCCTCACTAACAGGGAGAGAAGGGTGGGGTAGTGAGAACGGGCAGGCAGTGCTGAGAGGCATGGCGTGTGTTTCACAGGTTGTCAGCTGAGGACTAACCAAAGTGATCCTGTGACAAAGGACCCCCAGCACCCATCCATGACGGCACTGCTATAGTCTGGCCAAGAGAGCAACCTCGCTTAGGCAGATGGAAGGTGGCAGTTCAGAGTGCAGGCTAATGTAGGCAGGGAACCTTCCTGGATCTCCAGCCCCCTTGAGAAGCCCCTGGGCTGGACATCCACAGGTGTGGTCTCTGAGGTCTCCATGAGCATAGGGAACTGTTCTTGGCACTCCCATTGGCGGTGGCTTCTTCTCCTCTCCTGTGTATACTCTTACACAGCCTGCCCACTGCTGCTCACCTTGTTGCTTTGACAAGGGGGCAACCGGGCACAATCCCAGCCCCTGCACCTCTAGAGCCAGCTGTAGACGGAAGACTGGACATGCAGACTCCCCCTTCCGTCAAAAGAAAGAAGCCTCCTCCTACTCTCAGGAGGTGACTCAAGGTCACCTGCTCACAATTCACTTGGGGAGCAGGGATGGCCTTCCTGGTGAAGTTGAGAGATGGGGATCATTGTTATGGAGGTAGAGAAGGCTTCTAAATCTCCAGGACCCTAGGCCTGGGAGTGGGCACAGGACCACCCAGCAGGGAGAGAGGTGCACTGTGTCTCCAGCCCTTGTGAATCAGGGACAACTGCTGGCCAGGCACTGGGGTGGCCAGAGGGCCAGGCTGGAGGGAGGGAACAGCGGGACCTGAGTCAATACTGAGGTCTGCCCTCTGGACTTGAACTCCTGGGGACCAGGACAAGGAGATGGTAGCCAGGCTCACCCAGTCCCCATCCCACAAGCTCTGGTTCCCTAAGAAGCCCTCTCAAAAGCTGCACCAGAAGTAGCATGAGTCATCAAGGATTCTAGATTTAATCTTGCTCAAGTCCCTCACTGAGCTGAGGAGATGTGAGGTCAGAGAAGGGGACTACCTGCCCAGAATCATACAGCACCAGGGTCATGGTCAGACAGGATCTCTCCTGGTTCACAGTCAGATCTCCACTTCAGAGGTTTCTCTGAGCCCATAAGGCTTTCCAAAGTGTGCTCAGGACAAGGAGATCCAGCCTCCTAAAGTCCCAGTAGAAACACGCAACACAGGAAGTGCCAAGGAGCAGCACAGAGTAAACTGCACTAAGGCACAAAAGCCTGGGTTCTAGAAGGAATACAGATCTGAGTGGCCGCAAAATACAAAATACCAAGTCATGGCAAAAAAGCAGGTAGATAAAAGTCTGATCCAGTCCTGACATGTGACATGATGCAGCATGTGACAGGAAAACTGGGGGCCCAGGGAGCAAGAGGGCTTGTTCAAGGCCACATGAAGAAAGAGCAAGAGCAGAGCAGGAAACAGGACCCCACTCCCAGGGGCCTCCCTCATAACTGCTTTGGGTGGCCTCAGCCAGCTGCTTAACCTGGGGCAGGTCCTGGCCCCTTCCTAGATGCTCTAACTCCTTGTCTGCAAAACAAAGGCATCGCTAAGGTGTCTCCTCCCTGGAAAATCTTCACCCCATCTGTATTAGTTATTGGTTGTTGTGTAATAAACACCACAACCTTAGCGGCGGCTTAAAGTAACACACACTGATTATCTCACAGTTTCTGTGGGCAGGAGTCTGGGCATGGTTTAGCTGGGTCCTCTGCTCAGGGACTCACAAGGTTGTAATCATGGTATCAGCAAGGCTACACTTCCTTCTGGGGCTTGGCATCCTCTTCAAAGCTCCTGTGATTGTTGACAGAATTCAGTTCCTTGTGGCTTGTTCCAGTTTGGTGGGGCTGCCAGCCAGAGGCCACTTTTATTTCCTAGAGGCCACCCATAGTTCTCTGCCACATGACCCCTCACAGGGTCTCTCACACATGGCGGCTCATGTCTTCAAGGCCAGCAAGAGGGGTCTTCTGCAGAAATAACCATGGGAGGGACACCCACCACCTCTGCCATACCATACTGGCCAGAGGCAAGCCTCAGTTTCCATGTGCATTCAAGGGGAGTGCTATGCAAGGGCATGACTCATTCGGCATCACCTGAGGTCACATCTGCCACACTCACATTTACACATTCCTAAGAGACACCACCTCTACTCTTCACTCAGTCTCTGCTTCCTCTCCTATAGTAGTGAGGTGGCTTGGTCGCCTGCAGCAGAATCTCATGGGTCTCTCTGCCTCAAGGCAGAAGCTAAAAGCTGGCCTGGGACAGAGGCTGGGGGGGATGGGGGAAAAGGCCGGGCCCCTGTTGTGTCGACTACATCGTGCATTTGCACACTGCTCTGCACAGTTCTTGCACATCACATCCAGCCCTCCCCAAGCTGAGGTGGATGGACGAGCTCTCCAGACCAGAACGCTGGCTAAGTGGCCCTTCTGCTGCATGATGGAGGCAGGAGAGAGCTGGGCTCTGCCCTCTTCTGACGTAAATGCGAGAGAACCAAGGTGGGAGGTTAGCTGGGCACTTTTTCAGGACTGTATTATCTTCCAATCTGGGCAGCAGCCGCAGTGCTTTGGCTGGATGTGGAGGAAGGGAGGGGAGACTTAACTGGAATCAGAGAACTGCTGGATCCTGGCGCTACAGGTATTCAATCATAAAAATTGACTAATTTGGGAGGAGCCTTTTTTCTCCCTAAAAAGAAACCTTCTCAGAGGTGCTCTCTACTCAGAGAAGAGCAGAACTAAACAAAGATCTCCTGGTCCCAAGACTTGACCCTACTCACAGCCGCCCGAGCTGGGAACTGCAGGGTCCCAGTGGGGCAGAGCCAACCTGACTCTGGGAGGGAGGAACAAAACTGCGTCTGCTCCTTGAAGCCCAGCACTGGAGCACTGGTGCTGCTGAACATCCTCTCTCATCCCCCAGGACAAGGTAAGAGCCCTTCTCTCCAGTCCGGCTCTACCTGGCTGGCGGTCCTCAACCCTCCTCACAGCAGCAGCCACAGCCCTGGTTCCTCACCTTGTCCTCGACCCGAACACAGAATGGGTCCCCTCACTCCTGTACCCAGCACACACCAGTGCCTCCACGGGAACCTCCAGCCCTTCATTCTATTTGGACAGAACCTGGGATGCACGGCACTGCCGCCCAGAGCTGCAAACCACCCTGGTTTTCCCAAGGCACCAGTGCTGGCCCACAAGCCCTGTGACTGGCACACCTAGGTCCATCTGTGTCTCGTGAGAGCACGTCCCTTCCCCGTCTCAGCGCTTCCATGGCTCTCCCTTCCCCATTCTGTTCTCCTAGCCCTCTCCCTTCACTGGATGGGGAAACAAGAAACACTTGTTCTAAATGCTTCACTTAATCTCTTCTGCACAGTGTTTACTCCCTGCTCATCAACAGGGTCAAAACAGAACGTTTTCTCCACGTCTTTCCAAAGTAGCACACAATCCTCAGTGGGACCTGTCTCTCGTGTGGAGGCCACCATCACAGCTCTTCAGTCCTGAACCAGGGATGGGTCTCTTGGTCCTGCCTCTGCCCCAGGGGTAGGGGCAATGGAGGAACCAGAAGGGGTTCAAATGGTCAAAGCTGCATTGAGCTGCTTGTGGCCAGCTTCGGGGTCTATTTTTCTCCAGGCCAGCAACTCCAGGCAAGGGTGACACCTCTGCTGAGCACCAAGCAAGGGGATGGGTCTCCTTACCCACTGTGACCTCAGACGATTAATCTGGCACTGCTCAGAGGGGCCATGGGCAGTGACTAAAATGTGCTTGATTACTGACAATTAGGATATTCTTCACTCACTAGCCACACTGACAAAGGAATACCCAGCTGGGTGCTTAGTAACGTGCATGGGCACTGCCTGAGCAGAAGACAGGAGGGACAGGGAGCAGGGGTCACCAGGGCTTTGCAGGATGAGGTTTCAGTCCTTGAGAACAGACCATGAGCTGACCCACGGGCGGGGGACTGCATCAACTGACCTGAACAGGCTGCCCTCTCTGGTCTAGGGCTGGGTTCAGGATGGCAGTCCCCTGCCTCTACTCTGGCTCCCTGGCTCTTGCCATTCACTTTTTGTGCAGCCACTTGAGGTTGGGTTTCTGTCTCCAAGTCAGGGAGAGGGGCTCTCCCTTATATAATGCTGCCCTCCCTCAAGTTTTCACAGGCCCCTAAGCTTATTAGGGAGCTAGAATTCATCAGAGAAGAGCAAGGGAATCCATGGGAGAAAGCAAAGACAGTGGATCAAGCATCTGTTGGAAGAGGAACCCAGAAAGGGAAGGAGTGATAAGAGGCTGCACAAAGGACCAGGGGAGCTCACACACCCAATGACCAGAGAGGCAGGCAAGTTCACATACCCAAAGACCAGGAGGCTAGGGGTACAGTTATCTAATAACCAACCTGAGCAGGTGGCAGAGGGGAAGAGTCTGGAAGGGCAGCCAGCAGCCCTGGAGCACCCCTTTGGCGGACAGAAGCAGTCAGGGGACCCAGGGCATTGTGGAGGCAGGAAGGACAGAGGAGTTCAAGGAGGCCAGTTTGGGTACATCTGAGTACAGCATGGCCTTGTAAAGAAGGACAGGAGCCCCTCCCCTACAACCTTTCATTGCCCCAAAGTTTTCACCACATAGAGAAAGAACCAATAAAATCTATGTACCCAGAGGTCTAAATCTCAGAGCTGGAAGCTCAGGCTCACAAACCCTCCTCTGTGTTCCATTCTCTGACTGTTCCCTGCATGGCCTGGCTCAGGCTGCCTGCATCTCTTGCCTCCAATTGGGCCATATTCATCTTTGTCTTCTAATCCATGAGCATGTCCCTCCTTGGTCAAAACCACCCGGGGGTCCCCACTGCCTGCAGGGAAGACACAGACCCTGTGTGTAGAAGCAAGATTCTCTGAGGCCTGAACCTGCCCACTTCTCCAGGTTCAATGATTTTTTTCTAACTATGCTCACGACCTCACCTCCCACACCTACGCCAGAGTCCAGTCACCTTGAACTACACCCAATTCCCCCAGAAGCTCCAAGCCCCTCCCAGCCCCCAACCTTGGCAAAGTTGGGCCCTCCGCTCAAGATGCCTCCCTTGTGTGCCTATGAATTCCCTCTCACTATGCAAAACCTCCTCTGGGAAGCCTTCCCTGACTCCCCCAGCAGACCACACCCACAGCCTTGCTTGTGTGCTTTAACAGTCACATTAACACTGGCTAAGATTTATCACCTGCGTACCTCACCAAGCACTGTTCTAATCACAACATGGCAAAGCCTCAGCCCCTGTGGTCTACCCAGGCTGCACTCCTTGTCCTTGGGGAAGTTACAGAGCCATGAAGATGAGGTGCTCTTCCTGGGAGCAGCTGTGGGGGCCCAGCAGAGCAAGGCTAGGTGAATCTGTCCCAATTCTGCTGGGACGGGCAGTGGAAAAATGCCAACCAGGGAGTCAGAGGCCTGGGAGCTCCTCCCAGTTAGCAGTAACCGTTCTGGGTCCTGCAATCTGTGCTAAAGCCTTTCCTTCTCCGAGACGCACTTTCTTCGTTTATAAAATGGGTACACAGCTCCACTCATCAGATCACAAGGATGTAGGCTATGCAGCTCACTACACAAGAGGACCAATGGGTGATTCTCAAAACCTCCACCCTACTTCTCTCTCATTCATCTATAAAAGGGGGGATTGCTGTCACTGTTTCATTAACAAAATTACCTATCACTTGAGCATTCACCGTGTGCCATGTACTGATGTATTAGATCTTCATGCAACCTCAACAAGGTAAGGATTGCCCTGCTGTCTGATGAGAAAAATGAGCACAGGGTGGTCCTGTTATATCCCAGCTCCACCCAGAGAGTGAGAAGTGGGGCTGGGGCAGAAGTGCAGGGCTTAGGAGCACCAGTAAGTGGTGGTGCTGGAGCAGGAGCTGGGGCTGGTCTGGTGATGCCAGCCCTTTCCCAGCCCTCTCTGCTTACCACACACCCACCTGGCTGCAGAAAGAAGTATCCTGGAGTAGGGGTACCTGGGAGCTGTCACCTGTTCTGCTGTCCTCACCAAAGGTTCTCGGTATGGAATAACTGCCCGCCAGCAGGGAGGGCAGGATAGCCCCATCCCGATTGCCTGGCAACCTGAGTCAAACACACTGTCAGAAGAGAGGAGCCACAGCGCCCTGGGGGCACACCAGGGAAGAGGGCCAAGAATGCCTCCCAGAAAAAGAGGTAGCAGACTGGAGAGGACTCTGCACTGGGGCTGTCCAGGGGAGTTTGGGGGGGATATAATTAGCAGAGGCCCTGATTACATGCCTTCATCTCTGCAGTTCCTCTGACCTCTCTAGCCAGCAGTGCAATCTCCAGGCTGAGAGTGTTACTGGCTTGGCATCATACCCTGAGCTAGCTGTGAATTACAGGACCAGAGTTAGAGCTCCATCAGCCTGAGTGGTCATCCATCCAGCAGCTTCCGAGGATATATTGAGAAAGCCAGAGAACACTGTGGGCTTATCCAACCACAGAGGCTGCTGGTGGTTGACCCCAAACAGAATCAGGGTCTCCAGGCCCTGATATCTCCAGGCCTGAAGGGAGGATGAGGCCAGGAGAAGGGTTACCCCAGAGCAGGTGGGAACCAGCCACTTAGTTTGATTGGTTCTTCCCTTCCTAGGATTTAGTTCTCAGCTAGAACCCAGATGACATCTTGTCCATGGTGTGCAGGACTGACTTGGGAAGGCTTTAACTGCCCCACATCCTCTCCAACCAACTCCCTTCAAACCACCCCAAATAAGCAGTTCATTCTATGTAAGAATGCAGTGTCTGATATGCAATCCAGCTCAATCACATTGGAGAGACTGCTTGCTTCTTAGAGCTATCCCCCTGCCCTCCTCTCTGCTCAGGGCCCCAGTGCCCTCTCACCAGCCTAAGGGAATCAAAGACCTCCTCCCAGCCACCCCCATGTTGTGATCCATTCCTCAGCAAACAGCTTGGCACATGATTCCCGAGGAGACATTTATGGCAGACCTCTTGTCTATAAGGCCTCAGTGTTCTGTCCTCTTTTCCCCACAACAGGGCCTGAGCCTGCCTTTGAGGCATGAGGTCTAACAGATCACTATGTGCTTCTCATAGTGACCTGGGTTCATGGACAATGGGTTCAAAGATTGGGTTCACACCAGCAGTAAGTCTGTGGCCATGACCGGCTCTCCCTGAACCCCTGTCTCCTGACATGCAAAACAGGGAGAATTTCACATCTATCACAGGATGCCGGAAAGAAAAGTGCCCTGTGTGGAGCCTAGGGCATAGAGTGTATTCTTAAATGCCATCTGAGGTTAACTGGAGGAAGAACACGGAAACCCAGGAAGGTTAGCTCCATTTCCCATCATCCTCTCCAAACCCTTAGAATAAAGAATCCTTCCTAGGTGTAGATGTGACTGAGCCATTCCCCAGCTGAGGATCCTCCACCAGCTCCCCACTTCCCTCAGAATAAAGCCCCAGCTCATGGCCAGCCTCTGTGACCTGCCCTCACACCTCATCTCCAGCCACAGGGGAAGCTGGGTGAGCTGGTTAACCTAATGCTGGAAGTCCCTTTCTCTGGGGGAAATCCCACTAAGGCATCATGCCCTTTCCCCAACTGTCCATCCAGCTCTTGGAAGAAAGCTGTGATTTCTATCACAGAACGCACACAACTGACGTCTTCCTTCTTCCCTGGCCCACTACCCACAGCAACTATGGGGCATCAGGTGGCCAGTGTTCTAATGCATTTCCTGGAAGTAACCTTCGCTTTTAAGGCTTTTTTCTGCCCTCAGGAGCAGGATATCATCTGTTTTTTCCTGGACCCTGCCCTGTCCCTTGGGTAGGTCCCCACCTGGGAACAGGTGGTGCCTGGCCCAGGACACGTGATTGAGTCACCTGGGCTCCCACTGGTCTTGTTACCAAGAGACCAGAATAAATCTGTTTTTCTACTAAAAATAAATCACTTCACCAAAATGACAAAGTACTCATAGCAGTGAACGTTTACTTTTAAAACAAGATCCCACTTAGTTTAGGTCAAAAGTTATGAAAATAAAAAGGAAAGCTGGAAATTTCAAGCCCTAAGATACAATAAAGAACCCCTAGGAGTTTGTAGGTGTTATGAATCTTTCTCCTTTCCTTCTGAGTCCCAAGCAGCAGAGACTGGCCTGTGCCTCAGTGCCCTCAGGCCTTGCCTGGGGCCCCATTGCCTGGGGCCCCATTGCCTGGGGCCTGTCTTTTTGGCTCTAACAAAGCTGCCCATCTCAACGTGAGTCTGATACTTCTCCCTGGCAACCTCCCCCATCTTCTCTTCTCTGTGCTGAGAAATGGAAAAGGATGATAGTGGACAGTTGAGAAATGCCCAGCACAGTTTTTCTAGCAGTTCACCTCTGATGTCTATGGATTTTGCTTTTTACCCTAATCTTTTCTCACCTTGATCAATGGTTCTGCCCAATAATTTCTTTAAGTCATTACATTAAGATCAGGCAGCACTGCACATTCAATGGTTCATTCATTCAGCAACAGCGGAAGACACAGAGTGCAAAGGACAGAGAGACTTCACAGCCTGGATGGGACACAGATGGTACCACCCTCAGATGTGCCCCCAAGGAGTTTGCAAGGTCAAGGTAACACCTACCAAGTTAAATATTCATTGGCTGAGTTTATGGATGTTATAAGTAAAAAAGGACAATGAGATTATTTTGTTGTATTTTAGTGGGATTCATTATAATTTGGGGGCTGCAAATGATAATAGGATCACAAAAAAGACGGTACTATTACATCTGCATAGCCAGAACATAATCTAACGGTCTCATTTCTCTCTTCTGGTTAGTTCTCTTGTCTCTGACCCTTAGCATGGAGGGTGCCACGTTTGTCTTCTACCAAGTACAGGTTAATTCTCATCATGGCGTCTCATCTGATTTTCTCATCTCATGCACACCTTTTTAAACAAATAAAGCCAACATTCTGGGCCCACATCCAAGGTACCCCGCTATCATTCCAGACACTGAGGAAAGGAAGGAAAAAAGTGGGAGGACCAAAAACGAGACCCAGAAACTGAGGAACAGAGCAACTGGATTTATGCCCAATCTCGCAGTGAGCTCTGGCAGCATCCCATTTGGGCATATCCCTTCCTTCCCACCTCTGGTGGCCTTACTGCTTTCTCATATTTCTTTAGAGAAGGTGGTGGGGATGAGAGTCCCTTGAGAATTTCACCTTCTGTGAGATGTACTATGGGTTGGGCACAACCAAGGCTAAAGGCTTCAACCCAATGTGAAAGATTTTTAAGTGTTTCTGGTAAAAATCTCCTAGCTTGAGAAAGCAGCAGGTGTCAGGATGAAGAATCTTGCTTCAAACTGCCTTGACTCCCCTCACTTTTAATCTACTGATGGACCATCAGTAAATATCAAACAGTGAGGATAATCTCATCATTTTTAAATCCAGATATTTAATGAGCAAAAGTCTCCTGCAGATGGGGAGAAGGGGAAAGGAACTAAGATCTAGTCCTCTCAGGTGCTTAAATTCACGTTTGAGGGGCTTAAAATTCAGTTAGGGGTTTTGTTTCTTAAAAAGCTAATAAACATTTAAAAATCCAGAATAACTGAGACAACAGACAGGTCATGGGGCAACATGTGATAGTTTTTTTAAAAATGCTCAGAAAGAAACCAAAGCTACTCCATGGTGAGCGCCCAGGTGGGCTGGGCACAGCAGAGGGAGGGGATCTGGGAGGTGTTGGAAAGGAGACATCAGGATGGGCTTCAGATACAATCCCCAGGCCAACAAAGGGCGCCCTATGTGGTTATGGGTGGTGTGTGGTGGGAGGGCAGGGGTCAGGCTGAGCCAGGCCTTGGGAGGGGCAGGGGGAGCCCTCCAGGCAGTGGAGGGGCACTGAAGACTCCTTAACCCAGAGGAATGGGATGACAGTCGGGGATAGCCCCTCCTCAGCACTGGCAAGCCAGACACCCTCATCCTCTTGCTCCCCACCCCCACACACTTCTTCTCTACGGCAGGGAGAACAGACAAAGCTCCCTCGAGAGGGTGGGCCCCTCGCAAGACCTACTCCCTGTACTCAGCCCACCAAAGGAGCACCAGCCAGTTGCCTATAGAAGCATCTCCTCCTCTGAAGCCTTAGAAGCCATCTCTGACACCTGCCGACAAAGGTGGGTGGGACGCCGTGCTGTGTGCTTCCATAGCAGCTGTTCTCTTGTCTTTGCTTGCACAGACCTTTACTGTAATTATATCCACAAACGTCTGAAGTCCCCAGTGGACCATAAGTTCCGGGAGGCAGGGATACACTCAAAGGCCTGACTAAATAAATAAATGGATGATGGAAGGAGGAAAGGAGAGAGTGATGGGTGGGGGTGGGGACAGGGATGAGTGAACAAATGACTAAATGGCCAAAGCTGTGTGCACAGTCACTGTGTTGTACACTCTGAGAATGCCATTCCCATCATGCTCACTGTGATGGCACCTCCAGAGCACAACTGCCAGGGAAAGGACAAGGAGAAGGCAGGTCAGAGAGAGAAGCTGTCCTGCTGGCCTCAGCCTGGGAACACAGACCCAACTTGTGGGGTCCCTCAATCTTCCTGCTTTGGCAGGAGGAGTCAAAGGGAAGGGAGATCAGAAGAGGCTAGAACACCCAACAGGCATATCCCACATCCCTAGTCCCCACCACACACCCAGATGCACTGAAGGAAGCCTAAACCCCCACAGAATGCCATCTGAACTTAGGAGGAAGGCATGTGTCCCCAGGCCCCCTCTCTTTCCTAAGACACCTGCTCATGCCTCTCTTCTCTGGATGTCACCAAGAGTCGCAGTTGAGATTAGTGTACCTCGCCCTCCACACCATCCCCTGCCACTGCCATCAGCACAAGGGCATGGCCAAAAGGCCCAGAGAGAGCCATCTGAACACCAGCAGCATTGCACAGCCTTCCTACTGCAAAGAATCTACTCATTCTAGATCCACAGCACCCTTTCCACAACCCCACGCCCTGCCAGATTGACACAGACAGCAAGCCTGTAGTCCATGGTCCAGGGGACAGCGTCATTCTGCTGCCAGGAAGTGGGCTCTCTCCTGGGCTGAGGTGTTCTCTCTAGAGTGGTTCCTTAAGGTCTTCCCACTCAAACCAGGTCCTGGTATCTTTGAAGGCTTGATGCCCTCTTGGGATTATCTATTTCAGGGTGTTCTTCTCATCACTGGGCTCCAGGTTGGGTACTCCTTTTTGGAATCTAGCTGTCCTCATCTACTGGTCTAGGGAGATGCCACCACTATACCAGGCACAGGAAACAAGGGAAGGCCACATCCCTCCAGCCCTTTCCCCTGGCCTCTATCCAAGGGAATCAGCTCATATAGGAAGACCCATGCATGCTCCTCTAGAAGGCTCTGTCAAGCTCAGCTGGCCCAAGTGTCCCAGGTATAGAAGGTGAGGGCCCTCCGAGGTCACATAGAGAGGGAGAGCCAGGGTGGCAGGAGGGCCAGACCTCAGGGGCTCCTTGCACTGCAGAGACTGCAGTGGCACAAAGGATCAACACACACAAAACTGTGTGCAGGCAAGACAGAAGCAACGGCTATGAAGGCAATCCCCCCCCCCCATCCCATCAGGCTCAGGGATGCATATGATCCCCACCTAACTTGGGGGGTCCCAAAAGCCATGCAGAATACAAGGTACACAACCCACTAATGATATACTCAGGGCTTCTCAGGGCCCTAGGGATCCCAGCCAGAAGGAACCAGAGTAGCCAATAGCCAAACTCACTGATGGCAGTCTTTCATCTCTAATGACTGTGTTCCCAGGGCCCACAAACCCTGCCCCCAACCAAACAGCCCAGCATTCCTCCCAGGTCACCTAACCCAGCCACAAGTCTGGTCAGAGAATGGCAATCCTCACCTCAACTCTGGAAGGCTCCCCAATTCTTTGTTTCCCCAATTCAAGGTCATCTTGATTCCCAACATTAATGATTGGGAACAGAAGATGTGGTTTCTAGCCCCAGAAGTGCTAGCAACACACCGATAGGGGCTCTCTCTCTCTCCAAGCCCTCCCCACCCCTGGGCTCAGAGTTCTAATCTACACATGCAAGGTGGGGGCTCTATCTCTAAGGCCCTAAACTCTCATTTCTGTGATTTAGGAACAAAGGGGGTTTGCAAGCCTCCTCAGGGACCTCAACCCATAAGAGATTCTGAGTGAGTCCAGAGTTTTCACTCAAACTCACAAGAGACAGTCTCATCAAAGCCCTGGTCCTTTACTGAAGCAAGTTCAGACTTGGGATAAACAAATGTTTCTTGAGAACCTACCAGGGTCCAGGCCCTTTGAGAGGCACAGGGGAAACACAGAGGAGGAAGAGAAGTGCCCTCAAGCAACCATTTCACAGAGGCAGAAACTGAGGCTCAGAGAGGCCTCAAACTCTGCTCAAGGCAAACCACATAGGAATTCAACTCCCAGGATGCCTGATCCCTTCAGAGTTCTCTCCCAGGGCTCCAGGCTGGGTAAGATAAGCACTGGGATGTGAAGACCCCTGAAATCCCTGCAAGCATGGGAAAAGTGAGCTCTGAAACTGGACTCTATTAAAATCAGAAACTCAGAGTCCAGGACACAGGACTGGCTGGCTCAGTTGATCTTGTTCTGAAATGCCCTGCTTGGCCCCAGGATGCACCCCCGTGTTAGGGTCTGACCATGTCTGACATCCTTCTCTCAACCATCCATCCCAGGTAATCAGCAGCAACACAGGAGACTGCCATGCGACCTTCACAACCCACATGTACACACACCACAGTAGCACTGTTTCCTGAGCCCACAAGGTCCTCCTAAGGTTGCCTGTGTCTCAGCTCCTTGTACAGACAGGCAGCAAACCAGGTGAACTGGACTGGTCTGCAAAACAAGAGCTGGGGGTGCTGTCCCCAGCAACCACGTTCTTCCTGAGGTGAGCTGGGCAAGGCCCAGCCTGCGCCTCTGCAGCCCCAGGGGAGAGGCCTCTGGAGAGGTGCACTGAGAACCACTCCTTCCTACAGGTGTCAGAGGGGTCCACACTCTTCACTCTGGTCGTCCCACCCTGGGGCCAACCCGGGTTTCAGAGATGCTCTCCCTGGGGAGGCTGCTGGGCGGCAGGGAAGCCGTTTGTCTCCTTCCCCCAACCCGCCCCCCCCCCCCGCCCCTGGCCGGCTGCCACGGTGACCTCCCCTCCCCCAAGACTGGCGGTGAGCTGGGAGGTGGGGGTGGGAAGCCTCCTCCGCCGACAACGCTCTCAGGAGGGGTGCTGGGAAGCCAGGCAGGGCGTGTCGCCTGGTCCTTTCTCTGCCCAGCGCCAGGCTTCGCCGCCTCTTGGTGCGCGGCGCCCTGTACCATCCCCCAAATCGGCCTCGCACCAGGGAACCCTAGCTGTCCTTTCCCAGACCCTGAGCCCGAGAGACACTAACGCACGCTGGCACAGGGCAGCGTCTAGAACCTTCCGTGCTCAGTCGGACGCAGGCCAGGGGAGGTAGGCGCCCGGTTCCCCTACAGCCTGCGCCCGCTCCTTCCACAGGAGACAGGTGTTGGCCTTCCCCCGCGGCCCTCGGCTCCAGGGCCCGGACGTGCCCGTCATTAAACATGGGTCCGGCAGGGTCCGCAGGAAGCCCTCGGACCAGACGCCGGCCCCGCCTCGTTCTCCGAAGAGGGGCGCCAATCCTCCCCCGGACCCCGCGGGCACCCCTCCACCTGCGCGGTCGCCCGCAGCCGGTGCCGCAGTGCGAGCGAGCCGGCGAGCCCGGCGCTTTCACGCCCCGGCCGGCGCCGCCGAGCGAGCCGCCGCCCTCCGGCCCCCCGCCGCGCCGCACCGGCCCCGCAGCTCTCGCCCCGCACCCCACCTCCCACCCTCACTCCCACCTGGGGCCCAGCGCCCCCTCCATCCCTACCCCGGGCCCCTCCCCTGCCTGGCGCCGCCCGAGCCAGCCTCGACCCCCACATCCCCATCCCTCCCCTCCGCCCGGGCTTGGAGGGGCCTTTCCGAGCCGGCGCCGGGGCCCTAACGGGGCGGATGATTTGGCGGCAGGGGTCGCCTCGGCGCGGCGCCAAGCCAAGAGAATAAGCGGGGTACTTACCGCTCTGCTCCCCCAGGAACACCAACTTGAATTTTCTCAGTGGGTTCCCAAAATCTCCCCCTGCGGACATGGTGCTGGCAGCCGGGCCGTGCAGGAGGAGGAGGAGAAGCGAAGGAGCAGGGAGGGAGGAGGAGGGCGAGGGGAGGCGGCCGGCGGTGCGGGAGCCGGAGGGGGAAGGGCTGGCTGCGCGCGTCCCTGACTCCCCAGCTGCGTCCCAGCCCCGGCCTGCGGCTGCGTGTCCGGCGGCGGCGGCGGAGGAGGCGGAGGAGGAGGCTGGGGCTGGGCTGCTGCGGGCGGCGCTCGCTGCGGTGCGAGGGGCGCGCTCTGGACGCCCGAGGCGCGGCGCGGACAGAGAGGCGCGGGCGGAGCGGGGCGCAGGGACTGCGCGCGGGGCGGAGGAGCGCTCTCTCGAGCCGCGCGCCGCGGCCCCCTCCCGTCTCCCTCCTCGGTCGGCGCCTGCGCTCTGCGCGCTCCCCAGCCTCTGATGTCATGCGGGGCCCGCGGCGCTGCGGGGCTGGGGGCGTCCGCCCGCCCACCGCGAGCCCACACTCGGCGGGAGAGAACCGCCTGGCCCGGCCTCCGGGGGACCCCCGGATCGGGCCGTCTCTCCTTGCCCCAGTACGTCTGTCTTCCCCACTCTTAACTCTGCCCCTCCTTTGAATCCAGAAAAATGACAGGAGAAACTGAGAAATTGTCAGGGGACGTTTGTTTCTGGTCTTTCAAAACCTAGATGCCAGTCCCTTCTTCCACCTCCCGCGACGCCGCAGATGCACGGCCTTATGAGAAGACAGAAAGGAAAGGAGGTTGGGGGAGAGCCAGGTTGTGTGGTGGACCATGTGCGGGTAGACTGGCTCTACTGTCACCCCGTGGGCCCTCTAGCCTGCCCTCCCCTCTCTAGGTCCTCTGGGTGCCTCTGTGGGGTCATAGGTGTCACCTCAGACCTGGCCAGCAAGAGAAGAGGACCAGTCCAAGGTGTGCCTTTCTGAAGCCAACCTCTCCTACAGAGAATTTTACCCTAAGTCTGTTGTCCCCTGGGTGAGAAGGAGCAATGACGTCCGGAATATCAGTGTGGCCGACTCTAGACAGTGCTTCTGGAGTTCTTGACCCTGGGCCACCAGGCTGACAAGACTACTGCTTGCCCTGGCAGTTAGTTGTATCTGGACAGTGCGCTCCCAGAGGCCAGGAGGGTGGCCTTCCATTACCCCCTGTATGTCACTGGCCCACTGAGGCACAAAGGACAGGTTGTGAGTGGGTGAGAACAAGGGATCCCAAGTGTTAGAAGCATTCTCAGGACAGCCATATGGTAAGGCATTCTGGTTAATGCAGGTTTCACAAAGCTGCCTACTACTCTCCTACCACCTCCTTCCTTACAGCGGTTCAAAGAACATTAATTTGGGAACAGGCTGTGTGTGTGTGTGTGTGTGTGTGTGTGTGTGTGTGTGTGTGCGTGCGCGCGCGCAGAGAGAAAGAAAGAATGAGAAACAATCTTAATCCCCAGGTATTACCAAGGAACATTTGCTACCCACTTTCTGACTTACAGGGCTTGACTGGGGTGTCTCCCTGGTTTGTTGACCTAAAGCCCCTCTCTCATTGCTTGTTTAAAAACTAGAAAGTGAGTTCCATGAAAGCAGGTGTTGAAGCTCCACTATAGGATCTCAAGGATCTAGCTGAGAGCCTACTAAATAGTTGTAGAACGTTTGAGCTAATGTCTAGAACGCAAATCAGAACAGCTGTTCTATTTCTCAGTCACCTTTGGTTTGGAGCCTCAGGGATTGCAGGCCAGCACTCTGGGATATCTACTCCACTGTGCCCGGCATCAGGCTCAGGGGGACCCTCCAAACTCCCACTGTACTTCCGCTCTGGGGTTCTCATTCTCTCAGGAGACTGCATCCAGCATGGGGCTGAAGGAGGCTCTGGAAGACGCTCCCATGCCGCAGCCCTTCCTACCTCTGAGTGGTCCCTCCACCAAGGTTCCAGAGGAATCATGGTCAAGTTGCCACCTGGTGCTGTCTTCCTGCACCCTCTCAGCCTTTACTGGGGACATTGTCAGTGGCAAGACAAAGCAGTTGAGATGTGACAGGAAGTGTACCATCTTTTAGGTGAGCCTGGGCAAGTCATATACCTTCTCTGATCACCTGGTCCTCTGCACACAAGGCGGTAGGCAGTAGGGGAGGGTGGATGGAACACAGGCCTGTCTTGGCACCTCCCAAGCCCTCAAAGTTACAGTACTTTTGAGATCTCTAGTTGTTTCCCTCCCCTGTGCCCTTTTCCCTTCCTCCCTCCTCAAAGCAGAATTGCAGAACTCTGGTTTTTCTTTGGGTTTTATCACATTTGGATATGTCCTTCAACAATACTTTTGTTTGCATCCTTTGAACTTTATATAAGGTATCAAACTGTATTGTCTCCCCATGACTTGCATTTTTCTTAACATTATGTTCCTAAGATATATCTGTTGCTGCATATAGCCGTGGTTCTTCTGTTTTCATTGCTGTTTAGTATTCCACTGTATGCTTTTTACAGTTTTTAAATACAGTTTTTAAATCATTTTCAGTAAAATGTGTCCAGATAAAAGGGTTTTTTTTTAATTTAAAATAATTTTAGATTCACAGTGATAACATCTTACATCACCATCATACATTTAATTCACAATGATAACATCTCACAGTGCTATTATACATTAGTAAAACAAGGAAATTAACATTGGGAAACACACAGAGGTTTCTTTCTGCTACTACAAATGCTGCTATGAATGTTCCTTATGTGCTTCCTAATGCACCTGGGAGACGTTTTTCCAAGATATTTATCAAGTAGATGAATTGAGGTATAGAATCAAATATGTAGGGTGCCTGGGTGGCTCAGTCAGTTAAGCATCTGACTCTTGATTTTGGCTCAAGTCATGATCTCACAATTTGTGAGATTAAGTCTCATGTCAGGATTTTCTCTGTCTCTGTCTCTCTCTGTCTCTGCCCCTCCCTTGCTCATGCTCTCTTTCTCTCTCTCTCCCTCTCTCAAAATAAATAAATAAGCATTAAAAAAAAAAAAGAAATATGTCTTTGATTTTAAGCCAAACTGTTTTCTAAAGATAGTCCTCAGGTCATGTATTTCTACATCTTCACCTATGTTTTTTTATTTTCTTCAAGAAAGTCTTGATATTCTCAGCCCTTTGCTGTGATATATACTTTTTTAAATTAAACTTTTTATTTTGAAATCATTGTAGATACACAAATAATTGTAAGAAATAAGACAGATTCTGTGTATCATTTTAACCAGATTCCTTCAAAGGTAACATCTTGCAAAGCTATAGTAAAATGCCACAGCTAGGGTGTTGTCACTCAAACAGTCATGGTATAGAACATTTCCATCACTGGGGAGGAGTTAAGATGGAGAAGTAGGGGGACACTGGGTTTTCCTTGTTTCTCAAAAACAGCCGTATTGAGGCCAGATCACTTTGAACACCCAGGAAACCAACCACAGGTGGCAGAAAGATCTCCACATTTGGAGGGAGACAGTGTGGCAGGCTTACTTCAACAAACAAATCAAAGCACACCTAGTTAAAGGTTCAAACACTCCCCACTGCAAGCAAGGAGGAGCTCTGCAGAGGACTGACCAGTGGGAAAGAGCAGCCAAGATGCAACGGCAGACTGCACTCAACATGCACTAGAAACACTTCCTGAAGTACCAGCCCCTGGACAGTGTATAGGACCCTTTTTTAATATAGCAGTCCTCTCAGGTACAGAAAGCCTAACAAACTTTTAAAATGCACAGAAGACAGAAACTTAGCCAAAATGACAAGGCAGAGGAGTTCTCCCCAAAAGAAAGATCAAGAAGATATCACAGCTAGGGACTTGCTCAATACAGATATAAGCAATATATCTGAACAAGAATTTAGAACAGTCATAAGACTACTAGCTTGGCTTGAAAAAAGCATGGAAGACACCAGAGAAACCTTTGCTGTAGAGATCAAGGACCTGAAAACTAGTCAGGCTGAATTTAAAAACGTTATAACTGAGATGCAATACAGTGACAACGAGGATTGAAGAAGCAGAGGAGAGAATAGGTGATATAGAAGATAAAATTATAGAAAATCATGAAGCTGAAAAAAGAGTGAGAAAAAATTATTACATCATGAGGGGAAACCTAGAGAACTTAGTGATTCTATGAAATGAAACAAACCTGTATCATAGGAGTTCCAGAAGAAGGAGAGTGGGAAAAAGGGGAAGAAGGTTTATTTGAACAAATTATAGCTGAGAACTTCCCAAATCTGTGGGTGGAAATAGGCATTCAAGTCCAAGAGACACAAAGAACTCCCCTCAAAATCAACAAAAACAAGGGCGCCTGGGTGGCTCATTCGGTTGAGCATCCGACTTCACCTCAGGTCATGATCTCGCGGTCCGTGAGTTCGAGCCCCACGACAGGCTCTGGGCTGATGGCTCAGAGCCTGGAGCCTGCTTCGGATTCTGTGTCTCCCTCTCTCTCTGCCCCTCCCCTGCTCATGCTCTGTCTCTCTCTGTCTCAAAAATAAATAAAATTATTTAAAAAAAAAATCAACAAAAACAGGTTAACACCATTACATATCATAGTGAAACTTGCAAAATACAAAGATAAAGAGAGAATTTTGAAAGCAGCGGGGGACAAAATGTCCTTAACCTACAAGGGGAGACACATAAGATTAGCAGATCTGTCCACTGAAATTTGGAAGGCCAGAAAGGAGTGGCAAGAAATATTCAATGTGCTGAATGGGAAAAATATGCAGCCAAGAATTCTTTATGCAACAAGGCTGTTCATACAGAATAAAAGAAGAGACAAAGAGTTTCCCAGACAAACAGAAACTAAAGGAGTTTATGACCACTAAACCAGCGCTGCAAGGAAGTTTAGTGGGGATTCTCTGAGTGGAGGGGGCGGGGATTCTCTGAGTGGAAGGGAAGACAACCAAAGCAACAATGATTACAAAGGATCAGAGAACATCACCAGAAACACCAAATCTACAGGTAACACAATGGCACTAAATTCATATCTTTTACTAATCACTCTCAATGTAAATGGATTAAATACTCCAATCAAAAGACATAAGGTATCAGAACATATAAAAAACCAAGATCTATCAACATGCTGCCTACAAGAGACTCATTTTAGACCTAAAGCCACCTGCAGATTGAAAGTGAGGGGATGGAGAACCATCTATCATGCTCATGGACATCAAAAGAAAGCTAGGGTAGCCATACTTACATCAGATAAACTAGATTTTAAAACAAAGACTGTAATAAGAGATGAAGAAGGACATTATATAATAATTAAGGGGTCTATCCATCAAGAAGATCTAACAATTGGGGAGCCTGGGTGGCTCAGTTGGTTGAGCATCCGACTTCGGCTCAGGTCATGATCTCTCACTCCGTGAGTTCAAGCCCCATGTCAGGCTCTGTGCAGACAGCTCAGAGCCTGGAGCCTGCTCCCGATTCTGTGTCTCCCTCTCACTCTGCCCCTCCCCTGCTCATGCTCTATCTCTCTCACTCTCAAAAATTTATAAATGTTTAAAAAAAAAAAGATCTAACAATTGTAAATATTTATGCCCCCAACCTGAAACACCCAAATATATAAATTAATTAGTAACAAACATAAAGAAACTCATTGATAATAATACCAACATGTCGAGGACATTAATACCCAACTTACAACAATGAACAGATCACTGAAGCAGAAAATCAACAAGGAAACAATGGCTTTGAATGACACCTTGGACCAGATGGACTTAACAGATATGTTCACAACATTTCATTCTAAAGTAGCAGAATACACAACCTTCTTAAGTGCACATGGAACATTCCCCAGAATAAATAACAAACTGGGTCACAAATCAGCCCTCAATGGGTAGAAAAAGATTGACATCATACCATGCATATTTTCAGACCACAATGCTATAAAACTTGAAATCAACCACAAGAAAAAATTTGGAAATCCCTCAAACACATGGATGTTAAAGAATATCCTACTAAAGAATGAATGGGTTAACTAGGATATTAAAGAAAAAAAAGTACTTTGAAGCAAATGAAAATGAAAGCATGTCAGTCCAAACCCTTTGGGATACAGCAAAGGCAGTCCTAAGAGGAAAGTACATTATAATTGAGGCCTATCTCAGGAAGCAAAAAAAGGTCCCCAATACACAACTTAACCTTCTACCTAAAGGAGCTAGAAAAGGAGCATCAAGTAAAGCCTAAAGCCAGCAGAAGAAGGAAAATAATAAAGATTAGAGCAGAAATAAATAGTATAGAAACAAACAAACAAAAAACAGTAGAACAGATAAACGAAACTAAATGCTAGTTCTCTGAAAGAATAAACAAAATTGATAAACTCCTAGGCAGAGTTATCAAAAGAAAAGAGAGAGGACCCAAATAGATAAAATCACAAATGAAACAGGAGAGATCACAATCAACACCACAGAAATACAAACTACAAGAGAATACTATGAAAAACTATATGCCAATAAACTGGGAAATCTTGAAGAAATGGAAAAATTCATAGGAACTCACTCACTACCAAAACTGAAACAGGAAGAGGGAGAAAATCTGAACAGACTCATAACCAGCAAAGAAATTGATTAGTTACCAAAAATTTCCCAACAAACAAGAGTCCTGGGCCAGATGGCTTCCCAGGGGAATTCTACCAGACATTTAAAGAAGAGTCAATACCTTTTCTCAAACTGTTCCAGAAAAATAGAAATGGAAGGAAAGTTCCCAAACTCACTCTATGAAACCATCATTAACTTGATTCCAAAACCAGACAAAGACACCACTAAAAAGGAGAATTACACCACTGAAAGGAGATCACTAATCTGATGAATATAGATGCAAAACTCTCAACAAGATACTAGAAAATTGAATTCCGTAGAACATTAAAAGAATTATTCACCATGATCAAGTGGGATTTATTCCTGGGCTACAGGACTGGTTCAAGATTCACAAATCAATCAATGTGAAACATGACAGTAATAAAAGAAAGGATAAAAACCATATGATCCTGTCAATAGATGCAAAAAAAGCACTTGACAAAATATAGCATCTTTTCTTGATGAAAACCCTCAAGAAAATAGGGATAGAAGGAACACACCTGAACATCATAAAAGCCATATACGAAAGGCCCACAGCTAATATCATGCTCAACGGGAAAAAACAGAGCTTTCCCCCTAAGGTCAGGAACACAACAGGCATGTCCACTCTCACCACTGTTATTCAACATAGTACTGGAAGTCCTAGTCTCAGCAATCAGACAACAAAAAGAAATAAACGACATCCAAACTGGCAGAGAAGAAATAACTTTCACTATTTGCAGATGACATGATACTCTATGTGGAAAACTCGAAAGACTCCACCAAAAACTGCTAGAACTGATATGTGAATTTGGCAAAATTGCAGGATATAAAATCAATGTACAGAAATCAGTTGCATTTCTACATACCAATAACAAAGCAGCAGAAAGAGTAATCAAGGAATCCATCCCATTGACAATTGCACCAAAAACCATAAGATACCTAGGAATCAGCCTAATCAAAGAGGTAAAAGATTTGTACAATGAAAACTATAGAACACTTATGAAGGAAATTGACGAAGACACAAAGAAATGGAAAAATATTCCATGGATTGGAAGAACAAATATTGTCAAAACATCTATGCTACCCAAAGCAATCTACACATTCAATGTAATCCCTATCAAAATAACACCAGCATTCTTCACATAGCTAGAACAAACAATTCTAAAATTTGTATGGAACCAGAAAAGGCCCTGAATAGCCGAAGTAATGTTGAAAAAGAAAACCAAAGCTGGAGGCATCACAATTCCAGACTTTAAGCTGTATTACAAAGCTGTAATCATCAAGACAGTATGGCAATGGGACAAAAATGGACACTCAGATCAATGTAACAGAATAGATAACCCTGACATGGACCCATAAGCATATGGTCAACTAATCTTCAACAAAGCAGGAAAGAGTATCCAATGGAAAAAACAGTCTCTTCAGCAAATGTTGCTGGGAAAACTGGACAGCAACATGCAGAAGAATGAAATTGGACTACTTTCTTATACCATACACAAAAATAGATTCAAAATGGATGAAAGACCTAAATGTTAGATGGGAAACCATCAAAATTCTAGAGGAGAAAACAAGACACTAACCTCTTTGACCTTGGCCACAGCAACTTCTTACTAACACGTCTCTGGAAGGAAAGGATATTAAAAAAAAAAAAAAAAAAAAAAAGAACTATTGGGACCTCATCAAGATGAAAATCTTCTGCACAGCCAATAAAACAATAAACAAAACTAAAAAGCAACTGAATGGGAGCAGATATTTACAAATGACATATTGGATAAAGGATTAGTATCCAAAATGTATAAAGAACTTATCAAACTCAGCAACCAAGAAACAAATAATCCAGTGAAGAAATGGGCAGAAGACATGAATAGACACTTTTCCAAAGAAGACATCCAGATGGCTAATAGACACATGAAAAGAGGCTCAATATTAGTCATCATCAGAGAAATGCAAATCAAAACCACAATGAGATACCACCCCACACCTGTCAGAATGGCTAAAATTAACAACTCAGGAAACAACAGGTATTGGGAGGATGCAGAGAAAAGGGAACACTTTTGCACTGTTGGTGGGAATGCAAAGTTGTTCAGCTACTCTGGAAAACAGTATGGAGATTCCTCAAGAAATTAAAAATAGGACTACCCTATGACCCAGCAATTGCTTTACTAGGTATTTATCCAAATGCATTTATACAAAAATGCTGATTCAAAGGGGCACATGCACCCCAATGTTTATAGCAGCGCTATCAACAATAGCCAATTACAGAAAGAACCCAATGTCCATTGACTGATGAATGGATAAAGAAGATGGTGTGTATTTTTATATATGTATATATATATATATATATATATATACACACACATAGATATGTATATATATAGTTATGTATATATATGAATATATATACACACACATATATATGTACACACATATATATGTATATATGTATATGTATATATATGTGTGTGTATATATATATATGTATATATTACTTGGTGATCAAAAAATGTAATCTTGTCATTTGCAGCAATGTGGATGGAACTAGGGTGTATTATGCTAAGTGAAATGTCAGTCAGAGAAAGACAAATATCATATGATTTCACTCTTATGTGGAATTTAAGAAACAGAACAGATGACATGGGTTAAGGGAAGGAAAAATAAGATAAAAACAGAGAGGGAGACAAACCATAAGAGACTCCTAAATATAGAGAACAAACTGAGTGTTGCTAGAGGGGAGGTGGGTGGGGGGATGGGCTAAATGGGTAATGGGCATTAATGCCCTCCTTAAGGAGGGTACTTGTTGGGATGAGCACTGGGTGTTATATGGAAGTGATGAATCACTGGGTTCCACTCCTGAAAATAATATTACACTGTGTTAACTAACTTGAATTTAAATAAGTAAATTTAAAAAAAAAGAAAATTTCCATTGTCAGAAGGGTCCCTCATGTTGTCATTATATTCTCTTCCTGGCCTAATCCCTTCCTAACTTTTGGCAACCAACCAACTGTTCTTTTCAATAATTTTGTCATTTTAAGAATGTTATATAAGTGGAATTATACAGTATGTAACCTTTTGGGGGTTGGTTTTCACTCAGTATAATTCTGTGGTAATTCTTCCAGTTTGTGTGTATCAGTTATTGGCTCCCTTTTTACTGCTTGGTTGAATCCACGGTATGGATTACCCCAGCTGTTTTTGTTTTTTGATTTTTGTTTTTTATTTTTTTAATTTACTTTTTATTTTTAGGGAGAGAGATAGAGAGCATGAGCCAGGGAAAGGGGCAGAGGGAGAGGGAGAGAGAACCTCAGGCAGATTCCATGCTCAGCATGGAGCTGGACATGGGGCTCGGTCCCATGACCCCAGAAGCATGACTGGGGCCGAAATCAAGAGTCAGTCATGGGGCACCTGGGTGATTCAGTCAATTAAGTGTCCAACTCTTGATTTCAGTTCAGGTTATGATCTCCTGGTTCATGGTGCTGAGCTCCGAGTCAGTGTCTATGCTGACAGTGTGGAGCCTGTTTGGGATTTTGTCTCTCTGTCTCTCTCTGCTCCTCCCCCTTCCCCTGCTCACATGCATGAACAATCTCTCTCACTCTCTCTCGCTCAAAATAAATAAATAAACATTAAAAGAAAAGAGTTGGATATTCAACCGAGCCACCGAGGTGCCCCTGGATTACTCCAGTTTGTTTAAGCACTTACCTATTGAAGGGCTTCTGGGTTATTTCCATATTTTGGCCACTACCAATAGAGCTGCTGTGAACAATCATATACAGGTTTTTGTGTGACTGTAAGTTTTTATTTCTCTGGGATAAATTCCCAGGAGTGCATTTGCCAAGTCATATGATAGTTGCATGTTGCATTTAGTTGTTTGTTGTTTTTTTTTTAAATCAAATGCCAAACTATTTTCCAGAGTGGCTGTACCACTTTACCACTTTACATTTCTACTAGCAATGTGTTAGGGATTCAGTCTATCCATATCCTTACCAGCCTTTGTTTTCATCACTTTTCATTTGTTTTTTAAGCCATTCTGAGAGGTATGAAGTGATATGTCATTGTGGTTTTAATATGCATTTCCCTAACCACTAACAATGCTGAACAATGCTTATTTGCCATCTATATATTCTCTGTGGTAAAATATCTGCTTATGTTTTTTGGCCATTTTTTAATTGGATTGTTTGTGGGGAGTTTTTATGTTGAGTTCTGAGAGTTCTCTATATATTTAAATACTAGTCCTTTGTCAGATATGTGGTTTGCAAATATTTTCTCTCACTTTGCAGCATGTCTTTTCAACCTCTTAACAGGGTTTTTGTTTGTTTGTTGGTTGGTTGGTTGTTTTTGTTTGTTTTTTTCGTTTTTTTTTTTTTTGTAGAGTAAAAGTTTTTACTTTTGATGAAGCCCACTTACTGATTTTTTTCTTTTGGTGCTTTTGGTGTCATGTCCAAGAATGCTTCATTTGATCCTAAGTCCCGGAGATTGTTTCCTATGTTTTTTCTAAAAGTTTAAAAATAGGTTTATGTTTTACATTTAAGTCTATGATCCAGTCTGAATTACATTTGTATGAGGTGTGTTGGAGGGTTTTGTTTTGTTTTATGCTGTGGATGTCCAGTTTCTTCAGTACCAGTTTTTGGGAAAGGCTATATTTTCTCTATTCAGTTACTTTTGCACCTTTGCCAAAGGTTGGGCCCTGTTACTGTAGGGGAAGGGTGAATGTCCAGACTTCCCGCATGGTCTCCACTGATAGCACAGGTTGAAGCCCTCAGTCCTGCCTGGTGGGGATGAAAGGCATTGTCTCCCATCTTGGCCTTCCTTGACATACCATTGCAGCTCTGATATTGCTTGGTGGTGGTGGAAATCCATACTCACAGCTTGGACATTTGCCAGGATAGGTAGGTATTGGGGGAGATCTCAGTTTTTTTCTGTGGTATTTGACTAGAGTAGAGCAGTTATTGACTAATGTTTTCTTTCTTGCTAGGCTCTCCTTTTCTTGGCCCATTGGTTAGAGAGAG
The DNA here is from genome assembly GCF_046562875.1 of Panthera onca. Classification (NCBI taxonomy): domain Eukaryota; kingdom Metazoa; phylum Chordata; class Mammalia; order Carnivora; family Felidae; genus Panthera; species Panthera onca. The sequence continues at coordinate 128,958,948 of NC_138347.1, read as the reverse complement.
CAGGCTTTCGTTGGGGCTTTATTTTTGTCTGTACTAGGCGATGTGGTTTTTTTTTTTTAAGTTTATTTACTATTTGAGAGAGAGAGGGAGAGGGACAGGGACAGGGAGAGGGAGGGAGGGAAGGAGAGAGAAAGAGAGAGAGAGAGAGCACAGAGGGGAAGGGCAGAGAGAGAGGAAGAGAGAGAATCCCAAGCAGGCTCTGCGCTGTTAGTGCAGAGCCTGATACTGGGCTTGATCTCATGATTTGAGCCAAAATCAAGAGTTGTGCACTTAACCAACTGAGCCACCCAAGCACCCCTCAGTGGCGTTTTGAGTCACCAGCTTCTTCTGCTCCAAGTCTAGGATATATGAGGTAAAAAGAAAACATAGGGAATTCATCACCATGTCATTCCTTGTGTCCCAAGTTCCAAAACAGGTTTTCTTCTCTCTACCTTTCAGTTTTTTTAGCTTTATTTTCTACATAACATCTAGAGTATTCACTTATATTTAGCAAGAGGAATAGTGAAAAGTGTGTGTGCTCCACCTTCCGACGTATATATTACCAATACCCTGGAAGTCTCCATCACCCTTTCAGTCATTATGCTGCTCCCACAAAGCAAATAACTATTCAGATATGTCAGCATGGATCGGTTGTGCCCATATTTGAACTTCATATAAGTCAAATAAAACAATGTGTACTCTTTTACATCTAGCTTCTTTCATTAAATACTGAGTTTTTGAGATTCACCCATGGTGTTGCATGTAGTTACAGTTGATTAATTTCCCTGCTGTGTAGTATTGCATTGTGTGATTGTATCAGTTCATTTATCCATCAGTTGTAGAGGGACATTTTGGTTGTTTCCAGTGTTTGGTTATTACCAACACTGCTGACTTGTCCAGAATCAGTAAATGTTTCTGGGGCAGAAGTAGTTCAAATGTTGAGCACACTTTTCTGGATTCTCATTTTCTCCAAGATCTAGGCCTGCCACTTTTTTTTCAATGTTTTAAGTTTATTTATTTTTGAGAGAGAGAGAGATGGAGAGACAGAGAGACAGAGCATGAGCGGGGTAGGGGCAGAGAGAGAGGGAGACACAGAATCCCAAGCAGGCTCCAGGCGCTGAGCTGTCAGCACAAAGCCCTACGTGGGGCTCGAACCCACGAGCTGTGAGATCATGACCTGAGCTGAAGTCGGATGCTTAACCAACTAAGCCACCCAGGTGCCCCTAGGCCTGCCACTTCTTTACTACTTTGCTCTCTCTCCAGTATCTTCAAGTATATTTTTAAAACTCTGTGCCTAGTTCCTCTTGTTGTCCTGAATGAATTTCCTGTCCTTCTATCAGAAGAGGCACAGGTTTGTCTTCTTTTATTGCTTCTTGTTCCTTCTTAATTTTACCAATATTCTCTCTTATATCTTTGAATATATTTGTTATATTTATTATACAATCTTATACCGTTGATCTGTCCTAGACCTACATTGTGTTTGGTTTGTTGTATAATCTTGTATAATGGTTTTACTCCTTGGGTCTCCATTGATTGTGGCTTGTGAGCTTCTGTTTCCCTTGTGGTTATCAGCTGCCCAGTCTGATAATGGGTGGGGATATAGGAGAGGTCTGTTTTTGTCCCTCCAGTGAATATGAAGGAAAGAGTGGAGTTGAGCCCTAGGATGGAGAACTTCAGGGACTCCAGAATTGCTACTCAACATCCCTCTTGCCATCGTGTCACAGAGAACTTTCCCTAGTCAGAGATTCCTCTTAAATTCTTTGAAGAAAAAAAAAAAAACAGCACTGAAAGAAGACAAGATCTTTAGAATGGTCAGCCACCATTCACAAGGAGATCATCCCACTGTCATTGAAATGCTCATCTGTCAATCCACGAGGGTTTTGAGGAGACTGGGATGGAAGAGTAAATGCCTGGGCATCTGGTCAGCCTGCATGTGTTTTTATCAGAATCTCAAGTCAGCATGGCTCCAATATTACTCTGCGATTCCTGAGCAGCCAAGCTATTGCCAATGACTTCTTTCCTCCAGTGGCAGAGGCTACCAGTCACCTTCCCTGCGAAATATGGGAGAGAGGAATGAACAGAACTTAAAATCTCCCCTCCCGAGTATTTCTTCCCACCTCTGTACCTCCCACCCCCACTTGAGACTGCTATTAACTTTTCACATTAGTTCACCCCAGCTTTAGTCGCTCCAGGAACCAGTCACAATTTTTATATTAGTTGTGTGACATCATTTCTGTAATTTTTTTTATCACTGATAGTTTTGGAAGCAGCCAGAAGACAAGGCTAGTTCTGTATGTTGTAAGGCACTACTATCCCTCTTTCTCCTCCAACCTTTTCCTCCTGGAACTCCTTGTCATTATGATTAATGTCCTCTTCTTTTTTTCTTTGTCTTTCTTCTTTTCTTTTTCTACTTACTCTAAGTTTGATTATAGTTTCTTTATCTCTACTTTGCAAAATAGTCTGCAAGAGAGTCTTTAAAGTTTGTTTTTATTTCTTTACTCTTTTGATTTGTTTTGACTTGTATTTGTCATGAATAGCCTTGATCCAATCATTCTAGTTGTGAATCGCTTGTTTGAGTGAGCAATTGAGCTTCTGTCATGTCAAGTTCTTATCGAGATCCATTAAAGTGGTGCGTCCCTAATATTTAACCTACCATGGGGGTGGGGAAAGTTAAAGTATGTGTAAATTGGCAAGTCACTTCTAGTGACTGGGTGTGGATGGTCGGAGAGCTAAGCAGTGGGTCAATCGATAGAAGGTTGTGACTGCAATAAAAATATCAGGGCAATGATGAAGGAGGTCTACAGGATTCCAAATGTAGGCAAAGTTTCTGCCTCATAGTCTTAGGTTATAATCTTTGCTGATGACTCTTCAATAAAGAGAGGATTAGTTACTGTACGAAGATTAGTAGGTTCAATTATTGGGGTGTTACAGGGTACCGTAAGACCCACAGTCTGTTGCAAGAATTTTCATATGAGTGAGAGACAGGTAGGGGCTCAGCCTCATTATTGTGCTCATGGAATACTGTGGTCTTCTCTTGGTGGCTAGGAAATGGAACAAGATCAGAAAAGAATCTTAGAAGGAGACAGCTCCCTATTCTATGGAAGGTGTGGTTTTCAGAGTTGTCGGTGACTGGATAAATTGATAAACTGGTTGAATGAGTAGATGAATTAATAGAAAGAATAAAAGGATCCATAGGAGATAGAATGGACTGATTTGGGGGCACCTGGGTGGCTCAAACAGTTAAGCGTCTGACTTCAGCTCAGGTCATGATCTCACAGCTTGTGAGATTAAGCCCCGCATCGGGCTCTGTGCTGACAGCTCAGAGCCTGAGCCTGCTTTGGATTCTTTGTCTCCCTCTCTCTCTGCCCCTCCCCACTTGTGCTCTGTTTCTCTCTCTCTCTCAAAAATAAGCATTACAAATTTTTAAAGAGAAAAGAATGGACTGATTTGTAAAAGGGTAGCTTTGTTGGTGAGTAGATGGATAGATGAATGTCTGGATGAGGGGTTGTATCTATGTATGCATCCAAGTATAGGTAGATGGATGGATGTTGGAGTATATTAATATAGAAAAATGGATAGATAGGTGAATGGAAGGATGAAGGGTTGATGGACAGGTGCAACAGGTAGAATGTCTGGATAGGTGAATGACTATGTATATATATGTATGTAAGTTTGTATCATATGTGTGTGAATGGAATAATGAAGAAGCAGGTAAATGGATGTCTGAAGGATGGATAGAGGTAACAGATAGATAGAAACAGAGCTGCACAGGTGAGGAGTGATGGATAATGAGCGAATGTATAACTGAACGGTGTCAGTGGATAATGGATAGATGACAACAGGGTGTGCTTTGAAATTAGGCTTGTAGGGCCACCTCGGTGGTTCAGACAGTTGAAGGTCAGACTCTTGATTTCAGCTCAGGTCATGATCTCACCGTTCGTGAGATCAAGCCCCGTGTTGGGTTCTGCGCTGACAGCATGGAGCCTGCTTGGGATTCTCTCTTTCTCTCTCTCTGCCCCTCCCAGACTTGCGCTCTGTCTCTCAAAATAAATTTAAAAACATTAAAAAAAAGGAAAAGAAAAAGAAATGAGGCCTGCATTTGCATATTGACTTGGCACACTAGCTGTGTGACACTGGGTAAAAGCCTTTAATTCCTCTCAGCCTTGGGAAAAATTTAAATATTCAAGAAAATAGAAGTCACAAGTTACAGTAAAAAATTTAAGGGGAAATACTACTGAAAAGAACTATTTCTGAAAATAAAAACATTCAAGAAATAAATATCATTAGCTGGGAGGGTATAAAGATCTTATTTGAAATTAACTTTCCATCAACTGAAATGAAGATTTCAGGAGTAGAGAAGCTGGTAAGATTTGGAAACATTTAACTATTTACTAATATTACTACAAAACACTTTACAAATTATAGTTACAAAATAAAATATAAATGCTATTTATGTAAGAATATTAATATCACAATAGGTAAAGATGTGGGGGAGGGGAAAAGAAGGCTCTGGATCTAATGTCCTCATTTTTCATATCAAGGCATCAAAGGATAATGCCTAAATTGAAGTATGGAATGTAAGAACAATTACTGTAATCTCAATGTGTTTTCCTCCCAAGTCTTTTTTTGTAATCATAAAAAGATCTTTTAAAAAAATATCTAATATTGGGGCTCCTGGGTGGCTCAGTAGGTTAAGTGTCCGACTTCAGCTCAGGTCATGATCTTGCAGTTCATGAGTTCGAGCCCCATATCAGGCTCTATGTTGACAGCTCAGAGCCTGGTGCCTGCTTTGAATTCTGTGTCTCCCTCTCTCTCTGCACCAGCACCCCCCCCGCCCCACCACCTACCTCGCTCATGCTCTCTCTCTCAAAAATAAATAAACATTAAAAAAAATTTTAAAAATCTAATATCTAACATAGCTAATAAAAATATATATAATATATCTAATATCTGAGAAATATATATTTCTCAACCTAGTCTCAAATATATAGCTAATGTATATAATTATATATTTTGATATTATTAGGCATAACAATTAGAATTAGATGTAATCTTTTAGATTCCTTTTGATTTCTTTTTCAAGTTTTCAATATAAATGAAATTAAATGGAATGACATTACAAATAGCATATATAAAACAATCACATATTTATCAAAGTCTTTTGATGTATCTATTTAGCCTTTCTGCAACACACACACGAGAAGACCCTCCTAATGTAAATGCTAATTATTTATGAGCAGTGGCATTTGAAATTTTTTAACCTCCATGCAGTACTTGAATAATTTATAATATGTATGCCTTCTTTTTACAAAACTCATACTGGTTTTCTTTCATGTAAAAGAAAAAAAATTTTAAATTATCTGCCCATTCTAATCTTGCTATCACTACCGTAAGTAGTTTATTTGCAGGAGTGTGCTGTAATCTTCTACAGTTTAACTCTAGAATTACCATAAATTTTCTTGGGAATGTAACCTCTCACTTTAAGGCCTTAGAAACTGAAATGTTTGTTTTATTTTGTATGTGTAGTAGAGAAAAGTGTTTTTTTTTTATGTCTGGTAGAGAAAAGTAGTTATCAAGATGCTCGTTATAAAAAATTATGAATGTTCACCCAGAGCTGCAAACTATATAGGGGGTAGGAAATTGATTTGCTCACAACCACTTGACAAGTAATCCTAGACTATGTCCCCTCTGACCTTGTTATAATTAATCTGGGTTTATAAACTAAGGAGAGTGTCTGTGGAATACGAAATTGAAGGTAAGCTTTCTTCCTTAAAAATATTTAGGCAAGAATTTATAGCATATTCATTTAAAAAGAAAACATAGGGTGTCTTTAATGACAATTATGGAGTGTGGCCAGAGAGACAGGCTGCCTGGCCTCCCCGGCATGGAGCTTTATCTGGTGGGATGCCAAGGGTACAATACTTCCCTACCAGCTCAGAGCTATGAGGGGTTGATTTTGCTGTGTAACCACTAAATCATATACAGAAGGAGTTGCCTGCCCGCCAGCCAATGGGGTTGAGGACCAAAATTTTAGAAGCTCGGTCACAAGGTGGTTTTCATTGAGAATGCAGGGTTCCGGCTGACAGGCAGTGTCCCAGCTTCCTGCGGCCACTGTAATAAATGACCACCACTTCAGTCGGAGTTGGTTCTGACCAACAGAGGATGACAGAAATGTATTCCTACAGTTCTAGAGGCCAGAAGTCTGAGAGTAGGATCACTCGACTGAAATTAAGACGTCGGCAGGGCCACACCGTCTCTGGAGATTCTAGGGGAGAATCATTCCTTACTTCTTCCCATTGCCTTCTCTTCTGTGTGTGATCTTCCTCTGCCTCCCTCTTAGCAGACACTTGTGGTTGTATTTAGGGTCCACCCAGATAATCCGGGATAATCTCCCCATTTTATGATCCTTAATTACATCTGCAAAGTCTTTGCCATAGAGCGTAGCATTCACAGCTTCCAGGGAATTTGGGCATGGACATATCTTTGGGGGCCATCATTTAGCCTACCACAGGTGGTAAGATTAAGAAAGCTAGAAAAGTGTCTAGCTCTACAGTGAGGCTCTACAGTGCCTCACACTGTAGAAACTGAGGTTTCCATTTCAAAGCTGTGAATGCGTGAATTACTCTGATCGGAAGCCCCCACCTGGGCGGGGTCTCTCGCTGTCCCAGACCAAGGTAGAGGTTCAGGCTTTCCTCGGGGCTCCCCTGGCACCCGCTGGCCTCCTTTGTGGGGCCTCTCTGCAGCTAGAGGATAAAGTCTCAGTCAGAGAAGATAGCTGTGCTGGCTGGCTTGAGTGTTTGTTGTTTTGGGCCCTTGGCAAGGACAGGAAGGAAGAAGGGGCTGTACCGATCCACAAATGGGGTTTCACGCTTCTGGTCCCAACTTGTTTCAACAGGAGTCAGCTCTGATCCCATTGTCTCTTTTCTTAACTGTGCACAGGGCATCTGTGTGGAGCACCATTCACATTTAAACGATGGGGCCCACGGTTCAGGAGCCAGAACAAAAAGGAGGTGTTTGCTGTGTATGTGTCAGGATGCGTAGCCCCCTCTCTGGTTTGCACCATCTGCTTTGCACCCCCAGAAAATCCCCATACTCGACTAAGTCATGTGGGTTGAGAGGCCCTCCCAGCACGGGGTTGAGTACCTCCGTGCCACTGTTTGAGTGTGCAAGATGTTCCCCAGGAACACAGTGAAGTGGGCAGAGACAGAAGGGTGTGTCTCTGGGGATTCTCACCCAGCACATATGAATCATGGCCACATGCAGTTATCTATCCAAAGATGTGGAATAATACTCCAGAGGTATTCAGATAGACAGTACAGTGACTTATGTATTCCTGACTCATTGTCATAACAACCAAAGGCTTGATGAACATGTTGTTCTTTCCCCCGTCCCTGCAGTCTGAGGGGGCCCATCTTTGCAATTTTACAGAAAGCCAAATGAAAGAGTATGATTTCAAAACTCTAAGATGTGTAGGGGCGCCTGCGTGGCTCAGTTGGTTAAGTATCCGACTTTGGCTCAGGTCATGATCTCCTGGTTCGTGGGTTGGAGCCTCACATCGGGCTCTGTGCCGACAGCTCGGAGCCTGGAGCCTGCTTCGGATTCTGTGTCTCCCTCTCCCTCTGCCCCTCCCCTGTTCACATTCTGTCTCTCTCAGACATAAATAAAAACATTAAAAAAAAAAAAACCCAACCCCTAAGATGTGTGTAAGCATATTAAATGAATATTAAAATTCATTGTTAAAGGACAGACTTTATAAAAAATCCAAAACTTTATTCTTGAAAGAGGTAGCTTGTGGATATCAAAGTAAGCTATGGATTAATAATTAAGCTTCCAGGGGTGACTCTGTTAAGTGTTGGAGTCTTGATCTTGGCTCAGGTCATGATCTCATGGTTCGTGGAATTGAGACTTGCATCAGGCTCTGCTCTGACAAGGAGGAGCCTGCTTGGGATTCAATCTCTCCCTCCCTGCCCCTCCCCCGCTCATGCTCGCACTCCTTCTCTCTCTCAAAATAGATAAATAAACATTTGAAATAATAATAATAATTAAACTTCCACTGGGGTGCCTGGGTGGCTCAGTCAGTTAAGCATCCAACTCTTAATTTGGGTCGGGTCATGATCACATGGCCAGGAGATCAAGCCCTATGTTGGCCTCTATGCTGAGTGTGGAGCCTGCTTAAGATTCTCTCTCTCCCTCTCCCTCTGCTCCTCCCTGGCTTGTGTGCTCTCTCTCTCAAAAAAAATTAAGCTTCCATTTAATAAGTAAATATTGTGCTCGGACAAGAGAGAACAAATATATGTAGATATTTTTGGGTAAAAAGCTATTAATTATAACATTTCAAGTTCCAGATGAATTTCAAACAATGAAGATTAAAATGTTATTACAATTTATGCTGAATGTTAAAAATGATAATCCAATTTTTTTTTTCACATAATTTGTTTTCTCCCCTATCAGTGCAGCCTGAGAAAGCGGGGAATGGAAAAGTCACTTCTTTATTTCTTTTATTAAGTTAAAAAAAATCAGACTTTTGGCTTGAAGCCACCTCCATCTATAATAAATTACAGGGCAGGTGGTACCTTGCAACATGGTAACATCGGCCCTCGTTAAAAAAAAAAATCATAAAAGTAAATTGGTAAAAGTTTTACAATAGGGAATGCTTTCCATCTGAGGACATTTCAATACAAAGACCATTTACTTAAAAAGATAGTAAAATGTTATGGTGTGATGAAACCATGAGGGCAAATCTAAAATTTACTCAGAAGCCCGAATTTAACAAACTGTTGGAAAATCAAATCTGAAGTGTGAGTTTTACTTTGAGGACGATGCTGTGTTTTTTCCCTGGGGTGAAGTTATGGTAACAATAGTGCCCAAATGAGATACGTGCGTGACATTTTGCCACTTTCTACTGTAAACTATAATACACGGAAGCGCATAAAGCTCCACGTACAACTCCATGCGTTATCACAAAACAACGCACCCACCACGAATTCAAGACATAGAACACGGAAGGCTACAACCACGGAAGGCTCCCTCATGCCTCCCCAGTTACTAAGCTTTCCTTCCTTGTTTTCTTCTGTCTCCAAGTTTTTGGTCTCATCAGCTAGAAGGCTGGAGTGCCACTAAGTGAGATGGGAAAGTCAGTTTGGGCAGAGAGATGGGGAGTTCAGTTTGGACTTCACTCTCCAGCCGCCTGGCAGTCCGCACCGATTCCTCCCACCTTCTACCCGCCAGTCATCCACCTGCTTGTTACTTCTCAAACACGGCCCTTCTGTCCTCCTCCAGGCCTTTCCCAACATTCACCTGGATTCTCAGTGGCTTCTCTGGACTTTTTAAGGGTGTGTGTACGTGTGGAAATGTAAATACTCACAGGGTCCAAGCCAGTGCTGTGGAGACCGCAGCAACCCTAAGGGTACAAGGAGTGCTCTGTGCTCAGCTCCAGTCCCTTGACATCAGGCAGGAGTGCCGGGCCAGGGTTTTTCAAGAGAAACTCCGGAATTCAAACTCTCCCAATGTTTGCAGTTAACTTAAAAACACAAATGTCACGTGGGCCAATTAGAACCCATGTGCTGGGCCCAGAGACAGCCAGTTCCCAATGTCTGCTTTATAACAAGGCACATTCTAGGCACAGGGATCGGCTCCAGCCCTTCAGGCAGCGCACAGCCCAGCTGCTGGGAGCCTATGTGTGGCTGGGGTGCTCCTGCTGCTGACTGGTCCTTCCCTCAGCTCTGGACCCGCTGGAGCATCCCACTTCCGATCTTTTGCAGCCCCAGTGCCTCCAGCAGCCATAATGACAAGAAGGAGGCCTCCTTCCCTAGAACCCACCTTTGCCAGCCAGGCTCCCTTTCCCAAGTACACCTGCAGCCCCAATGGCCTTTTATTAAGCCCAGAAATCTGGTTGCATCTTGCCTCTTACACTGTCAGTGCCTTTCCATTACCCACAGGCATCATCCAGGTACTAAAGCAGGTGTGCACGGTGCAACCTAGCACTCATTACACTCTGCCAACTGAGACCTATGCACCCCCTGCCCTCCAGGTAACATACCCCAAGCTTTCTGGCCTCTGAGCCCTCACTGCTGCAGCCCCTTCTGCCCAGAACACCTCCATTCTCAGGCCCTGCTCAACAAATTTGACCCATCCTTCACCATGCAGCCCAAGTTCACTGCCTGTACTCCTGACCCCCAATCTGCTGGGGAACTGGCCTCTCTCACCTTTGTGGTACCACCACATACCTGCTCTTCCCCCTGCATTCCGAGACGGGTGTCCTTCTGTCTATGTGCACTTCTTCATGGCACTGCTGGCCCTGTAATAGGTTATTAGCCAGTTGCCACACTATTCGTGTGCCTTCTTGGTTAGGTCTGTTTTGCTTCCCAAATTGTAAATTCCAAGGGTGAAGGGGTTCCGTTTGTCATGTTCACTCCACAGGCCTGGTGTCCACCACTTACCTGATACCCGAATCCACAGGATGGGCAATTGGGACACTCCCTGAGTGGAGATGCCCAGGATACAGACATAGCTTTCTCTCTGAAGCCTGCTCCTATTTCAGGGCCAGGCCCTAGGAGGTGCTCTGGGAACTGAAGGAAAGAGGGGTCAGAGGGACCTGAGGCCCCTGGAGCCGCGGAACAGGGGTTCCGAGAGGGCGACGCTGTGACGACTGACTGCATATGCAGGCTGAGTGAACCGTCTGCCCACAACAGGTCCGATTGCCTCTGGAAGCCCTGCGTGCCTTTTGGTGCTTCCTGGCATCTTTTTCTTTGCTTTCCTTGTTCTTTAATGTGTTCATACACATTCGTACTGAAAACGCAGGTAAACAGACTAAATCGTGCTTTGTCGCGGAGCAGGAGAGGACATTTTCTCAAGGCCATGACCTGTGAGCGGGTGCCCAGACTCTGGGCCGCTCTGGAGGCCGCCGTGGGATGGATGTGTGGAGCCCCGCAGGGCCGAGGGCGCCGGGGCGGGGAAGCCGGGCGGCCGGAACCCCGGGCAGAGCACCCCATCCGGGCGCGGAGCCGGCCCGGCAGCGCGTGTCTTGGGTCCGCGGGGCTGACCTCCTCCGGGCTCCCGGCAGGACCAGGGCCCAGGGACGCGCGCGCCCCCTGGTGGCCGACTGCCACTCGGCTGGCGCACGTGGCCCCTCCGCGGCGCCGCTCTCTGCTCAGCCCCTCCCCCCCCCCCCCCTCCCGCCGCCGCCGCCGTTCCCGGCGCGCGCCGCCTCGCTGCAAAGGAGGGAAAAGCAGCCAAGACCGCGGTCCTCCTTGCCTCAGGCTCCTCGTCTGTGAAATGGCAAGATAATTGGATCTCATAGGGCTGCGGTGATGGGTCTAGGTGCAAAATTGTCTAAAGCATTTGGGACGGTGTCTGAGCGCTCCACACACCCGATGTATTGAAACTCTGCGCTTCAGGAGCCCTTCTGGAATCTCAGTATGTCTGGGGAGGCTGCCTGGATCTAGAGGCCAGACAGAAACAGTGTGAAATCGGCCTGGGTCCTTTGCCAGTGTAGACGGCAAAGGGAGAGCTTCTGTCTCATCCAGACACCCCCGTTCCTCTTCTGTAAACTAGGGGTAATGAGGTGTGATGAGGATCAAGGTTTAAACCAATGTTGGTTCCTATCTGGGATCTCTGAGGTCACTTTTATGGATTTGGCATCTGGAAAAGGGGATACCTCGTGTTTCTCACGCTGATGGATGACAGAGTAGAGGGAAGGGGGTTAGCAACACTGGGGGACTGAACAGGTGCCCCTTTAAATTAGTTACTCTATTCTGCCCTGAGACTGAACCTCTCTGACTCCCAGCTCCAAGCCTGGGGCTTCAGGGCCCAGATGGGCAGAGAGAAGCAGTGGGAAGAAAGGGATGGGGATAGAGTAGTTTTCACCCCACTCTGGGCTGGGACAGCCTTGAAGCTTTGGCCAAGAGGAAGGCTGCAAATGCAGCCTTCAAGCACTGCATTTGTGCATTGTGGCTCCTTCAAGCACAAGCGGTGAGGGGCTCCCTGTGTGAGTGCTGGGAGTATTGAAAGGGCAGCCCCCTTGAGGGTATGGCATGGCCCACCAGGATCCCCCCAGTGTAGACTCCAGGAGGGGACCCTGAGCTAAGAGCACCTTCCTGGGATTGGCTGGCTGGGGCCCTAAGGCCCTTCTCCAAGGCCCTGACCCAGGAGCCGGGAGCAGGCCGGCCCCACCACTCACAGCCTGGTGTAAGCCAGCCCTCAAGACCCTCCAGAAGTCTCTAAGCCTGGACCTGACTGCCTCTCCAGGCCTTATCTCTGAACTCCTTCATGGATCCTGTGCCCAGTGGTCTCTCAGAACTTGTCCAGGTTTTCCTGCCTCCTTCTCTTTGCCTGAAGTGTCTTTGCACCTTGGAGTCTCTTGAGATCCAGTCCATCCTGCAGGACGAGCATCAACCCATTTTTCTGATCTCTCAGCCAAATGAGCTCAAAGCACTTGAACTCTGCCCTCTGTTAAAGTCTTATTCTGGTTCCTGATATGCCCTTAAAGGCTAGCGACCCTGTGTTTGTCATCTCCAGTCCTCATCTGCATCAGGTACTAAATGAATAAATGGAGACACAAGTGACAACTAGAAGGGGCCTCATTTTCCCCGTTCGTAGGATAGGACTAGCCATACTGGCCTTCCAGGGCTGGTATGCATTGGCTCATCACTACCTCCTTCCCAGGGTCACTCGGGCAGCTGTACTTGTCTGACTCCTCAGCCTCCCCAGTCCTTTACCCCTTTCTTTGCTCAGCAAATCTCTCCTGTCTCAAGAGGAGACCCTGTATATCTCTCTCAACTGCCACCCCAGCTCTGCTTCCTCTGCTTCCTCCCCCACCTCCCCATCCCTCTGCAAACTGTCTGCTGGCTCAGCCTTGCCTGGAAATCATCTCATCACCTTTTGGGAGCCAGCATTGATGCTGCCTCCTTTGGAAAGCATTTCCCCCTCCCCGACAGCCTGGCCTAAGTGTCCCTGGGAGCACCCACATCCCCCAGGTTCGCCCCCAGTGGTAGAAGATTCTAGTACTGTCCGTATCTGCTTTTTATTTCTTCTGAACTCACCCCGCACCTGCAGTTCACTCAGGGGCATACATGCAAGTTCTGGCCAACAGGCTGGGAGCAGAGGTGAAAGCATGTTACTCGGGGCCAGAACATTTACTTACCAGTGCGAGACCTTTGAGGATCTGCCCCTGCCTTGTCAACTGTAGTGGCATGTTATGAAATGGAGGGACCTCAGAATACTGGATTACTGAGCCACTGCTCCAGAGAGCCACCTAGACCCACAGTGGACTTTAGGTGAGCAAGACAGGAACTCCCGTTATGTCACATGACAGATTGGTCAAGTGACCACAGCATAGCCAAGCCTGTCCTGACTGAATTCCAATTAGATGAGCTTGTTAGGTGAGTGGATGGAGTGGATGGGTGACTGGGAGCCATAAAGATCCGTATGCATTTTAGTTATTGTTATTGTCATCAAGGTGTGGCAGGTGCCCGGGGGAGGGGGAATAGGGACTTCAGCAAGCTGGAGTGACCCCTGTGTAGTGTGGGGACGAATGGCAGGAGAAAAACTTTCTTTCACTTATGATTTGCCAAGGGCTTGCCCACGACCTCTTTACATATTTAATCTCTGAGGAAAGGTTATAATGAAGCAGGTACTATTGGCAGGAGATGGATATTTTTCCCAGGTATGTACTTCCTGTGCTTGTAGAAGATAGGATTTCTCTTTTAGATTTGCACGGTTTCTCTCTCTGTCTGCCTCTCTCTCTGTCTCTCTCTGTCTCTGTCTCTGTCTCTGTCTCTCTCTCTTTCTCACACACACACACACACACACACACACACAAAGACAGAGCCCCTGCCAATCTCTCACTTTGGGATTCGGTAATATAATATTTTAATATCAACCCGAGACTGACTGGATTCAGCCCCCAGTTTAGCTGCTTCTCTCCATCTTTGAGAGCGGTTAGAGAACTCCCATTATGGCTTTGTTTCCTAAGCGGGACTCTGCTAACCCACCACCAGGTGGGGGTGTTCCCTTGTGGGTCTGTGTTCAGCTCTCTCAGGGCCTTTTCTCCTGAAAGTTTTTTCCTCCTTGTCCCGTTTCTCTGCGACTCTCCTTTAACTCAGCAAGGGTAATGTTCTTGCCACTTGAATAGAAGCTGGGTAAATGAAGTGGTACCTGGTCCTCCCTACCTCCATAGCCTTCAGTAGATTCTGCCCCCACCATGGGTCAGTGAAGTTCCGTGGGAATAGAGGGGCTTCCCCCCATTTCAGCAGAATAACTCAGTAGGGGCTCTGGGGCTGCAGCTGGAGCTGGAGTAGAAAGATCTGGATAGCCTGGTTTAAGTCCAGACCCAGCCAGGTGTTATATGGGTGAAGTTGGCCACAATGATCTCCTCGATTTCAGATTCCTCGTCTTCAAGTGGGGCCTTAGGACCAGGCTGGTCTCCCTCATGGGGCTGTGGTGAGGATCACCCTAGAGGGCTTTAGGCCAAAGGATAATTTATGAAGATATGGTATTTGATTTTCACTGTGGGCCTAGCCCTGCATCTGGCCTCTGCAAGGTTTCCAGGCTCAGGGGGAAGCAGGGCAACTAGGGAGCCTCAGCCTGGGAAGGGACCAGAGATTCATACTGGCAGGACCCAAGTGCTTTGGGAGCCAGACCTGAGGATGGTTGGTGCTAAATTTCCAGCCAGCCAGCAGGAAGATGGCAAGAAATCAAACATAACTGATTTAAAGAATAATTGTGACTTTTTAAAGCACACTTAAGCTTGGAGAGTGAGAATTCCACTCTCAGTACTGGTATGAACTTAATATAAATGTGAGCTCTTAGACTGTTGTTCATGCCCGCTGCCTCCTGATTTCAGCCACCCAGGAGATCAGATTAACAGGCACCCCTTCCCTAATCATCTTTTACTTACCAAAGGCCTACAGAGTCTCTAAATTTCTCAGTGGCCTAGGCACAAGTGGGCGTCCCCAAGGTTCTGCTGCACTGATGGCCCACCACACAGGGTTTAGAGACCACCCACATCGGCCTCACATGAGGAGCCGGTTGAAAGTGCCACTCCTGGGCCCTCTTAGATCCACAGAGATCAACTCGGGGGCTAGCTGGAGAGGTCGGGAATTTGCATTTTAACCACATCCTCTATGAGTGTCTAGCACTCTAGGAAGTTCCTTCAGCTTTGCTCTAGAAGTGAAATGAAGGTGACACCATTATATTCTCTGCTGGCAATCAGAAGAAAAGATTTGCTGTGGAGCAGTAGCACTGGCTGTGACCAAGTGACCGATGATGATTATGATATTAATTCTGATTTATGTCATGGACTTAGCTGTTGGTGTTCAATTCCACTTACAGCTATAAACTCAGGCAGGGATTATTAGGCCTCCTGAGAGCCCAGGACCATGGGCTTTGACAGTTATCTGCAGAATGTCACTGAAGGAACAGGGAGCGTCTGCGGCCTGCTCTATACCAGGCTAATGGGTTGAGAGTCGCATTATCTCCGATCTCCATGGCTATGGGCCCCTGAGGTTGTGGCCTGGGCACCTTCTCTGGCCAGAAAGTACAGTTCTGTGGGCTCTCTGACAGATACACATGACAGTACAAATTCATAACCAAGTTACAGCAATAGCAAAATTATAATATATTAATAGCAATATCATAATAGAATAAAGCCTTGGGAGGGCAACCAATCTTCCAGAATCTGCAGGCTGGCATCCGATGTTTGTGAGCTCAGCTGAAGGTAGTGCCTTCAGAATTTGGTTACATCACAGCAAGAAGGACCAGGATTAGTTGCAGGGAATCATTTTCCAAGCAGACCCATTTTAAATGCTGAAACTGGCCCCTGAGGTTGCATGGAGCCTCCCTTCCTGAGTGAGATCTTTGGAAATAAAAAGGTGGCTTAGGTAATAAAGCCATCTCTAATGGTGGCTTTCACAAAGACTTCAGTCTCATGGCAGTTTGGCCACTGACATACATTTTTTGGCTTACTACCATATAAGCCGTTCTCAGAGGTGGCTTCTGGTATGCTTCTGGAGGGTTCTTCTAAGAGGAGTGGCACTCAAGAGAGTCGTGTATGGCAATAACCAGTTCCCAGGTGCTCCAGAGGACATGGTGAGCCAGGTGTCTATCTGGCAAAGGGCCAGGTTCAGGGGCAACCTGGTGGGACACTGATGGCCAAGATCCTGTTCATAAGCTCTGGGCTCGTGCTGTGCCTCTCCTGCTGCTGTCCACTGAGCACACTCTGGAAGAAGGCCCAGTGTAGACAGAGGGAGGTGAGGGGAGGTCTCAGGAAAGCTCGGTGGAGCACCATGTACTAGCACTGCCTTGCACAAAGCTGCTTTGCAATAAATAAAATACTTGTTGATGAAAGGCCTCCTTTGTGGACTTCTAACTCTGAACCTTTCCCACATAGCAGCGGGGTAGTGCAACCCAGGCCCACAGAGGGGCAGTGAGAAGAGGCTGAGAAAATGTTAATACAAGCTTGTTTGGAACAGGGGAGCCGACCATGCTGGCCTCTATTTTGCGAGCTGCAGCTTGCCATCCAGCTTGGTAGCCCTTGACGTCCCCTCAGCTTCATCACTTGCTCTGCTGACATCTGGACTGCCCGTCTTTACTCTTTGACACACAGGGTGAGGTCCAGACAGGGAGGCCCATGTGAGGCCACCTCGTCTGCTCCCAAGAAAACTTGGGGAGGGTCTTCTCATCAGTCTGAGTCGAGTGGTCTCGTCCTCACTTTGTGGGTGTGGGAGGTTGGGCTACGGACCACTTCACAGCCCTCCTCAAGTCTTCACCATGGTGTGGCTTTCTTAGCACAGAAGGGTCTAGAGTTAACGTGAACAGCATCTGGATGACCCACCCTCAGGGTTTCTTGGTCCCTGCTCTGGTGCCTGAGGATGAGGGAACTGAGAGGAGACTGGCCATACTTCCCAACATGGCAGCTTCCAAGATGGCCTTTAAGAGCAGAACACAAAGATCTGAGGGGAAGGAGGCCAGCCCCTCCTGAGCTCCGTGCTGATGCCGAATGGAGACTCAAAGGGGCTACAGCCAGGCTCTCCTCTCCTCTAGCCTGGATCTGGCCATTAATCATAATCCAGCCCTCTTCCTTTTTCCTCTGGGAAGATATGCCTTTCCTCTCTCCACTCAGGAAACCACCCCCACCTCCCAAGGCTGGTGAGGGGCCGGGGCTGCTTTGGTGGTCATCCAGCACTGAGGAGAGCCTCCTGAGGATCCAGAGAAGACCTGGCCCTCCAGCTCAGTGCCCATCCGGCCCAGGTGCACAGTGGACCTAAGGAATCCTGGGGGAGGAGGAGGCAGGGAAGGCAAATGGTGACTGGGGTTTCTCTCTTATTTAAAAAACAAAAAGGAAGTGATGTGTTAACAGTGAATACAGGTGGGTGTTGGGGGGGCAGGGTCCACTTTCTGGAGCAGGGCAGTGGCCGGGCCGGGCCGGGCATCCAGAGTCAGATGAGGCCCGCAGCCTTCTCCTGCACATTGTATTCCTTGTTCCTCTTCACCCGCCAGCTGATGAACACGAGCAGCAGCGTACCCAGCGCCTTGTAGCCCACCTGCAGGCCCAGGTACCTGTATAGCAGGAGGAGGCGGGGCCAGTGAGGGGGTGTGGAGGCTCTGTGGACCGGGTCCCAGGGCCATGGAGAAGAGCATCATCATTTCCACAGTGGCTCAGGGACTATGTTGTCAGGTAAGGATCCATTACCACCCAGCTGGGGACCACTTTCCTCATCTCTCTGACCCACGGGCAGGAGCCTCCCAGAGAATAGGCATGATGTTCCCAATCCAGTAGTCCTTCCCCACCCCTGCACTGCCCCCCTCCCTGCTCCCCTCTCCCTGCCCCACCACGCTCCCAGGGCCAGAGACAACACTGCAGCCCCAGCCAGTTTGGAGCATCTGGTCCTCCCAGCATAGCCAGGAGACGGGTGTCTGCTCACTGCCCTCTTGGTCCAGCCCTCTCCCGGCCTTCTATGCCACTCTGACACCGTTTCCAGACTCTGTTCCACCCCCTCAAGCCCACTCTCCCCTCGGTTTCTGGCCTATATGGTGATGGGCAACAGGTGAGATGGCTGGAAGGGGTGCTGAGGCAGGTTAGGCCCACCTGCCCTTGACCTGTGCCATGAGCCACGGTGGGGCCACCTCTCTCAGAGCAGTGGGAGATGGCCTGCATCATTCCACAGCCACAGCCTCGCCTCAGACTCCAGCCAGTCCCTTTCCCTTTGACAAACTTCTTTCTGCTGCTGCCCCTCCTGAGGGACTGTGGACTAGGGGCTAGCTCCCAGTAGTGTGTGCGTGTGCTGGTGGGCTCTCTCTCTCTCTCTCCATCACCTGGACGGCTCTCTGTCACCAGTGACCCCTGGTCCCTGTCCATGGCAGCGCCCCTCTAGTCCCCTCCCTCAGAAGCCTGGCTGCCCCCTCCCCGCCCCCCCCCCCCCCAGAGCTGCCACAGCAGATGGCTGCCCTCTGCTCTGGGCTGGGGTCTGACCCCCCTCTCCAGCCCCCCAAGGCGGGCTGCCGGGCCCTCACCTGTCTCGGAGAGCATCATTGTTGTAGTAGGCACAGGCCCCGCGCCTCCCTGAACACTGCAAGTTCCACCGGATGCAAGAGTAGTCAATGGTGAGGCCGTAGAGGGCTGGAGACGGCAGCCAGGCTGGTGTCGGTGGGAAGAGAGTTGAGAGAGTCCAGTCACATGGAGCTGCAGGCTGAGGCACCCGACTGGGTGACAGGAGAGCACACCCACCCACCCATCGCCCCTGTGTGGTTTGCCTGAATGAGACCAGCTCTGCCCCAGCCCTGGGAACCACAGTGACTTTGGAAAGCCGAATAGCTTCCCGAGAAGCATGAATTCCTCTTTCACTAGAGGCTTAGAAAAGCGACCTGAGCCATCCTTTCAGGGCAGTGAGTCACAGAGGGCACCATGATGCCAGCTCAGACATACCACATCGTTCTCACGCTGGATTGGTCCCAAGTGGAGATAGGCTGACCTCCACCTTGTGGCAGGAGCCTCCTGAGGGCATCGACTCCTCAAATCCTCACAGGTGGGTGGGTACCCTTGTCTTAAGAAGGAGGAAGGTGGGCATGGCTAGCTCACCGTTGCACAGCCGGGAGGGTCAGGGCTGGGCTCTGAACCCTGGTTTCCTCTGGTCCCACATTTCACCACAACAGGCTGCCTCAGTGGCTGAGACAGCACCCCCACAAGACCCCCCACACTCTGACTGCTCAGAGCCTCTACCCCAGCCCCCTGAACTTCCCCACAGCTGAGTGGTGAGGCAGAGGCTATGCCGTCCTGGTGTTAAATATTCAGAATAACTCCTGTATTGTTAGCTACAGTTCTAGGCAGTCTTGGGACTGGGGAGGGGCTTGTCCGGGATTCACACCCCAAACTCTGCCCTCAGAACAGTCTCCAGACTGTCTTTAGGGCCCTGTGAGAAGCTGCTTCAGGAGGAAAGAAAGAGGAAATCTGCTTGTGGCTCTACCCATAATGGGAACCTTTGAGAACCAGCCTCTCTACTCAGACCCTGCTCACTTCCAAGTCTCCAGCTAAGCAGGGGATGGAAACTGGCCACAAGGATTGTCCACCAAGGATGCTTCCCTAAATAGAAACAAAATCCAGAGAAATTTTCAACCAAATTTCAGTGGGTAATTTAAAACTTGCTGGGTTTTATCCATGTCCTTCTTTCCACCCCAGAGTGGGGCTGTGTTCATGGGTGATGAATGGAAATGCCTTCAGCCTGGATTTTCTAACTGTGGTTCCAGATGGAGTTGTCTGAGCTCCAGTGAGAAAACAAAGGCAGCAGGTGCTTTGAGCAGTGGGACCGTGACTGTTTTCAAGGCGGCTAGGAGAAGGTCCTCAGAGCCCGTCCTCGCTGCTGGCTGTGTTGGGCACAATGCAGGGTTTCCTTCCCAGCAGAGATTTTGGAGCAAGTTATACATGAATCATACATGACAGGCTAAATGACAGCAAGGAGGTGTGGTGATGGCAGTGCCTCTGCCACCAGGACAGGGTAGAGCCCACTGCCCTGCATCCTCCATGCTGGTAATACAGGCCTGAGGAGGAGGGTCCGAAGGCACGGTGCTGGAAGGAGGGGAGCAAGTGACCCGAGCCTGAGAAATCCCATTGAAAAGGCTGGTTCATTCCTCAAAGGTTCTTGCTCAGCAGGCCCCACCAGGGACATCACCAATACACCCCAGAACGATAATGGAGGGCCAAGCGCGGCCTGGCTCCTGGATAATAATGCACGGTGGGCCCTGAAGGGATTTCAGCATGTAGGGTCAGAAAGTCCACTCCCATAGCAACTGAAGTCCCTCTGGGGCAACTGCCATATTCCCCACTGCAGTGTGCACACACTGGGTCCTTCATACTCAGTTGAATTTAGTCCCTTTACTTGGTTTACCTGTCACTGCAAGGGTCTGCACATTAATTCCTGAATGTGTCAAGAAGGGAGGATCCAGCATGAGCCTCTGGGAAAGGGCAGTGAGGTCCACACATGCCCCAGCCTCCCCCAGACCATGCCCTCAGGGAGCTTGCCCTCGGGTGGGGGGTGGGGAGCATTACTGATCCTGTGCTCACAGCTCCATCCCTCCGGAGGGTGGGCTCTGGGCTGCTGGAGCGTGGGCAGGGCTTGTCGGCAGAGGCTCCCCCCCCCCCCCATCCCACCTCAATGAGAAATATTTGCTGCATAGAGGCAAGGGAGGGAGTTTTGTAAAATGGGAGGGAAGCCAGGGCTGGGCTCAGCTGCTGTTCTGGGACAGGAATGCAGGGTTTTTGTTCCTACAGCCAGTTCTTGGAGAGAGATGAAAAAATACCTGCCTTCAATTCTTTATTAGGTATTCTCAGCTGTGTCCACTTTTCATTTTTCTTACATGGTTTTGTTTGGAATTAATGCCATAGATGGAATCTTTCCTAACCTCAAGGAACAGGGAAACCGTCCATATAGGGTCTTGGCCTTTGCTGATGCTTGATTATGCACAGCTTCTCTTCACAGCAGAGATGAGAGAGGGCTTCCTGCAGCCCCAACCTGCACTTCACAGCCCTCAGATGCCTGGTGCCACTCCCCAGGAAGGAAGGGGGCATCGCAGACACTTACCCAGCAGGCGCATCAGCAAGAACTGTACCCCAATGGCAAATGACTTTTCTTCCTGGTTCACCACGCTGTAAAGGAAGATTGGAAGTCAGCAGCCAGAGGACTGAGGGCTGTGCCTTCACTCAGGGGCAGCCAACCTCAGAGCATGCCAGAACCTGCCCTCCAGTGGCCTGACAGCCACCTGACCGACTGGATTCACCTCAGCCAAGTGCTCCTGTTGTTTATATCTGTGGTTCTCAAAGCATCATCGCTGGACCAGCAGCATGAGCACCTCCCCACACCCCAGGAACTTGTTAGAAAGGCAGATTCCCAGGCTCTACCTCAGACCTAAGAATCAGATCCTCTGGGAGCGGGGCCCGGCCATCTGTGCTTTAGGAAGCCCTCCACGAGATTCTGTTGCACACTCGCATTTGAGAACCACTGGTCCCTGTGACTTTCAGGGTTGCCCAGTGTCCCCTCCAAGAGGCAGAGGGCAGAAAAGGCTGGGAATGGACAGAAGGATGGGGAAGGGTGTGTTCAGAGCAGCAGGCCTGAACAACTCCCATGGAGTGTAAATAGCAATAAAGACAGCCCTGATGAAAGTCTAATTGAGGCCCCTGGGCTGTAGGCTTCTGTGTGCAACGAAAAGAATCCTCTCCCTGGGGCCAGCTTCCTGGGCGTGTGGCCTGTGCAGCCTCCCAGGCCCCCACCCTCAGAAAGGCCCCACGTTTGGTTTAACGGTCTGCTGCGGCCGTCTTGAAATTCTCAATAATTTTGGAACCAGGAGCCTCCCATTTTCATTCTGCACTGGATCCTACAGATTATGTAGCCAGTCTTACCCCTACCCTTCTTCCCTCAAGAGGGGATGAATGTTTGGCTGAGGAAGGAGATTCAGAGAGAGATGGGGAAGCTATCTGTCAGTTGTATTGCCAGGCCCTGCCATCCCAGCTGGGCGTGGGGCAGAAAGGGAGGACACCCCATCCACAAGGTGGGGAGCCAGGAGGTGGCCTGAAGAGGCATCAGGCTTCTCTGTGCTCTGAAAACCCACACTCCTGGGTGGGTATCTGTGGGGGAAGGGCATTCGGGGCCGAGGGGACATCAAGGAAGGGAAGTCAGAACTAATCTCCAGGTCTCTGCACACGTTTTGTTCTGTCCCTACAGTCCTGCCAGCAGAGTGGAATGGGACCCTCTTCCGGTTCCTCTGAAGGAAGGCCCAGTGAAAAGAGTACTCATGGGGTGCAGCAGGGGAAAAAGACAGCCACTTGGGACCCCCCAGTGGAAAGTGCCTCAAATCTCAATCTAATGGATGCTCCCTTTATGCCTATAGGTCCCTCCAGTGGCCCAATTCATAAGTCTTGGTCATTCTCCCTGGGCAGACTCCCCTAGATTCTGAACTGAATGGGGCTTGGGCACCCCAGTTTGCCTTCTGATGGACAACTTGAGCCTCTTATGGTGTCTGCTGCCATTGGAGGTGAATTAACTCTGGCATTCTGCCCATTCTCTCCTTCCACATTTCTGGTGAAGCTTCCCTCCCAGCCTGTATTTCCATGCCTAGTTGGGGGTCAGGGTACAAACAACAGTTGGGTCACCTACAAAGTTATCTTTAAGCTTCACCTTCTCCACGCTAAATAGCATCCGTTTTCCCATCTTTCCCAGTGGGATTTATCTTTAAACAATTTTGGGGTCCTGGGGCCTCTTCAATTTCGCTTCAGCTCCTGCCAGACTTAGAAGGGAGAGGTTTCCTAGGAAAGCCCATCCTGTGGTTGAAATGACACTCCTTCTCCACATCTTCCCTATCCCTAAGGCTTGTTGTAGTCCTCTGGGAGGCAGACTGCTCAGGGACTTCCCTGTGAAATTTCCTTATCCTGTTCCCTCTCCTCATCCTGGCCACCCACAGATCTTTCTCAGGGTTAGAGGGTCCTCCACGGCCCATCTGGTCCTGGTGCAAGAGGTAACCCCACCCAGGGGCCTCAGGTGAAAGTACTCATGCTTGGAATGCACAGGGTGGGGAGTGGTAGAAAGAGGGTACTGATGGTATTGGGAGAAGCAAAATGCTCTGGCTCTGAGCATCCCCACACGTTCCTGTGGAATATGCTAAGAACACAAGATTCTGACTGCTCTTTTTCTGTGCCATTTCTCAGGATGGTGGTTGCAATGAGCAACCTGGAGGCATGGGGTAAAATCTTCCCCTAGACAAAGAGCAGTCTTGGTCTATATAGCTGTGCCTCTCTCAAGCTCAGTGTTCCTCACTGTGTCATAAGCTCACTGCATGTGAAACATACACCTGGGTGCTCCAGGTCACCCCATGGGATGTGGGACACAAGGATAAATGATGTTCACGCTCCTTACTGTGCTGTGAGTAATAGTCCTTTATCTTTGAACCAGGAGTCTCCTGTCTTCTGCCAGCATTCTTGAAACAGTAACAAAAACAGGAGCTTGGTAGTTTGCAAGCTAACTTATAATTAGGATAAAATCCCAGGTCCTGACAAGCGGCTGCTTCTGTTCTTCATCTCCTAGACTTTTGGGAAAAATAGGTCATTGGCACCTAGCTACCTGTTAATGATTCTTAGAGTTTGGTTAATAGTGATAATTAACTAATATGTAGGATACCTTATATTTACAAGGCAATTTACCAGGTAATCCTAACACCAGTCCTTTCCTGTCAATTATCATTAACCTCTTTTCATAAATGAGGAAACTGAGGCTCGGTGAGGTTGGCATTCAGCCAACGCATGGCAGAGCTGGGTCTCTGATCCCAGCGATGGGCATCCAAATCCTGTGTTTTTCCCTTTCTTCTTTCAAGGTGGGTGAGGACAGGAAAGAGGCGGGCAGGGGTGGGTTAGGTGAACTTGGTTGAAATGTTGTTTTCCCTTTTGCAGAGGATGAGGTGAAGGAAGGGTCAGTTCCCTGCTAAAACTTCAGAGACATTTCACCGCCACTGTAATGGAACACCTCTGTCCTCCCCTCCCACCTTGGCCAGCTTCTCCCTTCTGACTGGAGAACTTGGTCCTGGCTCCTCACACACTGGGCTTTTCTTATTTTCATTCTTCCTCATAGCCTTCATTCTGTCTCTGGAAAAACTTTTCACATTTTTCTTCCTTGATTTTGCGCATCTAACTCAATTCTCCTCCTTCTTCTCAGTTCTTCCAGGATTTAAATATGAGTGAATCTACAGGCATTTCCACAGCATGGAACCAGGCAGCCCGGCTTCATCAGGACTTAACTGTTCATGGCTCTGCCCTCCCAGGGCTGGGGTCTCTCAGTGCAGAGTGGAGGTGCCAACAGGGCACATGGGTGCCCTGAGACAGACTGAGGCAGCACAGTGAGGGGCTCTGCACCGAGTCTGGCTCGGCAGGGCCCCGGCATTGTTGTGTTAGTATTACCATCCCACATCATCCAAAGAGCATTGCAGATTGGCGTTCAAAGGACTCTGAGGGAAAGGAAGGAGAGGCAGAAGCAGGCAGCATGGGGAAGGAGAGGCGCACTCACCGCAGAACCATCATGTAGAGCGGGTTGTGGGAGATGCAGGCTATGAGGGCCACGAAGGAGATGAGGAAGATGGCCGGGAGCAGGAAGTGGGCACAGGGGATGGGGCATGATCCTGTCTTGGCTGAAGAGGACGCCCCGGTCACACAGCTGCAGTTCAAATAGGTCTTGGGAAGGAGAGGGAGAGGGGAGGGGGAAATCTGCTGTTATTATTTGGCCTCCACACATGACAAACGCTTGCACCAGCTCTAGCCTAAGAGCCCCTCAAGTTTTGACAGCTCTGCCCTGGGGAGCTGGGCGATGCTGCATGTGGAGGCTGGAGAGCAGACCCGGTGAGGGGTTCAAGGTGCCCCATGGATACCACCTCTGACCTCTGTTTGGGCAATCAAAACCATCTTCACCAAAACCGGTCGTCTAGCATGGGCTGGGCCCCTCCAGCGGTTCCACTCACATCAGGACATGCAGGATCCCACTGCCAGGCAAGGCCTACCCAGCTTGGGACCAGGGGCTGGGAGGGCTCTCTTCAGGGCCAGGCTGGCCTGTGCCCAGCAGCAGTGGTTTCGTGGGTGGTTGTTCTTGCAGTTTGTGTGCTTATTGCACGGAAGGTAAGAAAGGTATAAATAGGAGACAGCAGTGGGAACCCAGCTGAATCCGCTGAGCTCTTCATCTGTTAGGCCTCTGCCTAAGCGGAACTCCTCCTGTCTGTGAAGGCCTCTAGCGAAGGAGGTCCCTGTCTCAAATCTGCAAGTCCAGATGGTTCAGCGCTCTTGTAAGACTGCCCTTGGTGGCCACTGCCCGTGACAGGTGGTCTTCACCTTACCTTTCACAGCATCTGATGGACTAGCCTATGACCATTTAAGTGTCATAGCAGTTACAAGGCTAGGACCAGAACTAAGGAGCTAGTATGCCCCCTTCTGGCAGACAGCAGGAACTACACACCTTCTTTGTTTTGGCTGCCAGGAAGCTCAGAAATAAGTTATGTGCAGTATGGCTATTAGTTCCCTCAGTCTGGATTTTTTTTTTTAACATAGATCTTTTCCCTTTGTAATTTACCGTCTGTTCTTGATATTATGCTAATGGCTCTGTGTAATTATTGGAAACCTGTCAAGATGATTTCTGGAAGCAGATGAGTCAGAGGTAAGTAAATAAAGATAAGGAAACCACAGAAGCCACCACAGACTCATTTGACTAGAAGGCAATGAAGAGAGCATCATGTCTGCACTCCTTGTCCTCCACCTGCCCACAGAGGTGGCTGTGGGAGCAGCCTTGCCCTGTGCTCTCAGAGGATGATGCTAAGTGGGGCTAGCCTTGTCCATGCCTTCCACACAGGCTTAAAGGAATGAGGCATATGCTTTTCCTTCGGGCATCTTTAGCAGAACTGAACAGACTTTCCATTGCTTTTAGGAAAAGGTAGATCCAAATCCTAGGCCTGGCCTGTCCAGCCTTGGCCTATGTGTGACATGCCTCTCAGCACCAACCCTGGCCTTCTCTGCTTTCTCCTGCACCCAGCTAGGTCATGCCCTAGGGCGTTGCTTTTGCTGTTTCTTTACCTGGAATGCCTCACTTCCAGGACTTTCTAGGGTCTTCCTCTTCTGGTTGTTCAGTTCTAATGTCACCTCCTCAGGGAGGCCCCCAGACACTCTCTGTCCATTAAGTCTCTTGGGGGCATGGATTACATTCTAAAACTATCTTGTGCATTTATTTGATAGAATGCAAACTCAGTGAGAGCAGGCACCTTGTCTGATGGGTTCACTGCTGAATCCTCAACTTCTGTGGCCATGCTGGATATTCACTAAATATTTGTTGAATAACTGAACAAATGTCTTGACTTGGTTTGCTGCTGAATGACCCTAGAATCCAGGAAGCATAGCACTCAGAGGGCTATTAGAGCCTTGCCAGGTGGGCATAGTGAATGTGGGTTGCACCACTGGAAGGCTGGTGGTGAGGAGATATATGACCTTGAACAGATGTGTCCCAGACTGAGGCCGGGTCCTGGGTTCTAGTCCCAGATCTGTCCCTAAATAGCTCAGGACTTCAGGTCAGTTGTGTGGCCACATGTAGGGGCTGACAGGTTCCACTGAATGCCCTAGGTCACACTTCCAGCTCTAACCTTCTGGGGCCACATCACAGAAGATCCTCTGCCCTCAGTTTATCTAGGCCTGCCTCTGTGGCTTTCCACACAGCCAGTATGCAGGATCCAGGATGCCCATTAGGATCCTTCGGGATGAGGCTCAAAGGCCTCAGCTGAAGCAGTTCTTTGGCTTGTTTCTGCTCTGAGCATTGTTAGGCCTCAGGAATGTGAATCTGTTGAACATCGGCCAATCTTTAATTGACTTTGGGCTGTAGGCATCTGGTCATGACCTTAGGGAAGGGGAGGTGGAGAGAGAGCGGGTGTGGCCCAGAGGCCAGAGGCTGGGAATGAGTGTGGGGCGGGTGGCAGTCTGCCCATCCTGGAGCCTAGGAGTGGTCTGCGAGGGCACATGCTAAGCACAGAGACCCCACAGGGCTTCTCCCACCCTTACCAGCTGCTTGGAGGCTACCGAGCTGACGTTAATCTCACTGCAGCCGGCGTGGCATGGGGAGAGGTACTCCACTCCATTGTCTCCGCAGACCGGGTGGAAGATGGAATCTGGGCACGAGCAGTCCTTGCGGCAGGCAGGAGGCTGCGGATGTATAGGACTTGATGTCCTGCCAGCAAAACAGGAAATGGGGAATCAAACAAAGCAAGACCAAAGAAAAGTCTCCTCACGCCAGCCCAGTGTGAGTTTCCCGCCTGTTTAGTGTGCCTGTGCGTCTCTGTCTTGGGCCAGCGCCACCCTGGGACCTGAATGATGCTTATTGGAGCTGATGGTGAATTGACTGCCTGATCAGGGCTCATGGCATCACCAGGTGCAGCTCAGCAAGGCATGGTCAGCAAACCCCACACTGAAGAAGGACGTCAAGACACCCAACCAGCCAGGACTCTGATGAAAGAGACGGCAGGTGCTACGCAAAGTCACAGGCAATATTTCCCTTCCCTTCTCCTTCATCTGTGCTCAGGCCGAGGGAAGGCTGGGGCTCCTTGAGGCAATCTGGGGTCGAGAGGGCTCCAGTCTCTGGGTCTATGGAGACATTGCCTAGGTCGCTCCACCCCCTGTGCTGCACCCAAGGGGGTTTCACCAGCTGACCTCACCATTCTCACCCCCCCCCCCCCCGCCACATCTGATGTTCATGATCGTCTCTGGGGAGGGTCGGCATAGGCTGACAAACCACAAGCCAGGGGGCTGCTAAAACAATGACACCACTGATAGTTAACAGTAATGGGGTGCCTCTTATGTGCCAGGAACCATGCTCACGGCTTTTCACACAGCCATCATGACAACTCTTCAATTAATTCCATTGTTTCTGTGATGAGAAAACTGCAGATGAGACAAGTAACTTTCCCCAGCTACAAAGGGCTGTGCCAGACTCTCCCCAGTCTGATGACAGAGCCCTGTGCTAAAAACACCCACTGAGGGGCGCCTGGGTGGCTCGGTCGGTTAAGCGTCCGACTTCGGCTCAGGTCATGATCTCGCGGTCTGTGAGTTCGAGCCCCGCGTCGGGCTCTGTGCTGACAGCTCAGAGCCTGGAGCCTGTTTCAGATTCTGTGTCTCCCTCTCTCTCTGCCCCTCCCCTGTTCATGCTCTGTCTCTCTCTGTCTCAAAAATAAATAAACGTTAAAAAAAAAAATTTAAAAACACCCACTGAGAGCAGCCCAGGGGCTCCAAGCTCTCTCGGCCCCTCTCAATCCACAGTCAGCCTGCAGAACAACGCACCCTGGTGGTGGTGGTGGGGGGTCCCCGCCCTGAGCAGCCCTCCCTTCCCTCCTTCACCCACCAAAGACAGAAGAGGTAATTTCAGAGAAAAAGAGAAAACACCAAGACAGAAAGGTACAGTATGTCCAAACGTCGCAACCTTGTTAGGCAAAATGTAAAAGAAGTCGTTGGAAGGGGCACTCAGGTAAAAACAAATGCTCTTTGTTCAGCACCCTTCCCTCACAGGCCCCTAAAGCTCTTCCTGAACATGACACCAGATTCAAAACTTAGGACCAGGTTGCTTTATGCAAACTGACAGGTGTACTTTACCTGCCCTCTTCCTCACCTGCCCTAATTTTGTTTGAGTCTGCCATCACTTTCATTGTTCTTTCCCAGATCTTTTCAAGTCCCCTTCTCTCATCTTTCTTCAGCAGCTCAAGGAGACTTTGTAATTGTAGCTGGCACAGAGCTGATGCTAAACATAGCTTATTTCCTGGTTCCTGAGGCTCACAGCCCTACAGATTCATCCTGAAACCAAATTAACCAGTTTTTGGTACTTCTTAAAAACAAAACAAAACAAAACAAAACAAAACAAAAGACAGAACTCTGACCCTGATTGCTGGTGACCCAGTAGGACTCTCTGATTTCTTTTCATAATTGAGCATATTATTCAAGGCCTCATTTTCTAAGTTGCCACACAGGAGATTAGATCAAAAGCGGAAAGGAGAGAAGAGAGGAGTTGAGGAAGCAGAAAGGAAGATTCACGGCAGCCAGATCCAGGCTCTGGCCTCAGTGAAGGGGATCTTCTCACCTCTCATTCCCATTACCTGGGGGGGTAGACCTCCGCTATAGTGGGGGTAGAGCATCCCATGAAGAAGAGAGGGGCACAGAGGATCATGGAGATGGTGATGATGGTGGCAGCCACGCGGGGAATGGTTTGCAGAGAGAAAACGAAACGTTTCATGAGGATTCCTCCAAACAGCATCCCCAAGGCCGCAGCAGGGAGGTTTACAGCACCTACAGGTAAAGAGAAGCTGGTCTGGGTGTACAGGACTGGGAGTCTTGTGAGGAGCCGCAGACATTGAGCTGAGCCATGGACAAGGAGACACGACTACCTGGAGGGACATTTGATACATTCAAATGCTGTGGTAAGAGCTGACATTAATTCAGCGCTTACTGTTGCCAGACACATCTACAGAGTTCTCTTGATGTAGCAGATTGTCCTGCTTGTGCAAAGGATACAGAAATAAATGGGGCCCTTGCAGTCACAGGGGTGTGGGTTGAATGTGCATTTAGTAAGTGCTTTTCATTACCTGGCCCCTCATTGCACCCTCACTGTGACCACATGAGTCACACAGTGGTGCTCCCTGCCTGATGTGCCGGTTGGTGCCTGAAAGCTAGAGGGGTGAGGCCCTGGCCACCTTGCCACATCCCTATGGTCAAGCTCACCTGTGGACTGGGCTCAATAATTCACTTCGGTACTTGGTTGGGACCACATCAGTGATTCTCAATCTCAATTGGCAAAAAATACCAATGCTGGGCCCCACCCAGAGATTCTGCTTTCATTGACTGAGGGTGGGGCCTGGGTATCTGTACTTTTTAAAGCTGTCCAGGGGGTCCTAAAGTGCAGCCAGGGTGGAGAATCACTGGGCCACATACTCCTTACCCAGGCGAATGTATTCAAGTCCTTGGTGAAGAAGGGAAAAAACCAGGAGGCATTTTGCCTAGTCCCAAATTACACCTTTCTCTTTCCTCTGTTGCCCCAGATGATGTCAGGGCCTTTGAGAAGCCCTTAGGCTTCCAGCCCCTCTGATGGAAAGGAAGGCAGACCCCAGCCTCTGACTCTCCCTGCCTGGAATTATAGGGGCCCCAGAGATCTGCCAAAGACCTTCTAGATGGCTAACCAGGAAAAGTGTCCTTAAAATTCTTTCCCCAGGGCCACAGTCCTCTTCTGGCTCTTATCTGTGTCCGGTCTGGCCTCACCCATCCTGTATGGGCGGCAGAGGGCCCAGCCTCTCCTTCAGGCAGGCCCCCTAGCTCCTACAGCGCCCTCACCCTCTGGACTCACCGATGAGGAAGTTGGCATAGGCTGCGGAGGCACCATACTGCTTCTCCAGAAATTTGTTGAGAAATGTGGAGAGGCCGGCAATGACAGAGGAGAAGGTGCACTGGGCCAGGACCACCAGCATGAAGAGCGGGTTCATCAGCAACCTCAGGAAGATGCGGGGAAACCCTGTAATCAGACGGCTGTCAGGGGCCAGGCCTTCGTGGTAGTCATCCCAGGGGTACCTTGATACTAGGTCACTGCCCTTCCTCCTCCTCCAGGCAGCTCTCCTCTCTTTCTCATGGCAAATCTGAGGCACCAAAGTGTTCAGTGGCCAGTCTGGGGGCACAGAGCCGCTCGACTCCCACTCAACATACTCACAGGCTAAGTAAAATGAGGACATGCCTACAGGATATCAGGCGGAGGCTGGATAGAAATAGGACTAACACCAGGAACATTCTCCTCACATGACAGCCACCTCCATGTGAAAGGAGGGGAGAGAACACCGGGCCAGACCATGGAGGCAGGGCTGACTGCTAAATCTGAGTCTCCTGAGACCTGCAAAGAAGCAGTCACCAGGACCCCTGGCAGAACCTCTCCTGGGAGATGGGCCAGTTACAGACCACCTGTTCTTACTGACCTTCACCACACACAACACCACATGGGCTGGGGTACCCCCTGAACCTCCCTCAAGACAGACCCCCCCCCACCACCTCCAGGGCTTTGCCATGTCAGTCAGTTACGTTTAATGAAATCCAGCAGGGAGCTTCTTGGCTTGACCTCGTCCATCTTCCTTGCCTCGTCCACTATGGCAGGAGACCTCTGAAGGCAGCGAAGGAGGTAAATGTTAATGTCCGAGGCTCCTTGTCGTGACCCTTCCCTGGGCCCTTGACCCTTCTGGTCTCGGTGGCTCAGGGATGGGCAGCAGTGAGCTGCCCACCCCAGGTGTGTGTGGGTGTGGGTGTGGGTGTGGGTGTGGGTGTGGGTGTGGGTGTGGGAGGGCACCCAGAGAATGCTCTCTTGAAACGAACACCACCTGCATGTTACTGGACCCAGAGTTGTGGCTGCCGGCCAGAACACATCTATGCCAATGCCTCCTGAAATACCTCTGAGCATGTTATCACCTCTAACTTTCCCTTGACTGATGCCAAAAGGTATCTGATCAGATCTCACTCCCTGTCTCTCTGTCGTGGCTGCACTTCTTCCCTGTCCTCAGATTCCAGGGGCTGCAGGCTTCTGGGATACACTGGTCTAGAATGACCTCTGTTTCCAGCTCTTTCTTTCTATCTCCCCTATGGAGTCACTGCTTCCTTCCGGGCCCAGAGTTGAGTCCTGCTCAACCAAGGCTTGGTCCCGGCCCCTGGCCCATGCTTTCTGTTCATACCACTTCAGTGAGCTCGCCTACCACTTATGAACTCGTCAGCTGCAGCTCTGCACCCCTACACAGGTGTGCACGGCCCCCCAGGGGAACACACTACCAGGCATGGGAGCTCCCATGCACTGAGTGCTTAGTCCACATCGGACACCATGCCCAGCATGCCACATGCACTGTCACTCCTCATGGCCTCCTCTGAGACAGGTGCTCTATCTCCAGTATTGTAAAGGAAACTTAGACACGAGGAAGCTTGTCCAAGATCACTTGGCAAGGTTTTAAGTGACACACCGGGACTCAGACTCAGGTTTGCCTGACTCCAGAACCACCACGATGTACTGCCAACCTCCAAAACTCTTCCCCAAGACAAGCGAAGGCTCTCCTACCCCTGTTCCTCCTCCCACACGGGGGCCTACATCTCACTGCCCAATGTGGAGCTTTGGCTCAGAACCTTGATGCTAACTTCGGTCCCTCTTCTCCTCCAGTCTGGCTCACTGCTGAGTCCTTGGCACCCCCTCCAAGAATATCTCTGCCTGCCCTTGCCTCAGCTGTCCAGCAACCACTGCCCCGGTGCTCGGTCTCATCCCCTGTCTCTACACCGGCTTTTTCAGATGGTCAGCCTTCACTCCTCCCTGACTCCCTGACCTTCAACCCAGCTGGCCACCCAGTTACTGCAGTGCCCCAGAACTTTAAGTTTTAGACCCTCAGCCTAACATCAGAGCCCCACCAGACTTCTCTGTTTTCCATTTTCATCCTTTCCTGACTTCGTTCCCAGCAGACAGGGCTGGCAGACACATGGAACGTCCAAGTGCTCAGAGTAAGCTCACTCTCAGGCCACCCTTATGCTCTCTAGCTCTAGGGACCCCCTTCCCACTCAGTCCTGCAGGTTCATATGGTGCCAGGTCATATATTCTGCTTTTACTAGCTCTTAACTCTTCATCACAGTTTAGATGAACTCATTTGTTCAACTACTCATGTAGTTTCCCAAACTACATTCCCTGAAGCTGTCCTGATACCTGAGGTGTTGAAGTGGTAAGGGGACACTGGTGAGAACCCATCTTTAGGGAATTCCCAGCACTCTCACCTAAAGCCTTTGAGAAGTCCTGTATCATGCAACTCATTTAGATTTCATGCAGAATTTGCATAAATTGCTGCAGCTTCTCAGTTCAGTTTAATTTGATCCCCACCTCCCTTTCTTGAAGTTCTATAGGTAGAGTCAGGGGTTCTCAGAACCTTACCTCCACTTCTCTGATCATTGTTCGAGGAAAGAAAAAAAAGGGGAAAGAGGTGAGAACCAAGGAGGCTGAGGAGATGAGCAGCCCGAGCCACCAAGCTCCAATCCACCGGGGGTCTCCGGGGCTCAGGTTAACTGCAGCTGGAGAGAAAGCAAAGGGAACAAATGTTTTCTGGATGAATACGGAATCTCACTTAACTGGAATGAGGGCCTCTGATCAAGGGAACTTTCCTCCCATGATAGAGAAGAGATAAGCCATGAGCTAGAACCTGGGTCAAGACAACATTCCCTCTCCAGGCCATCTGGTCTCCAGAGCATAGCGGCCACTCTGCATAAAGGAGAGCATCAGAGAATCCCCAGGCTGAAGGAATCAGAACCTTGGCCTCACCTTATTTTATTCCCAACCCCTGGTAGGAATAATAGCAAAGGAGGCTGCATCCATTCTCCTCTAACCAATCAGAACACTGAGGACCAGAGAAGTCAACCTTGCCCTGGTGCAAGGTTAAGGCTAGTGAGTGCCATTTGATTGCTCAATTTTAACCATTCTTAACCACTGAGTGCTACTGCTTCCCAACTTTATTGACCCTAAGAAAGGAGTCCCCATAGTCCTTAGGAGGAGCCTGAAGGAACAACCATCATCAGAGTGGGCTCCTTAGCCTCCAAAGGAAATGGTTTTCCTGGCAGGTCTCCCATCTGCATCTGAGAGTCTGCCATTGTGTTTCTCTTTGTAAAGAAACTACAGGGGCATAGAGGGAAGGAGAAGGTAGCAGTATGGCCCTCAGCCAAACAATGACAGACATCTCTAGGCACTGTCCCTGGTACTGAGAGCTCAGCTGCTAGTCTTTTGGGGCAATAAGAGGCAAGAATCAACTCAGCAAGTGCCAGTAAAAGGGCAAAGATGGCTTGACCCTGAGGCAGAAAGCTCCCCCTAGCTTTTCCCCATCATGTGAAGTCAAGGCAGGAGATACCGCAAGGAAGGCATCACGGTCTGATGGTCCCCAGGAACAGGAGTCTGTGGACTCTGGCAGCATGGCAGGTTTAATGCCTGTCTACATTCTTTGTGAGATGGGCAGACCCTGATCTGTGTGTGAAGAACTGTTGAGAGCATTATTCCTGAGGGTCTGGCTCAGACCTGCCTTCCAGCCATATCTTCTGGCTGGCAGGAACTTTATGTATCACCCTCACACCCCACACACATTCCACCTTTTGGCTTTGTCCACGAGTTTTTCTCCACCTGGAGGGCCTTCCCTCCCAGTACTACCTGCAGAAATCCCACCCATCAGTGGGGCTTGACGCAGACATCAGCTGCCTGAGAAGCCCTCCCTGCCCACCTCAGAAAGTAGCACTGTCTCCTGCCTGCTTGGAGCTTCCAAAGCACTTCGCCTGCCCCTCTGTTATAGTGCTGGCCCTCCCTGCCTTGTGGGAGGCTGGGTGCCATGGAACAAGCTTACAAAGTCAAGGAGCCCTCGCAGGATTCATCATGGGGCTGGCTCCATGAATGGTTAACTCAGTGCTTGTGCCCTGGTCTATGGATTGTATTTTCTCTTTCTAAGATACACAGTGATTTAGTCCATACCATTTTGTGAAGAACAAGAGCTCACACCTGTGAACCTCTTAATATATATCAGGCATGTGCTAATCCTTACAACGACTCTATTTTACTATCACTAGCCCCATCTTACAGATGAGAAAACTGAGGCACAGAAAGATAAAGACACTTGCTAGAGAGCACTCAGCCAGTGAGAAGTGGAATCAGCATTAGACACAGGTTGTCTACTACCAATGCCCACAGAGTTAAACACGATGTTATACCCTTCTGGATGTGACTCATAATCCATGTGTATATTTTGTGTACTGCTTGGTTTTTTTCCCCTCAAAACAGCTCTTATCAGATCTTTTTTTTTTTTTAAACAATCAAAACCATCTTAGAATCAAAGAACCATAACACTATTTTTTTTTTTTTTTTTTGGAGAGAGAGAGAGACTGAGCACGAGTGGGAGGAAGGGCAGAAAGAAAGAAGGAGACACAGAATCCAAAGCAGGCTCCAGGCTCTGAGCTGTGAGCACACAACCAGACGCAGGGCTCAAACCCACGAACCATGAAATCATGACCTGAGCCGAACTGACTGAGCCACCCAGGTGCCACCCCCATAAAACTATTTTTAATACCACCACCAAGACGGGCAGCTGTGTTAGCAACACCTGAGGCCCTGCTCCAGGTCTCAAGGTGTCCTGTTACAAACTTCTTGAGGACAGAAAGTGTGTTTTCCAGCCCAGCCTGGGAAGAGGAGGTGTGCTGTCTGCTTCTGGCTGGCTGGCTGAGGCTCTGCAGGAGTGAATGAGTGAGTGAAAGAGGAGTCCTGAGCATCTGGAGTTGAAGTTTCATTTTTTCCTCGACTGTCTGGGGCTTGGGAGGCTGCTTCGTGGAACCGGTGATGGAATGGGCATCCTCGCCCACACTCACCTGTGTCCACTCTGCCGTAGTCCACGAAGATCTGCAGCATGACGGAGCCCAGCAGGTACCCGAAAGCCGGTCCGAATACAGAGATGGCAAATAAGATGGCTGGAAACGGGAGCAGAGAAAGGAGGCTGAGGAGACTGAAAGGGTACCAGGTTCTTTCCCTAGCTGAGGGATTCCTGAGATGTCAGGAATCTGTCCCCTGGCCCTGACAAGTCCACACTGAAGCCATTTCCCATAGACAAGACCAGAATCCCTCAAGGATGTGCACAACCAAAACTGTTTCTCCTCCAGCCAGCTGCCAGAGAGATCCACTTGCCGAGAGGAAAAGCCTCCTCAGCATTTAAAGTTTGCTGCTGGGGGTGCTGGTGGGTGAAGCTTCCTGCAAATGCAGGAGCTGTGGGGCCACCAAGTGGGTGGGTGTGCCCTGTCTGCTTTGGGATGTGGGCCCTGAGAATGCTCAATGTGCCGTGCTCTAAGGGAAGGATGGGGCTGTCAGATGGTCATCTGTTATCTGCTTTGCTTTTGCTTCTTTGAAGCCAAACTGCCCCTAAGTGGACGGTTTGAGAAGACATGTGTACCCCGGCCCGTGCCTGGAGGACAGGACAATAACATTACGGGGCTGATAAAGGAGCTGCCGTGTGCCCAGCATGCGGCTCAGTGGTTATATACATTACTTATGTAATCCCACAGCTGCCCAGTGCACAGATACTATTGGCCCTGTTCTGTAGGTGAGGAACCTGGGGCCCTGGGGCCCAGCCACCTGCCCAGGATCACACATCTGGTAGATTAACAGAGCTGGCCTTCAAACCAGATCTATTTGCTCCCCAAAGCTCTGCCCTCATTTGCTGTGTTGTGGCACAAAGAGGGTTAGGCCTCAATTCAGTCCCTCAGGGCCTGAAGGAGTGCCACATCAGGACTGGGCCCCTCCCCACAGCCTTCCTCAAGCTTGTGACTCACAGATGTACAGGGGTGAGTTGTTGGGCTCAGAGAAGTCATCCACGTAGGAGATCCCGAATGGCTGAATGGGAACCGTCCCAACGCCTGCCAGCAGCTGGGCGACCACCATGAGACCCCACATGCTGCTGGTCTCCTTCCGGGAGTCCCGGGCAGTGCTGTGGCACTTACTGGGGGGCAGGTCCTGCCAGTGCTTCTGACAGAGCTCAGCTTGGAAGCGGCTGCTGTTCCCTGCAATGAGAGAGCATGCCGGTTACCACCACCCCAGTCTCCGGGTTCCACCAGCCGGCCTCCGAGGCTGGCCTTTCTCCCAGGCCTTTTGAGAGTGAGTGGAGGTGACAGAAAGGTGAGTGTGGGCTTCCTGTCCTGCAAGCAGCCCTTCCTAGGTGGAAGAGGACACTATCCACTCATGGGGAACCATTCTTTGTCCTCTATGGGTAACAGGCAGGGAGCTGTGCATGGAGACCAATGCCATAATTCCTGGAGGAATCCCCCAGTTGCATAAGGGGGATCCAGGATCAAACCCCAGGCTTACCAGCCTGAAGTGCTTTGTGCTCAGCCTCAGGCCTGGGGTCCCCAGGGTGTGGCTCTCTTTAGCAGGACAAAGGTTATTCTGTCTCACAGAAGACAGTGTCACCCCCACCTTGGATGTGTCCCTCCTGTGTCATGACTCCTGGAGCCTGATTCCTGGATAAGCCTGGCACTGTGTCATACTGGAGAGCCTTTTGCCAAAGGCATTTAATGTCCTTACCAAACATGGGCAGCAATCAAGAATCATACGACTTGGGAAGCTGGAAAGGACTTTGAGACCTTCTAGTTCAATCTCTCCTCTTACAAATGGGGAGCCAAGACTGCACACCCAGGAGCCAGGCTGCACCTTAGACCCTTCTGTGAGGCCCCCAGAAACTTCCAGTGGGCACCATGCTGCCTGTGGCTGTGGGGACCTGGTCAGGCTGGACTGCCATCTCATGCCCACACCAACCAGTAAGCACTGTCAGCTCTCCAAGGCCTTGAGAGCTCTTGAGGACTCCCTTCCCATAAGATCCCTTCTTTACTTACCTTGTCCAGGCCAATGGAAACCACTGAAGTCACCAATCTTGCTCTACTAACACGATTTCCTCTAATTCCCATTTGGGATGCTCCCAGAGAGGGTATAGCCCTGATCTTTGTGGGCCTCAAAGCCCTACAGAGAGGAAATATGAAGGCTGTGGACCAGATCTGCCCCTCATGCTTTGCCCAAGGCTGCTCTGGATGGTGGGGCTAGGGAGGTTCTGCCCTCCTCATTGCCCTCTCTCTTCCCCCAGGCACAACATGCTCTGTACAGCCTGGCCCCGCCCTCACCTGTCCTCTACGCTGGTGTTTGTATAGGACACACTTGAAAACTGCTGGCCTGCAGGGTTCCCCCATCAAACAGGGAGTCCTGTCCCAGGAACAGCAAGGGACGGCAAGATGTCTTCTTGTCAGGGCCATCCAGACAGGGAGAAAGCTTGGATGCTAAGTCATGAAAAGACTACTGGACCAAATTTCATTCGTCCTCAGTTGTTCAGTTATTTGGCCAATAGTGAGTATGGGCAGACACACCACTCAGGTGAGGACAAGAAGGTGACTGAGACAGGCATAGGTTCTGCCCTTACAAATTCTCCAGCCTTTTGTGGTACACAGATCATTGAAGGAGTACCCACAATAGTGCCTGATCCAATCAAAACCCAATGAGATATCTTTGCACACTCATCAGAATGGTCATTGTGTGTGTGTGTGTGTGTGTGTGTGTGTGTGTGTGTGTATATATATATATATATATATATATATATATATATAAACCAAAACAGAAAACATCAAGTATTGGGTAAAGATGTGGAAAAGTTAAGGCCCTTGTACGTTGCTGGAAGGAATGTAAAATGGTGCAGCCATATGGAAAACAGTATGGCAGTTCCTCAAAAAATTTAAAAATATAACTACCAGGGGCCCCTGGGTGGTTCAGTTGGTTAA
This sequence comes from Panthera onca, assembly GCF_046562875.1. NCBI lineage: Eukaryota > Metazoa > Chordata > Mammalia > Carnivora > Felidae > Panthera > Panthera onca. The sequence goes on along the minus strand of NC_138347.1, from coordinate 128,920,610 downwards.
GCATCCGATTCTTGATTTTAGCTCAGGTCATGATCTTGCTGTCTGTGGAATCGAGCCTTGTGTCAGGCTCTGCCCTGGCAGTGCAGAGCCTGCTTGGGATACTCTCTCTTCCTCTCTCTTTGCCCCTCCCCTGATCACACTCTCTTTCAAAATAAATAAATAAACTTTAAAAAAATACAACCACCATATGATTTAGCATTTACATTTTTGGGTATATACTCAAAAGAATTTAGAGCAGGACTTGAACATTATACCAGCCTTCATAACAGAGTTATTCACAATAGCCAAAATGTAGAAATAATCAATGTGTCCATCAATGGATGAATGGATAAATAAAATGTGATATAGACACACAATGGAATATCACTGAGCCTTAAAAAGGAAAGGAATTCTGACACGTGCTGCATACACAATGGAAGACCCCTGAAGACATTATGTGAACTAAAATAAGCCAGGCACAGAAGTACAAACATCGCATGACTCCACTTATATGAAGCAACTAGAATAGACAGATTCATAGAGGCAGAAAGTAGAATGTTGGTTACCAGGGGCCAGGGGCAAGGGGGAATGGGGAGTTGGTGTTTAATGAGGACAGCTTCAGTTGGGAAAGATGAAAAGTTCTGGAGATGGATGGTGTTGACAGTGGTACAATAGTGTAAATGTACTTAATGCTGTTGAACTGTACGTTTAAAAATGGTTAGAATGGTAAATGTTATGAGATTATATATATATATATATATATATCCACAATAAATAATATAGCTTGGTCCACATGAGTTGGGAGAGAACAGAAGGCACGTAGGAGGAGCACCATACCCAGTGTTGGTTGGGAGAGGGTTTGGGAAAAGATTCCTGGGGAAGATGGCCCTGAACTAAGAGGAAGCAAAGGGAGTAGACAAAGATTGGTAGTGAGGAGGACTGAGAAGCAGCTTGTGGCGGGGCTCAGAGATGTGGGTAACACGCTCCATGGCACAAAATGAAGTTCAGGGTGGTCAGCGTGCAAGTATACTCAGGGTGAGGCATGGCTGCTTCTGGAGGGCTTGTGTGTGCTGGGAAGGGGCATGGATTGTTTCCTAAGGAAAGTTCCAGAAGATCATGAGTGGTGGTAATGCAACGAACACACTGGAGGGATTAAGACCAGTTTGCAAGGCCCCTGTGTAGGGAGTGGAATTGACCTGGTAAAGAGATATTTCAGTGGCAAAATAGGTAAGGCTGTGCATTCCAGGAGGGGCAGGGGGTGCTGGCTGCTCCGTGGTTATGTAGATGGTGACGCACAGCCCAGAGGCATATGTGAGACACAGGCCAGGCTGGCTGCAGGAGTGCAGGTGTGTGACAAATGAAGGACTGGAGAAGTATTTTTTTCAAGAGTTGTAGTTCTTGGAGTGCCTGGGTGGCTCAGTCGATTGAGCATCCAACTTTGGCTCAAGTCATGATCTCACAGTTGGTGAGTCTGAACCCCATGTCGGGCTCTGTGCTGACAGCTCAGAGCCTGGAAACTGCTTCATATTCTGTGTCTCCTTCTCTCCCTGCCCCTCCCCTGCTTGCTCTCTTTCAAAAATAATGAACACTAAAATATTTTTTTAAAAGTTATACTTCTTTATTTCTCTGATTCTTGTTATTTTACTACATTCACATTTAATAGAACACTGTTGCTGTCTTGGCTGGCAGAATTATTTTTTTGTGGGACATTTCATGGTCATCGAAGATCGTAAAAACGTTGACTGGCTTATTAAGTCTTCACACGGCACCTTGCATGCTACACCAGTGCCACAAAAATACTCACGAAATTTCACCTAATGAAATGTCCAGGAGGCGAAAACGATCTGGGGATCATTTGTTATTATTAACTTCTCAAGTATCAGATTATATGTCAGGAACTGCCTTTATTAAAAATGTGTATTTAAAAAATATAACCAGTTGGCCCCAACTCCAAGTCTACAGAATTCCTCTTTGGCTCTTCTGCATTCCAAATCGATTGAATATCTCCTAACAAACTCTCTTTTCCTTCTGCCAGTCCTGAATGGGGCCAAATCCACCCTGGCGCAGGCTGTGACTCATGCGAAATTCACCTGCAGAGGGCAAGGATTCCTTCACCAGGGAGCAGTGCCCTGAGGGAAGCAGCAGCTGGCTGTCCTGGAGGCAGCGAGACCTGGAGCCAGGAGGAACAGGGCACCGCAGTGGGTAGGACCCACTGCTCCCTGGCTTGATGTAGGCACAGGTGTTTATGTCAGAGACAGACATAGTGTGAGCTTCCCAAGAACTCATGCCTGGGACTTTCTGCAGTGGGTAGTCATGGCCAGCTTGCTCTGGTGAGAGCAGAGTCTTCTAGAATTTAGACCAGTAGGCTTTTCTCTTAAAAACCTAGAGGACAGGGGTTGGTGAATCCAAGGGCTGGAAGAAGGGGGAGGAAAAGACCTTGTATCAGAAGACTTTGGCACAACTGGGAGTGGTGGGGGAGCTCGGCTTTCTTCACCTCACTGCATCCCTCTCCTCCCTAGAGTGGATTTCTCAGCTTCCTTCAGTTGCTCAGGCCCATGTGAAGGAGAGAGAGCAACCTCTCCCCATTTCGCAAGCATTCCAGCAAAGGGCCTATACCCAGTTACTCTCCATTGACTTATGGAAGCACATCACCCTCCTCTTCCAGTGTTGCTAGCTCCAATCTTCCCACCGTGTCAAATCCGGTGGTAAGGTCAGAAAAATCCCTGCCTCTTCCAGTCACCGCAGACTCCAGAGGCTGCCTGCCCACCCAAGGTCACTTTCCTCCATCTTGGAGGGCCCTGGGAAAGGGAGGGAGGGGAGTCTTCATTAGAGGGATGTCAGTCTGTTTCTCATCTTCCCTGAGGCAGACTTCTGGAAGGCTCAAGTTCATCAGAACACATTCTTTTCCCACAAGACACCAGAAGTCTGGCTGTGCCAGTTTTCACAGGGCTGTGAAATGCTAACTAGAAACAGGCTGGGACCTCTCCCCTCCTCCAGCTACCCCAGCACAACCCCAGCTGCACGTGAGTCAACCCTCTGACTCATTTCACAATATAAATGCAGAGTTTCAGTTCTAATTTCTAGACCTCTCAGTGGGTTTGGAAAGATAGGGGACTGTGGGAAGAAGGTCCACTTCCCCAGAATGGAACCCATAAAGACAGGGCAAATCTGGGCAGACCTAGGTCTAGCCACTCCATTGTTCAAGCACACACGTTCCAGGTGTGGCCAGCCTGAGGTCAGGCTCCCAAGCACATAAAGATCTGAAACTGGGTCCAAGAGAGAAGCCTAAGGGTCAAGAAGGGTCAAGCAACACAGGAAGGCCATGGCAAATGGGGCTTTCCTTTGATCATTTCATCATTCTGGTAGAGGAAAGAGAGAGTTCTTCTGGGAAACAGCAAACAGAACAGCAGCAGTGAGTCCTCCTTCAAGTCATTTCCTTGAAAGCCACACATTACCTCCCTGCTCAGAAGATGGCGTGGCTTTGGGTGAGTAGAGTCAAGTGAGGAGGAGGTTAGCAAGACCCAAGTCTCAGATGCAATCCATAAGAGAATAATAGGGAAAGGTAGGAGGTGCTTCCAGAGAGTTTTCTGGAAACATGGCCAAGGTGCAAGCCCTCAGACTATCAGCAAACTCCTGGAACCTCATTCAGAATGTTCCACTCTGAAGGACCTATTTCCCCATCCTCCTAAATTCAGCTACTCAAGTTCTTCCCAAAACTCTGGCAACACCCACCATCAGGCCTGGAACAGACTGTCCCAAACCTGGTCCATGATTCGAGATCTCAAAGCGGTTTGCAAAGTGGGTTGTTCACACGTCAGAAGTGATTAGATTCTCAGTGGAGTTCTCAAAGCCTTATTAATCTGTAAATACCCCTGTAGTAATATGTGGTCTATTCCCATTAGACTGACTTTCATTTTGGGAAACTAGGAGAACATATTCTTCTGCACCAGCAGAAAACAAAAGAGTTAGGGTTGACAGCCTGAGTCACATCATGGGGCAATGGAAGGAATTCACATTTTGGAGCCAGATAAACTAAGTTCAAATCTTGGTTCCACTGCTCACTGGTTGGGGGACCTCTCAGAACCTCAACGTCTTCATCTTCAAAATAGATATAATAATAATACCTACCTTGTAATGTTATATTAGGATTAAAAATAATGAGTATATATCATAACCTGGGACATAGGGATCACATAAAATCAATTTTCATCCAAAGGGGTCAGAAGCTATAAGAAATTTAAAGGGAAAAGGGAGATGGCAGAACTCTGGGGATAGGCAATAATGCCCAAGTTTCTAAGAACTTGGGGACTGGGTCTAGAAACCAGAGACAAGTAAGATCAGTGCTGATCACTGGCAGTGGATAGACTGTAATAAAGGAGCTGCTTGGAAGGTTTCCTCTCTGTGAAGGAAAAGAGAGCTTGAGGGAGGAAAAGGAGAATATTCTTGTGTTCTGCTCTCAGACTGAGTTTCCAAAACTAGTTCTGAGGCTGAGGCTGGGCACCCCTTCCCACACAGCCACCCTGGCACTAAAGGGGCCCTGGGGAAAATGCCTACTTGTACTGAGGAGGCCATGCGACCAATGAGCTGCATTGAAAGGGCAGGTCCACTGCACATTATACTGCAGGCAAGGGGCTTACCCCACCCATACCTTTGCCCCTGCACCCTGAGGAATTGCCACCAGGCCAAGGAAGGAGGCATCACCCGGCTTGGCTTGTCATCAAAACTGTTTCTTAGTGGATAGGAGGGAAGGAAAACATACCTCAATGAGCAGGATGGTGGCTCAAAGTCATTTAATTTTAATTCTGGAAGAGATGTGCACTTACTATGCACCCTCCAACTGGGAATGAAGCAGAACTTATTATTCACAGATTTATTCAGTAGGCTGATGAGGAGCTCTTTGGAAAAAAAAAAAAGTGATTAGCTGAGCCAACATGAGTTCATCAAGAGTCAGCCATGCCAAACCAACCTCATTTCCTTTGTTAGTGGGGCTCCCAGACCAGCAGGAAGTTGTAACATGGTGTTACTTGACTAGAGGAAGCCTTTTGACAAAGCCTGTCATAATATCCTGGTAGACAAGATGCGGACACGTGGCTGGAGAGTCCTCTGGGGAGAACTGGCCCGAAGCATGCCCAGGGCAGGCATCAATGGGCCAGTGTGACCCAGAAGATGGTGGCCCTAACTGCCCACAACTCAACACTGTTGTCATGGCCTGGGGTGAAAGCAGGAACAGCTGACAAATTGTGAATGACACAAAGCTGGGAAGAATGGTTAACAAGATAGTCCAAAGCCTGAAAGCTCAAAATTAGGTCTGAGGGTATAAAGTGGGGCTGCAACCAAAGAGAACAAATCTAATAGAGTCAGTTTGGGCTGTTATACCAAAGTGTCATAGACTGGGTGGCTTGTAAATAACAGACATTTATTACAGTTCTGGAAGCTGGCAGTCTGCGATCAGGGAGCCAGCACAGATATGTTCTAACAAGAGCTTCTTCTGGGTGGCAGACTGCTGACTTCTATGTCCTCGCAAGGCAGAAAGAGAGTGAGGGAGTTCTCTGATGTCTTATAAGCACTCTGATCCCATTCATGAGGGCACGACCCTTGTGACCTAATCACCTCCCAAAGGCGCCACCTCCTAACACCATCATGTTGGTCCTGACTTCTCTTTGCTGTTCTCCCCTGTTAGATCTGAGCCTCACATCGTTTCTGATGGTGGCCAATCTGAGCTCTGAACCCTGAAAATTCCTCTTGTCCCTGAGAGAAAGAAACTGCTCTTGCTGGTTTCCTGCCTCCTAGTGGGTAGCACACTGCCCAAATGTGCCTGGTGATTCCCATTTCAAGCCTTTGGGCCACAGGAGGTGTCTGGGTACCGCCAGAAGTTCTGCTCTACCAGGTGTGGCAAGAAGAGCAGAAAGTTCCTCCCTGTGTCCCCCAGGGATCCTCAGGGAGCCCCAGGCCTCCTGCAGGAGAGATCAATGGTTTCTTCAAACCATATACTCCAGCAGGACAGGGGCCTGCACTCTTTCTGTGGGGCTACCTCTCACTCCCTAACAGTTTTCCTGGGGTGCCCAAAGCCAGTAGAATTGTAACCAGCCTTTCTTTTCTACTCCATGTGCTGACTCTCCCAAGGAGACCCTCCAAGCCCCCCACCGCACCTAAGGGATCCTGCAGAAGTGACTCTCCCCTGGAGCAGAATGCAGGATACAACTTGCAGGATACAGCTCACCCGGCCCCAAGCACGGCTGCCACCCCAGCCTCATTCCTGAATGGGGGAAATGACTAAACAAGCCCTGAGGGCCTGACAGGGAGGGGGAGCCAAGCTCAGGTCCCTACTCAGACCTCAGCCGGAGACCCAGGAGAATAGGGGGTCTCATTTCCAGTCTGGCCAAGGTTGGGGGCGGGAATTGTAGCTTGCCCACAAAACAGATGGGAAGAAAGCCTGACAGAGTCGACTACTCTCATACCAACTGCTTGGGCCTTTAGAGAGACCATGGTGCTATTGCCATGGAGATGACCCATTGGCTCCTTCCCCTAATGTCCAACACTGCAGCTTAGCATTCTCTATCACTTCTCCACAGTGGTTTCTATTCTTTCCTGCACTCCGCAGTAAAGAATGTTCCACATCAAATCTCATTAGTTTTTGTTGGGCTCATCCGTTTGGGGCTGTTTTTTCCTCAGTTGATTTAATAACCCCCATGTGTCTTGTGATTTCTCCCCTCTTGTTGTTTTCTCTTTCTTTTCAGGTTAAATGGATCCAACTGCGCCAACTGCCCACACACTCATGCCCCCCAACACACACACACACACACACACACACACACACACACACTTACACCTCCCTCCATATGCCCCCCACCTCCACACCCCCTCCAACCCCTGCCACACTCACTTTTCCCTCTCACGTATATCCCCATCTCCACCCCCCACATATCCACACTGTTCCCCTACACCCTCCAAACACCTCCCCCACCTTTCTTCCCTTGCATATGGCTCCACCCCCACCTTTCCCATCTTCAAATACATCCACCTCCCCTCCACACCAGTACACCTCAACTCCCTACACATAAAACACCTCCCTCCCCTCCACACCTATACACAATTACCCCACAAACACACTCATACTTCCCGTCTACCCCGCACAGCTTCTGAGCATACCCATCTCACACCACAGCTGGGTGTTCCCCCACTGAACACCCCTAAGCTGGTCTGCCATGAGCAGCTCTCCCAGCGGAAGGGCGCTGCATGGCTCCCACCATTCAGTGGAGTGCATTCTGCTCTGGGGGTTGGGGAGCTCATTCTAAGCCTTGCTTATCATCCACTGAGCAAGGGGCACAGTCACTCAGGGCCCAGAGGCTTCCCCTCCCTACACCTCCTTCCCATCCTCCTTCTCAGGGATGAATGAGCCTGGGTGAGGGGCTGGCACATTTATGAATAAAGGACTAGAAAATGACTCTTCCCTTTCTTTTCTTGACTGCTCCAAAAATACAATCCAACCCCCACCTCTTATCTTACAGGAAACTCCTTGCCTGTGTGCATCCATTGTCTGTGTAGGGGCCCACTTCCCTCTGGACTTGGCCCAGGAGCCTTCAGAGGTTACACCTCGTCCTGCCAGACTCTGGTTTCCGAAGACTCCTCTCTTATCTCCTGAGAGAATTGGTGTCACATTGGCCTGTTTCCCATCTACCGAAACGTTGCTGCGCCTTCCAGAAGTGGTCTTGGAGGTTTGGCTGGGTAGCTAGTCTTTTCTCTAAAGGCGCCAGGGCACATTTCCGGACCCCTCTGACATTTAGAAAATCTAAACATTCATAAATGTCTGCCTGGCCTTTTTAAAATTAGCAATTAGTTGTTAAAGGTCTCCATGATTTCCACAATGTTCAGCCCCTCTTTTTTTTTTTTTTTTTCCTAAAATACATAGTTACTCTTCATTTCCCATGTTCATTTCTGGAGTAGCTTTGCTCCAAGGAGACGAAATCAGCAATCAGGACATAATAGGTCTGGGGGTCATTACTCATGAGTAACAAATTTCAAATGTCACAACAAGGGCAGGCCAAGAAAAATGTGCTGGACAGCTAACACAGGCCAGGCACTTTACCTATACTATCTTGTGTTGATTTTGCCCCCAGGACACCCTGAAAGTGAAGGTATTATGGGTTCTATTTTACGGATAAGGAAACCGAGGTTCAGAAAGTTAAAGTAGGAGCTTGGCAAGTAGATGGCTTAGCCATTTAAATGTTGAAGTCCGTGCTCTCTCCATAATACCAGGCTGCTCTAACTGAGGGTCTGGGAAGAGAGCAGAAAAGCAGCCTAAGCTTCAACTAAGAGGAATCCTACTGACTCACATATGGAGGATGCAGCAGGGACTAGGTTGAGGGACAAGCCCTGCTCTGAGCCAGAGCAGAAGACCTACAGTGAGGACCGGGGGGAAGCTGCCTTCGAAGCCCCCAGGACAACAGGCCCATCAGTCATGAGCTGTGAGACTCTGCTCACCACAGGAAGCAGGGCCTCCCCTCATTTGGGACCCTAGTTTAACCAGCATAATACATATCTTGTCCCCACCAAATTCTGAGCATGCATCTTCCCAGCCCTTGAAGCCCTGTGAGCGAGGGTCCATTTCATGTAGGGAGGAACTGAGCCTCAGAGCTGTGGAGGAGGTTGCCTGGGCCGCACTGTGAGGGAGTGTCAAATCCCGAGGACTGCCTGACTCCAGAACACCACTCAGGGTGGTGCATTTAATAAAATTCATTTGTTCCTGATCGCCTTGCATAATTCAAAACTAAAGTTCCCATAGGAATGCATTTGAAATAGGAGTCGCATTTCAAACTTTTCCCATGAAGTAAGACTTTCTGAATATTTTCATTTGCACATTTTAGCACAGCGCCAGCCCATACTGCACTGGAGCCCAGCACACAGCCCCTGATAGATCCGATGGATGTGGCTCCTGAGCCAAAGTCCTCCTCATCCCACCTCCTGGCACTGGGAAGATGCCCTGAAGGTGGCTCTGCCCAAGCACTTCCAGCTGCTGCTCTGAACCCAGCCAGAGTAAGGGAGACTGCTGGCCTCACCATCGCAGATAGAATTTACACACACAAAATGAGCAACGACAAAGAAAAAGTTTCCTCTACTGGCCTGCGATTCCTCCCCACAGGCTGAGAGGCAAGCTGTGGTCCCTGTCCCCATGCCCTTCAGTCCCCTCTCACTGGAGTTTGGCTAAGAGCACTGAGGTCAAGGAGGGAATGCCAGAGTGAACTCTGAGCAGGGAAGATCTTGGTGGGCTGAACCCCAGCCAATGGACCATCCTTAACAAGGAGCAGAGTGACTGCTTTCAGAGGCCCGCCTGTCTCTAACCACCCTCTGTGGTGGCTTCTCTGTGCGAAGGAAATGCCACTGGTATGTGGCCCAGGCTGCAGGCAGCCAACCCACCAACCCATGGTGTGTGGTGCCTGGCAGGAAGCCCTCCCATCAGTCTGGCCCCTGCGCCCCAGGCTCCCTTGCTGATTTCATCAACCCAGTCCTCATGCCGGTGGGGAAGGGCAGGGACACTGGGTCTAGAGTGGGCTTGGCACACAGGTCCTTGGGAGGGTGGCCAGGAACGCCTAACTCTCCTTCAGAGCTGGCCTCAAACCCCTTGTCTAGACTGAGGAGGAGAAAGAGCATGGTAGAACCCCTAGATTTGGTTCTGTCTTCCTCCTGGACCTACCTGAAGGATTCACTCCCTACACAGTCCAAATAGACACAAGGCCACAATGTGTTCCTGATAAAAGATTAGTTCACTGGTGGTTTATGTAGAAATCTAAAATATTCCCATGATCAGAACCCAACAGACATCTCATCACTAGATGCTATTATTCCTGTTCCATTCTTTTTCCAATCCAGCCACCTGTCTCTCTCTACCATAGGTCTCACAACCTATAAAGGAATCCCTTCTATCATTCTAAGTGATTCACCTCTCGAATCTGACCTCCACATATAACAACAACAAAAAAAGCCTGGTATTTAAGCAAACAGAAATCAGTTGTCCCTTGGCCTGTTTTCTGATGGCTCATTTATCCTCAGACATCTTCAATTCCAATACAGCGGGCCAAGGATGAGCATTTGTGGATTGGCCTCTCACTGCTGTTCATCACAAAACCACTGTCCCTTCTTACATCCCTGAAAAGAAGTGCAAGTTTATCCCAAGCCAATACATTATCATAAAATTAGCACCAAAGCAGGGTTGTTCCTGGTGTGCCAAGTGAATACAAATGCAAAACCACTTTGTAAGGCTATTTCCCAACCAAGAACACACAAATTTCTGCAGAAGAAAAAAATACCACTGCAAATGACCCCACAGCCAAACATGACAGAACACACAGGAAATAAGCCACTGTGAACAAGAACAAGCAAACACAAAAATGGGAGGATTAGCATTCCCAAAACTTCAGCTAATGTTCTGAAAAAGACTATAAAATTAAAATGTTTAAAATAACTCAAGAGACCTAAATAAAAATATAAATCATAAGTAAATATCAAAAATCATGAAGATCGAGCAGATAGATTTGAAAAACTATCATAATAACTTTTGGAAGTTAGCAAAATATATAGAGCCATTAAGATATACAATGTATACTAGGAGTTGGACATCAGATGAAGAGAGTTGGAGGGAGACTAAGTGAACAGGAAGACATATCTGAGGAAATCACAAAGGAAGCAGCTTAGATGAATAAGGCACTTGAAACTATGAAAGATGAGAGACAAGGAGAACGGGAATAAAAATATATATATTTATGGATCTTTAGAGGAAAGAAAGGAGAAATAGGGCCGTGCAATATGCAATATCAGGAACATTCTTGACTGAAAATTTCTCAGAATCAAAGAAAAACTTTAATCTTCAAAAGAAACAGCACATTGAACTTCAAAATAGACATGAAAAATTAACTTATGTTTAGACACTGTATGGTACACATGCAATACCACAAAAATAGAGAGAAAAATCTTAAAGACAACTAGAGAGAAAAAATGGAATTCCTACAAAGGGATGACAATTTGACTGATGGAAAAGCCCCAATGAGAGAAGCCTGAAGACAGAGGCTTTGAGGTACTTTCAAAGCACTGAGAAGAAATAACTGTGAATTTAAAATCCTGCTTGCAGCTAAACTAAACTAACTAAACTACAATGTAAGAACAAGGGTAAAATTGTCATTTTTCTGACATAGATTTAGATATTTTCTCATCCATGGGTCCACCTGAAAGTAATGCTAAAGAATATATTTCAGGAAAAAGGAAATTAAATCAACAGGGGGTAGGTGAAATGCAAGAAGCAATTGTGAGCAAAGAAACTGGTAAACGTGTGGGTAAATGTGCATAAGTGCTGACTTTATAAGTAACAACAATTATAATGAGCACTGGGGGGAGGTTAAAGACAGGCAGAACTAAAGTACTGGTCAACAAAAACATGGAAGATGGAAGAGGAGACCAAGTAGTAAAACATCCTAGCAACCTTACTTTGTTCTGTTGGAAAATAGAGACATTTGTCATCTTTAGAGTTTGTTAAATCATAGGTCAGTGTGAAAATGTGAGGGTAAGGGTGAGGCATACTGTGTTCATGGACTTGCCAACTGAGTAAACATGTCCATTATCCCCAAATTGATCTATGAATTTAATGCAATTTGAATAAAAATTCCAGAAGGATTTTTTTTAGATATACACAAACTGATTATAAAATTTATATGGGAAGAAATAAGAATTGATAAAATAATTTCAAGAAAAATAAAATTGGAGGAATCACAGTACCCAATTTTAAGTCTCAAAACTATAAAACTGCCTCTTAATTATGATATAATGCTCTTCTTCATCTCTTGTTACAGTCTTTGTTTTTAAGTCTAGTTTGTCTAAGTATGGCTACTCCAGCTTTCTTTTGACGTCCATGAGCATGATAGATGGTTCTTCATCCCCTCACTTTCAATCTGCAGGTGGCTTTAGGTCTAAAATGAGTCTCTTGTAGGCAGCATATTGATAGATCTTGGTTTTTTATATGTTCTGATACCTTATGTCTTTTGATTGGAGTATTTAATCCATTTACATTGAGAGTGATTAGTAAAAGATATGAATTTAGTGCCATTGTGTTACCTGTAGATTTGGTGTTTCTGGTGATGTTCTCTGATCCTTTGTAATCATTGTTGCTTTGGTTGTCTTCCCTTCCACTCAGAGAATCCCCGCCCCCTCCACTCAGAGAATCCCCATTAAACTTTCTTGCAGTGCTGGTTTAGTGGTCACAAACTCCTTTAGTTTCTGTTTGTCTGGGAAACTCTTTGTCTCTTCTTTTATTCTGTATGAACAGCCTTGTTGGATAAAGAATTCTTGGCTGCATATTTTTCCCATTCAGCACATTGAATATTTCCTGCCCCTCCTTTCTGGCCTTCCAAATTTCAGTGGACAGATCTGCTAATCTTATGTGTCTCCCCTTGTAGGTTAAGGACATTTTGTCCCCCGCTGTTTTCAAAATTCTCTCTTTATCTTTGTATTTTGCAAGTTTCACTATGATATGTCATGGTGTTAACCTGTTTTTGTTGATTTTGAGGGGAGTTCTCTGTGCCTCTTGGACTTGAATGCCTGTTTCCTTTCCCAGATTAGGGAAGTTCTCAGCTATAACTTGTTCAAATAAACCTTGCGCCCCCTTTCCCCACTCTTCTTCTTCTGGGACTCCTATGATACGGATAGTGTTTTGTTTCATAGAATCACTAAGTTCTCTAAGTCTCTCATGATCTAATAATTTTCTTGTCCTCTTTTTTTCAGCTTCATGATTTTGCATAATTTTATCTTCTATATCATCTATTCTCTCCTCTGCTTCTTCAATCCTCATTGTCATTGTATTCAGTCTGTATTGCATCTCAGTTATAGCATTCTATATTTCAGCCTGACTAGTTTTTAGGTCTTTGATCTCTGCAGCAAGGGTTTCTCTGGTGTCTTCTATGTTTTGGGAAGAAGTCCCCATCTTGTTATTTTGGCTAAGTTTCTGTTGTTTGTGTGTTTTAAAAGCTTGTTATGTTTCCAGCATGTAAGAGTAATGCTATATCAAAATCCAAAGGAGAACTCAGGCAGCAATCTCTTTGACCTCGGCCACAGCAACTTCTTACTAGACATGTCACCAGAGGCAAGGAAAACAAAAGAAAACATGAACTACTGGGACTTCATCAAGATAAAAATTCTCTGCACAGTGAAGGAAACAATCAACAAAACTCAAAGGCAACTGACAGAATGGAAGAAGATATTTGCAAATGACATATCTGATAAAAGGTTAGTATCCAAAATCTATAAAGAACTTATCAAACTCAACATCCAAAAAAAACCAAAAAAAAAAAAAAAAAAAAAAAAAAGAAAACAAACAAAACAAAAAACAAAAAACAACCCAGTAAAGAAATGGGCAGAAGACCTGAATAGACACTTTTCCAAAGAAGACATCCAGATGGCTAAGAAACACATGAAAAGATGCTCAATATCACTCATCAGGAGGGAAATACAAATCAAAACCATGATAACTACTTCACACCTCTCAGAATGGCTAAAATTAATAGCACAAGAAGCAACAGGTGGGGGTGAGGATGTAGAGAAAGGGGATGCCTCTTACACTACTGGTGGGAATGCAAACTGGTGTAGCCACTCTAGAGAACAGTATGGAGGTTTCTCAATAAACTAAAAATAGGGGCACCTAACTGGCTCAAGTGGTTAAGGGTCTGACTCTTGATTTCAGCTCAGGTCATGATCTCACAGTTCATGAGTTCTAGCCCTATATCAGGCTCTGTGCTGGCAGTGCAGAGCCTGCTTGGGATTCTTTCTCTCCCTCTCCCCCTCTCCTGCTCACATGTATGCTCTCTCTCTCTCAAAATAAATAAACATTTTTAAAAATTAAAAAAAAAAGAAACCAACTAAAAATAGAACTACCCTATGATCCAGCAATTGCACTACTAGGTATTTACTCAAAGATACAAAAATAAAGATTCAAAGGGGTACATGCACCCAATGTTTATAGCAGCATTATCAACAATAGCCAAAGTATGGAGAAAGCTGAAATGTCCATCAAGTGATGAATGAATAGAGAAGATGTGGTGTGTGTGTGTGTGTGTGTGTGTGTGTGTGTGTGTATTCCATTTGCAATGAATTGGATGGAACTAGAATGTATTATGCTAAGCAAAATAAGTCAATCGGAGAAAGATCAATATCATATGATTTCACTCATATGTGGAATTTAAGAGACAAAGCAGATGAACATATGGGAACGGGAGGAAAAAGAAAGAAAGAGAAACAGACCACAAGAGACTCTTAATGATAGAGAACAAACTGAGGGTTGTTGGAAGGAGGTGGGTGGGAGATGGGCTAGATGGGTGATGGGCATTAAGGAGGGCACTTGTGATGAGCACTGGGGGTTGTATGTAGGTGATGAATCACTTAATTCTACTTCTGAAACCAATATTGCACTGTATATTAACTAATTAAAATTTAAATAATAAATGAATAAAATGTTAACCAATACAAAAAAACTATAAAACTGCAATAATCATGACAGTGTGATAGTGGGAGAGAGCAGACACAAAAACTAATGGAAAAGAATAGAAAGTCTAGAAAAAGGCCCCCACAAATATGACCAATTGATTTTTTTTTAATGTAGGCTTCATGCCCAGCCCAGAGCCCAACACGGGGCTTGAACTCACAACCCAAGATCAAGATTTGAGCTGAGATCAAGAGTAGGGTGCTTAACTGACTGAGCCACCCAGGCCCTCCCATTGATTTTGGATAATGGTGCAAAAAATATTTAGTGGAGAAAAGACAGTCTTTTTTGACAAATGATACTAAAACAACTTAACATCCATATGCAAAAAGAAGGAAAGGACCTTATAAAAAAACTAACTCAAGTGGATCATAGGTCTAAATATAAAGCTATACAATTTAAGGAAACACAGAAACACACACACACACACACACACACACACACACACACACGAGAAAATCTTTCTGATCTGGGATTAGGCAAAGAGTTCTTAAATGTGCACCAAAAGCAAGATCCATTAAAGGGAAAGAATGATAAATTGTATTTCATCAAAATGAAAAACTTTTGCTTTGCAAATGACACTGTTAAAAGAATATAAAGGAAAAGCTGAGGACTGGGAGAAAATATTTGCAAATCTGATGTCCAGTAAAGAATCTGTATTCAGAATTTATAAAGAACTCTCAAATTCAACCATAAGAAAACAAATAATTCAATTACAAAATGGGCAGAAAGCTTGAACAGACACCTCCCCCAAAAGAATACATGCCTGACAAGCACATGAAAAGATGTTCGACATCATAAACTTATATTTACCAAAAAAAACTATATGTAAATATTTACAGCAGCTCTATTTATATTGGTGCAAACCGGAAACAATTCAAATGTCTTTCAACGGGTAAATGGATAAACTGTGGTAGAGCCATACAGTGGAATACTATTAAGCCATAAAAAAGGAATGAACTGCTGATACGTGCAACAATGTAAGTGAATTTCAAATGTCTATGGTGCAGAAACAAATCTAGTTTCAAGATGTTATGTGCTATATATTTCCATTTCTGTGATATTCCCAAAAGCCACAAATTATAGTGATGGAACTGGGCTAATGGTTGCAGTGGTTGGGGAGAGCATGACCATAAAGGAATTGCATGATGGGGGTGTTGGAGTGATGGGACTGCTCTGTATTCTGACTGTGGTGGTTACACAATCTATAAATGTATTCACATTTATAGAACTGTGTGTCACCCCTAACACAAAGGCAATTTTACTCTCTAATAATTTTTTTAATGTTTCAACACAAGGATAACTAATAATGTATACCTTCCAAATGAGTAGAAGAAAAAAAAATAAGACTAAAGAAATAGGACATAACAGTAGAAGGAAGAAAAGTATACAAATAAACAACAGGCTTAAGCACACCAACTACAGGAGAGTGGCCACCTCTGGGGAAGAAGTGAGGAGTCAAGAGGGTGTTAATGTCTTCTTTCTTTTTTGAAAAGGGGTATCTGGCAACCCAAGTGTCCATCAACAGGTGAGTGGATATATAAAATGTGTTGCATCCATACAAGGGCATACTATTCAGCCACAAACAAATTAAGTTCTTGATACAAGTTCAATGTGGATAAATTTTGAAAACATGATGCAAATTGAAATAAGCCACGTACAAAAGGACACATATTGTATGATTCCACTGATATGAAATATCTAGATTGGGCCAATTCATAGAGACAGAAAGCAGGTTAGAGGTAACCAGGGGCTGCAGGGAGAGAAGAATGCGGAGTTACTGCTTAATCAGTACGGAGTGTCTGCTTAGGGTTGACGAAAAAGTTTTGGAAATAGTGGTGATAGTTGCACAATACCGTGAATGTAATGAATGCCACTGAATTGTACACTTCTATCAGTTAAGATGGCGTATTTTATGTTTTATATATACTTTATCACAATTTTAAAATAACATGCCAGAACTGATGGATTGTACACTTTAATTTTTTTTTATGTTTCTTTTTGAGAGAGAGAGATAGAGTGTGAGCAGGGGAGGGACAGAGAGAGAGGGAGACATAGAATCTGAAGCAGGCTCCAGGCTCTGAGCTGTCAGCACAAAGCCCGACGCGGGGCTCAAACCCACGAACTGTGAGATCATGACCTGAGCCGAGGTCGGATGCTTAACTGACTGAGCCACCCAGGCTCCCCAAAAATAAAATAACTTTTTAAGAAAAGGGAACTCTTACTGGGCAATCAGGTGTTATTTAATTCCTCGTTCATTACTTGTGTAAAATCCTCCTACATCTCTCCTTATACTACAGGGCACATCACTAAGAACCAGGGACTCCTTGTCACAGAAAGGCCACTTATCCAAGAATCGGGAGACCCGGGTCTGTCTCTCCCTAACTGACTGGTACCCTTGGGAAAGTTACTGGACAGCTTTGAGTGCCAACTTCTCATCTTAGACCTCTTCTCTCCCCTTCACAGGTGTCAAGGGGACTCCAATGAGATCACAATGTAAGTGTGTTGTGACCTCAAGAGTGATGGATGAATGTAAAATGTTGGGAAGTTTTAAACACATGATCAAACATGCAGAAAATCCACAGATCTCATCATGGTCAATGCTTTGACCCTCCACAAGCCCATCACAGGCACTGCTCACAAGCGTCCCCACTTGTGTGCGCTGGGTCATTCCTGGCACAAAGCACAGGGAATTACAGAGAATCACAGGGGGAGGTGAGCCACCAGCTTCACGCTCTGACCTCAGCAAGCCAGGGCTGCTCCAAAGTTCTTCATGATTCCATACGTTCTCACTTTCAGATGTGCTTTGGGGAGAAACAAAACAATGAAATCCAAGGATGCTTTCTGGTGGGAGGGGACAGCATGGCCCAGAATGGTATCCACTGCCCCAGTGGCATCCCAACCAACTTTGGTGAGATGCCCACTCCTTCCTTATACTCTTGGAGGCCACTTACCAACACTGGTCAAGGTGTACTGGTAGGGCTCTGAGAGGAAGTGTGGGAGAGTGAGGACAAAGGCACCCGAAGCTAGGAGGAGACCCCCAATGCCAATCAGCCGTGGACGGTGCACCCGGCTGCCAAAGTAGCTGACGAAGATGATGAGGATGGCGTTGCTGATCTGCAGAGAGAGCAGAGGGGCTGAGTGAGACCTGAGACTCTGTCCCTACCCACCCACAGGGGAGACCTGACTGTACCTGGTCCAGGAAAAGCAGAGAGGTGAGAGGCCGCCCAGGGTCAGCCTCGCCCAGAGACCCTCACAGAGGGTCCAGCATGCGCTCTTTCAGCTCTCCCCTATTGGCAGAAACCCTTACCAGCCTCAGCCTTCTGGACCAGACCAAGGGAAGTATCTAGAGACCATGTAAAGCTCACAGCCTAAATTTCAACCATCTTAGAACCAAATCTTTTGGCGGCAAAGTCCAAGGGAGCCTCCAGTTCTGGCTGGCTCCTATCAAAGCACATGTTCTCTAAATGCCCTAAAGACTCTGGCTCGGTAGTCAGAAAATCACCAAGCAACGTGTGCTATCTCACTTCATCCTGGAACAACTCTCTCTTTATGACAAAAGTGGGGCTCAGAATATCAGATAACTTGCCCATGTTATGGGGTTAGGAGGTGGCTTGAGCAGGGACTACTGAATTTAAAGCACCCAGTCTTAGGTAGACTGGTCTCCTGTCTCTTGGAGCAGTGGGTTCCTGTCCCAGCACGTCTGCTACTCACCTGCCCCTGGCCCTCCTTGGGCCTACTTCCACTCCTGCTAGTGAGGGAGGAGGACCAAACCACCCCCTGAGTTCTTTCCAGGCTGCAAACATCAGTAACTCCACATTCTTGGTGCTCCCTGGAAGGTGTGGTCTCTGAGCCCCACCCTGAGCCAGGGAAGGGAACTGAAGGCTCAGCCTGGGGAGCAGGGTCTCAAATGATAAAAGGGGTGCTAGCAGATCTTCTGACTACAACTCTATCCAAAGAGATGTCCTCTGCCCCAGAATGTAAGCTCACCTGGACTGGAGGAGCCTTAAATGCCAGCACTCACAGCCCTGCCCTATCCACACCACAGTCTTCTGGCTGGAAAAGCATGCACCCCTGTCTCAGGAAATAGGGGTCAGAGTCTTGCTACATGGCTCTTGCCAAACCACCAACTGGCCAATTCTCAGTTTTCTTCTTACATGACCTCTCAGCACCATGTGATTCCAGTGACCATTTCTTTCTCCCTGAAACACTTCTTTCACTGAGTTTCCAGGACACCCACCTTCTAGTTTTCTTCTCCTGGGGGCTCCTTCTCCATTTCCTTAGCTGGTTCCTCCTTGCTCTCCTGAACTCTCGACTCTGCTCTTGTCTTGGTGACCTTACCCGGTCCCACGGCTTTACATGTTCTGTGTGTGCTTCTAATTCTCATAGGCTTAGCACACCCAAACCACATGTCTCAGTCAATGGCATCTGCATCCCGCCAATGCCCCAAGCAAGACACCTGAGCATCATCCCTGACTGATTTTTCACACCCATATGCAACAATCAGCACGTCCCCCTGGCTGGACCTTCAATAGCCACCTGAAAGCTGAGTGCTTCTCTCCACCTCCCTCACTACCTCCTGGTCTAAGCCACTGCCACATCCTGCCTGAACTATTGCAGCAGCCTCCTAACTGGGCCCCAGGGGGGCCACTCTTGCCTTCCTGCAGCCTATTTTCCACCTGGCAGACAGAGCGATCCTGTTGACATGTCAGACCATGCTTCCTTTGCTCAAACTCATAACAGTAAAAGGCAAAGTCTGTCCCAGAGCCTCCCGAGCCCTATGGGGCCTGCCTCCCTCTGTGTTAAGGCTCTGATGTGCTCTCCTCCATCCCCCTTCCTCCCTCGCCCCAGCTGCTCTGCCTCTAGCTGTTCTAACACATGCCCTCGTCGGGCCTTTGTACTTGTTGCCCCTTCTCTTACGTGTCCACAGGGCTCCCTTGTCATCTAACCTACTTTAGACCTCTGCTCAGATGGAAATGTCTCATTAAGGTCTTCTCTGAAAAATAAGGGAGTGGCGCTGGGTGAAAGAGGTGAAGGTGCTCAAAAGGTACAAACTTCTAGTTATAAAATAAGTAAGTACTGGGATGTAATGCCCTCCATGGCGACTCTAGTTAATAGCACTGTGTTGTTTATTTGAAAGCGGCTAAGACCGTGGATCTTAACTGTTCTCATCAGAAGAAAAACAAGCTGTAACTGTGTGAGGTGCTGGATGTTAACTAGACTTATTGCGGAAATCATTTTGCAATATACGCAAAGGTCGAATTGTTAGGCTGTATACCTGAAACTAATATTATGTTAAATGTCAATTATATCTCAATAAAAAATGAATTAAATATAACTCATATTTATGATAATTAAGTATAACTTATAATTTAAGTTATTTTAAATATATTTTATAATTTAAATTGTATTTAAATATTTTTATAAGTTATATTTAAATACATATCTTTTAAATTTATTTTAGAGAGAGCGTGTGTACGTGCATGCACACAAGTAGGGAAGGGACAGATGGAGAGAGAGAGAATCCTAAGCAGGCTTCATGCTCAGTTCAGAGCCTGATGCGGGGCTTAGTCCCACAACCCTGAGATCATGACGTGAGCCAAAATCAAGAGTCAGACGCTCAACCGACTAAGCTACCCAAGTGCCTCTAAATACATTTTATAATTTAAGTTCTATTTAAATATTTTCATAATTTAAATAGAATTTATATAAAAAGTTATTTAAAATAAAACCACCACTTCACTCCATGACTTTATCTTTCTTCATAGCACTTACTGTAATCTGATTTACCAAATTTTATTTATTTCTGTAAACAAATGTCATATTTATCATTAGAATGATATATGAGCAGAAGTTTTTATCTGTCTGTTCATTTCTGCCTCTCCATACCTAGAGCAGTGTTTGACACATAGTTAGTGCTCATTAAATATTTGTTGAATAAATGAATGAATGAATGAATGAATGATAGGCTTTTTCAAGAAGGCACAATTGCTCAGAAGATTCCTGCTTTGTGGCCAAGAGTAAGATGGTTTATAATATATACAGAAAGGGGGTGTGAAGGTACGCGGGGAGGCAGCCTAGCCTGATCTAGGGGGTTGCTCCGGCCCCTGGCTAGACATGGTTCTAGAAGATTCTGAAACCCATACCCGGAAGCAAAGCTTTCATTTATGCTTCTTAGATTTTTATCTCCCCATCCTTTTATTTCTCTATCATTTTTTCAAGAAATGATTGTAACTGTCAGACTAGAAAGGCTAAGCTACCTGAGGCTGACTTTAAAAGGTCTGGGTGAGGAGGGGTAGCAAAGCACCCCACAATGGGGAGGAAGGCCTGTGGTGCCCGAGCCCTGTCCATCTGGATTTGGCCCCTCCAGCACTTCCAGGGCCTGGGCTCACTTCTTGGAGAGAAGTGGGGCCTCCACAGCACTTATGGCTGATGCTGGCTTAAGACCTTAGTCCCCAAAGTTCTCTTCAGCAGTGGAGTCCCTTTGAAAAAGCCATTTTTCCATAGTAAAATATAACATCATTTCATACACATGAATGAGGCGGTTCTAGCTGAGGTGAGGAGGGCCCTGCCATCCACACCTCAGCCCCTCGGCAGCCCCTGAACAGCTCGTTGACATCCCGTTAGACCCCTGAAAGTTGTTACTGAGCCCTTTTGTGACACCTCCCTGCCCATCAGTGTCCCCAAACACGGGTGTCCCCAGGGCAAACTGGTGGCAGGCATTAAGGGTGGAGCCCCGAGGGCTCCCTCTGACTTTGCCCAGGCCTGGCCTGCAGCAGTGAGCAGAAGAAGAGGCTGCCTCACAGGGCAACATGCCCATGTCTTCTCCCGCCAGCCAAGCTCCTTGTCCTGTCGCTGGCCTTTTGCACCCAGCCCTCCCCTCCCCTTCACTCACCCGCCAGCCTGGAAGGCTCTGGGACCAGGCAGCAGCCCGAAGCCTCATGCACCTGGAGGCTGGCCACACACTCCACAGTCAAGACGGCCTCACCTTCCCCTCCGCCAGGCCCATTCTCCTCTAGCACCTCTCAGGCTTCTGGCGGCAGCCTCCCTGTAGTCTGTGGGACTTCAACCCTGCACTCCAGCAGCTGCCAAATCCTGCCTTTTCTTCATTCGCACTGTTGCTGGGGTCCTCTTCTCCCCCAGCCTCTCCAGCCTGGCTTGGTGGCACCAGCTCCCAGCCAGCTGACTTCTGGATGCACTGTCCCCCACCTCTAGTGTCTCCCAGTCACCTCTTCCAGGGGGTTCCCATTCATGAGACTGTTCATCCTGCCTGGCTCTGTTCAAGTAGCCGTGCCAGTTCCTTACCACCTACCACAAAAGCTGGAAGCCTTGAGCTTGACCATAAAGGCCTCCCCTGATTTGGCTGCCCTCTGCTCTCCTGCTCTGCTGCTAAGAGCCCTACTTTACTACTCAGTCTGTTTCCAAATGCCTGCATCAGAAACAACAAGAGTGTAGAAAGCTCTTTGGCTGAGTTTCCTCTCCTACCTTCATACACTCACCCATCTACCTCCCCCACACACAATGACATACACAAATACACAGACAGATACACACTGGCACAGATCTTCATAGACACAGAGACACAAATAACACACACACATAGTCTCACATAGAGGCACAGATCACAGATACATATATGTAGTGACACACGCAAACACACACAAATACTGAGATACAGATGTACACACAGGAATACACAGTCACACACACACACACACAGGATTGTTAGGTCTAAGAAATAAACCTGCTCGGGGCGCCTGGGTGGCTCCGTCGGTTAAGTGTCTGACTTCGGTTCAGGTCATGATCTCACAGCCTGTGAGTTCGAGCCCCATGTCGGTCTCTGTGCTGACAGCTCAGAGCCTGGAGCCTGCTTTGGATTCTGTGTCTCCCTCTCTCTCTCTGTCCCTCCTCCGCTCGTGCTCCGTCTCTCTCTCACTCTCTCAAGAATAAATCAACATTAAAAAAAAATTTAATAAAAAAAAAAAAGAAATAAACCTGCTTGCAGGGCTGCTGTGACTAGGCCCCAAGTTTAGGTGCTGCCAGAGGCTCTTAGCCCCGTGCCTGGTTCAGCAAAGCCTCGGAAAAGGTAGCTGCCTCCATGCCTGAGGCATCTAGCAGTCTCTAGGTCCCATGTGTGCATCCCCAGCTCCCCTGCCCCTCTCAGAGCCCTCAAGCAGACCCTGTGATCAGGGTGGCACACAAGTGGGGTCCAAGGGACTGGAACCTCCTGCTTACCTCATTCAAGCTGGAAATGAGCCCTGAAGAGGAACTGGAGAGCCCAAAGCGCTTCTCGATGGTGGTGAGGCTGCTCTTGAAGTAGGCGCTGTACAGGAGCTGACAGAGCTGCAGGAGGCCATGGCAGAGCACGAACACCTAGGGGAAGAGACAGTGAGCCCGGGCTAGGACCTTGGCCTTCCACCACGGGACCTCTGCGGCATGGAGCCCCAGCAGTCCGGCCTGCCTCCTCACCTGTTACTTGGGAACACTTACTTTATGGCTAGGTCCGGAGGGTGAAATGATATGGTTGCATCAGTGCCTTGCCCCACGGACTCACTCAGGGCTGCTGGCCATTGCCATCATTCCCGCCATTCCTAGCCCTGTCAGCATGAAGGTCCCCGCAAAACCACAGGGCTGGAGAAGCACCCTCACCCCCAAGGGGAGGGAAAGGCGTGACTCATCAGCCCCACATCTAGAGCACTCAGCACCTTGAATTGTCCCCTAACTACACCACAGTGCCCGCCCCCCCCCCCTCCCCTGGCACTGCTCTGCCCTTCCTCCTGAGTCCTGTGAAGACTGGAAGCCAATCTCCAGCTGTCCAGGTCACTCTCAGGGACACAGAAAGCCTGAGGGCACTTGCTTCACTCCTCTTGACCTGTTCTCCATTCCCCACTCCACCATCAATTTCCATTCTCCAAGGCTGGTCTCTAATGCACCATGGTGGGTTCCCAAAGCCCCTGGTTTGAATGAATGTCCCCCAGCTTGCTATCACCTCTTATCAGGGGTATCTGTGATTGTGCTTGCTCCTCCATGGATGAATGATAAGGGTCCCAGGAAGGCCCTGGGCCACTGTCTCTTCATCCTTCCCTGCCCTATATGTCTGCCCTAAGAGTATGAGTAAATATGAATGTGAGTTTGGGGTTGATGGGACAGATACACAGCTGGGAGGGTGACAACGGTTTGTAGCACCTGGAGTTGGCTCCAGGCTGAGATCTGGGACCTTTTGGTTCTCAGCCAGTGGGCTAGGCCAGAGCAGGCTCAGAGCCAGGAGTCCCACATCCCTGAGCTCCCCTGCAAGGTGCCCCTTGCTGGAGATTGCACTTTTCCTCCAGGGAAGGGTGCGGTGCCCTTGTGTTTCATAGTCTGCCAAAACTCTTCCCTTAATTAAGGGCTGGCATCTTAGAAGAGCAACTGGGTCTCCTCCTTCATTTCCGTTTCCTTGCACAGCCGAGGCCACCCCCTGTGCGGGGGCCCCCCTCCAGGCTGTGGGATCAGAGCTGACATTCCCTCTCCTACCTGCCAGGGCAGAGCCCTTGTGAGGGCAGCCTGGGGCCTCCGACAGGGCCCGGCACTGGCTGTCTGCCCACACATGCATCCATGCTCACAGTCTCCAAATCCGAGGAGGCCAAGACACCCACAAAACCACACACCTCTCCAAAGTGCCGCCTACTAGAGCCCGCGGCCACCTAGCTCCTCACCAGGGACAGAAGGAAGCCTGTACACCTGGAGGTGGAGGGAGCACTCCATACCTGCCTCCCTAGGGAGGCCTTGCTTAGCTTCATTTCATATATTGCGATTCTTAAGATTTTGTGATAAAGATGTTTTTGAAAGCGATCTAGTCCCACTGTCTTTTATAAATGGGGAAACTGAAGTCCCGACATGGGGCTCCCAGGTGCCTTGCAGAGTATTCTGCATGCAGTCAGCACTCTGGGCTCGGGTGCCAGGCAGTGAGATACCAGGAGTGCACCAGTTCTGGCCCTGCCTCTTGGGGTCTTGATTAGCCCTGTGAGGGCTAAATTGGTGGTTCTTAACTCAGTTCTCATCCATGATCGCTTAGTGGGGGCTGGTGGTGTCTCTGAAATATAAGGTCAGGCCCAAACTGAGGCCTGCTGAGTCAAAACTGGTGGAGGTGAAGCCCGAAGTGTGTTATTTAGACAAATTCACCCAGCAGAATCCACTGGGCAATGCGTGTTATGACGCCGTGGCTCTGACCATTTGTGTGCAGAGGGTAATGTATGAAGATGAGGAAAAGAAAACAAATTGAACACAGACAGTCCCGAATGTACAGGGGTTTCTGCTGAGGATCGGCCAGATGGAAAAGCACCTTAAGATAGTGAGGGTGGCAGTAAAGGAGAGTGAGGGACTTTTCCAGTATGGACACGGCAGTGGAGCAGGCTCGAACCCCACTTCCTGGCCCAGGACAGATCCAGGAAAGAGCCAAGTGATCTCAGATGCCTCACCAGACCTCTTCTGACGCTCTGTCTGTGGTCCCCATCTCTGGGACACAGCACCCTTTCTGCACACATTCATTGGAAAACCCATTTGTGGCACCCACATCTCAGTCCCTCATTTAGAACTTTCCCCAGGGCTTGACACTCAAGTCCATCCTATTGTCTGCTGACTGTGTCCACCTGGACATTCTCAGACCCATGTCCCAAACATGACTCATTGTCCCCACAAACCTCTCCTGTTTTCCCTTCTTTCCCCAGCACCTTCACTCAGCTCCCCAAGCTAGAAACTGGGAATCCTCCTAGATGCCCATGCTTCTCACACTCTGACATCTGGTGCCCTTGCTGAGCCCTGTGATTTCTCCTTGGCACCTCTTGTATTTGACCTGTGCTTTGTCTGCACGGCATGCCTTGCCTCAGGCCCTCCCCTTAAAATCCCCCATCCCACCACCCCAGAGACAGCTTTCTCAAACTCAGATGTGAGCAGGCTATACCCAAATGAACACCACTCACTGGCTCCCCACTTCCTACAAGATAAAAACCAATGCCTTGGTTTTTAAGATGCAATGGCATGGTATTTAAGATACTACAGATCCCAGACTTTGCCTGCCTCTGCCTACTCTGCTGTGGCTGATTGTATTTTATGAAAATGTCTATAACAATATCTGCCATCCCATGTGACAATGACATTCCTTCACCAAGAGGTGGGGTCTTGTGTTCCCTCCCCTTCAATCTGGGCCAATCTTATTTACTTGCTTCTAATGAAGAGAGTGAAGCAGAAGGTGATGCTATGTGATCTCTGAGGCTAAGTCCTGACACTGACAGAGAATCCTTCTGACTCTCCTGGGACCCTAAGAAGCCAGACATCCTGCTCAGTAAGGAAGCCCAGTCTTCCCTGCTCATGGAGAGGTCACGCGTCGTTGTCTCAGCCAACCCCAGCTCAAGTTCCAGCATCAACTGCCAGACATGTCACTGAAAGAGCCCCTGGAGGGTTCCAGCTCCAGCCTTCATGCCAAGTGGAGCAGAAATGAGCGATCCCACCAAGCCTTACACAGATGGCATATTTGTGAGCAAATGAATGCTGTCATTCTTTGAAGCACTAAGTTTTGCATTGTTTTGTAATGCAGCACTAGATTGCTACAACCCCCATGGCCATACACTTTGCCCTTCAAACTCCATCAAGGTCATACTACTCCAGTTCTCCACAGCACACATTCATTGTCTGTGTCTCTGCTCACAATCTGCGCTGAATTATCTTCTCCTTCTTGATCTGGATAACTAACTCTTCTTGGCTCTTCTTGCCCAGCATGTGGCTCAGTTATGTGTCTAGTTCAAGGTTGCTTCTAAAAATCCCAGCATACTATTGCTGCAGAGGCCTCTTGGAGGCTTGGCACATAGTTGGCATTAAGGGCAGCAGCATCTAGCAGAGGAGTGAGGGCCGTCATAACAGCCTGGGAGAGAGTATGAGATCGGGATGAAGGGTCGGGCAGCGGAGATCCAGGGAGGCACCCACAAAGGTTGAATTCACAAACCTATCAGTGATTTGAGTTGGAAGAAAAAGGGCAGAGTTTCCAGCCTCAGGGTCAGGAAGGGGGCAAGGCTGTGTGTGGAGATGGGGTCCCAGGCAGGGGAGTGTATATGGAGTGAGAGGACATTGAGTTCAGTTTTGGAGTATCCAAGTTTCTGAGCATAAAGCTCAGAAAAGACCAGTCTCCCTCTAACCAAATTAGTAATGAATTAATAGGAATGACTAACCTCTACCAAATTCCCCAGCAGTCTCATGAGAGGAAGGTGAGGACAGTGGGAGAAAAAAAAATCTGTCTCCAATCTTTCCTGAAAGATCTGCCTTTTCTCTCTCCAGGAAACACAGAAATTCCCCGTTTTCCCCCCCAGATACTAGGTGGGAGCCTCTGCCTAGAGCCAACTGGCACCTTTCCACATCCTACACCCCCTCACAGAGCCAACCTCATCACCAGCTTTCAGCCAACTTTCACCATACTTCTCCAACCGAACCCTCTCTCTCCCTATCATCTTCAATCCCCTCACTATATTGTTTTTTCTTTCTCATGGCACTTCTTGCTTCCTAAATTATATCATTGCCACTTATTGGCATCTTGCCCCACCAGACAGAGACTGCACAGAGGAAAGATGATGAATGGTTTTTAAGGTGCCACTTCCCCATTGCCTGGAACAATGCCCGGTCCATGTCAGAGCTCAATTGTTGTTGAGTGAATATATGTGTCTTTATCTTTATTTTTTAATTTTGTTTATTTATTTTGAGAGAAAGAAAGAGAAATGCATGAGCAAGGGAGGGGCAGAGAGAGAGAGAGGGAGATAGAGAATCCCAAGCAGGTTCCTCACTGTCAACTCTGCCTGATGCGGGGAATCACACTTGATTCCATGAACAGTGAGATCATGACCTGAGCCAAAACCAAGAGTCAGACGCTTAACCAACTGAGCCACCCAGGCACCCCATGAGTTAGAGTATTTAAAGAAACATTCAGGGGCTCCTGGGTGGCTCAGTTGGTTAAGCGTCTGACTCTTGATTTCGGCTCAGGTCATGATCTCATTGTTTGTGAGTTTGAGCCTCACATCAGGCTCCTCACTGATAGTGAGGAGCCCGCTTGGGGTTCTCTCTCTCTCTCTCTCTCTCTCTCTCTCTCTCTATCTCCCCCTCCCTCCCTCCCCCCCCTCAAAAATAAGTAAACAGAAAAAATAAATAAATACTCTAACTCATGAGTCCTTGCTCAAGAAATTTGTCCATCAGAGCCACTGAGGAAGCTGCAGGTTCATTCCAGTGATCTGTCCTCAGTCATTTATGAATGCCCCCTCAGTGCTGCCTTTGATCAGTCTATAAGCCACATAGGTCTCAAGGCACAAAATCACATTTATCCACTCTGCTGCCCCATTCATTTTCTTGGCTCAATGCTAAGTCACTGTTGGATTTTTCTAAACCCAAACTAAAAAGTTCAACATTCGCATTTATGTCTGAAGGGGCTTTCTGGGGTAGTAGAAATATTTTATATTTTGATTGTGGCAGTACTTACACAGGTGTATACATTTGGCAAAACTCATCAATCATTTAAAATCTGTGCACTTTTGTATATAAACTAGAGTTCAATAAAGTTGATTTAAGGAAAAACTGATTTTAAAAGGACTTGCAACCATGAAGGTATTCAAGATAATGTTCTGAGGCTTTGAAGGGAGTTCCACAGTTTGGTTTTGTTTTTTAATATGAGCATTGGTAATGTCATTGGAATACATTTATTTACTCAAAGAGCCCACTTTGAAAGGGTCAGAACCCACGTAAATGGCTATGCTTGTGTGGTGTGCCAATATAAGCAGCTAGGTTTCCGTGTGTGTGTAAAACTGTACATGTCTTTTGGAACATCTTGTAGAAGGAAGCTCGAGGAGAAGGCTAACACAGGGGAATATTTCTGCAAGGCGTGGTAGAAGGGAAGCTCTTAGACCCAAATGCTCATGCCCACAACCCCATTCCTTCTCTCAACCCTAACAATCATGATGAGGAGGCTTGGAGAGGAGGTAAGCAGGGAAACTGGGGTGGTCATGAAGGTCTTTCTTCTAAAGAAGAGAAATCTTTTTGCTACATGTGCCAAAGAGCTCCAAAAGGCTGACAAGATGGCTGAGATGCCAAGTGAGGGTTCAGAGTGAGGCCCTGGGCCCCAGCGAAGCTTCAAGATGTAAGTAATACCACCATAGAGGGTAAGCCATAAGGACAAGGAGGGAATCCTTCGCAGCTCAAGATAAATGAGAAAGGGTCAAAGTGCAGCTAATACATGGTGTCCTTTACACGTCCATCACCCTCTTTTCCAAACTAAGCATTATGACTATGATCTGAGGCATCCACTCACGATTATAGGGACACTGGGCAGAGGTTCTGAAATGTGATGCCCATGAGGTTGCTACCTGTTTAATCATGGACTCTGCCGTCCACCAATTCTGATTTTGTACACACACATCCTAGGGAAGGCAAAACTCTAAAAAATTCACTTGATACGTGATGTCCACTAGGATGTGACATCTCTGAGATAATTTAATCTACCAAGAGAGGCTAGGAGTAGGAAGAAAACCATTCAGGAGCAGGAGGTGGGGCTGGACTGAGACCTAGGCTGTGACCTCCCAGTTTGAACAACTACTTCCCTCCATACATGGCAGCTGCCACGAATCTAAATGGAACTATTCTTTGGAAGGAGGGAAGGGAGGAAAGGAGGGAAGGAAGGAATGAGGGAGGAGGGGGAGGGAGGGAAGGAGAGAGAAGAAAGAGAAAAGAAGAGCACAGTGAGACCTTATTCTCACCCTCCCAGCAATTCAGGGAGAGTTCAGGGGTGTGCTGAGGACCACTCAGCAGTTCTCTGAGTGAGGGCGGAGACCCCAAGGCACTGCTTGCTTTCATTCCTCCAACCTCTGGAGTCAAAATCTGGCTCCAGAGACCATTCTGCCGCTCCTGTCCCCCGGCTGGAGCTGACCACACCCCAGACAGGCTCACACGTCTCTCAGGAAGCATCAGAGCTGCAGAGCCACGCTGAAGACCCTCCTGGGTTTGAGCAACAGCTGGCATTCGGAACCCCCTTTCCACGGTCAACCGGAATCTCTCCTATGTAATCAGAAACCCATTTACACTTCTTTTCTCTTTTTCATTCTCTCCCTTCGTTTTGTATCAATGTAAGATGTGCATATATTTTTAAAAATCAGGTAACACGGAAGGGCTTAGACTGCCAAGGCTCCGCCCTGCCCTCAGCTCAAGCCCAGCACCAGTGCAGCAGGAGGTCAGGGACAACCACCTTTGGTCTGAGCTGTTCGGTGGATTACATCCACACATATCAGAATAACACGCTTGTTCTGCAGTCTCCTGATTTATCACTTTGGACTGCATGCCATTAGAGGAGAGGATTTAGCTCATGTATTCCTACATCTCCCACCCCTCTCCCAGTTCCTTCCAACTTGCAATAGTTCTACAATATTGGATCTACCAAATGACCCAACACTGGATCACTTTGCTCTGCGGCAAGCAGGCAGGGAGCCAGAAGGCGCAAAACTTCCCTTCTCAGTGTGCACGTGTGCCAGCTGATGGTTCCTCAGCTGAAGGTTGCCTGTGTTTCCCAAGGGTAAATGGATGAACCCCTTGGGGTTTGGCCCCACTTCCCATCTCTGTCTCTGCCAGCCCTCCACATCCTAAATTGGTCGCTCTCTGGGGCTGTGCCCAGTGCAAGGGTTCCACACGCTGCAGGCCCCATGCGTGCACCTGACAGCGGGCCTTCCTCGGCCCATCGACGTTCTCAGCTGCCTCCATCTTACTGAGATTATTGCAACTGTTCACCTACTCATAATCTCTCCTTTCTCTTTTCTGTTACTGGCTTTCACCATTCTTTTATTCATCACTCTCATTATACTGAGGGTGATGGAGATGAGGGGAGACAAATATGTGCCTGGCCTGCCATCTTGAATCATAAACACAACGTCTTTCCTGATGCTAGGTCTAGCAAACAAATTGATAATTCTGTGCCCACTTTTACAACGGAGAAAAAAAGCAGTATACACCTGTCTGTGGACGAAGTAGTCAAACCAAAACGTGTATCCAGGTCTTTCTCTACAACTCTCCCCCACGACCTCCCTACTACATTCATGCATTCTGATACCTCATTTCTTTGATCAGAATCTTCCACAAAGTGCTATTTCCAGTGGTATCTCCAAAAGAAGGCACATGGCTGGAAGGTGGTGCTGGCTCTAGGTGTCTGCCCATCTCCACGTGTATTTGCGTCTTTCAGTGTCTCTACCCTCATAGCCCAATCTCAGTCCTGGCTGGCAGTTCACCACATGGGTAAGACCTTGGAGGTGAGGCCCTGGGCTCAAGATGCCCTAGTGCAACGTGGACGAAGAAGAGAACTCAGAAAGGGTGATGCTCGCCGTTTCCCAGTGACCTGACAGACCAACGCAACTGAAAGGGGAGGAGGCTCTGTGTTAGCTCCTCTGAGGCCCACTTGAAAGGCCCCTCAGACAGAGTTGGATGGGAAACAGGGATCCCTTTCCCCTGTCCTGACACAAGAAAAAGAAGGAAGCAAAGCAAGGACTCAGAGGTGAAAGGCCTCCTTCATCAGTCAGCTGGCTTACCCCTCCTGTACCTTCTGCAGGGTGTGGCTTTGGATTCCAACCATGGCCCAGTGGCCCCAAAGGGGAACGTCTCTTTCAAGAAGTGATTCAGGAAATCAAATATTTTCCCATGCAGGAAGAATGCCTGAACAAGATAAAGTTCAGAGATTCAAAATAGCCAGCCTAGGGTCAAAGTTGGTGGTATTCATAGGGGCAATAATAAAAGGTATCTTTAGTATTATTATAAACTAGAAAAAGCCTTTGATATGACAGGGCCCTGGGAGACCCTTGGAAGTATAAAAATCAGGATAATCTAAGAAGAAAAACATGATTTCCACCACAGCCTCCTTGTTCCTTAAGAAGGAAGTAGCCAGACTGGAGAGTTGTAACTGGGACCCTGCCTGGGAGGGGAAGTGGTCAAGCCAGGCCCCTGTCTGTTCTCTCCAGCGCCCCCTTGCCAGCCTCTACTGTCCACAGAATGGCCTTACTGTATGGCAGGGTTCTCCTAATATGACAGACAAAGGCCACTCTCTGAGGCCTGTGAGAGCTGCTTCAGGGAGGAGGGAGGCTCAGTGGAGGCCAGGAGGCCACTGGAAACCACAGCAGGCACAGAGGGACATCATGCGCAGGTGGACGCTCTCCCGCTTTCACACCGCCTGGGGGGTCCTGGCCAAGGCACTGTTTGGAGCCAGGTCCCCAACGCTCTGAATTAGAAAAAAGATCTTTTGGCCATTGTTTAGTCTAGTCTACTCAGTTTAGATAAAAATCTCACCTGAAAACTCTTGCCTGTAAGATGAAACTAGATGGACCATGAAGGTCCCAATCTGCATAATTCTGTAGTTTTTGTTGTCATTTTGTGTGTTCTGTGTTTAATGTTATTATGAGCCAGAACAGGCCTTTGATAAGCCCAGGCCCTGGGGGCCTTGCAAGTACAAAGATCAGAACCATCTGTAAAGAGATATGGGGATTGCCATTCAGTCCTTGTCGGAGGGGACACCGGCACAGGAAAGGGAGCTACATGAGCTTTCTAGCTGCTAACACTAGTGATTCTCAAACACTTTTGGTTGTGGTTGTCTTAGGTTTTATCCTGCTGGTGCCTGTCCGGCACTTGGCCCCAGGGAGGGAGAAGGCAGAGGGCTAGATTGATCTGGTAGCATTTGAGAGGGAAAATAAAATGGAGGACAGAGGGTGAGAGACTGCCTGATATAATAGGGACCTGCAGTTCTGGGCTTTAGAAATCAAATTTCTGGAAGAGATGAGACATGAGCACATGAGACTAAATGAGTTTATCAGATTAGCTAGAAGTATGGTGCTCAAGTGTCCCCAGAAAAACAAAAACTTTGAAACAAACATATCATTGACATTTATGTAAATATGTGTCCAAATTCTTCCTCAGAAATTCCCAAAGTTATTATTATGTTTTTAATTCAGAAAAGCTTCCCTTCATGGAGTACAAGTGCCATTTGTCTTTTTTGGAAGTTGGCACAAAAGTAATTTGTTAGATTGAAATAAGGCGTTATTAGGGAAACTTCTTTGAATCCACTTATGGCAGGAAAAGAACATCCAGACGGTATTAATATGGAGACTTTACCTATTTTATATTCTTGCTATTCTTTGCAGTAACAAGATAGGATGTTAATATTTTCCCTTGCTTCTCTGAAGGGTTTGAAGATTAAGCCCGCAAGGAAGGGAAAGCTAGTTTTTCACAGAGAAAGTGGGGATGGGGGATGTGGAGTGAGAAGAGCCTGGAACCCTGAGAGCTGATCCCCAGGAAGCTGGCCAGAAGGGAGGCTGGCTCGTGGCCATGGGGGAGCACTGAGGGGCTGTCTGCTTTCTTCATATCATCTTGTTTGCTTACTTTTTTCTCTTTCCCTTTCATCAGTCTTGGTCACCCTGTATCTTCTGCATGTGGCTGACCATCTGGCACATAATAAATGTCCAATTAATATTTGCTCCGTTAAGTTAGTCCTCGTACTGCCCTGAGAGGTAGGTAGGATTCCTTTTGTTTATGGATGAGGAAATGGAGGTTCAGGGAAGCTTACACAATTGTCTCATGTCACACAGCTGGTAAATGGTAGGCAGCCAGCTGACGCCAAATCAGGCCATCACCCTGCGCCACCGAGCTGCCCGATCTTATGAGACTTTGGTGGAAGGAAGCATCCCTGAAGTTGTTTTCAGCAAGATTACTGGTTATCTAATTGCCAATCCAGTGGCCTCCAACGGTGGCTCTAAGTTTTGTTAGCATTCGACACACTTGGTTTCCCTCACCTTTGTGATATTACTTATCATCCCTCTTGCTCTGTCTGTCCCTTCTTAGAAATCCTTGGAGGGGGGCGCCTGGGTGGCTCAGTCAGTTGAGCGTCCGACTTCGGCTCAGGTCACGATCTCGTGGTCCGTGAGTTCAAGCCCCGCGTCAGGCTCTGGGCTGATGGCTCAGAGCCTGGAGCCTGCTTCCGATTCTGTGTCTCCCTCTCTCTCTGCCCCTCCCCCGTTCATGCTCTGTCTCTCTCTGTCTCAAAAATAAATAAATGTTAAAAAAAAATTTAAAAAAAAAAAAGAAAAAAAAAAGAAATCCTTGGGGGAGCCCTTTTCTGGCTCCCCACCTAAAAAGGGTGGTATCTGTGCTCTATCCTCAGCCTTTTTGCCCATCTCTCTACACACATTGGCCCTGGGAACCTCGCCCACCAGCCCCCAAAGGGCCACCCTGGCGGGATGCTGAAGTCCTGCCATCGCTGGAGGGCAGACCCCTCCTCCTCTAGCCCAGGTCCTGCAATGAACTGCATTCCACACATTTCAGCTTTGACTCTCCTCCAGTATCTGAAATCCATGCCCCAAACCATGATCTTACCTTGGATCTCCTCTTCTCAATGTCAGTTCTCACCCTGGGACTTCAAGCTCCAAACCAAGACTCAAATCCAGCTCATGGTCTCCAGCTCCACTGCCGCCCTCCACTCCAGCCAATGTCAGATCTCGCCTGGCTGCAATCAGGTTCCTACCCTTTTCTTAAGCTCACGCCTTCCTCCCTCCAATCTGTTCCTTAGCCAGGAGTCATATTTTTTTTTAAGTTTATTTGTTTATTTTTGAGAGAGAGAGAGCACGAGCAGGGAAGGACAGAGAGAGAGGGAGGGAGAGAACCCTAAGCAGGGTTTAATCTCATGAACTGTGAGAGCATGACCTGAGCCAAGATCAAGAGTCAGACACTTAACCACCAGAGCCACAAGGCACCCCTCCTTCCCCCAAGGAGTCATCTTTTTAGAGCTTTGAGTATAAAATTCACACACAAAAGGCCTAAGTCATAGAGTACAACTTGGTAAAATCTCACAAACTGAGGACACTTAAAGGACCAGTGTACAGATCGAAAAACAGAACATGTCCTGCTTCCCAAAAGCCTGAGTACCCCTCTCACCACTCCCCACCTCCAGCAGAATGACTCTCCTGACTTCTAGCCACATGGGTTAGTGGCTTCTAGCCAATGGGCTAGTCTGCGTGTTTTGTTTGTACTTTACCGAAATACAATCACATACTATGTCAGCATGATGTTCTGAAAATGAATATCAGAGCCTGTTGTGACCCTCCAATAGATTCCCTCCATCTCAAAGTGAAAACAAGCAAAGTGTCCCAGCCTAGAGGCACCTCCCTCCCCCATCTAGCCCCTGTCTACCTTCTGCTCTCGCTGCACTACCCACCACCTGGGCCTTTTCTCCTATGTTCAGCCTGTTGTAGAAAGTGAAAACTGAGTGGAAAATTCACGGCCCCTGTGAGATGAGGTGTTGCCTCAGAGCCATTCACTTTACCTGGGGGCTCTTTACTCCTGTCCCCTCCCCTGGTTAGCTTCTACTCACCTGTCTTTCTGGTGGCAAAGAGTGGCCCTCCTGTTACACAGTCTCTGTTCCTATGGGGCACTGAGCCCAGACTGCATTTACAACCACCATGAGTGTTTTGGGCCCTGCAGCAATCCTGGAACCTAGCATGTACCTGTCACCTGCCAGCAGGGCAGAGGAGGAGAATGACCACAGAACGCGGCTGCTACTTTATGAGGAAGAGGCGATGGCTCCACAAATGCTTGATAATGAATAAATCAAAGGGAAGGAATACATTTTAGTGAATTGCACCACTGGTAACCTCGGCACCCAAAAACCATAAGTAAGTGGATGTGCAATTATCAAAAGGGATTGCAAATTCCTTGTACAAATAGGTAGGCTTTTTTCCTTCTATTGTACTCATTTATCTTCCAAAAAAGTTCTGGAGGCTGGTAAGTTACTTAGCAAGCCCTTATAAATTCTTTCACTTTCCTCTGAATTAGTGCTGGACTAGCTCCAAATCAGAGCTCCCAAGCATCTTCTCTTGGAGAAATGAAAGCCTAGACCCATCTTTGACTCTTGGCCTTTCCAGGTCTTTTAGCAGACAAGAGACTGGAGACTTGCCCTGAGCGGTGAGGAGGGAGTGGTGAGTGAGTGTCTGGGTGTGGCCAGGGGCCACCACGTGAAGAGCCTGAGAAGGTTTAGTGGGTCTCCTGGCAGAATAAGGAAAGAGCCCTTGCCCAGGAAACCCCCACAGTGGGCAGCCTGTGCCCACCCACTGATGCTGGGCCTCAGCAGCATCAGCTCTGGGAAGACCAGTCCATAGCCTCCCTCAGAGTTCTGGATAAATCACAGCACACGCTCAGCCCATCAAAGCCACAGGAGAGGCCTGAGAACAAAGTGTCAAGAACCTGCAAGAGAGTTAAACACAGCAGGTGTTTGAGAGGAGGGTGAGCCGTTGCCCACTCTGAGAGGCCCAGGCTCTGACATGCGTGTGGCCGCCCATTGGCCCAGGCCCAGCCACTGTGCTGGGCACCGCTCCCTGTCAGCACTCTCCCTCCCGCTGTT
This sequence comes from Panthera onca, assembly GCF_046562875.1. Classification (NCBI taxonomy): domain Eukaryota; kingdom Metazoa; phylum Chordata; class Mammalia; order Carnivora; family Felidae; genus Panthera; species Panthera onca. Next base: position 128,884,695 of record NC_138347.1, on the reverse strand, counting down.
CTGGTGTCAGAGTGCCTCCCGAGGCTACGGCACAGGCACACACGCACACATGCACACATGCACACACATGCATCAGACAGGTGTGCTCAGCTCGCCACTCCCACCACGTGCACCCACACAGGTGGGGACTCCCCTGCAACAGGCCTGTCACTGGCAGAGACATGCTTTCCTGCTTGGGAACATTGTCACACCCCATCCTGATCACCCTGGCATTCCCCTGCACGCCAAGGGACCCAGGATTCACGGGCTGATCTCACAGATGCCCACACCATTCCAAAATCTCATTACTCCATGAAAGCTATGCAGCCCCCTAATAACTTGGCCCCAGGTGGAGCAGACCCTTGGCAGCCAGGATAAGACATTCAGGAGGCACAAAAAAGAAAACCCAACATGCAACAGAGGGAATTGACTGCTCCTACATAGGAAAATCACCACACTTCTTTGGTTATTCCTTCCCTCTGTTCTTCTGGTGGCAGTTGGAAGGATGTCAGAAGGAAAGGGTTCTTTGTCTCACACTCAAATGTCTCTATCCCATCAGAACCTCAAGGGAATAAAATGTCTTCCCTAAGTGCTAAGCAATGATCATGATTCCAGATTCTGCCACTTGACCTCCTATAGATCACAGCAATGGCGTGTAACCCAGTAATCTCAGTTTCCCCACTGGCCCATGACAAAATATCAAAGATATGGACCCAAAGGACTATACCACCTACAGTGGTGGTCCCCCAACACTCTTTGTTATGATCTTCATGACTGATTTCATGTCTCTCTACACCAAACTCTCTTAGCCCCTGGAACTCACAGAAAAATGCTAAGGACATTCTCTACTGCCTATGCTGCCCCCAGCTTCCTTGCCGGGTATGATGGGTTTAACTGTGTCCTTGGATTGTGTTAGGGTCAAAGCCCTAACTCCAGGTACTCAGGAATGTGACATTATTTGGACATAGGCTCTCTGCAGATGTAATCAAGTTAAGGTGAGGTCATACTAGAATAATATGGGCCCCAACCCAATGACTGGCATCCTTATGAGAAGAAGAAATTGGGATCCAGAGATACACAGGGCAATGGAGGGAAAGAATGGATTGATGTGTCTATAAGCCAAGGAATACCAAGGACTTTTGCCAATCATTAGAAGTGCAAGGGACATGCCTTGGTCTTCATCCTCTTGGTTCAGTGACAGAATCCTGTCCCTCTGGCTCAGATGTCCTCAGCTGACCCTCACAGAAACCTGTGTCACTTTCTCTGGGCCACCACATTACCTCCTCCAGCTCTCAGGAGCGTGTTCTCACCTGCTTTCCAGCTGCTTGAGGAAGTAGGTTGTTTTATTTTTTGAGAGAGAGAGAAAGAGAACACAAAAGAGAAAGCAGGGGAGGGGCAGAGACAGAGGGAGAGAGAATCCCAAGAAGACTCCATGCTGTCAGCACAGAGCCTGACTGGGGGCTTGATCCCATGAACCGTGAGATCATGACCTGAGCCAAAATCAAGAGTCAGATGCTCAACTAACTGAACCACGCAGGCGCCTCACTTTATTTTTCTAGTTGTTAAGTCCCTCCAAACTCACCCCAGCTATTTCCTTAATTCCTCTATTATTCACTTATTGTCCACTGTGGACAAACACTGACAGTCAGGACCTTCTGTGCTGGGCACCCATTTCCTGCCTCACCCCTGTTCCCATCCTTGATCTGCTTGCCCAATTTAGGCTCTGCTCCCCCAACCCTGGGTGTCTTCTTACTTGTTCTCAGGTTCCTCTGCCTTCTATTCACAACTGGATGGTGCTGACTGCTCATGTTTCATGAGAATTTTCCCCAAACACACAGACCTCTTTTCCGTGTGAGCCAATAGTCACAGGAAACCCATGTAAAATGTGATGGGGCAGGGGACACCTTCTCTCCTCCAACTGAAATGGTTTACCTCGTACCTTTCAAAGCTGCCATGTAGAAAGACTTGTCTCCTTGGTCGATGGTAAATTCTCACAAGCATCAGAGAATCGTCTGCAGACATTTTGCCAAAGAATATCTACTCACCATTTTTTCTAGATCTTATAAAGGACATAGCTCCAGGTTGACTTGCTTTTCCAGACTTTTCCTTTTCCAGACTCCCTCTAAACCATGCCTGCCAGCAGGCACACCTGTAAGAGGCCCCCTTCCTCTCTGTGGCTGGCTCTGGGAGGTGGTGCAAGCCCCATCACACTGCACTTGTGTCCATTCCTTAAACACATCTCTCTTCATCTGGGTAATGCCCCCTGCACATGCTGCTCTCGGCCTAGAACACTCTCCTGTGTCCTCCCTGCCCAGACCTCCTTGTCGGCCTGTGATTTCCTTACCAAGCTCTGTTTGAACATCACTTTAATGCCATCACAGCTGTGATTCCAGGGCAATCATGATTATTCAGGGTTGCGGGGGGGGCAGGTCCACTCTTAAAATCCTCACTTAGTTCAAAACACACACAAGTCAAGACTTACCCTTCACTGGATGTGGTATCTCCCTAAGACGACTGAAACCGCACCTCCTCTGCCAAAGGTGCAGATATAGTTTACAATTCTTTGGCCTGCCAGTGCTGATAGATTTTACTAGGGGCTGTATGTGTGTATGTTGGGGGGGGGGGTACATTATTGCTAATTTTGCCCAGAAGGAACATTAAAAATAATATAGTAAGCAGATATTTATTGAACAGCACCATGAGCCAAGCATATTCCAGAAGAGACCAAGGGTCAAGTAGGGCCAGACCCTTCTGGGGCAGTGTATTAGTAAGATGAAACATATGTACACAATAGTGGTAGTAACTACTCTCAAGGCAATATGGCAGACGCTAGAGGAATGATACAAGTAATGGTGCCAGAGGCACTCAGAATATGAGAAGGTGAGGGAGAGGTCCCTGGAGAAAATGAGGTCAGAGCTGGGTTTTTGAGGATGAGGAGAATGTCAGAAAGTGGAGGGGAACAAAGGGGTCATCCTAGCCCAGGAGGCAAGATGAGGAATGGAAAAACACAAGCATGACAGGATTGGGGTCAGGGAATGATCTGGTTAGTCTGAGAAAGTTCTGGCTAGGTGAGAGGGGAAAACCCAGTCAGGAAAGAGGATTGGTGCCCAAGGAAAGCCACAGAATTTTATCTCTCTTTGGCCATCACTGAAGACTTCTGGGAAGACATAATGCACGTCAAACATTTTTAGAAAGGTTAAACTGTAACAGGATGAGGGATAGAGGAGAGAATAGGACAACTGGAGGCAGGTAGGCCAATGCAAGGTTTTGGAACAGGTAGAGGAAGCCTCCAGTCAGAAGGGGCAGTGGACCAGGGGACATCAGCAGGAGAAAAGCTCCAGGGAAGGCAATGACTTGATGACATTTGGAAAATGGGAGGTAGTGAGGTGAGGATCTGAAGACCAAGGAAATGGAAAGAGGGAACTCAAAAGACAGTGGGAACATGGTGAGTGGTGAGAGGCACATGTAGACTATGGGGCTGGGGCAGACCCAAGCGGACATCCAGGGAGCCATCCCTGGGTTTCAGGCTGGCTGGCCAGCAGGTGCCTCTACAGATAGTGAGCCTTACTTCTGACAGCTATTCAACCTCATACCCAGGAAAATAGGATAAGTTCTTTTGGACCACATGGAATATAAGGATCAATCTCCAGAATAAAATGGTGACTCAATAGCTATATGTGGGGTTTTGAAATAAATCCCCTTTGGGCTTTATGCAATGTTGACATTCTTTGGGTGTCAACATTGCAAGAATGCTGCTATGGGAAGATGTCTTATCCCATTATCTCCGTTACCTTTTGTTCCTTCTCCCTGAGGCCAAAGAACCCTATGTTTTGTTAGACTCTACACAGCTGCAAGTTACCATCTATGAGATGCCTGAAATGGAGCCCTGGGGCATACCTCCTAACAGAACTTCACTTTTTAAATTTGCAGAAGAATCAGGTCATTATCTGACGGATCTGAGTTCGAGCCTTGCTTCGGGTGAGCACAGGCTCCACTTCAGGCTCTGCGCTGACTGTGCAAAGCCTGCGTGGGATTCTCTCTCCCTCTCTCTGCCTCTCATGGGATTCTCTCTCTCTCCCTCTCTCTCTGCCCCTTGCTCACTCCCACCATCTCTCTCTCAAAAAAAAAAAAAAAAAGAATCAGGATGATACACAGGCCTTTAACAAGGCTCTCTGGGACAGAAGAACTCTGGCTTTTAAAGGTGAAGGATCTGGAGGCTGACAGAAGTAGGTTGGTTGCTAGCAACATACATGATTTGGTCCAAGTTGAGTCTTTCATCTAGCCTCCAGATGGGTAGAAGTCTGCATCAGGATATAGGTGGTCTTCTGTCGGCATCTCCGGCCAGCTATTCCAGCTCTATTCTCTCCATTGCTTCAGCTTCTTTCTGGACTCTTGCAGACAGAGGGCCACTCCTTCTGTGACCTTGCCTCTTTGACTTTCCTATGTGTCTCTCAAGGTCTCCCTCTCCCCACCTCCCCTCTGTTTGCCTTCCTCCCAGTTCCAGTCCTCAGCTCAGCCAGGAGGGCAAGGAGGGAGAAACACCAGTGGGCCTGCATAGGGAAAGGTAGAAAAGCTGGGTGGGAACCAGTCTTCAGGCAGAGAGGAGAGAGAGAGAGAGAGGCAGGCAACACTGCAGAAAATGTCCAAAGCCTCTCTTGGAAAATTTCCTCAGGTCCTAGGCTGGTATTCGAGAAGAAAGGAAACTGTTATACTAGAAGTCAAGGCAGGAAGTCAAGCAAGGCATGCTAGCCTCTTTCCCACCGGAAAGTCATGTTTAGATAAGAGCCACCAGAACATCCTTCCCTGCTACCCACACCCTCTGGCACCCCCTCCCACACCACTGCCCAGGACCCCAGGGAGTGACAAAGGGACAGGGCCACAATGATCTCCATCACTGTGGGGAGGCTTCACTCAGGGTGCCAAGGTCTTCTGTGCACTGTGACATGTCCAGTCCAAACACAGGAAATGAGGGAAGGAGTAGGAGCAAGGGGGAAAGTGAGCACATTTCTCAAATTCTCTGTTTACCTACAGGATTTAATTTTAAGCTATAAATATCATTAATTCGAACACCCCTGACCTCAGCCCCTGAGAACATTTGCCATTTCCAAACTACCTGGGGGAATAAAAAGAGATTGAAATGTCACTCAGCCTGGTACAGCAAGTCTGTGGGCCCAAGGCACCTCCGGAGATTCTCTGAATTCCAACGTGTGGCTGGTCATGCTCCTCCAGGCTGAGCACACTGCCCTCTGCACCCTCCCCATCCTCCCTTCTCCGTGGCCCAGAGGCAGGTGTCAGGGCCTGAGCTGCACAGCCCTTGGCTTTGCCTCAGGCTACATGTAGCAAGAAGGTCCCCCAAGTTCCTCCCATCAGTTGTGGCTCCACTTGAGAGACCCCCGTTTCCTGGGAATCATTTCAGTTTACTGGGATCACTTCCCATACGTCACTTTAGTGACTATCTTGGAGACAAGGATATCACAGACAGTCCAGTGACCTCTGATGTGAATCAGTGCTCCGATCTGTGCCTTGCCTCAGAATAGAGGTTCTGGAATCTCAGGGTGCATGAGAATTAGATAGAGGGCTTGTTGAAACAGCTGGCTGGGCCTCACCTCCAGTTTTAGATTCAGAAGCTCTGGGATAGGGCCCAGGAGTCTGCATTTATCACAAGCTCCCAGGTAATGTTGATGCTGCTAGTACAGGGACCACACTTAGGGAACCACCGCCTGAGACTCACGTAGGTCCTCTTGAGCTTTAACCTAAATCTTTCCTTCCAGATATCTCTTTCCTGGAGACAAGGTCCAACCTCTGGATGCAAAACCATTACCAAAAAAAAAGGGGGGGTGTAAAATCGAGAAATCTCATGATTTCTCAGCATTCCCCTTGTGCATCTGCCCATCTGACATGAGGTGTCCTCACATGGTGTGGCTCTGGCTGTACTGTTGGTAGAGGCTGGCACACCAGCCCTGACTGTGTACTTTTGTCCACCTCCCCATTCCTTTGACTCCCCCATGCCACCTCACTAGAGTTGTCGGAGGCAAGTGCAAGGGAATGTGTTTTCATCATCCACACCTGGTGTGTTTTGGCTGGGATTGCTACCTGTAGGTTTCAAGACTCATGAATGAAATCATCAATAAGCATCTTTAGATGGGAAAAGATTAGCTAAGCAAATACTTGACGCCTACCAGCTGCAGCCCTAGGAGCAGCAGACATGAGCTCACCCACCTTTCCAACACGGCTATCTACTCATGTCTGCAGCCCAGGGGCCTGTGACCTCAACAGAACAAATACTGATAAGCAACATAAGAAAGGAGTATCAAGGCACTGGTGACATGCTGGGATCTGATCAGCGTAGAGGAGGGAAGAAGACTCCAGTTATGGGAAGTGGATGGAAATGGATGGAATGCCTCATTCTAGGCCTCCTTGCAGCAACTCACCCCAAAGTATGCCTTCCTCCCCTCAGTGATCTCGGCAAAGCCCCTCTGGCCCCTGCGGCACTCCTTTTGGGGTTGTCTATTGCCCGGGAGTTCTCACATTTCTTGGAGCCCTCTGCCTGCTGTTGCCACATTCTGTCATGTACATGTCCTGAATGTCACTGCCCTTTGCCCCTGTGACAATGTTTTTGATGTGTCAGTCTGGCTAGGCTTCAGTCCCCAGTTATTCAATCAACCATTAAGGTAGGTATTGCTGTGGAGGAAATTTGCAGATGTCATTACAATATATAGTGAGATGACTTTAAGTAAGGAAGATTATCCTAGATAATCTGGGTGGACCTGATTCAATTAATCAGAGGGTCTTAAAAGCAGGTGTGAGAGAACAAAGCTAGAGAGAGGGAGGGAGGGAAGGAAAGAGGAAGAGAGAGAATGAAAAAGATAGATGCCCCCTGAACAGGAGCTTTCGCCCAATGCCTGTGATCATCTTTTCCTGAATGCCTGCCCTATGAATTTTGGAGTTGCTTATCCAGCCCCCACAGTTGTATAAGCAAATTCCTTGAAATACAAATACATATACATACATATATGTGTATCTTCTATTGGCTCTGGTTTGATTGAACCCTGAAATAGACAAAACAATGACCTCCCCAGTGTCTGAGCACCCTAATACTCAGAACCTGTGAACACATGTTGCCTTACATGGCAAAAAGGACTTAAGTAGATGTGATTAATTGTTTTAGAATAAGAGATTATTCTGGATTATCTGGGTGGGCCCAGTGTAATCACAGGATCCTTAGGAGGGAGAGGCAGGAGGGTCAGAGTCAGAAACAAAGGTGAGAGGGAGAGAGATTTCAAGATGTTAACTTGCTGACTCTGAGGAGGAAGGAGCCATAAGCCAAAGGATTAGGCAGTCTCTAAAAGCCAGGAAAGGCAAGGAAACAGATTCTCCACAAAAGCCTCCAGAAGGACCACGGGCCTACCAACATCTTGATTTTAGGTCTTCTGTTCTCCACAACTCTAAGACAGTAAATTGGTGCTGTTTTAAAGCCACTACATTTTATGGTGATTTGTTCCAACAGGAGTAAAAATCTAATACAAACCCTGTTCCATCCAGGACGCTTCCCTTTTTCCCCAGTACCAGTGCCTTCATTCAGGCTACCTCTTTTCCCTCAGCAGGACCACATCTCCTTTTCAGTGTCTGCTATAGCGTGTTCTCTTCCTTTCCATAGGAAGTCTCAATCGTCTTTTCTGCTGAGCCCTCCTCCTGAGACCAGCACTGCCTCCCTCTTTCTTTTAGAGAAGGACCCTTATTCAACCACAGGGTTCTAGGAGAAGCCGTCAGTCAGAGGACCTTGCCCTGCCTCAAGGAGGGTACCTGACCTAGCTAAGCCAGAGTCCTTCCCCAGGATTATTTCAAGTTGGAACTAAAATGAAAGGCCACAGGAATGCTGGTTCCTGACCATCACTTAGCCATGAAGACAGACATTTACAGTGGACGATAACGGCAATGACGTTCAGAGAAAAGTACAGAGGGCAGAGGGAGCCCAGCTGGCACTCTAGTCCACCTGCCCAAATCCTTTGCATATTTTTCTATTGTAGTTCTTGCCTCTTTCTTGTCAGGAGATCCTATACAATCTAGATATTGGTCTCTAGTCAGTTTTAGACATTGTAAGCATCTCACAATCTGTCATTCTTTTTGCCTTAACAAACTCTTCTTTGTTATTAAAGTAGATAAATCTTCTCTTTAGTTGATATATCTCCTGATTTATCTGCTTTTGTCCTTCGATTTTCAACATTTTCTTTTAAAGAGCATGTAACTGGATTCTCTCTCTGTCTCTCTCTCCTTCCCACCCTCCCTCCCTCTGTCTGTCTCTGCTCCTGTCTCAATCTAGTCTGAGATTCTCTAGCTCTGAAATGGTGAGAGTGGCCCATTTTCATGTGTTGTAATTTCTGACAAATCTAGATGTATATCTACCTCATTTTATCATTTTCTGTTAATGATTATGCATACATTTTAACATACATAACTGACAACAAAGTTAATTAATTAAAAATTAAGTTAATTAATTTTTCCACTCTCCTCCCAAACAAGCCAAGGACTTATGATTTTAACTCCAATTTTCCCTTCTAATGTTTCTTCCCTCCATAAATCATTATTATTTTTTGCCTACCACCAATTAATAATTACTACCACTTTTTGCATCCTATCCTTTTTTGTGTTTCATTTCTTGCTTTATGTATTTCACCCTTCTTTATTTTAGTGAGGACTTGTGATTAGTAAATTACCTGCTTTTGTTTGAAAAATCTCTAACTTGTCTCCCTGAATTATTTAGTTATAAAATTTGAATTTGGTGGCAATTTTCTCTTAGCATTTTGAAAATTGTTCCATTATTTTCTAGTATCTATTATTTATTTTGGGAAGACAGGTGTTGGTCTAATTGCTGATTCTCATAAGTAGTCTGTAACTTCACCATAGAACTCTTAAAATTATTATTTTTACTGTTCTGAAGTTTCAGTATAATAAGCAGAGGTGTGCTCTTTTCTTTATTAAATTTTTTTTAAGTTTATTTATTTTGAGAGAGAGAGAGAGAGAAAGAAAGAAATACCAAGCAGGCTCTGTGCTGTCAGCACAGAGCTGGATGAGGTGCTCAAACCTACAAACAGTGAGATAACAACCTGAGCTGAAATCAAGAGGGGGTCACCCAAGGACAGAGCCACCCAGGCTCCCGGAGGCATGCTATAATTGTAAATTCCTGTCAGAACTTATGGTGCTTTCTTTATATCATGGTGCCATACGTGTTCTCAACTCTGGAAATTCTCTGTCATTTCTTCAATAGTGTCTGTCACCTATTCATTCTACTCTCTTCTTTGTTGTTCATTTCAGACCTTCATTGCACTTTGTCCTTACTGTTTCCATATCTCTTACCCTGTCCTTCATAGTCTCCGTTTCTTTATTCCTCTGTGCCATATTTAGGGTGACTTCTTCAATCTTATCTTCCACTTGGTAATATCATTAAGCGCAGGTGTGATTAAGTTAAGGGTTTCAAATTGGGAAATTATCTAACCTGCTATTTAACCATTCACTGAATTTTTACTTTCTATATTTTTTTATTTCTAGAATTCCCACGTTTCTCAAAACTGCCCATTCATTTTTCAGAGTATTTGTTCTTTCTTGGTATTTTCTATTTCTTCCTACACCTCTTTAAGCATTTTAATATAGTTTTTATAGTCTCTGTCAAAATGTTCCATTATCTCAAGATCTTGAGGTGCTAATCTCCCCCATTGATATATTTGCTGCCTGTTGTTATGGTGGGTCATTTCCTTGTGTAACTTTTTGTTGTAAGCTCCTCTTCCAAAGGCAGTCTTCCCTTGGGGATTCCGGTTGGTCTACATTATAGAAGCATCCTTCTGGAGTGGTTTCACTTTTGCGTCTACCAGATAGCAAAGAGTTATCACCAGCCCCCTAACAATTCTTATGCTAATTTATTTGCTTAGAGATTCCCATATCATGTGGATAGCATAAATTCTGTTTTCCATTCCATGTGGCACAGACTTGGGGTTTTGATTTCTTAGAGGCATTATTTTACCCAGAGGTCCTGTTAGAGATCAGCCTCTTTGCTGTCCCTAGGGTGGTGGGCAGAGTTTAATAAGTTCCCTTCTCACCAAGGGGCCAGCTTTAGGCATAAGTCTGAGGACCAGCTCCCCATGTCATCGTTGCTATCTGTGTGATTACTAATACCCAGTCTCCATTAGGGCTTTCTTCAGGGTTTCTTTACTGATCCAGTCATACCACACACACTTTCCCCCTCGATCCCTGCTGCAGGGTCAGCTGGTACACTCATTGTTTTGGTATTCAACTCATTCTTCATTTCTTGCACCTGAAAATTTCACTTTCTTGCAAGCTTGGCTATGCATTTAAATATTTGGTGGTGTTCTATTTTATGCAGTGTCTCGGTATTCATAGTATGAAGTCCCCTGTTATGTGAACCCATCATGCTGATGGAAGCCATAATTCACTATAGTTCTTTATGATCCATCTTATCCTAACTAGCCAGAGCCTTTAAAAGAGAGTTACCTTGTATGATTTGCAGCTGTGTTCCCCATGGAGAGATTATATATCAGAAGTATGAAGGTGACTTTTTAGAATCTAGAGTTCCTGGCCTCCTATGTATTAAGCAGAATCCAGTTCTGTCTCTACCACCTTCTCCCTCATAAAAGCCAGTTCGGTACCCTCCTATTTGACACATTTTGTAACTACATCTATCTGTGCATCTGCCCACTGTTTATATCTCTCATGAGAGCATAGCCCACTCTTTTTCATTCATTGTTGTATCTCCAATGGTTGATGGTAAGTGAGCAGTAATGACATGTTGCGTGAATGAATGAACAAATGAATGCATCTCAGGCAGCCATCCTGACACCGTTCTTGCCCTCAAAGTTCCGAAACTCCTGCTGAATACACCAGCAGAGTGCTATCTTACAAACAGTGGATAGTGAATCAAGGCTTACCAAATGACTGGGTGAAAATCCACCCAGGGATGTCCCCACACCTTCCCAGGTATAAAAGTCCAGGCTCAGGACCAGACCCCAGGCAGCACTTAGCAGTTCCTGTCCCAGCCTCTACCCTCACTGCCTCCTCCTCAGGCCCTCTCTTCCTTCATGGCATGGAGCCCATCAGATATACTCACTTCCCTAAGATGTTTGGCCATCTTTAGGGTTAGATTCCCAAGCTCTGAGCCAGCCTCTTGGAGTGGGCACTAGAAGAAAGAGAGGGAAGCAGACAAACACCTCTCAATCTTCCCAAAAAAGAAAATGTTCCATAGGTTGACCTCTCTCTTAGAATTAAAGTATTGTTATCTGACTTTATCTCCAACTCTGAGGAGCCACAGCACTCAAATGCGGTAACAGATTAATAATGCAGGGGGGACAGTGATGGAAACTGCAGGAATGGTCTTTCTAGAGAAGCCCCTGCCCCTGCCTGCCATCCTGGCTTCATCTTCGGTCCCTCCTCAGGTACGTGGAGACCAGGGGTATAAGATATAGTGGATATAAGTCCATTATATGGATATGCAGTCCATCTTATATTGCGTTTCATATATCACAGCAGAATGTCTCGCTGCAAAGGGGATTGTGGGGGTCACCACAGACTAGAGTTTTTTAGTTGGCAGTTTTTTCTAATTACAAGTCCAGGACCTGTTTACTGCAGAAAAATGGAAAATACAGAAAGTCACAAGGAAGGAAAATAAAACCATTTGTAGGCTTCCCACACAGAGAACTATCTGTTTGGCTATAGACCCTCTTCAAGTCTTCTTGTGACTTTTAAAAATGTGGATCATCTCTACATCTGGTTGCCTATCCTGCAGCCTCTGCTTAACATTATAGAATGAACCCTTCTCCCAAGTTTAAACTATTCTCAATAGAACTTTAAAAATAATTTGTATATATGCTACAGATGGATGTCCCCTGATGTATTTGACTCTCCAGTTGCTAGATATACAAGTCACTTCGTCATTATAAGCTTCTGAGCATTTGAGTCACATGATAAAATGTTGTTCAACTGACTGGGTTTCCATTTATTCTTCCAGGAAGTGTTTCTAAGCCACTTGATGGCCACCCCCGCCCCAAGCCGAGTCCCTGGTCTAAGTGCTTGTGTGCTGTACAGCTGGAGTATCTGTCTAGCCTTATCAACATGGGTGAGGGGACATGCAACAAGGAAAGCTGAGGGGGATGCCTGGGTGGCTCAGTCGGCTAAGCATCCAACTCTTGATTTCAGCTCGGGTCATGATCCCAGGGTGGTGGGATCAATCCTTGTGTCAGGCTCTATGCTGAGCATGAAGCCTGCTTAGATTTTCTCCCTCTGCCTTTCTCGCCCAGTCTCATTTTCTCTCTTAAAAAGAAAATAGAAAAATAAATTAAAATAATTTATTTAAAATAAAGGTTCAGGTTTTATTTGTTTTTATTTATTTATTTTGACAGACATAGAGAGAACAAGTAGGGGAAGGGCAGAGAGAGAGAGAGGGAGACAGAATCCTAAGCAGCCTCCATGTGCTGTCAGCACAGAGCCTGATGTCGGGCTCAAACTCACAAACCGTGAGATCATGACCTGATCCAAAACCAAGAGTTGGGCGCTTAACTGACTGAGCCATTCAGGTGCCCCTATAAAAAAGGTTTAAGAGAGGAAAGCTGAGGCACAAAGAATTACAGGGCTACCAGTGCCAAATTTGGCTTGGGAAAATAAAATACTACAGACATTAGCAGCCCTGCTTGTGTCTGTTGGTATGGAGGACTGAAGTAGCACAGTCTGGCTCAGCTGCTTGGGGTTTGTGGTGTGAAGCAGGCAGCAGTCATAGAGAAGAGAATCATAAGACAGAGTTCCCAGATACCAGCTTTGTCACTGTGTAACGTGCCAATTCCCAGGAGCTTCCTGCCAGTATCCTCCCCTATAAAATGTGGGTAATATGCACCTTGGAGCATGGGAGGGAGGCTTTAGTCAAGACAGCATTTCTGAAAGGACCTAACCTTGTCCACTTATTATTTCACTAAATTTGGCACATAATGGGTTCCCCCAAATACATGCATTTGCATTCACAACTAAATATCCCAATGCCCCCATATATTGCCCATATGTATGTGCCCTAATAAAATGTATCCATCTATGTTATGATAGCTCAGAAAATCGTATCATAAGTTTTGCTAATAAAAATGTGTTGCTGAGGGTGGGAATTCTGAATTTGTGATTTTAGGGCATCCAGAATAGGTTTGTCCCCACTCCTTGCTAAGTTTACATATTTATATGTTAAATTTATAGGTTGACTCAGTGGGACTGTGCTTCCCTGGGATGCTGACTATGAAGAAGAAGGAGTCTCAGGCGAGTCTAGAAGGACAGCCTCCTGATGGCAGGGGCAATGTGAAATGAAATGGACAATCACAAGGCTATGTAGACTCACTTTCCAAGTCAGTGACAAGGTCCAGGGGTGGAGATGGTCCAAAAGACAAGGCTGGTTCTACAATAATTTGACTCTGCCACTTGGGATGGGAGGGATGTATGGGGTGCATCCTTGGAGTACACTCCACAGGTATGTTCCTGTTAGCATTAGGCTAGATCCCTCTCTGAGGGTCTATGCTGGGCCCTCTGGTGATAAAGTTAGAAGGTAAGTCCCCACTGTGCCCCTCGTCTACTTCCTCCTAAGAGATGTCCTCCAGTTGGAGGCCAGAGAGTAGACGCAATGATTTATCCAGGGCTCTTCCAGGTTTGGCATGGACACTCCATGAAAGCCCCAAAGTCAGGGGGAAGTGAGAGCTGGGGAGTGAAAACAGAGGAAGTTAGGGGTGAGGAGAAGGAGTGTGAGAGACAGGTTGGGGCAGGCCTTGGAGCTCATGAGGGCACAACAAACTTGCAGGGCCTGATGGGTGGAGGTCCCCATCATGGGAAGATCTCTGCTGGTTCCAGAAAACTCAAGGCCCACCAGCCTCCACACAGCCCGAGGGTTCCTCATGAGTGCTGACTAAGCTGACCAAGCAGTGACTAGAACCAGCAAGAAGACCTTTGTGATCTGGGACAACAAGAATCAGGGGTCATACTTGTCCCCTTAACAACGTCCAACTTCAGAGCCTGGTTCACCTTTCAGAGGAAGGTAGCCCAGACCATCTGGCTTTCCATTTCAACCCTGCCTAGCAGCTTTCCAGTTAGAGGGACTTATGGGAGAGGGGAGACTGCTTTCCACTGGAAACATCGAGAGAGTAGCCAAGAAGAAGGGGTTCTGCTAGCTTCCCTCTGGGGATGTACATGGAAGGATAGGGGCAGATTTTGGCTCAACACAGGAGAGACTTAAAGACTGTGGAGCTTCCAGTCCTGGGCCTGCCTTGAGAGGGGGTGAGTTCCCCATTACTAGAGCTATGCAAACAGAGGTAAGGACATCTTCAAAAGGATTCCTGCTTCTTTGAGCAGATGAGCTTTCTTGTCACTTTCAATTCTGAAATCCAAATATTCTATAAGCCAGGAAGTACTATCTTTCTACATGTCAGTTTTATCATGAATTATATGGATTCTACAACATGAGAAGTAAAAAATGCTGTAGAAATCATGATAAGCAAGGAAGATAGCAGGACCTCGGTGTACAGACAAGGAGTCATGGGGCTTGCTGCTCCATGAGTCTGCCTCCAGTGTCCTGGTTCCCGCTTCTCCTTTCTTTGGAAGACTACAATCCCTTCCTACCATAGATCCTTGAGGTTTATTTCCATCACGGACACCATCCCTGACCCTCCCTCGGCATCTCCACTGCCCCACAGAGGGTGGAAGTCCATTTGTGTACAATGCCACAGCAAGGGAGGCTGTAGGGGACCAACTTGTCCCAATTTGCCCAGAACTTTTCCAGTTTTAAAACTGAAAGCTCTGTGTTCCAGAAACTGCCTTCGTCCTGGGCAAAAAGAGGCAGTTGGTCACATTGAGAGGCAAGGGAATTTACAGGCTATCATTTATGGGAAGCTTGGGAACCTCTTAGGGAGCCAAATGCCAAAACAGTAATACCTGGTACAGAGCCTCACACGGTGAATGCTCAGTAAAGGCTTCTGAGTGAGTGAGTCCCAGGTTCCTGCACCAACACTCAGCTCCTGCCAACTCCCTCAAAAGCACTGAGGATCAAAGGTAAAGCAGGAAGGTATCAAAAAGGGCCTGAGGCAAAAGGCAGGAATGATGTAAAACGGAATGAGAAAGTGGTCAATTTAATCCCATCCTGCAAACTCCTTGGCAGTCCAATAAGCAGGGCAAGAGTGGCTCTGGAAGCCTGCTGTCCTCCCAGCCCCTTCCTTCTGCCACCATCCCTTTCCCCCAAGGTCCACAGGGACCTCAGTGCATTCTCTAGCTGGCTCCTCTCCTGGGGTGTCCCACAGGGCTCAGCTCAGGAGCTGTCTGATATCCACACCCCATGTCTGTCCCACTTAAACTTTCTAGGTACCTTTCCCTCTGTGCCTCACAAGCTGGCTGAGTGAACTAACCGGATAAACTAGTTCTGACTTGAGGTCTACCTGTGTTGTGTTTCCCAAACTTGGTATGCCCTACCTGCTAGTCACATCTGGGAGACATGAGCCACATACGGCATAGCTTCTGAGAGTATCAATGTTACTCCAAGATTTGGGGGGAAATAGAACATATTCTTTGGAAACACATACCTATACTGTGGAGGAAAATATAAAATTCACTTGATTTTAAGATTAAAACATAAAATATCACAGAAATGTAATGCTCACATCACAGTTCATCCCCTTCATCCTCTTGTCTACTCGTACGTGGAAACCTGATCACTCTGTCCTAGAATTCAGGGCATCTTGGTGAGGCAGTTTGAAAAACACTAGCTTACTACAGCCCTCTCTGATAACATCTGAGTCTTAACTGAGGTCCTCTGTGCTCTAGGCCAGCATCTCGCAAGGATGTTAGATGGGGCATTCTTCAGAACATAAGTAGATATTACCAGTGTTTGAGTAAACAAAAGAAAACTTGTTACCAGGACTCCCAGATTCCTACAGAACTCAGGAACTAAATTTGAGGAACTAGCACACTAAATTTCTAACAAAGGGTTAGTCTGCCCATTTTTAGGGAGGCAGGGGGGCAGCCTGTGGGGAGCCAGCACCGATCCTGACCAGACTGAATGTCCCAAAGCTCATCTGGGATTTACCGTCCCAGGCTGGTGCTGCTCTCCGCCCCCACCCCACCCCACCAGCCACACCAAGAGCCTCCAGCATCTCCTCTGAGCCTCCTGAGTATCCCGCTCAACAGGGCAAAGAGGCTGGGAGGACAGGCTCTGGAAGAAGGCTGCTCACTGGAGTATCCACCTGTCCTTCAACAGCCAGAGGACACTCCCTGCCTTGGTTTCATTCCCCACCCTGGTCAAATGTAATCCATCCCAAACAGGAGGACACACCCAGAGAATCAGGGTCCTCTAAACTGAGAGAGCTGGGGATTGACCAAAGATAACCACCTAGCCTGCACCTTCCACTTCTGCCAGGCTTCATAGCAGGTCTCCCAGCAAAGCTCAGACCCAACTGGCCCTGCTCCCAGTCTCATCTCCATCAGCAACTTAACAGATGAGAATCTGAGAACTTACAAGAACCTCAGAGATCATTGAGCTCAGGCCCAAATGTTTACGAATGAGAGAATCCAGAACCGAGAGGCATTCTGTGGCCATGGGAAGAAGAGAACTAGGGAGCGCGATGACCCTGGGAGGGAATTCCTGCTTGCCATTTACTGGATAGGTGTTCTTAAATGAGCCTCCATTTTCTTAAGTATGAAAGAGAGATGCTGAGCACCCCCCACCCCTTGCGAGGCCATGGTTGAGAGTAGAAAAAGTTTAGGAAACTTCTTTTCTTGATTAACAAATCAAGTTCAAGGGAAAACACAACTATTTAGATAAGCCCAGAAGAAAAGCTGGAGCACAGAAATACACAAGGTCCCATCCAGTTACTAAAAGCAAGCTTCAAATTTGTCTTTAAATCTTCCCAAAAGGCAAAGTAGAAGGGAAACTGAATGGGTTATGAAGTATGGTAACCATAAGATAAACACATACCACTGCAGACTGAAAATCAATCTTCTACCTGATCCTGATATCAAGACTTGCTGTATAGATACAGTGATCAAGACAGTGTGGTATTGGCAGAGAGATATACACATACATCTATGAAACAGAACAGAAAACCCAGAACAGATCCACACAAGCATGGCCAATTGGTTTTTGACAAAGGAGTAAAGGCAATTCAATAGAGTAAGGACAGTCTTCTCAACAAATGGTTAAGTGGCAATTGGATACCTATAGGCAAAACAAAAACAAAAACAAAAAACAAACAAATAAAATAACCTTGACCTAAACTTCTTACGTATACAAAAATTAACTTACAATGGATCATAGATTTAAAGCAAGGTTATAAAACTTTTAGAAGAAGACATAAGAGAAAACTTTCAGGAACTAGGTTTGGTGAAGAGTTCTTAGACTTACACCAAAAGTAGGATCCAGAAAATTAAAACTTGATAAATTAGATTTCATCAGAATCTAAACAATGTTTTCTGTGACAGACCCTATTAAGAAGATAAAAGATAAGCTACATACTGGGAGAAAATACTTGCAAACCACATGCCCAACAAAGGACTTGTATTTCATATATATAAAGAACTCTCAAAACAATAGTAAAAATTCCAATTAGAAAAAGGACAAACTATAGGAACAGACATTCCAATAAAGAGCACGTACACATGGCAAATAAGCACATGAAAGATGTTCACCATCACTAGCCATTAGGGAAATGTAAATGAAGACCATGCTGACATGTAACTACACACCTATTTGAATAGCTAAAATAAAAAATAATGACAACACTTGGGGCGCCTGGGTGGCTCAGTCGGTTAAGCACCTGACTTCGGCTCAGGTCATGATCTCGTGGTTCATGAGTTCAAGCCCCGTGTCGGGCTCTGTGCTGACAGCTCAGAGCCTGAAGCCTCCTTCAGATTCTGTGTGTGTGTGTGTCTCTCTCTCTGCCCCTACCCCATTCGTGCTCTGTTTCTCTCTCTCTCTCTCTCAAAAATAAAAACATTAAGAAATTTTTTTAAAAAGTAATGACAACACCAAATGCTGGCAAACATGTAGAGAAACTGGATTTCTCCTACATTGTTGGTGTACATATAAAACTGTATGGCCACTTTGGAAAAGAGTTTGGCAGTTTCTTAAAAAAAAATCAATATGCAACTACCATACTACCCAGCAAACGCACTCCTGGGTATTTACTCCAGAGAAATGAAAGTTTATGTCTGACCCAAAAACCTATACCTGATTGTTCATATCAGCTTTACTTATAATAGCCCCGAACTGGAAACAACCCAAATGTCCCTCAATAGGTGAATGGTTAGACAAATCACCGTACATCCATACCGTGGAATAAAGCTCAGCAATAAAAAGAAACAAACTATTAATACAAGCAACATCCTGGACGGATCTCAAGGGTATTAAGCTGAATGAAAAAAGTCAATCTCAAAAGGTTACATATTGCACGATTCCATTTATACAACATTCTCAAAATGACAAATTACAGTGATAGAGAACAGATTAGTGGTTGTGACGGTAGTCAGTTGGAAGGGGGTGGGCATGACAACAAAGGAGCAGCACAACAGAGATTTTTGTGGTGACAGAAATAGTTCTTGTGTCTTGAGGCAGTGGGGTGGTGGTTCCATGAATCTATACATGTGACAAAATTGCATGGAACTATACACACACATTATAGCAATGTCAGTTCCCTGCTTTTGGTATTATAGTGCAATATGTAAGACAGAACCTTTGGAAGAAACTGGGTGAAGAGTATACAGGACATCTCGGCACTGGTTTCCTACGAATATGGGATTGTTTCAAAATAAAAAGTTTTTTAAGAACTCAAAATAAATCAAGCATTGTCTGGTACTAAGAACTCAGCTTTCTCCCATGGTCCCTCAAAAGGAGCCCCCAAGGACCACAGTGACAACCCATCTGTGCTAGTCCTGTGGGGTACAGACAAGTGTAAGTTCACACAGCTATTTCTTCATGTCCTTTATCAACAGAAACTGACAGTGCAATGCCCAAGTACACAGCAATGATCTTATGATGTAAAATGGGGGCCAGACTCGCCCAGCCCCAGGCAAGGTCCTCCGATGGGTCCATTGCCTGGGACCATCCCGAGCTTCTCAGCTCCACCACGCCCAGCTCTCTGGCTTTGGCACACAACTGGAGCTCTCCACAGGCCAGTGCCTCCACAGGCAGAAAGTGGGGTGAAGCAAGGGCTGGGAGTGGCTGAACCCATGAGACAGCATAAGACCAAGCAGGGATGTGAAGAGGGAGAACAAGGAGGGATGAGGTCTACCCTGGGGACCATGCACATTCCTCTGCATTCCATAAACAGGGCAAAAAAAGGTGAGGGAAAGCCATGGTCCCAACCCAACACCCCAACATCACATCCGGGTCTTCGAGAATGGAAAAAAAGTCACTGTCACAGACAAAAGAGAGTGATGAGAAAGAGATGAGCTATCCATAGTGTGAGACATAAATCACCTTCCCTTTGTTCTGTGGCAGTGTAGGTCACAGTTCATCACCAGGAGAAGGGCTCTGAGCATTATCACAGGAGGAAAAGGCTCTCAGTGACCTGTGACCCCACCCAACCAGTTCCCGTTGGTCTCCCCTCCCCCGACCCCCACACAAAAGAGGGCATGCCAGGCCCTCTCAGGGGATAGATGAATGCTGTCCTCATTCACATCAGAGAAACACCCACCAGCCTGGGGGAGGAATGGGCACCTCTTAATCCACTTAATCTTAAGTTAAGACTTAACTTAGTCTGTTAAGTAATTCTTTAGCTCCAGGGATTCTCTTGAAAGTGTTTTCCCCACTTGTGAGCATCAGTTTGGTGGATATAGCACTTTCCTCTGGAAACCAAGAGGTTAAGCCCAAGATGCCTCCCCACAGTTGGGGGTCAAAGGCCTTAGGAAGTTACAGACACAAGCCAAAACAAAGCACTTCTTCCTCATTTTTGGGCTTCCCTCCCAGATCGAAGGTCCCCAGGCCACTCAGGCCAAGCTGTGACATCTGCCTACCCTTTTCTTCACCACTGTACTTCCCCTGCCCTCCATTCCCACTGGACTCTCCCTCACTGATGAGATATGCACTATTTCCCTAAACTGGGACCTGGGGTGTGGGAGTTCGTGAAATTTGGGCAGCAATTACCAATCATCTACTCCTTTTATAAGATAACCTCGGTTTGCCCCCCAAAATTTCATTTTAAGAAGAAACAGATCTCTTTGAGGCTGCCAGGATGAGTTAGCCACAAAGGCTGTCTCCTACCTCCCCACCCACACCCCCATAATCGCTGAATGAACCTGTTTTTAATTAAGAGTTCTGGATGTTGAACTGCTCTCTCTGACAATGACTAGTGAGCAGGTCTTCTGTTTCTTAAGAATCTTGTAAGCCAGAGGCAATTGAGAATGTCTCCAGATTAAACACAATTATATTTACTACTACAGGAGGGCATACAAAAACCTCACCCCATAAGTGAGAGTTGCCAAGCTCTTTAGGGGAGAGTTATGAAGAATGAAAAGGTATAATGAGCCTGTTAGTGACTGGGGATATCCATCCTGCAGCCACCACAGTGACCCCTGCTCACAGCTGGGATGTGAGCGTCACCGGGAACTGAAAACAGTACTGACTCTGGGAACAACTATACATACAGTATCCCTAAGTGCTAAGCCAGAATTGAGCAGCACTGTGTGATGGTGAGGGCAGGGTGCATGGTGGTTAGAGTCTCTGACCCTGCAATCTCACATATCTGGTTCCTCTACACTCCACCACTTTTTGGCTATGTGTCTACACCTCACTAAGCCCAGTTTTCCTCATCATTCATGGGGACAGTAATAATACTCACTAGATAGAATTGTACTGAGGATTACATATGGGTGAAATATATCCAAAGTTCTTGGTACATCCAGATGGCTTCATTAGTGTTAGCTACTATTACCTTTATTTTGGACATGACTGCTAACTATAGTTTCTCTTAAGTATGCCTCATGTGAGGCATAATTGGTGAAACAACAGATCCTAAATGATATTTAAACAAGCAGTCCTGTTTGTAGAGGCAAGAACTGACATTTTATTGATGTCAGTCCTGGAGAGTCTTGCATGGTTTACAAAACCCTTTTCCTACACCTCATCCCACATAATCCTTAAGGAGCCCCATGAGGTAGGGATCATTCATAGTACCTGCTTTTTGTTTTTGTCTTTGTTTTTTGTTTTGTTTTGTTTTTTTACGTAAAGGTTCTGCAGTCCAGGAAAGGTAAGAAATGCTCCCCTTTGTCACCTATTTAGTAAGAGGTTAGATTTAGAGGTGAATCTAAGTCCCCTGGCCTCATTCCCTTCCCTTAAACCATACGGTATGTGGGGTTTTGCAGGAATGTCATAAAGCCAATTGGTTACTCTGTCCCAGCAATGAGGAACCCAGAAAAATGATGGGTCCTTGGGCTGGGCATCCCCTGTTATCCCCCATGTCACACATGTCACAAAACATGTGCCATCCATACCCCAGTGAGAGAGTGCAGGGCAGCCACTCAACCAACCTCTCATTGGGAGGAAGGAATCTCCCAACAAATAGCAACCCCCCAAACAACCATTACCACCTCCCTGGAAGAAAAGGCTTAAGTGAGTTTAATGGAATTACAAGCCCCAGATTTGCCTTGAGATATCCAAATTGTACCTGGTTTCAGGTTGATTAAGTGAAGCTAAGTGTAAGTCTCTCCAAACTCTGGTCTCAGTGTTACTATGGATCAATGGAGGTAATAATTAAGAGAATTTGATTTTTAGAGTTAAGAAAAACTCTTAATTGGTATGAGCCTTCAGGAGGCCAACTGGCCTGGGTCTAGGCCTCAGTCACTTGTGGCTAAATCATCAACATGTGATAAATTATCTCATTTTTATGGATCTTCAAAGAAACTGCTGCCATAAACTCATTTTAGGGATTCAGGGTGGGTCTAAATGAATCAACCTCACTGGGGGGTTACCCTTGCTGTCAGGAAACTGTTCTGGGACAATCTATCTCTCTTGCCCTTGTTGGTGAAAATAGGGAGAGTTTGCCCCTACCCTGGCTCTTTCTTGGGCCTCTTTCTTTTCAGACCACCCAACTGTTGCTCCCACCCTTTCCTCCCAGTTCCTAATTTATAAACACCAAATTTGTTACAATTCTCTACTGAAACTTCTCCAAGACTCTTCTGAATGGTGGGACCAAAGCCACACACAGTGTTTTGGCCATCCAGGTCTAGCCAAAGGTGAGGCAATTTGAGGATTATCTGAAACCATCTCAAAATGTCTATGTCTTATTTACATCCAACCATGGAATCAACTCAGCCTTTATTTATTGTGGTGTGGGGATAGAGCAGAAGCAGAAGTGGGGATCCCAGCTCCTCTACTAACAATATGAGTAAATACATTCGTGGGATTCACTGTGACCTCCAGATCCCTTTCTGTTCAACACTCACATCATCAGTTCACAGAGACACTCCTCCCAGACCATCCCTTTAATTGCACCACTGGAAGCTTTACCTAGCCCCATCTGACTGTATGATTGTTGGAAACAACTTCTCTGCACCATACCTAATCCCGCCCCCCTCTTCCCCCACTGTCTCCAAGGAGCCCTCATGTGGACTCTACAGTCCTCACCATAGCAGCTCTGTCCTCTCAGGACGTGTACTTCTAGGTCACTTCTGCTCAGGTAGAACCAGTTTAAAAAAAAAAAAAAAAAAAAGCCTGTTTCAGGCTTCAACTGTTCCAGGCCTCCCTGGCCTGGTGAGGAAGCGGTAAACATTCCCGACCCCCTGGGGAAGAAAGTGTCCTCACCATAGAGCCACTCCCCATAACTTGCTAGGGGAGAGGCACCTGCTTAGATGTTACTGAACATACCGCGAGGGCCTGCTGCTTTCCTGGGGCCCTTTCCAGACCAGGAAGCACGCAGAGTTGGTTGCCAGCCCGGGGGAATTCTGAACCCTGCGCGCGGCAGAGCTGTGGGGTAGCGGAGCCCCTGTACCGCTGCTCGTCGGGCAGAAAAACATCTCTTCTGCCACCCACCCCAGGATGAGTTAGGCTCTGCCCTCCATCTCAGAGGAACCACAGCCTGTCACCCGGCACCTCCAAGCTCACCCCTTCACGAAGAAACTGCCCTCAGGAGACCTAAAAAGTGTCCCGCGAGATGTTCTTTTTTCAAAGAGGAAGACACTATCCGACCAGAGTTGAACCAATAGGTACTGTCATTGTCCTGTTTCTTAACCCCGACGAGGGCGTGAGTGTGCGCACACACACACACACACACACCCGTGCACACACGTGCGCACAGACACACGCGCGCACACACTCCCAGAAAGAGATCGCCAGTCCAGGCGCCCCCAGCCCGCCTCCAGGCCCGCAGGGATGCTTCGCAGAGCGCGGCACTAAGGGCTGACGGGGAGCCCCGGCGCCC
Organism: Panthera onca; assembly: GCF_046562875.1. Classification (NCBI taxonomy): domain Eukaryota; kingdom Metazoa; phylum Chordata; class Mammalia; order Carnivora; family Felidae; genus Panthera; species Panthera onca. Next base: position 128,861,293 of record NC_138347.1, on the reverse strand, counting down.
CCTCCCCCGCCCCGGGCTCCCGCAGCACCCCTGCCCGGGCCCGCCAAAGGTGCGCCCGGAGGTCGAGGGTTCTCCGCTCACCTTAATGTTGCTGAAGACAGAGCGGGGACAGCGTCCGGCTTGGCGCGAAGAAGCGTCGCTGTCCTGGCGCGCGCCAGGCTCGGGCCAGAGCCCCATGGTGGCGGCCCCCGCGGGGCGGGACGGCGGCAGGCCCCGGGCGGGCGGCGGGGCGAGCAGGGGCCGGGCGCCTCGGGCCGGGGCGGCCGCGCGGGTGGCTGGTGAGAGCGGCGGCGACGGCCGCAGGAGGCTCGCAGCGCGGAGACTGCGCGAGCGAGTGCGCGCCCAGAAGTTTTATAAGTGGCCGCCGCCGTCGCCGATGATGAAACGCGCTCTCCCTCCTCCCTCTTTTCCTCGGCTGTTGAAGGCTCTGCGAGCCCCCGCCCCCGCCGCGGCCGCCCCTCAGACAGGTGTGACGCGGCGGCTGGCCGCGCGTGACTTCGCTCCCGGCCCGGGGTCGCCTCTGATCCCGCAGCTTGGCTAGGACCCGCGAGGCTTGACCGCCCCGGAGAAGGTCCCGCCTGCTGGGGAGCCGGGAGCGGCGGCCCCGGGGAGGGGAGGTAGTTGCTGGAGGGGCAGGGGACGATAGGAGGGTGGGGGCGCCTGCGGGACTGGCGGGACGGGGGGTGCAGCGGGGACCGACAGGCGGGCGACTGGAAGGGACCGGAGAAGAGGTTGGCAGGACTCCGGGGGCAGGAGGAGAACCGAGGGGGTGCTGGAGGGGCCAACGGGAGCCAGGGAACTGGAAGGGAGCGGGGTTTCAAGAGGAGAGGGGTGCAGCGGCGCCCCTCCCGACGCACTCGGGGAGATTTACGGAGCGGGTCTCTGCTTGTTTGCACTTGCCGAAAACCTGGGCTCTCAGTTCCGGTGATGGCTCTGAGACTCGCTGAGGCTGTTTGTGTCGAGGACTGATTTATATTTAAACTGCTCTTTGCGCTGGAGAGGGGGCCGCCCGGGCAGGGCCCGAACTCTCTGGACCTGAGCCAAGGTAAACTGCGGGCGCTGTCAAGTGTCAGCATGGCTGGGTCTGGCCTGAAGTACTTCGGGCCAAGAGAGAGGACCCCCCGTGGACATACAGGACGCACCCCACTGGCCTCCTTCTCAGGGCTGGAATAGAACAGCAGCTTTATTTTTCCCCCAAGACTTTTTCCACTAGAATTCCTACTGCAGAGAAGAGAAAGAAGGTGAGACTTTTCAAGAGAAGGATAAGAAAGTTATGCCAAAAGCAGCTGCAGTAAGGAATCCAATTCTGGAAGTATTTTTCCAGCTCCCTAATCCCTGTAGTCTCCTGATGAGCCAACCTCTGGAAGCCCACCCTGTCTCCTGGAAAAGCATAAACCCACCTTCAATGCCCAGGAAACTTTGGCTAAGACAAAGACCCACAGGATGATGCCTTTCTGGGCCTGGTCTGGGCTTGTCCTCTGTCTGTGGGCTTCCCCTATGCACCTGTGGTCCAAGAACCCTGGACACAACAGCAGGCAGTGCCGGAAGAAAAGCCATTGGACAGTGGACCGCCTCTGCCCACTTCATTCACCCACAGAGTAAAGGGTATCTAGAGAGGCTTTCCAGAGCCCTGCAGCAGCCTCAGACCCCAGAACAGGCAGGAAACTCCAAGTCACTAGTCTGCCCTCTTAGAGAACTTGGAGCACAATGATGGCTGCCACCGAGAGCACCCAATGTATGCTGCAGTACTCACAGTGTATTGTGCCAGGCATTATGTTGGGTAGCCACACGCGTGATTCCATAGAACCCCAGGGTTAGCAACAATTATAGGTACGTATTACTATCTGGATTTTATAGATGATGATGCTAGAGAGGCCAACTAAAAAAAAAAAAAAAAAAGAGTGAAAGACAAACAGCTAGTAAGTGATAGAGCTGGAACCCAAGTCCAGCTTTGCCTGATTCCAAAGCCCAGACTTGAAGCACTATGCCCATTGAAAAGTTACCTATTCCAGCACACTCATTCCACAAGTAAACCAAGCAGAGAGCAGAGAAGGTCCAGGCCACAGGCACATTGCACCTGCGATAGCTAGAGTTTCTTCCTCAAACCCTGAGTGAGGCCTTGTCATGGTCCTCTGATAGAAACCCAGGGAGAGTCAGCTTCTCCAACCCTCATTTTATCCTCCTCCATGAACCTTACCCTCTTCTGGGTAAGGTTGTCAGGACCAGCATCATCTCCAAAGGAAAGGCATATTCAGAAATGCTCCCAGATGGTTATCTCTGCCTTTATCTGCTCTTACGAGGGGGGGTTAGCTAACTGTAATGGAGACCTAACCAAAGTGGCTTCAATGAGATTAATTTGCCTCTCATAATAAAAGCCTGCTAGTAGGCAGTCCAGGGGTCATGACCTAGGCCCGTAAGGATTCTTTAATGTGTGGCTGGCTCATTGTCACAAGATAGCTGCTTCACCTCCAGCCTCTTCTCTTAATTCCAAGAAGGAAGTGGAAGACAGGAAACAGGAAGGGGTTGTGCTCACATCAGGGAAGCAAATCTCTTCCATGCACGCTTAGCTACCAAGACTAGGTCACATGGCTACCCTCTGCAAAGGGGACTAAGAAATGTAGTTTACGCTCTTGCTACCTCCTGAACAAAATTGGGGTTCTATTAGGGAAGAGGGGAGAAAGGATATCGTGTATTAAACTTACAGTGTCTGCACAAAGAGTAACTGATTTCCTAAAAGCACCCCCAGGGTCTGTTTCCAAGACCCTTCCCAAATCCTTTGATTTCAGCAAATATTTCTTAACACTGTAGAAAAAATAAAGCACAAGGACAGTTCCTGACTTCAAAGACTCCATGGTCTCAGGGTGGGGAGCAAGAAAAGAAAGCATTATGCGTTGTAGAAAGAGAACATAGCTCTCTGTTGTGCACAGACGCTATGGGGGCACAGAAGGGGGCCCTAATTCATTTTGGGGCAGGAGGAAGGTTTCCTGGAGGAGGAAGGGATCCTCAAGCTGAGACCCAGGGACTAGAAAGTTTGGGACAATTAGGGTAAGATTCATCTAAATCTGCTCCATGATTTCAGTCTGGCTGGAGACCCAGGGACAATGGGAATGTGATGAAGAGGCTGGAACATTGAGTGGCATGCTAGGAAGTGTGGGCCTTATCCCAAACACAATAGGGAGCCAGTCTGACAGCTGGGTAGGAGAGCATTGGGGCTATCCGTGGAAGGAACCCCAGGAGCTATGATGAGGATGTATTCTGCAGCAGTTGGGGAGGGTGGTAGGGGAGAGAGAAAGATGTGAGAGACATTGGTAGGAGATGGCACCCAGGTGTTAGTGAGGGAGATGTTAGGGACAACTCCCAGGATCTGATTGTATTAGTGATGCCAACCCCTAGCAAATAGAACCCAGAAAGAGCAGCAGCTACTGGGGAGGGGGCATATGCAGGGAACCCCCCCCCCCGCCCCCCGCCGGGCTCATTTTGAGTTCAAACTACCTGGAAGTACATGCAGGTCTAGATGCCCAGCAGGGAGGTATAGGGGTTCAGTGCTCAGGGTGGGCACTGGACTAGAGATTGGGTCTTGGACATCCCACATGGAGGTAAGCCTCGGGAACAGATGGGTCTCCCAATAAGAATGTGTTGACAAGAAGTAGGTCCAGGACCGGCCATAGCAGTATTCAGAGGTGGCACAGATTATGGAGCCAGCAAAGCAGAGAGGAGAGCCCAGCAGGCAGGAAAGTAAACCAATAGAGAAGCGGTGCTTCAAAGAGAAGGTCAGGAAACACATCCAGGTTGTGGAGGAGGGAAGATAAGACCTAAGAATGGCCATTGGGCTGGCCACAGGCTGGCATTGAGGACCTTGGCAAGAGTGTTTCCAGTGGGCAGAGATCAGAGTATGGGAGTTGAGGAGGAACTGCAAAGGAGCTATCAGCAACTTTCCCAGAGTTGCAGAGGGAAGAAAGGGAGGGAAGAGCTTTGGGCTCTCCTCTCTGCCTGAATCTCCTGCTTTCTCAGGTTTCGTGCTGGACCAGCTGAAGGTTCACACCTCCCAGCTTTTGCTCATGCTGTTCCCCCTGCCTGCACTGCTTGCCTCATAGTACGTATTTGGCTTCTACCCTTCAAGAGCAGCTCCTGTTACTACCTGTTCTGGGCTTCTGTAACAAGAGTAGAAACATGCCTTGCATGGTGCAGACCTGTCACATACATTATCCCTGCTTTCTCAGAAAACTAGATGTCATTATCCTCATTTTACAGATGAATAAACTGTAAAGGCTCAGGGTTCTTCCCTAGTGCATACAACGTGTCTCTGCCTTTTTTATCACAGGTGACAGTGGAGACAATACATATGGTGGTTAAGGGCGCAGACCTTATAGTCAGACATAGATGCCGACCACCCTTCTCTTCAGCTGTGTTTGTTACCTTAGAGGGCCTGTTTAACCTTCCAGATACCCAGTGCCTTCTCTTTAAGATGGAGATATTAATGTGCACCTTCCGGGGCTGTTATAGTGTATAATGAGGTGTCAGTGCTGGTATCTGCTCTTGCTGTGATGGTTGGCAGTGTTGATGGTAATAAGTGTGCTCTATATCTCTTTTTCTTTTTTTTTTTTTTAATTTTCCTTTTAAAGTTTATTTATTTTTGAGAGAGAGAGAGAGACAGAGTACAAGCAGGGGAGGAGGGGCAGAGAGAGAGGGAGACACAGAATCTGAAGCAGGTTCCAGGCTCTGAGCTGTCAGCACAGAGCTTGATGTGGGCCTCAAACTCACAGACTGTGAGATCATGACCTGAGCCAAAGTTGGATGCTCAACCAAGTGAGCCACCCAGGCACCCCTATATCTCTTTTTTCTAACTCAGCTGTGAGCTCCTTGAGAGCTTCTCTGTTAATTCTCTTTGTGTCCCTTATTTGGCCCAGCATATCTTGTTGCTTAAAAATGTTTATTAAATGGAATTGAGCTTAACTGAACTCCAAAAAGACCCAGTGACTGGGAAAGGTTTCATTGTCCTGAGGCCTCCAAGCCACTGTCTCTGTCAAACCCCCATTGCCTGAAGCCATCCCTTCTGCCCACACCTCACCCCCAGGCTTCTTATTGTCAACCTTGTCCTCATTGATGGCTGGCATGGGTCCCTTGGTAAGTTAATCAGTACACAGGCCACACCCCCTACTCCTGCAGCAGCTGGTGAGGGTCTCCTGGCGATTTGGATACTCAAGTGTGATCATGAATTAACTCTGGCCACCTGGCTCCTTGCACATATACAGGCATGGAGGAGGATGTCCCCAGTGACTGTCCCCCCTGCCCCTGTGACAGGTAGAGGGCACATCTGCAGCCAACTGCTCTACCACTTTGTCACTGTCACCGGTGGGGCAGCCTGCTTCCCTTGTGGGCCACCTGGCCACTAGTTTATATTTTTAATTAACAAACACACAGTGTTGACTGTCCATGCCTGAGACCAATACAGTGTTGATTCATCTAATCCTTAAAACAACCCGATGAGAGGGATTACTTTTATTAGTGCCACTTTATATGTGGAGTGAAGTAAAATAACTTGCTTGGGGACACATAGCTAGTAAGTGGCAGAGCCAGGATCCAGACACTGGCAGCCCAGTGCAAAGCCCCAGCTCCTGGGGGTTCTTATTCACAGAGACTGAGTCATAGCAGGCAGGCAGGCCAAGTCCAACCCCCCACCCATATGATGGTCTTTTAGGGGTCTGAAGCCCATTTTGGTGTCTTGCCCATACTTGCCCCCTCAGAACCTCTGCTGCCAGCATCACTGGCCTGGAATGCTTTCCTCAAGTGAGGTCTGAACACAGGCTGGGGCCGCTGGGGCCCTCCTAGATCCTGCTCCAAGATGCCACTCCATTCTGCTCTTCCCCACTATGCACATCCCATTTCTGCAGCACGTACTGCGTGCCATTCTCTCTTCCATAGGGCCCACCCTGTACTCCTTCAGCCCCACATGTCCCTTTCAGGACCTGAGGCCAACCTTGCCCTCCCCTTCCTTGAGAAAATGCAGTGAGATGAGAGAAGGGCACTGCAGTGCCAGGATGTTCTGCCTCCTAGGACCCCAGCTTCTCAGCATATTACCTGGGGTATAGCAATCCTTGGCACAGGCAGGGGAACCGCAGTGGGTGGATTTCCATTTGCTTCCAGGAAAGACTTCTCAAGGCCTGGCTGTGCTCTTTCCTCTGAGTCTCACTCCGTGGAGGTCACTCTCTGCTTTGGCAGGAGGCACGGTAGGGGCAGGAAAAGGAGAAACCTAAATAGACCTCACCCTGCATCCCTCCCATGTCTGTTCCCTGTGCGTGAGGAGCCCAGCCTGGCCCAAGCCTCTGCACCCCACCCACCCCCATTCGGGTCATACCAGAGGGATACTTATCACAGTCTGTCATCCTGTGCTGGCTCATCACCATGCCTGTGTGATAATGAGCCATTCCTGGAGAGCTCAGACTTCACCTCTGCCTCTTGATCCTGCTGGGGTCCCACATAACACAGTCGGTGAACACCTACATCATCCTTGGCCCTGTTGCAGCCCAGAACTCAGTGGATCCTGTCATATGAATGTTACCAAGTAAACAGAAAACCAGGGCCTGGTCTCTGCCATGATGCTTGTTTTTTTTTTTTTTTTTAAACTTTGTTCATCTTTATACTTTTTCAAAAATAATTTAACTGCATCTTAACTCTACTAGGAGAGAGAAAAGATGTTTCATTCACCCATCATTCCATACTGCTATTTAAACTTTGCTGAATTTTCTATTTTTTCTAATTCTTCACAATGAGTATGTTTTTACTTAGAAAACTCACAGAATACCATTTGTGTCCTACTTTTTAACAATAAGTATTGTTCTGTGTTGAGAAGGGCTCATCATTCTTTAAATGGTAAGGAGGAGTTATTTATTTTATTTTTTTAAATTAAATTTTAATTAACATACAGTGCAATATTGGTTTCAGGAGTAGAATTCAGTGATTCATGACTTGCATACAACACCCAGTGCTCATCCCAACGAGTGCCCTCCTTAATGCCCATCACCCTTTTAGCCCATCCCCCACCCACCTCTCTCCATCAACCCACAGTTTGTTCTCTATCATTAAGAGTAATGAGGACTTATTTAAACCCTGCACTGGTGTTGAATGTTGGGGATGTCTCTAATTTTCATCTTTTACAAATAACAACTTGCATAACTTTTTGCAAAAAAAAAAAAAAAAGTTTGCCTTGGGACTGATTGCAAGCAGTGTAATTTGAACACATTTAGATATTTTCCTCTTCAATGTTCAAAATCAGTCCTCATGCTGCATTTCTACTACTTAGGTCCCTTCTTCCTCCCCAGTGATACCCCTCTCAGCCCCTGTAGAGGAAGACCAGCACCACTCTCTTCCAGCTGGAGAGTCTACCTAGGCACTGGGGACCCCAGGGTCTTCCTTATCCCCAGCAGCCCAGACAAAGGCCTGGAGCTCAAAGAGCCAACTCAGAAGCTGATCCAAGGGTGCTATGAGGTGTGGCTGCCTTGATCCAAAATCCTGTTCCCTACCCCTAGTTCTGTAAAAGGAACTCAGCACCCAGGACTATAGGTCAGAGGCCTTGTATGAGAACCTTCCTGGGGACTGCTGGATCCCTCATCTGTATAATCAGGGTATTGGACTTCATGGTCAAAAGGGGGGTTATCCTCTTATGCTTTCCTTGCTCTGTCAACTTGCTAGCTATGTGACCTATGGCAAGTCACTTAACCTCTCTCGGAGGCACTTGCCACTTAGAGGTGTGTGAAGAGTGAACCGGACTCACAAGCCCTCAGTAATGATCACTGTTATAATGTTGTTTTGTCCTAACTCAGCAGTGCTTCCCTCATGGGTCCCTGTTCCTGCTCAGCTGTCCCCCACTTTTCTCCTTAGGAGGGCCTACTTTCTGCATAACAACATCTTCCCAAAGGCTTCTGCTCAGTAGAACCTGGGAGACAATCCAACCCCCTAAGTGAGCTTGTCTGGAGCCCTGTTCTCACCTAACAGTGGGTCCAGGAAGAGACGCCAGGATTAGGTCTCCTCCCAGGCCCTGCTGTCTTCTCTCCTCCCCGAGACTTCTCCTCTGCATTCACATGGGAGAGTCTGGGAGTCCCAGTCCCAGCCCTGGCTTCCATGCCTCTTCCCTGGGAGCCCAAGTCCTGGGCTCTGTTGTGGCTGCAGTGTGGACAGACACACACACACACACACACACACACACACACACACACCCTCACACCCTCATGGACAGGCCTCCTTAAAGCCTTCTTGGCATTTCCTGGTTGGAGGCGCCCCTCCCTTCCTCACCTCTCCCTCACCTTGTCCACAGCAGGGGCAGTCCATGGAAGCGTTTGTGAGGGAAGTTCGTGAGGGAAGCATCTTTTCCATTCTGTAAATTTCCCGCACAGCCAGTAGGTAGTACTTTGGTAATCACTCTGGGCCACCTGTATCCGGCCCTGTGCCCTCTCCCTGGTTCTGAATCTAGGTCTGGGCACATGTTCCCACCTGACCCACCCTCGCTTCTGACGCTTCTGGAAGGAATCTTCTCCTTTTCCCTTTGTCTTGCTTCTTGTCCCTCCCCTTCTCCCTTTCCTTTATTTGTACAGGTCTGCAGCCTCTTCACTTACAGGAAAGGTCTCTGCTCTATTTCCTTCCCTTATGCACCTCTGCATGCCCTCCCTGCCTTCCCAGGTCCTGTTTCTCTCACTCGGGGAAAGGGAACAGGTGACCTGCCTTGCCAGGCCACACCCTCCCTACACTGTTTGGACTGACCCTATATCAGTGGATTGTGAGCCTTCGGGGCAGGGACCAAGTTCAAACACAAGTACAGATAGCAGGATGCCACACGCTGGAGACAGAGCAGGGACGACAGTCAGAAGAGCTTGCCTCTCCCCTCTCAGGCAGAAGGGACTGGTGGGGACATGCTTGTCACACACTTTATTTCCCAGTTGAACAATGCTTGGGATGAGGGTGGGTGCTGGCAGCCAATGACTGCTCTGATGATGACCTATTCTGCTGCTCTGTCCTTGCCCTTTGTCCCACTCCTAGCCTGGCTCTCCTAGGCAGCATCAACTGGTTTCTCAGCTGTAAAGTTCAGTGCCTGTAAAGTTCTGTGTGGCCCTGCACCTGGGCCTGGGGTCCCTAACACACCCTGGGCCTTGTTCGCTGTGCACTGAGTCACCTGATGAGGTCACTGGAAGTCAGGTCTCCTCCCTGGTCATGGGTCACAGGGAGGGAACACATTGCTGGGGATTCGGGAAGAGAATATTCATGGCTGCCTGTGCAGCCAGCAGGAGAGGAGGCTAAGGAGGGTGACTAGGGTGGGTTCTGATGTGAAGATGGGGAGACCACAGCTCTTTCACACTGGTGTTCAGGAACTAACCTTTGCAGGGGCTCCTGGCCTCACCTGCTCCAAGAACTTCCCTCTGGCCACAGTAGTAGGATGATGGCCAAGGAATGGACATCTGGTGTTGGCCCCTTCCAGAAAGTGTTCTGCTCCTGGTGGAAGCACTTGACATTCCTTTGGTAATGAGGCCTGGTGGGCTCTCAGCAGGGTGGGAGGGCATGGGGGCCAGGCCCAGACATTCTGGTCCTGTGTTGGACAGTCCCTCAGTCAGGACAGCATGCCCTCTCTCAAGGCTGCCAGAAGTAGGGGCATCTCCCTCAGTGTTGGGGTCTGGGGCACTCTAGGGAAGAGGAGTGAATGTGGGATGGAGGTCACTGAGGCCTGTAACCAAGTCCGTCATACTCTGGGTCCCACCAGGCCTCTGTATCTAGACTTTGCAGTTCTGTGAGCCAATAGATTCTCCTTATGGTTTAAGTTGTGCTGAGTTGGATTTCCTATTGCTGGCATCTGAAGTTTCTGATAAATCCAATAAGCCAAGGTTTGGACAATACCAGGCAATTCACAGAGTGACCTCAGGGCCAGGACCTTGCAGCTGCCATGTGAGATGGATCCAGTGGTTATTATCCTCATTTCAGAGAAGAGGAAGTAAGGCTTGGAGGTCAAGAGCTTGCTGATCCCTGTGAGAGGTCAGTGTGGCCTGGGTTCCAGGTCTTCTGCTGGGATCTTGTCCTTGTCCTTCTGCTGGGTCTCATGTAGGGGGAGCCACTTATGCTCTGCTGGAGTCAGGCCCTGGAGGCTGAGGATGCAAGGGCAGAGGAGACACCCTGGGGAGACAGCTGAGCTGCAAAGGGTTCTAAAAACATGTGGAGAAAAAGTGAACATGGCCACTGAGAACATGCTTATGAAGAACAGTGAGGAAAAAGCTTATGTCCTGATGGCAAAGAAAAAATAGGGAAAATCTATAGATTATACACACATACATTATATAAAATACTTTCAATTTATGTTTTTCAAAAAGCTGGTGCATGGAATTTTTTTAAGACTAAAAGAAAATAACGCAAAATGTTAATAGAGATGATCTTTCCACAGTGGGAATGTGAGGGTTTTTAAAAAATTTTGTTTTTTTTCTACGTCTTTCTGATTTTAATGATGAATATTACTTTATAAGAAAGTAAATAAGCTTTATAAAAAAACAAAAGAAGAGAAGAATCGCTTGGCCACAAAATAGTTTTCCACAAGCACCACTTTCAGAATTGAAACTAAATCTCCATCAACCCCTTGTCTAGATGCGTGTCAGGGAAGATACCTCGGTCTAGCCCTGCTTTGGCCTTGTGGTCTTAGGGGAGGGAGATTCACTGCTCCTCACTGTGTCTGCACAATGGGAGGGTATGTGGGTGGCTTCAAGGTGCTCCCAATGTTAATGTTCCACTCACTGACCTCTGTCAAAATTCACAGTCACACACCCTCATAGGAGAGCTCAACTGCTTTGAGCACTCACAGCAGACGAAAGTGCCCCCTCATCCTGACCCCAGACCCTGTGCTGCATGTTCCACCCTCACAACAGCCTGCAGGGGAGCTCTGGTCACTTGTGCCCCTTTCACTGGGGAAAACACTGAGATTCAGGGAGCCCAAGAACCTGCCCTTGGTGACAGGGCTAGTGAGGGACACAGCTGGAACTTGAACTGCAGCTCATCTGATTTCAAGCCACTGGCTGTGCTGTGATGCCACCTCTATTCCCAAACATTCCTGGGTGACTTGTTTATTTGCCCATTTCACACATATTTACCAAGCACCTGCTATGCAGATGACACTATTCTTGTTCACAAAGGAGACATGGAGGAAATATAAGACACCAGCATATCGCTCCGGCTCATAACACAGGTCTGTGATCTCAAAGGGGAGTGTATTGGGGGCATAGGACCATCCCAAGTGTAGTGGACAGAATATATCACAACTATTTATAGCTATTTCTGTCTCATAATTTTTAATTTCTATTTTTATGATTGATAATATGCATGATATCCTGATATAGTAACATCCACACAAACGTATGTGATAAATCTTTAGTTAGGGTGCAATCAGCGAAGATTCACCAATTGTATTTCTAAGTCTATAGCCGTGCAACTATAAAATAACCATTCAAGGTTATTTGAGGATTAAAATGAGTAAATAAAATGAGTTATTTGATTAAAATGAATGTGGTATGAGCTCAGAGGCCAAGGATGATTGGGACAGGCTTGTAGAGAAAGTAGGAGCTGCATTAGGGTTGGTAGGTTCTATCCAGGCAGAGAGAGAGGAAGGAGGGCATCAAAGCCAATAAGAGAACATCACCAACCGCAGCTGGATTTGGGAATGTGCCCAACATAACTCAGGGAATGTGATCACTGCCCCTCTGCCCCTGCCTCATCCCTCAGACTCAGAGCCTGAAGAACATCAGTCAGCTCTGGGCCTACCCAGGCCAGCAGGAAAGCCCCTGCCCTGGCATGGGGCATGGCGAAACCCTCAAGACCTTCAGATCTTGATCCTTTGCCTTCTCCATCCCCAGTCCCCCCTATGCTTCCTCCCAGACCTAACTGCTCCCACTGCCCTGCCCTTCTAGCTCCTCCCACCCCACCTTGAGCCCTGGATCCATGTTCTCCATCCCCCACCTCCTTAGCCTCTGCCCCACTCTGCTCCCTTTTCCTGCCTTTGGCTGGAACTGGCTTCCCACAAGAGCCTACTTGTGCTCTCCTGAGTGGAGCTGCCCGTTCTCCAACACCCAGAGCCACATGAGTGGCCGGAGGCTTTCTCCTGGGTCCCTGAGGCCACCTTTGTTTCTTGGGCCCTGCCTACCATGAGGTTCACATATCCAACCCAGCCCCCATCAGCCCCCTTCTTGTTTCTGTCATCCATTCCCCTGCAGGTCCCTCTCTTCAATCCTCAAGAGCTTTTCCTCTGGTTTCCATTCATACCACATGACCACCCTCCTGTCCCCACATCCTCCGTGCCTGACCTTCTCCAGGAGAGGGTGGCCTCTCCCTCTCAGCCACATCAGTCACCCGTGTCTGTCCACACCTGGGGGTTGCCTCCACCAGGAGTTGATCCACCTCTGGAACATCCACTTCTACTCTGGCCACATCTCAACCATAGCTGGCCTTGACTTCACAGAGACGCACAGTGCTTTAATGGCCTCAATCTCCCTTCTGTCTGTCCCCACCTATTTCCACTTCCTTCCAGCCCACAGCCTGGACAATTCCATGGAAGGGCTGTCCCTCTTCTTGACTGAGTGGCCAACCCCTTGGGCTGTGCTCTGGGTCCATTCCCTTCAGCTTTCTCAGGCAGATAAATTGTTCCTTCAATTTTCCTCCCTCTCCCTGCATCTTCCCCTGCACTCTTGCTCTCTTCTCTCTCTTCAGGAAATTTATTTATGCTCTCATGTTTCTCCACATTAATAACAGAACAACTCCTTGGCTTCCCCTTGCCACTGTCCTGTTTTTTGTTCTCCTTTATGGTCAGGCTTCCTGACATTGTCTCTATTTTTCTCACTTACCATTCACGGCTCAAACCCATACTAGCTGGCTTGGAGATTTCACCATCACAGTGGAGTCACCCTTGACAAGTTCAACAGGGGCTAGGCTCTGCTGTTGGTGGGCTCTCGGCAGCCTCGACCACTCTTTCCCTGCGTAGCCTACCCACTCTGCCCCTGCTGCCTTTCCCACCCTGACCCTATTTCTCAGGCTCCTCCACAGCACCCTCATGGTGCGCACACCTCTCACATGCCAGCACTCCAGTGCTCTGATCCTCTCCCCACTGTGATCCCCGTGACCTCAGCTGCCACCTGCTGCTGTTAGTCACTCACACCAGCGTTCTGTAACCTGGATCCTCTCCAACTTCCAAATCACCGGTGGTCCCTGCCTGCTCGTCTGGATAGCCCACAGATGTCTGGAACTCAGGTGAGTGCATCCATCTTTCCCCAAAACCTCCTTATCATCCTGCTCACCTGTTTCCCACCAACTCCAAGGCAGAAATCTCTGAGTCTTGCTAGACTTCTCTCTCACTCCTGATGGCCAAACAGTTATAATAGCAGCAAATAGGAAGGCTAAGGGTCATGGTATTGTGCATCCCAGACGGAGATAAATCACTTTCTGGAACCAGGCTAAAGTGCCAAGGGTATGGAGTCTCGGCACCCAGACAGTGAAGATGTCCCCACCATGCACATTATGTGACCACATGGGCTCCCTGCTCTGTACCTCATGCCACCCTCAATCACTCCCCTCCCTCGTTCTGTCTTTTAGAACTATTTCTATCTCCCTAAAGTTTCCATTTTCCTTCAGAAGTTAGCAACTTCCATGTTTTCATGCCCTTGTAAACTTCCACAGACTCTGCTGTGGGACGTGAGTCTTGGCCATTTTGTACAAAAAGCTTCCCTATGGTGGAGGGGGGGGAGTCATTTAGACTCACAGTGATGGTAGAGGGTGGAAAACTATAAGAATGTCCTCCACTCCAGCTGCAACTTGCTTCTCCCCACTTTGGTATGTCTGGAGACCTAAAACATTCAATGTAGCTCATGTGCCAAAGTTCATCCTTTGCTACTAATGTGAGACTCATTCCCTTAGCTAGCCTAACTGCTCTTGCTATGCAAGCAGGCCATCTGTCCCTTACGTAACCTCGGGTTACCTTGCAAAACACTTCTTCCACCTGTCTCTGAGAGAGTGTCACAGGCCATATGAAAGCATGGCCCATATGGTCTCTATGATAGCACATTTTGGGTTCCATTCACCTCTGATGCTCTGTCTTCCCCACCATTGAGGGCCTGTTGTGGAAGTTGAAGAGAGAAACCAGTGACAGCAGCAGGACACTGGGGAGTCCAGACCCTTGGGCCACTCAATGAGCAGTGGGATCTGGTGTTCTCACCTGTAGGTTAGGTGCCACAATACTTACCTGGCCTATGCAGATGTAAAGAAGATGAATGGAGGTGTTCCATGTAAAGCAGTGAGATTCTCATATTTGAGGGTGTATCAGAGACACAGATCACTGGGCCCTACCCTTGGAGCTTCCGATGCAATGGATCTGGGGTGGGGCCTGAGAACTGGCATTTCTAACAAGTTCCCAGGTAATTCTGCTGTAAGTGCAGCAACCTTATCCTGAATCCCTCATCAATACAGCAGGCTCATACAAATGCAGGCCACTCCCACCCAAACTGGAGGGATGGTCTGGCCCTGCACTTTGGCTCAGCTGACAGTCGTGCATCCCTTGACATCAGCTTGGTTCTGTGCCTGGACTCACTCTTGGCTCATTTCCTAACTTCCTCTGTGTCATTTTACTCTGTCTGGAGAGCAGAAAGAGGAATCAATCGCTGTTAATGGTGTGCCAGCCATAGGTAGGTGGTAGTGATGGCCATCAGAGGGTGCTCTGCCTGTTTTCAGGTTAGATTCAGATATTCCTTTCTAACTGTTGTGTTTTCTCTGTGCCCCAACCATGGGAGTTTTAAAAGGACACAAAGGGGGCGCCTGGGTGGCTTGGTCGGTTGAATGTCTGACTTCGGCTCAGGTCATGATCTCACAGTCCGTGGGTTCGAGCCCCGCTTCGGGCTCTGTGCTGACAGCTCAGAGCCTGGAGCCTGTTTCAGATTCTGTGTCTCCCTCTCTCTCTGCCCCTCCCCTGTTCATGCTCTGTCTCTCTCTGTCTCAAAAATAAATAAACGTTAAAAAAAAAATTAAAAAAATAAAAAATAAAAAAATAAAAGGACACAAAGCCATGCCTCTGCAAAGGTAGACAAATGTTATCAATTACATTTAGAATACTCTCTGTTTCCTCTGGCACTCTGAACTCCCTGACCAGTACCCACAGAAGGACTTTACACACAGGGCAGATGCCAGCCCTGGAAAGGAAATGGAATGAACACATTTGCTGAGGTCAGAGCATGAGCATAGCCTCAACCCAGGCCAGCACTGATCCCCAGGGGCAAAGCCTCAGAGTCTCC
Source organism: Panthera onca (assembly GCF_046562875.1). NCBI lineage: Eukaryota > Metazoa > Chordata > Mammalia > Carnivora > Felidae > Panthera > Panthera onca. The sequence goes on along the minus strand of NC_138347.1, from coordinate 128,846,003 downwards.
CCGGCTCCTTCCTCTCTGCCCTCTGTCTGCAGGAGGGACTACATAAACAGCTTTTACCTTGAGCCCCCAGCCAAATGTCTCCCCTGTTTCCCTCAGCCAGCAAGGGCTGATCATATCTGCACAGGAAGAAGGGGGCTCATTCTCAGAGGGCTGAGGTGTATGTGCTCAAGAACATACGAAGCTGCTGAGGCAGGGGTTGAGTTTCTCTGGATGAAGCCTCAAAGTATTTGATATTTTTTTTGGCAAATGCTATAATAAAACAGTACTCACTTCCTTACCAAGACCCAGATCTGATTTAAAACAGCCATGTTTTAATAACGCCGGTGGAGCAGTGCCTGGATCACTGCCTGCTGCTCAAAAGATGCTCAATAAATATTTGTTGAATGAATGAACGCATTTATTCCAGGATAATCTGTCCATTCTTGAAGATTTGACACGGTCCTGGCTACTCTCCTCTATAACTGAGTTTTTCCTGTTTCTTTTAATCCTTTCTTTCTTAAAGTTCTCAGATGGGGCATAAAACAAATCCTCTTCCATCCTGCAGCTGGCTGCTTGGGAACAATGGATTGGTCACTCAGCAGCTCACAAATGAAAGTCCCCTGGCCACAGGCTCCCTGTCCACCTGGCCAGCTTGGCTCTCCCCTCCATGGGTCCCACCCCAGAAGAAACCCTCAACTACCTTCTGATGGCCCCCCTACTGGAAGCAGCATCCATGGCTGCCTCCCATTCTCTGGAGATAAAAGATCCAGGAATCCACAAGGGCAGGGTGTCCTCTGATTGCTGTGAGGGCATCCCTTCCCTTGTAGATTCCTCATCAACTGATGCTCCCAATTCCCAGGCCTCAGATTTGGGACCTTGAAAGAGGACTAAAGAACAAAGAAGGGCCAGGGATGGGGCCAAGGGTCAATAAAAGGCAGAGGAAAGATTTTTTTAAAGAGTTGATTTGGTCACCAAATGTAAACAAACCTGTCTTGCCCAGAGCTGAGAGTTGGGAAGATCTGCTCACAGCTCGGCTTCTTTTCGTGCCTGGCTCACTTTGTTGAATGGACTCTCAGCCCAAACAAATTCAGGCATAGGTCTTCCCTTAGAGAAGTCAGTCTTGCTGGACAAAGCCACCTTACTGAACAAACTGAGGATTGATGGGGGGTGGGAGGGAGAGGAGGGTGGGTGATGGGTATTGAGGAGGGCACCTTTTGGGATGAGCACTGGGTGTTGTATGGAAACCAATTGGACAATAAATTTCATATATTGAAAAAAAAACAAAGCCACCTTACTTAAAATGGCTAAATAACGTGATGATGTGGCATAAGTTAAAGAAGTCAGCCTAGGGCACACCAGGGTATAATAAAATGATTACTGACTTTGATGTTTAGATTGAAATAATTCATAGCCATTTACAAAAATGCTAAAGTTTATGTACCGAACATCATTTCAAGCACCCCCATGGAATATGCTCCTTTCTTGGGCAGTGTTGCCCAGGCTCCTGGTCGGGGGAGAATCCCTTGCTCCAGTGGATGACTGTTGTCTCCCAGTCCAGCCAGGCAGGGCACAGCTCATGCTGGATTGGGGGTGGACAGCGTGGCCCATCTGGGTCACGTGATCCAAAGTCACAGCCCCAGGTTTCCTTCTCTGGGTTCAGAGGCCAAAATGACTTTTAGGAGCTCCTAAAAGCAGAGTGAGCAGGAAGCCTGCTCCTCAAGTCTACCAAGGCTGGGGTCTGCCTGCTGCCCCCCAGCTCGGCCCCTAGCCTGCACACACCAAAAGCCATGCAACTCCCCTCTTGTCTTGCTAATTCTTTCAACACTAGGTCCAGCTCGTGACCTGGCATCTGTAGGGAAACCACGATGAGAAGAAATATGAGGTTCTAGCAGGTTTTTGCCTCAACCTGCCAGTTATTTTAGCCAAGGCTGATGTAGAGGGTAACGTGGCTGCTGACCCGCCTAAATCTGGGGGCTGGGCAGGAGCCCAATCCATGACTCCCTCCCAAGGCCAACAGAGGTGTCAACACATCCCCAAAACACTGTGCAGGGAGGCGAAGCAGAGCACGCTCCAGACGTTGTGTTTAGGAGCAGTGTTCGTCCCAAAGCATTTCACAAGCATATGAGTAAACAAATTAGTCTAAAATGTGACACTTTACAGGATAAATGAACAAGACTGATCTGTTTTCAAATATCAAATATTTTGCAATAAATATTGATTTTGCTGGCATATCTCCAATCCACAAGTATTATTAATAGGGCTTGCAAGTGTTGTAGATGTCTAAGAATAAAGAAATCTTATTATTTATTTTACAAATGCATACAATGGTGTCGTTAACCTGGACAGTGTCATAGCAAATACCAGCTCTGCTCTTACGTGGGAATCACTCACAAAAATGTTCACTGCGTCATCCTCACCCAAGTGCAATGTCGAGGTGGGTGTCTTCGATCGGGCTTGCCTTTCTTCCTTTCTGAAAGCGTGTTTATGAGTGGACCTACGGGACATTACGTTAAGTGAAATGAGTCAGACAGAGAAAGACAAATATCATATAATTTCACTCATATGTGGAATCTAAAAACCAAAACAAATGAACAAACAAAACAACAAAAACAGACTCATAAGTAACAGAGAACAAACGGGTGGCAGCCAGAGGGGAAGGATGTGTGTGAGCATGTGGGGGGTGAAATAGGTGAAGGGGATTAGGAGATACAAACTTCCAGTCATAAAATAAATAAGCCAGGGGTGCCTGGATGGCTCAGTCAGTTAAGCGTCCAACTTTGGCTCAGGTCATGATCTTGCAGTTCATGGGTTCAAGCCCTGCGTCGGGTTCTGTGCTGACAGCTCAGAACCTGAAGCCTGCTTTGGATTCTGTGTCTCCCTCTCTCTCTGTCTCTCCCCCACTCATGCTCTGTGTGTGTGTCTCTGTCTCAAAAAATGAATAAACATTAAAAAAATTTAAAAAAATAAGCTACTCCCAAGTAAAGTACAGCATAGGGAATATAGTCCATAATATTGTGGTAACTTTGGTGAAAGATGGCTAACTAGACTTACATAATGCATATAAATGTCAAAACACTATGTTTTCTGTACACCTGGAGCTAACATTATAGTGTATGTCAACTACACCTCAATTTAAAGTGTATTTATTTATTTTGAGAAAGAGAGAGACACAAGGCATGAGCAGGGGAGGGACAAGAGAGAGAGGGAGAAAGAAAGAGAATCCCAAGCAGGTTCTGCACTGTCAGTGCAGAACCCAATGTGGGGCTTGAACCCACAAACGGTGAGATCATGATCTGAGCTGAAGTCAAGAGCTGGACACTTAACTGACTGAGCCACCCAGGTACTCCCAACTATACCTCAATTTTTTTTTAAGTATTCATGTGTATCTTAGTCCTTTGGGGCTGTTATGACAGAATAGCCTGGTTTAGAAACAACAGAAATTTATTTCTCACAGTTCTGAAGGCTGGAAGCCCAAGGCTGAAGCACTGGCAAATTCTGTATCTGGTGAGAACCTACTTCCTGGTTCACAGATAGCTGTCTATTCACTGTGTCCTCACAAAGTGGAAGGGGTGAGGGAGCTCTCTAGGGTCCCTTTTATAAGGACACTGATCCTGTTCTTGAAGGCTCCCCCTTCAGAACTTAATCTCTTTCCAAAGGTCTTACCTCCAAACACCATCATGGTGAGGATTAGGTCACAACATATGAGTTTTGGGGGGACACAAACAGTGTCTTTAGAATGGGAAAAGAAAGAAAACCCAAAGAGACCATTGAAGTATAAGCTCAGAGCACTGTGCAGATGGTAACTGCTATACAAGCTAATGCACTGATATGACTTCTGTGGGGCTAGGGACTGGGCATCAGTAAGACTGGCGAAAGGCTGCATGCACTTTGTGGGACCTGAGAAAGGGGCATGATGCCAGAGGAGGACAGAATCTGCCCTCATGTGTGGATCTTTGACAAACCTCAGTTCTTTACTACTAGTTACAAGTTCCTTGCAGAGTCTGATGTGGACAGCACACACCAGTGGATATAAGCACCAGGTCAGGGTTATCAGATAAAATGCTGGATGCCCAGTTCAATGTGAATTTCTGATTAAAAAAAAGATTGCATGGAACATACTTATACCAAAAAATTTGTAATTTATTGAAAATTCACATTGAAGTAGGCGCTTATATTTTTACTTGATAAATCTAGCAACGCTACACTAGGTGGCTGAGGGCCATTAGGGACTAAGTCCAGGGTGCTGGTGACAAGCATCCAGCCTGGCCAGGCCTCTCCAGACTATACAAGCTAATGCAGGTTGGAGGTGCCCACTGGTCAGGTGGCAGCAAAGCCACGTTTGAGTGACCTCCCAGAGAACAGGTTCATTTAATCCATTCTATAAGCATGTGTCCTTGTACTAGCATTTCATCTCAGACACACGAAGCATTTCAGTGAGATAAAAATAAGCAACAGCCACATTTAATGCGAAGATTGAGGGTGACAAACTGAATCTAGATACTTCATATGAAATGTGTTATTGTTTCTTTGTTTGAGGTCACAGATGTCAAAAGCTTAATGGGAGAAGGACTTAAAAGAGATCATTCTCACTGTTGACTTGCTCTGTGAGTTGGGAAAAGACTGTCATTATTTTATCTGAAATGCAGAACTGTGTATTCCTGAGGAATGTCAAGCATCCACCAAGACACATACAACACAGGTGGAGCCCCTGGCGGCAGGGGGGGGGGGGGGTGGGCAACAGGTGAAGGGACCAGGAGAGTAAGCCTCAGGCATAACTGGACCAGTTTACAGGGGCCATGAAAGGGAAGCAGGGCCAGCTGTGGGCAGACAAGCAGTGTGCTAACCGGGAAAGATGTTCCTAAGGATGCACGGTGTCTGGTCATGTGTGTGCATGTGCGTTGTTGCTGTTGGGGGCACTCTGGAGAATAGGGGCCCACAGTGGCTGTCCAGCAGAGCCCCAGGGCCTGGGAGGGCAATGGTCAAGGGCAAAGCAGGCATGACCCATGTGGGAGGGGACATGGGAAGCTGGGGGTTGGTAATCCAGAGAGAAAGCTAGGCCTGGTCATGGCCAGTCCCATGGGAGAGACCTGCTTGAAGAATAGGAGACTCAGGCTCAGAAGTCTTGGGGGGGACCCCAGGGTCTCTGGGGTGAGTGAGGCCTGAGTCGGAGTAGTCAGGGCCTGCCTGGCCTGCCACCAGATTGGGTAGGAGGAGACAGTGAGGGCCAGTCACCCCTTGTGACTTGGTGGCTTGGGTGGACAGAGGTATTGGAAGCCATGCTGTCTGGCACAGACTGTTAGGACGTGGGTCAGGAGTTTTGCTCCCGCCTTTCCTTGCTGTTGGCCAGTCAACCAGCAGTGCTCCACCAATCCTAGACCTGACAGCGGGTTCTCTGGTCCCAACTCTGGCACCAGTGCCTGCTTCTCTGTGGGCAACCACGCCTCCTCTCAGGAGCTGTTTTCTTAGCAGTACAAATAAGGAGGCCCAGACAGCTACAGTGGGTGTGCTCTGGGGGGTCACAGCACCTCTCTTCAGGTGGGCTGGGCTGGCGGATCGTGGCTCCTGAGCCCCAGTCTCTGTGCAGGATGGCCGTCTTGGCCAGGGCCTCTCATGAAGGCGCCTGAGCCGGCACACGTCATGTCATTGCTTCCCCACCTTTCTTGGTGTTTAATCAAGGGGATCTGAAAGTGAAAACAACTGGAAGAAAGTGAAACCTGACCTTTCCCCTTCTCTGGGGGAGACACCAGCCCAAGTGGTGGAGACAAAGGTCACTCTGTGCCTCTTGAAATGAAATGAAAACCCAGAGAAGCCTGTGGGATTTCCTCATTCCTCGTCCTCTGTCAGCAGGTCCCGGGACACAGCAGGCCCCATAAAAGCTGTCATTACAGTCCTGTCAGCCAGGTGGCCAGGCAGCCTGCCCCGCCCCATCCTGCACTAGGGCCAGCAGGGCTGCTGAAGACAGAAGGCGATTTCCTCACACACCCACCATGCAGAGAATCTCACACACACTTGGGCATGCACGGCCATTGTCCATACACAAAGCGCACTGTGACCCCGCACTCACCCGTACACGGGGCCACCCTCACACCTGAGCACGTCACCCATCCTCAGGTACACACACTCAGGACACCCCACCATAGTGCTCCCCAGGTACGAGACTGCAAACACATACCCCTCCCTGCAGCCCGCCTTCACACACATCCACCCCGGCAAACAGATGCATCAGTGGACATGGGACACGCTGCACTCTTGTCTATCCACCCATCCCTGTCCACACATACACCCACTTCACACACACATACCCTGGTGCATGGCCTCGTTGCTGAGGGACATCAAGCCCCTGGACAGACCTGGGACATCCTCTTCCTCCCTCCACACCAGTCTTGAAATGACCTTCACCACCTCTCCTCCATGAGCTAGGCTGTGCCCCATAACTGCATGTCATTGTGCACTGACCCAAAGGGCACTCAACACTTAGCCCTTTAAAGGCCAAGCCACCCCCCACAATCTGCGTTCCCCACATGTATAACCTGGAGTTACTGGATGAACTGGGCATCCTGGCCATCTGAGCTCTGGCGTATCGATACAGTTCTTATTTTCACATTAGAGAAGTTCTTCTAAGCTGCAAAAAACACAGACATGCTCAAGTTAGTGGGAGTGGTGGCTGTTTGCTGGAAAGGAAGAAACAGGACAGACAGAGAGATACTTGGGCTGGGCTCCAGCACCGTCTTATAGTCAGGACTCATGGTTTAGTATTAAGACAGCCTTAATAATGATGATAGTGAGCATTTACTGAGCACTTGGCCCACCTGGGTCCCAGACACAACACTAGATGCACCCATTATCATGTGATTCTCACAATAGCCTTGTAGAGTCCCATTACTGCCATTTGAGATGGATGTTAAGGCTTAGAGAGATTTCTGACTTGTCCAGAGTCCTACAGCTGGCATGTGCACGGCTGGGATGCAAACCCAAGCTGTCAGGATCCCAGCAATGTAGCACAGGAGAACCACTCTGCCAAGGTGACCCCCTGTCTTGATGCTCTCCTGCCCTGGTGGGTCTGCTATTCTCTCAAGATGACTTCCCCACACCTCTGCCTCTCTCCTTTCTCTCTTTCTCAATCTCTCTCTCCTCCTGAAAATCTTCCCCTGCTTCTTCTCTGCATGTCCTGACTCAAAGCTTCCGGAGAGAGGATCTTCAGGGTCAGCTGGGGTCCAGTCAGTGTGGAACCACTCTGAAAGCAAAGCACTTGCCGGGCCGGACCCACGCGCCAGACTCCTTTCCTTCTCACCAGGGAGCAGCTGCCTTCGGGTGGGAGACAGTCAGCTGTGGTCAGGGCAGCTGCTTATGGTCAGTCCACATCAGAACCCTGTGGGTGGAGTAGACACTCTACCAACCACAGATTGTCCACTGTGGCTTATTGGAAATCTTTACTGAACATATTTCTCATTTCCTGACTTTGTAAGATTCATCTAGTAGGCATAATTGAACTTTTAAAACAATTAGGGTTTTATGATTCCTGAGACATTATTCTGAATTCCAACTGGATCAGCCTGCAGAAGTAGGAGGTAGACAGCGCTCATGTATGGTGACAGCCAGGAAACTCCCTAAACATCTTTTAAAAATGCATTCCTGTTTGGTTATTTGCTTTCACCTCAATGTGGAGGCAACAATGGGAAGGAAATTCCCTGGCAGTGGGTTCCTGTGAAATCAGGCATCATGGTCTTAGCTGCAAATGCAGGCAGGCCCCGGGGGATGCAGCTTCCTCCTATGGATCTTCCAGCTCAGGCTGTTGAGGGGCCTCAGGGACTCCTCAGACATGTGGGGACCTGAGCCATCTCCTCAGTCATCTCCCTTCCCAGGAGCCTCCTCTGCTGACAGGACAGAGGTGGGGCTCTTGGGTCACTCTGGCCTCATAACACCCACAAGCACAGGCTGCTAATCCAGTCCTGGAACTGTCAAGAAAAGCCCATTTTAGTTTGATCCTTTGCACAAAGAGATTAGAGGCCACAGACCTTGACATCTGTGTGTTGTTGGCTTCTGTAAGAAAACATCCATATTTCTGGGGAAGCATGAAGGATGGAGCAAAAGTCCAAAACTCATCATTGAAAATACTTGAGGGGCGGCTGTGTGGCTCAGTCCGTTGAGCGTCTGACTTCCACTCAGGTCATAATCTCGTGGTTTGTGAGTTCGAGCCTCCATTGGGCTCTGTGCTGACAGCTTTGAGCCTGGAGCCTGCTTCAGGTTTTGTGTTTCCCTCTCTCTCTGCCCCTCCCCCACTGGAGCGCGCCCTCTCTCTCTCTCTCTCTCTCTCAAATAAAAACATTAAAACTAAAAAATACTTGATAGGGACTGAATATTCACACCCAAAGCTGCAGTGTGAATTCTGAACTCATCCAACGTCAGACAGGATTTCCCTGTGGATCTGAAACCCCGTATGCCAGCAGCTACCGTGGAGCCAATGCTTCTGCAGGACAGTCTGTTCCTTTGGGGCTTGACCCCCTGGCTGACCAAGGAGAGCTGAACTTGACTTTTCAACTCAGAGGCTACTGGGAGCAAGGCCTCAGGGCTGGAATTCAGAGCTTTCTCCCTGGAGGCCCCGGGGTGCGTCAGCCAGGGAGGGGCTGGGAGCTCCCATTTTCCTAAGCCAGGAGCCAGTCAAACGAGGAAATTGCCTCAGAGCACTTGCTGCAGTGCGACAGTTACATGACAACAGAGCAGCACTCACAGCTACACCAGGCGGGCCTAGATTTAAGGGGAGTGTGTGTGGGTGGCCCTGTGTTGCCGAGAAAACCCATGTTTTGTTTATTTTTTCCTGTTACTCTGCAGAAGAAATGAGACTTTCTACCAAGGTTTTAACAGGATTTCTACCCCAGCACCTGACTTGGAAACCCTTCCAAGAGGGTCAGTATTCACGGCACTGATATGTGGGTCTCATTCCTTTGACCTTTAGCCTGACTGTTGACCAAAGCAGTTGAAAGGGGATGCCTGGTCTGAAAGGGGGACAGGGTTAGGTGATTCTGGGGAAGGCCAGTGGATTATATCTCATGACTCAATAAGTCTAGTGCAGGACAGGAGAGGACAGGAGAGGAAAGGAGGGGAGAGGAGAGGAGAGGGTCATCTGACAGCAGCTTCCTGGAGCCCTGCTTTCTCATTGGGAGGATCGGAGACACCACAGCTCAGAGGCAACCATTTGACAAAAACAGATCTCCCAAACCTGGCAGCCCAGAATGGCCAGACAGGACCTCCGGAGCATGTGGAGGGACGAGGGGCTTTGGGCACAGGGCCCTGGATTTTCGCCCAGCCCTTTCCAGAGAACAGACTTTTCTCTCTTCTGCTAACAGGAAAAAGGAGAGAAGCTGCATTTTCCATTTCAGTCGATGGGACCAACACCCTTCCAGAAACCCCTCCTCGTGGAACCTCAACAGGGTACGTTCCTGAGGGTCTCCACCCAGAGATGGCCCCCATGGTACTGTCAGGACTCCTCTTGAGCTACTCTTCTGGGACCCAGGGAGGCAGGGGGTGGACCAAGGGGCCCTTGGGGGATTAAGGTTTGGGGCCAGTGTGTGTGTGTGTGTGTGTGTGTGTGTGTGTAGGAGAGGAACAGAGCAGCACCATTCTCTGGGCTTGCTAGCATTCAATGAATCCCACCCAGGCCCACTCTATTGGTTTCCCGGGGCTGTGTAACAAAGTAACACAGGCTGGGTGGCTGAAGCAGCACACATCTATTGTCTCACAGCTCTGGAGGCTAGAAGTCCAAGATCAAGGTGTCAGCAGGCTTGGTTTCTTCAGAGGCTTCTCTCCTTGGTTTTTAGATGGTCATCTTCTCTCTGTGTCTTCACATCATCTTCCCTCTGTGTGTGTCCATGTCCAAAATGCCTCTGCTTATAAGGCACCGGCCACATAGGATTAGAGCCCACCCTAATGACCTCACTTTAATTTAATTATTTCTTTAAAGACCCCCATCTCCAAATATCACATTCTGTGATATCCTGGGGGTGAGGACTTCAGCATATTAATTTGGGAGGGCACCATCCAGCCCATAACACCTTCTGGAAGCAGCAAGCACCTTATCCCATATGGGCAGTTATGCACCACACTCATAAAGGCAATCCTGCATTGCCCACAAAGCATGTTCACACATGATTTCTCCTTCAATCCCTTTACTTCCCCCCAAAGTCAGCAGAGAAGGCAATTTTGTCTTATTTAAAACTTTTTTTTAATGTTTATTTATTTTTGAGAGAGACAGAGTACTGTCAGAATCTGAAGGGGCCAGAATCTGAAGCAGGCTCCAGGCTCTGAGCTGTCAGCACAGAGCCCGACACGGGCCTCAAACTCATGAGCTATGAGATCATGACCTGAGCCCAAGTCGGAGGGACGCTTAACTAACTGAGCCACCCAGGTGCCTCATCTTGTCTTATTTTTATAAACGAGACACCTGAGAGGTGAAGCCAGGGGCCCTGAGTGCTTCTGCCAGCAAGTGAGTGAGCAGGGCTGAGTTCTCCTAGCTCACTGTCTGGGGCCAGAACACTTCCTGCCAAGGAGGGAAGAAAATATTTCCTCTGAGAAGAGTCTCACGCCCCAATCAAGTTCATGGGTGCTCACTCTACTTGTCCTATTCAATTTGCCAGAGCTTCATCTCATAACATTTATTTGTCACTTCTCCCTGCAGTTGGCTCTCTCACTCTGCTGGGCAACTCACGTGTATTACATCTCAAAATAAATCATAAGAAGATAAAAGTAAGCAGCTAGTCAGTGCTGGAGGAGTGCTCTGAACTCAGATAAAGGTAATTCAGAAGCCTATGCTGTTTACAGGATTGTGACCTTCAAAAAAATTTGTGTATTTATTAAGGGCCCACTTTATCCCAGGCACTGTTCAACGTGCTGTTCAGGATTCTTGGGATTCATCACAACACACACTCATCTCTGGCCGTATGGAGCTTACAGTCACCCAGAGGGAGACAAACAATAAATACAATGAGTAAGTAAATCATGTCATCCATTAGAAAGTGATAAGCTGTGGAAAAAAGAAAAGATGCAGGGTCAGGTGATCAGGAATGCTGGGGGTGGGGAGAGGGCAAGTTGCAGTATTAAATAGGTTGGTTTGGGAAAGCCTCATGGAGAGGGCGATGTTTAAACAAAGACTCTGAAGGAATGAATGAATTAAACGATGTGGATGTCTGGAGAAGAGTATTCCAAGCAGAGAGAACAAGTGCAAAGGTCCTGGGGCAGGAGTGTGTCTGATGTACTGCAGGAACAGAAAGGAGGCTGGGTGGCTGTGGAGAGGAAGAGAGTGCAAGAGATGAAATCAGTTGAGAATAGTGACCAGCTGTTGTAGAGCTCACAGACCACTGCCATGACTTGGGCTTTACTCTCAGAAATGGGACCACTGGAGGGTTCTGAGCAGAGGTGGGGCAGGGTGTGGTCCAACTTACCTTTCAGTAAGATCACTGCAGCTGCTGTGCTGAGAACTGACTGCAAGGGAACAAAAAGGAAGTAGAGACATCAGTTAAGACGCTTTTGAAATAGTCCAGACAGTGGCTTGGACAAGGTGGGCCTGGTGTGGAAAGTGACAGACTCTGCTGCCATTTGCTGCTGTTTCTCCTCCTCCTTCTTTCTGGAAAGTCTGTGGAATGGGGCCAACTGCATTCTAGCCCCGCTGGTGTGGGGATTTATTGGTGGTCCCAATAAGCAGTTCTGAGGCCAAAAAAGCTGTTTCAGTTCTCTGGATATCAGTTTTCTTGTTTAGAAAACAGGGCAAAGCAGGGTTAACAATGCCAACCTCACAAGGCTACTTGAGAATTACCTCTGACGATGGGTGTGAAGTGCTGAGTAACAGGTGCTCAGTTACAGATGGCTCTCTGCAGGCCCTCCAGACTCCAGGTCCTGAATCCTGTCTCAGATTAGGGCTCCAAGCCCTTGCCTTCCTGCTCCCCAAATGGAAGGAGGGACGGATCATTCTCTGAATCCTCCAGAATGGAAGGACTTCAGGGCACATGCCACTATGCAATCTTTCCCTCCTTTGGGGGGTAGTGCTCACAAATGGGTGCAACCCCCTGTGAGGCCCCAGAGGCAGAGCCCGAGGTCACAGGGGGAAGCAGCTTAGGGAGGCCCAGGGAACCACAGATGAACTTCATGTCTTCTGACTCTCAGGGGAGAGTCTGCAATGAGCACTAGATTAGGAGTCCAGCAACTTGCATCTCTCTTTTTGAGATATGGTTGATATATACCATTATATTAGTTTCAGGTGTGAACACAATGATTTGATATTTGTATATACTGTGAAATAATCACCACAAGAAGTCTAGTTAACAGCACCCTGTATTTCTATAACAACTCTGCCAGTTTCTAGTTCCGTATACTTGAAAAATGACTTTTCTCTGGGCCTCAGTTTCCCCATGCGACAAATGCAGATGTTGGCAAAATTTCTGTGCTTCTCTCCAGCTTTCTGGTGGTTTTCTGGGCTTGAAGAGGAGCCCAGGCAGTTGTGGAGTCATGGATTTACTCACTTCCTTGTTTTCCTACATGACTTGGCCCTATTCCCTGGCATCCACTTCTCCCCAGCTAAGCTCTTAACTTGGTCTGAGCCAATTCTACATGGAGGACGGGTGATCTGACGTGGGGTCAGAGAGTCCTGGGACAAACCTGGACCACACAGCCTTACTCTCTCCCCTCAAGGTGTGAGATGCTTCTAAGAGATGAGGGGGATGGTCACAGTGGCAGGAGGTTACATGGTCCAGCTGGAAGGTCCCTCAGAGACCCTCCTTTTACAGGTGGGAAAGCTGAGGCTATGAGAGGGAAGGGACTTGTCCAGGACTCACAGAGGTCACTGGAAACATCTGTTTTTTTTTTTTAAAAATAAACAACACGTTTATTAAGGTATAATAGGCATGCATTGAACTGCACATGAAGTGTACAATTTGGTGTGTTTTGACACTAAACTATCACCTCCAGAAACTTCCTTATCTCCCTCCCTCTGTCATCTCCCTCACCTCGCACTCCAGGCAACCACATTCTGCTTTCTATCACTGTCAATTAGTTTTTGCTCTACTTGAAGGCAGAGCTCCCAGGACTGGTTGGCAGATTGGGGGTGGGCTGTGGGAGAAAGAGAGGGTGACCAAGATTTTGGCCTCAGGACTAGAAGGCTGTAGTTGCCATAATTTGAGGTAAGGGTGGAGCAAAGCTGGAAAGAGCTTCCAGAGCTCAGCTTTGGACATGTGTTCGAGCTGTCGAGTGGTCCCCGGGTGGGAAAGGGTTGGTGGTGGTTGGCCATCCAAGTCTGGGGTTCCAGAGCATCTGGGCTGAGATACACAGAGAAGGACTGACAGCCAGGGACTGGACAGTTCCCCCAAGGAGTGTAGGTAACAACAAGGCCTTGGCTCTCGTACACTAACAGGTCATTAGGGCTCTCTAGAAAATGTACCCTGGCTCCCAAGTCTGCCCCTCATTCAGGGGTCAGGCCTCCCTTAGCCCTAGAGAGGGAGACTTTTGAGGGCAGAGCTATGTCATTCCATCTGAGTTTTCGCCTGGTGCCTGCACAGTGCCTGGTCCTTTATAAGAGCCTGGTACATGTTTGTTGAACAATGGGGCTGGGAAGGGCAAGAAAAACTCTCCCCACCTCTCCAAATTTGCAGGAATCCACTTCTGCTTTTTTCTCAGAGCCATGAATCACAGGAGCAGGACCGCTTCCAATAGACCTTCCCCTAACCCTCACCTCTGGCCCGTGATTCTGCAGACAAAGAAAAAGCAAAATGACGTTCAATTCACCTTTCCCTCAACTGACCTCCCAAGAATCCCATCGGCTAGGTCTTCTCATCCCACTCTACAGATGAGGAGAGTGGGGCTCCAGAGAGAGGGTGGGGAGATGTGAATGCATGGTCTCTGAATCCACTGCTGACCCCCCTCCCCCCACCCCACAAGGAGGAAGTTCTCTTGTAAGGTGGAGGGGCCCTTGGTGACATTGCATGAAGGCTTGACAGAATCTGCCTTTGGCTGTCCCCCACTGGGCACTGCCCCTTCCATAGGTCTTTCCTTCCTCTGTAAACCAGTGATAAGACAAGCCACTCCCCCTCAATCTTCTTGCCCAGCACCACCCTTTGGCACCCTATCCTCACCTGTGCTCTCCGTATGAGACCCGTAATGCCCCTTACTCTGTCCTAAAGAACCTTCTCTGGGCCATGCCTGCCTCCTCCCACTTCAGGTGTGTGCAGGCCCACGTGGCAGTACATTCTGATGCCCCCAATCCTGCTCAAACATTCACTTTGCCCAATAAACACAGCTGGGGTGCTCCCATTTTATCTGGTCTGGCACACAAGTGACAGGCACTATCTTAGCCCTCCTGTGGCTGGTGAGGGGAAGTCAAGGGCTCAATTTCAGGTCATTAACCATGACCATAAGGAGCACTCTGGAGGAAAAGTTCAGGTTATGGGATAGAGAGACCAGCCATCCCAGGGTCCATGAAGGTATCTGAAGATGTGAGGGGAAAAATGGAGCTGGTGGATGAGCATAAGTCAGCAAGGGGAAGACATGAGGAGAGAACATTCCTGGTGGGGGAGAAAGTGGGACAGAGCTGTGAGGGGCAGAGAAGGCCTGTGTGCCTCAAGAGGAGACCAGGTAGGGGACTTAGAAAGTCTGGAGAAGGGCTCCTGGGTGGCTCAGTAGGTTAAGCGTCCGACTTTGGCTCGGGTCATGATCTCACAGTTTGTGAGTTCAAGCCCTGCATCAGGCTCTGTGCTGACAGCTCAGAGCCTGGAGCCTGCTTCAGATTCTGTGTCTCCCTCTCTGTCTGCCTCTCCCCCACTTGTGCTCTCTCTCTCTCTCTCTCTCTCTCTCTCAAAAATAAATAAAATTCAAAAAGAAAAAGAAAAAGAAAGTCTGGAGAGAAAGTTAGGACTAGAATTGGTATGTCTTGTCTACCAGCAAAGAAATAGGCCCTTTCCTTAGCTGGATGAATGGCTGGGACCCAGCCATTGTGACCAGGCAGTGGTCCGGGATCCTGAACTACCCTTGGAAGGAAGGTTCCCAGGTCAGTCCTCACTCAGCAGAGACTAGCAGCTCCAAGATCTCTGCTGGCAGCGAAGAGGTTTCTAGTCCCCACACCCCGTGCATTGCAGGTTTCCAGTACAGCCTGGGAGGAGGCCCAGGCCTTCTGTGTGCCGGAGCTTTCTAAGGAGGAAAGGTGGAGCCCTGGAATGTGCTGACCTCTGCCTCCTGCAAGCCCCAGGGTTGAGACCCATTCTTTCCAGCACCAGAGCTCTGCTGTAGCCAAGGGTGGGTGCGGTCCAGTGCTAGCCAGGGCCACACAGGAGCATCCACTTCCCTTAGGATAGTTCCCAGAAGGGCTTTGGCTTCTCCCAAACCTCTGTCCTCCTCCCCAGCATCCTTCCCTAATGAGGAGAGGAAGGCCCCTGAGGCCAGGGTTAGCACAAGTACACAGCCCGGGGAAGTGCTGGCTCAATGCTTCCTGGGCAGGGCCTCCCGGCACCCTTGAAGCCAGTGGCCCCATAGCACTTTTCAGGAAACTTCACAGTTGGTTTTGGAAGCAGAGCACACATGGCCTTTGTCCAGAGGGAAGTCACAAGTGGCTGGAAGGGGTGGGGGCTCTGAGGAACCTACAGGGCAGGGCCCGGGTATGGGAAGGGCACCAACTTTGAAGGCCCTTAGAAGGCCACTCACCCTCTCCAAGCCTCAATGACCTCACCTATAAATGGAAACCATGGTTGCTCTGCTTAATGCCCCCAAAGAGGTTTGAGGTCGTAGTAAGGTGCTTCCCAAATGTGAGGTGAGACTCATCAGTGTCCAGTCACCCTGTGGAGAGATACTGAGGTAAACAAGTGACATCCCTCATGTGGAACACAGAAGTTGCCAAGCTTCCAAGAGCACAGCAGGACCCACAGAATGGGAGGTTAGGCGAAGTCTGAAGACTTTCTTTGCATCCTTGATTTTGAAGTACAGTGCCCTGAGGTGCTTTACCCCAGATAAACTGAGTTCTGCACTCCCCTGTCATACCGAGACTTGGGCAAGCATGGGGGCCAGTGGTTCTTCACTGGAGGCCTCTGAGAATCTGCCACGGGGGTGGGGGGATGCACACGTGAATATTCTAGAGGCTCAGAGAATTCCCAGGGCAGGGGATACATAAGAATCCTGGCTGCAGGACCCCTGGAGGTGGGTGTGTAGGAGTCAGGATTAGGCAGGGAACTGAGAACAAGGCAGGAGCCCACACAGCACTCTGAACTGCATTTTGTGTCTGCCCCCTTACCCCCGTAAGTCTTCCCTGTGGTCAGTGAGTTCTCAAGGATGTGGACTTCATCCTCCTAGAAGCCACAATGCGTGCCACTGAGCAGGGCCTCTGTAAGTTTGCTGGGAAAGGAGCAGAACAAACTTGGTAAACTCTCAACTCAAGCCTCCTGCATACAGCTGGTGCTCAATAAATGTCTGGCAGCTATTTATTTTCCAAATAAACCTGCCCCATGCTCAATATGCACCATTCGGCCTTTCCCGAACATGCCTCTTGTTTGCAGCACTATTCTTTCTGTGGGCTCTCTTTACCAGCTGACGTCGTGAGCATCCTTCATGGACCTCGTTTCTTGGGACACCTTCTCTGACCTGCCTGAGCTCAATTCAGCTCCGCCCCAGCAAAAAACCTCTAAGGACTCTCCTCAGTCCCACACAGACTGCCTGACTCCCAATGCCCACCCACACACCCCAGCCCCCAGCCCTTACCCTGATCCCAACCCTTAACGCAGTGTCCAGACAGACAGCAGTCAGCAACTTACAAACGTGTGTAGACATGTACATTCACTCCCTCAGTGGTGCTAGGAATACACACTGGTAAGTGTGCACACGTACATGTGCTCATTCCCACTCCCACTGTCTCTCAGGAGACACCAGGTTGGCTGAAAAAGCTGAGAGGATCTGGACAAGTCACTTTCCCCCATCAAAAAGCACTGAGCTGATGGTCAGGATGTCTGGGTGGGAGACCTTGGAAAAGTCACCCTGCTGAGCCTCAGATTCCCTGTCTGGGAAGTGAGGAGCTGGACCATGTCATCTCTCAGGTCTCTCTGTCAGCACCAAAATTCAAACATGTTGAAAGTGGTCAATCATATCACAAGAACAAAATTCCCCAAAGTGAAGGGTGCCCTGACTGGTGCCTCTGCACTCCAGGCTCCAGTGGGCTTGTCCTGGCAGCTGGGTCAGCCCCCTCTAAGAACACCACCAGAAATTGAGGACACAGCCGACGGGGTGGCTGTCGGTCCCCAGGCCAGGCCTTTGCCACATTTTGCCCTTCCTATTATCAATTCCCACAAGGGTGCCCTGTAGTCAGCTGTCCCACTTCATTTGAGGCAAATTTCTAAGGAGCGAGCCCTGAAATTGGCTTCTAATTTGGGAGGAGGGAGAAAAAGCAGATTCCAGTGAAGGACTATTTTTGCCGGAACATTAAAGCCAGCTGTTGTTCCTGCAGCCTGTGGGCCCCTACTGCGTCATCCCCAGGGTGGCTGGTGCCCTCATCCCTGGGAGCTGGGAGAGATGCTGTCCCCCAGCCTTTCATCTTACCACCGCCGCCTGCTCAGTTCCATCCAGCAGCACTTCTGCTTGGGTTTTCCACCTTGGACTTGCTCCTGAGAACTTGTGGAAGCATCGAGTTGTGGAAACAGATTGTTTTCATCATGATTATTCTGGGTTTAACCTCCTGGCCCTGCGTCACCAAATATATGGGGCTCTTTCTTAGAACTGTGGGAGGCCTCACCCCCTGAATCAGTCTTCATTTTTCTTCTCTTCAACTCTGGATTCTCTTTGGAGAGGCCCCCAGGCCCCTGCAAACCCTTTCTGCCTCCTCCAGGCATTGTCTGATAAGGTCTTGGGATCTCTGGGGCAGCAGAGGGGCATCATGACCCTGCCCTCCTGCTCAGTCATCAGATTCTGGCCTCTCCACAGCTGCTTCCTAATGTGAATCCAGCATCTCTGAACCTGCTCCCAAAGGGCTCAAGGGATGTGCCAACATTTGGTCTGAATGCTTTCATATGAAGATTTTCCTATTCTTCAAAACTGTAATAAAAACAACACACCCACACAAATGTGTTACATACAGATGTTAGTATATTGAAAACTACCAACACATTAACTTGGGCTGCTGCATTAACTTTTTGTTGTTGTTGTTGTAGAGACCTTAGAATAAAACTTCTATTTAATTAAATGTAGACAGCTGATTTTAAAAAAACCAAAAACACTCTTACCAAATATAAGTACTTCTCCATGTGAACAGGATTTTTTTGATATTACACAAACAGATGGCAGTGGTTCTCAAATGGGGTGATTTTGCCCCCCTGAGGGACACCTGACAATATCTGGAGACCCTTTTGGTTGTCACTACTGAGGGGAACATTACTACTTGCATCTACTAGGTGGAGGCTAGGCCTGGTGTTAAACATCCTACAATGCACAGGACAGGCCCCCACAATGAAATATCTAGTCAGAAATGTCAATAGTGCTGAGGTTGAGAAACCCTGATATGTCAGAAGGTGCTGGATGCCTAGGTTGGCATGATTCTGATTGATTTCTAGAACCCTGGATTTCAAGTGGTTATGTTGATCAAATTGCCTGATTGTTCTCAACAATAGACTTGATAAGTACACACAACAAATAGGAAAGCAATAAATAAAGTTATGCTTAGTAAAACACTGTTTACGTGGGGTTCCAGGTAAGATTCTTTAAAAAGAAATCTGTACCTAAGAAAGTCTGCAACCAGTTGGCCTGATTGCTGGTCATGATGCTTCTGACAGCCTGACTTTATATCTCTAGTCCATGCCACTTGGCCACCCTCTTGGCTTCAGGAGAGGCACAGACCCCTCCGAGAGAGCCTTCTCAATGTATGGGAAAGAGGGTTTATCATCCCAGTGGAGTGTGGGCTCCATAGGAGAAGAGGTTTTGGTCTGCTTTGTGCCTGGCACAAGGTAGGGGCTCATTAAATAATCACTGAATGAAAGCGAGACTTATTCCCAATGTCTTCAAGGGACTGAAGGTTCTTTCTGACACCTCTGAAGGGAAGGCAGGTATGCTGTCCTGGGAGCCCCTGCCCTGTGCTTCCATGCTGCTCTTGGCCTGGCTGGTTATTTCCCACCCGAGGAAGTCCTGGACATCCATTCACAGGAGACTGACTCCGTCAAAAGAGCCTCTGGACATCCCAGGCACACCTTCCTGGTCCAAATCCTCTGGTCAGGGAGTGACAATCTTGACCTGGCATGAAACGGTCCTCTACTCTTCCCATCCACCTTTGAAGCCTTCGCCCAGCCTCCCACACACTCCACAAAGAGCCTCACTCAGGCCGACTTGGGGCTGGTGCTCAGTGGCACACTCATCAATAGCTTCTAAGGCTAAAGAATATTTTCAAAGCACCATCCCTTCCTAGGGCACAGGATTGGACCCCGAGAAGTCATCAACTGAATCCACCTGCACCTTCTGGAGTCTCACCTGGGCAACCCAGGTGCCAGGGCTGCTGTGCTGATGGTGCAGCAGCCCCAGTCTTCAGTGATTCACTCTTTGTTCACTGGAGCCTTGCCAGGCATCTACAATGTGCCAAGCCCCATGATAGACCCACGAGCACAACAGACACTGGGCTCATGGTTCACCCCCACTGAAGTTCACCATTAACTATTGTAAGGAAGAGTGTTCTAATGTCTAAGCCCCCAAACACCAGTATCTCAGCTCAGTAACACCAGAAGAACAGGATTCTTTACTCTTGCCCATGAAGGGAACATTTTAAAACAATGACTGGGCCAGAGGCACTGGTCAGGGTGCTGGGCTTAGCTCAAGGTCTTTGCTCTACAAAGCCATGAGTTCCCTGAGGGCAGGAACTTTGTCTCATTCATTCTTGAACTCTCAAAGCAGGCTTGCATGTGTTTGCAAGGCCCTTACCTGTGGTGACTGGTGATGTCCCACCCACCATGAACTGGCACTCTCCGGCTCTGACCAAGAGCAGCCACCACCATGAAGGCTCTTGAATTGGGACATGTGGGCTTCCACTCTGGCCCCACCCCTCCCAGACTATATGATCCAGGCACCTTGCCTAATTTTGCCAAGCCTAGATTTCCCCAACTGTAAGATGGTAACAATAATATCACCCACCTCATTTGGCAATTGTGAGGGTCAGATGGTATAATCCATATCAAGTGCTTAGAACAGCGTCAGGGATAGAGTAAGCCCTCAATAAATGTTAGCCACCACCATCATTGTATTTCTGCAGTGTCCAGAAGCCTGCAGACTAGAATTGGCTGGAGGACACCTATTTGCCTCCTGGTTCATAGGCCAGAGCCCTGACATGGCTTCTTAAAGGAGGAACATGGAAGTGCCCCCACCATGCAGTGGACAGCCTTTTGGGAGGCACTGCTAAGTGGCCAGAACAAAGCCTCAAGCAACGATGTCCAGAAACTCAGACACTTGAGGATCTGCCCACTCCCCAAACTTACAGACCCAGAAAGACCCTCCCACATCTCACTGAAAGCCAGAGTCCTGCCTGGGAAGAACACAGGAACTCTAGGCTCAACCTTGACCTCAGATTTCGGAAGGGGAGTCTCCTTGTAGAAATTATTCAACTTGCAGAGACCCTGGTGGAGGGGAGAAGGGATGTCCCAATAGGAATATCCAATGGGAAAGGTGCTGTTTACATTTCAGCAGCCTCTATTGTTTCAAAAGACACAGAGAGGGCATTTCCCACAACAATGGTGGGATAGGGTCAGAATTCCTCATGTCTTATGGTTGAGGACTGCCTGGCTGGGCTATTTGCTTACAACAAAAGTCATCATTTAACCAAAGTAGCCATCTAGCAGAGTCTAGAAACTATCTTCTAGTATTGAATTAGAGGATTTGGTCCTGAATATGGCAAGTGAGTTTACCTGCTGCCTATGGTCTTCCTACAAAGACTGGGACAGGCTTCATCAGGCCGTTGGAGTGAAAGGAGCAGCCCCTGGACGCCCTACCTGCCAGAAGCCTTACGTAAGAGCTGCACTGCACGGTGGGCTCCAGAAGGGGAACAAGACTGGGTTTTCCTCAAGCCTACGTCCCTAACCACCAAGTATTAAGAAGAAATTGAAACCTGTTGTGGCAAAGGTTTGTGTTGCTGGGTCAGATGGTGACATTGAGAGGGTTTCTTAGGGTCTGTCCCTGTCAAGGGCATCTCAGCACCTGCCCTTCCCGTAGCTTTACCCACCCCACCTTCCAAGTGCTCAAGACAAAACCCCTGGGGTTCTATCAGTGCCTCTCTCACTCTCACGCTGCCCCCCACCCCCATCTCATCCATCACTGCTAGCTCTTCCTTCAGTTATCTGTCCAGACCAGAGCACCTCCCACTACCTCCACGGCTATCACCAGGCCCAAGCACCATCTTCTGCTTGGGTTACTGCCATGGCCTCCTTGCTAGTCTCCCTGCTTCTGCCTTCACCCCTCTATAATCTGTTCTCTCCACAGATGCAGCATGATCTTTTAAAATGTAAGGCTGATGTTGTCACTTTTCTAGAACATTCCAGAGCCCAGGGAACACTTCTGAGCTCGCTGGAGCAAAATTTAAAGTCCCTTCTGTGGCCTGTACAATCTGTTCCCTTATTTGTCTCAAGCTCCATCTTTCTCAGGAGTTTAAAGAAAAGAATAGGCAGGAGTTACCCAATGAGAGTTCCCAGCTGCAGAGACAATGGCTCACGTTTGAAGGAGGGCAGGTCCACAGATGAGACCCGAGGCTGTTGGGAACCCTCTGGTTCCAGGTGCCAATGGGAGCCTTCATGCCCTAGTGAAGTACTGTTCCACATGTATATTATGTTGCTGGTGTGAATGTTAGCATTGGGACTGCAGTAAAGGGTGAGGTTATTGTGTATGAGTGTTAGGGTTTGGGGAAATCCTTTGTGAGACTGAGGGATGCCTTCAGTGGCCTTTGGCTGGCCCAGCTGGTCAGGGAAAGTATTCCAGAGAAGGGTAACCAGGATGAGTGCTCACAACCTCAACAGGTGATGATAATGAACTCAGGAGGCTATTCCAGGTAGAAGAAATGAAATAGACCAAGAAACACAAAAGTTTCCCTGAGCAAGGACTGGGAAGCTGGAAAACAATGGCCCATCTTAGCTAAAGTATAGGAGTTAGCTGAGGGACCAGGAGGAGACAAGCAGATGTCTCTCAGGTACCCCTGGTGTACCAGGCCCTGTGCTTAGTGCTAGAAGACAAAAAAGGGCTGATTTTCCCCCACCCCATCGCACCCTGCACAAGGCAGTGGGCATTAGAAAGACACACGTAGCCAGCATCACACACACACATGCACACATACTCTCACACACACAAGGAGAAGATACACTGGGATGAGATAGCTCAATGGCCTTTGTCAAAAGTTTCTCCCAACAGAAAACAGGCAGTGGTGCTAAAAGATCCACAGGGCAACCTCGGCTGCACCCAGCTCCTGTCTAGTGGTCCCTGGAGCCAACCTCCAACTTTAAAACAAATCCGTTGGGTAGGTCCTCTTCCTTCCAACAAAGCACGCAGTTACTTCCTCCCATCAGAAATATTGAGACTCAGGGTGCCTAGCCAACTCTTGATTTTGGCTCAGGGCATGATCTTACACTCTGTGCTGACAGTACAGAGCCTGCTTGAAGTTCACTCTCTCCCTCTCTCTCTGACCCTCCCTGCTTGCACGCACTCTCTCTCTCACAACTAAGAAAGAAAGAAAGAAAGAAAGAAAGAAAGAAAGAAAGAAAGAAAGAAAGAAAAGGAAATGCTGAAACTCTAAGATATGCTGTTAGTGGAGAAAAGCAGGATATGGGACAGTATATAAATAGGTGGACTCTATCTGTGATGTTAAAAGTCACCATAGTAAAGGACGCTATGTTAGCTCTGGAAAGAAACAAAGACACTGGCAGGATGGGGTGGGGGGCAGGAGTGGGATAGGGACTTAGTTTTTATTGTGTTTTATTACACATTTTGAATTTTGTAACAGGCTTATGTATTAATCAAAATAAGGAATTAATTTAAAAAATTGTTTTTAATTCCAAGGCTCTAAGGAGCCAGATTGTTTCACAAGCAAGTCCCCAGGCATGGTGGCTCATAGGCCTTCCTCACCATCAGGTACCACCTAAGTGCTGTGGCCCCAGGCACACCACAGGCTCCAGCCTGTACACAGAGCACCCAGGCAGAAAGACACATGGGAGCCTGTAGAGGCTGGGGGCCTGGAAAGCCAGGTTGTGTCTGAGCCACTCCCAGAGCTGCAGCCCAAGTGGGTTCAAGTCCAGATGTGCACTCAGCCCTCACATAGCTCTGTTGGAGAGTCAAGGTCCCTAGAGAGGCAGTCCCCTTGACCAGTCCTTGGTCTGGTGCTCACCCTCGGCTACATCAGGGTGATAATGGGAAGAGCCTGGCACAGCCCACAGCGGGGAAGCTTAATTCACTTTACTGGGTGCTGCTAGGTGCCAGGCCACCACAACTGGCTGAACATTTCCTACAGGGATGATGGAACACGGTGCACTTGAAACTACAGGGTAAAAAAATGGTATGGTGAATGGTCAGATCAAAGGAAGCATCTGAGTAACTGCCATAGGAGATGGCATGCATTTCCTATTAACAGAAAGGAATCCTGGGTCTTGAAGAAGTGTGAAGCTATTCTGGACAAAAGTTACACTTTCAGAGGCAATTAACGGGATTTGGTTGCATGAGTCATGTTATA
This sequence comes from Panthera onca, assembly GCF_046562875.1. Classification (NCBI taxonomy): domain Eukaryota; kingdom Metazoa; phylum Chordata; class Mammalia; order Carnivora; family Felidae; genus Panthera; species Panthera onca. The sequence continues at coordinate 128,822,335 of NC_138347.1, read as the reverse complement.
CACCCGTTAGGGCTAAAGCCTCAGAGTGTCTGTAGTGCCACACCCTGAGGCTGTTCCTTGGCCCTTCGCAAGGACCAGAGAGCTCCCTGGGAAGCTTAGCAGTCCTAGAATGTCCGAGGTGGGCTGGCAGATACCAGCACATTCCTGGACTTTCTGGCTGAGTGGCCTACTTCTTGGTAATCTTGGGGCACCCTGAAATCTATGGAAGGACATTTTTCTTTCATGAAAATGTTGAAATAATTGGAGCTGAGTGACACAAATCTGGCATGAAAATTCCTGCCGTGAGTCCTGAAGCTCAGGCTGCCAAATACCAGTGTTCTTACTCGCTTGGGTCAGTATTCAACAATGACTTATTCCAGTGAATAGACAAGACTAAATATAGCTTCATAGGATTTCTTTTCATTACATTAAAATTCATACTTCAGAAAAGCTAATAGGCTAACTACACACCTCACTACTGTTATCAATAAAATATTAACTTCAACCATTCTGAGATAGGCAAGGGGGTTTTCAGTTACGGTTGATACCAAAAGGTCAAAGGCCTTACAAAAAACTATTCCCAGCCACAGACTAAGAGAAAGGAGCTGGGTACCCCTGATTTCCCCTGGTGGTTCAGCCTTTCGAGATGAGGTCCCCACTTTAACCTCAAAACAGATCTGGTTCCTTCTGTGAGTAGCTGGTTTTGTTCTGCCATGGGACTGAGAACAGAGGGGTGGAGCTGTCTCTCCCCTCTGGCGGAGGCCCCAGGGCCCCTCAATCCAGGCCTGTCTCCTCAAGAGGGTGACCAACTGTTCCAGTTTGCCCAAGACTGACGGAGTTCCCAGAGCATGGGACGGTCAAAGCTAAAACCAGAAAAGTCCAGGGCAAACTGGGACAAGTTGCTCAACTGACTCCCTGCCCATTCAGTCCTTTCACAGCTGCCCCCTCAAGGCAGATCCACAAGGAGAGGGAGGGGGAGTGTGGTCTTGGCAAGGACAGTTCAACTAATAATAATTTCTCCCACATGGTCATCCACCTACCCCAGGCACTGTGCCAAGGGCTTTTCATGCACTATCTCATCCCACGCTTTCCATAAATGTTTTCCCCACGAGTCCCAGACAGGTTAAGTGACTTGTGCAGGGTCACCCAGTCAATAGATGGAGAGGCAGGAATGGGGACATATGCCTCCTGTCAAAGGTACACTGAATACAACATGAATATAAACCAAGCAATCATTCTTCAGTTTACCATCTAGTCATTTAAAACTTTTCCTTAAGAAACCTTAAAATGTTTTGAAACACTGTACTCTCTCAAAATTTAACTCTATCTTATCATAAGTCTAAATTGCTCTAAATAATGCTGTAAATAATGTCTGATATACTGTAAGTTTTAAACAAAAATGCCACATCCTTCTTTAAAGTGTATGCAATGATGGGAATGCAAAATAGCACAAATCTTGTGGAGGGGAACTTAGTAATAACTAGTAAAATTATATAACTGTTTCCTCTTTACTCAGCAATCCTACTTCTAGAAATCTATCCCAAAGACACACTAGCAAAAACAAAATGACATTATTGTAGGACTATTCACTGAAGTACTGTTTATAACAGTAAAAGACTGGAGGGGCACCTGGCTTGTTCAGTTTGTAGAGCATGTGACTCTAAATCTCAGGGTTGTGAGTTCAAGCCTATACTGAGTGTAGAAATTACTTTAAAAAATATGTATGTATTTATGTATGCATGTGTGCATGTATGTGTATATATACATACATATATATACACACACATATATACATATCCGTATATGTATATGTACATATACATATATATTATAGATATTATATAATATTATAATATTATATATATATCTATAATACACACACACACACACACACACACACACACACATATATAACACCGAAAGACTGGAAATCCACATTTCTAGCTATCAGGGACTAGTTTAACAAGCCACACCATGTCAACACAATGGAGTTCTATGCAGGTATTAAAAAGGAAGAAGGAGAATTTCTGAATTTTTGGTAAAATCCATAGGGCATATATTGTTATATGAAAAAGCCAAGGTGTAGAATCATATGTATAATATACTACTTTTATGTGGACTTGGGGAATATAAATAAATAAAAACAAATAAATAAATTCATATTTGTCTACATTTCAAGACAAAGGCAACAACAGTTGGAGAGGAAATGAGCTTCCCACATGAGGAATGTAAAGGAGTTAGGGAAAGACAATAAAAGCTGAACTTCTCTGAATTTACCTTACTTTATAGTTTTGACTTTGGAATCATATAGATGCTTTAACTAAATAATTAAGTAAAATTAAAAATTCTTTAAAAATGAAAATATGAAGAATAATTGAAGAAAATTAGAACAAAAGAAGATATACATAAAAACTTAGAACAAAATAAAACAAATGAACCTAACTGGATATCAAATTGGTGGCTTACCAGAATTATTTTTCTTTATTTTTTTTAGATTTATTTTTTTTATTTTTAGAGAGAGAGAGTGAGCGTGCAAATGGGGGAGAGGGACAGAGGGATGGAGGGGGAGACAGAGGGAGAGAGAGGGGGAAGGAAGGGGGGTTAGAGAGAGAGAGAGAGAGAGAGAGAGAGAGAGAGGGAGAGAGAATATCCCAAGTAGGATCCACACTTAGCACGGATGCTGACATGGGGCTCAATCCCACAACCCTGGGGTTATGACTTGAGTCAAAATCAAGAGTTGGATACTCAACTGGCAGAGCCACCCAGATGCCCGCCCCCCCAGAATTATTAAAGTGACCTTAAAATACAGTATTTTGGCTGAACATTCCAAATAAGGCATATGCTAAATAAACTGCAAAGACATCTTAAATTGATTAGTTTCAGTAATCATTTTGTGGTCATAATATTAGTAAAGTTATTTTGAAAGTATTATATACAATATCATATCAGTAATTATGTATTAATAGGAATCAAAATTTTTGGTGTAAGAGAAATGAGATACAAATACAGAATTTTAAATTTAAATCAAATTCTGTAACCTTAAAGTTTAATCTTAAATAATATTGACTCATAATTTATTTTTATATTTTAAAACAAACATCTATTTGCTAGCTCTGTTCTCTGCAAAGACCTAGAAGCAGTGATCCATTCAGTAGCAATGAGCATGTCTAGCACTCAGATTATGGTCTCTAAATATGATCTCCCAATAAAGAGCTTCTTGGAGAAATGTCTGAAGGTCTGAAGCAGGAAACTTATAAGGTGAGCCTGCACTGCTTTGTCAAACTAGAAAGCAAGGATGCTACCCAAGAGAACTAGGGTCATGCCAAAAGATCACAGGAGTCAAGTACCACTGGCCAGAGATGGGACAATTTAAGCATCAAAAAGAATAATGACTGCAATGCAATGAAATAATCAAATATATTAAAAATAACTGAGAGGCTCCCGGGTGGCTCAGCTCCTAAGCATCTGACTTCAGCTCAGGTCGTGATCTCACAATTTGTGAGTTTGAGCCCCGTGTGGGGATCTGTGCTGACAGCTCAGAGCCTGGAGCCTGCTTCAGATTCTGTGTCTCCTTCTCTCTCTCTCTGTCCCTCCTACCCCCTCTCAAGAATAAACATTAAACAAATTAAAAAGACATAACTAAGTCTGTACATAATAATACAAAAACAAAAACACTGTCAGACACAGGCCATGGGCCCTGAACATCCCTGCATGATCTTGCTGGATAGGCAAAGAACACAAGTCCCTGATCATTCCATATCCAGGCCATTTTTCAGGGTTATATCAGCAGCAAGTAACCTCAGAAGGAAGAGTAATCGTCCCTGCAGGACAAAGTTGACTCCTTACTGTGATGCAACCCCAACTGCATGTACAGCATCAACATGGGTCACTCCATATCGTCCCATAGGACTTCGGAAAAGGGAACTACAGTAAACATGAAGTTCATGTTGCTTGCTGTGCCATGAGTAATAAAGTCCTTTGTCTCTGCTCCAGAGGTTACAGTCTTCAGCTGATATCCATGAGACTGCGGTGAGCTAACTTGGTGAGTTTTCATGAGATAAGATCCTAGACACCTATCTCACTGGTCACCTTTGGCAGTTATTAGGACACCAGCTCATTATTTTGAAAATGGGTGGAAAGCAAGTGTAATTCCTGCATAAGCCATATTCCAGGGTAAATAGTTGTTCTAGGGAAGTTCTTTATCAGAGAGTTTTAGCTGATAAATTCAGAAGAGGTGGCTAGAATTTGAAAAACGCTATTTTTCATGTCCTAATGTAATAATGAATTTAAGCAATGTAATGTTCATCAATGGCTGCCTTTTATTTATTTTTTAATTTTTAGGCAAGTTTCATTTATTTATTTTGAGAGAGCACATGTCGGGGAGGGGCAGAGAGAGAGGGAGAGAGAAAATCCCAAGCAGGCTCCACACTGTCAGCACGGAGAACCCGATGCAAAGCTCAATCTCATGAACCGAACCAAACTGTGAGATCATGACCTGAGCTGAAATCGAGTCGGATGCCAACTGACTGAGACACCCAGGGGATCCTAATGGCTGCCTTTTAAAACCACTAGCTAGAATGTTGATAGAAAACTCTACAGTGCATTGCTCTATAATGAATATCTCACAAAAACAGATAACAGACATCATGTGATTCCTGCTGTGATAAAGAAAGAAATTATACCACTTATGAAATGTTCTTATAGAAAATTGCCCATGAATCTGATTAAATCTTTGGACCTGGGGCACCTGGGTGGCTCAATTAGTGAAGCACAGAGCCTGCTTGGAATTCTCTCTCTGCCCCTTCGCTGCTCTCTCTCTCTCTCTCTCTCTCTCTCAAAATAAATAAATAAATAAACTTTAAAAAATTTGTATACAAAAAAATCTCCAGACCTAAATACCATTCACAAGAAATACAGGGAACAAAGAAACATGTTAATGATACCAAGAGAGTACAAACAACAAAGTTTAGAATATGGGAAACTCTATAGAACAGATTCCTTGGTTTCTCCAATAAATAAATGACTAGAAAAATAAAAAGAGAGATAGAACTGCTAGATATTGCAGGACTTTAGAGAAATGTCAACCAAATGCAATCAATGTGTGAATTTTGGGTGCTGATTTAAACAAACCATCTGTAAAAAGCCATTCAGGAGACAACTGGGGAATTAAAGAAGATGGGATATTTGAGGATATTATGTAATCGTTGTTAACTTCTAGGTGTTAGGAGTCCTTCTTAGATACTGAAGTATTCACAAATGAAATAATATGAGTCTGGAATTTACTTTAAAATAATCCAGTGGCCAGAGGCAGGGGAAAGAGGAGTAGGGGTTGGAGATGAAACAAGATTCCTCCTATGTTCATTATTAAAGCAGGTTACAGGTACATGAATTTGTTTTATTATTTTCTTTAGTTTTGTGACTGAAAATTTCCATAGAAAAAAAGTATTGTTAAGCAAAATGGTACTATTCCTGGGCTTCTTAAATAATGCAACTAATGAAATCCAGATACATAATAATTATGTATTTGACAGAATTAGGACAGTACATTGAATCTGAGAAGAAGGCATTAATCCTATTAAAACAAAGCTGCTTTTCTAAAAGTTGTGAGCACTCCATCCTCAACAGCATTCAGGAACATATTGTCCCAAGCCCACACTTAAGTAGGCAGTCTGGTTTAAATTTATTTTCTGGAAATTCTTAGGATAAAGAGAAAGTAAAAATACTGTCAATCATGTGAAAGACATCAGACTTTGGATATCAAAAGGGGGTCTATATACTTGGAAAGCTTGGAATCTACTGGAATGGGAATAGGCAGGAATATACCCTCTCAGATGTTCCAGCTTTCTCCACCCCAGCTTCCCATCCCAACCCTGAATCCACTAGGTACCCTTACTCTGCCTCTCAGGCTATGGCCTAAACCTGCCACTGGTCCCTCCTGGGCTCAGCTTGCTTGGGTTGGTCCTTCCCCATTCTCTGTTTGCCTATCTCTCTCCAGCTCCTGTGTCCAGACCTGCAGTCGTGGGCATGTGACATAGTATAGGAAGGGGGCAGGCCCCTGGCTCTAATGTAAATCTGCAAGAAGGCAGTCTTAGTCCTCCCAGAACACAGGGAAGGGCTGTGATCTTTGTCTCCCTCCTCCCCATGGATCCTCCCTTCCATCCTCACGCTTCTCCTCCTTTGAGCCCCCAGAAAGACCTTCCTTCAGCACCCCTATCCAAAAAGGCAGCCTCCTCTGTGTTCCTGAGGGCCCAGCAGCAAACCCACAATAGCTCCTATGACATGCTGGCCTCCTAAGGAAGTTGGCCAAGCTGAACCGCTGGAGCCTTTCCAGTCCTTTGCAGATTATGCTCTTGATGAAAAGAGAACAAAGACTTGCACAAGGAATGGGAAGAGACAGAGAGGAGGGTCAGCACAAAAGAACATGTGGTAGAAGGAGAATGATGGGCTTAAATGCCTTCTAGGAGGGCGTAGTCTGCAAGTACTCAAAGTAAAAGGTGAGTCCAGAAGACAATGAACAGATGGTCAGCAGGCCCTCACTCAGAGACTGTTACTGTGATAGAGCAGGGGTGGGGGGGGGGGCAGGGAGGTGGGGATCCTGGACTAATGAGGAGGAGAGACAACTTGGGGGAAGAGAGCCAGTCAACTACTAATTCATTATTCAGAAAGTGGATGTTGTGAGAGACACTGGCTGAGCTTCAGTGCCTAAGACATAGTCCTACAGCTAAAGCCTCCATATTTAAAATTTTATTTTTAACATTTATTTATTTTTGAGAGACAGAGAGAAACAGTGTATGAGCAGGGGAGGGGCAGAGAGAGGGAGACACAGAACTCGAAGTGGGCTCCAGGCTCTGAGCTGTCAGCACAGAGCCCAACGCAGGGCTCAAACTCACAAACTGTGAGATCATGACCTGAGTCAAAGTCAGATGCTTAGCTGACTGAGCCACCCAGGAACTCCTAAAGCCTCTGTATTTAGAAGATGTTACAGAGCTTGATGCCAGAGGGACCCTCATCAGGGCTCAGGGTGCGGGACCCAAATCAGAGGTCAGAGCTCCTCAGGGTTGGCCCCAAGAGCTCCATGGCTTGTAGGAAGGTACCTTTCGTGTTTTAGGGTTTCCAAACCTTGATAACAGGGCCATAGACCCCTCTCTGAGCACTCAAGCTTCTGTCCAGGAAAGCCTGGCTGGTAGTATAGTGATATCAGGCCAGGTGAGAAGAAATAAAGGACCTTCTCAGGAATCTTGCCTGTAGCAAACAGCTGGGCCAGTGTGCTCCCTCAGAGAGGAGGAGCCATCAAATAGGAAATCCCCCCAGGTGAGGGACTGATGAAAAAGTTGGCAGAGCTCCGCCCTGGAGAGGCTCTGATACTCTGACCCTCTCACACCCACCTCCAAAGTGGCAACACTCCCAAAGTGGTAATATAGTCAGGGAGGAGGAGACCTGGAGGAGCACGAGGTCCCAAAGAAAGAGCCCCTGTGAGTCCTGCTACCCCAACACATCTCGCTCAGGGACACTTAGAACTGCACATGAACTCCTAGTGTAACTCTGGCTCTCTCCTTACCTTCCACTCCTGGTTTCTCTAGGGCAGAGTGGGAACGTAGGGGATGAGTCAGATCCAAGAATGGGCTGGCCAAAAGCAGGAACATTTGGTCAGCCTGGCAAATGTGCACACCTGCCCCACCCTGGCCCTGCCACACCTGCCTCCTCCCACCTGCCCCACTGCATCCTGCACACACTCTCATGGCCACTCAGTGGTCTGTCACTCATGAGGGTGTGTCACTTTCGTCACTTTCCCCATCAGTTCCTTGACTCAGCAGCAGCGCCAGGTCTGTCACAGAGGCATGCATGACAGAAGTTGAATGACTAGAGGAAGAAGGGAACGGATAACGCTTGTTGCCTTTGGAGCCCTTGGGAAGTGCCCTGCTCATTTGGCCCTTGGCTTCATTACTGCAAAAGGAGACAGCTCTCAGCTAAGCCCAGAAGCCTGCAAAGCCAGACTTCTAAGGAAAAAAGTTCAAAGCATCAAAACTCCTCCATCCTATCAGGAGAGCTTAGCTAGGGACTGGGATCGGCTTTCCCAGGATATGCTGTCAGTCCTGATGTGTAAAGAGCAAGGGCCTCTGGTCTGCTTGGCTCTCCAGATGGCCCAGCAAGCCAGAGTGGGTACTAGAAGCCCACTTAGCAGAGGCCCCATGGCTCAGGCCCTTACATCACCACTAGATTCCAGTTTGGAACCTCCTGCTTGGGCAGGTAAGCCTGAGCTAGAGGGCAGATGGCAGCAGGAATTTGCACCATCCAAAGCAAGGAGCCTTACCCTAGGCTACAAATCAGGATAAGCTGAGGCAGGGGAGACTTTTAAACATAGTAATATTCTGGTCCCACCACAGACCAAGTGAATCAGAATCTCTGGGGTGGGACTCGGGTCAGGGGATCACAACATGAAGCTAGGACAGAGAACCCCAGGCTCAGTTATAATTGTCCCCAATTTCTGACACATAGTGTGAAGGTGGGTCTGGGAGGTGAACCTCTAGTCACAAGACATTTTGATGACCTAACTCTATGGTCATCTCTCCTGAACAATGCATTAATGTCCTGGTAACTGGTCCTTGTCTCCAAGATATAACACAGACTCTTTAGCCTGGCAGATGACAGAGTGTCCACTGTCCAGAGAAAAACCCTGAGTGGTACAGCATTTGTTCTGGGAGCACTGCTAGGTCTCCTGCTCCTAATGATGTAAGGGAAAGAGGATGGGCACAGTGTAGACTGCCCAGGTAAGAACACAGACTTTGGATCAGTTTGGTTTCAAATCAGATACTGACCTTGAAAAAAATAACTTAACCTCTCTGCCCCCTGTAAACTGCTGGTTCCATAAAATGGTGAAGTTTGGGAGAAGTTACAGAACCCACTGAGTCATAGCCCTGGCTTCTACAACACTTCCAATGCCTAGAACCTATGAGGGAGACACCATAAATGTGTCTTTCCTTGCTTGGGACTGTCAGAGGGCATGAGGTAAATCCTGAGTTCTGTGGGAACGACTCACACTTGTCTGTCTGCAAATCCAGACTTGGTCTCAGCTGCATGGCTGAGAAAAACTGAACCCCTCTGAGCCTCAGTTTGTTCATCTCTAAAATGGAAATAATGATACTGACCTCACAGGGCAGTGCTGCAAACAAGGGACTATGCACACAAAGTACCCAGCACAGCGTGGGGCATACGGTAGACGCTCATCAACCCATCAGGACCCCCTTCTATTCTCTTCTCCTGGGGATGAGACAATTACAACTCTGGACCAGTCTTCCAGCCAAGGATGCTGACTCACATAGGATGGCTGGTGACGTTGATACAGGTGTGGTAAGAAATGGGTGACCGTGCTTGCCATATCAGAACTGTTAGAAATAAAATCCTCTGAGTCTCCATTCCTAAAGAAATCAGTGGAGACTGGTACAACTTTTATTCCTGAGAAATTGGGTTGTGGCCTTCCCTGGAAGCCTTCCCTGACTGCCTGCCAGGCCCCCCAGGGTTATGTGGATATCCCTCCTCACAGTTCCTGCAGCTCCAGCGCTTGCCCCACCGGCAATTTGCATGTATGTCTCCCCTGCAGATGATAAGCGCTGTGAGGGCAGGGCTGGGTCTCATTATCACTGAATCACTGGCACCCAGCACAAGGGTCCCTCCATTGCTGCCTCTGGGCTCTAAACAAGAGTGAGAACATCCAAACATCAGGCTGGACCCTGTCCTCCAGATGGCACAGAGAGATATCCTTCCCTCTCAGAAGCCAAGAGACTGCAGCTAGACTACTCTGACTTCAAAACTGTCTAGACATGATACATGGCTCATTAAGAAATCAGCTAACTTGGGTAGCTGATCTTGCTGGGTCTCCCCAGCCTATCCAGCTCATTGGTCTAGGTTTTAAGATTGGCTTATGTGCAGTGGCAAGTCCCTGTTATCTCAGGGAGGAAACAGGAGTTGGGGCTGGGCAAGAACACACTTCCTGGAGGGCAGGGCAACCCCACAATGGGAGTGGGCAGCTACCCTTACCTGTTCCTAACAACTCATGCAACTTCCGGCTGAGCTACTATACTTCCCGTAGTCCACTCCCTAAAGAGGGGAGTGTCTGAACAGTGAGATGTGAGGTTTCCTTAAGCCTCCTCAGCCTGGACTAGCAGGCTATTGTAAGGTCTTTGACTTTGACTTTTACTCTGAATGAAATGGGACCCACTAGAGGGTTTTGAACTAGAGAGTGATATGCTCTGAATTATCTTTTAACAGGATCCATTTGGCTTCTATGTTGAAAACAGCCTGAAGAGGGGCCAGAGCTGAAAGTGTGAGATCACTTATGGAGCTACTTGATACTGACATTCAGTGTGCACTTCCCATGAACCAAGGCTTAAGCCTTATACAAAGAAACAAAGCAAAACAACAACAACAACAAACCAAACTATGAAGTAGGTATACTTATAATCATGCTGTTTAATCAAAAGTCTCCCAACAAATAAGAGTCCAGGACCAAAAGGCTTCCCTGGGGAATTCTACTAGACATTAAAATGTTTAAAAAATCTTTATTTATTTTGAGAGAGAGACAGAGTGTGAGCAGGGGAGGAGCTGAGAGAGAGGGTGACACAGAATCGGAAGCAGGCTCCAGGCCCTGAGCTGTCAGCACAGAGCCCGATGCGGGGCTCAAACTCACGAAACGTGAGATCATGACCTGAGCCAAAGTTGGACGCCTAACCCACTGAGCCACGCAGGTGCCACATTACCAAACATTTAAAGCAGAGATAAATATCTATCCTTCTCAAGTGGTTCCAAAAAATAGAAAGGGAAGGAAAACTTCCAGACTCATTCTATGAAGCCAGCATTACTCTGATTCCCAAACCAGACAGAGACCCAGCAAAAAAAGAGAACTACAGGCCAATATCCCCGATGAATATGGATGCAAAAATTCTCAACAAGATACTAGCAAATCAAATTCAACAGCATATAAAAAGAATTATTCACCATGATCAAGTGGGATTCATTCCTGGGCTGCACGGCTGGTTCAACATTTGCAAATCAATCAGTGTGATACATCACATTAATAAAAGAAAAGATAAGAACAATATGATCCTGTCCATCAATGCAGAGAAAGCATTTGACAAAATACAGCATCCTTTCTTAATAAAGACCCTTGAGAAAGTCGGGATAGAAGGAATATATTTAAACATCATAAAAGCCATTTATGAAAAGCACACAGCAAATATCATCCTAAATGGGGGAAAACTGAGAGCTTTACCCCTGAGATCAGGAATACGACAGGGATGTCCACTCTCACCGCTGTTGTTTAACATAGTGTTGGAAGTGCTAGCATCAGCAGACAACAAAAGGAAATCAAAAGCATCAAAATTGGCAAAGATGAAGTCAAGCTTTCACTTTTTGCAGATGACATGATACTATACATGGAAAACCCGACAGACTCCACCAAAAGTCTGCTAGAACTGATACATGAATTCAGCAAAGCCACAGGATACAAACTTAATGTACCGAAATCAGTTGCATTTTTATACACCAATAATGAAGTAACAGAAAGACAAATAAAGAAACTGATCCCATTCACAACTGCACCAAGAATCATAAAATACCTAGGAATAAACCTAACCAAAGATGTCAAAGATCTGTATGCTGAAAACTATAGAAAGCTTATGAAGGAAATTGAAGAAGATACAAAGAAATGGAAAAACATTCCATGCACATGGATTGGAAGAATAAACATTGTTAAAATGTCAATACTACCCAAAGCATCTACACAATGAATGCAATCCCAATCAAAATTGCACCAGCATTCTTCTCGAAGCTAGAACAAGCAATCCTAAAATTTGTATGGAACCACAAAAGACCCAGAATAGCCAAAGTAATATCGAAGAAGAAAACCAAAGCAGGAGGCATCACAACCCCAGACTTTAGCCTCTACTACAAAGCTGTAATCATCAAGACAGTATGGTATTGGCACAAAAATAGACACATAGACCAATGGAATAGAAGAGAGACTCCAGAATTGGACCCACAAATGTATGGCCAACTAATCTTTGACAAAGCAGGAAAGAATATCCAATGGAAAAAAGACAGTCCCTTTAACAAATGGTTCTGAGATAACTGGACAGCAACATGCAGAAGAAGAAACTAGACCACTTTCTTACACCATTACAAAAATAAACTCAAAATGGATGAAGGACCTGAGTGTGAGACAGGAAACCATCAAAACCCTAGAGGACAAAGCAGGAAAAAACCTCTCTGACCTCAGCCACAGCAATTTCTTACTCGACACATTTCCAAAGGCAAGGGAATTAAAAGCAAAAACAAACTATTGGAACCTCATCAAGATAAAAAGCTTCTGCACTGCAAAGGAAACAATCAACAAAACTAAAAGGTAACCAACGGAATGGGAAAAAGATATTTGCAAATAACATATTGGATAAAGGACTAGTATCCAAAATCTATAAAGAACTCACCAAACTCCACACCTGAAAAAAAAAAAAAATCCAGTGAAGAAATGGGCAGAAGACATGAATAGACACTTTTCTAAAGAAGACATCCAGATGGCCAACAGGCACATGAAAAGATGCTCAACATTACTCCTCACAAGGGAAATACAAATCAAAACCACACTGACGCTAGTCAGAGTGGCTAAAATGAACAAATTAGGAGACTCTAGATGCTGGAGAGGATGTGGAAAAACGGGAACCCTCTTGCTCTGTTAGTGGAAATGCTAACTGGTACAGCCACTCTGGAAAACAGTGTGGAGGTTCCTCAAAAAATTAAAAATAGTTCCTCAAAAAACTAGAAATAGAACTACCCTACGACCCAGCAATTGCACTACTAGACATTTATCCACGGGATACATGTGTGCTGTTTTGAAGGGACACATGCACCCCCATGTTTATAGAAGCACTATCAACAATAGCCAAAGTATGGAAAGAGCCCAAATGTCCATCGATAGATGAATGGATAAAGAAGATGTGGTATATATATACAATGGAATATTACTCGGCAATCAAAAGAATGAAATCTTGCCATTTGCAACTACATGGATGGAACTGGAGGGTATTATGTTAAGTGAAATTAGTCAATCAGAGAAAGACAAAAATCATATGACTTCACTCACATGAGGACTTTAAGAGACAAAACAGATGAACATAAGGGACGGGAAACAAAAATAATATAAAAACAGGGAGGGGGACAAAACAGAAGAGACTCATAAATATGGAGAACAAACTGAGGGTTACTGGAGGGGTTGTGGGAGGGGGGATGGGCTAAATGGGTAAGGGACACTAAGGAATCTACTCCTGAAATCATTGTTGCACTATATGCTAACTAATTTGGATGTAAATTTAAAAAAATAAAAAATAAAACAAGTTAATAAAAATTTAAAAAAATTAAAAATAGATCTACCTTATGACCCAGCAACAGTACTGCTAGGAATTTACCTAAGGGAAACAGGAGTGCTGATGCATAGGGGCACCTATACCCCAATATTTATAGCAGCATTTTAAACAATAGCTAAATTATGGAAAGAGCCTAAATGTCCATCAACTGATGAATGGATAAAGAAGACGTAGTTTATATATACAATGGAATACTACTTGGCAATGAGAAAGAATGAAATCTGGCCATTTGTAGCAATGTGGATGGAACTGGAGAGTATTATGCTAAGTAAAATAAGTCAGGCAGAGAAAGGCAGATACCATATGTTTTCACTCATACGTGGATCCTGAGAAACTTAACAGAAGACTAGGGGGGAGGGGAAGGGGGAAGTCACAGATAGGGAAGGAGGCAAACCACAAGAGACTCTTAAATACTGAGAACAAACTGAGGGTTGATGGAGGATGGGGGAGAGGGGAAAGTGGGTGATGGGCATTGAGGAGGGTACCTTTTGGGATGAGCACTGAGTGTTGTATGGAAACCAATTTGACAATAAATTATAAATATAAATATAAATAATCATGCTCTTTATATAAATCAGAAAACTGAAACAAAGAGGTTAAGTGACTGCCCAAATACACACAGCAAGTAGCTGGTAAAGTCGAGATTTGAATGTGGGCATTCTGGCTGTAGAGTCCACACATTTAACTAGCTCACTGTATAGAATATGTAAAAGGTCATCTGATTCTGGAAGTATTTCAAAGAAAGAATCATAAGATCTAACAATGGAATGATGTAGGAAATGAAGAAAGAAACCAAGAATGATCCTAAGATGTATTTCTTACCACTTCTATTCACCATAATATTGGAGGTACCAGCCTAGTCAATAAGGCAAGAAAAAGAAATAAAAGGATAAGGATTGTAAAGGAAGCAGTAAAAACTGTCTTTCTTTTGTAGACAACATGTTCATATATGTTAAAAATCTTAAGGAATTTACCAAAAGAAGTTACTAGAAGAAATAAGAGAATTTAGAAAGGTTGCAGGACACAAGATCAAAATACAAAAATCAATCTTATATACCAGCAACAAATTTAAAATGAAACTATAAAAAATACCAGTTATAATGGTATCAAAAATATGAAATACTTAGAGACAATTTTCACAAAGTATTAATATGTCTTGTTCACTAAAAATTACAAAATGTTATTAAGAGAAACTAAAGAAAACCTTAAAAAAACAAAGACACATACCATGTTCATGGGTTGGAAGACCCTACATTTTTAAGATGTCAATTCTTCCCCAATTTGAACTATAGACTCAATACTGTTCCAGTCAAAATTCTAGCAGTTGTTCTTACAGAAATAGAGAAACTGATATTACAATTTATATGGAAATACTAAGGATGTAAAATAGCCAAAGGAATCTTAAAGGAGATGAAAAACATTGGAGAACTTATACTATACTTGATTTTCAAATATATTAGAAAGCTACAGTAATCAAGAAAGTGTGGTATAGGTGTAAGATCAATGGAGCAGGTTAGACAGTCCAGAAATAAACTCATACATATATGGTCAATTGGTATGCCACAAAGGATATCATCTTTTAAACTAATGATGTTGGAACAACTGAAAATTTGTAAAGGAAAACAAACATCTCAATTCTTACATCATACAGAAAAATTAATTTGAACTCAAACATAGACCTAAATGTAAAAGCCAAACCTATAAATTTCTAGAATAAAACATAGGATTAAATCTTTGTGACCTATGGGCAGGCAAAGTTTCTTAAACAGGATACATAAAGCACTAACCATAAAAAAAAAAAAAGTGATCACTTAGAGTTCATCAAAATTAAAAACTGCTCCTCAACAGATACTACTGACAAAATGAAAAGACAAGCTAAAAACAAAGAGAAAACATTCATAATACATATATTAGAAAAAGGATTTGTATCTAGAATATATAAAGAACTCTTACAACTCAATAATCAGATGACACTATTTGCAGACGACATGATACTCTATATAGAAAACCCGGAAGACTCCACCAACAAAAATGTTAGAATACATGAATTCAGCAAAGTTGCAGGATATAGAAACAACATACAGAAATCTGTTGCATTTCTATACACCAATAATGAATCAGCAGAAAAAGAAATCAAAGAATCAATCCCATTTACAGTTGCACCAAAAACAATTAGGTACCTAGGAATAAACCAGAGGTAAGAAGATCTGTACACTGAAAACTATAGAACATTTATGAAAGAAACTGAGGAAGACAAAGAAATGGAAACGCATTCCATACTCATGGATTGGAAGAACAAACATTATTGTTTTTTTTTAACATTTATTTATTTTTGAGACAGAGAGAGACAGAGCATGAACGGGGGAGGGTCAGAGAGAGAGGGAGACACAGAATCTGAAAAAGGCTCCAGTCTCTGAGCTGTCAGCACAGAGCCTGATGCAGGGCTTGAACTCATGGACCGCGAGATCATGACCTGAGCCAAAGTCGGATGCTTAACCAACTGAGCCACCCAGGCACCCCAAACAAACATTGTTAAAATGTCTATCCTACCCAAAGCAATCAAAGCAATCTACACATTTCATACAATCTCCATCAAAATACCACCAGCATTTTTCACAGAGCTAGAACAAACAATCCTAAAATTTGTACGGAAATCACAAAGACCTTGAATATCCAAAGCAATCCTGAAAAACAAAAACAAAACAAAACTGGAGGCATCATAATTCTGGATTTCAAGGTATGTTATAAAGCCATAGTCAACAAGACAGTATGATACTGGCATAAAAACAGACACATAGATCAATGAAACAGAATAGAAAACCCAGAAATGGACCCACAACTATATGGTCAACTAATCTTTGACAAAGCAGGAAAGAATATCTAATGGGAAAAAGATAGACTTTTCAACAAATGGTATTGGAAAAACTGGACAGCAACGTGCAGAAGAATGAAACCAGACCATTTTCTTATACTATACACCAAAATAAATTCAAAATGGATGAAAGACCTACATGTGAGACAGGAAACCATCAAAATCCTAGAGGAGAACACAGGAAGTGACCTCTTTGACCTTGGCCATAGCAAATTCTTACTAGATACGTCACTAGAGGCAAGGGAAACAAAAGCAAAAATGAACTATTGGGACCTCATCAAGATAAAAAGCTTCTGTACAGCAAAGGAAACAATCCATAAAATTAAAAGGCAGCCTACAAAATTGGAGAAGACATTTGCAAATGACATAACTGATAAAAGGGTAGTATCCCAAATCTATAAAGAATTTATCAAACTCAACACCCAAAAAAACAAATAATCCAGTGAATAAATTGGCATAAGACTTGAATACTTTTCCAAAGAAGACCTCCAGATGGCTAAAAGATCCATGAAAAGATGCTCACCATCACTCATCATCAGGGAAATACAAATCAAAATCACAATGAGATACCACCTCACACCTGTTAGGATGGCTAAAATTAACAACACAAGAAACAACAAGTGTTGGCAAGGATGTGGAGAAAGAGGAACCCTCTTGCATTGCTGGTGGGAATGCAAACTTGTGCAGCTAAACTTTGGAGAACAGTATGGAG
The DNA here is from genome assembly GCF_046562875.1 of Panthera onca. Classification (NCBI taxonomy): domain Eukaryota; kingdom Metazoa; phylum Chordata; class Mammalia; order Carnivora; family Felidae; genus Panthera; species Panthera onca. The sequence goes on along the minus strand of NC_138347.1, from coordinate 128,805,360 downwards.
GTTCCTCAAATAAGTTAAAAATAGAACTACCCCATGATCCAACAATTGCACTACTAGGTATTTACCCAAAGTATACAAAACTACAGATTTGAAGGGATACATGCACCCTGATGTTTATAGCAGTATTATCAACAACAGTCAAACAATGGAGAGAGCACAAGTGTCCACCAATTGATGAATGGATAAAGAAGACATGGTATACACACACACATACACATATATATATGATGTGTATATATTATATGTGTGTGTGTGTGTGTGTGTGTGTGTATATATATATAATGAAATCTTACTCAGCCAACAAAAAGAATAAAATCTTGTCATTTGCAATGACGTGGATAGAGCTAGAGTGTATTATGATAAGCGAAATAAGTCAGTGAAGGACAAATACCATATGATTTCACTCATGTGGAATTTAAGAAACAAAACAGATAAACATATGGGAAGTAGGGCGGGGGAAGAAAAGAGAGGGAAACAAACCACAAGAGACTCTTAACAATAGAAAGCAAACTGTGGGTTGATGGAGGGAGGTGGTGGGGGATGGGCTAGATGGGTGATGGGTACTAAGGAGGCCATTGGTGTGATGAGCACTGGGTCCTATATGTAAGTGATGAATCACTGAATTCTATTCCTGAAAACAATATTGCACTGCATGTTAGCTAACTAGAATTTAAAAATTTGAAAAGAAAAAAAAAATTAGATGACAAACAACCTTAATTTTTTTAATGGGTAAAAGATTTAAACAGATACTTTATAAAAGAAAACTTATGAGTGACCAATAAACACATGAAAGGATGCTCAAGTCATTAGTAATCAGTGAATAATGGATTAAAACCACAATGAGAAACCACTATATATGCAATGATCCAAAAGAATGGTTAAAATCTAAAAACTGACAACACGAAATGCTGGTGAGAACGTGGAGCAACCAAGACTCTCACACATTGCTCATACATGCTGGGAATGTAAAATGGTAAAAACAGCTTTACAGTTTCTTATAAAGTAAAACACATACTTGCCATATGACCTAGCAACTTAGGTCAAAACCTTCCACTCCTAGGTTTTAAGAGAAATAAAAACATCTGTCCACAAAAAAATTTGTACACAAATTTCAGTGATGGCTGTATTATAGGCCCCAAACTGAAAACAACCCAGATATCCTCAACAGATAAATAGGTAAACAAATTGTAGTATATGCGCACCATGGGGTTTTACTCAGCAATAAAAATGGACCAAATCTCTAAAACATTATGCTGAACAAAAGAAGCTAGGCATAGAAGCATATATACTATACGATTTCATTATATGAAACCTTAGAAAAGGCAAAACTAATCTGTAATGACAGAAGGCAGATTCGTACTTGCCTGGGACTGGCTTGCAAAGGGACCGAAAGGAACTTTCTGGGGTCAATGCACATGTTCTACATGTTGATCTGGGTTGTGGTACCCAGGAGTAACCATCTGTGCATACACTTAGAAAGGGTACATTTTACTCTGTATAAATCTACAGTATCTAAAAAATACCCTAATAAAATTTATTTTTAAAAATTGAGAGAATAAGAGAACCAGAGACAGCAGAGTAGGGGGGAGTTTTCTGTGACTCACGCAAAGCCTATTGTATTGGTATACAATAAATTGTCAAGAATTCTTTTATTTAGAAAAAAAACAACAACCTTTTAATGTTTATTTTTGAGAGCGAGAGACACAGAGCATGAGTGGGAGAGGGTCAGAGAGAGGGAGACACAGAATCCAAAGCAGGCTCCAGGCTCTGAGCTGTCAGCACAGAGCCTGATATGGGGCTCAAACCCATGAACTGAGAGATCATGCCCTGAGATGAAGTCGGACACTTAACCAACTGAGCCACCCAGGCACCCCTCAAGAATTATTTTAATAAATTAAGAGGGGATGGAGAAGGAAAGTGTAGCAGGAAAGGATGAAGGGAAGAGAGAGGTTGCCCAGTGACACTGCCCAGGAAGGCCAGGTGGTAGTGCTGCTTCTCCAATAGCCCTTGGTTGGAGGCCCTCTTACCCTCACTAGCTCTCCTCTCTTCTCAAACCAATCTATGAAAGAGAGAATGCTGATAGGCTGACTTCAGGGGCTGAGATGAAGCTTGGGTGAGATCATTCATAGCAAGGCCTGAACACATCCCGGGCATCAATAATATTAGATGTTATACTTCCAACAGAGAAGCCCCACATAGCTCTGCTGGGCCCCCTCTCTGCTCTGGACATGACCTAGGGAGCACACACATGTCTCTGGCTTCTCTGCCTTCCTGCCCCGCTCTTTCTGACATTCTTGGGCCTCAGAAAGTGAGGGCAGTTATTAGTCCCCAAGTGAGGGTTTCCTAGCTGTCTCTCTGTGGCTGCCGAGGGGACAGGCATGGGAGATGTCTGTGTCTGGTGGGGCCTGAGGACAGGCTCCTGATGCAATCTCTGCTGCTATTCTTTTCAGAGAATGTCTGAGATTCTTTAGATGGGATTAAGTAACAAAGGGGACTTCCTCTTTGGATTATACTGTTTGTCCCTACATCAGAAGCCTCTTTGGACACAGGAGCTCCAGACCTCTGTCCCTTACTCTGTAAAACCACAATGATGATTTATTGGTCCACAGAGATAACAGCAGGGCAAAGAATAATGACTGTGAGGGTGTGCTCCCTGTCTAGGCCATGTTCCTGGAAAGGAGGAAGAGACAGAGGTCAGGGAAGCATGGAGCTGGGAGGAGCCATAGGATCTAGCCCTGCATTTTCCAAGTGTGATAGGATCATTGTACATAGTCTAGGACACACAGTTGTTCTAAATGTATGTATTAATTTTTATGGACACTTCCTATTTATGTTAGGTTTTCCATTCATCATGCCTTAGGTATGTAGGCATACCTGAAGTTGCCTTTTAAAATAACTGCACTTCAGGGGGCGCCTGGGTGGCGCAGTCGGTTAAGCGTCCGACTTCAGCCGGGTCACGATCTCGCGGTACATGAGTTCGAGCCCCGCGTCGGGCTCTGGGCTGATGGCTCGGAGCCGGGAGCCTGTTTCCGATTCTGTGTCTCCCTCTCTCTCTGCCCCTCCCCCGTTCATGCTCTGTCTCTCTCTGTCCCAAAAATAAATAAAAAACGTTGAAAAAAAAATTTAAAATAACTGCACTTCAGTTTTTTTTTTAAATAGGTCTTTTTAAAGAATAACGTTAAGCAAATAATGGAACAGATTCTATGCAAATATAGCCAAAAATACAGACAGTATGCAAATAAATGAAATTTAGAGAACACTAGTACCAACACTTGATCTGTCAGGTTAGGAAATAGTGACCTTCGGGGGTCACACAAAAGCTTTAATAGCAAGATTCTTAGTAGCAAAAACAGAGGCACCTAGGAACCCTGATCCATGGAGAAAGTAGGTAAAGAGGGCAAGAGAAGCAGTGCTGAGCTGGTCAAGCATCATAGGAGGGGCCCCAGACTCAGTCAGGTGCTGCCAACTTCAGAGATCCCTCCAAGACCCCCAGTGCATTTTCCAGGGCTATCCCTTGGCACCCCCCAGCTGTTCTCTAGTAAACATGCATTAGCCACAAAAGAAAAAGGTCTAACCCTCATGCTTCTGTCATTAGTTGCCAAACCTGGCATTGCTTAGTTAAACCTAGGCTGGCAGGAGCAAGGAGAGGAGCTGTTTGCCCTGTGCACCAAAAACCCACCGCTCACCTGGTATCAGGGCCCATGTGTTATTGTGTCAAAACCAGCAGGAGACCAGCAGTGCCCCCAGCTCTAGGCCAGGCCCCTACAGACACTTGCTCATTGGGTCCTCCTGACACCCCATGTGAGGTAGGCCCCATAACCATCCCTCTTCAGAGAGGAGGAAATCAAGTCTCAGAATCTTCAGAACTTGTACGAAGTGTGAGTACAGCCAGTAGGTGGCAGAGTAGGGAGCTGAACCCTGTGCTGTCTGAGGTTAAGGGCTGCCCTTCTCCAACCTCTTCTCACTGCATCTTGGAGCCCTGAGTTCCGCATAACCAGGGCCATTCCCTGTGAGATGCCAGCCACCCTCCTCAGCCTCTCACTGTTTTTCTTTAAGGGAGAAATGACCCAGCTTGCTGCACCTGCTCATCCAAGGGCTAGGAATTATACTTTCCTTTGACAAATAAAGAAACTGAAATTCAGAATGATGAAGGGATTAGCATATTTGGTGGGACCTGAGATTCAAAGTCAATATAGAAAGCTCTCACCCAATTTCCAGAGTCCCTAGGAGGAGGGGGACTCTTACTCAGAGTGGATCACAGACTGATGAGAGAAAGCAGTGCCCCCTTTGAGGTACCCACTCTCTGCTTCCAGAGTTTCTGAGACCTAGCACCATGGGGGACCGCTCCAGGTCAACCCCACTTTTTTGGACTTACCTTCTAAAGGATCTCAAGTCCTGAAAAAAAAAAAGCATCCCCAGGCAGAGGGCCTATGAAGATAGTAAGACCTCTTAAACTACTGCATGGTCCACCCAGAAAGTTGTTTCCATGAGACAATAAAAGGACTTGGGGTCACCCTGGCCTGGGTTTGAATTCCAGCTGAGACATTTGCCCACTGTGTGTCTGTAGCCATGTTAATTGATCTCTCTTTGCCAATATACCTACCAATGATACTGGGTTAATAACACCAACTTCGGAGGGTGGTTTCAAAATATGTAACACCTCTTTCCATACGTCCTGGTACACAGTAACTGCTCAATAAATCAAAAGTAATGGCAGTCATTGCAGTAATTGTACAAGGGTTAGTCATTCAACTTTTTTGCCTTCATAGCCTCCTGATCCTATACCCTCATTCGGTCCCTAACTGGTATCCTAATTGTCTCTGAACAATCATTTTTTCCCTATATATCTTTGTTTATGCTTTATCTTTTCCTGAAACACCACCCCCTTTTCTTTCTATGGGTCTACATTTTATCCATCCTTCATGGCAGAGCTCCTTGGGAAGAAACTGAGCTGAAATTAAGCAGTCATTAGTCAGGCAAGGTATGAGGAACCAAGAACCAGGGCCTCAAGCTCCAGAAGAATCTAAGACCTGGGGATAAATGTATGCACTCAATTACCTTCAACTTATCACTCACCCATCTGCCTACACCTACCCACCCAGCCATATATATCATACTCAATCATCTGCCTACTTATCCACCTATATTATTCAGGATAGGGTATCTGCTCTAAGAGTGCCAAATCTCAACTGCCCTTTGTTCTCTTTTCTCTCATTTTGGCCTACTTTTGGATCAATTTAGAATGTTTATCTCCTTCTCCTTTGTTGGGTTAGAAGCAATAACTATGATGTTTTAGTGGTTGCTTTAGAGTTTATAGCATACATATATAATATCCAATACTTGTCACAGTCTACTTTCAAATGATGCCATACCGTATCAAGATATTTTCACGAGGTAAAAAATTCTAGGGTGACAATTCTTATCTTTTAGTACTTTAAAGAGGTTATTAGATTATTTCTGGTTTACATTTATTGTAACAATACACGTCTTTTTTTCCCTCTAGCTACTTTTAAGATTTTTTATTTCCTGTTTTAAGCAATCTATGGAGTACCTTAGTGTAGTTTTCTTCACTTTTCTTCTGCATGGGGTTCACTGAGTTTCTTGAATATCTGGGTTCATTGTTTTTATCTAGTTTGGAAAATATATGGCCATCAATTTTTCAAACATTGCCAAAAAAAGCAGAGCTACCATATGATCCAGCAATCCCACTTCTGAGTACTTATTCACACACAATGGAGTATTATTCAGCCATGAGAAAGAAGGAAATCTTACCATTTGCAACAACATGGATGGACTTGAAGGCATTATGCTAAGTGAAATAAGTCAGGTAGAGAAAGACAAATACTGTATGATATGATCTTTCATAAGTGGCATCTAAAAAAGCCACAGTGGTGGTTACCAGAGGCTGTGGGTGAGGAAATGGGGAGATGTTGGTTGAAGGGTAGAAACTTATAGTTTTAAGACCTAGGGATCTAATGTACAGCATAGTGATTACAGTTGAAAATACTGTATTATATACTTGAAAGTTACTGAGAGAGTAGATCTTAAATGTTCTCACTACAAAAAAAGAAACGGTAATCATGTGATGTGATGGAGGTGTTAACCTATGGTGGTAATCATTTTGCAATAAATAAGTGTATGAAAAGAACACATTATAAATAACACATTAAAAGTATATAATGTTATATGTCAATTGTATTTCAATAAAGTTGGAAAAAATTTTTTTTCACCTCTTCTCTACCCTCTACTGTCCTCCAGGGACTCCAGTTACATGTGTATTAGGATGTTTCACATTGTCCCACAGTCCACTGATTCTTTGTCTGGAATATTTCTCCTCTTTGTGTTTCATTTTGGATTGTTTCAATTGCTGTTTTCAAACTCACTAATCTTCTCTTCCTGAATATTTGCCTTGTGCAACACCCAGTGTATTTTTTACATCTCAGGCATTGTAGTTTTCACAGCTGTTAAGTTCAATTTGGGTATTCTTTGTATCTTCCATGACTACTTAACACATTCAATCTTTCATGTCTTCCTGAACATATGGATCGTAGTTCTAATACCTGTGTCAAGATCCAACCTACTGATTGTATCATCTGTGTAATTCCTGGGTTAGTTTCTGTTGATTGATTTTTCTCTTCATTATGGATATCTTTCTGCTGCTTTGCAGACTGAGTAATCTTTGAGTGTATGCCAAACATTTTGAATTTTACCCTGTTGGGTGCTAGGTGTTTTTATATTCTTATAAGTTTTTTTGAGTCTTGTTACGGCATAATTAAGTTACTTGGAACCAGTTTAATTCTTTTAGGTCTTGCTTTCAGGCTTTGTTAGATGGGACCAGAGTAGTTTAGTCCAGGGCTACCTATTCCTACTACTGAGGCAAACTCTTGGGTATATTCCGTCTGATGCCTTGTGAATTATGAAATATTCCTCTCTGGGTGGTGGGAACAGGCATTATGTCTGTTCCTGTGTGAGCTACAGGGGTTTTCCTTCTGACCCTTTTTGGGTGATACTTTCCCTACCTTCTGAAATGTCCTCATACACGTACATGGCCAATACTCAGCTGAACACTCCAGGGACCTTCCGCAGGTTTCTAGAGTTCTCTGTGCAACGCTCCTTTCTGATGATCTGCCCTGTAAAGTCAAGCCACTTTGGCCTCCCAGCTCCCTCATCTTAACTTGAGACTGCTAAACTCTCCTTGGGTCTGCCCCTCCAGGCATTAGGCTGGGGCCATCATAGGGTACATCTCATTTGCTTTTTATCTTTCAGAGATCACCAGTCTTCATTGCCTGATATCCAATCACTTAATGACATTGTTTTATATACTTGTGTAATTATTTAGTTGTTTTGGGTGGAAGTAAATATGGTCTAGTAATCCACTTTGGTCAGAATCATAAGTTGCAAATATTTGCCTTTTGATATTGTAAATCTGAAATGTCTGTTAGTCATCTAACTTGTTCAGTCTGTTGTGTCCATTTCTTTGGAACCTGCAAATGGCTTTGGCTGCTGACAGATATGAGAAGATCCCAGGATGTTTGGTGTCTGGAGGAGGAACATGGGGTCCAGGCTTGCCTCCCACTGGACCACCACTGCTACTCTGACAATTGTTTAAGTCTTGAACAGTCAAAACTGGTTTTGGTCCAGGCCTGCTATAGTTTACAAAATTTAATTTCTCTAAACACTTACTGGGTTGCTAATCTTTATTTGCTTTCAATTCCATGTATTAATCATAACCTCGGTTCTTTCCTGGTCCTAGCACTCAAATCTCAAAGTGCTTTCTCACTCCCTCCCTTGCCTCTCTCTCAATGTAAAGGCAGCTACCAGCCTACAGGCTTGGACAAAAAGGCCAAAATTAAAATATTTGCCCTGAGTGCTTTATTCTACTAAGTTTCACTGAGCTTTTATTGGTCAAATCTTTTGAAAATCTTACTTCTTCCTATTTGGAGCTTCAAAATACTGGGCTTTCCCTTCCTTTAAGATGCCAAATTTCTGGAACTTCTCAAGTTTCCTTTCATTTCTACTTTTATACCAGCTGACCCTTTCCTGCACACACATCAGTTTTGCAATACTATGTCATCACAGCCAGTAACATCCACACAAACCAAGACTCTGCTCCCCATCCTTTGCTCTGGTACTGAGGAGTCATTAGGTATATGGTCTTCCTCTCACATTTCAAAAAGCCATCATTTTATCAAGTGGTTTTTCTCTAACAGTGTGGATCTCTATTTCTCCAGTGCTCAGTATAGCTTCCTCACTGTTTACCACCTACTCTAAGACAATGCCACAAACTGTAGGATTTTATTTCAGCAATACTCCACTTCCTTTCCCAATGTCCATATCTGTCAGGATGGACCAATAGCTTCAACAAACCTAATCTTGGTGGCTTAATAAAACAAAGGCTTCCCCTCCCCACACAAACATAAAAAAAAAGTGAATGTTCCTGGTTGCTGGTCCTTCCATCTTGTGGCTCCCTCCTCCCTGTGCAGGTCTCTGCTGGGTCTTCTGCATTCAGATGAGGCAGACAGATCTGCTTCATCGATAAGGAGAGCAGGTGAGGAGTTCACGAGAGATCCTAGGAGCTGGGCCAAAGAAGCGACATTCCATTGGCCAGAACTAACACACAGCCCCATCCAAAAGCAGGGAGCACAGGAAAATGCAGTCTTCCTGTGTGCTTATGAGGAAAACTAAATGTCTTGCTGCCTTCTCAACATTCCAAGTGCCTTTATACCCACTATCTACCTGCTTTCCCCTTCCCTACAACTATCTATTCACCCACTGGGTAGTGACCACCTCAAAGGATGGGATAGGGTGGTGGCCAGGTGTGCCCCAGGACTCTGACAAGGGTGGCTGTCCACCTTGGGAAAGGGAGCTTTCCTCTCCAAGGCTCTAGCTCTTTATGGTCCCCTCTCTCCTACCACTTGTACCACACATTCCTGCCCTGTGTTCCTCGTTCCTATGTATGTGCTTTTTCCCCACTTTACAGAAGAAAAATGAGGCTCACAGAAGGTGTGGCTTCTGAGTCACAAGTGGGGAGGTGTTTAGCTGAAGCAGGACCAAGCCTTTCAACCCCAGTTCTGTCTCTCAGGGCTAGACTTGGTCTGTTGCCAGGCCAGAGCACAGAGGAAGGCACAGAAGAGGGAAGTTGTTTAGACCCTGAGGGCAAAGAGGGAAGAGCCTTTGACTTTGGCCTCCCAGGTACCCACTCTAGTCTGAAACTGAGCTTCCCCTCCTCTGTGTAGAAGTCCATAGCCAGGCTTTTCCACGCAAGCAGGCCTCTGCCCACTGCATCCAGGGCAGCCCTGACTAGAACACTCTTGGACTTCTCTAGTTGTCACATTCACACTATTCTGAGAACTGACTGCCCTATTCCAGGCCTTCTGCTTCCTCACTTCATCCAGTACCAGTCAACAACATGCCAAGCCCTCCATCAGCACAGCATCTTGGGGGCTGCTACAGTCAGCTTCACGGTGCTTCTCCATCCTGCCAGGGCAATGTCAGCACTGTGGCACAGTCCTGTGGCTGACAACTTCTGTGTCCATCTCACTCTCCAGACTCTGAGACCCTTGGGGGCAGGGACAGGCCTTATTGTCTCTTTACCTCCAGCACCTAGCAGAGGGTCTGGCACAGGGTGCATGCTCAATAAATGAATGTTGATTGAAAAAACGGGTGACTCAATCAATGAATGAGGACACCCACACAGACAGGGCCTCAATTCCTTATCTGTGGAAGTTGCCTGTCTCCAACACTTAAAAGTTTGGAGAGAGCAGACATGTCTGAGTGATAGGAGACAATGTGGAAAAGGAAGGCGGCCCCCTAAGGCCAGGTCACGTGAGGCCGTGTATGAAGTGGGGGGTTTCAGCTGCCATTGAGAAAAGCCTCATGGGCCCTGCCCAAGCAGAAAGATCTGGAGGCAGAACTGCCTCTAATTAATACTTTTTCCCTTTGTGCTCTGGCATTTAGCTTTCTCTTAACCAGCAATTCCTTAACTACTAAACCGCTGTCAAATTTATCGAGCACCTACTGCATGCCAGGCACTTTGCTGGGCGCAGAGGATTCAACACAATCTGCACAGGCCCTACCCTCAATGGAACTTCCAGCTAATTGGCCAACAAGTAATTAACTGTCTACGTGTGGTAACCTGCACAGCCCTCTGTCCCAAGAATGCTTCATCTTCACCTTTATCTTGAGTGATGATGCAGAATTTTTAATGACAGGCAGGGCAAGGCTTTCCAGTTTCCTTTTCATTCCCTTCCTTGGGCAGGGGTCATACCTACTGGGACTCTGTCCAATGTAAACTAGGCTAATGAGATGATAGGAGGTATTCTTTTTTTTTTTTTTTTTTTTTTTTCAACGTTTTTTATTTATTTTTGGGACAGAGAGAGACAGAGCATGAACGGGGGAGGGTCAGAGAGAGAGGGAGACACAGAATCGGAAACAGGCTCCAGGCTCCGAGCCATCAGCCCAGAGCCTGACGCGGGGCTCGAACTCACGGACCGCGAGATCGTGACCTGGCTGAAGTCGGACGCTCAACCGACTGCGCCACCCAGGCGCCCCAGGAGGTATTCTTAAGGTAGGATAAAGGGAACAACAAAACATACCTGCTATTAATCAGTCTTGCTTGTCATCTCTTGTGTCATGTGGTTCATCGCCAGAGCTGCACCATGAGGGTGTCCCTCTCAGCAGGGGACAGAGTGGGGACCAGTTCAGGAGGAAGAATGCACCTGGGGGGTGCAGTGTGAAGATGAAACCTTGTTGTCTTATGGATGCATCTCTATGAAACTGGCCTAGGAAGGGATGGGCCCTTCATCTCCCCCTTCCATGTGCAAGACTATACCCCTCCCCAGTCCATCCCTTCATGAGCTCCATCAGGGGGAGGACCTGAAGGATCTGGTGGCCTGATGACTGGAGCAAATAGGAAATGAGAATAGCTGGGCCTGAGGGAAGCACAGAGGGGACTGTGGGAATGGTGAGAACACAGAGGGTATCAGAAATGCATCTTACACCCATCCATGATGAGCCTGGTGTAGGCTAACAGGCAACTCAGGAAAGATGAAAATTGTGTGGCATCATACTCTAGACTCCAAGTGTGTACTTATCATCCTGTACAGATGCCCAACAGAAATGCATTCTTCTCTAAGTTTTCCAATGTTAAGGGTACAGCCAAGGAGTCATCAGAGTAATTCTCTAGCGTTTGACCTGTAAGTCCCTCAGTACCACAATTAGATCGATCTGGAAACTTTTCACTGCTTGGGATATGTACAAGATGCCAAGAGCTCACAAGAACCACTTGAGGGCAAACTTCTTCAACTTAGGGGCCACCATCACAGGGATAGCTAATGCTCCCATCTTTCCTCTGGACTTGGAGCTATGGCTCTGGCGTGCTTGATCTAACAGATTTCCCCAGTAATACCCATGTGGTGTGGATGGTGATGGTGGAGGTGAAACTGATTTCAACACGATTCAGAGGGAGAAGGGGCTTTTGTAAGATAGATAAACCTTTGAACTTTGGGGTCTCCCTGAGAGGAGAATTTTATTACAGCTTTACTACCCTGATATGGTGGACACAAGTCAAAATCTCTTCAAGTTTCATGAGATGGCCTGGATTCTGGTTTCTGTCCCTTACATGGCACCCAAGCCCTGACCAAGGTCTTGAACAAGAGAAAAGAGTTGTCTTTGAAAAAGCTCCCCCCACCCCCACCCTGGGGTTTGGTGGGACTGTCCTCAGACTGAGGCCCAGGGTTACTTCTGGAGAAGCAGGTGGCAGCAGGGAGGCTGTCCATCCCTCTCACCCCTGGGACTATGGCCCTCTCCCCACAACCAGTGCTCCCCTACCCACCTCTGGCCTCTCAGCCTATTTCATTCTGGTGCAAGAATCAGTTGCTGCCCTCGAAGGCCTGCTTCAAAGTCTGATGCCCCTGAAAACACACATCTTCCTGCACACAAAGAGGAGATGATTGACTGTCTTAGCCTGCTGAGAAAAGATCCCCATGGGCAACCTGAGCTTAAAAAAAAAAAAGGCAAAACAAACCCAAACAAAAACAGGTCAGCATGCAGCAAAACCCAAAGGTCTTCCAAGGTAGTGCATTCTGCATTTTAATGTGCAGACAAATCACCTGAGGCTCTTGTTAAAACTCAGATTCTGAGCCTGAGTGGCTCAGTCAGCTTCGTCTGACTTCAGCTCAGGTCATGAGCTCATGGCTGGTGAGTTGGAGCCCTGTGTCGGGCTCTGTGCTGACAACTCAGAGCCTGGAGCCTGCTTCAGATTCTGTCTCCTCTCTCTGCCCCTCCCCCACTTATGCGCTCTCAAGCTCTCTCTCTCTTTCTCTCTCTCAAATACAAATAAACACAAAAATTTTTTTAAAATTCAGATTCTGATTCAGGAACTCTCAGGTCATGCTGATGCTGCCAAACTACAAATCACACTTTGAGTAACAAGCCTAAGAGATAGCAAAGCAGGCAGCTGGGAGCACAGCATGGCCTCCCTCCAAAGACAGGACTGCACAGGGCCTTCCCTGAGTTTAGCCAAATGCCACCGGTGGCCAACAGGGCCACAGCCAGGACAAAGAGGCCAAGGGTTCCCATTGCTAGAGGTGTTCTCTGGGGGGGGGGGGTGGCCCTGGTGCTTACAGAACCCAGATCTCTACTGATACCCACCCCTAAGCCTCTCTGGTCCAACTTCCCTTCTCTTAACATATTTTATTTTATTTTAAGTAGGTTCCGCATCCAACGTGGGGCTTGAACTCACGACCCCAAGATCAAGAGTCACACGTGCCACCTACTGAGCCAGCCAGGTGTCATCCCCTCAATCTCCCTTCTCTTAAATTCTGGTTGGGGAACTTTTCTGTTTTTATTTTAATCCTCTGCTTCCCCTTTGTAATTATTAGCTCCTCAAAAAGAGAGAAAGACTTATCATCCTGATTGGTTAGAACCCAGACTATTCATTGGCCTTCAAGGTCAGCTTTGGCTGAACTTACCCACTCCATTCCCTCATGCAAACCTGGGCACTTCTTCCTCTCAGGTGGGTCTGGCAACAACTTGCTTTCTGTTTCGCCTCTTCTACTCCTGTAGTAGGCTAGGGAGTTACCCGGGTCTGCTTTGCATGCCCAGACATCTTAGATTCACTTAGACCTTAAGGCCTAAGCCTCCTTCTCCATACAGTTATTCTCAAAATGCCTTGTACTAGAGGGTATCAGGTATTTGTCCAGAGGTTCCTCAGGGCTCTTTAGTAGTAAGGGACAAAAACAAAGGGAAAAAAACTGACTCATGGGGCTTAAATAATCCAAAGGACTTTATTATAAAACCACCCAAAATGTCAAGGGGCAGGACTGGCTCTAGAACTAGGGCAGAGCACTAAGACAGGGGGGAGGAGCATGGAAAGGAGGATGGAGATTGGGTGAAGAGTACACTTGGAATCTCTCTGAACATGCCTAATGACAGAGACCAACAGAGTGCACAGCGTATGGAAGGCACACAGGCCAAGGGAAAACTGACAGACACCCAGGCCTCCAGCACCAGTTGTAGCTCACCAGCTTGGTGACCTCAGTCTCTCTTTGCCTTGCCTCCCACCATTGCCTGTAAGCACCTGGATCCACCTCTGTTCCATCCCCCTTTGCCTAAAAACCTTCCTGCCCATCCCCCTTTTCTCCTGTGACATTATATCACCCTTTAAGGTACCACTCATAGTCTGCCTAAATCACTGACGGAGGGACTTGGGCTCAGTCAGCCTGCCCACACTCTTACCCTCCAACACCATCACCTAACTCTTGGCATCACCTGCCCTCTGTGTTAACCCTGATTGTTGCTGTAGACCTTTGACAGTCTGCCTCCTGGCTCCTCCAGACAGCCAGTTTGCTCAATTTATCTCTGAATACTAAGGCTTGGGACATAACCAGGCACACAGTAGGCATGCATAGTGAATGGACAAGGCGTGCATCCAGTCACAACAATTCTCTAATCAAAAAATTGATACAATGATATTTCCCTACTTCGCAGGGTTGTTTCAATAAGCAAGAGACAGTATTTGTGAGTACACAGTGTAGAAGGAAGGCATTTCTAATGATGACCGGATATGGGTGGGAGAGCTTAGTAAAGCCACTCCACATTGGTTTCCAGTCCAAGGCCCAGTCTCATCTCCCCCAAGGCCCCAAACTCTTTTTTTCATCCTGACTCTTGATTACCTAATAAAGGATGTTCCAAAGATCACAAGTCAAAGTGCTGGCTCTGTAACACATGAGATCTACAGCTGTAGAAGTAAAAGAAGATAGGAAAGAAAGTACAAATGGTACTGTTTTGATCCTAATTACACAGATTAATCAATCCAAGCATAAGAGTATGATGAAACCCATCTTGTTACAGGATCATCAACTAGCAAAAACAATCACAATAGGTGACGGCACTTATGACCATTCTTTATTTTCGCATTAGCAAAACTCTTGAAGTAGCTTTGCTCAACCCCCAGCCCCAGGCTCAGCGAGCAGTCATTGTTCTGGCCAGTAAATCTGGCTGAACTAAACATGGTAGAGTCAAGTCAAGTCAACTGTGTGTGTGTGTGTGTGTGTGTGTGTGTGTGTACCAGAGACTGAGAGACTGAGAGACACAGAGACAGAAACAGAGTTATGCAGGTAGAGACAAAGAAACTGAAACAGAGATCCAAGGTACTCAGGTAGCAAGACATACTTGGAGAATAGCGAGACAGCATGATTTGGGACAGAGACAGAAATAGGGACAGAGATCACACAGAAAGATACACACACACACACAGCACTTTACTAGGTTGATGTGAACCACCACCAGGAACATATTGCTAGTTGAACAAAGTTACTGGTCTCTTGCAACAAGAAGACCACACATGATAGGGGACTTGGAAGCACTGGCCTTACTGCAACAAGTACCAAAAAACACAACTTTGATCACAGAAGTGTTTTTGTTGCCGTTTGGCTGGTAGGAATCAATAACTGTGATAAGTTATCAATAATCATGATAAATCTAACAGGGATAAATTCACCTACTTTAAAAAGCCTCTCAGGTTATATTTTAAAAAAAAAGAAAACACACTCTTTAAAAAAATATAGCATACCAAAACAACGCAGGAAGTAGAATCAAGGGAAAAAATGTATCATGTAAATGCTAATAAAAAAAAAAGTACGTATACAGTATTAGTATTAGTATCAGTATTAGTCAAAACAGAATTCAAAGTAAAAATCACGAACTGGGACAGAGAAGGATATTTGATAAGAGGTATGATATGAGGCTTATATATCTTATTAAAGAAAAACCATGGCGGGGGGTGCCTGGGTGGCTCAATCAGTTAAGCATCCAACTTTGGCTCAAGGTATGATCTCATGGTTGGTGAGTTCAAGCCCTGCACTGGGCTCTCTATTGTCAGCGCAGAGCCTGCTTCAGATCCTCTGTCCACCCCCCCCACCTCTGTCCCTCTGCTACTCGCTCGCTCTCTCTCAAAAATAAACATCAAAAAAAAAAAAAAAAAAAAGAAAACATGGCAGTCATGAACTAAACTGTAAGCACTAAACAACATGTTTTGCAAAATATGAAATAAAACTGGTTGATATAAAAGGCCCAGAAATATTGGTTTCTCTCAAATTGGCAGATCATGTGGTTTAAAATAAAAAGCAATGACATAGATCAGAAAGAAAACAGAGAACTAGAAACACTCTACAGACCAATTAGACCTAACAGACATACACAGAACACTCCACCCAATAACAGAAAACATACACTCTTCTCAAATGCACACGGAACATGCTCCACAACAGACCACATATTAGGCCACAAAACAAGTCTTAAAAAATTTAAGATTGAAATTATACAAATATCTTTTCCAATCACAAACAGAATGAAACTAAAAATCAAGAGCACAAGGGAAACAGAAAACTTCAAAAATATGTGGAAATTAACACAGTTTTTAAACTTCCAAGGAGTAAGCCATAAGAGAAATTAGAAAATACCCTGAAATAAATAAAAATGCAAACACAACATAACAAAATGTAGAGGGTGCAGTGAAGGCAGTGCTAAGGGGGAAGTTTATAGTTGTAAATGTTAAATGTGTACATTAAAAAAGATCTCAATTCAACAACATAAATTTACACATGAAGAAAGTCAAAAAACAAAACTTCCCACAACTAAACCCAAAGCTGGCAGAAGCAAGGAAATAATACAGATTAGAGAAGAGATAAATGAAATAGAGAATAGAAAAATAATAGAAAAAAATCAGTGAAATTAAGAGTTGGTTTTTGAAAGATCAACAAAATTGGCAAAGTCTTAGCTGGATTAACTAAGAAAAAAAGAGAGAAGACTATATAACAAAAACAAGAAATGAAAAAGGGTATTACAAATGATGCCACATAAAAAGGATTATAAAAGTTCTATGAACAATCATATATCAAAGAATTGGATAATTTAGAAGAAATAGATTAATTCCTAGAAATATACAGCATACCATCTGAATCATGAAGAAACAGAAAATCTGAGCAGACCAGTAACAACTAAGGTTAAATCACTAATCAAAAACCTTTCCCAAAAGAAAAGCCAAGCACCAAATAGCTCACTGGAGAATTCTGCCAAATATTTATGGAAAACTTAACACCAATTCCCCTGAAACTCTTCCAAACAACTGAATAGGAGGGAATGCTTCCAAGTTCATTCTATGAAGCCAGCATTACCCTGAAACCAAAGCCAGACAAACACTTATAAGAAAAGTACACACCAATATCCCTGCTCAACAAAATACTAGCAAACTGAATTCAATAGCACATTAAGAGCATTATATACCACAACCAAATAGGACTTACGCCGTAAATGCAAGGATGGTTCAACATACAAAAATCAATCAATGTAATACACTGACAAAGTGAAGGACAAAAACAATGTGATATCTCAACTGATGCAGAAAAAAACATCTGACAAACTTCAATACCTTTTCATGATAAAAATATATATATACAACAAACTAGGAATAGAAAGAAAGTACTGCCACATAACAAAGGCCACTTATTATAAGCCTACAGCAAACACCATACTCAGCAGTGAAAAACTGAAAGCTTTTCCTCTAAGATCAGGAACAAAGCAAGCATGCCCATTCTCACCACATCTGTTCAACAAAGTATTGGAAGTCTTAGCCAGAGCGATTAGTCAAGAAAAAGAAATAAAAGGCATCCAAATTGGAAAGAAAGAAGTAAAATTATCTCTGTCCCCAGGAAATATATATGCTTTTATATGTAGAAACTCTAAACATTCCACACACCCCCAAAAGTTAGAATAAACAAATTCAGCAAAGCTGCAGAATATAAACCAACACACAAAAATCAGTTGCATTTCTATATACTAACAATGAGCAATCCCAAAAGATATTTAAAAAAAATTCCTTTTACAGTAGCACCAAAAAGAACAAAACACCTAGCAATAAACTTAACCAAGAAGGTGAAAGACTTGTACACTGTAAACTACAAAACGCTGCTGAAAAAATTAAAGATGGCATAAAAAAATGAAAACACATCTCATGTTCATGAATTAGAAAACTTAATATTCTTAAGATGTTCATATTACTCAAAGCAATCTACAAATTCAGTGTAATCCCTACCTACCAAAATACCAGCAGAATTTTTGGAGAAATAGAAAAATACACCCTAAAATTCATATACAGTCTCAACAGACCATGAATAGCCTAAAAATTCTGAAAAATAAAAACAAAGTTGGAGATCTCACACTTCCTGGTTTCAAAATATATTACAAAGCTACAGTAATCAAAACAGTGTGATGCTAGCGAGCATAAAGGCAGACCCATAAATCAATTAATAGAGATCCCAGAAATTAATGCTCATATATATGGTCAAATGATCTTAGACAGGGTGCCAAGACCACTCATGTGGGGAAAGGATGGTCTGTTCAACAAATGGTGGTGGAAAAATTGAGTATCCACATGCAAAAAAATAAAGTTGAACCTTTAACTTAGAGATACAAAAATTAACTAAAAATGGATTAAAGACCTCAATGTAAGACCTAAAACTATTAAAATCCTAGAAGGAAACATTAGGGAAACTTTCATGACATTGGATTTGGCAATGATTTCTTTTTTTTTTTTTTTTTTTTTTTTTTAATGTTTATTTACTTCTGAGACAGACAGAGACAGAGCATGAGTGGGGGAGGGGCAGAGAAGCAGGCTTCAGGCTCTGAACTGTTAGCACAGAGCCCGACAAAGGGCTTGAACCCACAAACCGTGAGACCATGACCCGAGCCAAAGTTGGTCGCTCAACCAACTGAGCCACCCTGGCACCCCAGCAATGATTTCTTAAACATGGCATCAAAAGAATAGGCAACAAAAGGAAAAACAGACACATGGGATTATCTCCAAGTTCAAAACTTTTGTGCATCAAAGGACATAATCAACAGAGTGAAGAGACAACCTAAAAAATAGAAGAAAATACTTGCAAGTCACATTATCTGATAAGGGTCTAGTTTCCAGAATACATAAAGAACTCCTATAATTCAACATGAAAAGAATCAAGGGGTGCCTGAGTGGCTCAGTCAGTTGAGTGTCTGACTTTGACTGTGGCCCAGGTCATGATCTCACAGTTTGTGGGTTCCAGCCCCATGTTGGGCTGTGTGTTGGCAATGCAGGGCCTGCTTGGGATTCTCTCTCTCTCCCTCTCTGTCCCTTCACTGCTTGCATGCTCTCTCTCAAAAATATATAAATAAACTTAAAAATTTTTTTAAAAATCAAATAACCCAATTAAAAAATGGGCAAAGCACTAAAACAGATATTTCTCCAAAGATGAAGCACAATGGCCAATAAGCATATGAAAAAATGTTCAACATCATGAATTATCAGAGAAATGCATTTCTTTTTTTTTTTTTTTTTTTTTTTTTCAATGTTTATTTATTTTTGGGACAGAGAGAGACAGAGCATGAACGGGGGAGGGACAGAGAGAGAGGGAGACACAGAATCGGAAACAGGCTCCAGGCTCTGAGCCATCAGCCCAGAGCCTGACGTGGGGCTCGAACTCACGGACCGTGAGATCGTGACCTGGCTGAAGTCGGACGCTTAACCGACTGCGCCACCCAGGCGCCCCGAGAAATGCATTTCAAAACCATAGTGAGATATCACCTCACAGTCATTAAAATGATGATTATCAAAAAAATAAAAAAGAACCCAGAAAATAACAAGTTATTGGTGAGGATGTGGGATAAAGAACCCCTACAACCCAACACCCCAAAAACAAATAATCCAATTAAAAATTAGGCAGAAGGCATGAATAGACATTTCTCCAAGTAAGACATACAGATGGCCAACAGTCACATGAAAAGATGCTCAACATCACTCATCAACAGGGTAATGCATATCAAAACCACAATGAGATATCACCTCACACCTGTCAAAATGGCTAAAATAAAAAATGTAAGTGTTGGCAAGGATGTGGAAAAAAAGGAACCCTCATGAACAGTTAGAAATGCAAACTGGTACAGCCACTATGGAAAACAGTATGAAAGTTCCTCAAAAAATTAAAAAGAGAATTACCATATGATCTGGTAAATACTGGTTATTTACCCAAAGAATATGAAAACACTAATTCAAAAAAGAGTAGGTACCCTGTGTTTATTGCAACATTATTTATAGTAGCCAAATTATGGAAACAGCCCAAGTGTCCAGTAATAGAGGAATAAAGAAGATATGGTGTGTGTGTGTGTGCGCGCGCGCGTGCGCGCGCGCGCGCGCACACACACACACACACACACACACACACACACACAATGGAATAGTATTCAGCCATAAAAAAGTACAAAATCTTGTCATTTGCAACAGCATGGACAGACCTAGAGAGTATAATGCTAAGCAAAATAAGCCAGAGAAAGAAAAATACCATATGATTTCACTCATATGTGGAATTTGAGAAGCAAAACAAATAAAAAAAAGACACAAACCAAAAAAAAACCCAAAACCCAACAGACTCTTAACTATAGAGAACAAAACTGACGGTTACCAAAGGGGAGGTTGGTGGGGGGATGGGTGAAATAGTTGAAGGAGATTAAGAGTACACTTATCATGATGAGCACTGAGTAATGTATAGAATTGACGAATCACTATATTGTACACCCGAAACTAATATTAATACTGTATGTTAACTATATTAGAATTAAAATTTTTTAAAATAAATAAAAATTAAAAAAATTAAGTAATGGCAAAAAAAAAAGACAATAACAAGGATGTGAAGAAACTGGAACCCTCACATATTGCTAGTGGGAATATAACATCATGGAGCCACTTCAGAAATCGTTTGAAAGTTTTCCAAAATGCTGAGCAAAGAGTTACTACATGACTCAGCAAGCCTACTCATTGGGTATACACCCAAGAGAAATAAAATGTCCACACAAAAACTTGTATACAAATGCTTGTAGTAACATAATTTATAATATCTAAAAGTGTAAATAACCCAATGTCCACCAAATGATGACTGTATAAATAAAATGTGGTATATCCATACAATGAAATATTATTCAGCTATAAAAAGGAAGGAAATACTGATACATAATACATGATACATCATGTATGAACCTTGAAAACATGTTGTTATGGAAGCCAGTCACAAAAGACCACATGTTGTATAATCTCATTTAGATAAATCTGTAGAGACAAAAGTTAATCAGTGGTTGCTTATGTGGGGGAAAGGGAGAATAGGAAATGACTCTTAAGGGTTCAAGGTTTCTTTTTGGGACTATGAACATGATCTAAAATTAGATTATGATAATGGCTGCAGAACCCTGTAAATACACAAAAATCACTGAACTGTTAGAATGTTGATTAAACAGATGAACATTATGTCATACAAATTCTCAGTAAAGTTGTTAAAAATCAGTATCTCCATATACCTGCAATAGTTACAAAATTAAATCTTAAGAGAAGATACATTTACAATAATATGAATACATATCAAGAACCTAGGAGTAAATCTAACAGAGTATTTGCAAGACCTCTCTACAGAAAATGATCAAACTTTGTTAAGAGAATATCAAAAGACCTAAAAAGAAATGTCATGATCACTGGCTAAAAACTTCTATTGGAAGGATGGACTTCCAGTTTCTGGTTTGGTGTGCAGAGAGTCTAGAAGTCATCATCCCTATTTCACACAAGAAAAATGTTGAACAAGCTGAAAATCAACAACTGTTCTTAGATCCACAGAGAACTGAGGTCATACAGTAAACTGCTGCCCTGAAAAACGAAGTGAATGCAGAATCAGAGCTTACCAGAAGAATCCTAGGAGCAAAAGTCTACAGCAGGAGCCAGCACTGGTAGGAACACCTAAAATATAATTGACAAATTTCTGTAAGCCCTGAACAGACAAGCTGGAGAGCTAAGAACTCTTGAGGGGGCAGTCTTGGGATCGCCAAACTTTTAGGAGTTTTACCTCCAGAAGCCCATCAGGTTCTCACTATGAAGACTGGAGAAGGGTCCCCTTTGTGCTTCTGGCAGTGGGGAAGGGGAAAAGTAACCATTCTGGAATATGCCCAGAGTCCTCTGTTCTCCTTAACATGGCTTGCCATCAAGGGAAACTATTTTACAAGAGCCTAATGACTTGAGTTTTGCCAAAGCCTAACAGACTTGGGGAAAGGGAAGTACCCAACACCAGTCCCACTACCTTTCCCGTCTCACTTAAGGTGTTAGGGAGCTATGATATACTTGTGAAGCCCAGGATCACAGACCCACTAAAAGACTGAGACCTAACCACGAGACTACAAAGTGTTTCCCCCCTTCCCCACACCTTACCACCACATCAACAGAACTCCTATACAATAAGGGGATTACAGCTAAAAGACTGCAAGCCTCAAATCCTCTTGAAGGAGTCTCTGGGGAAATCTAAAATCAACAGGGGAGACAAGAACACTAGAGGAAATTTTAGCCTCTGACACCACAGCTACAGCAAGCAGTAAATACAGCCAAACTCCTGGCCAGATAAATGAAACACCTCATACTAATGCCCTATCAGTTCCTTTTACACAATGCATCATGTCTGGCTTTCAACAAAAGATTCCAAGTCATGCTAAAAGGCAAAAAACAGTCTGAAAAGAAAGAAAACATCAGAACCAGCCTCAGATATGGCAGAGATTTTGATATTATCAGACTAGACATTTAAAATAATGATTAATATGCTGAGGGCTCTAATGGAAAAAAAAGGACATGTAGGAACAGATGGGTAATGTAAACAGAGAGATGGAAACTCTAAGATAGAATCAAAAGGAAATGAGAAATCAAATACACACTAACCGAAATGAAGAATGCCTTTGATGGGTTCATCAGTAGACTGGATATGACCAAGCAAAGAATCAGTGAGCATGAAAATAATTAATAGAAAGTTTCTAAACTGAAAATCAAAAAATAAAAAGAATGAAAAAAAGCAGTTTACAATATCCAAGAATTTTGGGACAATTACAAATTTCTTGGTAGAACTTGACAAACGAATTCTAAAATATACAGAGAAATACAAAGTTCTAAGAGCCAAGATCTCTTAAAGTAGAAAAGCTTGCCCTATCATAATTTAAAAAAAATTTTTTTTAATGTTTACTTATTTTTGAAGGAGAGAGAGACAAAGCGTGAGTGGGGGAGGAGCAGAGAGAGAGGAAGACACAGAATCTGAAGCAGGATCCAGGCTCCGAGCTGGCAGCACAGAGCCGCCTGTGGGGCTCCAACTCAAGAGCTGTGAGATCATGACCTGAGCCAAAATCGGAGGCTTAACTGACTGGACCACCCAGGCACCCCTTGTCCTATCAGAATTTAAGACACTGCAAAGCAATTTTAGCACAGACAGTGTATATACAGAGTCCATTAACGCATATAAGACAATGGTAGTCCTACAGAACAATGAAGAATGAATGTCCTTTTGATTAATTATTCTGGAACTATAAAATGCCCGTATGAAATACAAAAGAAACTGAACTCCTCTATCAAACCACGCACAAAAATCACTTTCAGGTGGATTATGAACCTAAATGTTGAACCTGAAACAATGAAGATTTTAGATTATATAGAAGAGTATCTTTTAACTGCAGGATAAAGATTTTTTTTTTTTTTAAGTAAGGCATACAAACCACTATCACAAAGGCAAAGATTGATAAATCTGACATTACGGAAAAGAATTTGTTCATCAAAAGATGCCGTCAAGCAGTGAAGAGGCAAGCACAGAGTATGAGAAACTATTTGTAAAATATATAACTGACAAAGGGCTATATATGTGATAGAGACATCACTATACTCCTCCCATCTGAATGGTTGAAATGTAAAAGTTTCACAAGATCAGTGAGATAGAAAGATCACCAGTGCACAACAGATTATGAAAAGCTGCAGAATGGAATACATACTAAACAAATAAACAGTGGTAACCGATGATGGGAAATATGAAGGCCATGCCGGAATAACTCATTGGCTTACAGCCAGTCTGCCTGCCTAACAACTGTAGAGAGCCAGTTATCCCACGTGAATGCAAATTCAGATGTAAACAGCACTTCAAGGAACTGGCCTAGTTCTTGGAAACAACATCTGAAGGCTAAGGTGGAAAGCTTGAAATTCCCTCCCATTGATTCAGCCCCATGAAGACTGTAGAAAGTTCCCCTGACATGGGCACCAGAGTTTTCTTCCTTTGCCCCAGGCAGTGAGATGGGCCTTTCACAGGGGAAGGTAGACAGGACAAGGTAGCCTTTTATTAGCTGTGAAAACCAGTTTATTTTCTGGGAAAGACTCCTGCTTGGTATGTGTGATGAATTAATGATTCTTGCTAAATGAAATATAAGAGAAAGGCTGGTTATGGTTCCTTTAGTTACACCAAGGCAATTTGTAAAGAAACCAATGGAACCAGTTGTTTTGCCTTTTAATCCAATCAAATAAGCGACGTGTCTTACATTTGGAACATTCTTATCTCTTCCTACAAGTTGGGGGAAACAAATACTCTGAGAGAGGTTTCCTACTTTTGAAAGCAAGGGACAAATATGGGCTTCCTGTCAGGGATTTAGACCATTAGAAGACACAGAAGTCTAGAATAGGTAAGAGGACAGAGAAATCCCAACTGAGGCATTGGTTAGAAAGGGCTTCCCACAGCATAGGATGTAATGAGCACTGAGTGGATGGTAGTGATAATGATGGTGGTGAGGGTGGTGAGGGTGGTGGTTGTGATGGTGCCAATGGCCCTGAGGATGGGGGTGGTGTGGTGGCTAGTGGTAGGAGAACTCATAATGGTGGTGCTTACCAGTGCTGGTGGGAGAGACAATGTTGATGACAAAGATGAAGAGTAGAGCAGGTTAGGAGAGTGCAGGCCAGTGAAAGTAGATGGTTGGTGATGGTGGTGGTAGTAGCACTGATGGTGATGAAAAGTCCTTGATCCTCCGGGGAAGGAATGCAGCTGGGTCCATCAAGGCTATGACAGCTAGCACAAACAGGCCCAGAAAGACCTACACCACCCTGCCAGAGCCAGGGAGCTGAGCGCAGGATGGAAAGTTTGGTTCCAAGTAAAGGCGCAAGTTGTACGCTGCAAAGTTAATTATTCTGATCAGGTCTTAAAAGAACATGAAAGTGGGAATAATGTGCAGTGTCCTCATGATTACTATGAAAACCCTCTAGGCAAGAGTGGATGGGCAAGAGAGGTTTCCCAACACTCACCCTCTTTCCTCCCTCATCCAATCCACCCCACATCCTGCAGATGCTCCCTCCTCAGGCCTTCCCTGTCTCACTTCAGGCTCCATCTCTGCTCACACTGGCATCTGGCTCCCTGTGGCATCCCATGGTCCAGTGCCTTCCAATTTGCAGTTTTCCACAGCTGGAAACCCAAATCTCTCAGCCAGGAGGCTTAAAGATCTAGAGAGGGAAAGGAAGTTTTTGCACTGACGTCATAAGGCACTTGCCTGGAGAGAAGAAACACGAATACCTCATACCTCCTCGATGTCCCACCATGAGTCACAGACCTCATAGCCCAAAGGGTCTGGGAGGAGCCAGGTAGAGATTCTAGGGTCTGACTGGGCCCTGCCCCACAAGGCCATTACCCCTCTGGGCAAGGATACCTTGTGCTAACTCAAATCAGCCTCCATGCACAGTTCCCAGGAATCTAGCTCAGACCTCCTAGGCCACAGAGCCAGCCTGCACCTCTCACATGAGCACACCACTGTAGCTGAAAGGAGCAGCCTGGGTTTGGTCCCAGGGCTTGATGACTGGGCAGATGTGACAACATTCCCATCACCAGCAAGTGGGACTGCCAGGTTGTTCTGCAGGCCCAGCACACGGAGGTGCCTCTGGGAGGGCTGGGAATCCTGGGTGGGCAGAAAAGATCTGCCCCATCCCTAAGGTCTGGCCATACCTCTCCAGGAAGCCTGATTCATCCATCTGGGCACCTGTTCCACTTTCTCAGAGAAGACCTGGTAAGTGTCTCACTCTCACATGTTCTCTCTTCTGGGTTGTATCAATAAACCAGTCAGCAACAGACATCTGGGGTTTCACGGCTTACCAAGGCTCTCCCATCACTCTGCCTCCTAGACTGAGCTGCCCACATCCCAGGATCCTGTGCCCCTTCCCCATCTGTGCTTAGGGAATTCTGACATGAATTTCTGCTCAAAGATTTGAGATGGGGCTAAGTTAAGTAATAAAACTTTTAAAAAATGTTAAGCACAGATGAAACATAAAGCAAAAGCAAGCTTCCTCGAATTTAGAGCAAAGACTGAGAATTCTCATGCTTGCTAGAGACCCTTAGGAGCATGCTTCCAGACACCCAGGGTTCACTCCACTGGGTGCCTAGGTGCTCCCCATGGAAGAGTGTGAGAGTATTGTTAGACGTCATCACATTGAACCTCGACTATGAGCCCCACTATACCCACTCTCCTGGGGCAGACACTTGGGGTGGTCATGGGATTTGCCCAAGGTCCCAGAGCTATCAGAAAACATGAGTGTGTGGCTCCCAGCACAGTGTCTTTCCAGCAGAGCAGATCCCAGGGCTACCCATGGTCAGGTCCCACATCTAGCTCATGAGCTGGCACATCCGCTCTTCTGGCACCTCCTCTCCAGGCCACGGATGGGCCATGGCAGTGCCAAAGGTATATAGAAGGCCTCAAGTTCCTCACCTCCACAAACCACCCCAATCCACTGCAACAGAGATAATCACATGAAATTGGAGGTTTTCTCAGGATTTTGTAAGGTATGAATCCAAAGGCCTTTAGAAAACTTGGCTATTTTGTGGACCTCTGAGATCACAGGAAGAAACGAGCACCTGCTATATGAACCTAGCTTCATGACAAGTGTCCCAGTTCCCTCTACCCAGAACACTGCCCCTAGACATTCTGGCACTGACATGGGTGGGGTCATTTCATTTTTTGTCCTCAGAGCACTGCACCCTTTTCAGTGGAATATATTACCCACTGTAATTAATTTCTCCTTTACTTTTAACAAGTGAGACTACAGAGAATTTAAGCAGGATTCACCTTATTCCTGCCCCTCCACGAAGCCTCCAACAGGACCCATGACTTTCTGACCACTCTTGAAAAACAGAAAGCTTTTAGTCTCAAGAATCTTGTAATTAATATGACCAATCTACTGAAGTAATCAAATTCTCTTTACTGTCAGCTTCTCCTGCATGGCCAGGCAAACAGTGCTCATGAAATGGATTCTCTGACCCTAAAACAGAGGTATTTCATGCTGTACTGCTTGTCTCACAGCAGTTGAGGTGTAAAGTGAGGACAGAGGCTCACAGTTTGTCACTTCCTGAATGTATGGTCCTGTAGTGTATCTCTAAACTCTGCATACAATGATCTCTCTGGCCTGACAACTTCCAAATCCCCTTCCCCTGACCAACTCTATTCTTCCTCAAAACTTAGCTTTTGGGAAGCCCTCTTGGCACCTTCATGCTGAATTTGGGGCCCATCCTTCCTGCTGCCCTCTCTTGGAGCTTGACCACACTGTGCTTGTGTGTTCTTATCATCTCCTGAGATCCACCATCACATTCTGCAGTGCTGTTAGTTGGAAAAAAAGAAAGAAAGGGAGGAATGTAATTGTCTTTATAAATGGCCATGAGAATTAGCAATGTGAGGTTGGCATTACCTGCAGTAAGTGAGAAAGGGGAGAGGCAAGGAATGCAAGCGTAAAATGGAAGAGGCAGGGTGGGAGAGAAAGGGACAGTGGAGATCCAGAAACAGAATGGTTTTATGGAGGACAGAAGGTGAAGGGCAAGTTCCCCAGATCCACAACCTTCCCATAAGAGGGTGCAAAGTGGCTGGGGGTCAGCTGCTTCCTGGGCCTCCTACTGACCAACAGGAGGAAAGAAGAGGGAATAGGGTTGGAGGGCTGGTCAGTTCCTCTTTTTCTCTGCTCCTCACTCTCCCTCTTGGGTACTGTGGCCCCAGCCCTTTTGGGGCTGGCCTGTAGACAAGTGAGAATAAGACTATCTCCAAAGAAACTCTCTCAAATGCTTGCTTGCTTGCTCTTCCCTCATATTCTTGAAATGGAACACTCCTTGGACATTTTCTTTATAAACTCCGCATGTGGTAGTCTGTCTTAGACTTGCTAGCAATCTGTGATTTCTCAGATTCGCTCAAGAATGAGACAAGTGTCTGATTACATTAGTTAAAAAATGGCAAAAGGAAATAAAAATTACAGCATTAAGCATGGAAGAGGGGGGCCACCAGTGGAGCTTGAAGAAAATCAGATGGAACTATCCTGACTGGCAAAGCAGAGCAGAGGAGGTGGCCATGGAGTCAGGTGCCTAGGAGGCGAGAACCACTGCTCTTGGGGGACCTGGGAAGACTGTGGTCAGAAAGTACAGATAGAGAGGGCAAGAGATGGTAGGGAGAAGAAATCAAGGTGAGCCCTAGGTGTAGAAAGAGTTGTGTCCAAGAGTACATCCACCATATGTCTTGTGTAGACAGAACAATAGGCCAAGATGGTATCTACCCCAGGCTGAACCAGAGGGTACCCTCTAAAAGACATTAGACAGGATCTCTGGGAAGGCTGGGGCTCCTAGGTCCTATGCTGGAATCACAAGAAAAGGCTTTCTCATTTACTGGGGCGGGGGGGTGGGGAGGGGAGGGGACGGGTGGATGGTGTCCCAACCATGGCCCTTAAATGGCATCCTGCTGGTTGACATACCTAAGGCTCCCACTTAGAGGAGAGGGTTGTCGAAGAAACAGATCCACAAGATGGTACAGAAGACCAGCACCAACCACCTGTGTTACACTACAAATCCTTCATCCACAGATATTAATGGATAGCCATGATTCTGAGATCTTTGAGTAAAACAGCTCACAAAGGAACCAAGGTAAGCAGAACAATAAATTCAGGAGAAATGGAGATAGTTTGGAGAGTAGGAAATAACTTAAAAAAATCTACTTAGTACTCTCCATGAGATTCTAGGAGATTTTTCTTCCATAGACAAAGAAGAAAAAAAGTAACTGGAAAAAAGAAAATAGAAAATTTTCTTGGAAATTAAAACATGTAACTCAAACTAAAAAATGCAAATATATGAAAAATACCTGAGAACTGTGACTCTCAAAATATGATCCCCACTAGCAGCATTAGTATCACCTGGGAACTTTTTTTTTTACGTTTACTTATTTATTATTGAGAGAGTAAGAGCATGAATGGGGAAGGGGCAGAGAGAGAGAGAGAGAGAGAGAGAGAGAGAGAGAGAGAGGGAGAGAGAATCCCAAGCAGGCAGTACAGAGCCTGATGTAGGGGTCGAACTCATGAACCAGGAGATCATGATCTGAGCTGAAATCAAGAGACACTTAACTGACTGAGCCAACCAGGTGCCCCACCTGGGAACTTTTTAAAATGAAAATTTGTGGGTTCCAGCCTGAACTTACTAAACCTTAAACTGGGGTGAAGGGGTAGCAATCTGTTTTTTCACAGCCTTTAAGAAGACTGGGATGCACCTCAAGAATGAGAATCACTGCCTAAAACATAAAACAGAAAGACAAAGAGGTGAGAAACCTGAGAGAAAACTGTAAAGACCTAGAGAATCAGCCAAGGAAGAGTTATGGAAAGGGAAGACAGAGACTTATGGGGAGTAAACTACCAAATACATAATTTCAGAAAATGTCCTTCAACTTAAGATACAAATCATTAGATTTAAGAGTCTTGAGTTTTATGCCCTCAGAATTGCTGGGAAGATTAGACCTAATGGATGTAAATAATCTATAACCTCTCACAGCACAAAGCAAGCACTCAGTAACTGTTATTACCCTTGTCTGTGTGTTTGGCATGTATCCTTCTGGACCTTTCTCTACACCTGTATAAATACAGTCTTGTCGTTTTTTTTTTTTTTTTATCAAGTTCATCTTACTGTACATAGTGTTTTGCAACTTAGTTTTTGTATTTAAGAGGAAGGTCCCCCTCCCACCATCATTTCTTCCAAATTTACTTTAATTACTACACAGTATCCATACTTTACCTGTCTTTTGTTGATGGGTTTGTTGTTTGGGGTTTTTTTACAATTATAAATAATGCCGTACTAAATTTCAGTCCTACCAAGTGTGTGAAGCTACCAATTTCCCTCATCAACACTTGATATTATGACTTTAATTCTTGATAAATGTTAGTAAAAATAAAAGATCCTTTTAGATGCATTTCACTGTATCTCTCTGACTTCGGCCTCTGTGTTTATTGACCATTTATATGTTCTCTTCTATAAGTTTTCTCTTCATATCCATGGGCATTTTGGTTATTATTAGCTTATTGGAAGGCTGGTGATTTTAGTAAGGTATTCTGTAGTAGGCCTCTTTCCTTTGTTTTTTGCTTATTTTTGCTTTTTTATTAATTCTAAGTTTGTCTACAAGTTTTATTAATTCTGATTGTCACTGAATCTCTTGTACTTTCTAGGTACATTATGAAATCATCTGTAAATAACTGTAATCTTGCTCCTCCAATATTATTTCTTGTTCATGTCTTACTATCCCATGGGATTTTGACAAAGAAGGCCAGGCAGAACATGAGGTCACAACCCAAACTTATGGACCACATGAGAAGAGAAGAAACAATAAATGAGGGCCAGAAAAAGCACTACCAGCTTTAGACTACCAAGAACTTCAAGAAATGGAGCTACCATTGACTGATGAATGGATTAAGATATGGTGCGTGTGTGTGTGTGTATATATATATATATATATATATATATATATATATATATATACATACAATGGAATATACTCAGTGATCAAAAAGAATGAAATCTTGCCATTTGCAAAATGTGGATGGAACTAGAGTGTATTATGCTAAGAGAAATAAATCAGTCAGAGAAAGACAAATATATGATTTCGCTCATAGGTGGAATTTAAGAAACAAAACAGATGAACATAGGGAAAGGGAAGGAAAAATAAGATAAAAACATAGAGGGAGGCAAACCATAAGAGACTCTTAAATACAGAGAACTGAGGGTTGCTGGAGGGGAGTTGGGTGGGGGGAGACGGGCTAAATGGGTGATGGGTATTAATGAGGGCACTTGTTGAGATGAGCGAGCACTGGGTGTCACATATAAGTGATGAATCACTGGGTTCTACTCTTGAAACCAATACTACACTGTATGTTAACTAACTTGAATTTAAATAAAAACTTAGAAGAAAAAAAAAAAGTTACCTTAAAAAAAAAAAAAAGTGGATCCAGACTTTTAAAAAGGCATGTGCACAATGGTTAAAGAAACAAAAGATACAATAATAAATATAAGGTACTACTTAGGTAAAAAGAGATATATTTTTATAAGAAAAAAGAAAGATTTTAGAAAAAAAATACATCCATTGAAATTTAAAACCCAAATCCATTAAGCAGTAGCACCACAACTAAAAAAACAGAATTAGTGAATCAGAAGGGAGGTTACAAAAAGTACCCAGAATATAGAGTACAGAAAGTTAAAATAAGGAAAAAAAGTAAAGTGAGATTAAGAGACATGGAAGATGGAACAAGGAGAGGCAACATTAGCCCTCAAAAAAGACTTTTTTTCTCCCTCTTATTTTAGGGTTTAATCAATACAACAAACTCTAGTCCTATGTCCATCACTGGGCATTTTCTCTCTGAAAACAGGAAGCTAATCAAATGCTTACTATATAGCAAGTACACTTGTTATAAAAATATATTTTCCTTAGATATGCAAAAACAATTTCGAGGCCACCTACTAGTATCCTGTGCCTAGATGAGAAAGTATACTTGTAACAAATTACTGTGCGCTTTCTAATTCTACTGCATAAAAATTAAAAAACAAAATATACAAAGGAACTGAATTCCTGGGGCAGGAAGGAGTAAGGGAAGGCCATTTGTCATGAAGTCACCATGGCAGTTGCCAGTGCCTCCCTTTCATGGTAGGTCAGCCAACAGTGTCAACTCTTCAGAATGAGATTCTAGGTGATGTTTGTGCTGGTGAATTAGAGCAAGGAGTTGGTGATGTCTAGGTAACGGGTCATTTCCTTAGTGGCTCATAGCACAGGCTGCAGCCCAACCCCAGTAGGCGCCCTGTGGTCTCATGTCTGGGTCTAGAGGTCAGGTCCATTGGGCCAAAGTTGTTACCACTGCTAAAAGCAACTCCAAGGACTTTAGCTGGATCATGCACATGCATAAATGTAGGTTGGGTGAATATACGAACATATGAGCTAGACAGGAAGCAACACCAAGGGGACATAGCTGTGGGAAAAGTACCCCATCAGTGAGGTTCATGTAGAAACTCCCTACACATAGCCATCTATCTTCCCCTAAGATCAACATTAACAATTAAGTCAGTCTCTCTGTGTTTCTTTCAGGAATGTGTGTCTTAGAAAGTAACCTTGTCTTTGGTCTCTGGTCTAGACCTTTTTGACCTTTAGACCAGATAAAGGCGTACCTTTATCAAGCCTTTTGGATACATTTAGGTTTTTTCTGCCAATAGGAACTCTTGGAATAATGATTTCCCTATGTGTATATTTCTCAGTGTGATGGAAGCCTTACCTTTATGTGGTTGGTAAAATTACTCTTTGTGCCAAGATATCATTATATTTAATAAACCCTAAATGCTAGAAGTTGCAGAAGAGGGAGTGGATTGGCCCTTCTTTGCTTGGGGGGCTTACAATGTAACAGATCAAAAAATATACATCTTTCATATTCACATGAAAGAAAACATTCCTCTTAACAATTTTTTGATGTTTGCAATAAATGCTTGAGTGATTTTCAAAAAAGAAAGAAGAAAGTATCTCTGGCAGCCAGGGTATCACTGGGAAGAAAATGGGGGCAGGAAGCCCAAACAGGATGTTACTGCCAAAGTCTGAGGGAGTGGGTAGAGGGGACAGGAGAGGCTGGCCCACCTACCCTGCAGACACAAGAGGATGGGGTGGTGGGGGGCGACTAGAGAAGCCTTGTCAGAAGCCTTCCCCTAGATAATCCCATAAGGATCACAACAGGAGGAGTGAAGGTGGCTCCCTGGGGAGGCCCTGGTAGAAGCTGAGAAGGGTGAGGATGAGTTTTGTGTCGGTTGTGTTGGAGATGAGATGGCTATGTGACATGCTGGTGGGGATATCCAGAAAGAGATATTCAAAAAGGTCTAGACCAGAGACCTATGTGTGTGGATGCTGGGCATAGAGCAGTTACCTCAGCATAGATGGAATCACTGAAGGGCAAGATGGAGAAAGAAGACTGGGATAGGAACCTCAAGAATGGGAGAGAGGTGGAAGCCTGTGTAGAAGGTAAGAGGAAGAAAAGGCCCAGGAGAGAAGTGTTGATAGAAGAGGCTTTCAAGGAGGGTGATAGGGTTGGGAGGGTCAGGAGAATGAGGACTCAGAAAAGACCACTGAATCTGGCAGGTCTGGGACTCTTAGGACCTGCAGAGGGAGCAGCCCCAGAAAGTAAATACACAAAGTACAGAAAGAACACTAATCCGAGGCTGGGAGGTACTGACACCCCAGGTAAGCCAAGAGATGGACCAGGGGTGGTTGAGTCATCAGCTTTTCCAGGCAGTGTGATAGCACCAGGCAGGTGAGAGACTGAATGGAGAGAGGAGGGAAGTCATGGTTCAGTACACAGACAGAGGAGGAAGCCACTAAAGATGGGAAAATCAGAGGCAATCAAAGGGCTGGGAGGATTCTCTGTCACAGGATGGTTCAGACAACTGTGAGAATGGACTGGGGAAGCTAGAGGGCAGCCCCATTAGGAAGAGGTCATGACAGTCCAGGAGGAGTGATGGAAGCCTAGACCAGAGGGGTGGTGATAGAGGAAAGAGCAGTGGGGAGTGCAGAGACACATTTAGAAGTAGTGGGTTGAGTGTGGGGGTGAGAGGAACAGAGGAACCAAAACTGGCCTCATACCGAGCAGCACTGAATGTTGTCATCTGAACAGCAGACTTCCAATTATACCATTTTCCTGAGAGTGGGTGGAGGGTGGGCAGGGCCTCTAGATGGGAGCATGGTAAGAGCACTTCTCATGGCTAGCATCTGCAGGGACTTCCCTCAAAGATGCAGGGCCAAAGTCTCTGAGCGAGCTCTGGGGAGGCAGTGGGAGGTCCAGCCTGGTAGGACCACCTCAGATCTGACCCCCAACCTCTCTAGGTCCTAGCCTGGATACAGTCATGGAAATCTAGGCCCAGAGGTCTGGTCAGACTCCTCTCACAATCCTGAGAACAGGAATCACCCTTTATGTAAAACGATATATGCTAACTAACTTAATAATATACATACATATACATATATACATATATATATACATACATATATATCTATATAACAATATAACATAAAATAAAAATAACATAACATAAAAAATAAAATGATGTAGCTTTCCACAAGATGGGCATTTTTAGTTTTTACCTCTGGGAAATGGAGTATTTGTTTTCTAAGAAACAGATTCTTGGGTAGAAAGAAGGTGTGTAGGGGAAGGACAGCCAGGGGCCAGATGATGAAGGGTACTGTGTGCTAAGATGGGGAGTCTGACCACTGTGCAGAGGACACCAAATATACTCTGTGATCACCTCAGTTCTAGAAACCTCCATCTCACCCCGGCTCTACCACAGGTCCTGTCATCTTCCAGAACGAAGCCACCTCTAGATCCAAACCCAGATCCCATTCTAATCAGACCATGAACTCCTTTTCCAAGCACTCTCTCCTTTAGTCTCGCCATCTATTCTACTACCTCCTAGACTCAAGGATTCCAGGCCCCCAATATCCTGGCTTACCTACCTTGCCCAGCTAGAACTCAAATGACCACCTGACCCACATCTTATCAACATCCTAAAGCTTCCCTCACTGCTGTTCCCCTTCCTGTTCAGAAAAACTCCAGTTCCCCTATCAACCTCACAGTCAGCCTTCTCTTCTGCTGCAGACTGCTATCTGGCCCCCTAAATATGTTCTCTTCTTCAACAATAACAGAGTTTTAGTTGGGCACTTGGCTGCCTAGCTAGACAGATCCATTTCCCAGACTTCCTTGCAGTGAGTGCCTAAGTTCTCACCCATAGAACGCTGAGCACAAGCAATGTGCCCAACTTCCCTCTCTCTTACCTAAAAAGAAATTATTGCTTTCCACTTCTGCTCTTAGCCCTTTTCAGGAGCTGGAAGTGGCAGAGACCCAGCTTTGGCGATGCAGCCATATTGGCACAGTCTACAGAATAAAGGAACAACACAGAGGGGATCTAGAACCCTGAGTGGTTCTAGGAAATGAGCCAGTCCACCAGCCTGGGCCACTTTCCTCTCTTTGGATTGTAATGTGAGATAGAAATAAATATTTATTTAATCCACTCCTTGTTACAGCAGGTTCTACTATAGTCAAGTATGTGGAGAAAAATGCCACCACCAATCGAGGCAGTACCACCATAAATACCTTGTGTCCAACCTCAGCTGAGTTCCACTTTCACTTGATGTTGGTCAGCTCCTTTGCAAATTCACCCACCCAGTAAAGGCTACAAAGTCTCAAGATATACTTATCAGGTCTCTGTCCAACCTCTTACTTTCAATCAAGAATGCTGTCTCTTATGACACTACAAATGCTGAAAGCATCAAACAAGGTCTCCCACTATGTCCCAGCCACCCCTACAATCCTCTCCTCTTATCCCAATGGTATAGATGTCCTTCCCTCTGTGCTCTGGTCAGACTCCCCGGATTACAATTACAGGAGTGTAATTGCAATTACAGCTCAACTAACTATATGTGCAAGCTAGCTCAGTCTCCCTTTCCTCAGCAGTAAAATGGAGATGATGACAATACTACTTGACAGGATTGTGAGAAGTAAAAGAAATAATGCATGTAAAGGAACTAGCACAATGCCTAGTATACAGTAAGCAATGGCTAGCTGCTACTAATATTGCTAAAACAAAGGTGACCACGTCACTACCTCATGGAAGCCCTTCATGGAATCTCCATCACCTATACGGCAAAATCCAAACCTCTCAGTGTTAGGCCCTTCATGCAACATCAGCCATCTACTCCTTGAATCTTCTCTCTTCCCCTCTCTGTCTTGAACAGTATGCTCCAATAATACCAAACTAACTACAGATCTAAAAAATCAATTCAATGTTTACTCATTTGACGTATACACATTAAAATGCCCACCTATGCAGTATTAACAATTACCCTAATAAATGAATTCCCCTTTCTGGAAAAGAATACCTACCTCCCTAAAAATCACCAATATGAGAAAGAGTCTATTTTCATCTTGAGTCTGGGAAATGATACTGAATTCAATTTGTTTCCTTCCTTGTAAAAATAATATAGTTAGGTTACCCTCTTTTTAGCTCTAAAATGTGATACTATCCTAAATGGCTGTGGGAAAAAAGCAATCTTTATATCTATTTTTAAACCTTATTATATTGTTTAAATGCACTTGAAATGTTGCATCCTGTGGAAAGGGAATGAGGCTCTTTTAAGAGGGACAGATGAAACATGAGCCAGATGGTGAGGCTGGTAACAAAGGGATGCTGAAAGTGGGAAGAGGTCCAATGTAGCCAGAAAGAAGAGTGGAGACAGAGGAAGGTCCTCAGGGAGGAGCCAGTCCCAGGTCCTGGCAGCACCAGGCTGCAGCCTCCTGTCTCTTCCTTTTCCTGCCTTCCCAGAAGAGGCAAGAAGAACCCTAGGGAGCCCTTATCACAAGACAAGAGTCTGCTTAGCTGACAAGAATGCCTGTCAGGTCAAATAAAGCTGCCCTTCTTTTGGCTAAGTCATCTGTGGGTATTTCTGGGGGAACAAAAAGAGCAAAGGCCAGAGGGACACTGCCTAGAGATTCCAACACAAAACTTAAAACACAAGTTTGTCAAGACATTGCATTTCCTGGTGAAGAGATTATGGTCAAGTCAAACCCATTCTCAGCAAAGTCAGAGTTAAAGGAACTTTATTCAAAATACTAACTCTGGTGGGGCTTCTGGGGGGCTCAGTCGGTTGAGTGTCCGACTTCGGCTCAGGTCATGATCTCATGGTCCGTGAGTTCGAGTTCCGCGTTGGGCTCTGTGCTGATAGCTCAGAGCCTGGAGCCTGCTTTGGATTCTGTGTACCCCCACCCCCGACCCTGTCACTCCCCAACTTGTGCTCTGTCCCTCAAAAAAAAATGAATGTTAAAAATAAAAATTAAGGGGCGCCTGGGTGGCTCGGTCGGTTAAGTGTCTGACTTCGGCTCAGGTCATGATCTCGCGGTCTGTGAGTTCGAGCCCCGCGTCGGGCTCTGTGCTGACAGCTCAGAGCCTGGAGCCTGTTTCGGATTCTCTGTCTCCCTCTCTCTCTGCCCCTCCCCTGTTCACACTCTGTCTCTCTCTGTCTCAAAAATAAATAAACGTTAAAAAAAAAAAATTAAAATAAATAAATAAATAAATAAAAATTTTAAAAAAATGCTAACTCTGGTGCTTTTCTGGAGCCAGGACCTATGTCCAATTCCTCCTCAAGTCCCCCAAAGTATCCAGAGTATCCTGTTCCCTGCGTTATACCGACAACTTCTAGGGCATTCTTTAGATGTATACTAAGTAACGGAGTGGGCAAACAGTTTAACTTCAAAAATTAACAAACCTTATATGGATGCAAATAGTCTAAATAAAGGCATATAAAATATAGTTCAATAAATTCATGTCATATAGCATTAAATAAATGTTTAAGCTCTTTAAAAAATTTTTCTTTAACGTTTATTCATTTTTGAGAGACAGAGACAGACCATGAGCAGGGAAGGGGCAGAGACAGAGGGAGACACAGAATCCAAAGCAGGCTCCAGTCTCTGAGCTGTCAGCACAGAGCCCGACGCAGGGCTCGAACTCACAAACTGCAAGATCATGACCTGAGCCGGAGTTGGACGCTCAACCAACTGAGCCACCCGGGTGACCCTGTTTAAGCTCTTTTAATAAGAATTTTTATGGAGACATATAGCCAATCTTTGACTTACTTCCAAAGGCACTAGGTAATTAGACCATGAAGCTAGAGGAAAGGCACTCAGTAGGAGATACTTCAGGGCAAATACTGAGGAGAAATAAATATCCTTGCAAGCTCAAGTCTATAAAGTGGTGGCAGAATCATAGCCCAGTGGAAAATAGGGCTAGAGACCAAAGTAACAGCAATCACAAGGGAACAGCAGATTTTGGGGACACAGACTTAGAGGCTGAAAGTTTAGGTAACAGTAATCCCTGCTGGCTTTCTCCTCAAATATGGCAGTATTCACGAACCTTAAAACAAGCCAACTGGGCATTCCCTCCATTCATTGAAACTTCACAATCACTGTACTTCCTCTCATACCTGACAGAACTTCTGAAGCATTAAATATATTGCTACAGGAGACCAGATTCTAGTCCATTACTCCATTTCTGCACAGAGACAGGCATTGCTAGCTTCCCGCCAGCAGCTACATGGTATTTCCTTACTAATACAAACCCAGTTTTGTTCAGGGTAAGAATGTGCTCAACTAAAAACACAATTTCCTCAAACAGGTATAAACTGATGAGTGAATAGTATATATCCGTATGATGATGAAGTGTATGTGTATGAGTGTATGTGCACACATACATACACCCATATGTATTCATACAATGGAATATTATTTGGCAATAAAAAAGAAATGAATTACTGATACATGCTTCAACATGAACCTCAAAAACATTATGCTAAGTAAAAGAAGCACATGGGGTGCCTGAGTGGCTCAGGTGATTAAGCATCTGACTCTTGATCTCAGCTCAGGTCTTGATTTGAGGGTGGTGAACTTAAGCCCTGCGTTTGGCTCCAGGCTGGGCATGGAGCCTACTTTAAAAAAAAAAAAAAAAGGAGCTACATGCAAAAGGCCATATATTTTATGATTCCATTTATATAAGAGGTTCAGAATAGGCAAATATAGAGACAAAGTAGATTAGTAGTTGCCTAGGGCTGGGAGTGGGAAATGCTGGTGGGTATGGGACTTCTTTTGAGAATGGTAAAAATGAATTTGATTGTGGTGATGGTTACACAACTATGTGAATATAGTGAAAATCATTAACTTGTACACTTTAAATGAGTGATATGTGAATTATATCTCAATAAAGCTATCGAAAAAAAGCCCCATAAATTCTAATTTCCCATAATGCATAAGAGCTAGGGGTGCCCATAGGCTACAGTTCTGGCCACTCTAAGATGCTGGTGGAAATATACTACGGGAAAGTTAACAGTCTCCTCATAAAAAGGACTCTGCTAACGCATGCCTTTTGCCTTTCATCCTTTCCCCATCTTCCCAGGTCTAGGCCCTTGGGGGTCCCTAAGAGCAAAAGCATGCTAAAGACGTCAGAGCAGCAAAAATGGAGGATACCAGGTAATAGATGATATCCTGGAATCACTACACCAGCCCTGGTTTACCTCTCTCTGGATTTGTTATGGGAGAGAAATAAACCTGTATTTAGTTAAGTGATTATAGATAGGTTTCTTTTTCTTTTATTTTTGAGAAAGAGAGCAGGGGGGCGTAGAGAGAGAGGGGGACAGAGGATCTGAAGCGGGCTCCTTGCTCTTAGCACAGAGCCTGATGAGTCACGAACTGTGAGATCATGACCTAAGCCGAAGTCAGACGCTCAATCGACTGAGCCGCCCATGTGTCCCTACAGTTAGATTTCTATCACTTGTAGTCAAATGCTATCTCTCATGATGCATGCCTATCTAACATCAGCCTATGCTTATTCTTGAAGCCAAGAAGACAAAAGGCAAAAAAGTAGACTCAGAAAGATACAAAAAAGTTGATTCCAAATGTAACATTCAGGCATCATGAAGTCAGCTTTGATTTCTCTCTCTTTTTTTTAAGGGTAAATAGTTATTTTATTTTCAAACTATACATGTTTTCTCCAATCTTGATATATCCCCATGGGAGTGCTTATCCCTCTCTAAAAATAAATCACTAAGAAATGCTTTAGTTTTGAAATATGGGATAAACCAAGTATGAACAAATGCCATATTATTATTTGCTCAAACAAATATCAATTCCCATTTCTTTTTTTTTTTTAAATAAGTTTCTAACATCTTAGAGAGCAGCACTCAGAGAGCAAACAGAGGCCTGCAGATTCAGTCTACTTATATATAAAAGTTATATATATAAAACACTTATAAGTGCACTCAATACACTTATGTAGGATGTTCATGTGTCCCAAAGAATGAAGTTCAATGTTATTCTAAAATATTAAGCACAAAAATAAAAGTAGAAATAAAATTAACTTAATAAGCAACTGTATTTTTCCTTTCTAGACCCATAAATTATATCACCTCCTTTTTATTATATGAGGTGGGGATGAGGGGTAGACCAGGAAAACAATCTATCACTAATGCCAATGAATTACTTCATTTGGGGTAATTATTTTCATGTGTAATGACAAAGTTGACTTTGTAAATGTGAAACAATCTGCCATTGGGCTAATTATTCCTGTGACCAGGGAATAATGAAGTGAAAAAGTCGCCAAGGGATTTGGGGGAGGGGGTGGTTTAAGCCACCACTGGGGTGGGATATAGTCTTCCCTACCAATCTGTCTCTTCTTATTTCATGCCATATTGGTTTATATTACATAAATCTTAAACTCTTCAAATTTGAATATAAATATCACACTGATAATAGAACACAGTATTTTAAATATGAGATAATGATTTTAAAAAATCAGCAGACTTTTTTTTAAGCCTAATTGCCCTCGTGCAAATAGATATTTTTACTCAATTCGTTAAATATTCAATCCTACCATGTGTCAAGCACTAATTAAGCAAATGAGATTCAGACGTGAGTGACATACAAATTCCTATCCTCAAGGGATGCACAGCCAAGTGGTAAAAATAAGCCCACATCTTACCTTTGTCACAGTGCAAACCCAGGAACAAGGCTGAAAAGCAACTACAAAGCCTGGAGGAGCAGGGTAAGGTGTCAGAGCAGTCTCCTGCACACCTGAGTGATCTGGAGTGGAGTGTGGCACTCTAAGAGGAGCAGCACATGCAAAGGAAAGGACACATGAAATGACACAATGCATGCAGGCAAGAGTAGTGAGCTGGAGAAGCAGTAGGTAAAACTGCAGGGTTCAGTGGAGACTGCGCACTTGGGAGTCCATAACCCTATCCTGAAGGCTTTGGGAAAGTGGTGAAGGGCTTAAGCAGGGACAGCAGCTCTGTTTTAGGAAGCATTACTCTGCCAGAGTTTGGGTGGGTGGGTTAAGGGTCAAGGCCAGTAGGAAGTTATGGAGGCAATGGAGCAAAAGATGATGGTGGTGAGCAAGACAACCATGTTGGGTCTGAAGTCCTAAGGAAGTGAACTCAACAGAGCCTGATTTTCATATAACAGAAAGTTATAAAGTTCTGTGGACCACCTCCCCTCCCCTTCACATTTTTTCCCCAATTAAAACATCACCTTTACCACAACCAAAGAGACTGGGGGCAGGAGTCGAGAGTCTTTCATGCTTATAGACCAAATGACATGAAAAAAGGTGTCCCATACCCTAAAGGGACTTCTTCCCCTTACTGGATCATTCCCATTAGCCTCTGGAACATTTTGTGGTACTGTATCTTCATCTGGAAAACAAACATGCTCTCCTCCCAGTC
The DNA here is from genome assembly GCF_046562875.1 of Panthera onca. Classification (NCBI taxonomy): domain Eukaryota; kingdom Metazoa; phylum Chordata; class Mammalia; order Carnivora; family Felidae; genus Panthera; species Panthera onca. The sequence continues at coordinate 128,764,404 of NC_138347.1, read as the reverse complement.
CCCCTGCCTGCACCCCCAAATACTTCTTTGATCTCCTGTAGTTAAATGCTCCATTCCCCTTCATAAGAAGAACTCTTCAACAGTGCTGACTACAGCAGCATCTCCGCCTACCCACTTCAGTCATACTTCAGCTTGCTCCAATCCCTCCTGCTTTTGTCAATAACCTCCATAATGCCAAATTCCATAGAGGCTTCTTTCCCCATGTTGAAATACTTACTTTACTGGGCTCCCATGACAACTCATTTTCTTGTTTCTGTTGTTGCTTTTTCCCATGAGAGTGGCTTCTTTTCAGTCCTCTTTTGCCATCTCTTCTTCCTTCACTAAAGTGTTAAATGTTGAGAGAGCATAGGACTCAGTCCTAAAACCTCTTTCCATCTAAACTCTCTCCAGAGGTAAGTTTATCCAATACCATGACTCTAAATATAGTCTATACGTTATATTCCTACATTAACATGTTCAATGAGACCTCTTCCCTGAGTTGCAGACTCTCATCTATCTACATAGATAACCAACTGGCATCTCAAACACGGCCTACAACAAATTACGGATTCCCTTCGCCAAAGCAAAATTCTATTCCTTTTCAAGTTTTTTTTTTCCATCTCAATATATAGTTTGGCCATACAACCAGATGCTCAAGCCCCAAACCAACTAGTCATCCTTGATTACTCTTTCATTCTCCACCCAACCTTCCAACATGCAAAAGATGTAGATGCTGTTACCTTCAAAACTTGTCTCTAATCTGCCCCTTCCAATCTCTCATACTACCCAAATTGGTCCCAAACCACTGTCCTTTATTTCCTAAACTATGCAACATTTCTTAATGAGTCTTATTACTTTCCCTCTTGCCTCCCTACAATTCAATCTTTACAAAAGACCTGGCATAGTATTTTTTAAATGGCAAATCAGATCATGTCACTGCCTTATTTAAAAAAAAAAAAATGCTTGAATGAAAAATTCCATTTTATTTAGAATAAAATATGTGCCCCATGGCTTACAAGGCCTTGCTGTTATCTGTTCTGTGTCTTTCAGACCTCATCTGGTACCCTCTTATCCCTAACTATATTACAGCCATGCTGGTCTGTGTCCTCATCTTCCAGCAGCAGCAGCTGGAAGATAAGCAGAAAAGGCCACGTCCAGAGGACAGTTTGTTCTGTTTTGAGGCCTCTGCAATTATGTCCCTTCAGCCTGGATCTTCTCATAGCTGGCCTGTCATTCAGATGTCAGTTCAAATGCCACCTGCTCACAGAAACCTGGCTAAATATTACACCTAAAGTTTTTCTCTATGATACCACTTTTTTTTTTCCACAGCACTTACCAAAATCTTACTTATGTCCATTATCTGCTTTTCCCAACCAGAATGTAAGACTTAGAAAGAGAGGAGCCCCATCTGTCCTATTCCCTGCCTATCTTGAGAGCCAGACATACAATGGACACTCAATAAATATACATGTATTGAATGAATAACCTAACCCTCCTTGCTTCTACAAATAAAATTTTCTTACAATGGGGGTGTTATAAGAAAGGACAGACTGTAATAGAGCGCTAGGTCTTTGGAGCCAACTTATAAAACCGTATCAGTGCTTTGTTAATTTGCTTCTTCCCTATAAAAAGTACCTTTTCTGCAAAATCTCTTCAGTAATATTCACACCCTACAACAAAACAATTAGAAGAAGACCAGCCATGGAAATCTTATAACTGCTCTTTTCATTGAAGTCAATGACTCCAAGTAGCTCAGCAAGAAAAATCTATTTAAACTCTTAAACCACCTACTGAAACAAAAACACATATATAACATAAAACAGCTTACAAACACAAAAAGATAAGGTTAAAGGCATCACACATCCCAGCAAACTGAGAGCACCTCCAAGAGCAACTGCTAACTTGGGATAGTAAGTCACATGTCAGCACTTTTTCTTTTAAACTGATCTTGTACATAATAGAACTGTGATTTCTAAACAATATATTTCTAAACAATAACCTGAACACAAAACAGAATGAAGTGAATGTTGGAAGGGATGCTAGAGTTGAACCATTCTATGTACATAATGCATATAAAGAACTAAATAAATATTTGTTGACTGAATGCCAAGATTACAGGTTGTGAACAAAATCATTTGTAACTTACAAACAGTTCAAAGAGCTTTTAAAAAACTGGGCATTCAGGGGGCTAAGTATTTCATAAAACCAAAGAACCACTGTTATTAAATAAATGGTACTCAGAAAAATCATACTCTTGGTCTGCTTTTGGAAGAGCATGTGCTGGGTGAGCTACTTTTCCAGATGTGCTGACTCATAAAACTTCTTTAAGAATGGCACAAGCCTCCAACTGCTACACATTCTCCCTAATAACCTGTAAGGATGGGAATAGAGGCAGGCACCTGCAGGCCTAGCTATTTAGGCAGCCCATTCAACTCTGCCTTAGGCCAACTACAACCAAGCATCAATACATAAATACCCCTCATTTAATGGCTCTGGATAAAAGTTTCAATGTTGTAATACTTCCTTGTAATAATAACCCCAACATCTTATTAGACTTTGGATGTTGAGTAGAGTCAGCTGTAACTGTGTTAGGGCTTCAGAGCCTGATTACACGGATGTCTAGCTGGTTGCTACATGTTCAAAGACTTATCAAACACAACCAATTGTTCATTATGAACAATATGTTCAATACTGTTGTAATATAAAACAAATCCTTTAATTTTTCAAGTGTTTTAAGAAATAACTTTATACTTAAGCCAGTCTTGAAGATTAGCACAAAATTTACCAGTTTACTTTCTTTTTTCTTCACTACCCAGAACAACTCAAGCACCCATTCTGTGCATAGCACTACCCTAGGTGCAATAAAAGGGATTCTTAATCTTAGAAACATGATTTCACTTTCTGGAACTGTATTATCTCTTTTCTCAGAGAGTAAAATAAATAAAATCGCCATCATTTACTACTGACCTGCCCCAAATCTACTTCCAGCTCACAGAAACACTAATTCCTGCCCAACTGAAGATGTTTCAATGAACTCAGCTTCTACTTTCCCCAAAATAAGAAAGCAGAAATAATTTCCATTAAAAAATTAAAAAAAGAACAGTTTCCCACAAAAGGACTTCTATTTCTAAATTTTTTTTCATTTTTTTCCCCGTAGCTTTCCCACAGTTTTCTTCCTCTAATATTGCCTTTTCCTGTACAAGGCAAACCAGACATCTTTTTATGCTGTTTTTCTTTTCCTAAGGAAAAAGTAATGTATCTTGAAGACAAACCATTCCCAAGACTAGTGATAAATATTAAAAAACAAAAAAAAACAAAAAAAAAATTTTAAAGGTGAATCACCTATATTACCTTGACGAAGTAAAAAAATAAAAAGCAGTTGGCACTAAGATAGCTATTTCAAATATCTGTGTTTAAACAATTTTTAAAACTGTTTATTTATTTTGTAAGAATGTACCCCTAGTCCAAAGTAACTATGTTTTAAAAAATTTGGGGCCAAAAAATTTACAAAAGGCTTTTCAGTTCAACCTAATAAAAATGATATCTAGAAAATATTCCACATTATTACGTCTGTCTTTAAAAGTTCAGATTCTAAAGCATTCCTAAGGCACGGTGTTCCGGAAGACATGTGCTTCTGCTGGTGTTGTATGATGTACGAAGCATCTATGACTGGTTCCAAGTGAGCCCCGACAGGCACAGTGCTCCTGATGCTGTGGGACTGTGAGAAGCGAGTCAGACATAAGCCCCCAGGGCTGCATGGAACTCCGTGAGACACTGTACCAGCTGCTGGAACTTGGGCCTCTCCTCTGGGTCTAAGGCCCAGCAACAGGCCATCACAGCAAATCTGCAGAGTGACACAAATGGAAAATTGGGTTAATGATAATACAGTACTCCTAATCTTCTGGTCAATTTGATGCCAGTTATGTTTTTTGTCTAAAGGTGGGCATGGAAAAAATGATATTAAAAACCAATGAATATTACTATATGTTGGCAGTTCTAAAATGAAAAGAAACTAAAACAAGTTACCTGGATTTTATGTGTGGATTTCCATTCTTCATGATGTCATATCAAAATACATCAGCAAATACAGAGATTTCATATAAATACCTAAAACCCATGTTTTCTGAGAGAAAGAACTTGAAGGAAGTAGAAAGTTTATCTAAGCTCTAAGCACCCTACATCTACAGTGAAATCAGTGCAAAAGCTGCCACCTCACCTTGGTGTATAAAGCTTCGGGGGATTCAGGAACTGAGACCAGAGTCACGTGTGCACCCAATCACCCCTGAATAGCCTCCTGCCCCCCTCAATCCCATAATTTATATGGGAAGTTACACGATGAAAGCAGGAAACAGGAACTATCTCAGTCACTAGCCTGGAGCAGTTTCCTTACATATCAGTTGACGCCAATTGACAAGGTAAGATGACAGTGAGAAAGGCTTTTTATAACTAAGGCTGTATAAATAAAAGTCAGATACTCACTCTACATAGAATAACTGACACAGTATTCAGTACTGTCTTACTATGTACATTATTAGTCTCTCAGATTAGACTTACAAATAGAAGAACAATAAAATGTTCTAATGACAAATGTATTAAAGAGTGAATGAGTCTGGTTTACTTTGCGATTCTCTATGAGTCTAATTCAAATCCAAAGAGTCATTATTCTCTAAAGGAAAGTCTCTGTATGAATACAGACACCGGCTCTTCTTTTATCCCAGTATCATAAATGGAGTGAAACCCATGTCTTCAAATTCAGAAACACTTACAGCTCATCAGGACAGTTGATTGGTTGGGCTATTCGGTAGCCATCTTTCAAGTACGCAGCCATCTCAAAGGGATCAATGTCCACATACGGTGTCTGTCCCAGAGTCATGAGCTCCCACAGTGTCACTCCAAAGGCCCACTAAGGAGAGGAGGAGAAACACGATGAGGCAACATTTACAACATGGGCAGACTGCTGCTGCCCATGACCAGGGATGAACCGAAAATAGCACCCAATCTTAAAGGAAGCAAAACATCTACCAAAAGAAGTCTATGATAGCTACTTAGTTTCTCTGAGACAGAAAAGAGCATTTTGGGGCGCCTGGGTGGCTCAGTTGGTTGAGCGTCCAACTTCAGCTCAGGTCATGATCTCACAGTTAGTGAATTTGAGCTCCGTGTCGGGTTCTGTGCTGACAGCTCGGAGCCTGGAACCTGCTTCGGATTCTGTGTCTCCCTCTCTCTCTGCCCCTAGCCTGCTTACACTCTCTTTTTCTCTCTCAAAAATAAACATTAAAAAAGAAAGAAAGAAAAAAGAAAAGAGCATTTTAATGAATGCACCCTTTAATGTGAATATCATTATTATATATTCTAAGGTAATTAGATCCCTTGGAATGAACTGTTTTTACTGTTGATTACAAGACTCACCACCCTAGGGGCGTCTGGGTGGCTCAGTCAGTTAAGCATCTGACTTCAGCTCAGGTCATGATCTTGCAGTTTGTGAGTTCAAGCCCCGCATCAGGCTCTGTGCTGACCACTCAGAACCTGGAGCCTGCTCTGGATTCTGTATCTTCCTCTCTCTCTACCCCTCCCCTGTTCACACTTTCTCTCTCTCAAAATAAATAAACATAAAAAAAAAAAAAAAAAAAAGACCCACCACCCACCACCATTAATTATATCTAAGATTTTCCTAAAATGAAAAATCTGTTACATTATATAACTATAGTTAGTGTCCACAACTGAAAAGTGGAAAATGAATAAAACTTAAGCCTAACTGCAGGAAGGGCATTCTGAATACATGAAATATGTAAACTATTTAAATATAAGATGTCATGGATTTTTACTATATTCAAATAATTTAAATTAATAAATGAAAGTATCTTGAAAAAACATCTTTGGACCTTGCTTGAGTAAAAGATCAGATTTATTTAAAATCAACATGTGAACTGTCAGTAAGAACAGAAATCATAAGCAGTGGCAACAGTGTTTATTCATGGTCCAAGCAGGACTCCCCATTTTGGCCCTGGCTCACAGGGATTGCTATCCTGGCTCACAGGGATTGTGCAGCAGGCAGGCAACACGTCTACACAGAGTTATTGCCATGTGGTCAGAAAGGGCTCAGAGCAGGAACTCCCACTGATCCACTGCCACTTGTGAACCCTGAGGTCAGAACAGCTGAAGCTGGATGAAGAGGAAGATATCTGTGTACCATGGTATCGTGTCTATGAGTCCCTTCTGTTCTAGACATTTTGAATCCTTTACGTTATCTAATTCTCACAAAAAACCTGTGAGAAGCACTGGTAGCCCAATTTTACAGGTAAGAAAAACTGAGGCCAGAGAAATAACTGGCCCCAAAAACCAAATTTTTTAAGTGAAGGAGAAAAAAAATTAAGAAAAAGAAAAACACACGAGTCAAAAATGAGTCTGTGTACAAAATCTGAGCATGGTGCATTAAATTTTAAGTAATTATTTTTCAATAACAAAATCGAGAAATACTCCCTAAAGTATACAAATTTAAAAAAACCCTTATATTAGTGAACAATAGCTTTATTTCTTATTATAATCTATGCAAAAAAAAAAAAAAAAGCAGTGGAAAGATATCTTTTAGGATATTTAAAAAACTATCAATGGAGAATTCTATACCAAGCCAAAATATACTTCAAAAATGAAGGCAAAAATACAGCATTTTTTAGACAAACAGAAGCTGAGATGGAAATTAGGATCTACACAAAAAAATGAATAATACTAAAAACATGAGTAACAACTAGATTTTTTTTATTTTAAAGTTTCTTTAATAGATTGTTTAAAGCAAAAACAGTAACAGTGTATTGTGGGGCTTATAATGTATATAGTAGTAAAATGTATGTCCACAGTAGCATAAAGGATGGAAGGAGATACTAAGTGGAAATATTATAAATGCTCTACCATTAAACATGAGTGGTAGAATATTATTTGAAAGTCGAAGGTGTACGCTGTAAACTCTAGGAGAGGGTTCTCAACCTCAGCACTATGTATATTGTGGGCTGCATAATTCTTTGCTGTGAGAGGCTATCCTGTATCTTGTGGGATCCTTAGCAATATCCTTGGCCTCTACCCACTAGATGCCCCAAGTGTGGTAACTGAAATTACCTCCAGATCTTACTCAATATCCCCTGGTGGGGAGGGTAAAAATGCCCCTAGCTGAAGGTGAAAACCACTAAGTTAGACTAATCAAAGAAAAGAAAGGACACACACTACTGATGCCAGGAATGAAAGAGCATCATTACATCAAAAAATATGAACTCAACTTTATGACAATAAATTCAATTAACTTAGATGAAATGAACAAATTCCTCAAAAGATGTCAATTATCAAAGTAGACATAAGAATAAACAGAAAATGTATGTAGCTTATATCTATTACAGAAATTGAATGCATAGTTAAAAATGTTTCCACAAAGAAAACTGCATCCAGTTTCACTGGGTGAATTCTACCAAATTTGAAAGAGAAAAAGACAAACCTTTATTAGTTTCCTAGGGCTGCCATAATGAAGTACCACAAACTGGGTGGCTTACACAACAGTATGTATTATCTCACAGTTCTAGAGTCTAGAAGCTTATTCTCAGCTTCTGGTGGCAGCCAGAAATCCTTGGTGTTCCTAGGCTTACAGCCGTGGCAACTCACTCTGCCTGTTTTCACTGACATTCTCCCTTCCCATGTCTGTGTCTCTTCTTATAAGGACACTAGTCATACTGGATTAAAGTACACCCTAATTGAGTATGACCTCATCTTAACACTATGTCTGCAATGACCCTATTTCCAATTAACGTCACATTCTAAGGTACTGTGGTTTAGGACCTCAACCTAGTTTTTAGGGGGGCACAATTCAACCTATAACACAATCCCATACAAATTCTTCTCAGAAAATGGAGGAAGGGAATATTTCCCAACTCATTTTGAGGCTAGCATACCCTTAAATACCAAAACCAAAGAGTTAATAAGCCTTTGGAACTCAGTATCCTTTTCATTAACAGATCATTAGGGTGGAGCAATGCCCATCCCTGAGGTCTAGGTTTTTGAAGGGGGATGGAGTGCAGGGGAGAGTGGAGCGAAAGGGACGACAGGTGGATGGAGTGCAGGGGAGAGTGGAGAGAAAGGGAGGACAGGTGGGGAGGGATGTATAATTTTAAAATCTCCATAGAGACAGCCTACTGGAATTTTCCTTAAAACTGCTGGTTTAAAAATGGAAAAATGATTTCAAATTAATAAAATTTAAAGGAAGGTGCCTGCATACATCTAGGTATTTATCTATCTTAAAGGCTCACTCTAGGTGAACTTTTAATAATGATAATAATTAGTAGTACATAATTTTAAAAATCATGTCCAATTTCCATATGGAAGGCAGTTCACCACCCTGATGCAATAGAGCCCAAAGAAGTAAAACTGGTTGGGTGTTCTCACCCTTTCTTCATGAGATGAGATGGGCCTGTTCTTACTCACTGGATTGTGGCAGCAGCTGTGGAAAAGGAATAATCCAAACTAGATTTTGGAGGAATAAACAATGGGAATTAGTAACAAGTGGATACTGCCATTTTGTACACAAGGAATAACCCCACCCACTGACAATGGAGGTACATTCTATCAATTTCTGACTGTAAGGGACTTTCACAGTAATGCTGCTGGTATCTGAGATCTGGACATACACGGGTATGAAAATAGTATAATGTGCATAAGCTGACTGTAAAAAAATTACTTCTTTTGCATTGTTCTGTTCACATTATTTTCACTAAGCTTCCACCTAAGGTTCTCATATTACATATTGCAACACTAATAAACACCAAAAAAAAAAAAAAAAAAGAACAATAAAGCCAAAGGGTACACTGCAGTTTCATTTCCTTAAAAGCCAACAAAAGTGATTAATTACATGTTGGCTCACCAACCTTTAAAAAAAAAAAAAAAAAAATCAAGACCAAACAGCACAAGGATGATTTGTGGAAAAATTGCTCTCTAAAGTCTTCCGATAACTAAGCCATTTAAAATTTAGACAGACTTATTCTATAATTTCCTTTTGTTTGACGTCGTTGGAAAGGGGGCAATAAGAAGGTCAAGCTGTTTTTTCCAGAGTTTTATGAAAGGCTATTGCTATATCCGTTTAAAGAACATTTAGAGAATAACAAGTGTTCTTTTATTCGTCATATTCTCTTCCCCCAACTTGTGTTATTTTATAGCTTAATATATAGGACATGAAACTTTTTTTTCACTAACAACATATACTGATGTGAGCTGTCAAAAGGTATACAAATAAGATTTTTTTTTTTTTTTTTTTTGCTTTTTAAATGTAATATTAACTAATGCTGGGTCTATTCAGAGATTTCCATTCTGTTACTTCAGGAATTTATAAGGCAAGGCTGACCTCAGTGTACTATATACTGTTGAGAAAAGAATTTTGTCCATTTCTAAAGGGTCTCAATAAAAGCAGGACAATCAGGTATTTTATGGCTGGCCTTTCTGTTAGTACTAGAAACCTAACAACCCCTTCTCACGTATGAAAATGGATTCAGATGACCAAAGTGCAATTAATTTAATCTGGGTCAAGTGTTTTCTAAGCTTGACTAATGAGAAGAATCATCTAGGGTGTCTGTGACAAGTACACATTCCCCAGTCCTATCCTAATCATTTTGAAGTCCGGAACTCACTCTTTCTCTCCATCCATTCATTTATTCATTTTAGAGAGAGAAAGAGAGAGAGAACAAGAACAGGGGAGAAGGGCAGAGGGGGGCAGAAAGAGAGAATCTTAAGCAAGATCCATGCTCAGTGCAGAGCCCCACATGGGGCTCAATCCCACAATCCTGCAATCATGACTTAAGCCAAAACCAAGAGTCAGACACTCAATGACGGAGCCACCCAGGCACCCTGGAACTCAGTATTATAAACAAGAGTCCTTGTTCAGTCTTAAGATCCAGCAAACTTAGGAATTAATTTTAAATGTGTTAGCAAATGGTGGTCAGGTAACAAAGATAGTTTTTATTTTTATTTTTATTGTAGTTTGGCTGACACTGAATAAACTGCACACGAAGTGCTCAATTTGGTAAGCTGATACATGTATATATTCCTGCAACCATTGCCACAATCAAGATAATGAACATATCCATCACCTCCAAAAGATTCTTTCTATTCTAATCCTTTCCCCCTGCCCCTCCCCACCACTACCCCTACCATCCCCAAGTAATCATTAATCTGCTTTCTGTCACTGGTTTGCATTTTCTAGAATTTTCTATAAATGGAATCATTCAAAGAGTACACTTTTTTGCCTAGCTTCTTTCACTTAGAGTAATGATTCTGGCACTCATCTAGGACACAGCATGTACTGACAGTTCATCCCTTTCATTGTTGAATAGTAGTCCATTATATGAATACAGCAGCTTGTTCATCCATTTACCTGTTGATGGACATTTGGATTATTTTCTGGTTTAGTTACTGAAAGCTGTTATAAACATCTGTGTACAAGTACTGGCAAGGATACATGCTTTCATCTATCTAGGGGCAAAATGACTGGATATGGTAGATACGTTTAACTTTTTAAGAAACTGCAAACTGTTTTCCAAAGCGAACGTACCATTATGTATTAGATTCCCACCAGTAGCAGAAGAACACTACACTTCTTCCATGTTCTTGTAAACACTTGTCTTTTCAATTTTAGTCATACAAATGGGTGTGTAATGCTATCTCGCTGTGGTTTTAACTTGCATTCTCCTAATAACTAATGAACTTGATATTTTCATGTGCTTATTTGCCATGCATCTTCATTGGTAAAGTGTCTCTTCAAATATTTTGCCTATTTTTGTTACTGAGGGTTTTTTTTTTGTTTATTTTTGAGAGAGAGACAGACAGAACGTGAGCAGGGGAGGGGCAGAGAGAGAGAGGGAGACACCGAATCCTAAGCAGGTTCCAGGCTCTGAGCTGTCAGCACATGGCCTGACATGGGGCTCGAACTCACGAACCACGAAATCATGACTTGAGCTGAAATCAGATGCCTGACTGAGCCACCCAGGTGCCCGTTACTGAGTTTTAAGAGTTCTTTATATATTCTGCATGTATTTCCTGTATCAGACATATGATTTGCAAATATTTTCTGAGTGTGACTTGCCTTTTCATTCTCCTAATACTTAGTGCCAGCATTACCTGGTCTTGATTACTGTAATTTGAAATCAGACTTCTAACTTTTTTTTTTTCAAAGCTCTTTTGGCTACTCTAGGTCCTCCACATTTCCATATCAATTTTAGAATCAATCTGTCAATTTCTACCAAAAAAATTAAAAGCCTGCAAAATTTTTGTTTGGGACTATGTTGAATCTATAGATAACTTGGAGAAAACATCTTAATATTGAGTCTTCTGATCAATAAACAAGGTATAACTCTCTGTTTATACAGGTCTTTAATTTCTATTAACAACGTTTTATAGCTTTCATTGTGTAGATATTTCATATTTTAGTTACATGTATTCCTAAGAATTTCGTGTTTTTTAATGCTTATATGTTTTTTAAAAACCTAGGTAGAGAAAACAATATGGAGGTTCCTCAAAAAATTAAAAATAGATCTGGATACAATCCAGTAACTCCACTTCTAGGTACAGCCAAAGGAAATGAAAACAGTATTTTCAACAGATAAATGCACCCCCATGTTTACTGTAGCATTATTCACAATAGCCAAGATATGGAAACAACCTAAATGCCCATCAACAGATGAATGCGTAACAAAGAGGTGGTATATATACAATGGAATATTAGCCATAAGAAAGGATACCCCGCCATTTATAACAGTATGGATGGACTTTGAATATATTATGCTAAGTGAGATAAGTCAGAGAAAGGTAAGTAATATACACTATCACTTATATGTGGAATCCAAAAAAGTCAAACTCATAAAAAATAGAGAGTAAAATGGTGGTTACCAGAGGATGACGGGTGAAGGATAAAACTGATGTTGTTTAAGGATACAAACTTGCAATGAGTGGTAAATAAGCCATAGTGATCTAATGCATAGTATAACAAGTATAGACTATAATACTGTAATTATATGATAAATATCACTGTAACAGCAATATTACAATATATAAATGTATCAAAGTAACATGTTATAACCTTACATTTACAATGTTATGTCAAATATATGCAATAAAATAAGAATGACCAAAACAACTTTTAATTCTGATTTTTCATTATTTGTATATAGAAATACAACTGATTTTTACACATTGATCTTGTATCCTAACATTTTTTAAACTTGATTATTAGTTCTAGTAACTATTTCGTATATCACACTGGATTTTCTTCATAGATGATCATGTTGTCCACAAATAATCACTTTTTCCTATCCAATCTTTCCTTGTGTTTTATTTCCTTTTCTTGCCTTAGTGCACTGGCTAGAACCTCAAGTACAACACTGAAGAGAAGTGATGGAGAGTAGGCATCCTTGTCTTGTTCCTGTTATTAGGTAAAAACAATTCAGTCTTTCAGCATTAAGTATTATGTTAGTTATAGGTGTTTTTGTTTTGGTAGATGTCCTTTATCAGATTGAGGAAGTTCTCTTCTATTCCTAGACTGTTGAGAATTTTTATTAGGAATGAATTGAGGATTTTTTTCCGTAATACTTCTTCTGCATCTATTGAGATGATCATATAGTTTTTCTTTTTTAGTATATTAATACAGTAAATTGCACTGCTTGATTTTCAAACGGTAAACAAACTTGTATACTCAGGCTAAAGCCAATGTGGTCATAAAGTGATTTTTTAAATATATTTTGGATTCTAGTTGCTAAATAAACTTTTGTTTAGAATTTTAACATCTATGATCATGAGAAATAATAATCTAGTATCTTTTCTTCTGATCTTTGGTGATGTTTCAAAGTAGTGCTGACCCTGTAGAATGAATTAGAAAGTATTCTCTCCTCAATTTTCTTGAAGAGAATGTATAGAATTTGTATTATTTCTTTCTTAAATGTCTAGAATACCAGTGCCCTAGAGTTCACTCTGGACCCAGAGTCTTCTCTTTCAGGAAGGTTTTTAACTAAACAATTTCTTTATAGGGCTACTCAGATCATCTACTTTTTGAGTGAGCTCTGAAAGTTATTTTCCAAAGTATTTGTCCACTTCACCTAAGTGTGTGAATTTACTGGGAAAAAGTTGTTCATAATATTCTTACTACTTAATACTTGCAAAGAACCTGTAATGCTGTCACCTTCCTCTATCATTATATTGTTAATGGGCAACTTATTTCTTTTTTCTTGATTAGTCTGGTGAGAGATTTATCATAAACGATATTCTCACAATTTCACAGTGAAAATCAATTTCACTAATTTTCTCTATTATTTTTCTATTTCATATTTCACTGACTTCTGTCTATAATATTATCTTTTTTCATCTACCTACTTGGGGTTTAAGTTGCTCTTTTTCTAGTTTGTTAAGATGAAAACTAAGATCACTAATTTGAGACTTTTCTTATCTAATATTGATGTTTAGTAGTGTATATATTCCTCCTTGAGTAGCATCCCTCAAGCTTTGAAATATATTTTTTCATTCAATTCTAAATATTTCATAATTTCCTTCTTTTAATAGTTTATTTGAGAGAGAACACACACACATATGCGAGTCAGGAAGGGGTAGAGAGGGAGAGAGAAACTCCCAATCAGGCTCTGGGCTGTCAGTGCAGAGCCCAACATGGGGCTTAATCTCAGAAACTGAGCCAAAATCAAGAGTCGGACGCTTAACTGACTGAGTCACCTAAGTGCCCCAAAATTTCTCTTTTGATTTCTTCTCTGACACATGGGTTATTTGGAATGTATTATTTAGTTTCTATATGTTTGGGAATTTTCTAGAGTCCTATTTTTGATTTCTAATTCAATTCCACTGTGTTCACAAAACTCTACTTTGCATAAATTCAATCTTTTTATATTTATTGATTTCTTTTATGGACTGGAATATGGTCTATCTCAGCAAATATTCCATGTACACTTGAAAAGAATATGGATTCTGCTGTTGTTGGGTAGAGTGTTTTGTAGTTGTCAATGAGATCCACGTTGGTGGACACTGTCATTCAAATCTATATCCTTACCAATTTTCTATTTTATCAATGAGAGAGGAACACTGAAATGTGTTCAATTATGTTTTAAAGAGAGTCAAATAGTAAGAAAAAATTTACATATTTATGCATATAGTTACCATTTCTGGTGCTCTCTGGTTCCTTTGTAAATTTTTTTTTAATGTTTATTTGTTCTTGAGAGACAGACAGAGAGAGCGTGAGCAGGGGAGGGGCAGAGAGAGAGGGAGACACAGAATCTGAAGCAGGCTCCAGGATCTGAGCTGTCAGCACAGAGCCAGACACAGAGCTCGAACTCACAAACCACAAGATCATGACCTGAGCCAAAGTCAGATGCTTAACTGACTGAGCCACCCAGGCGCCCCTCTGTCTCTGATTCCTTTGTATAAATCCATATTTCCATCTGGTATCATTGGTTCCTAAAGGGCTTCTTTTAATATTTTTTGTAATGTGGGTTTGCTCATGACAATTATTTCAGCTTTGGTATTTCTAAAAAGTCTTTCTTTCCCCTTCATTTTTGAAAGATATGTTCACTGGGTATAGAATTCTATATTCATAGGATTTTTTTCTTACAGTACTTTAAAAACATTGTTTAACTGTCTTCTCCCTTGCATTGCTTCTAGTAAGAAATTTGTTGCCATCCTTTTCCTATTTCCTTTGTATATTAATGTTTTTCTTCTGGCTGCTTTTAAGACTTTCTCTTTGCTACTAGTTCTGAGAACTTTGATTATAATGTACTGTGGTTTCATTTCTTCTTGCTTCTTGGGTTTGGGGTTTGCTCAGTTCTTAGATCTGTGGGTCTACAGTTTTCACCAAATTTGGAAACATTTGTCTTTATTTCTCATTCTTTCTGTCCCTCTCCTTCAATCTGTGGACACCAATTACACATATATTCAGCAACCTGAAGCTGTCCCACAGCTCAATGAGAGATCTTTCTTCAAGAACTTCCTGTATCTTCTCTCTCCTTCTACTTCTCACTTTACTCCCATCTCAGAAGAAAGGTATTCCTCCTCCCATGCCAAGACTACACCTTCACCTGGCCTCCTGGGCCCATTTCACCTATCATCTCTTGGGCTGCCCCTCCAAAAACCACACGTCAATCTCTTTATTTTCATGTTTCCCTGGCCTAAAAACCAAACCAAACAAACCCAATAAAAAACAAAACAAAAAAGTAACAAAACCTCTCTTAATTCTGCCATCCCATCAAGCTAAGATCACTTCATTCCTCTTAACAGCTGTACTTCTTCCAAGTGTAATCTACTTATTGCCACCCCCCCCCTCATCTCCCACAGACCCCACAACAATCACATATATCTTTAATGATTTACTAAACCCACTCGTTCAAATGTCCTCAATGATTTCCTAATCCTCTCTGACCACTGCAGGTATGTTTATAGACTAAAGTCTCCTTGAAACTATTTCCTTCCTTGGCTTCTGTGATGCAACATTCAATTTAATTCTTTATTCATCTTTCTTTTTTCACTAACTGATACTACATATTCCCTATATTCTTCCCTTGGTTTTCTTTTCTCTCTATTCACTACCTCTGGGATCAAATGCTCCTGTTCATTCAATCCTCACTTTAATGAAGCTTATGTCCAATTTCTAATATCTTGCTTCTGTGTTGTTCCAGAACTCCAGACCCACATTTGATCCATTAGTATCTTGAACTCAACATGCCCCATATATCAAATCAGTCATGTTTTCCCCCAAACCAGATATTCTACCTGTTGTCTTCAATTGTGTTATATCTTCACACTGACTTAAGATTTACCTCAACAGCAGAACTAAATAGTACAGAGCAAAGATTTCACTGAAGTTTTTGGAAATATGGGCCCCAAGTAGAAAGGCAGAATAAACATCTATGCAATAGATCTAATGGTTAAGAAGGAAGCCTCAGTGACAAAAGTCAATTAATAAATTTACTCATAAATAACAACTGTAGTCAAAACAGATGGAATCTCTGAAGTAAGGTCTGTGGGAGTAAGACAAGAAGAAATGTGAGATTCAGCATGGAAATAGAGAGGATAAGAGGTCAGTGTGAGCCATTCAGGATTCTTTTACACATTCAAGTACACAGCTCTCTTAAGGATAAGATTAACACAGTTGGCTGTGAATGTTCTTAAAATAATTGACCCAAAAAGGCATATCTATATATGTCAACTTCAATTCTGTAACTATGGAACATCTGCTAAAGGAAAGTAAGTAAAGCAGAGTTTCTACTACCCATTCTGGAAAGAATGACTTATGCATAAAAATATAATGCAGCATGTGGTAGGTGCCGTTAGACAGGTACAAGACTTTCTGGATATCCAAAGAAGACCAAATTAAAGAGCATAAAAGTACCTTGTGTATTTGGACTCAGCAGGAATTCAAGATTGGATGAAATGCGGACTATAAGGAAATGTACAACGGAAAATATAAAGCTAAAAATGGAAGATGAGGTAAGAAACAGAAGGGTCTGAAAACTAGGGGAAGGATCATGGATTTTTCTTTACCAACTCCCTGTGATCAAGAGTTCACTTTGAAGATCAAAATATCATGGAGGAATATTCCTAGCAGTGAAAGAAAGCTAGTGTTCACTTAACTTACTAACATTAATTGATTTTCACAAGTTTTCAAAACTGATATCCACTGTGCACAAGGTACAGATGTTATTATTATATACTCCTTCCTAAATATCCAATTTCTAAAGCTTTTATTATTCTATGAATTTTAGTTTTCAGACACATAGTTTCTAGGTCTTTTTCAATAACTGATATATATGTACAGGAGTAAATTACTTTTAAAAAGCTTAAATATTTAAAATTTAAGATATAACAAATTTATACAAGTCACCCTTAAAATGGACCTTTCAACAATTCTTCAAGGTTAATGGTCTACCTAAAAATCTTGACACTCTTCCAGATTTATCATTGTGGCAAGTATTTTTTTTATCCCAGCTAAACAAACCCAGATACACAATGACTGTATACAAAATGCACTGACTGCATCAGATATCAAATTTAGTACATGCTGCTAACTCAACTTCAAAAACTGGCAATCTTTAGGCACAGAGTGTCATACATGATTGAAAAGACATGACTTCTACTATGAAACTGCCCTAGGATCTGTGATTAAGAAAGACAGCAGAGCCAATATTGGATGCCTATCATGCCATTACACATATCTGCTATTTATGACACTTTACAGTACCAGCTGCTTAGACATTGCCCCATCAAAACACAGGCTATTTGAAGGGAATGTTAAATACAATGATAAGGACAAGGAAGGGAAAGGAAAGGGAAAGGGATGTTCACGAGACCTCCTGAAAAAAATAGCTATTCTTAGGGAAAGCCTAATACAGAAAATGTATCAAGGGCAATACTTGATCACAAGACAGCAACCAGTCACCTCTGAAAATAATAACTGTTCCTAAAGTAAATCCATTTATTCCTCTTTCCCAGGAAATACTACTAGGACTATTAAAATAATACTATTAAATACAACTAAGCAATATTTTAATATTAATAATATTAAGCTTTAAATCTTTATTTCCTAATGTCTGAATGATCCTTTCACCTCTCCAGTTTTTTCTTAATATCTTTATATCAATTCCTCTTAATGCTAATTTTTATTTAGTTATATTTATTGAAGTACAGTTGACACAAAATATCAAATTAGTTTCAGGTGTACAACATAGTGATTTGACAAGTCTATACGTTATGCTATGCTCACAAGTGTTAGCTACAATCTGTCACCATTCAATGCAACTCTATTCCTCTTAAAATGTGAATTTTATGTTTAAATCATGAGTCTAAGATTGTTGATGTGTAAAATCTGCAACTATAATGGAAATGAATAAATACTGGGAATCTACACATTATTCTAAAATTAGTAAGAAACAATATAAAATAGAAAGTTTTCCATACTTTTAAAAACATTAGGTATTATCCCAGTGAAGAAATAGGCAAAAGACATGAATAGACACTTCTCCAAAGAAGACATCCAGATGGCCAACCAACACATGAAAAAATGCTCAACATCACTCATCATCAGGGAAATACAAATCAAAACCACAATGAGATACCACCTCACACCTGTCAGAATGGCTAACCTTAACCACTCAGGAAACAACAGATGTTGGCAAGGATGCAGAGAAAGAGGATCTCTTTTTCACTGCTGGTGGGAATGCAAACTGGTGCAGCCACTCTGGAAAGCAGTATGGAGGTTCCTCAAAAAATTAAAAATAGAACTGCCCTATGACCCAGCAATTGCATTACTAGGTATTTATCCAAGGGATACAGGTGTGCTGTTTCGAAGGGACACATGCACCCCCATGTTTATAGCAGCACTATCAACATTAGACAAAGTATGGAAAGAGCCCAAATGTCCATTGATGAATGAATGGATAAAGAAGATGTGGTATATATATACAATGGAGTATTACTCAGCAATCAAAAAGAATGAAATCTTGCCATTTGCAACTACGTGCATGGAACTAGAGGATATAATGCTAAGCGAAATTAATCAGAAAAAGACAAATATCATATGACTCCATTCATATGAGGAATTTAAGAGACAAACAGATGAACATAAGGGAAGAGAAGCAAAAAAAAAAAAAAAAAACAGGGAGGGGGACAAAACATAAGAGACTCTTAAATATAGAGAACCATCAGAGGGTTGCTGGAGGGGTTGTGGGAGGGGGGATGGGCTAAACGGGAAAGGGGCATTAAGCAAATCTACTCCTGAAATCATTGTTGCACTATATGCTAACCTGGATATAAATTTAAAAATAAATTATAAAACTTTCAAATAAATAAAACAAAAACAAAAAACGTAGAAGCTATAGTTCTCAAACCCCTCCTCCCCCAAATACTACATATTCTCTGAAAACCGTACCTTTCTCTTTGATACCACAGTAGTTCAGAAGACCACTCTTCATGAGTGTATTACCAATGTGAATTTCTTCTGCTTAAGGCATGGGCAATGACTTTCCGTGACACTGGGCAAATGAGCAGTAAGAAGCACTCTGCTATAGATATAGTTATCTAGATACCTAGATCTAGATAACTAAATTTCCCTCCTTCTTCTAGGTCATCTTTAATGTTCACAAAATAAATACTGTAAAGGCACAAGAAACACATTTTAATTTACTCTGTACCCTAAAACTGTTCAAATACCTTAGAGTCTCCTCATTACAGTAAGTCATACTGATAAGATTAGCATGGAAATCATTTCCTTGACTTGTTTTTGCCAAGAAAATGTTTTTTAAAAACAATGTAATACTATAAAGACAAAAAAGTACTAAGAAAGAAACTCTTAATTGTGCATTCCTGATTGCATTTAGTCTCTTAATAGAAGGTAGTCTCTTAATAGCAGAATTATGTTAGCTACTATAATTACCTAAATAATTGAAAGAAGATATAAATCAAGAAATCTATTTTCAAATAAAGGAAAAGAAAGTCACACACAAAAATCCATGGTGGTATCTATATCTGATGAAAACAGAATAAAAACAATATCCAGAAATTCTTAAGAATGCCTAAGATGATGTCATATCTTGGAATAATAAAACAGATTTATAACCAGTCAAATCTAGTTGTGCATATTTCCTAAGTTCAACAGTTAAAAGCTGATATTAACATTATAAGAATATTGACATACTGAAATATTGAATCTTTTCAGTAAAAATTATGGAAACACAATCAAGAGATGCAATGTATTATTTTTAAGATAGAAAACATTAATGTATTTCCAAACAAATCACACAGAATTTTCAACTATAAAAAAAAAAGCAAAAATGTTAAGGCTCTTTTAAAGGACAAAGAAAATGCCCCCTCCAAGGCAGTTATATCATTTGTTAGGTGCTACATTTACACCTGAAATGTGTATTTTACATGTGTAGGACTCTGTTGGGAGTGGAGTTACGTTACTTATCTTGCATATGACTACACACAAAGCTTTTCAGCCCCAAACCAGCATTTCAAATGGAGCTTTTGAACCCCCAACTCCATCCATAATGGAAAAGTGGGAACAGAGAACAATGATTATGCATAAAGATTTTCAATACAAGTGTTAACAAGCAATCTTTAACATTTGTGTTTTAATGTAAGAATTCAAAAAGTATTTAATCCCACAAAACTGAATACACTAATAGTGAGTGTGACATCACAGTCCTAGGACACAGAAAAGTGTTCCTATTCCTTTTAATCTTAACTATCCAAGACAAAAGATATTTAAAGGGAAAATATATACACACACATATATTTTAAAAGAAATGAATTTCTAAGAATCTAAAGAAGAAAAATCTGAACATTTTAGGAGCTAACCATATTAAATGTAAATCCATGGGTTTTCTCACTATCACATTCTAAGTACAGCCAGAAGAATTTGGGGCACACAGAGATTTCAAGTAAGTTTATGCCAAGATACACTAAAAGTAATTATGATTTTAAAGTAAGTCTGCTGTTAAGTTGCTCACCATTAAGTTCGTGGAGATTTTTTAAAAATAAAGCTGTCAAGTGATCAAGCAGCAAGCAACAAGGTTATCTAGTACAACTACATTCTGATAGAAGACAGATTCTTACATAAAATATATGAACTCTTGCAAAATTTATAAAATACCATAACCATAAAAGTAACTAATTCTAAATATAATTTTGAAATGTTTGCTCAAGTAAACCATGTATCCTCAACTTGGGACTTGACCAGCTAATACAGGACAGTGTACTCGGCTGAAGAGATGTAGATCACATTGCTCAGGGATGTATTATTATTTTTTTAATGTTTATTTTTGAAGGTAAGAGATACAAAGCGGGAGCAGAGGAGGGACAAAGAAAGAGGGAGACACAGAATCCAAGCGGGCTGCAGACTATGAGTGGTCCACACAGAGCCCGACACGGGGCTTGAACCCATGAACCATGAGATCATGACCTGAGCCGAAGTCGGATGCTTAACCGACTGAGCCACCCAGGCACCCCACTTAGGGATGTATTATTAACTATAGTTTCATTGGTTGAAAGTGTATTATCTAATTTAACTTTCACTCAGGAGTTCCTGTGAAATATTTAATCATAAATGTTATAAAAAATAATTCCATTACTACTCAAACTTAGAGTGGAATACCTACGCAGCTAAATACATTAAATTAAGCAGTGCATTTTCTAGGGGCTTCCACTGTAAGAGCAAACAGCACTATTGGCCATCTTGTATATTCCCTTGAAATAGAAACTATCACTACTCCTTTTACTGAGAGATTAATCAAACAATCCCCAATCTCTTGAAGTTACATGGCATACTTGTTATTTAAGAAACATCTTCCATTTCCTGCCCATTAGACTAGTTTTGGGTTCACCCCAACTGCCCCTTCATTTCTGCTAAGGCAATTATGCTATATTTCAATGAGTAACAAAATCACAAATTTTAAAAATCAACCATGGAAAAAAATAGTAATATCCCAAAGAGATGAGTGACTTAATCTTTTAAATCAACAATAGAGTAAGAATTTTAAAAAGCTATATTGAACAAAGTTACTTTTCTTCACTCAAAAATGTTCAGATGTAGGCTTTTCTATTAAAGGGGTAGATCTGAAAACCATATAGTTCTAGTTTAACTGATATTATGTTTTAAGCTATGTGCTAAAAACGTTAAACTCATTTGCACTCCCATGAAAACAGCTTTGCTTAATGTAGAAGCTGGCAAAGAATTCCAGCTACAATTCAGAACTTCTAAATAAAGATCTGGCAACCTCCAAAACATATCAATAAGAGCATAATTTGTCCTTACTGATATTCATACAGGAGCTGTGTGCTAGACTAAAATCAAACTCTGCTTTCCCATTTTATATTATTTGAGAAAAATCGGTATCAAAACTGAAAATACAACCTTTCCCTCCCCCCCCCCCCAAAAAAAAAGCTTATCCTGGATTATATAGGTGGGTCCTAAATGCAATCATAAATATCTTTATAAGAGACAGGCAGAAGGAGTTTTAAGAGACAGACACACACAGAAGAGAAGGTGATAGGAACATGCAGCAGAGAGATGCAGCCATGAGCCAAGAAATCCCAACAGCCATCAGCAGCTGGAAAAAACAAGGAAAGTTTCCCCCTTAGGGGCTCTGGAGGGAGCATGGCCCTGCCTACACCTTCATATCAGACATCTGACCTCCAGAATTCAATTGTGAGAATAAACCTCTCTTGTTTTACCACCAAGGTTGCATAGTTTGTTACAGCATCCAGAGGACACTAATACAACTAAGGAAATGAGGGCATTAGAAGAGTAATCCTTAAAGCACACAAACTTAGAAGTAAAAGGGTAACCCTATATTATAAATAAAATCTATTGATGTAAACACAAGATACAAGGATATAGTAAGCCCAATTTTTACAGTTGAAACTTCAAAGCAAACAATTCTATAAGATTTTATATTTATTTATTTTTAAAAATTTATGTCAAGTTAGCCAATATATAGTGTATACAGTGTGCTCTTGGCTTTGGGGGTAGATTCCTGTGACTCATCGTTTACATACAATACCCAGTGCTCATCCCAACAAGTGCCCTCCTCAATGCCCATCACCCATTTCTCCCCTTCCCCAACCCCCATCAACCCTCAGTTTGCTCTCTGCATTCAAGTCTCTTATGGTTTTATATTTAATACTAATGTATCATTGAGTGGTCACAGAGGGCGAACCTATAAGCAAAAGTTTTACCTAATCTCTATTCAGCTACAGTAACAAACTGTACTGAGATAGAAAAATAAATCCATCTTTCAAATCAGACTAAAAAGTGAGAAATTAAAAGCAATTTAAAATGTCTACAAAATACCCACAAGTAAACGTGGCTACTGAAACTATTCATCACTAAGTATAAAGGATCCCACTATATGATCTTCTCTGGTGGGCAGAACTACTCAGAAACAGACAAAAGGGAAGAGAGTGGCATCTGGGGAATTACAAATAACACAGTTCATAATGTTAGAAGAGGATGTTTGAAAGGAACAATAAATCTTTATGATCTGGCAATCACTTGGTTCTTCTGAGACTTACATAAGAAAAAAAAAACCCAAATACTGAAATCTCTCTAAGCCTTAGTATCTACCTTTAAAACTGGGATATTCGTGTCTAGCTACTTCATAGTGTTAACAGCCCCCTCACAGGGTTACTCTGAGGATGAAACGTGATTACACACATTGATGGCCCATGGTCTGAGTCACAGCATCTTTCCATGAACTGGCTGACTGGAGCTAACTACACTTGCTTTCTCAATGAAACATTTCAGGGAACAGTTACTAAATTTAAAAAAATATATAGAAAAAAAATTAAAACATAAAGCCTCTTCACCATTCTATTGATATACAAGATTCCCAGCACTTACCACATCACTAGCACTGGAGAACTCATTATTGACGAGACTTTCCAGAGCCATCCACCGAACTGGCCTGTTTTCATTGTCCCCCAGACAGTGATAGTCCATGGGGAACAAGTCTCTGGAGAGGGCATTGTCTGTGATCTTAACTTGAAGTGTGTCATCAATCCTGAAAAGTAAAGACATGAGCATCAAATGCAATCAGACTGCTTAAAACATATGAATCAGGGTTACTCTTACAATTCCCACAGTAACTCCTGGAGAGAGCCCAAATCCAGGGAAAACTAAACATCAAAGGACAGTGACAAGCTCATGGCACCTACACACAGTTCCTAGCAGCCAGGTCTTTGTGGATGACTTCCCTTCTGGCCAGATAGCTCATTCCACAGGCAATCTGAATGGCCATGTGTACGAGGTCTTGTTGAGAAATTGCCTGTGGTTAAAAAAAAAAAAAAAAAAAAAGACACTGCTTGTAGTTAGCACAAAAATTATGATGGCAGCTACTTATTTTATTCCACAATCCTACTCCATCCCAAAATACTTCTTTACACCTACACTTGACTTTTAAAAAGCTACTTCTTGACCAAGAATATGTTCCCATTGCTCCCTAATATTTGTATCTACTAGTACTTATCATTCTGTAATGTAACTTACCATTTATTTCACACTGTCTCTCTCATCTGTTAGGTAGATCTCCCCAACAACTAGGACTTACAATAGGTGCCCAATAAATATCTGTTCCATGAATGCCGAATTCTCAAGATAATATTTCAAATGTTTATTATTTGATAACCTGTTCTTTAAAATCAAAAGTTTTTATTAGGAGATTATCTCTGGAGACCATTTTCAAACTAATATAAGTCATAGCTCTCACTACTGATATGCTCCTCTAGAGCCAGTATGCTAGTACTGTGGGCTAAGGAGTGAAATTCTTCCTCAGGTAATGTTGATGGGCCGCAGCCTCCAACAATTTTTGGGGAACCCTGGCTTTAATCCTGTCAATTTACAAAGCATATTGACTTATAGGTCACTCGATGCAGCATTTGAATCCACTTTCTCTGGGCAACTGTAGTAAGTACATCATTATAAACTCTAAAACAAACAATACAGCTACAAGTTACAGTAGGCAACAAAATACCAGCTAGGCTTTACTACCACTACCATCATAATGTGTCTGGAATATAACCAAATGCTTCACAGCCATGTGCACAAGCAGCAAAGAGAAGGAAACTCCTAAGTGATCGATATCTTATAGCCAAGCATATTAAAAACAGATCCATTATCCCCATAATCTAGACCTCCAGTCACGACCAGCTTTTGGTATAATATGGACCAAATGACTCTGTCAAGTGTGTTTCCATTCCTACAAGGGAGATCTAGTACCAGTGCCTTCAAAGAGTTATCACGAAAATGGCTGAGATGGTGTTAGAGAGGGTCTGAGGTGATTATAAATAAACACACAATGGATAAAAGGCAAAAGTTCAGCCATCAGTAGAGTGCAACCTTTAAGACAGGAATCATAAACCATCTTACTCTAAATCAACAGGGTATAAATATCTTCTAGTTCATTTTGAGTTTCTTTTTATAGGTTTTTAAACAGTTTATATATAGGAAGGTTAACATCTATTTTCAAAGATAATATCAGAAGTTCCCGGCAAATAATTAGTATTGGGGCAAATTTTTCTCACCTGAGGATTATTGGCCTCTACTAATTTGCACTGCCGTAAAAACAACTTAAGATTCCCCCAATTCATGTAAGGCAGTATCACCATGGGCTTTTCTCCTTCTTCTATACACACATGCGTAATAGGAAGAAGATTTCTACAAAATAATGAAATCAGGAGAAAGACAAGTGAAATCTAAAACCTCAAGGGCTTATTTTTAATAAAAAGCAATAAAGGTAACCTAAAACAAAACCAGAAAATCTCAAGCATACTTAAAAACATGATAACCATTAAAAATGTAATAATGTTATAAATGCCCCTTAAAACTAGACATCAGTGTTTCCCACATATACACTTGGTGGATAGATAGGGAAAAGCTGTAAACTCAAAGTTGTTTCCTGTGGACTGGATTCTCTGAAGACACTCTCTAGTCACACTAAAACTTTACTCTTATGGGGTAATCAGAGACATCTAAAAAATGACTTGATGTGTTTCTATAACATCCTCTTTAGTCCATCAACACATTAAAGAAAAGCAGACCCCATGCAGACTATGGACCAGAATATGCTATCAAGAAGGCCTCAGAGAGGCTGCAACTGCCACAAAAGCCAAGATGCCCTTAGCTGGTCCCATGGGACTTAGAATCTGATTTCCAAATCCTAAATTTACCATGTACTGTTTGTGCAACCATCTCTCCTGGCCTTAGTTTCCATACCTCTAACATGGCATCATACCAACCATAAAATGTTGTTATGATGTACAAGATAAAGCCAACCATGTAGTAAACAGTATTGTTTCTCTAAATTTCCATGGCACACATAAATACTTTCATCCTATTTCCTGACGACACCTCTTTCCATTGATACCTGGAAATAATTTAATTTTCTTCAAGGTTTGTAACTTTTTACATAATTATCTCATTTTCCCAACTATGCCAAAAAGGGAAAAAACATGAATTCTTATTTTTATGCCCAATGCTTTGTATTCTGTGCTATAGAAAATAAGCATTTAATAAATATTTGATAAATAACACAAGTATCACAGCCTTAAAAACGATCCTACTCCTTAACTTAGTAAATTCTGCCTCTAAGGATATTTAATAAAGAAATAATATCAAACATTAAAAAGCTACATGAACAAGGATAGTTAATGAAATATTAATAGCAAAAAGTTACAAACAACTAACAGCACACCCAAATAGCAGGATAGTACATAACAATTAAATGGTCACAAAGAGATGTTAAGAAGAGTAAAAGTTTATCTTATATGAAAGCAAGATACAAAATTTACATATGTGTGCAGGATAATTTCAAAGATGGGAGAATAATAAAACTCTGCACAGAAATATGACAAGAATTAAAAGTTGTTGTCTTTGAGTTGTGGGGCTTTAGATCATTTCTATCTTGCTTTTTCTGTTTTGTTTTTTTCTAAATTGTTTCAATTGAGCATGTGTCTCTCTTAAAACCACAGCCACACAACTCTGACCCAACGGCGCACAAGTGAAAGCTGCGGACTCCTCTACTGCTATGTAGGACTTACTAATAGGGAAAGCACTGACCCCTAAGCAGCAGAAAATGAGGACTCAAGAGATTAGTAGACCTGCACAAAAAAACCTCCTAGTACAGCTTCTGCTTGCCATTACAGCCTAAGAGTGGCAGTGATGATTAGTCCCACTCAGTTGAGTGAAGAAACCCATGCAAAGAGAGGTTAGGTTATCTGCCAAGCACAAACAACAAGTGCATGGAGAAGAAAATTCAAAACTTCATCCAGTTCCAAAACCCTTTGCTTTTCCCTGGCTCACTGGATATTCCCTCCCGGGAGAGCAAGAAGGAATGCATGGGAAGTAACACTGCCTCTTTTCTTACCAAGTCCCATGCACACTAAAATGAGTACAACAGGTTTGCATTCAGGTTTAACTGAGCACACAATGATTTTAGGTGTAATGTGAAGAGTTACCTGATCTAACATCCCCAAAATTATTTCTCTGCTCCTCTCCTCAGGTCTGAAATTCACTGAGCAGAGTTAAAGGTATTTTATCCAGGCACAGTAAGTTTGCTGTTTGAGATCAAATCATTTGCTCTATCACCAGGGGATTAAAAGCCCTCTAGGAGAGGTAACAAGTTGCATGAACATGTTTTTTTTTAATTTTTTAAATATTTTATTTATTTTTGAAAGACAGAGACAGAGCGCAAGCAGGGGAGGGGCAGAGACAGAGGGAGACACAGAATCTGAAGCAGGCTCCAGGCTCTGAGCTGTCAGCACAGAGCCCCACGTGGAGCGCGAACCCACGAACCGTGAGGCCACAATCTGAGCCAAAGTCAGACACTTAACCAACTAAACCACCTGGGCACCCCTGCATGAACATGTTTTAAAGTACAAATGGCTGGCCTTCATTCTATCCATTTTATAAAGAAAAGGAGAATAAAAAGGAAGATCCGGGACCTAGATGAAGAGCGGATGAGAGTAGATACTGGTGCTGTAGGCAAGAACAAGGTAGAAACAGGGAAGGTTCTGTGGGGACATGAGACAACTGCACGCAGTTCTCAGTCTTGCCAAGCGTGCCTGCAGAGTGAGGGCCGGGAGGCACTCAGTGTGAGGTCACCACCAGGCAACTTCAGGCCAATGGAGAGCCAAACTGCACACAGAAATAACTCAACAGTACTTTAATATGAAGCACTTCGGATGTAATTAAAATAAATTGGTATCTTTTTATTTATACAGGTATTTCAATTTACAGTAAATATTATTCTCATAAATTCCAGTAGAAAAAGGAATAAAAAGAATTTCAAAATACTTAAAATATATCAACACTTTACAATTCTTACTCTTGGAATGTTAAAACATGAAGTAAACATGCTTTGCATGTGGAATTGCGTGCCACAACCAGTTTTAAAAAGTTAAATTCTGAAATGAGGTGTCATTTCTTACTAAGTGTATTTTGTTGGCTTGATAAGTTGTACAATATGAACACTGAAGATCATTAGTTCATTTTTGTCCCTCAGGCCTAGCAGAGTTCCAAGTACAAAACTGGTGCTAAATGAATTAGAATAAGAGAATGAACAAATAAATGCACAGACGCACCCATGATACTCATTAAAAACTAGGAGTCCTGGTATTACTCTACAGCCAGGAAGAACAATTAGCCATGACCAAACTAGACAATCTGCCTTTAGAAGACTTTCCCCAACCGCTGAATGTCCAGTATGAGCCCTATTCAGCATGTGGCATTCCATCACCTAAGGTGTCCTGGGCTGCTAATTCATCCTGATAGGATGCTGGAAAACCGTACAGGCTAAAGCCACATGAGAAATGCTGCAAATACTTGCTCTGAACGTTATTCAGCCAAAGCACCTAGGCTACAGTGGATATAAAACTGCTTCTTGGGAAAATCTTGGCTTTGTCTACATTTATCCCTGTTTCCCACTTCTGTGAAGTGTACAGACCTTTTATCAGGGTAAGAATACTAGGTAGGTACCTAAATACTAGGTTACATTACATACTAGTATTAAACACTTTTGGCTCTTCCTCTCAGAGTCAGCAGAATAGAACATCAAGCACTTCCAGTCTGGTCAAGAAGGACATTTCTAAATGACCATTATCCAGTTCTTGTTTTGTTACTCAAAGGAAACAAAATGTATTTTTTATAAAATATAATCTCAGGAATGTTATCCATGCATTCCTCTGTAAATACGTTCTATACTTGGACTGAATCAGACCAATGGAAGGTAACATTCTTCAATCACTTGACTTTAACCCTTCAATGGGACATCCTCAGTCCGACCATTACTGTATGTTCAATTTTTTCAGACACCCTGGGCTTTTTTATGCTCAATGAAACTAAAAAGTGTATCTGTTCATTATATTAATCAATGCCCCAAGTATGATAAGCCTAATGTGACATCTACTTGAGAATTTGAAACTAGGAAAACTTTTTTCCTCCCCCAAAGAACATTTGTTTCTTTCCCTTCTAATACTGAGATTCATCAACTTTTAATGTTTCCCCAGAAACTAAAAGATGTTTTATGTTCAATCACAGCAAAAATATTTGTATCCTTATTGTTGGGTTATTTGTTTTCTCCTCCACCATCACAAAGCCATAAAACTCGACTTTCATTACCATTTTATTGCTCTCACTACTGCTGCCTTCTTTTTAGCTTCTCAAATTCTTTCAAATAGGAACCAAAGTATAAATGAAACTCAAAAATAAAACTCTGCATAGTCATCTTATTTTTTGGCAGAACTAAAGTAACTGCTCAAAGTACAAAGAAATTAAAATGCATGATGCCTTTTGCATGCATCACTTGTGTGTGTGTGTGTGTGTGTGTGTGTGTGTGTTTCCCCAGAAGTCCATAAATATCTTCCAACAGGGATGGTCACTGACCCATTTTTTTAAACATATGCAACCAAATCTGCAATAGGCATACAAATTAAGCTGACTCTATGTAGTTTTTTTTCTTTTTAAAAACCTTGCCCCAATACTGATACTGCAGCATGTTGAGATACGATATTTAAGTCCTTTTTGTTTCAGAAGATAGAGCTTTTGTTATAGCTCTGTAAGAGGACTGATATGAGTTTGTTTTTTTTTTTTAAAGTTCTTCATACAGAACTACAAGTATTTCTTAAAAACCATACTATGACCTAATGACAAGATCCTGGTCAACCATTCAATGAACTGCTCCAAATCTTTTTTAAATGTAGATATGAATTCATAGTTACTTATATAAAAAGTTAGATACATTGCTCTGTTATATTAAGAAGCCTGTTAACCTTGTTAAAGATAATAATGGTATTATGATTATATGAAAACATCTTCGGAGCACCTGGGTGGTTCAGTCATTAAGCATTTGACTCTTGATTTTCAGCTTGGGTCATCTCACGGTTCGTGAGGTTCAGCCCCACATTGGGTTCTGCGCTGACAGCGCAGAGCCTGCTTGGATTCTCCCTCCCTCTCTCTCTGCCCCTCCCCAACTTGTTCCCTCTCTCTCAATAAATAAATATTTTAAAAAAAAATCTTCATGGGGGGAGGGGAATTGCAGGCTGGAAATGAATTTAAGTGCTGAGATGTCTAGTTTACTTTAAAATATTTCTACACTCCTAAATATCTATGTATCACCTAGGTAGATAATAGACATTTATATACACCAAACAAAAGTGATAAAATGTTAACTTTCACTAAATTTAGGAGATGGGATTACTGGTGTTTATTATTCTTATCTCTGGTATTCTATGTTAAAGAATTTCATAGCAGGTATTTTTTAAATATTTTTTTAATATTTTTTTTCAAGTTTTTATTTATTTATTTTGAGAGACAGAGAATGAGCAAGAGAGGGAGAGAATCCCAAGCAGGTTCCGTACTGTCAGCTTGAAGCCCAATGTAGGGGCTTGAACTCACAAACTGTGAGAACCCATGAGGCAAAACCAATAGTTGGATGCTTGACCGACTGAGCCACCTAGGCACCCCTCATAGCAGATATTTAAAAAAAAATTTTTTTTAATGTTTATTTATTTTTGACAGAGAAAGAGACAGAGCATGAATGGAGGAGGGGAAGAGAGAGAGGGAGACACAGAATCTGAAGGAGGCTCCAGGCTTCGAGCTGTCATCACAGAGCTAGAAACAGGGCTCGAACTCACAGACCACGAGATCATGACCTGAGCCAAAGTTGTATGCTTAACCGACTGAGCCACCCTGGCGCCTTTTTTTTTTTAATTTTTTTAAATGTTTATTTATTTTTGACAGAGAGTATAGCAGATATATATCACTATCCTATTTTTTAAAGAATAATATGCACACAAATATGTAAAAACTCCCTTTCTCAAAAGTTTAGCTATGTTTTATCCAGCTATGTTTTCTTTTCTTCCTTAGAATCTATTGCATTTTTTAATTTTTTTCACTGATATTCTATTTAAAAAATAAGGGCATTCCAAAAAGCTTTCAATTCAGAACATATCACAACTTTCTTAAATATAAATGTAGCATACAATGTTACCATGCTTAACACTTAAATGCTGGGTAGTTTTCCTCACCTGTGATGAAGACCTCGTAGCTTACAACTTTCAGTGAGCATCATTGTCACCTGAATTTCAGAAGCTTGATCTATATAAAGAAAAGGACATTGTCGTGGATGTTAACACTATATATGTGACAAGACCTATTCTGCTATTAGCAAAAATTTATCTCAAACTATAGGATGAATTTTCATTATAAGATACAGGTAAATCTACATAGGTCTAGCCTATTTCTATTATCAAATTACAAAATATTACAAAATTCTATTGCAACAGGCAGTGTTTCATTTAATAGATGAACATTAACAGAAGCCATGAAGAATAAATTTGAGTATGTAAAAATTAGAAATTAAGTAAGGTTCCATAAAAAAAGTAATGAAAGTAGTAGCAGGCTGGAAAAATATACATAAAGGACTAATTTCATTTTTTCCCCTTCTTTAAAGAACTCCTACAAACCAATAAGAAAAAAATTTAAAGAGTCAAAAGATAAAAGCATACACTTTACTGAAAAAAAGCAACACAAATGACCAAAAAAATTACAAAATGACTTTTAGCCTCACCCTTCTGTAAAGACAAACAAACTAAATTAAGAGGTATCATTTTCTTGGTCAGAGTGGGACAAAAACAATCAGCTACCTGCCAGTTTGGGCAGGAGTGTGATGAAACAGGTTCATCAATAGCATCTTGGGAAAGTGAGGGAAGCAATACCCAGCAAAGTGCAAAAATACATATACTCTACATCATCAGCCCACTATTAAGAGCATAATCTACAGATATAGTCACAAAAGTTCATCTACATATAATGTAACAAGAATATTGTTCACTTGTAATAGCAAAAAATTCAAAACAACCCAAAGTGCCCATCAAAAGAGAATCAGTTAAATTAGCACACTGGGATACTATGCAATTACTTTTAAAAAATAAGATTTAAGTCTCTATGTATGACAGAAGATCTCCAAGATATATTAAATTTTAAAACCAAGGTGACAAATTGTTTGAGTGACCAGTTATGTTTTAAAAACAAATTATTTGAAAAATTAGATACATCTGGACACATTTTTTTTCTTACTCATGAAGAGAATAATAATAAATTGTTAATGATGGTTAGGTTTAGAGATGGGAGAATTTAAATTTTGCACCTTTCTCTTCAATTTACATGTTCAAACCTTAGAAACATAAAACTATAAAAAAAAAATGACCACAGGGGTTCTGAAGGGAGATTGTGGCCCTTTTATTTTCTTCTTACCTGTCTGAGTTAAAAGCTAGCGAACAAAAAGAACTGATATTAAATTAATAGAAAAAAATGTAATTATCATATAATACCCAAAACTAGTATGATTATTCCATTTTATTTTTAGCATCTGAACTTATGGTTTTTGGTCCAAAGTAACAGAACTATAATTGGCTTTTAGTTCAATGTTTTTGAAACACAAAACACAATAATGCAATTTACTAGTATCTTTAGTTTGTGCCTCCAAAGGAATTTTAAGTCAGCAAATATCTGCACAAATCTATAAGCATTCTTCATCTTACAGGGGCCACTACTTTAATAATGAGGATTTTCTCCACTATTTAAAAAGAACATTTCCATTAAGTGAATGGCATATTTTCATTATAAAATTGGAAATGAGTTTCAGTTTTTTAAAAACCAGCCTGAAGATGGGAATGCAAGCTGGTGCAGCCACTCTGGAAAACAGTATGGAGGTTCCTCAAAAAACTAAAAACAGAACTACCCTACAACCCAGCAATTGCACTACTAGGTATTTATCCAAGGGATACAGGTATGCCACTTCAAAGGGACACATGCACCCCCACGTTTATAGCAGCACTAGCGACAATAGCCAAAGTATGGAAAGAGCCGAAATGTCCACCCATGGATGAATGGATAAAGATGTGTTGTATATATACAACGGAATATTACTCAGCAATCAAAAGTGAAATCTTGCCATTTGCAACTACATGGATGGAACTGGAGGGTATTATGTTAAGCGAAATTAGTCAGAGAAAGACAAAAATCGTATGACTTCACCCATATGAGGACTTTAAGAGACAAAACAGATGAACATAAGGGAAGGGAAATAAAAATAATATAAAAACAGGGAGGGGGACAAAACAGAAGAGACTCATAAATATGGAGAACAAACTGAGGGTTACAGGAGGGGTTGTGGGAGAGGGGATGGGTTAAATGGGTAAGGGGCACTAAGGAATCTACTCCTGAAATCATTGTTGCACTATATGCTAACTAATTTGGATGTAAATTTTAAAAAATAAAAAATAAAATTAAAAAAAAACTGGCCTGTAGATATAAAAAAAAAATTATGAGTATAGTGTACCTTTTATTTACTTATTTATTTATTTATTTTTAATGTTTTTATTTTTGAGAGAGAGACAGAGCGAGTGGAAGAGGGGCAGAGACAGAGAAGGAGACACAGAATCCGAAGCAGGGTCCAGGCTCTGAGCTGTCAGAGCCCAACACGGGACTTGAACTCAAGAGCCATGAGATCATGACCTGAGCCAAAGTCGGACACTCAACCTACTGAGCCACCCAGGCACCTGGAGTATAGTGTATCTTTAAAAACACTCTCAAGGGCACCTGGGTGGCTTAATCGGTTGAGTGTCCAACTCTTGATTTCAGCTCAGGTCATGATCCCAGGGTCGTAGGATCGAGCCCTGCGTCAGGCTCCGTGCTGACCATGGAGCCTGCTTAGGATTCCCTCTCTCTTTCTGCATCTGCCCCTCTCCCCTGCTAGCACTCTCTAAAAATAATAACAACAACAACACTGATTTCAAAGAAACCAATAACTAATTTGTATGTCAAGAGTAAAAATAGTAGTAACT
Source organism: Panthera onca (assembly GCF_046562875.1). Taxonomy (NCBI): domain Eukaryota; kingdom Metazoa; phylum Chordata; class Mammalia; order Carnivora; family Felidae; genus Panthera; species Panthera onca. The sequence goes on along the minus strand of NC_138347.1, from coordinate 128,730,522 downwards.
TGAAAAGCTTCTGATCAATGCAACAAGAGGGAGAAAAAGATACAAAGACTGGCAAAGCCAAGATTCACATCCCAGCCCTACATAGTAAAATGCCAAACCAAGAGTAAAATCCAGATCACTGAAGTCAAGTACTATGAGTGTGTGTCACATTTACTCCTTAAAAGTGCAACTGTCAAAGCTAAGCAATCACAAACTTCATTTTCTTCCAAGACTAACTAGTGGAATCACTCCCTCTTCAACAACTTGCTAGTAGTGTCCACTTTTCCAGACAGCTTCACTTAGTTTAAACCTTTGTAGGAATGTAAAATGGGCGGACGAAAAGCCAAGGGCTTGAAACACTTGGTACTTCTTTGGAAAACGTGCATCACACTGATGTCTGCCAGAATAAACTCTAGTTGTCTAAAAACTGCTCAAAATTTAGGATCATCTAGGAATGGCAGAATGTGCCTTTATTTCTTTTTCTGTAATCTAAATAAATTTTAATCAAATTACGACCAGGACGATTTGGGGACTGTCAGGGTCTTTTTCAGATTGAAATCTAGTAATATCTGGAAATCGGCACCCAGTTAATAAGTGGTGACCTTCCTGTCAACTGGCATGAAGATCCAAATAAAAGTCAATTTCAGGACATGTTATTTTATGCCTAATTTTCTTCAAATTATTAACTTTAATAAGCATACTCTATTAAGCAAGGGACACTTGAACTAGATGATGATCTAAGAACAGTTGGAGAAAAAATAATTTTATCCATTTAGTAAGAAAAAACCATTTTCCTGGATTCCCTTCCCAGTCTAGTCTAAGTCTTTTAGTTGTAAATACTGAAAGATCTATTTTAAGATGTGCACATTTGAAAAGAATACTGTAAAATATTTACAAGTTACAAGAAGAACAAATGCTTAAAAAAAACCACTTATTTCCAAATTGCAAAGTAGTAGCAACTATAAAACAAAATAAGAACCCAACACCAATAACCTCAAATTAATTAATTTACTTCATGGAATTCAATTTCACAATATTCACTGTATGAGATTCAGATTCTTTTTTTTTTTTCGTTTTTTATTTATTTTTGGGACAGAGAGAGACAGAGCATGAACGGGGGAGGGGCAGAGAGAGAGAGGGAGACACAGAATCGGAAACAGGCTCCAGGCTCCGAGCCATCAGCCCAGAGCCTGACGCGGGGCTCGAACTCACGGACCGCGAGATCGTGACCTGGCTGAAGTCGGACGCTTAACCGACTGCGCCACCCAGGCGCCCCAAGATTCAGATTCTTAATTTCAATCTCTGGAAATTTATCTCTTATACATTATACACACACACACACACACACACAACTTATGTTTTATATGTAATATACATATATAATAACATTATTGTTATTTTTAAGATTAGTACAACTTTTTAGAAACAACATAAATAATAGACTGGAATGTCTATTAAGTCTCTGTGCAAATTTACAAATTTTTTATGAAGCCAAATTCCAATTTCTTGCTTATGTCTAAAGGTAAAGGTCAATAATCTTTTAAAAAATTATTTTTTACATTTTAAGCTACATTTCTAATTGTGTGGCAAGTAACAAAGCATACAGATTTGTGAAAGAAATATGCCAGATTTTCATAGCTTCAATTAAAAAAAAATTCCAAAAAAATAAATCTCGAGATACCCAATCATATGGAGTTATCTAACAATTCTGCGCCAACGACTGTGGTCAATGCACTTCCTCTTTGTTTCTCATGTAAACCGTAACTATATCTTGGCTAAGGACTCACTGTGCTTTCTCTTGTTTCCATCTAGCTCAGAAGGAACATTACAATCACAGTGGTTAAGGCGTAGAAACAACCAATTGACTACAATTTCAAGCGTATCCGGAAGGAGAAATCTTATCTTGTGAAACAGTCCCAGAATCTGCATTGTGTTTTCTTATCACTATTATTTCCTTTTTTTCTCCTTTCCAACCCTAAGTCAACCCAATTATACATAGAAAGTTCTTTTGCTAATTCAAGATTCATTCAGAAGAAATTAGTGACAGCCTAGTTGTAAACTAACCGCAGATTTATAAACTCCAGAAGAAATATTAAAATCACAGAGAAATGTTTCCTTAAAAATGGGGGAAAATGTAACAAAAGTCAACAGTATTAAACTAAGGGTTCAAATTCTATATTTATAAACGGTAATATGTAAAATATCTTTCAAACCTAGTCAGAAAACCTAACGGACCAAACTTAAATATTAACCTTTAAAAATGCTTTGGGGCTAGGAGAGGTAGGTAGATAAAATATATACTGAACAGTATAATAAGTTAAACCGTTTAGAAAACAATGCGTGAATGGCAAGTGTGTGTTAAGCAAGCAATTTTGCTAAATTAAAAGAAATCAAATTACCCTTATTTTTAAGGTTAGTACAACTTTTTAGAAACAACATAAATCCTTCATACTTTTCCATCAATTCATTTAAGTAGATTTAGAAACATAAGTTCTTATAAATTAACTTTGAAAACTTCATAAAATGTCACCTCTTACATATAAAATGGAATTTAATTTTTTCCTCAATTTCTGCATCAAAATGCTATTATTTGTTTTTTCAAAATTAACATCTTGTCATCTCAGTCCATATCAGACACTGTCAGACATTAAACACCCTATAAATTACATTTTTCTTTTTCTTAAAATGATCAAATTTAACTAAGATTTAAGCTTTTACAAATATCAATTATAAAGTGAAAAATTAGGCATCATATTGCTCCAAAAGAATATGTGAAAATAGATATTCTGTTCATGATAACATTAACTAGTGTGATATACCCTTTAGAAAACAATCTGACAACATCTATCTAAATTTTAAATGCAAATACCTGTTGGGGCAACAATGTCAACTATGGCTATACCTATAAAACTAAGGATACATAAACACATGGATATTTTTTGCAGCATTACATATAACAGCAAAAAAAAAAAAAAGGCAGGGAAGTGGGAGGAAGATAAACAAGCCTATTCATGTAAGGTACTATGAGTCTGGGGTGGAGGAGGGGGGACAGGGTGTGTGTTTTTTATTCTTTGTAGACAGCAGTATTGGGAGTGGGGAGGAGGAAAAATAAGTAACAGTGTTTTTAAGAGGAAAGAAACAACTTTTACCTAAGAAAAACACAGTATTACATACAGCAACAATGAAGTCAAATTGATGTAATTTAACTACAAGCTCAAGTAATACCTAGTAAGTGTTTAACATCTTAAATTATTAGACCTTTTTTTCTATATCTTATGAAAACAAGCCAAATATCCTCAAAAGTTAGCCTCATATGAGCTAAACTCACATGAACTGACTTAAAGGTCTGGTGCAGACTCAGAATCGGAGACAGAATCTCACTGGCATGATCTACCTTAGGAAAACATTTTGGTAACAGTATGGAAAAAAACCCTACCTTTAACTGTTTTTACAAATGCTTGTTTTTCTTTATTTGGATCTTTTTCATCTACTAAAATCCCATGGAAAATACGCCCAAAAGTACCTAGAAGGAAAAATAATAATTAATGAGATTAACCTTCATAAAACTATAAGCACAAAACTTCCTGGCACAATATAACTTAAACATAACAAGGACATATGTGATCAGCAACATTATTCTCACCTAAATCTTTGGTTTTTTAATGACTATTAGAAATTCTTTGTAACTATGAAATATTTTAACTTGCTTTTGTTTTTTTTTAAGTTTATTTATTTTTTGAGAAAGAACGTGCGCACGCACACACACACACACACACACACACACACACACACACACACACATACAAGCAGGGAGGGACAGAGAGACAGGGAGAGAGAAAATCCCAAGCAGGCTCCGCACTGAGAGCACAGGGCTCTATCTCACAAACCATGAGATTATGACCTGAGCAGAAACCAAAAGTCAGACACTTAATCGAGTCACCCAGGCACCCTTTAACTTGCTTTTAGAAATACCATATTTAAACCAAGTATATGAGAATCCTTTCTGAATCATCCTAAATAAACTAATGATATAGCCAGGAACACTGGAACTCAGTAATGGGGTATCCATTAGAGGCATTTATGAGTTTCTAAGCTTAGCTTCAGAACAATAACAAAAGAGAACAATGGACGCCCCTCATACATTCAAAAACAGACCAAAAATTTTTGCTTCTTTTAATTACTACTTGTCACTGGGGACAGTTCAAACCTCTCTCTTAGCTGTGATTGACCTATAAGCATCTCAACCAAGAGATGAATTCAGAATGACTCATATGCATTCAAAACATTACAAACTGGATTGTGGAAGGGGGAAAAAGGTAATTCTCTCTTTAACAACTTGAGGCACTCAACTCAATGAAGTACTTTATTATTAATTTTGGTCCTCATTCAGCATCTCCTCAATCAATACCCTAAAATTCAAGAAAGAAAACAAGGACCAACAGGTGGGAAAGGGAAGGGTACTAAAATCTACCAAACATCTATTATGCGTAAGTTCATTTAATGTACATCATTTCATCTAATCTTCACTACTAGTCCAAGTGCAGACAATGCAGTGCAAATTTATAGAAAAGGAAACTGGACGTGGAAGACATTAAATGAGTTCTCCAAGGTCACACAGGTGACAAATCATGGGACTCCAAAGCCCATGCTTGTTCCATCTGCTCCATCCCCATACTATCTGTCACAGAGAAAATTACTTAGAATATTTGAAACAGGCTTGCTAGGTAGTGATGATCTTTAAACAAGAACAGAAAATATATTTAAAGGTAGTATTTAAATGCTAATATATACAAATACATATATTTCTATACATATTTAATACATAAGTACATTATGTCTTAATACATAATACATTTAATACATAAGTACATTAGTAAGTACATTAATGCTTTAATATACCGAAAAATCAAGAATTACACCAAAGCTGTATTACGGCAAATTAAAGATCTAAAGAAAGAGAAAATAAAAATCAGTTTTAGAAAGGAAATAAATTGTATACTTCTATCCTTAGACACAAAGACATGAAATTCTTACAATCTGAAATTAAAAAAATTTTATAGTGTTAACATTAAATCTTGCTTGAGAAACGATTTTAAGAAAATAAATACCTTCTTGGAGTACATCTTTTAAAGTTATCCTCTCCCTGGATATTGCTATATCCTTCACCTTAGCTTTGGCCTCCAAAAGAGTGACACTTCTCAGGTCGTTCTTCTCTATCCGCAAGGTAGGATAACCTGAGGAGCCAACAAAGCCAGACCAAGAAATATAAATACCCTTATTGTGCCATCAAGGTCAACTAATACAGTTCAAACCTCAGGACTCAAGTCACAGGAATGAATAAATGTAAGAATCACAAAATGGGGGTCGCCTGGGTGGCTAAGTCAGTTAAGCGTCCGACTTTGGCTCAGATCATGATCTCACGGTCCGTGAGTTCGAGCCCTGCATCAGGCTCTGTGCTGACGGCTCAGAGCCTGGAGCCTGTTTGAGATTCTGTGTCTCCCTTTCTCTCTCTGACCCTCCCCCATTCATGCTCTGTCTCAAAAAATAAATAAGCGTTAAAAAAAAAAAGGAGAAAGGCACACACATGAACAGGGAGAATTACTTATGAAGGTCACACAAAATTATTCTTCAATGTTTATATATTTTTGAGAAAGAAAGTGTGCGTGCGCGCACACAAAAGGGGGAGAGGCAGAGAGACAAGGAGACACAGAATCTGAAGCAGGCTCCAGGCTCTGAGTTGCCAGCACAGGGCCCGACGTGGGGCTTGAACCCATGAACTGTGAAATCACAGTGAGACACTCAACCAACTGAGCCACCCAGGTGCCGCAAGGCCACACAAAATTTTAAAGAAACACTTTCTACCTATCCCAAATCCTTAAAATGCATAATTAAGACAAGAAACACTAAAATGAGTATTACCATTATCACCACTTCAACTGCCTTTCACCCAAATGAAATAAGCTTTGACTAACAGAATGTTTATTTGTTTGTTTATAGTGTGCAGGGGAGGGGGAGAGGCACAGAAAGGAGAGAGAATCCCAAGCGGGCTTGTGCTGTCAGTGCACAGCCCATTGTGGGGCTCGATCTCACAAACCCTGAGATCATGACCTGAACCAAGATTTAGAGTTGGACATTTAACAGAGGCACCCTAGGCACCCCTTTTTTTATTTGTTTATTTTTATTTATTTCATTTGAGAGAGAAAGAGAGAGAGAGGGAGAGCGAGCACAAGTGGTAGAGAGGGGCAGAAGGAGAGAGAAAATCTTAAGCAGAATCTATGCTCGGCACGAATGTGGGGCTTGACGTGGGGCTTGATCTCACAACCCTAGGATCATGACCTGAGCCAAAATAAGAGTTGGATGCTCAACTGACTGATCCACCCAGGCACCCTTGACTCACAGAATTTAACTTATTCCCCTTTATGGACTGTTTTTTTCCCCAAAAGATTTTCTAATATAATCTCCTAACAAAACAACTTTTCAAATGAAAAGACTATCTTTTCGAATAAAACATCTGGTTGATTTAATCAATCTCATGCTTATACAGCCTAGTTGTATCATTGTGAGATACATCTGTTGTTCAGCTCCACTATTTTCCCACTCATTCTTACTGACAGCAAAAATAAAATTTCTAGCTATAACTTAAAATTTTCATTCCAAGAAAAAATGTTAGAATAGAAGGAAGATTCAGTGTTAGCAAGTAGAAACTGGAATGGCTTCTCTAAGATTTATGCGCTTTGGTAAACACATGGTAAGAAAACTCCCGGGAGAGATAAAAGACCTAGACAATGGTCATCAATGGTTGCTACAAGATCTAGACGAAAGGCTTGGGAGTTCTGTAACCAAAGGATTAGGCTGACAACACCTGATTCTACTGATCAGCAATTTGAACAGGATACACACAGGTGTGTGAGTATCTGTATTTGTATACGTTTAATCGTACCTGGAGTTCTCAGAGTTTCTTAGATCTATGGTCTGTTGTTTTGTTATTTTGGAAAATTCTTGGCCGTTGTGTCTTCAAATATTTTTTTTACTCCTCTCTTTGTCTTTCTTTTATTTATATACAAGTGGATTTCCACTGAATTTTTAAAAAAATGTTTGTTTTTGCCCTACATAATAAATGAATCATCTATCTCAAGATAATGTCCACAAAAATAAGTACATTTCTTATCAACAGTAACTAAAAATTTTTTTTTTTTTTAATTTTTTTTTTCAACGTTTTTTATTTATTTTTGGGACAGAGAGAGACAGAGCATGAACGGGGGAGGGTCAGAGAGAGAGGGAGACACAGAATCGGAAACAGGCTCCAGGCTCCGAGCCATCAGCCCAGAGCCTGACGCGGGGCTCGAACTCACGGACCGCGAGATCGTGACCTGGCTGAAGTCGGACGCTTAACCGACTGCGCCACCCAGGCGCCCCTAAAAATATTTTTAATAAGTAATTTCAAGTGACTTTTTTTTTAATGTTTTTATTTATTTTTGAGACAGAGAGAGACAGAGCATGAGCAGGGAAGGGTCAGAGAGAGAGGGAGACACAGAATCTGAAGCAAGCTCCAGGCTCTGAGCTGTCAGCACAGAGCCTGATGTGGGGCTCGAACTCACAGACCGTGAGATCATGACCTGAGCTGAAGTCGGACACTTAAACAACTGAGCCACCCAGGCGCCCCTCAAGTGACTTTTAAAAAGCATTTTGCTTTTAGCATATAATAATTGAATCTCTATCTCTTTAAGGTTATAGCCACAATCAAGAATTGACTCTACTGAGCAAATCTTAACATTTAAACATTAAAATCAATGTGTTTCTTCTGAATAGTCTGGACTACTTTCCTATCTATCATTGTGTTTTCTGAAGAGCATATAATTCTTTCATTGGTGGTGATGGTAACTACTGATGATTTCTTTAAAATTTCATTTAATCTTGAGCATTCCCTCTTTCCCCCTTTTCTTTTTCTTGCCACTCTTATTAAAGAAACCAGTTCTGTTATCCTGAAGAATGTTCAGCATCTGCTTCTTCAAGTATCATTTAACTTGTTCTTCGATCCCTGTATTTCTTGTAAACTGCCAATCAGTTCCACAGCCATAATTAGGTGCAAGTTACCTCTTAGGAGTGGGGAGGGGAGACAAAAAATACTCCATGGGTGGTATATCACATGTGGGAGTACAAAATATCTAGTTGTCCTACTTTCAGTGATGCAAAGTTTCATTAGAGGAGTCACACCATGACAGTCTGCTCCCTCAAATGATCCCATTTCCCTTTGTTCACAGGGTTTTAACACTGATGGTCTTTTTCTGAATCAATTATTTTAACAGAGGTTGTAATTATGATTTTCTAATTCTATCATTCCTTCCACATTTATTAGCTAGGATTCTTCTGTAAAGAAGCATTTTCCCTCATCAACCAGCACTATGTGCTTACTCTGAAATACAGTTCATATAGCCAGTCATCAGAAAGAGGGATTTTTGGTGCCTTACTTCTCATAATGATTAACTTCTTCAATAACTATCATCACAAACTCAAGGATTTTTACACATTCTGTTTCCATCCACTGCAGTCATTCTTTTTGATGCTCAAATGTCCCATTTCAACCTGCCCCAGGTTTATCTTGCCCATTCCTGACCTAGTCCTGAAATCCTCCATTTCCCCAAAGAATCCTGGTTCTTTTTAATGGGAAACAGTACTGGAAGACCACAACAGGGCACTGGATGAAGAACAGATAGTAAATGCCAGTCCAAGGAAGATACCAGCTAACTGCCTGTAAGACCTAATTAATCGATAGCACTACTGAGTTGAGCCCTGATTTATGGTCCACTGTTTATCCTGAGGACTATGTTGTTTTCTATTTGTGTGGAGACTCATTCCTCATTGTGTCTAAATTATATTCTAAGAATGATTATTTTCCCCCAACATCAACATGTTACAGTGTAAAAACTTTTATCAAAATCCTGTTAAAAAAAGGGGGGGGGGAATCAGATTTCATGTTCTCAATTCTAATGGCAGCTATTCTATAGGATAGGAAGTTATTCAATCATGATTAAAAAACAATGTAAAGTCCCTACCACTGCCCTTCAGATTATCACACAATTCATTAAAATCTAAGACTCATCTTCATACAGCTCAATGGCTTATTCTATCTAACTACCTGAAAATATTTCTTCTGAATTTCTACAGAAGTGATTCAGTATCCCTTTTAATGTAATTAACCTATGGAAATCTCCACAAAATTAATTCTAGCAACTGAAATTATATTTTTAGTATTCCAATTTTAGAATGTTTCACTCAATGCTCTAGAAAGCAGAAGTTGAAGATCAAGCCCAATTCTGCGCATGTTAGATACTATGTACACAGGATGGTACACATGCCCCACAAATAACCAAGCACACAGGAACCACTGGCAGACAGACCACAGACAGCAATAGTAAATCATCTTTAGAATTAAATTAACTCTTACTGGTGATAGGAGTTGCATTGTTGGGTGTGTCAGCTCTCAGATATTGAGTCGTCTGGGTAGATGGCTGAGACAGCCCTTGGGAACTACTGCTGGCACTGATGCTGCAAACAAGTTTTAAAAGAGAAATATTTGGTAAGTCAGCTTCAGTGAAAACCCTCCTTTTTCTATGTATGCAAAAACACATCCAACCCATATAACCAGCTTAAAATCCTGATGGCAATCACAATAATGCATGGATCTCCATCACAAACATGCCATATTGAAATTTTAATCTCATAATATAGAGCCACTTCTTCTTTCCTTTCTATCCTCACAATCATTAAGCACGTTCATCTTATCAATCATTCAGAAATGCAGGTATTAGTCCTTAGACACCATAGACAGCAGTCCTTAACCTCACACAGAGATATGATATGTTAGGGATCTATGGGTCATCTCTTAGAAAAAGAACCCATGTCATCCAATTAGATTGCTTTAAAAAAAAAAAAAAAAGAAAAAGAGGAGTAGAATGACAGGCCTCTTTTACTAGTGGTCCAAAATCAAATGGCCTAATAAAGAATATAAAAGCAAATCAAATATGCCAATATGCCCAAGGCTTTTTAAGGGGTATCATCTCTGGTTCAAATCAATCCCCCCTTTTTAGAATTTCTGGAACTTATTACAATTTTCTAGTATTTGAAGCATTCCATTATACCATATCCTTTAAATAATATAAGAGACCCAGAAAAGGACAGGCTCAAGTAACTGTTAACCCTATACTCACGATTTTACAAATTAATACCTCATTAAGTATGTGCTTTTGTCTTTTCTGTGGGTAAAAACCTTACCCCAGGTTACCCTTGGGCACATTTCAGTTTCACTACCTCAGCCCTTGAATTCTGTAGTAGACGGGTGAGGGATAGAAATTTAACATGAAAAGTGAACTCAGATGGCAGGAAGTCATACCAAACTGTCAGGATAGGCTTTTCATGCCTTCCTTAGCTATAGGATCAGCAGGGTCCAGAGGCTCCCAATTTTCCTAAATATGCAATATCTTTGAACTGACCAGGCCCCACACAATAGCTCTGTATTTTCAAAACCTGGTGATTGAAAAAAATAATGACAAAAAGTTGCTACTCAATCAGGGTGCCTGGGCGGCTCACTCGGTTAAGCATTCGACTTCAGCTCAGGTCATGATCTCACGGTCTGTGAGTTCAAGCCCTGCGTCGGGCTCTGTGCTGACAGCTCAGAGCCTGGAGCCTGCTTTGGATTCTGTGTCTCCCTCTCTCTCTCTGCCCCTACCCTGCTTCTGCTCTCTGTCTCAAAAATAAATAAAAATATTAAAAAATTTTTTTTAAAAAGTTGCTACTCAAGAACTGATCTCTATGAGTCTACACATGTAGTGGATATGGGGCAGTACAGTGAAGAGATGAAGACCATAAACCTTGGGTATGGGGGCAGTACAGTGAACATAAACCTTAAAATCAAAACTGCCAGCACCATTTACGAGCTGTATGATCTCAGGCAAACAAATGGTTCTGTAGCCTCGAATTCCTCATGTTTAGAATGAGTCTGATTCTACCTCCTGACAAGGTTGCTAAAAGGATTATATGAAAAATAAAGAAAGAAAGCTTTTAGGAGAGTGCCTTGTCCTCAAACATACACTTACAAATTATTAGAAATTATTATTATTACTAATATTATTAGTAATATTAGAATGATAAGGAACCACAGGACACCTGTTTTTGGAGTTCTGGGTACTACTCAAAGATCAGACTAAAAATCAGTGTTGTTGAAAGTCCAGGGGAGGGAATAGAAATGTTACCATCCCCAAAGAGTGGAAAATAAAGGACTTCAATTTACTTACCCATAAAATAGGATTAAGAAAACCTACCTCCCAGGAGTTTTTTGAGGCCCCAGTTGTATAATATATGTGAAACTATTACCTAACTATTACCTGCAACCAACATAGTTAAATAAGTGGCCAAACTCCAAATTATTTACTGGTCATTTGTTTCTCTCCAGTAACTGAACAGTAGGTGGCACTCTTGTACCACTTCAGAATTCTTGAAAAGCCTACAAAGAGTACATTACTAGCCATCAAGCTAGTAAGTAGAACAGCGAGAATTCAGAGATGCTTTGTTTGGCTCTTAACCACTAGGTTATGCTCTGAAAATAAGTGATAATATAAGTTGCTTTTATTCAGGCAATGTCTGGAAACCTTTGCCCAAAAATGGAAAGAACCAGAACACCTAACACATGAGTGTAACTGATTATTTTAGCAAGCTGAGGTATATGCTCCATTGAATCTGTAAGTTTTTGCACAATTTTGGCTTATGTGTGTTCACAGCCCTAGCACGCACATAAGCATTCAAGGAAAATGTGTGTATCAAGACTTTTAAATGCCAGGTTCCTCAGTGACTCCTTTAACTGTGCGTGTGTCCTCTCAAAGTCCTATCTAAATGTCCCTGTTACCTTACTTCCCACTCAGAGGCTTCCAAATGTCATTTCTTCCTCTATAAACCCCAATTCTAACTTTAACACCACCATATACACAAAACCTATTCTGAAACACATCTCCCATGTATTTCCCTTCCTATTCTTACCTTCTTCCTCTTCCTTCTCTACTCAGATAAACCAAGTAAAACAGAGGGGACAGAGAGTGCTTAGGGGCAGATACTGAATCCAACCAAGTTGTGTTGGTTGTTTATGCCACACATATGCTTACCCACTGTGTGTATAACACTGTGTAGGCCTGAGGATTCAGTAATCAATAAGACATATTGCTCCCTAGTTGGAAAAAGCTTATAGTCTAGCAGCAGAGACAAGTACACAAAAATGATTACTGGAGAAAAAAGTAGAATAAATGCCACCAAAGACAGAGAGACAGAGAGGGAGAAGCAGAAAGCAGGAGAGACAGAGGAGGGAGAAATGGGCAGTTGGGAAGCTTAGAAAAGACTTCATGTAAGAGATGGCAATGGAGTTGGAATCTGAAGAAAGAACAAGGTTTAGGAACCCTGTGGGCAAAAGGAAAGCATGAATTAAAGTCCTAAAGGGCAAATATAGGGCAAAACTGTGGAACAAGTAATCATCTGACTACAGCATAAGTAAGGGTACAGTAAGGGAAAAAGAGAAAGGTTCAACAAGTTTGGAAAATACCTCTCCACCGAAAGAAAGGCTTTGAAAGGCAAGTCATGAAGTTGGAAGTCTTTCAGTCAGCAAGTGGGAATCACTGAGGAGAAAAACAAGAATTGTGTACTGGGAAAATAAACCTAACATTCCATCTTTACCTCTTACCCTATCCTACCTATAAAGTCCTCCCTGTCATCTCTGACCCACCTAGGCTGGGACAAGTACCTTTTCTATTCTCACACTATACTACACATATCATAATCACCAGATTTATAAACTTCTATAATTATAGGTTGTCAAAGTAAATAAATACTTGAAGCTCCAAGGTATATCATTATTTTTTTTAATATTCCCAGCACTTAGCATATCTAACCCTGTGTATCTCCAAGGCTACACTTTAGAATCATCCAGGAAGCTTTAAGAAAAATACTGATCCCCTAACACCACCCCAAACCAATTACATCAGAATTTCTGGAAGGTAGGACCCATGTTTTATAAGCTTACCCATGACTATAATGTACAACCAGGTTGAGAACCAACGGTTTAAAGCACACACAGCAGGTTTTCAATAAATTTACTGGATGGATGGATGGAAGGATGGATAGATGGATGGAGATAATGACAATGATGGAGGGATGAACTAGGTAGAAGAAACAGGGCTATTTTAAAAAGGTACTAGGAGTGGAATAGAGTCATGTCAAAGGGGAAGGGAATAAAAGTGTGATCCCCACTTCTTACCCATAAACTAATAAACTATAATTTGTCTTCAAAATATCTTTTAAATAAAACCAGAGAAACATAAATACAATAATCACAAAGACAACAGTTGTTCTTTTGGCAAGACCTGATCACCCTCCCTCCTTTCCCTGTGCACCACTGTGCATGCTGTGTGGGCTCCCATGAAAATGCGGATAACCGCTTTAATTTTTTTCCTTTCCCAAAATAGGTATAATACCTGTCATCCAGTTCAATTCTTTTCATACTATGAAGGTGCAAAACAGCTAATATTATTGCTACAAGAAATATTACTGCACAGCAAACCCCCACGCTGATATAAAACACACGTGTAGAAGTGGTTGGAGCTGCATGTACAGGATCATCTGAAATAAAAATGAAAAAGCACATTAAGCTTCCTAAACAAATATTATCAATTGCTTTGTGACACAATGAGTATCCTGTTCTTTGTGAGAAAGATTTTCATTTCATGTGTCCATTCTTTGATAAGATCAGTCACCAATGGTGTGTTGATAGAAGTTCTCAAATTTTTTTAATGTTATTCAAGGAATTTTCAAAAATGGTTTTAAACAAAACTTTTCATGAATGAATATAAAAGTCACAAGTGCTAGACATATGATAAACCATCTGTAGCAGTGCTGTCCAACAGAACTTTCTGCAGTGATGGAAATGTTCTCTAGTGTGTTATCCAATACAGTAGCCACTGGCTGCCTGTGGCTATTAAGCCGTTGAAATGTAGCTAGTACTACTGAGGAACTGAAGTTTTCATTTTATTTCATTTAAATTAATTTCAAGTTTGGGGTGCCTGGGTGGCTCAGTCGGTTAAGCGTCCTACTTTGGCTCAGGTCATGATCTCGTGCATCATGAGTTCAAGCCTGCTTCGGATTCTGTGTCTCCCTCTCTCTCTGCCCATCTCCCATTGACACTCTATCTCTCAAAAATAAATACTAAAACATTTTTTTTTCCAATTAATTTCAAGTTAAATAGCCACATGTAGCTAGTGGTTACCATAGTGGACAACACACATGTACAGATCATTCATATTTGTTCAACAATGATATCTAGAGTGGAAAAGATCAGACATCTTTGTTACCAACCACTGATTCACAGAAGGAATATACAACACAGTGACCCCACACATTTTAAAAAAACAAACTTTTAGTCTTCTCTTATGAGAGTAACAGATTATTTTGCTTATTTTTTATTTTTTTATTTTTTTAAATTTACATCCAAATTAGTAAGCATATAGTGAAACAATGATTTCAGAAGTAGATTCGTCAATGCACCTTACCCATTTAGCCCATCCCCCTCCCACAACCCTTCCTGTAACCCTCAGTTTGTTCTCCATATTTATGAGTCTCTTCTGTTTTGCCCCCCCCAACCTGTTTTTATATTATTTTTGTTTCCCTTCCCTTATGTTCATCTGTTTTGTCTCTTAAAGTCTTCATATGAGTGAAGTCATAAGACTTTTGTCTTTCTCTGACTAATTTCACTTAGCATAATACCCTCCAGGTCCATCCACGTAGTTGCAAATGGCAAGATTTCATTCTTTTTGATTGCCGAGTACTACTCCATTGTATATACATACCACATCTTCTTTATCCATTCATCCATGGGTGGACATTTGGGCTCTTTCCATACTTTGGCTATTGTTGACAGTGCTGCTATAAACATGGGGGTGCACATGTCCCTTCAAAACAGCACACTTGTATCCCATGGATAGATGCCTAGTAGTGCAACTGCTGGGTCATAGGATAGTTCTATTTTTAGTTTTTTGAGGAATCTCCATACTGTTTTCCAGAGTGGCTGCACCAGCTTGCATTCCCACCAACAATGCAAAAGAGATTCTCTTTCTCCACATCCTCGCCAACATCTGTTGTTGCCTGAGTTGTTAATGTTAACCATTCTGACAGGTGTGAGGTGGTATCTCATTGTGGTTTTGATGTATTTCCCTGATGATGAGTGATGTGGAGCATTTTTTCATGTGTCGGTTGGCCATCTGGATGTCTTCTCTGGAGAAGTGTCTATTCATGTTTTTTGCCCATTTCTCCACTGGATTATTTGGTTTTTGGCTGTTGAGTTTGATAAATCCTTTATAGATTTTGGATACTAACCCTTTATCTGATATGTCGTTCACAAATATCTTCTCCCATTCAGTCGGTTGCTTTTTAGTTTTCCTGATTGTTTCCTTCGCTGTGCATAAGCTTTTTATTTTGATGAGGTCCCAATAGTTCATTTTTTATTTTGTTTCCCTTGCCTCTGGAGACGTGTTGAGTAAGAAGTTGCTGTGGCCAAGATCAAAGAGGTTTCTGCCTGCTTTCTCCTCGAGGATTTTGATGGCTTCCTGTCTTAACATTTAGTTCTTTCATCCATTTTGAGTTTATTTTTGTGTATGGTGTAACAAAGTGGTCCAGGTTCATTCTTCTGCATGTCGCTGTCCAGTTTTCCCAGCACCACTTGCTGAAGAGACTATCTTTATTTCATTGGATATTCTTTCCTGCTTTGTCAAAGATTAGTTGGCCATACGTTTGTGGGTCCATTTCTGGGTTCTGTATTCTGTTCCATTGATCTGAGTGTCTGTTCTTGTGCCATGCTTCTTTATTTTTAAAAATAAGAGCAGGATAACAAGACCCCACTCAGTAAACAGTATTCAATTTTCCATTATTCAAAACAGAGGGAAAGAGAAAGCAAGCCTTGGCGCTGGAGGAAGTAACTCAAAGACAGGCAGACAGACCGACACACACACACACACACACACACACACACACACACACACACCCTTACACACAGGCAAACTGAGGAAGAGATGCACGGAGACAGAGATACATACGTTCTAAGCGAGGACAGGTGAAGACAGAGAAATAGAAGCAGAACTGGTGTAACTGAAGCATCAAGTAAGTTTTGATAATGAGCACTCACATTATAATTCTACTGAATAAAACCTGAGAAATTTGGGTTCTATCCTAAATAAGACACGAAATCATTACTAAGCAAAGGAATGATATACACTATGACAGCTGAAAAAAAACAAAGCCAACTTCATGCTGTGCAAAGAATGCTATGAGTGTTGAGCAACAACAGGGAAAGGGAAGAAGTTAGAAGGTTACTGCAGTAGTCTAAAAAAGAGACAGCAGTGGTGTGGGCAAGAGTGTTATGGAAGATAAATTAATGGACCGGCGTATAGTTAACAGACCTTGCTTATGAATGATACTGGGGTAAAAAGAAAGAGAAGAATCAAAACTTTGGCTTAAAGAATTAGGTGGATGATGGTAACTTTACAAAGATTAAAAAAAAAGGCAAATTGAGGGAAAAGAGAAAAAATCAATAGTTTTGTTGTGACTAAGAGTACCCAGTACACATCTACATGGACATGTCAAGCTGACAAGAAATACAAGTGGAGTTCTGGGGATAGGTAAGGACAAAAGATAAAAGCTATAGCTTTGAAAAACTTGGGAATCAGGCTGCTTTCTAAAATTTAAACTTTGCTTTGAATCAACAAACAATAAATCAGAACAGATTAAAGCAAAGAAACCAAATGGCTTCTAGAGCAGCTACACTTTACTACAGACTGAACGAAGGCCTGACTTTCCTGAAGAATGCCACAGGCTAGTCAATCCTGGGAGGGGCAGAAAAGGAAGGTCGCCAAGGCTGGTGTTGGCAGTACCCATCCAAGCACACACCAGGGCAGAGAAGAGGAAAGACACTGCTCTGCCGGGCAGGTCCCCTGAATGTATCCCACTTGTTCACCCCCCAAATTCCAGGCTTGTGTATGCACTGCTCCTATTCCTTCACTTTGACATTTCACTTGCCACCACCTGGTCACCCTTCAAGTCTCAGATGAGATGCCACTTTCTCAGGAAGCTGTCCCTCACTCCGTCAGAGATGACATGCCCCTCCTCAGGGTTCCCAAAGCACCATAGCTTGCCACACTCTTGTTATTATCACTGCCTTATTGCCTTGTCCATCTCATCCTCTACATCATAAGCCCTTGAGGGCACGGACTGTTTTGCTCAGTTTGATCCTCTGCCTCCAATCATACCACCTGGCGTACCACACATCCTCAAAAAATGCTGGATAGATGGATAGAAAGGGAGGGAAGGAGAGAGGTATCAAGAAAAAGAGCCAGAGACCAAGAATATGCAATATTCTATTCTCTTTGTTAGAAATAACATCCTATTAACATAAAAGAAATGGGTAAAGTCACCAGAATTTTCAAAGTAAATTTGAGAAGCGGTGATATTTTTAAAATGGTTTTGTTTCTTCTCAGAGATAAATCCAATGAAATATTCTAAAAAAGTAGACAACATCTCATATTATTTTATCTTCAAAAAAGGCGTATGTTGGGATATCCAGATATTCTTTGCCTCCTGAGGTGAGAAAAAGATAAAACAGGAAGCACATACTACTATCTATGAACTACTCTTGCCAAGAGTTGGCCCTAAATCTAATCAAGTACAAAATCTAATACCAGTTTATAGGAGAAAGAAAAATATGTTAAATAATGCCACAAGGATGCAGAAGTGAGAAATTCTATGTGATAAATGATTCCATTTTGTCAACAAAAAAGTGATACGGGGGAGAGGGGTGATCTCTGATTAATATAAAATATTTGTCAACAAAACAGTGTGTGGGCTTCATTTGATCCCAATGTGGAAGACAAAGTATAAGATATTTTTGAGACAATCAGGTTAATGAGAACATGAACTAGCCACATAATTTATTAAGGAACTATTGTTAATTTTGTTAATTTTGTGATAAATCAAATATAAGTGAATAGGTGCTGGGTGTTTGTGGGTTGTTTTTTTAATTGCCTTTTTAAAAAGAAATCCATACTGGAATATTTATACATGAAATGATGCCTGGATCGTGCTTTAAAATACCCCAACACTCCCCACCCACTTACTCATCCAGGAAAGGAGGAGGAAATCAATGGAACAATACTGGCAAAACATTGATCATTACTGAAGGAGGGTAATGGTCACACAAATGAACAAAGGTTCATCAGTGCATTCTCTCAGCTTTTGCGTATTTGAAACTCTTCCCTTCCACAATTTTTTTTTAAAGTTTACTTTTATGAAGAGAATCTAGTATCCTTTTAAGATAGTGCTATTAAAACTCTCTCAGGAAGAATAGGACTCAATGTGTCCACATCAGAAAACTAAAAAAGAAGTCTAAGTTATACCATTTAAACACAACCATTACCAAAATAAAAATCTACTTTGAGTTTCTGCTCTGCAGGTTTAAGTAAGTATCTTTAAGTATCCTTAAGCTGCATTTTCACCTGGATGAAATTAGCTGAGGGTTAACCGGTCCAGGCCACAAATCAGATTTTCTAACCTTCTGCTATTGAGATGAGGATCTTACATACGTTTTCATGTTCATACTTTAATTATTACCATTTGAAATGATGTGATATAAATTCTTGCCTATAAAAAGTTTTTAGATCATTTGTTATAAAATATGTATGAATTTTACTTTACAAGTATTTCAATATTCTAACAGTTTCATCTGACTATATACCAATCAGTGAAATAAACAGCAAGGCCTCATGTATCTTTTGGCAAACTGGACACTACTAGGCCTCCAAGCCTCATACAATCATGTACATTTACAATCAGGCAGTTTTTATTCCTCATGATGGAGAAAGGTAATACATTAACACTTACAAATAGTTCTGCTAGTGTTTTTGTCCAGGGCTGAAGTTTTTACTTCTTCAAGTTCTGAATTTAAAAAAGATAAAAGATGCTTTTAGAAATTCCTTCTTTTCCATGAAAATCCTTAAATACTTTAAATACACTTTCTGAATTTTTCTCTAACATAGTTTTAGTTCTATTAGAACATTGCCTGAACTAATTAACAAGGTATTTGTTGCAAGATAATAAATCCTACATTACTATTCTGATCATCATCACTCTAATCACCAATCATTAGTCTATGGGTGTTGTTTATAGATGCTCAATGAAAAAGGATTTCTGTGGTCAAGAAGTTTGGGGAAAGCCAAGTATTATATCATCTGTGGGGATTCACAATTCACATTAGCAGAGTATAAAGGCTCTAAGGAATGCTTAAGTAATGAAACTTATCTGAGCCAGCAGTCCCCACTCTCACATAAAAAAGGAACATTTTCTTGCCAGTAACACCCATTAGCATTTGATATAGTACAGATATGTTTTCTGTTGCAGTTTTTTAAATGTAGTAGGTGGAAAACCACACAAACACATTAGGATCACATATTAAAGTAAGAGTCATAAATTGGATAACTGGGGTAGCCAGAAGTATGACAACAAAATGAAAAGGGTGGCACTATCTTAAACTTAAAACAGAATAGAAAATTATGCTGTTAATGTTAATTTTCATGTACACATTAAAGAAAATGGAGAAAGTATGAGATCATTCTGAATGTCATCTAACCATTAACCTCAGTGGATACTAACAGTGGTGGGCTCCACTGATCACACCATGTTTGGCCATCATTTTGCCTTTAGATATTAAGAGACGAAGCACCATGGTACAGTCAGAACACCCTCCCCCTAAGCATCAGGAACCAGGCTTCTACACTCCTGACTGGCTGTGCAAACTTAGGTGGCCTCTCCAGGGACAAGTCTCCTCACATCAATTATATAATGACTAGGTTGAACTAGTCTCTAAAGTCCTCTTTGGCTTTAAAATTGTGTGAAAGTACATACATAACTGAATATACTAGAACTATAAAATATATCAAAACAGTGAAAATAAAAGGTGCCTGCTAACTTTCCATTTAAAAAATGTCCACTCTAAGGCGGTACAGCTCTTTTATTGGCATCTATCTGGACATTAGCCATGATAACTCACTTGCTGGCCCCAAGTATTTTCCTAACCCTTAGCACTAACTTCAATTAGGAAATGTGTTAAGACAGAATTTAACAACAGAGCTAAGAGCACGAGTTTGCATGCAGCTGCACCTCTTAGCTGTCTGACCTTGGCAAGTTGGTCAGATTCTCTGAGCCTCAGTTTCCTCTTCAGAAAATGGAGATAATGGAGCAGCAGAAACTGCTGCTTAGAATTGTCGCAAGGACTAAATAGGTTCAATGCATGTAAAAGCACTTGTAACATAGTACAAATGCACAGTACGAGGCACTCAATTTTAGAGGGCTTTATTTTAGTTCCCTCCCCCCTACCCTACATCTTAGATAGTAACCATCTGTACATTAAGTGAAAGAAAGTGCAAATTCAGGTCACTTTACCTCTGTGCAACTTAAATTGAATGGATTGGACAATCTTTCAGGAAAACTCTCAAATTCTTTCATCTATTGCCCATGGGAATTCTCATAGCCACTGTCATTTCTTGAGTAACAGATTATTCAAACCCAAAGCTATTAACATTTATTAAGTACCCATACACAGTATTCTAAGATTTAGGTTTGATTCAATTAACCAAAAAGAAAATAAATAAGAACAACTTCTGAAACAGGTTATCACGCCCATTTTACAACTGAAAAAACTGAGACCTAGGTTAAACAACTTGTCCAAATATCCTGCCAAGTCTATCCAGCCCCAGGACAACTGAGCCATAGTATTGTTATAAGACAAACACAGTTAACACTGAGTTACTCAGGGGCCCCTATCAGAATTACTTGACTTCTTTACCTCTTTAATACTATTTCACATTCTTAATGGAATTAGCAATTCTGATAAAAGATTTTGAGAAAGCAGGGCCTGAGTGAGATTCCTGGCAACAAGGTAGCTATCAGGCGATTTTCTCAGAATTTCATTTGTTAGTGCTTTTTCTTTTCTCATTTGCTACGATAATCAAGATTTGGTCACAAATCTAGAAAAAGATGACAAAATGTATTTTTGACCTTATCACATCTATATAAAACACATACTTTGGTGAACAAATTCCTTACTTTTGTAGCACATTTTCCTTCGTTTAAAATTTAAGACTGTAAAGTTTTTTGAAGAATTTACTGTCAAGTTGAGCTGCATTAGTATCATAACCTCAGAATCTACTTTGCCAGTACAGGAAAGCTCGACCCGAAACACTGTTTAAAAAACAAAAAAGAAAAAATATTTTAATTTTCTAAAAAATCAACATTAATACCTAGTATTTTACAGTTCTTTATTTTTGTTGCATAAAACTAAAAGAATATGTACATAATACTAAAATTTTCAGAGAACTTATCTTCAGACTACATACCTTTAGACATCATTTATTATAGATATAAAAGTTAAGCATTAAAGAACAAGCCAAGACATAAAAGAAGAGATTATTATCTTCAACTTTTTCTCATGATTTTTAATAGATTACTTTGTCTCATAAGTCCTCTCATTATAATATAGTAAAGCTACTGAATAAGGCAAACCATGCTACCTTACCAGTCACATCAGCAACGATAACAAAAATTACTTGACAAAAAGGAAACACAATTTATCACCAAAATGCAATTATGTATTGCTCTTAACGAAGATTAAATATAAACCCATAAACTGATAACCTGATAAATCAGTCAACTGTGAATTTAAAAAATACAAAGCTTTCAAAACAAAACCTTTCTTTTTTTAATGTGTTATGTTTTTTTTTTTTAATTTATTTCTGAGAGTAAGAGAGACAGAGCACGAGCAGGGAAGGGGCAGAGAGAGAGAGGGAGACACAGAATCTGAAATAGGCTCCAGCCTCTGAGCTGTCAGCACAGAGTCCCACACGGGGCTCGAACTCACAGACCACGAGATCATGACCCAAGCCGAAGTCTGATGCTTAACCGTCTGAGCCACCCAAGCACCCCCCAAAAAACCTTTCTAAACAGAAACTGACTTTAATCAATTATTGTAGCAATGAGGTAACAGACTTCGGTGCACACCATTTTTTTCCAATCTTTCAGTTTAAGATTCTTTTCCTATAAATTTAGAGTATCATTCTTTTCTTCTTTTCAGAGAGAGAGAGGGAGAAAGCACACACTAAGCAGGGTAGAAGAAGAGGAAGAGAGAGAAAGGGAGAATCTCAAGCAGGCTCCACATTCAGCATGGAGCCCAATGCAGGGCTCAATCCCATGACCCTGGGATCATGACAGGAGCTGAAATCAAGAGTTGAATGCTCAACTGACTGAGCCACCTAGGTGCCCCTACAATATCATTCTATCTGTATAAGCATATGAAAAATATGGGCATTTCTGAACTTCTTTACTGACCCATAAAAATGAGTAAGCCTCCCTATGCTTTCCTAAAGCTTAATGCACGTCACCAATAACAATGAGTGACTGCCAGAAAAAGTTCCACAATATTGTGGAAAGTACATGGCTTACCCTTTCAAATTTTAAGAAGTTCACTGTTCTTAAAATCTCATATCTTTAGGAGCTTTTCTCAAAAGGCTGACTCAATAGTAGTTAAACTGGTATATATATGACACTTAAATCATTTAGTCAGATTATGTGACTATCCTGTGCAGATGCTGTGCCAGGCACCAATGCTAGATGGCTGAAAAAGAGAGCTCCTGTCCTCAGGTTAACCACAGGCCAGCAGGGAGAGACAAGCACAAAGAATTACAAGATAATGTAATCAGTTCAAAAACATTTAAATTACAAGATCCTGCAGGGTAGGAAGAACAAGATCCTGCAGGGTAGTATGAGTAGGAGTATATAAGCAGAAAAGAGGAAAAGGCAGTTCCAAATATACTGACGAGCATGTGCAAAGGCAAGGATGTCAAAACCGCATGTAGTATGGCACCACTGGAATGCTGGGGCAAATGCAGCAACACAGCTAGACAGGCAGGTAAGGGGACAGGATAAACATACAACACACTGGCTGGAGAGTCTGCAGTGGACTCAGCTGATGGGAGTAAGGGGCCCTGATGGGCTTGATGTCATTTGGTCAGATAGGAGTGTTCAGTGATCATCCAGGCCATGGTGTGGGAATTTGTCAAAAACGAACAAGACCAGACACAGAGATCCATGTGGAGGCCAGTGCCAGCAATGCAGAAAAAGGAGATAAGGAAGTGCTGAGTATAGACAGTTCTGGAAAGGATGGAAAAGAGGGAATGGTTTAAAACACAGTGCAAATAATCAGTATTTTCAAAAATTACTTTTCAAAGTACTTATACACCTATGCCTACCAAGTAGAATACACTATATGTCAATTGTTAAGCTGTTCTTTTTGGGATATGGGGGACACAATTGAAAACAGTATGTTCACTCTTTCAGACTCACCTGATAAAGTGCGTGGAACTTCCCCCTGAGCAGAAATGTTGACCTGGGGCATGTCCATAGCCACAAAATTGTCTACTTGGAATCCCAGCTTATATTCAACCTGTAAAATGTAGAAATAAAGAAACTGAATCTGTGGTAACAGAAAGGACACTAACAATTTGGCTTTACTGATTAACTCATTAACTAATAAATGCATGAGCATTTATTATTATGTACAAATCTAGCTCTAACAAAATCCAAATTGTCAGAAACAGTCCTAGGAGTTTTCAACTGGATAAAAACTCAACCCAGTAAAGCCACCCCTCTATTTCATGTCCAGAACAGTACCACCACTCTCCTATAAAATCTGCCAACTAGGATTCAGAAATCTTGCTGAAGACTACACTACCACTGACCGAAGAGCCCTGGAGAGACAGATACGAAAAGCCAAGTTGTTGAGATGTGTAATTTACAGACCACTGACTAGTCACCAATGTCTTCTCTAATTAATAAGTGCCAGGCTCTAAGGCTTTCCATGTAGCTGGTGGATGAAGGTCTACGCTATAGACCCACTCACTACACAAGATTACAAAGCACAGATTTCTCACAGAATATCTCTAGTCCAGCTTTCACCATGAAGAAAGTTTATGTTTGGACACCCATCTAATCTCTGAATCTATTTTTCAAGTGAGTCGGTATCCAGAAAGGAAAAGAGGTGACTATGAAGGCATCACTGGAACACCAATATTAACTATCGATACCTGGCCCACTTGGGGGCTTAACATAACCAGCCAGCCCCAATAATACAGCCCTACTGCTAGATTGATAGTCATGAAAGAAACAACTCAAACTGCAAAACAATAGCTGAAATTCAGAATAGCTGCCACCTTCAAGACCTTCAATGAGGCCTTATATTTCACATTACTCTTTGAACAGCCCACTGGGGTCTTGATGAGAACAGGTACTCCTCTCCCATTCACTGGTCACATGGGTAGTTTTGGTGGAGAGATAGAATTGGCAGAAGGCAAGGGACAGTGGATTGGGAAAAGAGTGATAGGAAAGAGGTTTATGAAACCATTCTTTAAGAAATTTAACTAGGAAAAATGGAACAAGGTTGGGAGTGGTGTGAGAAAGAGGTGACAGATTCTAAAGCTTTTCTTTCTTTTTTCAATGGGCAGTATTAAAATGTGTTCATATGCTAATGAAAAAAGCCAACGAAATGGGACATAATAAAGATGAAAGGAAATAGGAAGAGAGTACCATCCTAGCTTATAAGGAAAGGGGTGGACCTGGACATTGGCTGGGGCAAAGGGTGTTTATCAAAGGATAAGAAGGGTTCAAGCCAATGGATTTAACTCTCACTGTGGGTGTCTTTTCACACTTTCATACTTGAATGTCCCTAAACACTGTAGGGGTATAAATCATATTATTACCTTACAGTTAAGATACACAGACAAACAACTGTTAAAGGCTGTATTTGGGAAGTGCCATGTTCACAACAAAGAAAATGGTCTTGCTGCTGCCTGTCACTGACTTTGTGGTACCTCAGGCTAGTCAGTATTCACTCTTACCCTAGCACACCACATTTCTGTCACTGCCACCAGGGGGTGCTAGAGAGCTAGCTACACCGTTGTGTTTGGGCCAAGAAGGAGCAGACTTTCCAGCAACACTCGCTAACTATAACACTACAGAATGCATTGACTATATTCCTGTATCTATGCTGTCTTTGAATAGGACAATACATGAAGTGCAAGTGCACAAAAGAAATTAAGCATAATCAGTAAGAATTGGATAGGAACCATGAGACTGTGTGACCTTTAGGTATATTAACTTTCCTGAGTTTCAGTTTTTGTAAAATGAGGCTAACACATTATGAGGATCAAAGAGGATAATTAAGACAACACACCTGTCAGCTTGGCACAGGTCCCCTGACAAATGCATACCGCAGTGGCATCAGCTGTCATTCCAGAGTAGCTACCCCACTGCCCCATTGTGCTTCCCCTATAGGCACCAGCCTACTACTAACCCCAGAGATTGACAAAAGTAAGCCTTCCAGTGCTCTGCCAAGAACTTGCTGCAGTCCTTCTGTTTTGTCCTCCATCTTGGGACCCCCACTATTCTAAACAGCCCCCTACACTCTCAGCCTTTTCATAAATGTCTTCTCCACCTTCTCCTACAACCTGGCTTTCCTCAGATCTCTTCTCCCTGCCTATCATTCAGTTCTTACAACACCTAACCCTTAGGGTCTAGACAATAGGGTCTGCATTCTTTTAGGGTCATTAGGTCCTTTCTAGACATGCTTCCCTCATGAGAAATCCCCTATACCCTGAAGCTCACAAATTCTACTCAAGATGGCTATTTCTCATGCCATAAACATCAACAACAGACAAAAACTTTGCAGAGGCCTTGGCCCTTGGCTCACTTTGTCTCCTGTCACCTTCCCGGGTGGGCTTCAATATTACAGTATTCAGTAAACCTACATGACAAAGAATTACTCCAGAACCAAAACAAACACAAAAATCCCACCCTATCAAAGACCCCATCACTACCTCTGATTCCTATAAAACCAGTTTCTTTGTCTCCATCACTGATTCAGCCAACACTTATGAAACACATGTGTAAGCCAATGGCGGTGTACAGAACTGGGCTACAGTGGACAATTCAGCTATTTCCCTTCTCTCTGATCCAGCCAGTGGCCTGGTTTCACTTTCCTACAGACTATGCCCCGAAGACTACAAGGTTACTGACATGATAACTGGTTCATTCCCCTCCATACTCTTAGAGGGCCGCACCAGCACCCTAACCACCTCTCACTCATGTTGCCCAGCACAGATGGAGGAAATCCATTCCTGGAGAAAAGGGTGCTGCTACACAAGAATGACCCCTAAGCTCAAGACAGACCCATAATCCTATCAGCAAGCCCTTCATCACAGCCTCTTCTCTCTCCCTAGTCTACTCACTCCAAATGTCACAGGACCTCACCACTTCACTACCTGCTGCCCTCCCCACTTCCTCACTCTCAATGTTCTTATCTCCTTTAGCTAGCACACAAGGACCCCCCCCCCTTCTTTATTTCTTTTCAGCACCAGAGAGATCTGTTAGAGTACTCAACCTCTGCCCTCCAGCCTCAAGGAAAGACATATTCTCCTCTCCAAATAATAAACACTCCTCTCCTAGTATATTAGGTTCTAACCCGTTTCATCACTGATGGGATCTTGTATCATCCACTGGTCTCTCACTCTCCTATAACTTCAACCTCTCCCATAGGTGCAATTACCTACTAGACATATATGTCTAATAATCTTATAGGTCTCAAATCTAACAGATTCAAAGCCAAATGTATGTTTCCCCACATTTGCTATCTCTTTTATTCTAGGTCTCAGTTATCGTAAGCAGAGACACAGCTAACCAGAGACCAGAACTTCTAAGAAAGCAGAGAGCAGCAAATGGGGTCACAGGCCCTAACGGCAATGTGGAGGGTAGGGGGCAAGACTAACACCTAAGTATCTCAAGGAAGTAAGAGGGAAGGGAAATGAGCTTGTGAGTGGAGCTAGGGAGAGGTGGCAAAGGGACTGGGTAGCAAGTTTAAGAAGGCTGACCTCTGGCCAGAACAGCAGCCTGGAGGAACAAGGAGTATGAGAGCACAGAAGCCTGCCGTTTGCTGGCCCCCTTTCTGAGGGACTATCTACATATGTGAGGCATTCACAGGGCGGTTCTCTTCTCCCTCTGAAATCCTTAGGATATTAATTTTTAAACTGCAGTTTCTGGGGTCAGAGAACTGTAAATTTTCTCTACTTTGCCATGTATCGATCTACATGGAATCTCACTTTCCAGTGATCCTTGAAGAAACAGATCCATTCTAAAGCTAACACTCATAAACTAGTGGAACAAAGAAAATGTGAACAGCAGTTGTTTATCAGAAAAAAGAGGGAGCCAAAATATTTCAGAAAAGAAGCTAGAGAAAATATAAATATTTGAATAAGCTAAAAAATAAACATTTTTGGTAATCTTCCCTTACTTGGAAACAAACGGCAATTGCCAATAGGCAGCTGATGAGTAAAGCCATTTCTTTCTGGAACACAGTACAGATTTAAAGTGAATACATTTGCCTACAGCTGGATAGCCTTTTAATTTCTCTGAATTGACCAGAAGTGCTCCTTTTTCATAGAAATCCCACTCTGCAGGGGATACTGCTGGCTCTCCCTTGGGCTGCTGCAGGAACTCTGGACAAGTTCCCTACAAAACCTCCTGACAATGATGAAGAATTCCTGAAACCTGAGAAGAGATACAGAGTGGATGTGAGTTGGAGGAATATTCTGCTACATTTTGGTATATTTTTGCCTTCCAACTCTCTAAAATACCTACAGACACTTAATAGATGCAATGGAATGCTTTTTTTCCCCTAGATATCAGAGAATGTTCCAGAATACAGAAGAACCTAATTATTTGTTAAAACCACCTAGTAATCTTTGCATTCTTTTTTGATGACCACGTGGCCTTGTGAAAGAGAAGAAATTACCAGTGTTTTTATCCCACCTGGAATTGCAATTAACCAATGGTATTTAACAACCACTCACTAAAGCAATCTGACACAGATGTCAAGAATAAGATAAGCTTTAGCCTCTGAGAAGACCATAGTCTGTTTTGCAAGACAAAAGCCAAGTAAACACTGAAGAACAACACTATTAGCAAAAGCTCTGATGTGTGAAAACTAACGTTAAAGTATCTATGGTGTGAACGGACATATCAAGGAGAACCTTGAGATTTTTGGAAGTGAATATTTTACCTCCTGGCTCATCTTAAAAAGCAAGAACTGAGAAATTCTGATAAAGGGTTAGAGTGTAGGATCCACAGCCTTCCTCCAGAAAGTTCACGATCGCATCTCAGAGCCAACAAGATTAGGTGAAGAACCCTCTGTATCTCCCCAGGTGAAGAAGTCATGTCTCTCTTGCTCCCTTGTATGACTTTCCCACTTGAAGTCATCTCTACTTCCTGTGTCTTCTGCTTCCAATACTACCTTAAGCAAGTCTCCTTCCAAATCTAGGTCTTATTTTTTTTTTCATAGTAAGTGATCAATAAACCAAAGTGCAACCATTTAATGTATTTTTTTAGTGATTTGAAGGAAAAAAGTTCAAGTCTATATGCAGGGACAGAGAACCTTTATCAGAATATGTTGTTCAGTGCTCTGCAAACTGCAGAAAGTACGCAGTGTATAACTTGTTAAAAAAAAAAAATATATATATATATATATACATATTCACACACACACATACATATACACTTGTGCTTATCCATGCACAGACTATCCTTAGAATAGAAGACAGGAATCAGGTAACAGTGGTTGCCAATGGAAGGGAAACTCAGTGGCTGGATTGTTTGGGGATGGTACTAGGAAGGTGTAGAGGACTTAATTTTCACTGTTTACCCCTTCCCTTATGCCTTTTGAATTCTGTACCATATACATAAATTGAATACTCAAAAGACCAAATTTTAAAATAAGCAAAGTTAAATTAATTACCAAAGAGATTATAACCTAAAACTGGAATTAGGAGTTGCATTGGTGGCCAAAGCCTGAAACTGAATACAAATATATTCCTTAGTTTTTTATTATAAAACGTTATAAGATAGAAGATGATTACTTTCCCCTAAATTCTAAACCCTGTTACACATGAACTTGTGAAATTAGTTTTGCTATATATTCAATCTTTGAATTTCATCTATTCCTCCAAATTTACAACTTTATTCACAGTGAAATATGTGAAAAGTCCCAGATGGACAACTAGTGTCAAGTATACCCAGCTATGTTTCACACTTCTAGAAACAGGAAATTCACCACTCCGAAAGCAGTACATTCCAACTTTAAAAAGCTCTAAGTGCTCAGAAGATCCCCATTTGTTGAGCTGTGCCCTGTGGCTTCTATCTATGCATCTCTTCTGTAGTCAGTAAAAGAGGACCTGTAACCAAGCGTAAGTACCAAGTGCTATACACGGAACACAGAGAAAGACGAAAAGGAGTTCCTCACTTTGAAGTGTTTTGCATCTAGGAGGGAGACAGAAAAGAAAATCAACTACCACAACACTGTTAGATTATGCTAAGGGTTATGAGGGAGGAAAGAGAAAGGTGCCGTGGGTACAGAAAGCACCTGACACGGTTGAAGGAAAGGTGACACCAGTTCTGAGATTTATGAGACGAACAGGAGTTAGTGAGGTAAATAAAGAATGGAGAAAGGGAATTTCTTGCGATATAAACAGCAGCAACGTAACAGAGTCCAGGCCATTCAAAAAATTGCCAAACAAAATGGCACTAAATAACTAGCTGGAGAGGAAGGAGAAAAGAAAGGCAGGGACAAGATCATAAAGGCTTCCTAAAAAATCAGAACTTTATTCTGGTGGCAACTGGGAGCCCTAGAGTTGCTTCTGAGGGTGGGAGTAGGGGGTGAGGGTGGGGCAGGAGTGCAGCAACAAGTCAGTCCAGAGGCAAGGAAACTAGTCAGAAAACTATTTCCCATCTAGTTAAGAAACAAAAAAGGCCCAAACTACAGATGAGGCATTAAGTCCAGAGAGAGGTAGGAGATGAATTTAAGGTATAATTAATTATGAAAGACAATCAACTGGACCTGGCAGGTGCAGGAGAAGAAGTACTGGACCCCTTCTAGGCTTCTGTCCTAGATGTGTAAATAGGTGGCAATGCCCTCCAACAAGTCAGGGAACTTCTGCCCTCCCAGGAATATCATATCAGCAACAGTAGCCCAAATGTGCACTAATGATGGTATTTAAAACCTGCCACAGAAGTAGTTTAGAATTTATGAGTGAAGAATATGGAAGTACCATAAGAGCTATGCCAAGGCTCCTCCTGACCCAACATGTGCCCAGGCCAGTACTGTTTCAAATATATATATTCATCTGAACCCATACCTCTATCTACTCTCTTCCACTCCAACTTCCTTCTGCGACAGGCTTTAAAAGTCCTCAGACATCCACTATTAGCAATGTCAGATCCCTGAAACTCACTCCAGATAAAAAACATCTAATGTATG
This sequence comes from Panthera onca, assembly GCF_046562875.1. Lineage (NCBI taxonomy): Eukaryota > Metazoa > Chordata > Mammalia > Carnivora > Felidae > Panthera > Panthera onca. The sequence continues at coordinate 128,700,059 of NC_138347.1, read as the reverse complement.
TGTATTTTTTAAAAAGAATGATTAAGAGAGTTTAATTCTCTTCACTTCTAACTGCCACATGGCACACTGCCAATTTTTATTTACAAGTCACTAACCATATACTTGCCCAGGTTAGATCATTATTTTTTCCTAAGTAGGCCCAGGAATAATCATACCCTATTCAACGGCAGTGGAGTACTAGAATAGATTCTCTACTATTTCATTCGATTTTTCGCTACTTTAAAATATATGTATTATTTGCTTTTATATTTACCAACATTAAAGGTAGGAAAAGTAACAAAGGATTTATTATCAATTTTTTGGAGAATATAAAAAGATTCTCTGCCTAAAAGATGTTCACAGAAACACTGGATCTCAGAGTTGCAAGGGAACTTAAAATTCAAGACCCACTGCTCCACAAATCCTTGAATTCCCTCTACAACACTCCCACGAAATAGTTACCCAGTATAGATCTGACCTCTTCCAGTGAGAGGAAACTTACTACTCATCAATAGCAATGGCTAAAAAGTGAAACCTAGTTCTAAACACAGATGCAAATACTAGTAGTTTAAAGGGTGATGAGGAATGGAATTTTTTAAATATAATTTCACAAAATCTCCCCACAATTACTTACTCATCCCAAAGGAGAACACTTTGGTAGAGAAACCTAGTGAACTGAGTGATCAGAGATCACCAGTAATAGGACAAGATGACATCATGTGTCTGTGAAGGACAGCATTTTTGTGGTGTTACTAGCAAAGACACGTTCCTGAATCTAATCATGAGGAAACCTCAGACAACTCAAATTGAAGGACATTCTACAAAATACTTGGCCTATTTATTTCAAAATCATCAAGGTCAAAGCACACAAAGAAAGGCCAAAGAAATGTTCCAGGTTAATAGAGGATTAAAGGTACCTTAATCAACTGCATGGATGATCCTGAATCAGGTGAAAAAAAGAGCTATAAAGAACATCATCATGATAATTGGTGAAATGTGAGTACTACAGATTAGATACTGGATAACAGTATTATATCCACATTTAGTTTCCTGATTTTGATCATTGTACTTAGGCTTTATAAAGAATGCCTTTATTCTCAGGCTCTTGGGTGGCTCAGTTGGTTGAGTGTCCAACTTCAGCTCAGGTCGTGCTCTCATGGATTATGAGTTCAAGCCCTGCATCAGGCTCTCTGCCGTCAGTGCAGAACCTGCTTCAGTTCCTCTGTCCCCCTCTCTCTCTCTGCACCTTACCCACTCTTTACAAAAAAAAAAAAAAAAAAAGAATGCCCTTATTCTTAGAAAATATACATTGATGTATTCAAGGCTAAATGGGCAGGATGCTTGCAATTCACTTTCATATAGTTCAAGAAGAAAGGGTGTGTGCATGAGAGTGGAAGGAAAGAAACAATGAATGATAAAGTAAGCAAACCAGTAATAATCAGTGAATGTGGGTAAAGGATATATGAGAATTATTTGTACTGTTCTTATAATTTTCCTTTATGTTTGAAATCATATCATAATTAAAAGTTACCCCCACCTCTAAATAATAAGGTCACATAATGTTATGTAAGAATACTGGAAAATGTGTTAGTCCAGTTTCCTTGAAGAGTCCAGATGCTTACTCCTTGAAAATGACACAGATCATATTAAAATATCTCAGGGTGGGGCACCTGGGTGGCTCAGCTGGTTAGGTGTCCAACTTCAGCTCAGGTCATGATCCCACAGTTCATGAGTTTGAGTCCTGTGTCGGGTTCTGTGCTGACAGAAGTCTGCTTTGGATTCTGTGTCTCCCTGCTTTGGACTCCATGTCTCCCTCTTTCTCTGCCCCTTCCCCACTTGTGCTCTGTCTCTCTCTCTCTCTCTTTCAAAAATAAATAAACATTAAAAAAATTTTAATGTCTCAGGTGAACCTTTTCTGAATTATCTGTACCATTTATTTTGGCAGTTCAGCATATCCAGGTTACCATTTACTACATGTTCTTAATTGTTTCGCATGACTTCTCTCTCTTGACCTGTTTTTGCAGTTTTCACCCTAAAGAGACCTATCTACTGCTAAAAAAGCAGCCCATGTTTGGATACCCCAAGGCAACAGTGTTGGACAGTTGAGGTGCTCCAACAAGGCACATATGTTTTACCCAGAATCCAAGCTAAGTCAACTTTAATCACATTACTGCAGTTTATATTTTAATGCCTGTATGTATATGTGTATATAATGTTTCTGTAACATGCTTGAGTATATATACAGCTGATCCTTGAACAATATGTGTTTGAACTGCACAAGCCCACTTATGTGGATTTTTTTTTTTTTTTTTAGGAGAGCACAAGTAGGGGAGAGGGGCAGAGAGAGAGACAGAATCCCCAAGCAGGCTCCACACTCAGCATGGAGCCCAATGTAGGGCTTAATCCCATGACTCGGGGATCATGACCTGAGACAAAATCAAGAGTGGGATATTCAAATGAATGAGCCACCCAGGCGTCCCACACAGATTTTTTTTTTATAGTATAGTACTATAAATGGATTTTCTCTTCCTTATGATTATTTTTAACATTTTCTTTCTCTAGCTTACTTTTTGTAAGAATTACAGTATATAATATCTATAACATATGGGGCACCTGGATGGCTCAGTCAGTTAAGCAACCAATTTCGGCTCAGGTCATGATCTTGTGGTCTGTGGGTTCAAGCCCCACATCAGGCTCTATGCTGGCAGCTCAGACCCTGGAGCCTGTTTCATATTCTCTCTCTCTCTCTCTCTCTCTCTCTCTCTCTCTCTCTCTGCCCCTCCCCCACTCATGCTATGTCTCTCTCAAAAATAAACATTTAAAAAAATTTTTTTAAATATCTATAACATTCAAAATATGTGACCATTAGTAGTTAAGTTTTGAAGCAATCAAAAGTTCTATGTGGATTTTCAACTGCAGGGGGAGCACATCAGTACCCTGTAACCCCCACGTTATTCAAGGGTCAACTGTAATAATAATAGGAATATATGGATAGTTATATAATCATTTTTACTCACTGATTAGCAAACAACTATACTTAAAATATTTAGTGTTAAGGAGTGAACTGAAGAAATAAATAAACACCCCTATTCATTTGGTAACGAACATTGGTTCATTGGTACCATCTTGGGAGAGGGAAGGAGAAATAATTTGGCAATGTTAATCAAAACTTTAAACACTCTGACCCTGCCATTTCACTACTTGGTGATAATTTACTATTCAAAAATTATGCCACAAGTGCACAAAATTTTTTGAACAAAGATGTTCTCAATGTATGCATGCACACACACACACACACACATATATATACACCCAAGTACACATTCACACACTTATTTTTTCTATGTTTCTATATTCAACAATAACAAAGGTAGAAACAGTAACAAAAGATGAACTACCAATTGTTTTCACTATCTCTGTACTATGGATTTTGCCTGACAGATGAAGGGAAGGAAACTATCTCTAACACAGAAAGTAAGCATTGTTTGAAACAGTGAAATGCTATTAAAAATACACGTGTCAATGAGGCACTTAAGAAATAATCATAGGGGCGCCTGGGTGGCTCAGTCGGTTGGGCGTCCGACTTCAGCTCAGGTCATGATCTTGCAGTCCGTGAGTTCGAGCCCCGCGTCGGGCTCTGTGCTGAGAGCTCAGAGCCTGGAGCCTGTTTCAGATTCTGTGTCTCCCTCTCTCTCTGACCCTCCCCCGTTCATGTTCTGTCTCTCTCTGTCTCAAAAATAAATAAACGTTAAAAAAAAAATTTTTTTTTTAAAAAAAAAGAAATAATCATACATTCAGGTGCCTGGGTGGCTCAGTTGGTTAAACATCTGACTCTTGATTTCAGCTCAGGTCATGATCTCACAGTCATGAAATCGAGTCCCACATCAGGCTCTGTGCTGAGTGTGGAGCCTGCTTAAGATTCTCACTGTCTCAGGACCACCATGAGATACTACTTCATGCCCACTATGATGGATATAATCAAAAACCCAGAAAATAACAAGTGTTGGTGAGGATGTAGAGAAATTGGAACCCTTGTACTTTGATGATGAGAATGTAAAATAGTGCAGCCATTTTGGAAGAAATGGCAGTTTCTTAAGAAATTAAACACAATTTTACTACACAACCCAGCAATTTCCAACCTTGGTAAATACCCAAGAGAAATGAAAACATAAGCCTACACAAAGACTTGTATACAAATGATCACAGCAGCATCATTCATAACTAGTCAAAAAGTAGACCCCCCCCCCAAAAAAAAACAGTAGAACAACCCAGATGTTCCTCAACTGGTGAATGGATAAACAAATTATGGTCTATCCATTAAAAAGAAATACTACTCGGGGCACCTGGGTGGCTCAGTCGGTTGAGCGTCCGACTTCGGCTCAGGAAATGATCTCGTGATCTGTGGGTTCGAGCCCCACGTCAGGCTCTGTGCTGACAGCTCAGGGCCTGGAGCCTGCTTCGGATTCTGTGTCTCCCTCTCTCTCTCTGCCCCTCCCCCGCTCATGCTCTGTCTCTGTCAAAAATAAGCATTAAAAAAATTTTTTTTAAAGAAATACTACTCAGTAATAAAAAGGAATGAAGTATTGATATCATGCTATAACGTGGACAAATTTTAGAAACATTTGCTAAGTGAAAGAAAACAGTCACAAAAGACCACACTTTCTATGACTCCAGTTATATGAAATGTCCAGAACAGGCAAATGCATAAGGACAGAGGTAGATGAGTAGTTGCCTGTGGTTGGGGGTAGGACTGAAGAGTGACTGCTAACAGGCACAAGGGACCCTATTGGAGTGATGGAAATGTTCAAAAATTGGATTGTGGTGATGGCTGCACAACTCTGGAAAACTCTGCACAAACTCAAAAAAATCACTGGACTATGTACTCAAAATGAGTGAATTTTATTGTACGTAAATCACACCTCAGTAAAGCTGTTAAAAGTAACTAGAATCTGACCATATTATGTTCTTTGCCACTATATCCAGTGTATAGATAATTGTCAAAGTTGTCTTTTACCTTTTCCTTTTTTGTACGTTGTTTTCCATTTTAGTGTTGAACAGCATTGTCACCAGAAATAAATAAGGAAAAGGAGATGAAAAATTTTTAAAATTTAAAAATATTCTCACTCAAAAATAAAAATAAACTAAAAAGAAATAATCATGCATCCATACAATATCATATTATAATAAGCCGTTATACAGAATGAGTTAAATCTGTAAGTAGTGAAATGGAAAGATGCCAAAAGACAGTATTAGGTAAGGGGGAAAATACTGTACAACATAGGTGTCATAAATCCCCTTTTTGTTTAAAAAGGTAAAAAAAAAAAGTGAGTTTGGCAGTGTGGGGGTGGCTCAGTGGGTTAAGCATCTGACTCTTGATTGGGCTCAGGTCATGATCTCACGGTTCATGGATTCGAACGCTACACTGGGTTCTGCACTGACAGCATGAGCCTGCTTAGGATTCTTTGTCTCCCTCTCTGTCTGCCCTTCCCCTGCTCACGTTCTCTTTCTCTCTCTCTTTCTCATTCTCTCTCTCAAAAATAAATAAACATTTTTAAAAAATGAGCTTGAAGTATACAAAACTATAAACAACAATAATTTCTGGGTATAGATCTACAAAGTCTTGATAGTTTTTTAAATAATTCTATTAATACTTGGTTTTCCTAGTACTCATTATTGTTTTCTAAGTAGATAAAAAGATCTATATTAAAGTCACCAAATTTAAATGACTTGCAACAAATATCAGGACAAATATCACTTTGTAATACTTAAAAAAAAAAACTCTGCTAGAGATTTTAGTAGCAAAACTATTTTTATTTCCCAAATAAAATCCTACTCAGTTCATATATAATGCTAATAAAGGAAATTAAAGTTGGTTGGAGGAGGTGGGCTCTTCCCTCAGCTTCCCACTTTTGACGTATGAAAAACCTTTTCATGTTCGTGGAGCTCAGTCAGTCAGAGAAAATGTGAAGAATTCAGCTACAAGTAAGCCAGGCAAGAGGTTCATTACAGTTAAAGGAGCTTGGCCACAGCACACGTGGGTGCCTGCATCTGCTGTACCCTACTTTTACCATTTCTCCATAAATGGCAGAACTATATCCATCACATCAAACACGCCTAAAACAACTTCCCCATCCTCCATTCCTATTGTTTCACAATAACAGCACAGTCAAGGGGAGCCTGGGTGGCTCAGTCGGTTAAGCAACTGACTTTGGCTCAGGTCATGATCTCACAGTTCATGGGTTCAAGCCCCACATCAGTCTCTGTGCTGACAGCTCAGAGCCTGAGCCTGCTTCAGATTCTGTGTCTCCCTCTCTGTTCCTCCCCTGCTTGTTCTCTGTCTCTGTCTCTCAAAAACAAATAAACACTTAAAAAAATTAAAAAATAAAAAGATAACAGAACATCAGCAAGTTCAACTGTTCCCTCTTCACATTAGATCTGCATCCCTGCTTGAAAAGCCTGAAAGGACATAAATGTTCTGTCATAAGCCTGACATAAATGGTGGCTACCTTCATTTTATAGGACTTGAGAAAGTCTAAAGGAATAGGCTAAAGACTTAAAATATAAATCTGAAAAGACTCAGTACTGCTACAGCCCACCACCTACTAGCCCTTTTGTATAGATGGCAGTCCATCCCTCAGATATAGGCCTTGCATTGGCATCTGGGCCCGAGTGGTCCTGTCTTGACATCTTTGGTTGACTACTCTCTTACCTTGGACTTTGCATGCCAAGTGAAGTGCAGGAAATTTGTCTCACTGGGTACTAACAGGTTAAAGGATAAGGCGTAGTGACTAATAAGGTCATTTCTCACATAATAAAGTTCTGCATCAAGACCTAGAAAAAAAAACAGAGAAAAAAGAATTAAACACCTAAAATTACAGTCAAAATCATTAACCATTAGGATTTCAAATACTAATAAGAATGAAAATAATATGGATATACAAGTGTATATCATGAATGTCTCTCACATATGCTGTCTAATGAAGCAGGTAGGACAATGAGTTTCATCATCATCAATAAAGATAAAGATGGGACTAAAAACAATTAGGTAGCTATCCAGCTAAACACAGGTGTGTTAGATCCAGAACTCCGGAAGCGAGGACCAATGTGACACTCCTTTTGGACCCGATCCTTCTCAGAGTAATGCCTACACACAAGAGCTTCTTCTCTCCGCAAAACTGATGTGGATTTAGGAAAAGAGATTCAAAATGGAAAAGAGAAAGGTACGTAGGTGAAAACATTAGTTTGAGCCAAAGCCTCAAGACCCCAGCCAGAGATGGCCTCCACTTCCTCATCCGCACAACGTCCTGGCCGCTCTGACAGCATTTACCATCATACACTCACATTAGCTGCCACATCAACACATGTCCTCTCCCATACCTAGACTACAAGGTGAACACCGTATTTCTCCTCCTATTCTCAGAACAGTTCTCTGAACAAAGCAGATGCTCAGTAAATACTTGTTAAACAAGTTAGTTCTGCAGATAAAGCAGAAATAACCAAGATGCCTGAGAAATGCTGGAGAAGCAACTCCCAAATCTCACTCACTCCCATATTACCTTTTCCATCAGGGCCACATCTAACCTCCCAACATATACCACATTCTCCAATTAGCATTTTTCTTTGAAATTGATTCAATTTTTTAAAACAAAAATTTTAAAGGAAAATTTAATCACTATCTTGAATGGAAAATTAGTAATTATTGTGAAAAAATACAAGGTAACAAAAAGAAATCACTGAAAAGGAAAACAAAACGGTATTACTAAATTCTAGCTAAATACTGGTGCCTAACGAGGCAGTGAGTGAGCTTAAGTCCAGTTCACTATTTACAAAAAAGTAAGGAGGGAGGTTATCAGCAAGTGTTTGACAAAAGTAAAGAATCAAACAGATGCTTTCTCTCATGATAACCCAAAAGAACTGAATGAATAAAAGCAGGGTAACTCAATTGATTTATGGTTATTTAAATTTCATCTAGGTGTCCCTCTAGTACTGCATGACATATATATTCCATATGCTAGAAGGAAAGGGTACAGGAGAGACCAATCAAAATGTAAATCTCATTTTTACTAAGTCTATACTGTGGGCCTAAAACCTTGATGCAGAGGTCAATATGGAGATCTCCACACCTTCTATGATATAGATACAGAAACCAATAACTCTGCTACAGGTATGTCTCCTGTAAAATTAGTTTTCTCATTTCTGAACTGAATCTAAAACAATCATTAATCCAGAAATGAGATTTGAAGCTTACATAGGGGAAAGGAGCACTGTCTGGGTAACACTGCTTTATTCAGTTATTCTGTAGAGATACCAAATGCAATGGGACAAAATTAGAGGTTTTCTGCAAAAGACCCTCACTGCTGGCAGGACAGGAACTGCCAGCAAACACTGGGAGGAGGAACTGGTGGTATTAGAGAAGGGGAAAAAGGAAGGTAAGAAGGTGAGAGAAAGGTTAAGGGGAAAATGCAACAAGAAAGCTGGGTACAAAGAAAACATCAGCAATCACAATAATTGTAAACGGCTTAAATGTGCTTGTTGTTTTTTGTTTTTTGTTTTTTAAAAAGGGGGGGATCGAGCCCCGTGTCGGGTTCTGTGCTAACAGCTCAGGGTCTGGAGCCTGCTTCGGATTCTGTGTCTCGCTCCTTCTCTGCTCCTCCCCTGTTCACACTCTGTCTCTCTCTCAAAAATAAATAAAGATTAAAAAAAAAATTTTTTTTTAAAGTCTATGTCTTATTCTAGTCTAGACTGATGCTGTTTACAAGAGGCACACCTGGAACGAAACTTTTAAAAATTAGAAAAACAGGGCACCTGGGTGGCTCAGTCAGTTAAGCATCCAACTTCAGCTCAGGTCATGATCTCAGGGTCTATGAGTTTGAGACCCACGTCCGACTCTGTGCTGACAGCTCAGAGCCTGGATGGAGCCTGCTTTGGAATCTGTGTCTCCCTCTCTCTCTGCTCCTTCCCCACTCACACTCTGTCTCTCCCTCTCTCTCAAAAATAAATAAACATTAAAAAAAATTTAGGGGTGCCTGGGTGGCTCAGTCAGTTAAGTGTCTTTGGCTCAGGTCATGATCTTGCAGTTCATGGGTTCGAGTCCTGCATTGGGCTCTGTGCTGCCAGCCCAAAGCCTGGAGCCTGCTTTGGATTCTGTATCTCCCTCTCTCTCTCTGCCCCTCCCCCGCTCTGCCCACATGCACTCTCTCTCTCTCTCTCAAAAATATTTTAAAAAATTGAAAGAAAAACAAAGTAGATGAGCAATATTGACATGAGACAAACTAGAACAAGGTAAAAAGATTTTATATTAGTAAGAAAAATTTCATACTAATAAAAGACATAGGAGCTAAGATAATGTAACTAATAAAAGCTTCAAAGAGCTTTCGGTAAAGCAAAAACGGATAGAAAAACATTAATAACAAAAAGACAAATCTACAATCACAGTTGGAGACTAATATTATTTCAGAAAACAAAAGATCAAAACATAAAAATTTAATGTGGATATTCTGTTAACCAGCTAGACTTCAACAACTAACCTTTTACTGCCCACCTGCATGTACCCACCAACCTTTGTTCCACCCTTTTTAAGCTCTTCTTCCCAGCTTACCTTTCAACTCAGGCAAAGAACCCCATGGGCACAGACAGCATCCCATAATGGAAACCAAAACTACCCCTCAAACAAAAAGGACTGCCCACACAAACCTCTGGTGGCTCCAGACCACCCAATTTGAGCTCAAATCCCAACTCACAACTGCATAGATGCCCCATGGGGTGAGTTACTTTTACTTGATTATAACACTAAAATCTTTGCCCCAGGAAGAGCATAAGCCTCATTAACATACAATGTATGTACAGACATGTTTCCTCAAGGTGCATGCATAACGTTATGCCTACCTCTACATACAATGACAAAGCCCCCTTTCTGAATATTCATCCTAACCCTAAATAATAGCAACCCATTCACCCTTGCATGACCTTATTTGCTGCAAATAGTTTCCTTTGTGTGACAACTCCACCTGGAGTAGTCTCTACCGGTAATTCACCAAGGTGGGAACTCCATGTTAGTTCATTACTTAAACAATGTATTTATGGGACAAGAAACAAGGGAGTTGTAGATGCTGCTTTTAGGCAACAGGCTTGAGCAATGGAAACTTGAGTAAGGCAAAAGGGCCCATAGGGACCACAGGGCTGAATGCAACCAGACTCATTAAGCAACCCACTTCAAAACAGCCATAGGTTCTAACTGACCAATTACAAACAGGCACAGTTCCTACGATTGCCAAAAAAGATAAAATTCCATATGTCCCATACTCCCTCACTCTGCCCTATAACTGTGGCCCCTCACCACCGACTGCCTTGTTGCAGACAGTGTCTCTTTTGCTGTCCTGCCCACCATTCCTTTACAGTAGATCCAATAAATCATATCTCTTCTGTTCTGCCTTGAATGAATTCTTTCACTGCCTGTGCTGCCAGCCTCCATCCAAGTGGGACCCCCCACAGTTGGTAGCTCCCCCATCCAACTGGAGTACCCCAGAGGGGTATTAATCATGAGTTAGACCATACACATTTTAAAAAATGGATTCTAACTAGAAATAATACAGGCTACCTTCTCGATCAAATGTTGTAATAAAGAAATTAACGGGGGTGCCTGAGTGGCTCAGTCAGTTGAGCATCCAACTTCCGCTCCAGTCACGATCTCACACTGTGTGAGTCCTGCGTCAGGCTTTGTGCCGACAGCTCAGAGCCTAAAGACTGCTTCGGATTTGGTGTCTCCCTCTCTCTTTGCCCCTTCCCCCACTCATGCTGTCTCTCTCTCTCCCTCTCCCTCTCTCTCTCTCAAAAATAAACAAATATTAAAAAAAAAAAAAAAAAAGAGGGGCGCCTGGGTGGCTCAGTGGGTTAAGCGTCCGACTTCGACTCAGGTCATGATCTCACAGTTCGTGAGTTCGAGCCCCGTGTCGGGCTCTGTGCTGACAGCTCAGAGCCTGGAGCCTGCTTCACATTCTGTGTCTCCCTCTCTCTCTCTGCCTCTTCCCTGCTCATACTGTGTGTCTCTCTCCCTCAAAAATAAATAAACATTTAAAAAAAAAAAAAAGAAATTAACTATAAGATAAAGATAAAGTCAAAAGATGATTATTTGACCAGATTAATGAAAGTTAAACTCTTTGCAAGATTAAGAAAAAAAAAGAGAAAACACTAATTATGAATATTAAGAATGAAGGGGGTTGGTGACTGAGTGGCTCAGTTGGTTGAGTATCTGACTCTCAGTTTCAGCTCGGGACATGATCTCAAGGTTCTAGAGATCGAGCTCCGTGACAGGCTCTGTGCTGACAGCAGGGAGCCTGCTTGGGATTCTCTCTCCCCCCCCCCCCTCTCTGCCACTCCCCCACTTGTTCAAGCTCTCTCGCAAAATAAATAAACATTAAAAAAAAAAAAAAGAATGAAGAGGGAACATTGCTACAAATCCTACAGATACTAAAAAGAATGTTAGTATGAACAACTTTATGACAATAAATTCAATAACAGATAAAATACAAAAACCCTTGAAAAACACAATTTACCAAAACTGACAAGAATAAGTTAAAAATCCAAATAATAAAAATTTCCCCCAAAGCTCTGGGTCCAGATGAATTCTATCAAATACTTAAGGAAGATATAATATCAATCTTGCATAAACTTTCAGGAAATAGTTAAAAAAAAAAAAAGGTTCCTAACTCACTGTATAAAGCCAGCATCACACTGATATTAAAACCTGACAAAAATATGAGAGGAAAAATACAGACTGATGTACCTCTTGAATAGAGACATAAAGTTCTCCCTAAAACATTAGCAAATGGAATTCAGCAATATACAAAAAGAATAATTACAGCATGATTAAGTGTATATGAGAGGCTAACCTTTAAAAATTACTAATTCATGAGGTGCCTGGGTGGCTCAGTTAAGTGTCTAACTCTTGATTTCAGCTCAGGTCATGATCTCATGGTTTGTGAGACTGAGCCCTGTGTCACCAGCATGGAGCCTGCTTGGGATTCTCTCTCTCCTTTCTCTCTCTGCCCCTCCCCTGCTCATGTGCTCTCTCTCTCTCAAAATTACCAAACATTTTTAAAAATTACTAACTCACTACTTTAATGAAATAGAAGATAATAACACAGATCATCTCAATAGATGCAGAAAAAGCACTTGGCAAAATTCAAAGCCTATTTTTAATGATAAAAACTGTCTACAAAGTAGGAATAGACATAAACTTTCTCAGTCTGGTAAAGAGCATCTATTAAAAACCCTAGGGCTAACATCATTCTCAATAGTGAATTATTAAATTCTTATTTCTAAGATCAGAAAAAAGGCAAGGACAAGACCACAACACATGGTCTACTTCCACCACTTCTTTTCAACCTTGAACTGGAGGTCCTAACCAATATGTGAAGACAAGAAAAAAAGGCTGGAGAGGATGAACTAAAATTCCCAGATGATAGGATTATGTGTTTAAAAAGGACTATGAGCTCTACTAAAATACTACTCAAACCAATTCATGAATTTAGCAAAGTCTCAGAACATAAAACTCCAATATAAAATAATCAATTGTAGGGACGCCTGGGAGGTTCAATCAGTTTAACATCCAACTTTGGCTCATGTCAGGATCTCACGGTTTGTGAATTCAAGCCCCATGTCAGACTCTGTGCTGACAGCTCAGAGCCTGGAACCTGCTTGGGATCTTGTGTCTCCCCTTCCCTCTGCTCCTTCTTTCTCTCTCTTTCTCTCTCTCTCTCTCTCTCTCTCTCTCTCTCTCTCTCTCAGGATTCTGTGTCTCCCTTTCTCTCTGCCCCTTCCCCACTCGTGTGCACGCTCTCTCTCAAAAACAAACATTAAAGGGGCGCCTGGGTGGCTCAGTTGGTTGAGCGTCCGACTTCAGCTCAGGTCATGATCTCACGGTCTGTGAGTTCGAGCCCCACGTCAGGCTCTGTGCTGACAGCTCAGAGCCTGGAGCCTGTTTCAGATTCTGTGTCTCCCTCTTTCTCTGACCCTCCCCAGTTCATGTTCTGTCTCTCTCTGTCTCAAAAATAAATAAACGTTAAGAGAAAAAAAAAATTTTTTTTAAATAAATAAATATTAAAAAAAGGGAAAAAAATTTTAATCATTTGTATTTCTATATATTTGCAACAACTGTAAAACAAAATTTAAAAATCAATACTGTAACATTAAAAAAAATACCAATAAGTAGAAATAAATCTAAGTAAAGATATGCAAGACCTCTACACTAACATCATTCTCAATAGTGAATTATTGAAAATAATAACTAAGAAAAATACAACTAAGAAAAATTAAAGATGACTTGGGGTGCCTGGGTGGCTCAGTTGGTTGAGCGTCCAACTTCGGCTCAGGTCATGATCTCACGGTTCATGGGTTCAAGCCCCGCATCAGGCTCTGTGCTGACAGCTCAGAGCCTGGAGCCTGCTTCAGATTCTGTGTCTCCCTCTCTCTCTGCCCCTCCCCCACTCACGCTGTGTCTCCCTCTGTCTCAAAAATAAACATTAAAAAAAAATTGTTTTTAAGAAAAATTAAAGATGACCTAAATAAGTGGAGAGACACCATTCTCTTAGATAAGCCTCAATATTTTTAAGATGCCAAGTTTCTTTTTTTAAATATTTATTTATTTTTGAGAGAGAGAGAGAGAGAGAGAGAGAGCGCGCGCATGTGCACAAGCAGGGTAGTGGTAGAGAAAGAGTGAGACAGAATCCGAAGCAGGCTCCTCAATGTCAGCATGGAAACCGACATGGGGCTCAACTCACCAACTGTGAGATCATGACCTGAGCCAAAGTAAGATGCTTAACCAAATGAGCCACCCAGGTGCCCCAGATGTCAAGTTTCTCAAACTGATCTACAGATATAAAGTAATCCTAGTCAAAATCCCAACAGATTTTTTTAAGAAACAAATTAATTCTAAAATGAAATTTAAATGCCAAAACAATCTTGAAAAAGAAATAATGCTGCAAGACTCCCTTTATCTGATTTTACAACATGATTAAGAATTATAGTAATCAAGACAGTGTGGTATTGACATAAAGACAGGCATACTAATGGAACAGAACAGAATCCAAAAAAAAACTTTCAAATACAGGGCCAATGGAATTTCAACAAAGGCACCAAGGCAACTGAGTTAAGGTGATGCTAATGCAACTGGATAAAAGTACAGGGGGAAAAGTCTTGACCACTATCTTATATATCAGACAAAAACTGATTTGGGATCAATTATAGACCTAAATGTAAAAGCTAAAACTATAAAGCTTCTCAAAGAAAATATAGGTGAGTATCTTCACAACCTAGCGTAAATAAAGATTTCTTGGAATCGTCACCCAAAACATGAATCAAAAGAGAAAAAAACATATGAACTGGTCATCATCAAAATTAAAAACTTCTGCTCCTCGAAAAACATTGTTAAGAAAATGACATTCAAGTCACAAACTGGGAGAAAATATTCACAACACATCTTTCTAAAAAAAAACAAAAACTTGGGGCACCTGAGTGACTCAGATGGTTGAATGTCGGAATTCAGCTCAGGTCATGATCTCATGGTTCATTAGTTCGAGCCCCCATGTTGGGCTTGCTGTTGTCAGCCTGTTAGCGTGGAGCCCACATCAGATCCTCTGTCCCTCTCTTTCTCTGCCCCTCCCCTGCTCATGTTCTCTCTCTCAGAAAATAAATAAAAACATTTTAAATAAATAAATAAGTAAATAAGTAAAAGACTTGCTTCTAGGATATACAAAGATCTCCTACAAACCAAAATATAGTCCCATTAAATAAACTGGATAAAAGATGTGAACATATATCCTTTAAGAAAATATATGAAAATGGACAATAAGTACATGAAAAGGTGCTACACATCATCAGTCATCAGAGAACTACAAATTAAAACAATGAGATGCCATTTCTAGCTATAAGAATTATGAAATGTTGGCAAGCATGTTGGAGCAACTGCATCTCTCCTACATCGCTGGGAGTATAAAAATGTTAAATTACTTCAGAAAACTGGCAGTTTTGTATAAAGTTAATATACATACTCTATGACCCAGTAATTCTACTCATAGGTAATTACCCGAAAGAAATGAAAACATATGTCCACAAAAAAATTTGTATGTGAATGTGGATAGCACTTTTTTCAGAAGAACCCAAACTGGAAATAACACAAATGTACACCAACATGATGAATAACCAACTGTGGTATATTCATAGGATAGAATACTACTCAGCAATGAAAATAAACTGTTGAGACTTTGTAACAAAAGGGATGAATCTCACAAACTACACAGAAGAAGCTACACAGACTACATACTATATAATTTCATTTATAGAAAATTCTAGAACAGGCGGAACTCATTTATGGTGACAGAAATCAGATCAGTGTGGTTGCCTGGGAAAGGGGGTGGGCGAGAAATTGGTGAACTGATTGCAATGGGGCACCAGGGAACTTCCTAGGGTAATAAAAATATTCTATATCTAATTGGAGTAGTGTTTATACAGCTATATGCATTTTTCAAAACTCAATCAACTGTACATTTAAAATTTGCACATTCATTATATGAAACATTTCCCTAAAATTTTCAAAAGAGGAAGAAAAAAGTCAATAGGTTTTATTTACCTCTCTTTTCTAATCTCAGAAAGCTTGCATACCATAGAATGCCACTAGCACTAACATACAAGTTGTAGAAAAAAATAATTAATCTTAAGTGATCAACAACTTCTGAATTTAAACTTAAAACATCTTTCATAGGGAGGGGCATCTGGGTGGCTCAGTTGGTCGAGCAACCGACTTCGGCTCAAGTCATGGTCTGGTGGTTTGTGGGTTCAAGCCCCGTGTCAGGCTCTCTGCTGCGTACAGCTGGCTTTGGATCCTCTGACCCTCCCCTGCTCATGTGCGTGAGGTTCTCACACTCTCTCTCTCAAAGATAAATAAACATTTGGCACAAAAACAGACACTCAGATCAGTGGAACAGAACAGAGAATCCAGAAATGGACCCACAAACATATGGCCAACTAATCTTTGACAGAGCAGGAAAGAATATCCGATGGCATAAAGACAGTCTCTTTAGCAAGTGGTGCTGGGAAAACTGGACAGCGACATGCAGAAAAACCTGAACCACTTTCTTATACCATACACAAAAATAAACTCAAAATGGATGAAAGACCCAAATGTAAGACAGGAAGCCATCAAAATCCTCGTGGAGAAAGCAGGCAAAAACCTCTTTAACCTTGGCCACAGCAGCATCTTACTCAACGCATCCCTGGAGGCAAGGAAAACAAAAGCCAAAATGAACTATTGGGACCTCATCAAAATAAAAAGCTTCTGCACAGTGAAGGAAACAGCAAAACTAAAAGGCAACCAAGGGAATGGGAGAAGATATCTGCAAACAACATATCAGATAAAGGGTTAGTATCCAAAATCTATAAAGAACTTACCTATCAAACTCAACACCCAAAAAACAAAAAATCCAGTGAGGAAATGAGCAAAAGACATGAATAGACACTTCTCCAAAACAGACACTTCTCCAAAGACCATCCAGATGGCCAACATCACTCATCATCAGGGAAATACAAATCAAAACCACAATGAGAAAACCCTCACATCTGTCAGAATGGCTAACATTAACTCAGGCAACAAGAGATGTTGGCGAGGATGCAGAGAAAGAGGATCTCTTGCACTCCTGGTGGGAATGCAAACTGGTGCAGCCACTCTGGAAAACAGTATGGAGGTTCCTCAAAAAATTAAAAATAGAACTACCCTACGACCCAGCAACTACACTACTAGGTATTTATCCAAGGGATACACGTGTGCTGTTTCGAAGGGACACATGCACCCCAATGTTTATAGCAGCACTATCAACAACAGCCAAAGTAAAGAGTCCAAATGTCCATCGATGGATGAATGGATAAAGATGTGGTAGAAGCGCCTGGGTGGCTCAGTCAGTTAAGCATCCGACTTCAGCTCAGGTCATGATCTCACAGTTTGTGAGTTCGAGCCCTGTGTCTGGCTCTGTGCTGACAGCACGGAGCCTGGAGCCTGCTTCAGATTCTGTGTCTCCCTCTCACTCTGCCCCTCCCCTGCTCATGCTCTGTCTCTCTGTCTCAAAAATAAATAAAACATTAAAAAAAATTATTTTAAAAAGATGTGGTATATATATGTGTGTGTGTGTGTGTGTGTGTATATATATATGTATATATGTGTGTGTGTGTGTGTGTGTGTGTGTGTGTGTGTGTGTGTGTGATGTAATATTAGCAATCAAAAAGAATGAAATCTTGCAACTTGCAACTACGTGGTTGGAACTAGAGGGTATTATGCTAAGTGAAATTAGTCAGAGAAAGACAAATATCATATGACTTCACTCATTCGAGGACTTTAAGATACAAAACAGATAAACATAAAGGAAGGGAAGCAAAAATAATATAAAAACAGGGAGGGGGACAAAACATAAGAGACTCTTAAATATAAAGAAAAAACAGGGTTATTGGAGGGGTTGTGGGTGGGGGTATGGGCTAAATGAGCATTAAGGAATCTATTCCTGAAATCATTGTTATACTATATGCTAACTGACTTGGATGTAAATTAAAAAAATAAATTAAATTTAATAAGATAAATAAACATTAAAAATTTAAAAAGAAATCCTTCATAGGGACATAAAGAACTCTGTTCCTAATAAATAACAGCTATAATGCTATTACTGGTAATAATAACAATAATGTATAAATGCTTACATTTTCTAGGTATAGTTCAAAGTATCAAAAACATCTAGGGGTTCCGTAAATTCAACTCCCTATAAAACCAGATGAAAAAGGGCTATAAAAGAAGAAAAGAAAGAATAAAAAAGCAAACACATCCGAGCCATGCATGCAGTCTTTAATAATTTGTGGTTTTAGTCCTATTAAAAATTCTGAGTTCTTACCTCTCATAAGATGAGACTGAGGGATATAGCCAATTCTCTTTCTAATATCCTAGCGGCATCTGTCCTCTCTCCAAATTGCTCAAGGTCTCTCCAGTTCTACCAATTCAAACTCTAGACAGAAACCAAGGTTCCTAACTAGAAAACGCCCTCTTTGAAAACACGAGAGCAATTTCTCCACAACATTCCAACAAAGGTTGAGCCAAGATTGGCCTCTGCTAACTTTATCAAGGTTCTAAAACCCATTTGGACCTCAATTTATGCTAGCATGATTACCCTGTTCATCCATCCATGACCCTCTCTCTTCAAGGACTCTTCTCTATACCCTAATACCACTGTGACTTCCACCAACCCACTCCCCTTGAAGCATACATAGCTGGCCCTGTAGACCTTGAAGGAACCATTCTCCCACCCTCAGTGGGCACTGCCCTGAATCTCTATAACCACTTCAGATGATTACTTGAAGTATCCTTATCAAAAGTCCTGTTTCCTTTTAGATATATACCATCACATCATAATTTTCCCAGTATCATAATTACCTCATTCATTGAGGACTCTGAAACCAATTTATATAATTTCTATACATCCTTATTCTGTAATTGTTATGGCAGGTTCCCAATGTCCTTGAGACCACTGTTCTCTCAATCTGTCCTTCAATGTTCCTTTTGTTCCTCAACTCCAACAATAACCTTCACATATACCAAAGCAACCCATTTCTATAGGCAGCAGCAATATATAAATTGCTCTACCTCCAAAATCTTGAACTGTAATATCTCAATAGCTAGTAGCTCTCCAGCTCTGTCCCCATTATTGTTACAATAGCTGTTTTTGGGGCTCATTCGATCTCTAGTGTCCAAAATTCTTGTTTCTTCCATTTTATACCAATCATTTCCTCATTTTCTTCTTGCTGGCTTTGACCCCAATTACTTCAGTTACTTTACTAGTACGCTCAACTTTCTCCCACCAGCCTAATTTGGACATGCTTACCCAACCCCAAAACAGCCAATCTTGAGCTGACTTGATTCCCCTACTCTCTGCCTTCTCTGGTGCTATAACTTAATGCTGCATATTCTTGGATGAAGCCATTCCCCAAAATGAGAGTCACTACAAAACCATGACTTCTATTCTCAACAAATAAATTAATATTTATAAGCTGCTGATAGTTTGGATCCCTGTGATCCATATCTATAAACACTTAATGGCCACCAAAATAAATTGGAAATTTGAAATTTACTACTCTAGATCAAGGTGTTTAAATTCTAATACAATTATTAAACAGAGTTGATGTTTTCTGACTACAGATTTTGAAAATATTTGTTTTGAAATAGACATTCTTTATGAACTAAGGTAATTATACCTAGTTTGAAAGGGTTTCAAATTTTCTGAAGAAACCATTAAAATGAGATTCAAATTGGGGCACCTAGGTGGCTCAGTTGGTTAAGCATCTGACTTTGGCTCAGGTCATGATGTCATGGTTCGTGAGTTCGAGTCCTGCATGGGGTTCTACACTAACAGTGAGGAACCTGTCTGGGATTTTCTCTTTCTCCCTCTCTGCCCCTCCTCCACTCATGCTTTCTCTCTCTCAAAATAAATACACTTTTTAAAAAATGAGATTCAAATTTTCACCTATCAAATAAGCAATAACAGTCTGTTTTGTCACAAGACAGTTTCCCATAACACCAATTAATTTATAAGTGGTTAGTAAATAAAATAACAATGCCAGTATAACACAGAAATTATGACTTACATTTGAATTTTCCCAGCCAAGGGGAACTGAAATAGGAGGTAAAGAATTGTAACTTTCTGTGGGAAAGGAAAAGACCCTCACTCAGGCTCAGCTACTGTCAGGCAGGAACCCTCTCTGCCCTATTTTTTTTTAATTAATTTATTTATTCTTGAGATAGATATAGAAAGAGAGAGAGAGAGAAGGAGGGAGGGAGAGGGAGAAAGAGAAAGAGAGAAGGACAGAAAGAATGAGTGAGGGAGGGGCAGGGAGGGAGAGAAAATCCCAAGCAGGCTCCACACTGTCAGTCAGCATGGAGCCCAACATGGGGCTGGAACCCACAAACCATGAAATCGTGACCTGAGCTGAAATAAAGAGTCCAATCTTAACTGACTGAGCCACCCAGGCACCCCCCTCTCTGCCCTATTTTAAGAAAACTAAAAATGAGCACCTGCAACCAGGGCTTCCTGCTCAGAGGAGCACCGCCAGCCTACACACGGTTCCTGGAACACAGCAAGCTGTACTTCCTCATATGCCCTCCTCTATGGCAGCTCCACTGGGTTAGAAATCTACTTACGTCTGTGCTATCTCAAGATCATGCAGGCCAGCGATTTCCATCTTATTACATTTTAATATCTTTAACTATCCTCTGAGGCAGCCTCAGCTGTGCTAAGTGGTTTGACTGGGCTGTCCAAGTTATCTCATAAGGTACCAATTATGCTTTTGTTAGTACTTGGTTTGAAAATTGCAGAGGTCTTGAGTGGTTTGCCCTTAACCTTATTTTTCCCATAAGTCCTATTATTTTTAGGGAACAGGCAATCTTGGAATGTTTTTTTTTAGGAATGCATTTGATGTTGCAACAGAAACGTTTATATTCTTTAAATATAATACTGAATGTTAGAGTATAGCAAGCAAACAACTTGTGAATATATATCAAAGTTTTACAAATATTTATACTCTTTGACTCCCTTCATTCCACTTCTAAAAATCCACCCTAAGGAAACCAAATATAGATACAAATTTATGTGTATAAGGATTTTAATCAAAATTATTTAAAATTGAAGACAAGAAACAAGATAAATGACCAGCAACAAAGCAGTAACCAATAAACCATAATACTGTACATCCATAACAGAGAACAATAGGTTTCAAGAATTTCTCTTTCTTTAGAGGACAGAGGTGGTATCCCAAGCCATTATACCCCTTCAATCAAATCTCTCCCTGTTCATCTATGTGATAGATTGAGGTTCACCTTTGAGGACAGGTTTTAATGATCAAAATGAACTTAAAAAGACTATGAAATCATGAACAGGAAGAACTCTTACAAATAAATTTAATAAATTGGGTTTTGCTTAGACTATAACATAAAAGCAGACAAGATACAAACCATATACAGTAAATTTTAACAATGTCTGACACCTAGAATACATCATGAATATAACAGGTGTTCAATAAATGTCCAGTGGACTAAAGTTAAATGTGTATGTATATGCATGATGTGTGCTCCATTTCTCAGAAAAGAAGGGAAATATTAAATATTAATAGTGGCTGTTTATAAATGGTGGATTACGGATTATTTTTTATTGCATGCTTTTATTCTTTTTCTTCTCTTAAATTTCCTACAAAAATTAACTGGAAAAAATTCATTTTCAAAAACATGTTTAAGGAAATATGCATAAAAGCTTCAGCAATTCACTAAATAAAAATCCAGTTACTGACTAAAGTAATCCACGAAGGCCTGTAAGAGCTAGAAAGAATGCCCTCAAGTAATGAAATTCAATAAAAATCACATTGGTAAAGATAGTATCTTTGATATACCAATATTAACACCAGTAATGATAACTTATTAGTGACTAAAACACCTTCCTCTAACCTTCCCTTAAAATACCCAGGTATACCAAAAAAGGTAAAATCTGGCAAAACACTAAGAACTGAAAAGACAACATCAAAGAATTTCCTCATGCCACATGCCACACTGACACTGGGGCTAAATGAGAAGAAAATTCTTGGACTATCCATGCTCACCATCTGAATGACAATAACACAGGAAACCCTGAAGATGACAGGGAATGCAATAAAGTGGTATTTTTCAGGGGAATAGCAAGCAGGCCAGGAATTGTATTCCCAAACTCATCATATGTAAAAACAATAGATTCTCAGGTCTCAGAAAATATACCAATTATGCATTCTTCCCCCAAAAAGTTACTTCAAAACATTCTGCGACATCAATAACACTTTTATTTTTAACAGAAGAAACCATTTTATACTGAAAAAAAGTATACTTCATGATGGAAGTATAATAATCTTCAATCTTGACAGCTCTAAATCAAAATGTAAAAAGTCCAAAAACCCCCAAATATTAGAAATACAAAGAGAACCCCATGGAAATACAATTTTCCCCAAATATTAGAAATATGGAGAGAACCCAATGTAAGTTATATAATCATGATACAAAACTATCAGTCTATGATTAATGCTAGCATGTAGAGGATATAATTTATATATATACATAGCCATAATTAATATGGTAGATAATCACACATCAAGATAGCATTCTATAAGAAAGTTAACTCTTTGAAAGCATCTATAAGAGATTTATCAAAAAGTGATCAGCCATTAGAAAAGCATAATCAGTTTCTTAAAGTAGAAAATGTACAGGCCACAATTTCACCACAGGGCAGTGGGAAGGAGGTGGGGAGGGAGGGAAAACTTAACACTACAGATTTTGAAGTATGATCTACCTCAAAAGTTACCTATTCATAAGAGTGCAACTACCTTAAAAAAAAAAAAAGTGAGAACATGGAAAAAATATTGGAAAGATATTTGCCAAAAATTATAAATGCATGATTAAATAATGTATTTTTTCTTCTTTATGGTCTTATACACTTTCCAAATAACCTAAAATAAGCATGTTTTTACCTTGATAATCAGAAAATAAAATAAAAAGAATTTTCAACAAGCTGATATTTTGAAAAAGATGAAATCTGTGGAAATATCATACTTTAGTTTTGAATATAATCTTTCTCTTCCCTTCCCCAACATATGCTCACAAAACAAAGATTTAAAGAAAAAGTAAAAGACAAATGAAGATGGGATCTAAATAATTTATTCTTTTCTAATTGCTACTAATTATTAGTGTTTCAAATATGACAATAGCAATTAAATGCAGCCTCAAAGCAAGGGTAGTAGATGGAAGGAGTGTTACCACTCCAAATCAGGTAGGCTCCAAAGAGGTGAAGTGGGCAATGAGGAATGGTTAGACAGGCAATAAGGGAGACAATCTATTCAGTAATGCTTTACTGAGCCACTCTGCAGCAAGCCAGGAAATAGGTAACTCTTTAGGAGACCAGGAAACAGAGACTGGTTTTGGTAGAGGACAGTGACTGAGAAAAAAGATTGGGGTGCCCTGGTGAGAAAAAGGAAGTTCCAAGGGCTAAGAAGAAGACCAAGTCTAAGTGGCCATTTCAATAAGTGCCTTATTTGGAAAAGAGACCTGGGAACTCGAACACCAGCATGATCAAAGGAGGGATTAAGGGAGGGAAATAATAAAAGCAAGTCAGGGTATGAAGTTGTGGAGGATCATCTTATAAAGGTCAGGTGATTACAACAACCCCAATAAGTCAAAGATAATGTAAGTAAATATCACAGATGTCAAAAGAGAAGAAGATGCTAAGTCACTGTCTTGGGGAAAAACAATCAAAATAGGAAAGGAAGGATGTCATGCATGATAAAAACTGGTCCCTTAATAACAATCCAAAAAGGAAATTAAGAAAACAATTCCATTTATGATAGCATCCAAAAGAATAAAGTACCTTACAATAAATTTAAACAAGGAAATTGAAGACTTAACAGTGAAAACTATAAAACATTGCTGAAAGAAAGTAAATTAGACTTATATAAGCGTTAAGTTATCCTATCTTCATGGATTGGAAGACTTACTATTGTTAAGGTGGCATTACTACCCAGAGGGATCTACCAGTACAAACTCTATCAAAATTCTAACTACTTTTTTTTTTTTTTTTAGATAAATGGAAAAGCAGATTCTCAAATTAGTATGGAATTGCAAAGAGTCCCCAATAGCCAAAACAACCTTGAAAAATAACACAGTTGAAGAATTCACAATTCCTAATTTCAAAACTCACCACAAAACTCACCACAGGAACCAAAACAGTGTGGTACCAATATAACAACAGACATGTAAACCCATGGACTAGAACTGAGAATCCAGAAACAAACCTATATATTTCTAGCCAACTGATTTCTGACAAGGATGCCAAAACCATTTAATGAGGAAAGAACAGCCTCTTCAACAAATTATGCTGGGACAACTAGATAACCACAAACAAAAGATTGAAATTAGACCCCTAGCTCATACCATATAAAAACAATTCAAAATAGATCAGCAACCTAAATATAAGACCCAAAACTATAAAACTCTTAAAAAAAAAAAAAGAATAAATCATTATGACCCTGGATTTATCAATGGATTCTTAGATATGTAACTAAAAGCATGAGCAATGGAAGTAGATAAACCAGACTTCATAAAAATTTAAAACTTCTGTGCATCAAAAGACATTATCAAGAAGCTGAAGATAACCTACAGAATGGAGGAAAATATTGCAAATTACGTGTCTGATAAAGGTCTTGTATCCATAATATATTAAGGACTCTTACAACTCAACAATGAAAAGACAAATCAGTTAAAAAATGGGTGTTGAGTAGACATTTCTTCAAAGAAGATACACAAATGGCCAAGAAACATAAAAAGATACTCAACATCATTAGTCATGAGATACAAATCAAAACCACTATGAGGTATCACTTCACACTCACTAGGATAGCTCTAAGCAAAAAAAAAAACAGAAATAGGAAATGTTAGCAAAGATGTGGAGAAATGGAATTTTTATACATTACTGGTGCAAAATGCAAAATGGTTCGGCCACTGTGAAAAACAGTTTGGTGGTTCCTCAAAAAGTTAAATATTGGGGCTCACGGTTGGTTCAGTCAGTAAAGTATGCAACTCTTGATCTCAGAGTTGTGGGTTCAAGCCCCACATTAGGCACAGAGCTTACTTAAAAAAAAAAAAAAAAGTTAACTACAAAATTACCCACAATACCATTTCTAGGTATACATCCAAAATTGAAGACACTCAGTCAAGCACATTTATCCGTGTTCACAGCATCATTATTCACAGTAGTAAAAACGTGAAAACAGCCCAGATGTCCATCAACAGATAAATGGATTAAAAAAAACTGATATATACATAGAATAGAATATTATTCAGCCATAGAAAGGAATGAAGTACTGATACATGCTATAATGTGGATGAACTTCCAAAACATTATGCTAAATAAAAGAAGCCAGACACAAAAGTCTCATATTATATGATTCCATTTATATGAAATATCCAGAATAAATAAATCCATAGGGATGGAATGCAAATTAGTGGCTGCCAGAGACTGCGGGGAGGGGGAGAAGAGTGTTTAATGGGTAAGGAGTTTTACTTTGGAGTAACAGAAATGTTTTTGGAATAAGAAGTGGTGGCTGCACATCATACACAACTAAATGTCGCTGAATTGCTCACTTTAAATAGTTTTATATTACATGAATTTCACCTCAACAAATTATTTTTAAGAAAGACGAGTGCCTGGGTGGCTCAGCTGGTTAAGCGCAGACCTTTGCTCAGGTCATGATCTCACGGTGCATCAGGCTCTGTGTGGACAGCTCAGAGCCTGGAGCCTGCTTCAGATTCTGTGTCTTCCTCTCTCTGTGCTCCCCCTCCCCCGGTCTCAAAAATAACATAAACATTAAACATTAAAAAAAAAAAAAGAAAGAAAAAGCTGGCCTCTGCCCTGTAAATGGGAAGGGACTGTAATAAAATTGGCTTTCAGTGACTAGAAAGAATTATGAGGAAATTATCACTTACAAGAGAAATCAAGTCTCAATTAAGCTAAAGAGATAAAGAGATTATGAAAACAGTCAAACAGTCAAGAGACCTCAAGACCGAACTGGAACTGGAATCCTGCAAGATAATGTGAAAAGGTCAGCAAAAAAGAGCACAGAGCAGGCAAAGCAGAGTGGGTAGAGGGGTTCTGCTGGAAGGTGGACAGGACCAAGAGTGGACAGCCACAGAGTGAAAAAAGGCAGCATTTTGTTATTCAAATGAGTATAATTTTCCTATTCTAACAAAGGATGTAAAACATTTCAGTTGTTCGACTACAAAAACCAGACTTAAATTCTTCACTGCCAATTCCAGCAAAGTAGGAATGTTGTTCTTATTAGAAAATATGACATTTGCTCATAATTTTATTTTTAAACAACCCAAATTCAAAGCTGAAAAACCAAAGTTGTTCCCCAAAACTCTCAACTCCCATCAAGAAAATTTCATTTTTCGCTATACAATCTTAAGTTGAAACTTTAATTCAAGGTCCGTGTCCTACATGTTTTGGCCTGTTTAGCTCAAGTTCAAATAATTCAATAGTTCAAAAATTTTTCCAGATGACTTTAAAAGTTAACTATTGGTTTCCCAAGGCCACAACAATGGTTGAACAGTGCCAATGAGCAAACCATCTCCCGTTATAAAAAGAGCCACCTTTATAGCACTTAAAACACATTCCAGGAAGCTGTTCACATGTCTGTCTTCCCCACCACAACGTACACCTCACAGCAGGGCTAGGGTCTTAGAATATTTGTAGCTATTCAAATGTTAGATGCATGAATGGCAGCCTGTTGGAAAAATCAACTACATCAAAGATGAATCTAAAGGGAAATGGTATTTTAAAGAAAGTGTCAGGAATCAGTTAAGGCAGAAAAACAAAAGTGATGTTGTGGAAACAGAACTAAAGCAGAGTTTTTGCTAATAAGTAACTGAGTGAACTTTGGCAATCAATTTTTTAACCATTTTCTCAAGGCATCAATTTTCTCAACTAATAAAACAAGAGAGTTAAACCAGATGATGTTAATGTCCTTCCCCAGCCACAAATTTCTACTAATTCTATGATATCATCTATGATTTCCAAATGTCAGCCAAACCTCTATTATATTCTATGATATCATCCAGAGTTTCTAAATGCTAGTCAAAACTTAAGTAAAAAATTTATTTAGTCAAGATAATCTTCCAGTTTCTTAGTACAGTGTAGTACATGAGCCAGGAGAAAAAAAAAGCCAACATCACTTATTATGTATAAAACCACAAATACTCCGTATTTTAATCCACACTGAAAATAAATAAATAAATAAATAAGAAGATCTTATTTCAAATATCCAAGTTTATGGAAACTAATAAGCTGAAATAGATACAATAAAATAATTTGTCCAGCAGGGGTCCTGGCTGGCTTAGTTGGTAGTGTGTGCAACTCTTAATTTCAGGGTTGTGAGTTTGAGCCCCACAATGGGTACAGAGATTGTTTAAAAGTAAAATATTAAAATAATAATAATAAGTCCATCAGAATCTAATAAATCTAGCTGTAGTCAAATTACAACTAGAAAATTAGCTGAGACCTGTTTAACTGCATTGTAAGACAAAGAATTTACAAATATTAGACTGTAGGAAAGAGGCATTCTTTCCTCATGATTAAAAAAGAAAAAGCACATAAATCTTCAATTCCTATAACTGTTCAAACAATAATCTTACAGAGTAAGTAAGATTTTTCATATAATCCTCTACCAATTCACCATTTTCCTCCAATCTTTCTCCTATAACCTTAAGCGTCTCCACAGAACTTAGCTGAGAGCATATACATGTATGCACAGAGAGTATAAAAAGAATAAAAGTGAGCTTTTAAGAGAAAAATGATATGCCTAATGGACAACAGAAGACAATATAAATATGCCCCTCTCCCTCCACCCCCTTCCTGGCCAGGCCGCCTCATCTCCTGCCCAAGACTGGCCTCTTCCAAGGAAAGGCAAGCGGGCCCACCTCAGAGGTCGCTAAGGAGTCAACTTCAAGGAAGGGAATCTCCTGATCCCCCTGAGGAAAAGCCAGGCATCTGTAATCACAAAGCACCTTTCCCCACTTTGCCACTTTAGGAAGAAAACAGGATAATATGGTCAAAATCAATAGTTCACTTAAAAACAATCCACTTGGGGCACCTGGTAGCTCAGTCAGTTAAGTGTCTGACTCTTGCTCTTAGCTCAGGTCAAGATCTCATGGTTTGAGAATTCAAGCCCCAAGTCAAGCAGAGAGAAGTCTGCTTGGGATTCTCTCTCTCCTTCTCTGCTCCTTCTCTGCTCACACCCACGCATGCTCTCTCTCTCTCTCAAAATAAGTAAACTTTTAAAAACTAAAAAGTAAAAAATAAAAAAAATCCATAAAAGAATTCTCCCAAAGATGTGACTTATGCCACATCTGCAGAGACAATAAAGGTACTTCACAAATCCTATCCAAGTATTAGTAAGTAACAAAAACAACCCATAATCTCCAGCATTATAACATAACATATGAAGCATGCCCTGCCATTGTGCTAGAATGTTCCAGTATCTGGCAAAAGATACTCTGGAAAATAACTTGTCATTGGTACCTGCCCTAGTTAAATAAGAAAACAATCTGACCAGTTCAAACATGGATTGCAGGTACATCTCTGTAATAGAGATGGAGTAAGTTACTGTTTGATTTGGTCACCATTTAACTTCTTCCATAGCCAACTCCCAATAGGAGTATGATCTCTGATCTCAGTCAGCCATGGAGGCCGTTAGTAACTTAGAGCTGACTGTTATGTCCAGTGGCTCAAAGCACAATGGAGAACTCACAAACATCCCTTTCCCTGCCAGCAACTTGCATTGCAAAGTGCTAACTTGAAATCCAGTTCCAAAACTATGTGAATTCTCTTCTTAGGCAAGTCATTCAGCTCTCTGCTAAAAGTCCCATGAAGGCAGGGATATTTATGTTTTACTCACCAAAATATATTAAGCCCCTAAAATAAGGCCTAGTAAACAATGAATAAATAACTGTTTGGAGAGTTGAAAGTGTTGCTACTAAAGGCAATCAATCAACCAGATGATATCTAAGTGACCTCTTTTCCAAACATTCTATCATTTTGGTTTTCCTTCCAAAACATGCAAATCCCTCACCAACAACTAAACTAAACAGTTTTGAGGATTATATAGCATTTTCATATACATTATAGTAACTGTGGTAACAGACATCCTGTTGTAGTTGAAAAGTATCTCATCTTATATATGAAAACCAACACTCAGAAACAGGAATTAAACACCTGTATCTTAAGATGGAATTTAAACTTAAATATGAAGATTTCAAATTTAGAATTGTCCCACACATTATCTACTATATTCCCACATGTGCTTGGGTTTTTGTTTTCAAATTTTTATTTAAATTCTAGTTAGTTAACATATAGTGTAATATTGGTTTCTAGAGTAGAATTTAGTGATTCATCACTTACATATAACACTCAGTGCTCATCATAACAAGTGGCCTCCTTAATGCCCATCACCTATTTAGCCCATCCCCCACCCCAGCCCTCCATCAACCCTCAGTTTGTTCTCTATTGTTAAGAATCTCATGGTTTACTTCCCTCTCTTTTTTTTCCTTCCCATATGTTCACCTGTTTTGTTTATTAATTTCCACATGAGTGAAATCATATGGTATTTGTCTTTCTCTGACTTATTTCGTTTAGCATAATACACTCTAGTTCCATTCATGTTGTTGCAAACAGCAAGGTTTCATTCTTTTCGATGGATGAGTAACATTCCATTGTATATATACACCACATCTTCTTTATTCATTCATCAGTCAATGGACACTTTGGCTCTTCCCAATGTTTAGCTATTGTTGATAATGCTGCTATAAACATCAGGGTTCATGTACCCCTTCAAATCTGTATTTTTGCATCCTTTGGGTAAATACCTAGTAGTGCAATTGCTAGGTCTGTAGGGTAGTTCTGTTTTTAGCTTTTTGAGGAACCTCCATATTGTTTATTCCCAAATTTGCGTACATGTGCATGCACACATATACAAACCTTAAAATATTTTCCTTTAAGTTGGACTAAATTCTCTCCTTTGACAAATAGTTTAAGTTAGAAAAGATGCAAAAAATAATAATCCTTGGCGAGGCACCTGGTTGGCTCAGTTGATTAAACGACCAATTCTTGATTTCGGCTCAGGTCACGATCTCCACAGTTCGTGAGATCTAGCCCCGCGTCAGACTCTGCACTGACTGTGGAGCCTGCTTGAGATTCTCTCTCTCCCTCTCCCCTGCTCTGTCTCCAATAAACTAAAAAATAATCATCATCATCCTTGGCTATTTCCACTTCTAGACAAGATAGAATAATAGGACCAGACTAACTCTCTTGTCTGAGATAGCCAAGAACCATACAAAATATGAGAGTTCAGAAAGACAAGGACAGCTAGAGCATGCAGGATGAAATAACAGAGAGGAGAAAGTTACACGGAAAACTTCCAAAATCTGCAGAGGGCTGCCCTCCAGTCTTCAGTTAAGTACTGATCAGAGGATGCATAAGGAAGTTGCATGAGAACAGAGAAAGGATAAAATGTACAATCTTACTTACATAGTAACTGGAATATCACCTACACCCACCAGCCAGACTGGAAAGCCTCATGATTCACACAGGTCACTGGAGAAAGTACACAAAAGAGTCTTTAACTCAGTAGTGGGGAATAATTAGCCTATACTGAGCACTGCTCCTGTCCTATCTAACAAGTCCTAAAAGCAAGATGTGGAGGATCAAACTGTTTCCAAGTACTTAACTGAGTCCAGAACAAAACCCAAGAATATTTATAGGAATACAAAAATATTCAGCACCCACCAGAGTAAAATTCCCAATGCCTCCCATCCAATCAAAAACTACTTGGCATGCAAAAACAAAACAAAAGCAAAATAAATAATTAAATAGATAGATGTTAGATAAACTAACTGAAACCAACCCAGAACCAGCAGAGATGTTAGAATTAGTAGAAAAAACATTTAAACAATTATTATAGCTGTACTTCATTGGTCAAAAGTTAAGAAATATGGAAGACATAAAAAAACCCAAATCAAATTTCTAGAAATAAAAACTACAATGCATGTGATTAAAAAATACACTGGACAGAATTAATAGAAGCTTAAGCATTTCAGAAGAAAAGATGAGAAATCGTATTTCCCAGTTTTTAACAACTGGAAAAGGCTTCTGCCAGAATCTCTTTCGAATACTTCACATCCTTCAACTGTAGTGCAGACCAACAGTCTGCGGAGAGACTGCCACATGTCAAGCCATGGGGTGGCCTTAGTGCAGTATATGGGAAAGACAGAATGTGATGGGTACAGTGATACTGATTTGTTTGTACAGAATGTAGAGCTATGGAAGCCAAGATGGGATATACTTAACCCAGAGAGTAGGGTACAAGGAACAGAAACTTGAGAAAATTAGGCAACCTCAAAGAAAATAAAGTATTAATAACCAATTTATTTAAACTCCCATCCATAAACATAAGTCCAGTCCAACTCCCTTTTTGGATAATAACTCAGCAGGCAATGGGAAATGATAAAGAGAATGATGACTCCCATAAGGCATAAGATGGTGAATCTCCTCTAAAAAGAAATCTGGTTTATTCATTCATTGAACTTTTACTGAACATCTACTACATGCCAGCTATTGTTTTAGGTGCTGGGGACATAGAGTGGAATGATATAAAAGGTCTTTAACCAAACAGAATTAACTTTTCTATAGAGGGAGACAAAAACGAGTATTAGATGCTTAAAATAGAACAGGATGATAAGAACAGAGTGGTACTTGGGGTCAAACGTAGGAAAGCAAGGCTGAGGCAGTGACTTTTTTTTTCTTGAGACACAGCTCACAAGCAGGGTACAGGCACAGAGGGAGAGAGAGAATCTGAAGCTTAGCGTGGAGCCCCAATGATTCCACGACCCTGGGATCATGACCTGAGCCTAAATCAAGAGTCAGGTGCTTAACTGAATGAGCCACCCAGGTGCCCCATAGGCAGTGACATTTTAAGTTGAGATCTGGAAGGCTCCAGCCTTGTGAAGATCTGGGGAAAGTATGTGAGGCAAAGCAACCATAAAAGGCAGACCCTAAGGTGAGAAAGAGCTTAGCACCAGAGGAACTAAGAACTAAACACATGGGGGGAGAGGGGATAAGAGAGGAAAGAAGTGGCAAGCAAGAGTCTTAATATAAACATTGACCTATAAATCAGAAAGATCTGAACAGCCTAGATGCTTGATATTTATGAATTGTTAATTTCTTGGGTGTGATAATGGTTATTATAAATTTTTAGGTTCCCTATCTTTTAGAGATACATATTAAAATTTTTTTTATAAAATTATGTTTGAGGGGTGCCTGGGTCAGTTAAGTGTCTGACTCTTGGTTTCAGCTCAGGTCATGATCTCACAGTTCATGGGTTCAAGCCTTATATCTTGGGATTCTCTCTCACTCCCACTCTCTCTACTCCTCCCTTGCTTGCTCGCTCTCTCAAAATAAAAAAATAAACTTAAAAAAAAATAATGTTTGAGTTTCCTTCAAATAATCCAAGTGGGGAATCAGGGAAGTAAGAGCAAAGGAGTAGACTGGGGAGTGGAGTGGTATATACCCAAAAAAACTGGCCATGAGTTGATAACTGTTGAAGCTGGATGATGGGTACACAGAGGTTTGTTATACTAGTGTACTTCTGAATGTCTAAACTTTTCCATAATAAATACATTTTTAAAAGCAAATTGATTTAAAATAAATTGGAATTTTGGGGGTGATAAAACTATTCTATACAATACTTTGGTGGATACATGATACTATGCATTTGTCAAAACCCATATAACTACAATAAAGTGAACTTTAACGCATGCAAATTAAAAAAAAAAAAAAATCATGTAGGAGGTCAAGGAATACCAGGGTCAAATACGACCCTTTCCAGAACCAGCTTTTGTGGGACCCAAATGCATCGATAAGCTTTCATCTATAAAGTACAAAGCCCCAAGGTCTAAGTCAGCACAGTATGCAAAATTTAATATGGGTGAGTATCCATCCCTTTGTCTAGGGAAAGGGCTGAAGACTTTCACAAAATAAGGCTGAGAATCCCTGATATTTCTTTTGCCAGCAACTTCTACGTGAAAACTGAATTACTATTGCTTGTAAACTTAATGGTAATATCTCACTGTCGTTTGCTTTCCTTGCAAGGAGATTACTACACAGCCATTACCATAAGCAAATAATAAATACCACCAGTAAATTTTACAACTCTGAAAGAAAGTTGGGACAGGTATCCCTCCTCCCCCCAAAAAAGGAAAGAAAGGTGGTCACCGTTTTACAATACCATATTTCATTTCATGTAAAGTGTACCATTATTTTTTTGTGGCACTAAGAAAGAAATAGAACTGTCAATTAACTGAATACTTACCATTGAGTATAAAATGGTTCCAATTTCAGAGATGTCCAAACATGGGAAAACTGTACATCATATAATGAATGAAACATGGCATTCAAAAAGTTCATGAGTTGGGCCCCATCTCAGATCTCCTAAACAAATTGCTCAGGATAGGTCTAGGAATTCATATTTTGTTTGAGTTTCTCAGATGATTCTGGTTAGATAAACACTAAGTAAACTGCTAGCCTTCAGAGGCAGCACAGAAAGAAAGCATGCACTCTGGAGTCACATAGCCCCAGACATCTCTGTGACCTCCAGCAAATTCTGTAATTTCCCAGAGCCTCAGCTTTATCTATTTAAAAAAAATGTCAATGCCACCACCTACTTTGTATGACTGACTAAAGGAGAACACATGTGAAGTACTTGGTTCACATGTGAACAAGAGGTATACTAAGAGGTATACTTGGTTCACATGTGAACAAGAGGTATAGCAAGAGGTATACTAAAACACACATATTTATAGAAGAATATATTTATTTATAAACAAGACATAACATTTATTTTATGAACAAACATGGGACCTAGAAACTACTTTTAAGAAATATTCTTGGGAATGCAAGCTGATGCAGCCACTCTGGAAAACAGTATGGAGGTTCCTCAAAAAACTAAAAATAGAACTACCCTACGACCCAGCAATTGAAGTACTAGGCATTTATCCACGGGATACAGGTGTGCTGTTTCAAAGGGACATGTGCACCCCCATGTTTATAGCAGCACTATCAACAATAGCCAAAGTATGGAAAGAGCCTAAATGTCCATCGATGGATGAATGGATAAAGAAAATGTGGTATATATATACAATGGAGTATTACTCGGCAATCAAAAAGAATGAAATCTTGCCATTTGCAACTACATGGATGGAACTGGAGGGTATTATGCTAAGTGAAATTAGTCAGTCAGAGAAAGACAAAAATCATAGGACTTCACTCATATGAGGACTTTAAGCGACAAAAGGGATGAACATAAGGGAAGGGAAACAAAAATAATATAAAAACAGGGAAGGGGACAAAACAGAAGAGACTCATAAATAAGGAGAACAAACTCTGGGTTACTGGAGGGGTTGTGGAAGGGGGGGATGGGCTAAATGGGTAAGGGGCATTAAGGAACCTACTCCTGAAATCATTGTTTCACTATATGCTAACTATTTTGGATATAAATTTTTAAAAATAAAAAATAAAATAAAAAAAAAGAAGAAGAAATATTCTACCACTCAGCAGTATCACTTGCTGGGCACAATACAAAGAATCATTCACTAAGTATATATTATGTAACTCAGCAATATAC
Source organism: Panthera onca (assembly GCF_046562875.1). Classification (NCBI taxonomy): domain Eukaryota; kingdom Metazoa; phylum Chordata; class Mammalia; order Carnivora; family Felidae; genus Panthera; species Panthera onca. The sequence continues at coordinate 128,665,763 of NC_138347.1, read as the reverse complement.
ACACACATTTGTTTTGGCACATCACATTTTAAGGGGTCCCACAATAAATCAAAGTTGTTTAATAACATTTTGATCAGAAAATATTGTACTTGATTTGCATCAACAAGGGTAACACAAAAAAAGCATACGTTTTTAAGTGTAATACAATTTCAGAGTAGCCAAAGGCTCTGTTTCATGTCCAAGTTTTTGTTTTGTTTTGTTTTAGTATGTATAACTGGCAAGTTTTGTCACAACACTGGCATAAGTGCATTAAAACCACAAAAGTAATGCTATGGAATTTCTCAATTCAGGGTGCTCAAAGAAATACCCATGTTTCATTTGTTTCTAATGTGACCCTTAAAATCCAAACAGTATTTTAGGCAGCACCTCCAAAATTGAGTAGTCAACTCAGGATGTGACTCACAGGGGACAGGTTTAGCCATAATTGGATAGAGTTCTCCCACATGTGTAGCATGAAGAAGGGGGGGAAAAACTCAAAACCCACAATTGCACAATGTCTCAGCCTAACTCTCCCAATGAAGAACACAGGGACTCAAATTAATGCTGCATCGATGCCACCAACCACACCCAAAACACCCAGGTCTAAGAGTTTGCTTCAGGGTGCTAACTCAACTCCAATAACAATCACCCACACCTCCTCAGGTCATGCCAGACCCATCGGTAGGGAGGACACCCTCACTGCCCTCCCCGACCAAGCACTTGGCCTAAGGTTTAAGAGGAAAGAGAGGTGCTGGGAGGAGTGGAACACATGGCTCATCTCATTTTTCTTTCCATCAACCACCTCCCAAAAGAGAAGAGTCCCTCAGTTCAGCAGCCCAAATCTGAAACCTTAGCGTCCTCTGTGACTCCTCTCTTCTCTTTAGCCCTCAGGTCTCTCCCCACTACGTGGTTTTCCAAACTCCCTGCAAATTCCTCACCAATCTATCCCACTCCTTCAACTGCCCTAGTTGATCCCTCTTATCACCACAGGGCTGACTCTGTCCCATTTCCCAGATCCAGCTTATCTGTCTCGAAGCCCCTTTTCACCGGAGCCAGTCATCTTTTCTGTAACCCAGTCCTGTTTGTGCACTCTCCTTTCCTAAATTCAGCAGCTCCTCATTACCTACAAGATAAAATTCCTAATCCAATTTTAACCTAATTCCCAGCTTTATATTCTCCCTGGCTTTGCCAATTTTTCTCATTTTAGCCATATTAGATTTTTCCTACTTCCCGATTTCACACCCCTCTGCTTCTATACATCTATAGCTTTTTCAAGCTATCTTCTCTACCCGGCATGAACTGCTCCTCTTTTCTGCCTATAAAACCCATCCTGAAGATGAATTTCAAATGCCTCAGTTCCTGGAACACTTTCCCTAAAATCTCTAAGCCTCTCTCCTCTTCCCCTTCTAAAGTCAAAAGTAATCACTCCTACAATAAAAGTACCCACTCCTCCAATAAAAGTAATCACTTCTTACTTATGTCAATCAGCAGTATAACTCTTACCTCAGTGTTATAGTTATCAATATAATAGTCTCCCCAACAAAATTCCCAATTCTTCAAGAAAAGGAATTTAATAATTCTGAATCGCTATTTTCTCCCTCAATATATGGTACTTGGTTGAGCTTCAAAAATTCTGACTGGACTGATTTGGAGAGCACTGATCTCATCTTGTATTAAACTGATTTTAAATAAGATATGAACAATGCTTAATTCTTTCAGAGGGTATTTATTTAAAAGAAAAGCAAGTTACCCAAACTGAATTTCTAATTGGTGAAAGGCAGAATCTATTCTTAGAAGACCCCTGACCCTTACAAATCCCTATCACTACCATGACTGCTGCCATAACCAGTTTATACCATACTGCTTACCCCTCAGTATTTTATTCCCAAACCCTTAGCACTGCCCCAGTCACATGCCAGTTTCACAAGTCCTGGATTTCCAGGGAACTGAGTACTATTAGAATTATCAATTAGAGAACATGGGAGGATGCAGATAATAGTCAAGACCACAAACATGTGGCAGCGGGCTTTCAGATTCTACTTCTTGGGTATTTTTGGTTAATCACTGCTCCTCCAGAGCTCACAAGGAGGCAAGATGGATTCTGGATTCAGGCATGACGAAGTCAAGACCTGACCCTCTACCAAAGGGTCCCAAATCAAAGTCCTCAACAGTAAAAATGGGGAAATGGACATGGCAGCCTGTTAAGAGTAAATGAGAGCAATGAAACTAGGCCTGAGGAAACAGGGATGCCACCACATGGAGAGTAAAACCTCCTGAGGCTTTTGGAGTCTCTGTACACGTAGACCTCCATCAGGACTATACGCCTTACAATCAAGGAAGTGGGTTAGTTACATACTTCTGCCAAGCCTGTTTCCTCATCTATAAAATGGAAATAACAATATATATTTAAAACAGGAATTACCTTTGTGCCTGACAGAGGGAAAAGATTGCTACATGTCAGCAGCAATCTAAAAAGTGTCAACTACTAGTCTTCTAAATATTATTCCAAAAAAAAAAAAAGAAAAAGAAAGAAAGAAAAAAAAAAACAACCCTGTTATACATCAACAGCTCTTCAATAGTCAAAGCCCAATCCTGGGGCACCTGGGTGGCTTAGTTGGTTAAGCGTCCGACTTTGGCTCAGGTCATGATCTCGCGGCCCGTGAGTTCAAGCCCCGCGTTGGGCTCTGTGCTGACGGCTCAGAGCCTGGAGCCTGTTTCAGATTCTGTGTCTCCCTCTCTCTCTGACCCTCCCCCATTCATGCTCTGTCTCCCCCTGTCTCAAAAATGAATAAACGTTAGAAAAAAACATTAAAAAAAAAAAGCCCAATCCTGCCATTTACATATTGTGAAATGACCACTCACCTTTATCCCCATTTCTTCCCCAACTCCCTGAAAGGAAACTAATGAAATCACAAAGACATTAAACCACAAAGACAAACACAAAGGGGAAAAAGACAACAACACATCATAAATTTCAACAAACTTTTTCAGGAGGGGAGCCAGGTGAAGAAGTGGTCACTGCTCCTCAGGACCCCTCAGGCACCAAAGGCCAGCCTGAGGCTCAGGCTTGACAAAGAGGAGCTTCTATAAGGGGTGGGCTCCCAGATCCAGCAGGAGACCTTAAGTTTTTTCTGAAGAAACTGAACCACAGAGGCAGAAGAACAATAAAGAGAAGTCCAAATCTATACCGAAAATGGTGGCACCCTCCATCCCTCCTTAACCAGATAACCCAAACCCGGACAATCAGTGTATTGCCAAACACACCAGAGGCAGGCTACTGGAGATACCTTCTCTGCAGACACTAGTCCCAAGGAGGATGTGAAGGTACTGTTATGTGAGGTAGATGCCCCATAAAAAGTCTACCTGTACTCCAAGGGAAGTCGTGAGACCACCAGCACACACACTCTCCTGATCAACTTTCCAGCATCTCACTCTTAATTGTAGACAGCCAAGGACCACCAGATGTTCGTGATGTCAACAAACATAAAAAGAAATGAATAAGCACACTGGAGGAAGCAGAAGAAATATTAAAAACATATTAAACATATAGAAAAAATGAAAATCAAATAGACACATACCTCAAAGATAAAATATCCATAAAATAAGAATAAAATGGAAACAGAAAATGAAATTAAATGGAAATGAAACCAGAGAACAAAAACCTTCTGAAATTTAAAAACACCACCATTAAAATTTTTTAAATAAAAGCCTATAAAATTGAGAAGATCCCCTTGCTACTTTCCACATCCAAATACAAAGATATAAGTAACAGACAACATAAGTTAAGAGTATCTGAAGATCAATTCCAGGATATTCAATAATCAAACCAACACGTGTCTCAAAAAGAAAAAACAAAAAATAAAGGGTAGGAAATTATCAAAGTAATAGACATTCTCGAAAACTGAAAAAATATGAGTCTATAGGCCAAAGGGCCTATAAAATAAAATAGACAACAGGTGAGAAGAAGGACCCACACAAAAACTTACAAAATTTCAGAATGCTGGAGAAAAAGATGCTTACCTTCAATTAAAAAAAAAAAAAAAAAAGGAAAGAAAAGAAAAGAAAACAAAGAAAAATAAAAGGAATCAGATGGCTCTGGATTTTTCATCAGAAACCGTTAAAGCCAGGGGCACCTGGGTGGCTCAGCTGGTCCACTTCGGCTCAGGTCGTGAGTTCAAGCCTCACATCGGGCTCCACACTGACAGTGACAGCCTGCTTGGGATTCTCTTTCCCTCTCTCTCTGCCCCTTTGCTGCTCGCTCTTGCTCTCGCTCCCTCAAAATAAATAATAAACTTAAAAAAAAAAAAAAAAAAACCTTTATAAAGCCAGAAACTGTGAAAATGTCATCAAAATTATGGAAAAAAATATTTTCAGCCTACTATTCTAAATTTAGCCTAATCATCTATAAAGCATCTATAAATCATCTAGAAAGTATCTAGCGTAGACACCTTCAGACATGCAAGGCCTCAAATAATTTACCTACCATGGAAGCCACTGAGGGTACCCTTTAGCAAATGAGGCAAACCAAGAAAAAGAAAACAAGTGATCCAGGAAACAGGCTCCAAGGCAGAAGAGAAGGGAACAGAAATCACAGAAAAAAACAATACTACTGTCCAGACTGGAGCAAGAGAATGGAAGGCTCCTGAGCAAGGGAGTCTCTAAGAGGAAACCAAGTGGAACTGAGGGATGATTTGTGCTACCTGGAAAAAATATCAAAAGGCACTGAACATATTTCTTGGAGTGTTTGAGGAATGTAGCCATAGATACACAAAAAACTAATCAAAAACTTGAAGGCAATTATTTGCTCCAGGGAAAACAAAAAAAACAGAGAAAAACCCCCACATAATCTGGCATCACTATTTAACTCAGAAGTGAGCAATAAATTTTTACACAATAATGTAATTTCTGATGGTTGGTTTTACTAAAAATTGTTATGTAGCTATATTGAGGGACAGAGAGAGAACAGGGCAAGTGATCAATTATGATACTAGAAAGTCAAGTCCCTATTCTACATTAATTTCAAAATATGAAAGTAAAAACCAGGAAAATAAATGAACAGAACTATAACTGGTATGAGATGGTGGCTTCCAGTGTAAAATAGGACGTGGAGGATAAAGAGGCTAAGGGTAGAACACTGTTGTTTTATGTTAAGCCTTTTAGCACTATTTGATTTTTTAACTGTGTGCATATATTAATTGGATTAAAACAACAACCTATTCTCATATCAAGGGCAATTAGTTCAATTTATAAAGCTGTCATTATCAACTTCACTTACAAGTTTTTTATTTGGAATTCCAAACTCACTGTCTTAGATATATTACAAAATGATGGTTAGTTTCCCAAGTCAGCGTTCAGAGGCATTTAACCCATCATGATACAAAAATATGGTACAAACTATTATTTCAAGTAGTCTTAAACACCGTAAGAGTTTCTGTGAGAAACTGCAGTCTGAGAACTCAATATGCCTCGTACAGATCTGAACCCTACCCACTTGTTCTTCTGCCCTCAGGGGCAGCCAAGGAATACTTTAAAGGTAGAATGGATGAGGGAGATGGACATGGATCTGGCAAGAAGGAGAGTCAGACTCGCAGTTAACAGGTCCACTCTATTTGCATTAAAGAAAATACTACTGGAGGTCCCTCTTGCCCCAGAGGTTGGTCAGTGAGGCGATCTTCCCTCCCCTCCTCCCCACAGCCCATTCCTGGGCAGAACCTGGATGCTCATCAGTCGGGTGACAAATACATACACATCATTTCAAGTATTAATTAGCAATGATTTCTTTTCCACCATGCCATAATAAAACCTCTATACAAACAATATCTTCATTACACTTAATAAAACTTTGTGGCCTATGTCAACATTATGTTTAATTTTTTTTAATGATTATAAATTGTGTGACCTTGAAAAAGTTACTTAAAGCCTCACTTTTCTCAACTCTAAAATGGAAATAATGGTGTCTACTTAACTGGGTCATAAAAAAATTAGAGGAAATGATGTGTACAAAACATAAAGGGGCAGGTAAATGGCAGGCACTCAATCAATGTTAGCCTCTGGTTGTTCCCTGTCCTTCATCCCCAACCTGGCTGGTTTCTAACACGTATTCTTACATATAAACAAAGCCACAAATCATATGCAGTACATGCTTTTACCAAAAACAAAAACAAAAACCTTTAAAACCCATGCATAATGCATTAATTTTTAAAAATAATTATGTGATACGAGTCGATTTATAAGTATTTTTCCTAAATCTTAGTTTTATGTTCCAAGTACTAACCTAATTTGCAGTTTTAATTCATCTCAACTAAATTTAGCTTATTCAACTAGACTAAAAAGAGGATTAAGAAGGGCAGGACATTACAGAAACTCAGCATTCTTCTTTGATTAAAGACTACAAACCCATGTATGTAACAACGTGTAAACAGACTGCTGCAAGCAATACCATTTCAACTTTGAGTTGACTTCAAGAAAGTCTTATAAACTTAAAAAAAAAAAAAAGAATAAAACTGGCAGATAATGGATGATAAAAAAAAAAATCCTCCCCCCCCCCCCCCCCATCACACAGACACACCACAAACTCGAGATTAAACGAAGAGGGGGGAAATGTTATTCTGTGCTGCAACACACAAAAGAAAGTCTAACACACAAAGAAATGTCTAGGTATCTGCAACAACCAAAGACTTCCCATTCGGGGCCATTTCTCTCAGACCTTCCTCTAAGGCTCATTTCCAGAATCCACAGTCTCAGCACAAGAACACCATTATTTTTCAAATCAATTCCCCAAACGACAAAGCTAATTACGTACAACAGAACAACCAACTGGCCCAAAGCTAAGTTCTCCTTTCCCTACAAGGTATTCAAAGGAGAGAGGCCCTGAACAAACAGTCCACAGTCCAACACATCCAAGACAAGAACCAAAAAGATACTGGAGAAGTTAGCAGGTCTGCTACCGGAAGATTCGTTCACCATTTAAAATTATGCTTTTCGGTCACAAGATTTGGAGACTGCCACTAACGTGTAGTGCCCTTTCTCCCTTCCCCCCCTCCCGCCTCATTTAAAAAAAAAAAAAGTATGGGAACAAGAAAGTAAGAGCACAGTATTGTGGTCATCAAAACCACAGGCAAGAATTTGCAGGTTTGGTCTAAATAAACGTGGACTTGAGGTATCCAAAATCCAGGGCCCTAGAATGACACGCATCAGGAATGGTCAAAGAAACTTGGTGCGGCAGGGAAGAAAAGTTAGGGCGCTTGACTGCGGAATAGGGCCAAAGGCTGAAGGGGCTGTGAGGAGGAGGGAACGGGGTGGATCCCAGGTCTTTCGCGGCGGGGCAGCGAGGGCGAAGGGGGTAGGCCGGAAGGCTGACCTGGGGCGGGGGCCGGGCAGGGACCACACCTCCCGGCCAGCGAGGCAGGCAAAGGCCAAGGCCCGGGGACGACCCCGAGTACTGGGACGTGACCTGCTCGCGGTTCCCGGCCCGCGGACTGGGCCGCAGGCAGCCGGAAGCAGCCGGGGTCGGGCCCGACCTGCCCACCCCGGAGCAGGCGCCCCTACTCACCAATGAGCCGGCGCACCTCGTCCTCGCTCAGGTAGAGGCTCACGCTGGGCCCCGCGGCCGCCGGCGACAGCGCAGGAGGCCGCGGGGCCGGGGCGGCGGCGGCGCCGGGAGCGGGTAGCAGCGGCAGGACCGCGAACAGGAGCAGCAGCGGCGGCGGCGGGGCCCTCAGGCCGCGGGTCCCGGGGAGGCGGCCCCGGCCCCGCGGCCCCGATCGCGCCGTCCCGCGCATGGCCGCCGCCGCCGCCGCGGAGGAGCTTTGGCTTCCCGCCGCGCCGCCACCACCCACCCCCGGCTCCGAGCCCCTCACAGCCCCGAGCCGGGGGCGGTCGCCCAGCTCATCGCGCCGCCGGCCCGTGGCAGCCGGACGCCGCTTCAGACCGCCAGAGCGCGCCGCCGCCGCCGCCTCCTCGGCAGCATCGTCCACTGTGGAGGGCTGGCCGCGGAGGCGCGCCCGTGCGCGCCGCCGCCGCCCCCCGAGAGCGCGTACGCACGCACAGTCCGCTCTGTGCTGGCCGCGGCCGGGCTGGGAGCGCTTTGATTTTCAAGTGCAGCCGCGGGCTCGGGGCATTCTGGGCACCCTCTGAAAGGGAGCCTATCCCCACCTTATGTTGTCACCAGCCTGAGGTTTCCTTGCCTGTTGCCTGTAACACCCCCGCTTCCCCCTTCCGCCCCGACACAGAGTCCAGACAGGCAGGCAGGCAGGCCCCGGCCTCGTCTGCGGCTGAGTGGGGTCCCAACTCCAGGGAAATGCTTGATGCGGTCGCTCAGGTTTGCATAAGAGAAACCTGCTTTTTCTTAGAAAATGGAGAAAAATGGAAAGCACCTTTTATCCTACCATCGGAGGTAACATCAACATTTCTGTGTCAGTTTCCATGTATAAATATTATATGCTTTTATTCTCCAAAAAGATCCTGCTCAGCAAACTTTAGTAACCTTATTCTTAGACCTTACGAAGTTTTATTTTTCATGATCGTTGTGCGCCCCCGTTATCAACCCTATCTGGGGTTGTTAACCTGTGGTGCGCAGTAGTGTGTGTCTGTTTTTCTCTGAGTGTGCTTGAGCACACACAGAGAAGTGCTCTGTACGTTTCATCGTTTGTTCTAGCGAGACCCTGTCGCCCATAGAGGTTAAGAATCGGGAATACGCCTCTGCTTTTCGAAAGGCAGCCTAAGCAACCTGTGCTCGGACCTCCAGGTCTCGGGGTGCATTTATGTGAGCACCTACCATCGTGCTCAAACATGCTCCAAGCGCCCCCTCTCTCGGCTGAGAGTTCCAAGCGTCCTAGCCCGGCCGGGTCACCTCGCCCCTGCGGGCAGGTCCAAGCCCCGACCCGCGCCAGCTGCTCGAGGGGCAGGCGGGGTTTCTGAGCGCAGTTGCTGCTCCTGAAGAGAGGCCCTGGGAGGCGGCTATTTTTATCCTCTTGAGGGAAGCGGCGGGGGGGGGGGGGGGGGGGGTTGATGAGGCGGGAAGTCCTGGAACTTCATTTCTCTCGTTCTGTAGGGAGAGCCGTGGATTCCATTTAGAGATAAGCCAGCCTCGATTTGTCAAGCTTCAGCCCCCTGAGTTGTGCCTGTCATCCTACAGGACTGTCATCCTACAGGACGAGGCAGAGAAGAGGGTGAGAGTTGAAGAAACGTGCTCCACCAGACAAGCATAAAAAACACAAAGGTCAGCAAAAATCCTTAGGTTGGAGCAGCCACTGCTACCTATTAGAGCATCAGGGCTCTGTCAAGAAGAGCTTGAGGCTGGAGATGTGCTGTGTGAACAGGGCTCTCAATTCAGAAAGGAGTCATTTTTTTTTTTAAAGATGGCATATGCCCTGCATTTTTAAAAATAGTTCACAGTCCCCAAGTGAGGAAGCTCCTGTCTTCAAGGCAATCTCCTCTTAATCAGTGACTTCTTGAAGTAGTCTGTGCTGTAAACAGAGCAGGGCTTGTCAGTCAGGCCTGGCCCTGCTCTGGTTAATGGTGTAACCTCGGGAACATTAAACTCCCCAAGCTTCGGTTTCCTCATTCATAAAACAGGGGTGATAATGCCAGATTCACAGGGCTTTCACAGGATTTAATTGGAGATGTTGAGTAAAACACTGAGACCAACACTGGACTGGGTAAGTGTCACACCCATTATTACTGTTGTTATAATGAATCCCTTCCCTGTAATGACCATTTCCTGAAGAGTTTAATCACCAGTTACCTCCAAACCCTTCAAACCAGAGATCCTCAAAAACTTCATTCAATGCAGCACCATGCCTAGCCCAGAGCTGAGTTCAGTGCATTTGTGCCAGACATCATGCTTGGTCTTGAGACACAGGGGTAAGCAAGGTGCTTCCTTGAGAACATATGATAAACACATGTTCGTTGCACATTTTCATCAGTGCTGTGAAGAAAAAGTTGGTGGTTCTCAAAGTATGGTTCCCCAGACCAGCAGTACTATCTCACCTAGCAACTTGTAGAAATGTAAATTCCCTGGCCTTACCCCAGACTAATAAGTATCAACTTTGGAGGGAAGGAACACATAGAGAAGTGGTATAAACATGTCATTGTTTGCTCTAGAGTCCCTGTCCCCCAAAGAGCATCACAGGCCCTCCAGGTGATGCTGACCATTCTGTCAAGAAAACCTCAGCTCTACTACCTCTCCTTTGGACTGTTGTACTTGCTGCCTCACTGGCCTCCATGCTTTCTTTCCCCTTCCTCCTTTACCCCTTTAAGTCTGTTCTTAAAGCAGCAGCCAAAACTATCCTATTATATGCAACCAGATCTTGTTGCTACTTGATTCTTAGACAGCTAATGGCTCCCTAATTCATCTGGAATAAAAGACAAAGTCCTTAGAAGCTATCAAGACAGTTCTCACTCCACCTTCCTCCTTCCCCTTCTGATATTATGTCCTTCTACTCTCCCTTCCCACCCCCACTCACTTAGCTCCAGCCCAATGGCTTCTTTGTTGTGCTTCCAATACACCAGACACAATCCTACCTTAGGGCCTTTGCACTGCTCTTCCCTGTACCTAGAATGCTCTTCTTTCTGATATTCACGTGGCTTCATCTCTTACCTCTTCAAATTTACACTCAAATTTTTTTTAATTTTTTTTAATGTTTATTTTAAAGACAGAGTGCGAGGAGGGGAGGGGCAGAGAGAGAGGGAGACAGAATCTGAAACAGGCTCCAGGCTCTGAACCGTCGGCACAGAGCCCGAAGTGGGGCTCAAACCCACAAACTGCAATATCATGACCTGAGCTGAAGTCGAACACTTAACCAACTGAACCACCCAAGCACCCCTATACTCAAATGTTGACCTCTAAATAAAATTAAAATTGTGACCTTCCCAACACTTTAACTCCTCAGAGAACAAACAAATTCCCACATAACGATCCTCCCAAAAGCCCCATCCTATCCCTAGAGAAGGAATCATCCACCCCTCACCCTCACAATCCTCCACCAAGGTGTGGGTAAACTTTTGAATTTTCCCAATAAGTCTCAGAGTGAAAATGCTGGGAATCCCTGACCTCAGCTTCCTGAGGTTTCTCTGTCTGGAGGAAATGAAAGCCGAAATCATCACCATACTCTACACACTGCCCTCTTTCTTGGTTTTGCTTGTCACCGTGGTTGACCTTACCCTGCTGCTCCAGGAGACAAATTTCAGAAAGCCTGGAAAATACTATCATCAGGGCTTGTTTTGCTGTTCCTAAAAAAGGCCAGCCATGGGCTTGAGATGCAGCAGGGTGGGTGGATGGGAGCCCTGGGCCAGCAGGAACTGGGCACTGCTGGGTGGGGCCTCCCAGAAAATGGAAATGGCTGGGTGTTCATGTATGAGTCTGATGCTCCACTCGAGGATACATGCCTACACACAGAGCCTTGGAAACAACTCCTCACCCTGGCCTTGAGTTCACCCAGCTAGGGAAGGGCTCTAGAAAAGGGTGGCTCTAAGTTTTGGAAACGTCCACTTTATTTGCAAGGAGCAGTTGGGAATGCTGCTCTGTGTACTATAGAGCAGTTTGTTTGTTTGTTTGTTTAAATGTTTGTTTCTGAGAGAGAGAGAAGGAGGGACAGAGAGAGGGAGACAGAGGATCCGAAGCAGGTTCTGTGCTGTCAGCACGGAGCCTGATGTAGGGCTCGAACTCACGAGCCACAAGATCATGACCTGAGCCAAAGTCAGATGCAACTGTCCCTGAACCACCCAGCCACCCTGGGCCTGATTTGCTTTTTAAACGTTCTCCTTCCACAAGTAATATATTAACCCATTGTGTTGTGAAAGACTTGAGCAGCACAAAAGTTCAGAGAGTAAAATATGAACATCTTTCCTGATACAAACCATCATCCCTCTCCCCCTGTTCCCGGTTTGGTGTATGTTCTTATATATAAGCCCTTTCTCTCAATATTTACACACGCATACATGTATATGTGTATGTATTTAGACACACAATTGTGTGTTTATGCATGTTTTCAGTTTTATAGAAATGAAATTGTACAAAAGGTAATGGTCACATGATTTGATATTTTCACTGATCAAAATAAGTTGAGGTCTTGAGGATGCTTGCATGACAGAGCATGCAGAGGCATATCCATGGTGTTCTTTTGGTTGGAATGGACCATGATAGATTTCGTGGTTCTGATAGACCACACATCCTTGCACATGTATCTTCGTGCATATTGTATATATTTGGTAGGGTAGATTGTTAGAAGTGGAATTGCTGAATCAAAAGGAGTTACAAATGTTGATGGAATTGACCTCCTAAAAACTTTACCAGCATACACTTCCTCAGCTGGTCTTAGTTCTTTACCTGGTGGGGGTGACCAAATCTTCTTTCTTAAAGGGTCTGGCCATCACTAATCCTACCTGGACTGAATTGTCATAGTTTGCCATTAACCTTAATCACAGGGCATGATAAACTAAAAGACCCCCTAACAGATCTCATGTATTCCAGACATATTCTTCTGTCTTCTGGTTTTCATTATTTCCATTGGAAATTTAGTTGTAATTCTAAGTGCCACTTTGACACATTATCTGTCTATTCTCTATAGCTGTTTTAAGATTTTTTTTATGGTACTGTGCAGTTTCATTGGGATATATATGAGTGTGGATATCTTTCCATTTACTTTGCTTGAAATTTATTGAGAGTCCTGGATCTGATGTCTTTTAAAAATTCCAAGACATGAGGCACCTGAATGGCTCAGTCAGTTAAGCATCTGACTTCGGCTCAGGTCATGATCTCACGGCTCGTGAGGTTGAGCCCCACCTGGGGCTCTGTGCTGTCAGCTCAGAACCTGGAGCCTGCTTCGGATTCTGTGTGTGTGTGTCTCTCTCTCTGCCCCTCCCCTGCTCATGCCCTATCTTTCTCTCTCTCTCTTTCTCTCTCTCAAAAATAAATAAAAACATTAAAATTAATAATAATAATAATAATAAAAATTCCAAGACATTCTCAGGTAGGTAGGTAGATAGACAGACAGACAGATATGCATTTTTTTCTGAACCATTTGAGAATAGGTCAGAGACATTATACTCTGTTTCCCCCAAATACTTCCCAGTGCATTTCCTAAGAGCAAGGATTTTCTCTTTCATAACCGCAGTTCAATTTTCAAAATACAGACATTTAAAATTGATAAAAAAAAAAAACTGTTTTCTAATCCACAGTCCATATTTAAATTTCATCAGTTGTCTCAATAAAGTCTTTTATAACTGTTTTTTCCTAGTCCAGCATCCAATCCAGAATCACACATTGCATTTATTTCTCATGTCTTTTTAGGTCTTTTTTCCATCTCTTTTAAAAGTTCCTCAACCTTTCTTTTGCCTAAAGTTCTTGACCTTAACTAGTTTTTGTAAAATGTCCCTCAGTTGGTGTTGCTTGACATTTCCTCATGATTAGATTCAGGTTATGCAATTTTGACAGGAAAGCACTGAAGTGATGTCTTCTCAGTAGATTATGTCAAAAGGCACATGATGTCAGCCTGGCCTATTACTGGTGCTGTTATCTTTGACCAGTTGGTTAATGTGTTGTCTTATACATTTCCCTGCTATAAAGTTACTATTTTTTTTTTTTGTGATTAATAAGAAATCTGAGGGGGAGATACTTTGAAATGATGTGAATTTCTGGTTCCTCCTCAAACTTTTATCCACAAATTTGATCACCCACTGATGATTTTCTTACTACTATTCCTTTCATATTTAGTTGGATTCAACCATAGGGAGACTTTTTCCTTTTCTCCTATTTACTTTTTTCATTTATTTTTATCTGTGTAGATTCATGAATTCTTATTGTATTCAATGGATTACAATCTATTACTATCATTCATATGTTCATCCTCAAAATGTATTTGGAGGTATTTGAGATTTGGCCAGTGGGAGCTCCTTCCGCTGGTTCCTGTGTTCTTTTGATATGTCTCTAGCATTCATTGAGCATTTTCTTACTTTATGAAACAACAATATTCCTGTCTTCTCTTGTACATTTCTGTTGCAGCCTACAATCAGCCCTTTTTCTTAGGAACCCCTGTTCCTTTTAGTGGAGAATGGTATTTAGAAACCAAGATTTGGGAGCTAGTTGTGTTTATTGCTACTGTGATGTAATCGATTCTAGGCCCTCTCAGGAGACAGAGTAAGGAAATAAACATATTTATGTATGTATATGTCTGTGTACTTATGTGTGTGCAAATACACATACATTTGTAAAATCTATGAGTTCATATCAATACCTCTGATTCCAATCCCACACCATTCCTTCCTCATTACCTATTTGTAAATCCATTCCCTGACAGTAAGAAACCTAACTCCCATTATCCTGAATGCATCTGCTTATTTGCTCAGTCTTTCCATTGTTAAGCCAGCTCTTGGCCCTGCTTGCTGAAAGCTCAGCTCTAGACACACCAATCTCTACCCTAAATCCCCATTTTCAGCCATGCCAGCCAAAACTCTGCCTCCACACATGGTGAAGTGCAGTGAAGTTGAGGGCAGAATAGGAGGGGGTCTGGAGCAGCACAGAACAGTCCAGAGCTTGAGAGAATGTATTAGTCACCTCTGATCTTTACATGACAGCCCTACCCCACCACAGCCTAATTCTCTCCAGCCACCTGCTGAGATAGTGAGCTAGAATCTCCCCACCCCCAAGGCTTTCCTCAACTTTCTTTCCCTTCTAGATCCCTTCCAAACCTTTAATTCCAGTTTGTTTCCTCTGCAGAGGAGTTAAGCTATCTCTTTATTATATATTCTCAACTGTTCATCTTCTGCAGCCAAGTATGCAGGTATTTTACCAAACAGAGAGCCCTGTGCTCAGGAGGAATGCATGCTTTAGGGGGAGACGCAGCTGCAATCTGTTATGGTTTTAAATATTAGCTTTCCTCCTCAGACATGCATGTTAGATGTATCATTTTGGTGAAGATTTAGAGGATGGACTGGAGGAAAAAGGGCAAGACCTGGGAAACCAGGCAGCATGACTTTTCAGTACCTAAGTGAGAGAAGATTGAGACTGAACAGGAAGGGCAGGGCAGTGAGGATGGGAACAGGGAAACTAATATGAGAGATATTTATGGGATAGGATCAGTAGGCTTGATGATAGATTAAATATGGTTGGCTGACAGGCAGGGAGGTGGTGGTATGGGTGGGGAGGCAGGGGACTGGGATGGATCCCAAGTGTTTGGACTGGGAGCAGGTAGAAGTGGTGTCTAATGTTCCTCACCATCCTCCTTCTCCTTCTGCTACTACTAAAGATGGGGCCATTTGTTGAGCATGGACAGTATGTCAGACACTCTGGTGAATGCTGGACATACGTCATCAGACATAATGAGACCATTTAATCCTATAGGGAATGTATTATTATCCAGTTTTCCAGATGAGGATGTAGTAACTTCCCCAAGATTTCACAGATAGCAAAAGGTACTGTGTGCAAGTTTTGGTTCTGAAACAGTGATTTTAGCTTGGGGCACACTGAGTTTGAGGTTCCTGTGTAATATCCTGGCAGACATGTCCTGCCAGCAGGTGAAAATGCAGGTGCAAGCTCTGCAGAAAAACTGGAGTAGACATACATCCATCCACAATGAGGTGGCAAGAGACACCAGGTGGTTAGTGTGGGAGGAATGGGGGAAGCTTATGGAGAAGGAGAGGAAAGGAGGGCTGAGATGGAACGCTGGGCACATCAACATTAAAGGACAGGAAAGGAAGAGAAGCTCCAGAAGAGGAATGGCCAGAGAGTGGGGAGAACCAGATAAGTAGTGTAGTCCAAGGAAAGTGGTATGTCAGGAAGGTGGTGACCCGGCATGTTAAATACTGCTGAGTCAACCAAGCACGGAGGCATACCCAACACATCTGTCCACCAAAGTTGCATCAGTGAGGGAGAGCAGCAGGCAGAAGACTGAGTGCACAGGTCAAAGCAGTAAGGAGAGGCAAGGAAGTGGAGATAATGAGTACCAATGCCTTTGAGAAGCCTGGTGAAAGAGTAAGGAGAGAGAGAGAGAACATAATATCTAAAAGGGGATTGCATAGAATTTTTTTAAAGTGGAAAAATATAAGTTGCTTCTAACCTGAAAGGAATGTGCCAAAACAAGCGGGAGAGGTCAAAGATGCAAAGACTAGGAGGAGTTAAGTCTAAACGAGGCAGGAAGAGCTGGTTCTGAAAGCCACAGTGTGGTCAACACGGTGAGAGGGGCACCTCTGGCACCTTCAGAAGCAGAGCCTGCTACTGAGCGTGGAAAAGGGGGCCTGGGTGGGTTCAGACACAGATAACTTCATGGGGTAGACAAATAGGGGAAGGAAGTTGAGAAAATCCACATTTGGTTGCTTCTATTTTTTTTTTTTTTTAATCTGGAGGAGAGTCATTTCTGGATTAGAGCACCAAGAACTAGTGTAGAACTGGAGGTTTGATAAAAGGGTTGAATGTATGCAGTTGCTGGCGAGGTGGGTGGAAGATGGTATTGACCAGGGGTCTTTAAGTTCTTCTGAGCATTGTTGAGACTGAGGCTGAAACTGAGAAGTAAAGTGTCTGAGGTCATACTGATCTGTGTAGCGAGCACTCTGTTTGCAAGAGGAAAGAGGATGGCCTGTGGAATAATTCATATTTGGATGCAGATCCAGAGCAGTGGAAGGAAAAAGGAACAAAGTTGTAGAGGATATTTAAAGTGCTACATCATGGCATCTAGCTTGTATGGTTCCAAGTGAAACCAGAAAGAGCTAAAGTAGAATGAGACACTTCTGCTTGAAGATGGCAGATTGAACACCATTTTTATCTCTTTAGCCTCCCAAACCCTACTAACATGGCAGGAAAGGGATTTCTTTCTTAAGGGTATAAACCCAAATAACAAAGGGAAATGGCAGTAGAGACCACGGTAACTACATTTTGGAAGCTGAAAGCAGATGATCAGTGGCAATTGACTTAGCTAAAACCTAAGTCAGGAGTTGAGGCACCAGGTAGCTCTGAATGGGGGAATGCAGGATGGGCTAAGAATAGGAGGATTGATTGAGAAGCATTTAGATCCTGGGGTCTTCTCCCCAATATGAGCACAAAAGGAAACATTTATACAGAGGTCTTTGGACTGGAAGACATCAGGTACTGATGAGAGCTGCGATGCCATACTAAAAATAGGAACATAAAGTCAGATTCTGTATACTGATCAGAGTTTCGTCTCTAGTTCCCTTCCTACATTCAGCTCCCAGGATGCTGGGAACCCAGTGGGAGATTGGAGATTTTTCTGCAGGGAATCTGAGCAGCCCAGAAGAAACTATCAAAAGATACTGATAGAAAACACAAAAGACATTTGGTGCTCACTCCACCTTTATTACTCTAGGACAAGGTCACCAACCAACAATCAGATTTTTAGCCCTGTGCTCCTAAATAATAAAGGCAAAGCAAGGATCACTAGACATTTGTTCTACTTTCTAGGGTATTTCTTTGGCTTTTTATTTTAACTTTTATATTGGCTTATAATTTTTTTGTTGTCATAGTTTATTTTCAGAGTGCTCTTTGCTTTTTGACTTTTTTTTTTTAATTTTTTTTTTTAATGTTTATTTTTGAGACAGAGCATGAACGGGGCGGGGGGGGGGGGATGTGTAGAGAAAGGGAGACACAGAATCCGAAGCAGGCTCCAGGCTCCGAGCCATCAGCCCAGAGCCCGACGCGGGGCTCGAACTCACAGACCGTGAGATCGTGACCTGAGTTGAAGTCGGACTCTTAACCGACTGAGCCACCCAGGCGCCCCTTGACTTTTCTTTTTTAAAGTAACCCATTCTTATCTCACAGATTCTATGTTATTGTCTCTATTGATACAGATTCCTTTTTTTTTTTTTTTTTTCCCTGTTCATTTTGGTCTTTGCCTTTCAGGTTGAAGGGCTGCCTAGTGAGCTGCCAGAAGGTTAGGTAGAAGGGTCTGGGAGCAAAGTCCCCAAGGAGAGGACAGGAATTTAGACAGAAGGACACAGAGGAAGAGGCCACTTATTAGCTCCAGGGAAAACTAAAAGTTGTTTGAGAAAGGAAAGGCAATTAATTAAACTGTTTCATAGGGCTCACTGGTGACTAGCATTTACAGCATCAAAACAAAGTAAACCCGAAGTATTGATGGAGGGAGGGTAAGTTAAATATGTGTGGGAGTCTTTAACAGGTGTGATACATTCACCTCCCTCCTTGGAAATCCACAAATAATGCCTGTAAGTCAAGAAGTGGCAATGTGATCCCAATGTGAGCAATATAGAGGCAAATATCAGAAGAGACAGCTCAGGGACTAACATGAGAATGGAATGAAGGACAGCGGAGGAACCCAGGAGACTGCTGCTTTTCTAAAGTTCTAGAGAATTATATTTGACTTTTAAAATTATGTGTGTAACTTGTAAAAATTAAATTAAAAGAGTGGAATGGGAATTAGAAGGGCCAATGGGAGCATGATGAAGGGGGTTCTGCCCACTCCGTGAATTAAGCAGCCTAGTAGACCTCTTTGTGACTACATTAACCTGGTAAAAAGCCATGTCACTCAAGAGACAGGATACAACATGAAGTATTAATTTGTGGCAGACTGATAGCTGAGACATCAAATAGCATATTCACTCCTCTCAGCCACCACAAAAAAAAAAAAAAACAAAACAAAACCTGCGAACAGGGTTAGACTGTTAGCAGACTCCCTAGCATGTCATTTCAAAGAACTTCTGGTCTCTGGTGGA
Source organism: Panthera onca (assembly GCF_046562875.1). Classification (NCBI taxonomy): domain Eukaryota; kingdom Metazoa; phylum Chordata; class Mammalia; order Carnivora; family Felidae; genus Panthera; species Panthera onca. Next base: position 128,647,106 of record NC_138347.1, on the reverse strand, counting down.
TGGGAGACAAAACAGTCTGGAAAGTATGCGCAAACTCGAACTGCTTTTACTGTGTGTGTGTGTCTGTGTGTGTCTGTGTTTGCACACAAGCATAAGTCCTTTCCACCTATATATATATATATATTTTTTTTTTCCAAATGTCTATTTATTTTTGACTGGGGGGAGCGTGAGAGGGGGAGGGGCAGAGAGAGAGGGGAACAGAGGATCCGAAGCAGATTCCGTACTGACAGCAGTGAGGATCTGAAGTAGGGTCTGTGCTGACAGCAGTGAGCCTGATGCAAGGCTTGAACTCAGGAACCCTGAGATCATGACCTGAGCCAAAGTTGGACGCTTAACCGACTGAACCACCTAGGTGCCCCCCCTTCCACGTATGTGAAAGGAGATTTGTGCTGTGGAGAACAGAGATGGAGGGGCAGAACTAGAGAGGAAGAACCAGAGTAGTAAGTGGTCGGACATTCCTCTCAGCATGAGTTCTCTGGAGAGGAGAAAGGGAGAGGGAAGAAGGAGCAGTGCCCTTGAGGGAGAGGGATTGTAACAGGAAGGAGGACGTATGGGTTCAGTTTTCCCGCTGCAGTTGCTCAATTGGGTCTTGCCCCTTCTGATAATAGGAAGCAAGAGGGGTAATGGCATAGTCCATGTGGACACGAGTGGGCCCCAGTTCTTCACAAGACCAAGTATGGCTTGGAGAGCTTCTATGAGCTTGTACTGAGCCACAAGTTAGCTTAGAGTGCATGACAAGCTAGGCTGGCAGGGTGTGGGGAGTGAACTCGGCTCGTCCCAGGAGGTAAGAGGGACGGGCCTGATCCATGGGATGGAATTGAACGTGCCACCTCTGTCAGCGTTGTCATCTCTGAGAGAGCATCACAACCACACGATGTCAGTGTTGACAAAAGCATGGATCCCAGAATCATAGAGACCCAAAAAGGGACCCAGTTGTCCCTCTGCTTGGTGACTAGGCTGATGAGTTCTCAGATTATGCTGGAACAGGGAGGAATGCAGAGGAAGTTAAAATGGAGCTCTGAGCTCCAGTGTGGTAATTATCCCAAATGTGGTCAAGAAATCTTAGGATGGGACTGGCTGCACCAGGATCAGATTGTCCTCTGGAGGCTAGGACAGAGCCACAGCGTCAGAAATTCAAGCCAGGTCAAGAAATGAGTGAGGTTCCAATTTGCACACTTGAGTTTTGTTTTTTTTTAATTATTTTTAATGTTTATTTTTGAGAGAGAGACAGAACACGAGCGGGGAGGGGCAGAGAGAGGGAGACACAGAATCTGAAGCAGGCTCCAGGCTTTGAGCTGTCAGCACAGAGCCTGACGCGGGACTCGAAATCATGATCTGTGAGATCATGACCTGAGTGCAGTCGGTTGCCCAACCGAGCCACCCAGGCGCCCTGCACACTTGAGTTTTATTAACAGCCATAACTGGCTATTATTTCTGCTATACCTGTTAGTATCTTTTTATGTGAGAAGGCACAGAGGCCTGAAAACCTAGTTGTCCTAATAGTTGAAGAGCTGTTGTTTATTGAGTGCAGTGCTAAGGGCCAAGTGCTTTATACCCAGAACCTCATTAAATCGTCATACACCCAGGGATGTAGCCCCATTATAATCTCCATTTTACAGGTAAAGGAGCTGGGATTTAAATAGATAAAGTAATTTGAAACTACTATCAAAGTAGGTAGTAAATGGCAGAGCCAGAATTCAGACTCAGTCTGGACTAATTCCAAAACCTGTGCTGACACTGAAGAATAACATGTTTAAACGGCACTCAGCCACAGAGCCTGGTTTTCTAGAAAGGAGATAGTGTCTGGACATCAGTGAGTGAGTGCACACATTCACTTTCTGGGGGTCTGTTAGCACTCCAGGAAGGTATGGTTGATGATGTGGAATGGCTGCCAGGGGAAAGCCCTGATGTGCAGCTAGGTGCTCTAACCTGGTAACTGTAGCAGAGGCAAGTATTGAACAAGAACCCTGAAAGTCTTCAAGCCTCAGGCATGCTTTTTCCAAAAGTGATTTTGAAACAGTTGAGGAATTTCTTAAATTTGGAATGTGTTCAATAAATGTCTGTTAAGTGAGGCATTCAGTTCAAGTTCTTTAAACCTGTGCCAAAGAGCCATCAACTTAGATCACAAAAGATCATAACATTGAAAGCTCTCTGTTCTGGCAAGCTTCATCAAGCCCGTGCATTTCCCTAGTAAATGCTTCCACATCTGTCCTCTCTTTCTCAGGTCCCGGCACTGCCTTGTGCCTTTATCACATCCAACCTATGCCACTGCAATAGCTTCATCCGTTCAGCAGGTGTGGCTTGAACACTACTCTGGGTCAGGCAGCAGGTGCAGTGCTGAGGACCAGAGATGAGGAAAATGTGGTTCCTGCCCTCAAGAAGCTCCTAGACTCAGAGGAGGATGAGCATCTGTGGCACGGGCTGCCACTGCCCACCCTGAATCCCCTTCTTCCTTAATGATAGCACTACTATTCCATATGGCTGCCCAGCTGCACCATACTTCCCCAGCCCCCCTTGGGCTTAGGTGAGGTCATGTGACCAAGTTCTTGACAAAGACATGTGAAGAAAGTGATACATGCCACTTCTAGGTTGGGAATGTCAGGCCTGCCTCCTCTACCTCTCTTCCTTCTCCCAGACTTGCTGGAGCCTGAATTTGCAGGTGACCAAGTTTCTATCATGCAAGTTAGTGACATAGGGGAGAACAGAGCAATGACTTTGAAGGACCCGTGTCCTTGAATGACCATGAGGGGCAGACCTCCTCTGAAAACTGCTAACACGAGCAAGAAAAAGAAATATCCACATGATTTAAGCCACTGTATTTTGGGAACTCTTTGTTATAGACACTTACCTTTAGCCTAATCATAACAGGAGTATTAAAAAAAAGAGTCCAAAGAATTCCTGGTGCTATGACAAAAGTAGAAAAATCAGTTCAAGTAAGGCAGAAGGTAGGAAAATGGGAGAAAGCATAGGAGGTTTCCTGGGAGACAGCACCCTTGCCCTGAATCTTGAAAGGTGAGTGTTTTCAGCAAATCTACTCACATTTCCCATTTACCCTTCTTTCTTTTGATTTGCCATTTTGGTCCACATTACTTCTTTCAGATATATATTCTCTTTTATCCCTACTCTCCACCTGTTAAAAGCCTACACAGGATTCAAGACTCAGGTTAAATCTCATTTTCTCCAGGGAAGGCTTCCTTGATCAGCTCCCCACAAGTGATATCTTCCTCTTCCAAAATCCTGTAGCACTTAGTCTTTATTATTTATTGATCACACATTTTATATCTTCTCTACCAATATCTGACACTTTTCGGTAGCCCTCCCAGCATTTGTCACACTGCCTAGACTTGTTCTGGGTTCCCCAAGGGTATAGATATACCCTAAATTTCTATGGTTTTGTAACAAACCTACCTCTAAACTTAGTGGATTAAAACAACTATTTTTATTGCTTGCACTGCTTTAAGAGTTGGCTGGTCTCAGTTGAACGGTTCTCACTTATGGCCTTGAATCCTGTTGCATTCAGATAACAGCTGGGGTTGGAGTTAGCTGAAGGCCTGACTGGGCTAGATGTTCAGGATGGCTCACTCCTGTGGCTTGCAGCTGATGCTACCTGGGAACTCAGCAGGTCCTATTAACCAGAGCGCCTACATTTGGCTTCTCCACATGACACGGGCTTACATAATTATAGCTGGATTCCCAGAGAGTCATCAATTAAAAAGCTTGTGACTTAGCCACAAGAGACCTAGAATATCACTCTCATCACATTGTATTGGTAAAAGCAAGTCACTAAGGCTAGCCCAGGCAGGGGAATTAGACTCTACCTCTTGATGTGAGAAGCAGTAGGTACATTCAAGGAGATAGGGAATTAATGACAGTCATCTTCAGAGACTATCTTACCAAACCATGTAAACATGGAATCTGGAGTGATGGTCACTCCCACATCAAAACAAGTTGCCATCCTGCATTTCCTCATCTACAAACCAGAGCCCCAGGGTGACAGTGCTTCCCCTTCTCCGAGTCAGCCACTAGAATTCATTGTTAGTCTGGCATTAACCTGGGATGGGTGAGACATTCAAATGCCAAGATGTCCACCAAAATCTGGATGGCTCAGTGTTTGTGAGCCAAGAGGTTTCCAGGAGAGGATGGAAGAGGTCATGGAGAGAAAATGTCTCTGGATTAGAGATAAAATGTTTGTTTATTTGTGTTTCTTCTGAAAATCATTTGCCACCCATCTTTGCCCAACCACCCCTAATGTGGGGGTAAAGGACAAGGATTACAGCAGAGCTAAACTTGAGAAAGGGTTGCACGATGCTTACCTTGGAGAAAGACTTTTAGCTAAGCCCTTAGCCACCCACTTGAGTTGAATTTAGGGCCCAGCACAACCGCTTTCTTGTATAGCCTCTGGCTACAGGAGGAGGAGACCATTCTCTCACAAGCTACCACCAGCCACACTAGCCTTTGAACTTTGTGGTAGACAAACAATGGCCTCCCAAAAGTATCCATGTCCTTAATCCCCAGAAACTGTGAATATGTTATATTATATGGCAAAGGGGAAATAAATTTGCAGAGGGCAGATGCTCATCAGCTGACTTGAAGAGAGGAAGAATATCCTGGATGATCAGGGCAGGGCCAGTGTATTTAAAAGTCTCCTTAAATGTGGAAGAGAGAGGCAGCAGAACAGCCAGAGCCATATAAGGAGATACAGCAATGAAAGCAGAAGTTGGAGTGATGTGCTCACTGGCTCTGAAGGTGGCAGAGGGCCAAGAACCAAGGAATGTGGCAGCCTCTAGAAGCTAGAAAAGGCAAAAGCCAGATTCTCTTCTAGACCCTCTAGAAAGGGACACAGCCTTGCTGACACTCTGAGACCCATTTGGGACTTACGAACTACAGAAGTGAAGATAGTAAATTTGCGTTGTCATAAGCCACAAAGTTTGTGGTAAGTTGTTATAGCAACAATAGGAAACTAATACAAACTCAAAGGGCCTCAGTGATTAAAATGGGAGTCCTGTCACAGGGGACAGTGGGCCCATACACCACTTTGACTGATAATATTCAAGAGCAGCAAATCTCTGGTCAGGACCAGTCAGGACTGCTAGGATGAGGGGTGGAGAGGAAGGTGGCCAAAGCTGATAGCAGGCCTTCCTGAGAAAGTGAGGAAGAAGAGGGGGCAGTGAGGGTCCAGTGGCCAGAGGAGGCCATTTTATGAAAGAGACCACTTCTCTTCCCAAGAGGAGGGACTGGGAGAGATTGCTGTGTTGGGTGGCATAATTTCCCCTTCACTGCCCCTTTTGGAAGGACATTCAGTAAAAGCTGTCTCACCCTACAAGCTTTTGGAGATGGATTTGATTTGTGTGTGTTCTGGATGTACCTCTGAGTGAAGTGTGGTCACAGAGCAGCCGAAGTTGCTCATTAAATGAATATTGCATTTCCTTGTCTAAAGTACAGAAATTTATGCCAATCCGAGCAGTCCTTGCCCATAGTCTGAGAAGGAAACTTTTAAAGAGCCATCAGGGTACAACAAGCAGGAGCCAGAGAGGTGGTCATATTTTATAGTTCAGTTCTCTTGAAATGGGGAGCAAACTTCTCTCTAATCCTTCACCATCAAGAAGAACATACTATATAGTGTCTTGGGTTTGGAATTCAAAACTCAAAATAAGTTTCTTTACCTTTCAGGTCAGGCAGTTTCTCCCTCTAAGGTTAGTTAAAAATAAATAGATAAGATGGGAGTCTCTGTCTCTCTCTCTCTCTCTCTCAAAATAAATAAAAATAAACATTTAAAAAAATAAATGGATAAGAAAGATGAGGTCTGTGGCTTTTTAATAGGCGTTTATTGTCCCCTCCTCTCTGCACCTACCTTCACTGGAAAACAGGGATGGGCGGGGGAGATGCCACCTCTGCTGCTTCTGTTGGTGAGGGAAGCAGCCCCCCATGGGTGATTGGAGCTATCAGGGACAGTTCTGGCTTTACCCTTGTGAGAAGGTGAGGGGACAACGGTTGCACTGCTCATAAATTCTGAGGAGGAAAGTGCTGCTCAGGTTGCTCCATCTCAAGGCTGCTCTAAGGGTTTGTCCACTCAGGGCACTCACTGTGTGGGTGGTGGTAGCAAGATCCCCAGTGTCAGCTGGCAGATGTGCCCAGGGGAGGGTCTCAATTCCCCTCACCCCTCACAGTCCCTGAGATCCCTGCCTTAAGAAATGACTCTTGGGGCACCTGGGTGGCTCAGTTCGTTGAGCATCTGACTCATTTGACTCATTTGACTCTGAGCATTTGGCTCAAGTCATGATTCCAGGGTCATGGAATCAGGCCATGGAGCCCACTTAAGATTCTCTCTCTCCCTCAAAAAAAAAAAAAAAAAAAAGATTCTCTCTCTCCCTCTTACCCGTCTCTCCCGCTCTCACTTTCTCTCTTCAAAAACAAAGATTCTTGGCTTAAAAACTCAGCCCCTGATTTAGACTTAACATTTTTTGCTAATGTCCTCCTCTGCCGTTGTCACAGCTGGTTAAAAGATAATATATAAAAATACATGCAAAATGTAGAACAAATTACTTCCTTTTTACAGTCTTCTCACAAAATAATGAAATCAATCTCCACAGCTTCCTGAACCAGAGCTGTACTTAATACAAAATACCATAGGTAGATAGCAGAGCTGAGGGTTGTGGATTATGCCCCAACTTGATTCTTCCAAGCCTCTCTATTCTCCATCCTTCAAGAATTGCTCAAATGCATTATCAGATTCACTGTCTTCATTTCCTTGCCTCCCTCTCAAGCTCATTTGCCAATTCATTCCAATCTGGCTTTGGTCTCCCTACTCAATGGAAACTGCCCTCGTCTTGGTTGCCCATTACCACACCCAATGGGTTAGTTTTCTCAGTTTACTTCACTTGCCGGCAGCATTTCACACAGTTCTTCCTTAGGAAATGCTTTCTCTGCTTTCTTCCTACCTCACTAATGGCTACTTCTCAGGTTCATTTGCTGGCTCTCCCTTCTTACCTGACCTTTAAGTGTTGGTGGCCCCAAGAGCTCATATCTATGCCCACTCCAGTTTTCTTTTTACACAGTTTTCGTAAGTGATCTCATCCAAATTTGTATCTCTTGCTCATCTCTTTCCACCTGAGGTCCAGATTTATCTTTGTGAGTACCTTTTTCAGCTCTATTTGTGTCTTTAATATGCAGCTCACACTTAATATTGTTCAAAGCCAGACTTGGTTTCCCTTGAATGCTGTTCCTCCCCACTATTGTTCACCTCAGTTAAAGGTACCCTTGTTTACCGTTACTGAAGCTGAATCTGATCTCCTGCATTTCACTCCACACCTCTTTCAAAGCCGTTAGCAAGTCCCATCTTTTCCTTCTTGAAACATATCCTGAATTCCCTCTACTCTCCAGTTTCAGCAACTCCTTGGAAAGCTCCCTGACTCCCCACCCTGCTTCAACCATTTACCACTATCCACAAGCTCATACACACACACACTTTCTCCCGATCTCTCTCTCCTCACTCCCTAGTGATTCTCTACCACCCTTACCTTTATAGCGTTCATCCCATTCTGCTATTGCATTGCTTACCTCTTGACTGCTTTGTTTACATTCAGTCTGCCTCAGGGCCAGGACTAGTATGAACTGAGTGAGGGAGGCACTTGCCTTGGATCCAAAATTTAAGGAAAACTCCATAATCAAGATAAGTAATATTTTAATGCAATATTTTAGAAAATCAGAATGCAAAAGATTCATGAAGAGCAAAGCGAATCCCAGCATCACATAGTTTATAATTCCTTAATATCCTTTCATATCTGGTTCATGTTCCCTTTTCCTTGTTTGCCTTACAATGTCTTTTACAGATAGCTTGTTTGAATTGATTTCCAAATAGGGTTCATGTGATGGTTAATGTTGTGTATCAACTTGTTTGGGTTAGGGGATGCCCAGATGGCTGGTAAACATTATTTTTGGCTGCATCTGTGAGGTTGTCTCCAGAAGACATTAGCATTTAAATCAGTAGACTAAGAAGGTCACCACCCTCACCAATTCAGGGTGGGCATCATCCAATCCACTGAGGACTTGCATAGAACAAAAAGATAGAGGAGGGGCAAATTTGCTCTCTCTGCTTAGTCTGAGACTTCTGTCTTACCCTGCCCTCAGACAGTGTTGCTTATGGCTCTAGGGCATTCAGACTTTTACTGCAACTTACACCATTGGCCCCTCCCAATTCTCAGGCCTTTGGGCTCAGACTGAATTACATCACCAGTTTTCCTGGGTCTCCAAATGTCAGGCACAGATCATGGAACTTGTCAGTCTCCATAACCCTGTGAACCAGTGCCTATAATAAAACGTCTCTTATGTATATCCTATTGGTTCTGTTTCTCTGGAGAACGCTAATAGAGTCCACACATCTGTGGGGTTGATGTATCTCCTAATTTTATTTTTCCACTCCTTCAAACCATTTGTGTTTTGAAGAAATCAAGTCACCTATATGTAGAGTTTCCTACATATCCTCTGTATTTCCTGTAAACTTGTAGTTGGGACTTAATTTCAAGTTCAGGTCTTTTTCTTTTCCTTTTTTTTTTTTTTTTTTTGTTATTGTTGTTTTAGCAATAATAGTGTATAGACAATGTTGGAGATTTCTAATTGCATCACATCAAAAGACATGTAATGCCTCTCTTTTTGTGATGTTAAGATTAATCAGTGGATGGAAGCACCTGCCTAGCTCAGTCAGTGGAGCATGTGACTCTCGATCTCAGTTGTGAGTTCAAGCCTAGTGCTGGGTGTAGAGATTACTCAAAAATAAAAATCTTTAAAAAAAAAAAAGATCGAGGGGCGCCTGGGTGGCTCAGTCGGCTAAGCGTCCAACTTCAGCTCAGGTCACGATCTCACAGTCCGTGGGTTCGAGCCCCGCATCAGGCTCTGTGTGGACAGCTCAGAGCCTGGAGCCTGTTTCAGATTCTGTGGCTCCCTCTCTCTCTGACCCTCCCCGTTCATGCTCTATCTCTCTCTGTCTCAAAAATAAAATAAAAACGTTAAAAAAAAAAAAAAAAAAAAAAGATCGATCAGTGGATGAAATGTTGTGGTGTATGGGATTTACTTCAAAGTACCCAGTATGGTGATGGAGTGAAGGGACTTGGGTGCTGTTATGAATGAAACAGGATTGGCCATGAGCTGGTAATTGTTAATGACTGAGTGATGGGCATATGGAATTCAGTCTATTATTCTCTATACTTTTTATATGTTTAAAATTGTACATAATAAAAAAAGGAAGAAAAAGTTAATAAAGTTGTTTTTAAAAATTTGATTACTAAGTTCAGATATTATCATTGGTTATAAATTTCTCCCTTAGCTTTCCACTTTATGGTTTTAGCAGTTGATGAGCATTGGTCACAATCCAATTATTTCATTAGTACAAATCTGTGATATTCTAATTCTATCATCCCTTGTATTAGTTAACAGTTTCTGCATAACAAATCACTCCAAACTTTAGGAGCTTAAAACAATGAGCATTTATTATCTCATAGCTTCTGTGGGTCAGGAATCTGGATAATTCTGGTTCAGAGTCTCTCATGACACTGCAGTCAGTCTGCTAATTGAGCCTCCAGTCATCTGGGGCTGGAGGAGCTACCTCCCATTCACTCTCATGGTTGCTGGCAGGCCTTAATTCCTACTGGCTTTTAACTGGATAACTCGTTTCCTCACCTAATGAGGTTCTCCATAGACTACTTAAAGGTCTCACAATATGACAGCTGCCCCAGAGTGAGTAATGAGAGAGAGGGAGAAAGAAAGAGACAGAGAGAGAGAGAGGGAGAAAAGGAGAGAGATAAGTGAATGTGAGAACAAGATTGAAATCAAAGTCTTTTACAATCTAATCACAGAAATGACGAGCCATCATTTCTATGTGCTGTTGGTCAAACAGGTCAGCCCTAATACAATGTGGGAGGGGACTACACAGGGTCTGAATACCAGGAGGAGGGATCATTGGGGGCCATCTTGAAGGCTGGCTACCATATTCCTTTGCATGTGTTAGCTGGAAATCTATAATGCAGAACTCTCCTTCATCAACTACTTAGTTACTCTGAAATACAGTTTGTATAAAAGAAGCAAAATAAATTCTTTATTCTTTTCTTTTCCTTACCACTTTTCAAAATAATGTGTTGATACCCTAGCATCCACTTGCCCGACCAACAAATTATTTTTAATATCATTATGAACTCATGATTTTAATATGTTTACTCTGTTTTAATCAAGTATACATATATGTCATTATTATTTTATTTTTTGTTTGTTTATTTTTAATATTCAAATGGTTCCATCTTTGATTAGTGGACAGTCCTTCCTGTTGGCTGTTGTGTCCTTTTGGCACAGTAGTCTCTGATAGTAGTCTCTTGTTTTCTGGTACACAAGATCTTCCAGGCTTATCTTGTAATTTAGTACCCTAGCTGTTTCTCCAAAGAGCCCTGGTTCCTTTTAGTTTTTGGTTTATTCTTCCATTTTTTCCTTTTTAAAAAATACCATGTATATATGTGTGTATATATGTATATGTATATATATGTATATGTATGTATATATATAAACACACACACACATACACATATATATATATACCCATATTTATCCTGCCTCTTTCCTAAAGTAAAGGTAGAATACTATACATACTGTTCTACACATTGCTTTTTTTCACTTAACAATATATCCCAGAGATCACTTCATAACAATATATTTATATTTCTGATTACTTTTTTACAATTGCATAGTATTCCTTTGTGTGGATGTACCCAGTCCCCTATTGATGGACAGGTAACATATTTGTAAGCTTTGAAATGAAAACAAAAAAGAAAGAAAAAAAAGAAAAAGAGGAAACCACAAAGGAAAAGACTAATGACTTTGAATAAAAAAATGTTTAACTTCTGTACCACAACAAAAACAATGAAAATAAAATAACCAAAATAAAAAGGGAAATAGACCAGAACAGGCGTGGTGCGGTGGAGGCTCCAAGATGTAACTACCAAGGCCAGAAGACTAACATCTTTGTTATATGAAGAACTTATAAAAAATGTTTTGAATAAATAAATAAACCAACATCTGTGCTAACGAATCATACAAGTGAAAAAATTGCTAGAAACAAATGCAGCAAAAGATTAAAGCCTGTGGTATTCTCAGAAATGCAAATTAAAACCAGGAAAAAGTATGATTTTTGTCCATCACAGTGGTAAAATTTACAACAATGATTATTCCTAATCCTGGTGACAGTGCAAGGAACTGATATTACTGTGGATAGTGTTTGTCTACCATATAAATCTTGGAAGTAATTTGTCAACTTGAATTAAGAGCCATAAAAAGGATTTTAATACTTAGACCCAGTTATCCCACATCTGGGAATTTATCCTAGGGAAAGAATCTAAAAGAAGAAAGAAGCTCTTCTTGGTGATGTCAGCTGAGTGTTACCGACATCTGAGGGGGTTCTGCATGACCTGGCCCTGAGTCTATAATGCTACAGGTGGGTGGCATTAGGGGATAACCCTCTCCACAAGTATGTGTTTGTGTCAGTTGATGTCAGCTTTGGCATTTTGGTTGAAGAATGAGTAAGCATTCCCTAGGGAGACTAAAGATGAGGACTGTAGGGGATCAGAGGATTTGAGTCTCCACCACCATAAGACTGGCTGCCTCATTGGTTTTGAAGCTTTATGGGAGAAGTAGAAGGAGAAGAATTAACAAAGTACTGAGACTCCACGTCCAAGCAATGCAGCTTCGGGGCCTAAATGGTTGAAGGCTATACAGAGCAAGGAGAGGAATATCCTATGCTCTCTGCTCTGCCACAGACCAGCAGACTGTCAAGGAACAGAGTTCTTAGCAGTGTTCCACATGGCTCCTGGCAGCAAAGGTGGTATGTCCCCAGATGCATGTCAGGCATAGTGCCTCACATACAGCAAGTACTCAGTGTATATTCGTGAATGAGTAGAAGAATTTGAGTCACCCATCTGAAGACTCTGGGAAGGAGCTGGGGCTGATCTGATTGGGTGAGGATGAGAGCTGAGGTGGTGCATGAGTAGGTGGAGGCCCAGATCTGACAATATGGTGGTATCAGTGCCAACGGGGCCACAACTATGAGCATAGTGAAACTGAGAAGTTCCACTTATATTTATAATATTAAAACATTGGGAACAATCTAAATGTCTAATCCTAAATTATGGAACGTACAATTAATGAAAAGTTATGCAAACATAAAAGTTGAAAAGATGGCTCACCAGTACTCTCCATTTTCTTCTTCCTGGACACATGGAAAATGACATTTCCCAGGCCTCCCCACACTCTGCCTTGCCTTAAGATATGGCGTCACGATTAGCAAGCGATAAATGTTCTTCTGGGCTCAAGCCTTTAAGAGCCCATGCATGATTCTCCATCACAATCAAAGAGAAGACTGTGTGTTCAGATGGAGGTGCCTTCATATGTAAGTTACCACATGGCGGATAGCTGCATGAGTCACTAAGGTCCATAGGGGACATTGGGCAAATAAGGAATAAACCCTTACTGTATTAAGTTTATGAGATTTGGGGGTTGTCTGATACTGAAGCATAACCTGTCCTATACCTAAGAGGCAACATAGAAAATATTTCAAAACACAATATTTAGAGAATGCAAACTGACTTATAAGTATAGACAAAGCAAGATGTTTCAGTTACCATTCTGAGGTTGTGAGTATTTCTTTGCATTTTTTCTTTACTCCCAAACTTTTTTTTTAATTGTTGCTGTACTGCCTTTATAACTCAAAATACAATAGTGTGAGGGAAGGAGGAAAAGAGGGAGAAAGGAAAAGGAATTGGGATGCCCCTGCTCTCATTTCTTATGCTCTTGTTTCTGAGCCCCAGGGTCCTGCTGGCTTCCTCTGAACCATCCAGCAGCCCTAAACAGACAGCTTTTATACAATGACAGCTGTGTGGGAGCACCGTGAAAGCTCACATACATTATGCTCACACAAAAGTCTATAAAGTGGCCACTACAGTGATCATTTTACAGGTGTGGAAATTATGTAAGGCATTCAGTAAGTAAATTCAGCAAGGTTTTCGCTTGCTCAAGGTTACGTAGCAAGTTAGTGGCAGATCCAGAATTCAAACCCAGGGCAGCCTTCCTTGTAACCAGCCTGTTCAGCTCAACAACGTTTTGGAAGTTTCCTGTATCTTTCTGCTTTGAAAGTCCACTACACTTTTTTCCCTACCTCCCACGTGATAACATGCTATTTCCTGAGCAGAGCTAACTTTTACCTAATGTTTGTATCTTAGCCTGTTTATTAACAACAAAGAGGCAGCAGTAATGGTTTCCCATGTATGTGGTATGGTTGCAGAGACCCGTGTGGGACCGATTGTGTTCTTCCTCTTCCCCAGGCCCAGTCAAAGGAAGTGTGATGTGATGACGCACCAGGTAGAGGCAAACAGAGCTGCTGAAGTGTCAGTAATGCCTCTAATGAGCTCTGTGACCTTAGGCAATTCTCTTGACATTTCTGGGCCTCTGGTTTCTCCTTTATAAAAATGTCATAATCTCTGCCTACCTCTTGTGAAGTCCACATAGAAGGAAAAGCTCTTTAAAAAGTGTCAGTGCCAGAGAAATGAAAGATAATGTCATTATTTTCCATAGCAATTATGGGATCAGGACATGGAGAGGGAAGCACAGTTGGTGCCTGCATTAACTAGAAAACCGTCGTATTTCCTCACTGCTCTCTGGTCTGGTTCAGGTGCTTAGAGCTGGCTCAGATTTGATCTCTTCCTCTTGTATAGCCAGGGCTCTCCCTGAGCTCCGAGAGGTGAAGTGGATGGGGAGAGGAATATCTGTGTCTGAACAGACCCCTAACCCACTTATGCTTCTCTTCCCCTTCCCCAAGACTGTGCCTAGGAAGAAACAGCTACTTCTTACCAAATAGCTGTATGCTCTCACATATTTCTTAGCCCCCCCTGCAATTATGTGGAGCCATGTGACCAATTTCAGACAAAGGATTGTGGGTGGAAGCCCCCCACTTCTAAGCTGATACACTTAACCAGCATGTGTTCCTTCATCTCTTTCTTCTCCTGCTCTGAAGAGGGTGACCAGATGGCCCAGCTATAATTCAGAAGAGATTCCATTGGTCTGGTTCTCTGAGACTCAGTGTATAGTCGCTGCCAATTCATTGTGGACATGTGTTATGAGCAAGAGCATATAGACTAGAGAATGGGTGCTTCTCTGCAGAGAATCTGAGTATGGGAAAGGACACAAGAAAGAGGTTTCATGGCATTTGCTCTTGGCCATGAGAGCCTCTGAATCACTCCTCTTCACACTTGGCACACTAAGAAAATAAAGTGAGTTTTTAGAAATATTACTCATTCATTAAAAATATTAAAAACATAAGTGGCACAGAGACATAGAGAGAGAGGGAAGGAGCAGGGACAGAGAGTAAGAGAGGAAGCAAGGGTGAGCTGAGCCAATCAGATTATCCCAGTCTTTTGATGGTGCCCCTGAAAAGTCCTGATGAGATGTGGGAAGGCAGCCAAAGGGGGCCTTGAGCAAGATAAGTGAGTGGGGAAAGATTAGAGCAAGCCTGCAGAGAAAGAAAAACAAAACCCCTTTGTTTCTGGGCTTTCTTGGCTGTGCTTCCTGCCCTTGGTTTCATCATTGGTTCAACAAATATTTATTGATGTGCCAAGCAGGGTTCTGGGGTTGGATATTCAGCTTGAACAAAACACAATGCCTGCCCTCATGGGCCATATGTTTTATTGGGGAGCTGGAGAACAAAGCAACAAATATGTATATATGTGGAATGTTAAAGATGACACGTGTGATGGAGAAAAGGTTGGGAAAGGTGACAGAGGATAGGATGGCTCTGTTATTTATTTATGTATGTATGTATGTATGTATTATGTTTTTTTATTTATTTTTGAGAGAGAGAGTGGGGGGAGGGTTGGTATAGAGGATCCAAAGCAGGCTCTGGGCTGACAACAGCCAGCCAATGTGGGGCTCGAACTCATGAGCTGTGAGATCATGACCTAAGCCCAAATCGGCCGCTTAACTGACTGAGCCACCCAGGCGCCCCTCCAGTTTTTATTTTTTAAATGTTTATTTTAGTTTTGAGAGGGGGGAGGGGCATAGAGAGGGTTTCATAGGATCTGAAGTGGGCTCTGTGCTGACAACAGAAAGCCCAATACGGGGCTCAAACTTACAAGCCCTGAGATCATGACCTGAGCTGAAGTCAGACACTTAACAGACTGAGCCACCCAGCACCCCAGGATGGCTCCAGTTTTTAAAGGGAAGTCAGAGAAGGCTTCACTGGGAAAGTAATCCCATCTGAACAAAAACCTAAAGTGAAGGAGCTAGCAATGAGGCTATAGGAGAGAAGTGCAAGACATAGCAAGAAACCAGTGTGGCTGGATTGAGGAGATTCAAGGCGAGGAGATTCAAGAAGTACTGGGGAAGGCAGATCAAGGTAAGGACTTTGCTCAGAGATAAGAAGCTATTGGTGGATTTTGAGCAGATGGATGCTATGAGATAATTTACATTTTATTTTATTCATTTTAATTGCAGTATAGTTAATATACAGTGTAGTATTTGTTTCAGTTATACAATATAATGATTCAACACTTACATACAACACCCTGTGCTTATCACAAGTGCCCTCCTTAATACCCATCACCTATTTAACTCATCCTCCCACCCCTCTCTCCTCTGGTACCCATCAGTTTGTTCTCTATAGTTAAGAGTCTGTTTTTTTGGTTTGTCTCTCTCTCTCTCTCTCTCTCTCTTTTCCCTTTGCTCATTTGTTTTGTTTCTTGAATTCCACATATGAGTGAAATCATATAGTATTTCTCTTTCTCTGGCTTATTTCACTTAGCATTATACTCTCTCTAGATCCATCCTTGTTGTTGCAAATGGCAAGATGTCATTCTTTTTTTATGGCTGAATAACATTCCATTATATTATATGTGGAATATATGTATTCTATTACACACACACACACACACACACACACAAAACCACCTCTTCTTTATCCATTCATTTATTGATGGACACTTGAGCTGCTTTCATATCTTGGCTATTGTAAATATGCTTCTATAAATATAGAGTGCATGTGTCCCTTTGAATTAGTGTGTTTCTATTTTTTAAGTAAATACCCAGTAATGCAACTAGTGGGTCACAGGGTAGTTCTATTTTTAACTTTTTGGGGAACCTCCATACTGTTTTCCAGTGTGGCTGTACCACTTTGCATTCCCACCAACAGTACACAAGGGTTCCTTTTCCTCCACATCCTCACCAACACCTGTTGTTTCTTGTGTTTTTTTAGGTTAGCCGTTCTCACAGGTGTGAAGTGATATCTCCCTGATATCTCATTGTAGTTTTGATTTGCATTTCCCTGATGATGAGTGATGTTGAGCATCTTTTCATGTGTCTGTTGGCCATCTGAGTGTTTTCTTTGGAGAAACGTTTGTTCATGTCTTCTGCCCATTTTAAAATTGGATTATTTGTTTTTGGGTGTTGAGTTGATTCAGTTCTTAAATATTTTGGGTACTAACCCTTTATTGCATATGTCATTTGCAAATATCTTCTCCCATTCAGTAGATTGCCTTTTAGTTTTGTTTTGTTAATGGCTTACCTTGTTGTATAGAAGCTTTTTATTTTGATATAGTCCCAATAGTTTATTTTTACTTTTTAAAAAAATGTTTACTTATTTTGAGAGAGAGAGAGAGCACATGAGCAGGGTAGAGGCACAGAGAAAGGGAGAGAGAAAATCCAAGCAGGCTCCACACTCTCAGCATAGAGCCTGATGCGGGGCTCTATCTCACAAACCTTGAGATCATGACCTAAGCCAAAATCAAGAGTTGGACACTTACCAGACTGAAGCACCTGGGTGTCCCTGTTTATTTTTACTTTTATTTCTCTTGCCTGAGAAGACCTACCTAGAAAAATTTTGCTGTGGCCAATGCCAGAGAAATTACTGTCTGTGCTCTCTTCTAGGATTGAGCTAATTTACATTTTTAAAGGATGACTGTGGTTGGTATGTGGATAGAATTGCCAGATTTTGCAAATAAAACTTAATCATATCCAGTTAAGTTTGCATTTCAGATAAATGAATAATTTTTAGTAGAAATATATCCTATATAGTATCTGTGACATCTTTATACTAAAAAATGATTTGTTGTTTGTCTGAAATGCAAATTTAATAGAATGTCCTGTATTTTATCTGGCACTCCTATACATGGAGCAAGATTAGGGCAAGAAGTGAAAGCTGGATCAGCTAGGGTATTGCAATAAATAGGCGACAGGTGACAGTGGTTCAGACCACGGGGGGTGGTAAGAAGTTGTTGGTTGGATTCTAGTATATAGGGTCCCTTGTGTATTCTCTCTCTCTCTCTCTCTCTCTCTCTCTCTCTCTCTTCTCTCTCTCTCTCTCTCTCTCTCTCTCTCTCTCTCAGGCCTTTTCTGTGGACTAGTTTGATTCATTTTGCAACCAAAACTTGGGAGGAAAAGGGGTGGTGATCACTGGGAGGATGTGGGCGGAAGTCTTTTGGCATAGGGGAAGGATGTGGCTTTTACCACAAGTTTCATACAGTTTTAGAGAATCCATGAGAATGGAATTAGTCACTCAAAGGTAGAAAGGAGCCAAAGGTCAGTGACAGTCCTGAAAGAGCTCCTTCCCTCCCAGCTCAGGGACATGGTGGTCAGCCCCTGAGGAGGTGGGAAAACACATTGACATGACACTTCTTTTTTGGTTTCTTCACCTTAGCTTGGCTCCAACAGACACCTCTTGGCTGGAAGAAAAGTAGGAGATTGCTTATGGGGCAATGGTGACAGTAAGTGGATCTTTATATTCAGTATTTTTGTTCTGTACTCAGATCTCTTGTTATGAGCCAATATGCTGAGGACAGTCTTAGAGAGCAGGGCCAACTTCTGGATTGTTGCAGTTGGGGGCAGGGAGAGCCTTTGCAATGTGTGCTAAGTGCTAGATGTGTTACTCACAACAAGCCAATCCAGACATTATCACTTTCTTTTCATGGTGTGGAACTGGTGCAAAAAACTTTAGCCACCTCTCCACGGGTGCTTTGCAGGACTCCCTGATTTTCCATCATCATCACTGGTCGAGTTCAACAAAAATCACTTCAGTGCTAATGAACTGAGAGCCTGAGAGGAGAAGATAGAGCAGCTGTACAGTGTCTATTCCGTGAAAAGTTGAAGACCAAGTGTTTGGTCAACGGAGACCCACATAAATATAATCCCTACCAGCTGGCTTCCCTCCCTGCCTGCCTGCTGCTTCATTCCTTCAGTTGTTCAACAAAAGTACATTGAGCATTTTGTACATGCCAAGTTCTAGGCAAGGTCCAAGGATACGTTGGTGAACACAAACCCATCTGTGATGTTGAGGTTTGAAGGAAGAGGGTAGTGAATCAGGCCAGGGATGAGGGATGGGGAAGATGCTTCATGAGGAAAGCTAGTGCAAATGCTCTGTGGCAGGAGGAGTGTGGATAATACCAGGGGGAGAAAGAAGGCTGGAGGGGAGACACGCAGATGAAGGATAAATACTGTGTGAGAGTGTCTGGCAGGTCATGATTAAGGACTTCAGTTTTTATCCCAGAGCCAGGAGATGCCATGGAAGTGCTTTAAGCAGGACTCATGACATGATCAGGTTTGCATTTTGAAAAGATAAAGCCCAAATGTCTGTCACTAGAGAACTGGTTAGATCAGTCAGAATACATCCATAGGGGGAATACCAGGGATCTGTTCAAAAGAACGAATATAATAGTATGATCCCTAAAATTCTTGTTTAAAAATATGAGGTACAAGGGCACCTGGGTGGCTCAGTTGGGTAAGTGTCCAACTTCAGCTCAGATCATGATCTTGTGGTTCCTGAGTTCGAGCTCTGTATCAGGCCTATGCTGATGGCTCGGAGCCTGGAGCCTGCTTCAGATTCTGTGTCTCCTTCCCTCCCCGCCCCTCCCCTGCTCATGCTCTGTCTCTCTCTCTCTCTCTCTCTCTCTCTCTCTCTCTCTCTCTCAAAAATAAATAAATATTAAAAAATTAAATAAATAAATATATATGGTACAGAACACTGTGCATTGTATACTGTTATAATTGATTCAGTTGTAAACAGTTGATTCTTGTTATCCATGGTAGTTCTGTTCTATAAAGTCACTACAAACATTGAATTAGCAGATACTAAACTATTGCTCCCAGGGGAAATTCAGGGTTAGGTGCCTGCCAGCCTCAGTCACAATATTTTCATCAAGTGATCAATGTAAGTATAACCTTATTTTATATGTGTTTCCTTTCAAAGACATTTTATCTAATATATATTGCTGATTTATAAAGACTGAACTCATGGCCAACAGCACTATGACTCACGCCTGAATGGAGCTCATCTGGCACATGTATTTTCTCCATGAGACACATCAGAGCCTTCTTGCTCTTAGGAGGACTAGACAGCATGTTAGCAACATGACTGGAGGCCATTTTAAACAGTGAAATCATCAACAAAAAGCACAAAAATGTGAAAAACGTGGCCTTGAAGAGACTGCACAAAGGACAGTTATTTATAGTATGGGAGCCAAAACCAGAGGCAGAACACCACCCTGTTTGACCTCAGCTGGGAATATGCATATTGGGCAACTCAAATTTTTCACATCTCTGCACACATGTCTAGATGACTGTGGATGTGCTTGAGTGTTGTTGTTGGGGTTAAAGTTTAGCAAGTAGATGAATTTGCAAATACAGAGACTGCAGATATGAACATCAGCTTTTTAGGGACAGTAATCTCAAACTTAGGCATATATTGCAAAAATAAAAATAATACAAGAATATTCATCAACACTTGACCCAGATTCACTTATTGGTAACATTGTACCCCATTTGCTTTATCACGTGTGCCCTCTGTTGCCCTCTCATGTACAAACAAACATACACACACACACACACACACACACACACACACACACACTTATTTTTTCCTAAATCATATGACAGTAAATTATATACATAATGGCTCTTTCTTTCTAAGTATGGCAGTAGGTATTTTCTAATTAGGGATTCTCTTACATAGCCACTTTACACTTACTCCAACTTTGATCAATTTAACACAAATACAGTGCTTTTATCTAATCTACCATCCTTCTTTATTCTGGAACACATTGACAGCCTTTCTTTGTGATATTGATGCTTCATAACCACCACTTTTCAAAAAAAAAAACAGTATTTTGGGTGTATCTGATGCTTCCTTATAGTCTGGTTATGTATTCTTCCCCAGAATGCTGCATAGATGGTGACGTATAATGTATTTGCTCTAAAGCACATATGAGTATCTGTTGGGGGGAAGCTAAAGAAACTGGTGACAAGGTTTGTCTTTGGAGAAGACAGCTGGGAATCGAGGAGTGAATGGGGAAGGGGAGTGACTTTTCATTGTATACACTTACATACCTTTTGAATTGTGTACTGGGTGTACATGTAATATCTTTTCAAAAACCAGATTATAAAAATCCTAGGTCAGTGGGTCTAGTATTATAACCCCCATTTTCCATATGAAGAAACAGGCCCAAAAAGGGTACGTGAGAAGCAGGAAGCCTCCACTCCTGGCCTGTGGGCCCTACATCAGGTGCCATGCCTGCTCTCAAACTGCTCCTCTGAAACTAGGCACGTGCAGCTTGCAGTAAGTGCCCAGAGGAGAACAGAGTGAGAGCAGGTGTCAGGGAAGGCTTCCTGCAAGAGGAGACACCTGAGCTGAGTGCAGAGCGGTGAGAAGTTAGCCTGGTAACCAAGGGTCCCAGGACTAGGGGATGGAAAGAGGGAAGGGGAAGCAGGAAGGAAGTGTATTTCAGAGGGAAAGTACCTTGGATCCAGGGTAGCAGGCTTGCAAGTGTGCACACCCCATCAGATCTGCAAAGAAAATTGGGATCTTCCCTAGTAGGCCCGCCCTATTGTGTAGTGGGGAAGCCTGGGCTTCCCTTTTAACAATAGACTGAACAGTCTCTTTTCACTCTGAGCGTTCAGTCTACTTGGAGTTGAACTCCCTCATGTGGTGGTTTCCATAGTCTTGGAAAACTCACTCATTCACTCTTTTTTTTTTTTTTTTTTAATGTTTACTTATTTTGAGAGAGAGAGTATGGGGAAGGAGCAGAGAGAAAGGCAGAAAGAGAGACAGAATCCGGAAGTAGGCTCCATGCTGTCAGCACAGAACCCAACACAGGGCTCGATTCCCCAAACACCAGATCATGACCTAAGCTGATATCAAGAGTCGGATGCCTAACTGACCCACGCAGGTGCCCCCGAAAACTCACTCTTTCTGAACTCTGTCCCTTTTCCTTCTTCTCTTCAAGATGTCACCTGGGTATCTGGGTAAATAAGGACCCTTACCATATCCACTGAAGTGGGGGGGCCCTCAGTACACTCAGATCCTGTGGACCTCTGCTGCTTTCTGTCAGGAGAGGGGCTTCAGCTTCTGGCAGTTGACTTGAGAGATGAGACTGGTCCCATATGGCACCCTAGGGTAGTGTGCTGCCAGGGCCAGCTACATAATTGTCAAGATTCAGGGTAAAATAAAAATGCAAGATCCCCTTGTTCAAAAAGCAGGAAAAAAGTACTACCAAAGGTACTAAAATAGTAAAGTTTTTCTTTTTCTTCTGAGGCCTGGGTCTTTATTTGCCATGGTGTTTTTTTATTTGCTATGTAATGTTATCTAAAGCAAAATTAAAGTTTTATACCATTACTATGAACTTTACCATTCATCTTTATATTGTGCAATGCCAGTGTTAAATTAAAATTTTTAAAGCATGTAACTCATATGCAAAATCACAGGAATTATATAACTTATATTTTATAAATTGCACATGCATTTGTATTTTACTCATACCAAACAGTGGAAACATCACATGAAACCAGCACTTTAATTTTACCTCTTGATGTGCTCACACCGTACCAACATTCTCTATCTTCACCTTACTTATTAGTAGCTATCTTCACCTTACTGATTAGTAGCGAGGGGCTGAATGTCAGAAGGAACTGTGGGTTGCCCTACCTTTTATCTGTTGTCGTAAAAGATTGACTAATCAGGGCGCCTGGGTGGCGCAGTCGGTTAAGTGTCCGACTTCAGCCAGGTCACGATCTCGCGGTCCGTGAGTTCGAGCCCCGCGTCAGGCTCTGGGCTGATGGCTCGGAGCCTGGAGCCTGTTTCCGATTCTGTGTCTCCCTCTCTCTCTGCCCCTCCCCCATTCATGCTCTGTCTCTCTGTCCCAAAAATAAATTAAAAAAAAAAAATAAAAATAAAAAAAAAAGAAAGATTGACTAATCTAGGGAAGTAACACAAGTAAGATAGGATACAATGATCCTTGGTCATTTGTGTTTCTTAGAATGCCACTCCCTTCTTTCTGCATTTGAAACAGGTTCTGGCTCGAATGGAAAGCATGTCCTCTAGAGCTGTCAGCTCCTGCTTACTCAGACATGGACATAACATGCTTACCTTGTAGTTGCTTGGAGTCGTGCTAAAATCCCACACATTGTAGGTCCACTGGAAATCTGTGCTCCTGGTATATTGCAAACACTGTATGCATAGGAAATGGGTGGCAAGGAACAGGAGACACACATATTACACATCTTCCATTGTCCTACTGGACTTCACTTATAAAACACAAAGATAAAATTAAAAATTCAAAACAGGAATAGGAAAAAATTAAATTAATGCTTGGAGGCCCTTCTGATTGTGTGAATCTGAGCACATGATAAGCATTCTGTGGAAGCTGCATAGCAGGCATGACCTATGTTGTATTAGAACAGGGTCTGCAAGGACTGATGACACATGTACATGTTACACATACCTCCTCCGTTAATGTACACGCTCCATTGTTCCATTGGATTTCATTTACAAAATATGAGTTCAAAGATAACATTATTAAGAATTTCAAGGTGGGGTGCCTGGGTGGCTCAGTCGGTTAAGCGTCCCACTTCGGCTCAGGTCACAATCTCACTGTTCTTGAGTTCGAGCCCCACGTCGGGCTCTGTGCTTACTGCTCAGAACCTGGAGCCTGTTTCAGATTCTGTGTCTCCCTCTCTCTCTGACCCTCCCCCATTCATGCTCTGTCTCTCCCTGTCTCAAAAATAAATAAAACGTTAAAAAAAATTTTTTTTAATTAAAAAAAAAAATGAATTTCAAGATAGTGACAGTCCACCATTAAAATAAGCATGGGCTTTTCTGAGTGAGGGGCTTTATGAAATTGCACAGATTATATGTCCATGAAGCTGAGGGTGGGAAGGGCTGCCCACTTACATTTCCTGCCTGCTGGATGTGGTGGATAGAATGGTTCTGCTTCAGCAGCCACCTCGGACCACGTGGATGAGGGCCACATCTAGGAATAGCAGAGAGGAAAGATAGGACAGACCTGGGTCTCTCATGCTTTATCAGCCCTGGATAGCCAACCTGTAGGCTTTTACATGAGAGAGTAAATCTGCATGAGTGTGTGTGTGTGTGTGTGTGTGTGTGTGTGTGTTCCAAGCCATGATTAAATTGTGCGTTTTTAAGCTACTATAAAGCCAAACCCAATCCTATCTGATATAGCACCTTTGTGCTATATAACCCATATATATATATATATATATAGGTTATATATGGGTTATATATGTTATATGTATGTTATATGCTATATATATGTTATATATATATGTTATATATAAGGGTTATATAGCACAAAGGTGCTATATATATACATATATATATATATATATATATATATATGTATATATATAAGCATATAACCCTTCCCCTGGGACAAAGGAACTTCTGGATCCCTTGCAAGCCATTTGGAAGCCATGGGGAGTCAGAGATGGGACCTCTGGCTCAAATATCCTGCTATCCAGCTATCCAGCTAACTCCAACTGTGGCTGCTGAGCCATTTTCTGTGCCATATCTGAAGTGCACTCCTGGGGGGTTTGTCTTAGACAATGGGTTGGCAAACTATATGATTGGGCTATTTGCCTATCTTATAAATAGAAGTTTTACTGGAACACAACCACACTTATTCAGGTAGATATTGTCTATGGCTGCTCTTGGCTATAACAGCAGAGTTGAATAGTTTCAAGATAGTAGTTACTATTTGGCCTTGGAATGTTTCATTCTCTAAGAATACCACTGGTTCTCTCACAGCCCATCTAATCCTGAGGGTTTCACCACCTTCCTTCTGTTTTTCCTCTTAACAATCCTTCAGGCCAGAGACTCAGGCTTTCCCACAGGGCATGCTGGTCAATATTCAACCATGGGCTCTCTGGGAAGACCAAAAAAGAGCCCTCATGTCTAGAGTTTGACCATATCTGTGGTATAAGTATTCCCACTATGGCTAATTTCAAGCTAACAACACAATGGCAATGAGGGGTTGGAAAAAGAGGAAGACAATCAGCTCTAGGGAGCAGTTAGCTCCAATATATCACTGGAGCCACTTCCTTTACTTCTGGCCTGGGCTCTTACCCCAGTTTTGCATTTAATGGAGCCCTAAACTCTAATCAGCCAGGTCTGGCTTTTGCTATCCTAATTGCAGCTAAAGGAATTTAGAGAATTCAGTTCCCTGGCTTTAAGCAGGGTTTTCCCCTTTACTTTGTCAAGGTTTATAATATATACATTCTGTTCTATTCATGTCATTGCATGTTTTGTCTACAGATTGAGTCTAAGATATTAAACCCCACATAAATCACATTATTATAACATATAATTACAATGTTATAATTGTGTAAATATTATTTGCTACAGAATCAAGCAGTATGACTGGAGCTTTTAGGAACAAAACAGCTTTAGATTACTAAACATCTGTAGGTCAAAAGAGAATGTTCTAGGCATCAAAGTTCAAACTGGTATGGGTTCATTTTATCTCTATGTTTATATTTCTTCTTATACTCAGCTTCCACTTTTTAAAACAAATGTCACTTATTCTTTTTTGAATTACTTTGTTTTAGTGGGACTTCTTGGTTAATTTCTTCACACGCTGTGCACGAATGATAAATTTTCTGACTCCCTGGATTTCAGAATATGTCTTTATTGTGTCTTCATTTTGGGGAGTAATTTGGCTGGCTATAGAATTCCGGATTCAAAGTAATTTTCCTGCAAAATATGATGTCAGGCTGAATCTCATTTCTTCATGTGTTAGCTGCTTTTTTTAAAAAAAAAAAAAACATGTTTATTTATTATTGAGAGACAGAAAGAGACAGAGCATGAGCACGGGAGGGGCAGAGAGAAGAGGGAGACACAGAATCTGAAGCAGGCTCCCCGCTCTGGGCTGTCAGCACAGAGCCCGACGTGGGGCTCAAACTCACAAACCGTGAGATCATGACCTGAGCTGAAGTCAGATGCTTAACTGACTTAGCCACCCAGGCACTCCAAAGCTTCTTTTTCTTTCTGGAAGAGTATATCATTTTCTTTTCATGCTTGAAGTTCTGAAATTTTGTCCCAGTGTCCTTAAATGGGATATTTCTTTAGTATCCCCATTGGCACTCTGTGGGTCCCTTAAAACAACACAAAACCAAAATAAAACATGTATTTTGTTCAATGCCAAAATGTATTATGAGGAAAATAAAGGTGGCAATAATACCAGCACATGGATAATTCCAGTTAACATTTTTTAAAGCATAAAACAATACAATATCATACAAAGAGTGAAACAGTTCTGTACGGTGTAAAAATAAAAGGTACAACTCTCATTGGTCCTCAATGACAATCCCTCTCCCCCATTCTTGAGTCACTGGCTATCCTTCCATCCAGGAAAAATGTTTTTACTGGCAGATAATACTCGTTTCTTAAAAAGTACATTCCATGCACACTTAACACAGTCAGCTTTCCCTCATTGCACTCATGGCTTTACCATCATGGATCCAACCAGCTACTTGTTGATGGACATTTAGATCATCTCAGGTTTTGCATTGCCATAAACAATACTGCAGTAAATACCTTTGAATGATTACTGATATCTTGACATGCTTTAATGAGTATTTGCAAGGAATAAATTCCTAGTAGTGACATTGCTGGGATAGTGGGTAAGGACATTTTAAGGTCTGATCCTATTTTGCCAATTTGCCCCACAAAATGTTTGCACCATGCACATTCTCACTAACATAATCAGAGTGTCTCATTCTCCATTTACTTGCTAGTACTAGGTACTATGAAGCTTTCTAAGTATTGACAATTAGGATAGGTGAAAACATTAATGTTTTCCTATGTATTTCTTTAGCTGAATGTCTGGCTTAGTATTGTTTCCTGTGTTTATTGGCCATCTGAATTTTTCTTTTCTTTTTTTTTTTTAATTTTTGTTAAAGTTGATTTATTTTTGAGAGAGATAGAGCATGTGGTGGAGAGGATAGAGAAAAAGGGAGACACAGAATCCAGGCTCCAGGCTCTGAGCTGTCAGCATAGAGCCTGATACGGGTCTCGAACTCAGGAACCATGACATCATGACCTGAGCTGAAGACTGAATTTCTTTTTCCTAACTGCCATTCATGTTCATGGCCTCTGTGGATCCTTGCTCGGATGATCTGAGGGTTTCTTTGTGTCAGGAAAATGTCCTTTGGTGACTTCCTCTATTGTCTCCTCCCTCTATCTTCTCTTTCTCCTGCATCCAGACATCTAGATTTGTCCTTGTGTCATTTCATTTTTATCTCACATGTTCCATCTGTTGATCTTTTTACTCTGTGTTCAAAGAAATGTTTTCAACGTTATCTCTCCACATTCAGCTTGTGTTTACGAATTTTCCATTATTATTTTTCAAAAATCGGAGTAGTGTATGATGGTTATTTTATAAATAAAATATGGCTTTATGGTTTATAGATAGCACCGTCCTGCAATTTCTTACTCCTGATACCCTTTTCTAAACTTTTTAACTATTTTTTTCTGCTATGTACTTCTGTATTTCTCAACTCTAGACATTATCTTTTGACTTCCTGTTACAGAAGGTAAATGATTGGCCCTAATACCACCCCCATACCCCCACCACCATTCTCTCCATCCTGCTGTGATTGCTGTGACCAAACTTTATGTTACATTATTAGTTACTTTTGGGGAGATAAATATAGGAGTATAATTTAGCCAAAGAGTTCATGATGTTTATGTTTCCTTTGTCTCTTTTTTTCCTGTAGTTAATAATTACCTTAACAAATATTTGGCTTAGTTTTCGATGTATCTTTAACTAAAGCCTTCTAAACCCTCCAAAAGGAATTGTGAAAGACTTGAATTTGGAAGAGCCATTTTCCACAGATTGGCTCCTTCCTTTGTTTCTCTCCTCCTTGAGGTTTGAAGACAAAGCCAAGAAAGACAGGACCAGTGTGTCAGGGAGAGAAGAGAGGCAGGAAAGGCCGGGGGCCTGGGAAGGGAAAAACAGGTCCACGGCAATCCCGGACTTGGAGCCTTAGGATTCTGTTGTCTGGCCTCAGAATGTCTCTACAGGAACATTTTCAATGGTGCATGGTTCCCAGCCTGTCTCCCACACCAGCCCATCCCAGGCTGTCCTGGACCTTTGTGAGAGAGGTATAATTCTGTAGCAGTGTTACTTTTCAAACTAGCAAGAAAGTAGAAACATTGAAGCACCAACAATTTTGCATTTATCTTGAATGGTGATGCTGGGGGCAAAGAGAGCATGTAATGGTTGATGCTTGGTGAAGGCTGAAGTGGGCAGGCCCTCAATGCCTCTAGCAGAGCCAACGGGGTGAGATGGGTAGGAGAGAAAAAAGAGCCCAAGTCAAGAGAAGGGGAAGCTTCAGCCTGGGCAGGAGACTTCCTTAACCTCAGGACCCATCCTCCTCTACCCCTAATATTGTTAACCCTGTCCAGCACATAGTATGTGTTTAAGAATTACTTTAAGCAGTGAGTACTGTAAGCTCAGTGGGCCTCTCAAGGCTGTTAAGATGTCTATCCATAAATCAGAGGTAAGTTAGGGGCTGGGGGTGGAGCATAGGAACAAATGGTCCACGCCTTTTGATCTTTCAGTTCATCTGGACAAATGTGTAAATTCTTCCAGACTCTGGAAGGACTGAGAGTCCCATAGGGGTGCTACCAGGGGTTGGCAGATCCTGTGTACCTCTCTGGGCCACCAGTTTCTCTCTCCTCCATTTGCAAACCTAGGTGAGGCCCACGTCCCCTTTTGAAGGTAGTAAGGAGAAAGCTGGAGAACACTCAGAGGTTACTAGTTTTTCATAGAACTGGATGGGACATACAACTAAATGCAACATAGAACAGATGGATGGAATCCCAGTGATGGAGCAGGGTTTGAGAAAGTGCAGCTCATACATTTTTTCTGACTTATTCTGGACTATGCAGACCCAAGCACATTCCAAGGAGCTGAATGGTGACACACCTCTGGCAGGGCCACCTGAGTAGAGGGATACTTTACTCTGCCAGGGCCTGGCTTTGCACACTTGCAAGTATTCTTTCCTGGTGACAGGGAGGAATGCCATGATTAGTCTCCAGGCTACCAGAGTAGACTCACCCCCACCATCCCTACTGGGTAAGAACCAGCACTGGTCTCTATTTGAAAGCGTCTCGTGATGGGTGTTTGTTCAATTTTGTTAACTCTGCCCAGCACATAGTAGGTGATCAATAGGTAATTGTTGTTTGAGTTAATAAACTCTTACCCTCTCTCAGAGTTTGGTTCTGCAGTATAATACAAGAATAAGTGACACTGGCTTCCCCTTTGTCACCACTGCTCCCTTCTGGGATGTGCCCTGAGTATCTCCCACAGCTCTCTGCCTTTCTACTGTGATTGTGCTTGTGCACTTACATATACATCTGCGGACACACACACACAAGGCTCATGCTTCCCATGCCTATTTTGGACATGTTCACTGCTCATCCATATCTATTAGTGCAGAAACACATGAGTTCCTGCTTAGAATCTCACATTCTCCCTCCAGGGGTGTGTCTACAGATATTTTCCAGTGCTTTTCGATGTCTAGAGGCATCAGCATCAATCATCATGACTGCTGTCACAGCACAAGTTCTTACTAAGTGCTGGGCACCATGTACTAGTTTTCATTCATCATCTCATTTACTGCTAGCAATAGCTCTAAGAAGTAAGTCTGGTTATCCTATTTTAACATTGAGAACACTAAGACTCAGGCAAGTTAATTTGCCTAGGATCATGCAGATGAGCCCAGCTAGAAACCCTTGTCTGTGCAAATAACCATGCCATGGTACTTAACCATCAAGGTGAGGGTTTGGCAAGTCTTAAAGCAGGAGGGATGTTGAGGTTCTGAGGCATGGCATGTCCTAGCCACCAGGGGCTGCTGTTTCCCCATAGACCTCAAAAATGCAGTCCAAGCTTAGACCAAAGAGCCTAAGGGAGTCCCCCCAACTCGATGTGCCCACTCCCATTTACCATGGTCCTCAGCATAATCTTTATCCTGCCCAAACCACAGCCCAACAAAAGGGGGCATGAGGAGGTTGTCAATTACAGATGCCAAAATAGAAGTCTAAATTGGAACATGTGATTGTTCTGCCCCGTCCAAATTTCTTCCAGTTGTAGGGGTCTGCCTGCCTGATTTTCAGGGGCACGGCTAACTGCTAGGTCCCCTTCCTGAAAGAGGAAGCCTGGCTTCCAGGGATGTGCATCCCTGGGGTGGGAGGATCCAGTTAGGTCAGTGCTCTCCAACTTGAGGTATGGAAGATGATGGAGGTGCAGGAGGAAAATACTAGAACTTTTATTTACATATTTATATTTTTAATCTGAAAATAAGAATATAGTTTCACTAATATTTGATGTCCAGATTGGTGCTGGCTCCGTCATTGAATTGTATGTCCAGTAACCCTGTATTAGTAAAGTATGTATGGTGTCCTGAGGAAAGAGTGGGGGCACCGTCCAGGACCCAGTATGGTTTGTGAGTTCCTGGAGGAGTGCGCTTACAGAGTATACTATATAATTTAACTAAAGTAATCCTTTTGGCACAGACAAGTAGCTTTTACAGATTCCTACATAGAAACCAAGGTTCGAAGGTAAAACTAACAGCACCTGCACAAGTGAATGAGAGACAGATCGATGACTGAGCTGTCACTTCCTCTCCTTGTCTGAGCTCCTAGCTGCATGATGACATAAAAACAATGACAGTCTGAACAGATCTGACAAGATGTAAGTCTCCCAATTTCAAACCTGTCAAAACTATTTGAAATTATATCTATTATCATTTATGGTGAGGCTTGCTATGATATCAAAAATAGCTGCCTTATATTAATGGTAGCTAGTGATAGGAGTGCAAATATATGATATGTCGGAGTGAAAGCAAAAACAGGTTTGGAGGCTGAGGTGCAGATCAAAAGAGCTTGGTGGTAGCCAGTATGTGTGGCCACCAACAGTTCAGCGTCCCGGTACTGACAGTTCTTAGAGTTTGCTGTGGGCTCAGGTTCTTGGCATCGGGCTTGGTGAAGATTATTGCCAACACTGCACAGGTGCCAGGCACTGGAACTATGACCCTTTGAAATTTGGTTCAGGTTCCAATGGAGGCATTTTAAATCAGGTGTTTTTTGTTTGCCTTTGGTGTGCTTCATGTGTGTCCAATTCCTGCAATAGGAGGGAGAAGAGGTGGAGAGGGAGGTGCTAGCCCTCTGTTGCATGGCTTTCTTCCATGTTCACTGGCATATGTCATGTCTACTTTGCAGGACTCCCACGGGTCCACCCTGGTTTGCTGTACATGTCTGCATCCTGCACAAGGGAGGGGTGTCCCTTTCAGCCCCACTCCCTACTTTCTTCCTTTCAGGAGCAGAACATTTAAAAAAAAAAATGTCATGGGATTTGCTCAAACCTTGACAGTTTGTTCTAAGTGGACTTACTGAGAACAGATGTTAGGTCATCTGTATCTGTTCTTATCTCCAAACCAATGGCATCAGGATTCTTGAATTTTTAATGTGTATTTATTTTTGAGAGAGAGAGAGAGAGCAAGGTGGGAAGGGGCAGAGAGAGAAGGAAACACAGAATTGGAAGCAGGGTCCAGGCTCTGAGCTGTCAGCACAGAGCCTGATGTGGGGCTCAAACTCATGAATCACAAAATCATGACCTGAGCCAAGTTGGACGCTCAACCGACTGAGTCACCCAAGTGCCCCTGCTTAAGACAGTCTTAAACATGCAGATTCCTGGGCCCTATTTGAGCTCTCCTAACTCAGAATCTATGAGTAAGCTGAGGAAAATACATTTTAAACAAACCCTTGCCCTCCCTGATCCCACCAACCGGTGATTCTGAAACACTCACATTTAAGAAATACTACTCTATAAAATGATACTTTGGGAAACTATAGTATTTCGAAGAGTTTATCATTTCAACTCATTTTTCTTAAGATGGGATAGGTAGGGCCTGGTAGCTTTCAAGAATTTTAAGCACAAAAATGGAGTGAGACTCAGAGGGGGATCAGCCGTTCACCTAAGTGTACCCGAGCATCGACAGCAGACAGGAGCTTGCCCTCTATGCCCAGTTCTGCCACACATGCTGGACACATGGGTTTGGGGGAGCGAGACAACAGTCCACACATCGGTGAAGAGGAGCCTGGCTTGCAGCAACTCCATGGCAAGGGAGTACATTTCTGAAGCAAATTCATCCCTGAGACCAGCTCATTGCTTGGGCCCAGTGGAAATTACAGTCCCACTCATCTTTACCAGGTGACCTCGAAACTCAAGGCTTAAAGGCTAGCCAATCTAACCACATGACCAGCACAATCCAGGGGGGACTTTTTTTTAGCAAAAAATCAGCACAATGGCATGTAGGTCTCAGAATACTAAAGAGCACTCTCTAGTCAAGGCAGCAGTTACAGTTCCCGCTGCTGCTGGTCAGTCCCGGCTCCTTCAAGACTTGACTGGAGAATAGCCCCTTCCACAAGACCCAATCTGTTGACACTGTGCCCTAGCCTGGCACCCCACGTCAGTCGTCCCACAGCACCCTGGGTCTGCCTTCCCCCAGTGGAAAGTGACTCAGGGAAGGGAAGAGAAGGCCAGCCTGGGTTCAGTAACTGTCTGTAAAATGAATATGATCATCATTGGGGCTCCTCTTGCAGCTAACTTGAGTCATTATCACCTCAAGCACACTCTGACCCCACTGAGACAGAGCTCTGGCACTGCCGTTGGATGAACTGCCAGAGTGGTGTGAAATGTTTAGAATGTCCATTTTCTGTGTCATGGGGAAGAGGCAGACCTGTGGCCAGGGCTGCAACCTCAAACAATGGCCACTTGCCACCTTGTCACTCTGGGCCTATGTCTAAATGCTGTAGGTAGGAAGAGTGTTAGCCCTGGCAGGTTGGAAGGGCCACCGCATTTTCTTCCTCACACAGTCTGAGAAACCAACCAAGCCATATTAGCCAGCTGTCGTGCCTGGCCACCAGTCCAGCTCTCCTGACTCCCCACCCTTTCCTGCAGCTGAGACAAATGAGAGTTTGACTTCTGCTTTCCCACCTTTCCTGGCAACATTCACAACCCTCCCTGATGGTAAGCAATGCGAGTTCCAGGCATGCTTCATTGTTGGCTTCCCAGGCATCACTTTAACCACAGGGTCAGTCCCTAACTGGTGGTGGGATGATAAACATGCAGATTTCTACAGGCAGACAGTGTTAGGCTGCAGCTTCTTTGCCACTAAGAAAGATAACATGTCAACAAACTGAGACAATGGGTGAAAGCCCACACCTTCCCAGCACTACCCAGCATTCACAGTGAGCAGGTATCTGGGGAGACAAGTTACTTGTCCCCTCAAGCAGAAGGAAGTAAACAGTACACCCTCCTCTCCTTCATGTTCCTGGAGGGTGGAAGTGACTTAAATAGTACAGCCTAGTCCTGGTTTGGGGTAAAAGCATTTCTTTAGGTACTCATGTTCATGTCAGTGGTATTTTTTTTTTTATGTCAGTGGTATTTAATATTGGTGCAAAGTATGAATGCATGTGATATGAGTCGTTTCTGCACCGTGCTGGAGGCCATCATGGGGGGTGGGGGACTGGGGAGGGGCTTTCAACTTTCTTGGGCTTCAACTGCCATCAGTAGCAGTGACCCTTGCTAATAGACAATGCTGCTTTTTTTTCAATGGGGGCCAATGTGCAGACCTGCAGACCTACAGATCTACTTGGTCCATTTTTTCATAGTGTCCACCTAGAGCCATAGGGACTAGGGACGTGCCACACTTCCTTGCCTTAAGCCCACCTCGGAGCAGCTGGAAAAGATACTCTGTGGGACCTGGGTAACTGGACCAGGATGAGGCCTGCAGCTCCCTCATCTAGGTCTGTAGCCCCAAAGATGCCTGTGGGTAGGACGTGGCACGCAAGGGTGGGGGGTTCCTGCAGAGGTGCCAGACCATTGGAGAAGGTCAAGGCCAGCAACTTGGGTATAGGATGAAAAGCCAGGAGAGGAAGTAGCCTTGGAGTTGGGATTTTGATGTTAAGGCCCTGGAGAGCCACTGGTTTTCACCTGATTTGACTGGCAACAAGTAACAAAAAACAAAAACAATAGTGGAGAGAAGCTGTGTTGCTGAGATGGAAGCAACAAAAGTCGCGCTGGAGTCCTAATATAGTGCCCGGAAGTTGGAAGCTTCCCGGGGAGCAGGAAGGAGGAGATTCTCGGAGCCAAAGGGCAGGCAGCCTGCAGCAGGAGAGCGTAGGAGGAGGCGCGGAAGGCGGGAGCTCTGGGCCATGGGCTTCAAGTGCTGGGCCGGGTCGCCTCCGGTAGCCCCGCCGCCAGGGGGCGCCCGCTCGGGCTGGGGCCCCGCGCGCCGAAGGGCGAGGCCTGGGGGCGGGGCCTGGGGGCGGCACCGGGGGCGCGCGGGGTGGGGCGGGGGCCCTGGCTGCACTCCCGTAGCAGCGGGAGGAATGCGGCCTTTGGCTCATCCTCTGTCCGCATTCCGGCCGGCGCTGGAATGTGAACAGCGTGTTCACTGCGTGCCCTGAACGCGCAAGTGCGGTCCCCTCCCGTCGGGGAACGACAGGCAGCGGCTTGTGGGGAGAGGCCACCCCACAGAACCAGCAACACGACCCGACCAGGTGGAGGACCAGACCCTGCGGGCTGTCAGGCCAGCGGAGGACTCGGCACCAGGCCCGGGGCAGGGGTGCTTTGAGACCAAGTGTGGTTTAAGGAGGGAAACCAAAAGTAGTCAGTCTACTGAGGCACCAGGAGACAGGACTGACCTTCTCTACCACCAGCCTTAAGGGGCACAGATTTCAGGCTCTAAGATGTCTTTAGGGCATATTATGGATGGCAAGGTCTGGAGAGAGGAAGGGAAAAGCGGACGATTCAATCTGGGATTAGGTGCTCTCTGACCAGCCAGGAAGCGAAGGAATACCCAAGAGTAAGCATTTCGTTCATTAAACAAATAGTGAATCTCGGTTCTGTGCCAGTCCCTGAGCTAAATTCTGGGGACACAGAAATGAGCAAGGCATCCCCTGACCTTCAGGAATTGACCTGATCCTGGAGACAGTTGCTGAAACACCCAGAAGGAGCAAGGAAGCCCAGGAGAACACAGAGGAATAACCCAGACTGGTGGGGGAGATCCAGGAAGGCTTCTCAGGGGAAGCTGCAAAGGGACCTGAAAGGCCAATAGGAGTTAGCTCAAAAGAGGCTGAAGGGTGTTCTAGACAGAGGGAACCTTGCGTGTGAAGGCCCAGGGAATAGAGTGGCCCCCAAGCAGAGTCTGGGCTTGCCTTCCCTGAAAGTGCCTGCCAGATGGCCAGCTGAGTCAAGGATCAGGGTGTCCACCTAAGTCTACATGATTTTGGTTTGTTTATGGAGCCCCATTCTGCTAGAGGCCCAGGAGCTTGCCTGTGAGGAGTATAAAGAGGATTGGGACTCAGCATGCTGCCTTGGAGTATTATGGAGACTGAGAGATAAGGCCCCCTAAGACATCTGGCATGGAGCCTAGTACCTAGTAGGTGCTCAGTAAACCTTGGCTGTTTCTATCAACACATGGCCTGATTCACTGACTCCTTCTCTTCCCTTCAAGACAGCCATCTCTGCCTCTGAAAACGGCAGCTGTCCTCCACCCCTTCATCTCTGAGGAGGTGCCCGGTGGAGGGGTGGACGCTGTAGGGATGGTCAGGGAACGTTCTGTCTTCTTGTCTTTCCCTGGTTGAGGCGGGGGAGCATGCAGGAGATGAGACACGTGTGGCTGGCTGTGACAAAGGCCCTGGAATATATCTGGGGAACCTGGAGCTGCAGGTGCAGGTGGTTAGGAGCAGAGAAGGGCCTCCATTGGAGGTGCGGTGTGGGAGGGTGACCCTTGGCTGAGGATAGGATGAACAAAGCAAGGGGGGTCAGGGCCGTAAAGGATGGATGGACTTGGGCAGTAGTCCAGGAAAGCAGAGATAAAGCCTGATAAGAGCTGAAGCGGGGAGGATAGAAGGCAGTGCTGGGAGACAGAGACTGAGGAGGCCGATGAGACCAGTTGCTTGGCTGCGGGGTGGGGTCAGGGCTCCAAATCCACCGCTAGATCTGCTAGATCTTCCCCTGGGGTGGGTCAGTATGGATGTGCGTGCTGGTGGGAGGCCGCAGGAGATCATAGCTTCTATGTCTCAAATGTCCCTGAGTGATAGAACAGGAATGTTTACTTGCAGAAATTCCTTGTCGGGGCCCCCCTCCCAGGATTGCACTGGGACCTGAATTCTGTACAGAGGAAAAGTGCAGGCCTTGGAATGGCCTCTCCAGCATTGTTCCTTGGCAAACACAGGAAGATGGGTTTCCTTTAGCTTTGTGGCGCTGACATCTGAATCCGGACCCATCCCCCAGCCTTTGGGGTGGGGGCAGGGAAGTGGAGGACAAGGCAAGCCGTGGAAAATAAATAGCCACTTCTGCTCCTCTGACTTATTTCATGTTCTTAGAATTTCCTCTCTTGGATTCTGGCTTTGTTATTTTAAAATTCCACGCATTGGTTAGGGCTGGGAAAATCCCTGACTGCCGTTGCTGTGGAGAAGCAGCTCCACACTGGAGCACAGTCCTGGTGCCCCAAGAGAAGTGGCCCAGCCAGTAGGCCTGCAGCCCAGTGTCCAAGTACGCTCCTGAGTCAGCCTGTGTGCAGGAGGCTCTTGGGGCTGGGTGTGGGCGCTTCTGCGTGAGCATGTGCTAGCCCCACAGTGGGGACGTGGCAGTGTTTTGGTTCCAGCTGTCTGGGCCAGGGCCAGGGCCAGGCCAGAGTAGCAATGGCTCCATTGGGAAATGGTGGGGACTTCCAAAGGAGGCTCCAGGTGGGCCTGTGAGGTGCATACGCTGAAAGAACTTCTGTCCCACCAGAGAGCTGTTCTATGCCCACATGACTTGGGCTGCCTTCTCTCCTGGGCTCTGTGTGGTGGACACAGGGACTTCCTGCTCATCAGGGCTTGTACCTCTTGTCTTCCTCTCTTGACATTCCCCACAAGAACAATCATTGTGGTGTTTCCTTCCTTCACCAATTCATTCATTCACTTACTCCACAAATATATATTGAGTGCCAACCAGGTGTCTTGCACTATGCTTGGGTGCTGGAGATACAGACAAATAAATGGGAAAAAGTGGAACAATCTTAGGATCCCAACAATCAGTGATATAAAGTATGGACTGCTCATCATGTGACACAGGACTAGGACTACAGTGAAGACAGTGAGGTTCTTGCCTTGGGTGCAGAATGTAAGGGATGCCAAAAAACTCCATAGTTAAGAGACATAATATTTTAGCAAATAAAAATCAATCCATGGTGAGCAAAATAGCAACATTTTAAATAAAGATAGGATCAGGGGGTGTGGGTGGCTCAGTCAGTTGAGCAAATGACTCTTGATTTGGGCTCAGGTCATGATCTCACCGTTCGTAGGGTCGAGCCCCACATTGGGCTCTGTGCTGATGGCATGGAGCATGCTTGGGATTCTCTCTCTCTTCCTCTCCCTCTGCCCCTCCTACATACACACACACTCTCTCAAAATAAATGGATAAGCTTAAAAAAATATTTTAAGATAGGATCAATCACAGTTCTGCAGTAGGCCTGTTGGGACTGGAGTGGAAAGAAACATCAGTGGTACTGATCCTGTGTTGAGAATTGACTACAGCATTGGCAGAATAGCAGACAAGCATTAAAACATGTCATGGAAGTTTGCTTACTGGCACAGAAAGAAATTCATGACAATATTGTTGGGTAAAAAGTGGAAGACTACAGAACCATATATAAAAATATATTCTATTTTTTATATTAAAAAATATATTCCTATTAAAAATATATTCAGATACTAGAAATTGTAAGAGCATAACCTGAGATGTTAATAGCTCTCTTCTCTCTCTTATTGCCTTCTTTTTGTCTGTCTGTGTTCCCTGGTTATTTTAATAGCAAATCTATAATACTTGTATGATTTTCTTTTTTTTTTTTTAATTTTTTTTAATGTTTACTTATTGAGAGACAGAGAGACAGAGCATGAGCATGGGAGCGGCAGAGAGAAGGGGAGACACAGAATCTGAAGCAGGCTCCGGGCTCCGAGCTGTCAGCACAGAGCCCAACGCGGGGCTCAAACTCACGAACCGCCAGATCATGACCTGAGCCGAAGTCGGATGCTTAACCGACTGAGTCACCCAGGCGCCCCAATACTTGTATGATTTTCTTAAAGATATTTTTTAAAAACCCAAGGGAGTTGAAGCAAAGGATGCTAGTCTGTACAGCATAGCTGGTCATGGGCTTTATGACTTGTGAGAGGCTGGAGAACTCCCCACATCAACCCCTTCTCAAGGCTGGTGAGGGAGAAGGTTCAGGACTACCACTCCAACTTTATAGATGAGAAAGGCAAGGTCCAGCGAGGTGAGGGAGTTCAGAGAAGAGTATGCATCTGGGGTGAGGTGGAACCAGCTTTCGCCCCTAGGTCTGTCTGCTAGAATCCACATCACCCTTAGCATGGCATGCTGGATTCTTGCTTCCCAGCTTCTTTCAAGCTAAACATCTTGGTGTCTATTCTTTGTGGCCAACTACTCTCCACTGACCTACCTCTTCCATTGGTGCTTTTCTTTCTACAGAGCAGAACTATAGAAAGAAAACCTGCAAGAAATATCTGGGTAGATGTAACCGGCCCCTCTCTGGGCCCTCAGTGAATGACAAGTGGTCTTGTGAGTGACTGAGTGAAAGAATGAGAAAGTGTTTCCAATGTTATGTTTTTCTTTCTGGCAGACTCCTCCCCCTCACCCCCACCCCCCCAGACTGGCATGAATCATAAGTAATTCTCTAAAGTCTCCATCTGCCTGGAAGTGCCTCGTGGTGTTTCTCAGAGTTCACAGGCCATCAGCCCTGCATGCCAGTAGGCTTTGCTATTCCCCACCCAACCACAAGCCTATTGCCCATCCCCTGGGGAAGGCACTGAGAAGAGAACATTCCAGGCAGAGGTGTCACCTCTGGAAGCCATAGCCATCCTGGATGATGCTCACACGAGCCTCAGAACTGAGACCCTCCTGAATGTCTGTGACTTAGCAGGCCCACCATCTTAAGCATCATGCCTGTGGGGACCAAAATAGAGACATTTTCTCTCCTAAGAGTTGGGCTCCCAGGCTCCAACCCACCCTTAACAGTGTGTGGTCTCAGCTTGTCTGTTGAATGCTGCAAAGCAGGGGTGCCCTTCTTTCTAAGCATGGATATGGCAGATTGCATTTCTCAAAGACAACCCTGACAGTATTTTCCTTGCAGCCAGCTCTGGCTATGTAACCAAGTCATGGCCAATGATGTGTAAGTGGAATCATCATGTGGAAATTTCTGGAAAGTTTGTTTGAAAAGGAGGTGGAGTGCCCTTATTGTCCCTTTCTCCATCCTGCTGCCTATAATGCAGATGATGCCTAGAGCTCTAGCAGCCTTCTTGGACCATGAAGAGTTGGGATGGGGGAAAGCTCTGACAAATACTAGAAATCCAGATGCTATGAAAGAAAAGATGAATATTCTTAACTAGATTAAAATTTTAAACTTTTTGTGGCAAAAGATAGCACAAAGACAACAGATAAAGAGAAGTGGAAGCTCTATTTACAAATCAGGACAAAGGATGCAAAGAACTTCCACAAATTGGCAAGAAAAAGATCAACCACCCAAAAGAAACACTGGCAATTTATGGGAGAGCAGTTCTAAAGAGCCAAAAAAAAAAAAAAAAAAAAAAAAAAAAGAGGAATTGCTAGTAGTTAGTGAAATGCTTAGGTCAGCCAGAAAAAAAATGAAAAGAATTGGTAATATCTGTTGCTAGTGGGCCTGCAGAGAAAGAGATATTCACATACATTGGTGATAGAAATCTACATTTTTATAGGCCTTAAAAAATCAATCTGGCAACATCAATGAAAATTATTATATAAGATTAATAATTTTATATATTATAACTTGTATAAATTACATGTATAATAGTATATTTTGACCATCAATACCTTCTTGGTCATCTTTGTCATCTGTCCTCAAATATGTATACAAGATAATGATAATTATTACAGCATTGTCCATAGTGTCTAAACTTGGAATCAAAGTCGATGTCCATTTATAGGCAAATGGCTGAATAAGTTTTGGTGCATATTCCATACCTAGGAATATTAGACAGCCATTAAAAAGAATGAACCAGAGGGGTACATGGGTGGCTCAGTTGGTTGAATGTCAGACTCTTGATTTTAGCTCAGGTCATGATCTCATGGCCATGGGATTGAGCCCCACATCAGGCTCTGCACTGAGTGTGGAGCCTACCTAAGATTCTCTCTCTCTCTCTCTCTCTCTCTCTCTCTCTCTCTCTCTCCCCCTCTGCCCCTTTTCCCTGCTTATTCGCATGTGCTCTCTCTCTCTCTTTCTAGAAAATAAAAATAATAATAAAATTTTAAAAATCTAAAAAGAAGAATGAACCAGAGATATACCAGTGATAGTTTTTCTTTAGCTATTAATGAGTAAGAAAAGCATACACAGTATTTGGTTAAAACAATTATTTAAAAACCTATGTGTGCCTCTATATGTTTTGTTTGTTTGGGTCCTCCAAGAATCAGTCTCCAAAATTGGATTCGATTTGCAAGACCTTTCACTGGGAAAAACTTTATAGTAAACAATGGGGAGTTTGCTAGAGGAGGCTGGGAGGGCGTCAGGCTGTGAACCGCAGGGCAATTCTAAGAAAGGAGTCCTTGAGCACAAGTCTCAGGTTCTTAGAGTCCTGTGTCCTGGGAAGGCCTGCCTTCGTGTCCCTGCCCTGCTGGGTCACTGGCTGCGGAAGCCTGGCCTCAGTGCAAACACTACAGACAGAGATCGGAGAGATGCATATTCTGTGCTGCTCTGTATTCACACATGTGAGTGTGCTTGAATGTGTGTGTGTCTACATATGGAAGAATTATGTATGTGTATGTGTTTGTATGTGTGTGTATATAGGCATAGAGTCAAGTATGGAAGGATATGCACTAGGTTGTTACATGAGTTATGGGTGTTGGGAAGGGTCCTACACACACGCGTGCACGTGCAAGAAAAAATTGCACTAAATCCCCTAAAATTCCAGACTCCTATGTTCAGCTGCCCACACAACATCTGAAGAAGCATCTCAGTCTTAACACTTTTAAAGAATGACTGCCCAGGGCGCCTGGGTGGCTCAGTTGGTTGAGCGTCCGACTTCAGCTCAGGTCATGATCTCACGGTTCGTGGGTTCGAGCCCTGCGTCGGGCTCTGTGCTGACAGTTTGGGGCCTGGAGCCTGCTTCAGATTCTGCGTCTCCCTCTCTCTCTGTTCCTCCCCTGCTCTCACTCCGTGTCTCTCTCTCTCAAAAATAAATAAAGGTTGGGGCGCCTGGGTGGCTCTGTCGGTTGAGATTCCGACTTTGGCTCAGGTCAGATCTCAAGGTCTGTGAGTTCGGGCCCCGCCTCGGGCTCTGTGCTGACAGCTCAGAGCCTGGAGCCTGCTTCACATTCTGTGTCTCCCTCTCTCTCTGACCCTCCCCCCTTCATGCTCTGTCTCAAAAATAAATAAATGTTAAAAAAAAAATTAAAAAATAAATAAATAAAGGTTAATTTTTTTTTAAATAAAGAATGAATCCCCAAGTCTCCCCACCCTTGCACTGACCCAACCCCACTCTTCCACAGCCCTCCCCACTCTGATTCCCACTTATCTATAGATGCCCTGTTGTCTTCCCTCGGGAGCTCTTTAGGCCCATTTCTTCATGCCAGGTCTTCTGGAATCTGACCACCACTTACTTGTTTTGCCATGGATCTTTCCTCCTTTATTGTTCTAGGCACTCGACAGGCACTTAGCTGATGTCCTTTGGTCTGGGGACATTTTCCTGTGATATTTTTACATATAATTTCCCCCAGCCCCTTTCCTCTGTACTTTCTTTCCATGTTGGGCCTCGTGACCTAGCTTCCACATTTTTTTCTCATCTTTCCTTTCCTGTCCTTTCTCTTTTTATTCTTCTCTCTGGATGATTTTTCTCACTGCCGAGTCTTTCTCTTAAATCTTGTCTGTTTTTATTTTTGAATCATATTTTTAATTTCTAGGAAGTTTTTTTCCCCTCTGCCTTAAAAATACAATTCTGATCTGGTTTAATGGGAACCATTTTCTCACCTCTTTGAAGATATTATTGTTTTCTTGACATTTTCTTTTACTCTGTGTATTACCCTTTGTCTGCTTTTATTCTCTTTCTTTGTTGTGGCTTCTGTCTTTTGTGTTGGGAGTTTTCTCTGGTGATGGGTGATTGTTACATATCTGTTCATAATTCTAGAGGAGTGTTAAGAAAGTCTAGCTGGAGATTCTATGTGCTCAGGTAGAGCTGTGCTTCACTTCAACTCCAGGGGTTGGTTTGGGGGGTGGGGGTGTTTCCCTGGGTCTTTTCTCTGAGTCCATACAGTTTCTTCTGAGAATGGTGTCGTCCCCTGGTCCATGGTGTAGAGCAGCAGTGACTGGGTAGGTTGGAGGTGTACGGAAAAGGGGTTGGTAGGTTTGCCCGTCACATGTTGACTCTCACTCAATCCCATTTTCAGTGCTGAGTCGTCCACCTCCTCACCCTGCTGTGCCTGGTGCTCCTATACCCAACATCCCTTGGGGTTAACTTCTCTACAGGCTCCTCTGGGTGACCGAAATAAGCTATCCCACTGCCCAGCTAGGGAGGGAATCAGGGCAAAACTGCTCCTGCTTTCCCCTCCTACCCCTTCTAAGGTGCCTGGGTCCTGATTCCTAAGTCTCCTGGGCGTGACATGTGGGCTTCTCGTGGGCAGCCCCGCTGGATGGGCATTTGGCATTCAGCCTGCCCATCTGCTACTTACTTCTTGTCTTTTATTACACACAAATACCTTTCATCTTTTAGTTTCTCCTCCCTCCCCCTGCCAGCTAAGGTCCTTGTCAGATTGTATTTATATTTTTGCACTATATATATATACACATATATACTTCTGCACTTTGCTTTCTTCACTCAACACTAGGTCATGGGCATATTTTGTACCAGCACATTCAGGTCTATCCACTCCCTGAACTTATTTCACCATTCTCCTATCACTCTCACCTGGGGCTTGTTCTGAATTTTCACCCTTGCAAACAGGGTTGCTGGGAACTTCTTGTGCGTCCTCCAAGGGACTGACATTTCATGCACCCTGCTCACCACCCTGACCCTCAATCCATGCGGACCCTGCCACTCCTAGTGGGATCTGACACCCTCACATGGGATCTCTGCTGGGAGGTGTGCCCGAGGAAGTCTGGAGGGTGCCTCCCTCCCTTCCTAAAGGAAAGGTATGCAGGAAGATACCGGTGAGAGGACCTGGCTTCCCTGCCAATCGGCCCATCAGAGTGCCCATCACTGAGTCAC
Source organism: Panthera onca (assembly GCF_046562875.1). Lineage (NCBI taxonomy): Eukaryota > Metazoa > Chordata > Mammalia > Carnivora > Felidae > Panthera > Panthera onca. The sequence goes on along the minus strand of NC_138347.1, from coordinate 128,604,445 downwards.
TCTCATTATCTCCACTTTTGTAGGGAGGAGACCTCGCTACTGTGCCCAGGGCAGCACTGTGAGTCAGAGAGGAGGCTCTGATCCCACCTGCTCCCACCCTCAAGCCCTGGTTCCCAGGTCCAAATTCCCAGGCAGCCTGCCACAGAGATGCCAATAAGAGGGTGTTCAGGCTTTAAGATGACCTGGCAGCCTGGGCTGAAGAGGTCTTCCTGGTATTTAGTTATTTGTTGAATAAGTAAGATATCCAGACTCTTAGATTCAAATACAGTGAAATTGACACTCAACATTCCTGTGACACAACCAGGCAGCTCCTTTTATTAGAGGCAACTGACACTAAAGATACTTTAATGGGAAAAAAAAAAGATGAATAAAGGTCCATACTTCCTTAGTATGCCCTTGGGGGCAGTTGTTCTGGGGAATTGAGAACTCAAGGAATGTACAAAGGTAGTGCATGTGTATATTAGGTCAAACCCCAGCAGAGTCTGTAATAAAACATGCTAATATTTCTGCACCAGGTAGGTTAAATAAAGCCATAATCAGCCTCAAGTGAGTTCGGTTCAATTCAGGTTTTGCTACCAGGTGTGTTTGTGCCAAATTCATTTAAAAAAGAATCACTTCTGTTCTTTTTAGTGATTTTTGAATTTCATAATTGTGGATAAGGTAATGTGGACTTATGTTTATACTATTCCTTATTTAAAAACTTATAGTTGTATTCTGTACACACTGGATCAGTACTAAAGAGTGTTTTGGTTATTTTTTTGCATCCACATAGTATTGCATTATCCATATGAACCATAATGAATTTAGCCTGTGTATGGATATTTGGATTATTTCCAGTTTTCTCCCCACTTGCATCAATGCTGTGATGAATAATATGGTACACTCGTTTAGCACCTGTGGAAGTGTATCTGTAGGATAAATTCCTGGCAGTGGCATTGCTGGGTCAATTAATAATAATTATAATTAACATTTGCATGGCATTTACTAAGAGGTGGGAACTGCCATAAGTGCTTCACAATAATTAATGTATTTTAATCCTCGAAAGAATTGCCAGAGGTAGGTACTATTATCCCACATTACAGATGAGAAAAACTGAGACATGGAGACATTACATGACCTGGAAAGCTGGGATTTGGACCATGGTGCTTTGGCTCCAGTCTGTTCCCTTAACCAATTACCTTCTACTGCCTTTTGAAGGTCATGGGAATTTGTAACTGAGAGGGATATCGCTAAGTTGCCTTCCATCCAGCTTTTCCAATCCACATTCCCATCTGTGAGTGTGCTTGTTTCCCCGCCAACTGTGCTGAATCCAACTTTTTGATATTTGCCAATCTGATAGGTGAAAAATGGTATCTCTGTGTAGTCTTAACTTGAATTTCTTTTACAATGAGTCAGGTTGAGCATCCCTTCACCTAAGGGCCATTCATATTTCCTGTTCCATAAACCATCCATTCATACCATTTGCTCATTTTTCTGTTTGGTTACATCTGTGACTTATGTCAAGCTTTTCCTATCTTAGGAAGATGAGTCTTGGAGATTCAAGTTATACAGATCTTTTCCCAGGTAGTGGTGAGTTTGGGACAGAGTACTGTGAGGAGATAAATGAAGGGAAAGGCTTCAGTGTTGGGAAGTATAGGGAGGGAGAAGACAGACTGGATCCCTGGAGAGAGGTGCCATTTGTCCAATGAGTAAGGAGGAAAGGAAGGCGATGGATGGAGAGAGTGAAGGGGACCCCTTATGGACTTGAGGCGCAGGGTTCAAACACACCAGGTACGGGCCACTCAGACTGGAGGCTGGGAGAGGTGGGGCTCCATGGCAGACAGGAAGATTTCTCTCTAAGCAAGGACTGCCCAACTGCAAGACCATGGTTAGCTTATAGCCTACAGCTGTTGGGTCCTGCAGGCTCCACTTAATTTTCAGACAGTTTATGCTCTTCTTGGGGTGGTATTAGCCAATGGCTGAGCAAAGGCCCAGCTGTTTCCACATTTGCACCCCACACTGACTCCTCTAGCAGTCCCTGGTGGACTGGCAGAGAAATCAGGCTTCATTGCAGTCTCTAGACTCTAGTCTAGAGACTCTAGACTCTAGTCTCTAGACTCCAACCCAGTTCTGTTTTTCCCCTCTTCTTTAGCAGGGGTTACTTCCTGCCGCCATAAGTTAACTTGAATTCCTAACTCCATCTCAACACCAGCATCCTGGAAAACTCAAACAGCCCAGACTCCTAAAGTCTTTTGGTAAAAATTGACATTAAGGAGCCATTCCTCTGTTTTAATTTTTTTTTAATGTTTATTTATTTTTGACAGAGACAGAGCATGAATGGGGGAGGGGCAGAGGGAGACACAGAATCTGAAGCAGGCTTCAGGCTCTGAGCTGTCCACACAGAGCCTGACACGGGGACCGAACTCACAAACCATGAGATCGTGACCTGAGCCGAAGTCAGATGTTTAACTGACTTAGCCACCCAGGCGCCCCTACAATTCCTCTGTTTTAAAAATTCACTGAAATATATTTCTTATTGTTTGAGTCCAACTAAGGATTTGCTTGGGGGTGCCTAGGTGGCTCAGTCGGTTAAGCGTCCGACTTTGGCTCAGGTCATGATCTCACAGTCCGTGGGTTCGAGCCCCGCGTCGGGCTCTGTGCTGACAGCTCAGAGCCTGGAGCCTGTTTCAGATTCTGTGTCTCCCTCTTTCTCTGACCCTCCCTGTTCATGCTCTCTCTCTCTCTGTCTCAAAAATAAATAAATGTTAAAAAAAAAAAAAAAAAAAGGATTTGCTTGTTTGTTTTCTATTTAGTGGTGACTATGAATGCTCTTGGTCTTGGACATATGTAGAAATGTTGGCCTGGGAGTGAAGGCAGCTGAGGGTGGCCCTACCAACATCTGGGGGAATTCTGATCTCAGCTCAGAGGTGGGAGGAGCCATGTGGAGTGGCCAGTGTGAGTCTGAGGGTGATTGGCCTGGCAGGCGAGGACCTCTGGAAGGGTATGGTATGTGGGACCACCTCTGGCACTGGCCCCAACCCCATCTCAGTGCATGGGGCTCAGAAAGATCTCTGCTGGCAGCCACATGGGGACCTGACTGAGCCCTTGCCCACAGCCTCCCTTCGGCCCAGTCATCTGCTGTCATGCCCTGACTGATCTCCACCCTTACGTGTTACCAGAGTGACCCCATCATACCACCTCTCGGTCTTATGCTTTGAGTGGTAGATCCTGGAGTCCACTCCCCTAGCCTGTGATTAAGGTCCTTTATTCCTTGGCCCTGGTCCTCCTTTTCAGCCTCTTTTTATCCACTCTCACCCTTTACTCTCTTCCTTCCACATTCACAGGACCACTGGCCATTCTGAGAACCCAGTAGGCACTGTATCCTCTGCTCATCTGTCTGGCTGGAACACACTTCCTGTTTCTCTCTACTCCTCAAGGCCTAGATGGTATGTCAGTTCCTCAGATGTGATATACAGGGAAAGAGAGTCAGAGAGGAGATGTGAAAGTGTAGGTTAAGTTTGCCACTTCAAATTTCCTTAAGAAACCACAGTAAATATTCAAAGTGCTCTTAATTAGAAAGCATTCTGTCCTGGCCCACCACCCTGTGGAACTGCAGCGTCTTTGAAGATGCTCAGTGCAGAGACTGGGCCACGTAAGGGTTGGATAATATGTGTTACACGTACATTCCTGGAAGACAGCCGAACAGGCATTTTTTGGCCCTTCTTCCTGCAGCCATTCCCACCCCCTGCTGCCCACCATACTTACCTCCATGGCCACCATCGCTGATCAACATTAAAACCACTAATTTGTATCAGACATTCTTGCAATTCTCTCACCAAAATCTCCTGAAATGTTGAAATGCAATAGAATGTAAATCAGGCTGAAAATATGTATTAAACATCTAATACGGGCAATGAGTGGTGGTAGGTGATAGGTCAGTGGGTTACAAGGAAGCATAACATGCAACAGAGTACCTGCCCCCATGGGCACAGGTTACCTAATTTGTAAACAAGGCAAATCCTGGTCAACCAATGGCTATGCATGGTAAGTGACAGAAGTTCCTAGGGGACAGGGGACCTCAGAGGATGTGCTCACTGCAGCTGCCATGGCTGGAAGGACTTGCCTCAGGAGGTGGGGACTGGGGTGGGTATTGAAGAATGGCAGCAATTCGAGAGACTAGAGACCGAGGAGGGCCCCTAGGGAGAAGGCGGCTAGATGAATCACTCAGGAGGGGCCCTGTTTAGTTTGATGAGCCTGGGATGCATGAGACATCTCTTTCAAGCACTGGTTCTTGACCCTGGCTGAATATTTTAGTTAACCCAGAAGCTTAAAAAAAAATACTGCTACCTGAGTCCTACCTCCAAAAAGTTTGATTGACGTAGTCTGGAATACAGCCTGGGCACTGGGGATTTAAAAAGGTCTCCAGGTGATATGTGACATGTGGCCAGGGCTGAGAGGCTCTGCTTTACAGGAAGTGCAGGCAGCGTGAGAGCGTTCAGCCTGTCAGCCCTCAGGCACACACACCTGTTGGGCTCTGACACTTCTGAGGCATGCCTTTCATTCTCTCCTCTTGGACAGTGGCCACTCCAGGGAGGGGCCCCTGGCCTCTCTTAAATCCCACCCACACACTTGGCATCAGGCTCCCAGGACGATTTCTCTTCCAGGCTCATGTCAAGCAGTCACAGGGTGGTCAAACCAGGCCACACGCTGCTTGACCTTCCCTCTACCATCAATGCCTCTCTTCTGGTGTTTTCCCAAAGCTCTGAAGGAAGCAGTGAAAGTCGTGGCCATTCAAAGGGCCCATAAACCAGGACAGCGCCATTTGTAGTGGGCCTTGGGCCGAGCTTCCTGAGGACACATCTACATACTAGCTGGGCGGGGACCTGCAAGCAGGCCACTGAAGAGGTGGTGCCGGAAACCTGCGTTTCCTGGCAGGGAGCAGCGCCTGAATAAAGTCCAGTTTGCCTTTGAGGCCGTCCCCATTGAGTGGTCTCAGAAATGCTGTTCCTCCTCTCAGAGAATTCTGTAGGTGTGGCTGTTGGCCCATGGCCAGAGTACCCAGTGAGGAGTGTGCACCAGCCACAGGTTTGACCCAAGGAGCCTACTACCTCTGCCTCCCTTCTGCAGCATGGCAGGGTGCCCAAACAGCTGCAGGAGAGGGTAGATAGGGGTGGTTTTCTGACAAGAAAGATTACTACACCATGGGGCTTACAATCAAGACAAGAGATGAAATGCCCTGACTCTGAGGCCTTTTTAAAAATTAATTAATTAATTAATTAACTTATTTATTTATTTAAAAATAGCTTTATCGATTCTGTTTTAAAATGATACATGTTCTGCGGCATCTGGGTGGCTTGGTCAGTTGAGCTTCTGACTCTTGATTTTGGCTCGGGTCACAATCACCTGGTTGATGGGTTTGAACCCGGCATCGGGCTTCATGCTGGCAGTGAGGAGCCTGCTTTGGATTCTTTCTCTCTCTCTCTCTCTCTCTCTCTCTCTGCCCTCCATTCCAGCTCCCATTCTCTGTTGCAGAATAAATAAATAAACTTTAAAATTATACATGTTCTTTATTAAAAGGAAAAAAAATGCAAACAGTGGGGCGCCTGGGTGGCTCAGTTGGTTAAGCATCTGACTTCGGCTCAGGTCATGATCTCATGGTTCATGGGTTCATGGGTTTGAACCCCGCATTGGGCTCTGTGCTGTCAGTGCACAGCCTGCTTCAGATCCTCTATCTCCCTCTCTCTCCATCCCTCCCCTGCTCATTCTTGCTTTCTCGCTCACTCGCTCTCTCAAAATAAACATTAAAAAAATGCAAACAGCAACATACTCAGAAGAAACTTAAATTCCAATGGCTTAAGGAAGCCACTCTCACTAACACTTTCTGAACATCTTCTAAGGCCAATTCTGCAGGCACTGGGTGTGCTGAGCTGGGCAGGGGCATAGAGAACATGACCTCTGGAAGCACTCTCAGTCCTGGGTTTACATAAGTAATGTGATGATTCTCCTCCAAAGAGCCCCCCTAGAGACTTCCCACCACCCTGCCTTCTTGGAAGGAACGTCCAATGTGTCCCACACCAGAACCCGTCCAAGGAGAGAAGATACCGAGGCGATGGCTCATCTTCCTGGGTCGGGAGAGGCCTCTGAGCAGTCCTCTCTGTTGCCTCACAGCCCTCCAACTATGCTAAGAATTCCAGCCATTTCCCCTGGGACTGGCAACCGCGAAGCAATACTGAGCCCAACCTCCCCAAATATCTGCTTTACAAACAGATAAAGCAGAGAAGCATCCTGAAAATGTGATCTTCGGCCATTCACCTTAGGCAGTTGTGCATGTCTGCTTGCAAGAGTGTTTCTGCTTCTGGAATCTATCTTAGAACTGCTGGGAAGCTAGCCTGGGATGTGGCTGTGTTCCCTGAGAGGCAGAGAGCAGAGAACTCTCTGGAAGGAACATCTCAAGGGAACGGGGACCAAGCAATACCCCAGGCCCTTAGCAGGGGTCTGGCTCCTATCCCAGTGCTAAGATCATTGCTGGCCATTCTGGGGTCTTTGGGGCGCCTTTTGGCTCCTGAGATGTCTGGGCATGGGACTGCCTTCACCGGTAGCAATAATTCACTCTAATCAGCCTCTGCCCTCCCCCTTAGTCCACACCACCTCTCCCTCAGTCACTTGAGTGGGTGGCAAAGCCACACCAGGCTTGGCAAAGTGTCAGGGGTGGGCAAAGGACACAACTTTCTAAGATCTCACCTTCTGAGAGACAATAGAATGCTTTGCTGTGCCACTGCAGGTATGATCAGGCCCCAGTGACCTACATATCCTTCCAGACATAGGGCAGGAGGGAGCCCTGACTCATCCCAGGGGAGCCTGACTTGGGAAGGGTGGGGGTGGGGAGGATTTATAATCCTGAGATGTAGAAACTACCTAAATATTCAGTGATGGCTTAATGAATCATGATATGTGCATTGGGTGGAATAGTATGTAAAAGTGATTATTGTAAAGACTATTTAGCAACATTACAACTGTTTATGATATAGTGCTGGGTGAACAAAAGAAAGTATGCATAGTTTTGCACATGAGCAAGAGAAGACTGAATAGGGATTTTGAAAAATAACAGTTGTTATGCTACAGTGATTTGATTCTGGACCTTATCCTTTTAAAAGAAAGCGGTGGCTTTAAAATCAGACAGATCTGGACTAGTAGCTTAGTTGTATTTCTTACTAGAAATGATCTTGGCAGGTAGCTTAATGTCTCTGAGATTGGTTCCTCATCTATAAAATGGGTGCAACGATTCCTGTCTTACAAGATTCTTGTAAGGATAAATCAGATGATGCATTCCTTCTCGCCTTCCTGTCTTCCTCCTCTCTCTCCCTCCTCCTGCATATTTTTCACGAATACGGCACAAAGCAGTTGCCCACAAAGGATTCCACAACTGAATAATCCTTAGGTCTGCTTAAATCTCTCTCACTCTCAGGGAAGCCCCTTTGCCAGTTTGTGCTCCGAATTGAGCTGGAGCCCACATGAGTGAATGAGGAGGGGCGCTAATGACCATAGTCCACCGGCTACCACAGACAGGGGAGGCTTGTCTGGTCTTTATTTTCAGAGCAGCAACCATGGTGTGTGCCCTCCAGCCACCAAGCAAAATTGCGAAGGTCATAAAGGTTAAAGCAGAAGTTTGGGAAGCCAGCCTGGCTCAGGGGGAAGCCACGTGGGAAGCCACGGCCTAGCCTCAGGTCCTCTTACCTCTAGCAGGATCTCGAGCAGCAATGATGGCTATCAAAGCCCGAGGCAGGTGCCCCTGGTGGGCAAAGAGGTAATTTCCAGTGGCAAGTAGATGCACATTTTTCATCTTAAGAGTGTATCACTTACATATATGTTGGGGAAAAAATGAAGCAGTAGCTATAATGGCACAACAGAAGAGACATAAAGAGTTAAAGAATGAGCTAACATGAAAGGAAGTATTCCATAAATAATAGTTGGGGCTGGAAATGACTGAAGCTTGAGGGCCACTGCCCTACCCTCTTGCATCCATCTGCCAGCTCTGACCCAGCCTCTGTCTCTTCCTGTGTCTGCCCCCTGACTCCTCTTGCTACAGCCAGAGAGTTTCCTAAGAGGAAACCTTTCACTCTAGGGCAGTGCCCTTGGAGAATAGTCTAGACCTCTCCTTGCAAGGCTTCCAAGGCCTTCTAGAATAGGACTCTGCTGTCTTGAGAACTTCCCTGTCACCCTTGTCCTCTTTCCCCTTTAGACTCCTATACCCTGGCCTTCAAACCCAGCTTGCTAGCTGGGCCTCTGAGTCTTGGGATGTGCTGCTGTCTCCTCTACATTTGATGTCCTTTCCCCTTCGTCTGTTGAATAGACAGACATCTGTGCTCAATGCTAGTGAAAATACAGTAGTTATAGCTATTGTTTGTGAATTGTTCTCTGTGTATTATCTCACTTAATCCTTGCAGTCTGCCTAAGAGAAAGAAACTATTGACATACCCATCTTAGACACAAGGAAACTAGGGTGTTGAGACATAACTCATTTGCTGCACAGCTGATAATTAGCCGGGTCAGGATTCAAAGCCAGGCTGCCTGACTTTTGTGCTAGGCCCTTAGCTAACCACTACCCACTCTTCTGTAGGTCAGAATTGCTGCCTCAGTGGGGCAAACTGGGTGCTTGGGTTAGGGGATGGCTTCTGGCCACCAGGTGTGGCAGCAGCCTCAGACCTCTTGGAGCTGCTCTTTCAAGGTCAGAGGGTAGGGGCGAGAAAGCAAGAGGAAGGAGAAAATAGAGTTGAGTCAGAGCCTTGTGGAATTTCTGGCCTTTTTTGAATTCTGGGAAGAGAAAAAAAAATGGCCATACTTATTTCAAGTATGTCAAGATAATAAGGGGCTCTTTACTGTTTACATGCAAAAATCTCTGGCAGCTGACACCTGCAAGCAAGAGGCCAGGAATCTGTGAGGCCCAGACGCCCTGAGATGAGGCCCCAGGCTCCAGGGGGAGGCAGCTGACCACGATGGGGAGAAGCAAGAAGGGAAGGGGCGGACAGGACTGTCCTCATAGCCCCAGCATTTCCTGCAGGAAGAATCTGTGCCTGTCCCTGGAATGTGGGTGGACCCTTCGTATGTGGAAAGGGAAGTGAAGGTCTGCCTCTCCCCAAGCCTCTGCCAGGCCCTACACTCTGCTCCCCAGGCTCAGCACACTTTTCCTTTGAGAGCACGGGGCTGTCTAGTAAAGTTTCATTGCTCAGCAGCCCTCTCGGTAAAGGAGAGACCCCACCCGCTCCAAGCTCTGCAAAAACACTTTGGGTTATGAAAGTCAATCTGCTTTCAGAATCCCTGCGATCCTCTAAGGATAGGGCCAGCCATGCTCTCGGGATGTTAGGGCAGATCAAGTGGAAGCCAATGAAGGGGAAGAGACCCAGATAAGAAGTAGCAGTATGGCACGTTTTGGGGGCTGGTGGGGGAACAGCAGACAGCAATGGCCTTTGGCTTCTCCTTCTCTGGAAAGCTATTTATTTACATGATTCCAAACATCTGAGTTGAAAATGGAAAAGGGCAATTAATTAGCTCTCTTCATGCACTTAGACATCCATGAATTCAGTCAACAGAAATTTATTCATTCATTTAATGTGTGCCCTGGGGCTGGATATGATGCCAGGTGCTGAGTATTTGGAAGTATCTGGGAATGTCTACATTGATGTTTCTCACTTGGGGGTGGATTTTTGTGAGAATCACATACTCATGCTGGGCCCCACCCAACCTGGGAATCAGGATTTTGGGGAAAAACTTTGAAAAACTCCCTGAAGCATATGGACATGAATCTCTAGTCCAAATACAATGACCAGATTGGAAACATATTTTTCTAGAAGTATTCTCAGTACTATCTCTCTGGGAAGGTGTGGACATAATCTCTGTCTTGGATTCATTCATTCATTCATCCATTCATTCATTCATTCCATTGATATTTAGTACTTATTGGGCCCTTATCAGCTACCGTGCCCTGCCCCAGGCATGGAGTGCAGACTGACCCTGCCTTCCTGGGGCTCTTAGAGGTGTAAAGTCCCATCACGCACTACCCTCCTCTACAGTGCTCTGCATTTTATCCTCATAAAAACCAAAGTGCTAGGGCGCCTGGATGGCTCAGTCGGTTAAGGGTCTGACTCTTGATTTTGGCTCAGGTCATGATCTCACCATTTGTGGGTTCAAGCCCCACAGTGGGCTCTGAACTGGCAGGGTGAAGCCTCCCTCTCTCTGTGCCCCTCCCCTGCTCACTCGTGCTCGCTCTCTCTCTCTCTCTCTCTCTCTCTCTCAAAAATAAATAAATAAACACACACACACACACACACACACACACACACACACCCCACACACACACAAAACAACAAACCAAAGTCCATATAGTGAACCAGGCTGTACATGATCCCTTCCCCAGTACCTCCCTGACCTGATGTCCACACCCCTCCCCACTGCCCCTCTGCTCTAGCCAACTGGCCTCCTGCCTCTTCCTTCCATAGGTCCTCACCCTAGCTTCCCCTTCTACAGCTGTGCTCCCCCAGAGGCCCTTTCTGCTAATTCTGTTGAAAGCTACGATTTGCTCCCAGCCCAGCACTGCTTACCCTGCTCTTCTTCATCTGTTTTCCCCAGCACTTACACCTTCTGAAATTTTCTGTCATTTTATTTAATATGAATATCACTGACTGTTGTCTGTCTCTCCCTCTCTTCCCCTGGAGTATAGGCACCCAGAGGGCAGCGTCTTTGCTTTGTCACTGATGTAGCCCAAGTGTATCTAGAATAGTGCCTGGAATGTAGTGAGTGCTCAGTAAATATTTGTTGAGTGCATTAAGCAAATAATAACACAGATATGTGTAAAATTACTAATGTGGTAAGTGCTGGCTTGAGAGAATGAGCAAGATTATCTCTGGGCTCCTCCCAGCTCGTCAACCCTATAATTTTACTTTTGTTTTTCTTTGAAACACCATTCAGTGTTTACAATTATCCTACTTGGTCAAGACCGTTCCTTTCTAGTTTTGTTATCATTGTGTTTTTCCCATGGCCGGGGCCTCAGGAGGGGAGAGTATGTGGAAGACCCAGAAATCTCTTCCATTGCCCTCGGGCTCTCTGTCACACCTGTGAGTGAGGGCAGCGGGGGGACCTGTTGGTGACCAGTCATGTATTCAACCAGGATGAGTCACGGAGCCTGTTCAAAAGGCTGAGATAATGGGATTTTAGAACAATTGTAAAAATACCTAACATGCCAGCAGATTCAAGAGATTCTAAGGCTTCTGAACCTTCATGGGAGCCAAGAGAAAGAGAATCCCAAGGAAAGACTGCTCCAAGGCATCAGGTATTGGGTGTGTGTGTGTGTGAGCATGACTTGTGTAAAAGGAGTTGATGCCAGTGATTCTGTCCCCAGGATCCTAGTAGAGACTGGAAAAGCCACCTCTCTGAAATAGAAGGACACTACATCAAAGGAGTAACCCATGGAAGAAAAGATGTGTCAATCAGAGCCCTGGAGTCAGCCAGCCCTGTCCCAGTCCTGCCCCGAGGGCAGAGGGGACATCAGCCTTAGCCTAGCTATCCAGACCCTTAACCGTCCTAAGGATGGGGAGGGGCAGCCGGCCACTGCAGTCTGATGCCCCCAATCAGACCCCTCTCTTCTATCTCCACCCTCATCCCCCAGATGGCTTTTGACATCTGCCGATTGCAAGTGTCCAGAATCCTGAACAAGCTGACCACAAGGGCAAGTCTTTGGCCTGGTTGATGTGCCCCTTTTCCAGACAACCAGAGACAGGCTCCAGGAAAGCTGAGATGGAGATCAGGCTGGGCCGAGGAGAGAGTGTCATCCTGTATTGTCTGGAGCAGGGGGGCCATCACCAGCATTTTCTTGATGCCTAGACATTGCTTGGTACCCCAGAATCACTGTCCTTCTTGAAATGTGTTGGGGGGCAGTGTCTACTGAGCCAAGAGATGGTGGTTGCAGATGGCTCCCCTGAGGAGGCTGCACTGAAGGGAAGAATCTTGGGAGCAGCCTCGTGCAAGGTTCTCTGTTAGGGCAATGAGAGGCCATCTGCAGGGAACCAAGGGGAGATACCAGACCAAGGAGATGGCAGGGACGGAGGACGAGGTAAGAAGTGGCATGGGCTGGATCAGAGCTGGCACACTCCAGCAGGCGTGAGTTGGGAGCTCACAGGCAGTGACTGAGGTCATGTGATGGGGAGGGTGGGAGACAGGTCCTGGGAGCTCACAGGGAGGAAGAAATGATTGGGAATAATTCCAGGCTGCAATTATTTATGGATTGATCAACTCACTCCTCTTTCAAGTACCTTCTGTGGTTCCGATACTTCTAGGTTCAAGTCCAAATCCCTTTTGGATAGCTTTCAATGACTCTACCACCAGCACTAGCACCCTTTCCTGGCCTCTCCCAGCCTTGTTCCCAGTGGCCCTGGTGCTGCCCTTGTGACTTCTTCCCTTGTGCCTTTGCTCTTTTCCCACTCACCCCTCATGGATAAAATGTCACCACTTCCTGGAAGCATTCCCCAAACATGCTGGTGCCCTTGGTGACCTGGAATGGCTCTTTTGCCTGAGATTGTCCCTTCCTGAGCCATGGCGGGTTATCCAAGGCCACAGCCAACGTGCCAAGAGTGGAGAGGGCTCCTGTGAAGGCTGGGGTCTGGGAGCCTGGCCTCCCCATTCTGCTCTACCCAAGCTCATGTAAAACCCTAAGTGAATCAACCCTCCCAAATGCAAGGACCGCACTATGTGAGTGTACACAAAGTGTAAGCAGTGTAAGCAGGGAGGCTTCCAGAGTTGTCTCTGACTCTACCATCCAGACCAGCAGCCTTCTTGGTGGGATCCTTGGAGAGAACAGCTCCATCAGGGACAGAAGGATTCCATGGCCAAATGCTTTTGGAAATCTCTCCATGCTGTACATCTCCTATTACTGGTTAGTACATTAAAGACCCTGAAAAGTCCTGTAGGAAAGTCCTTGTTTGAGTTTAACCCAGCTTCCCAAGTTTACATGACCAGGGAACCTGTTGTGTATGTATGTGACATGAATGTGACACCTATTAATGTTGCCCGCAGCTCTGGCATTGGACAGGCTTGGAATGCCTCAATGCCTGATGTGCCCTGTAATGTCAGGCAAGTTCCTTGGATTTTCTGAACCTCAGGGGGCCTGTTTGCAAAATTAGTCCCTTATGTGGTCCAGGAAAGCAAATGCAGATTTGGCTGGGGGTCCCAGGAAGACGTAACAGGAGGCTCCTGTAGTATTAGCCTTGGAGTTATGGTCTCAGGCTCATGGACAGAAGCAGGAGTGAATACTCTGAAGGGCATGATCCTGGGGAGCACGGCTAAGAGCCCTAGCAGAAACCAGACACTCCCCAAACCATCTAATGGCCATCTGACCAAAGAGCCCCCTTCCAGGCAATAGGCATTTCCTGGGGTTCATGCTGTTCTAGCTTTTCTCTCTCCAGGCCCATCTTGTACCCCTTGGCCCTTCACTCTCTACCACATGAAATGTCTAGATCCTTCCCTGTGCCTTCCTTTCCCTGCCTTCACCCTGGCAATCCACCTTCCATTTTCACTCCCCTTCTTTAACTGGCCAGTCCAATCTGCAGGCCTAAGCTGAGATGCTTTTCCTCTGTGAGGTTTTCTGGCTCCTCCCAGGTCAGGGGTCCCTGCTCTTCCTACTTCAGAACCTCCTCTTCCTACTTCAGAAACACCTGTTCCACATACTGTGAGTTTTTTTATCATCTGTTTCCAGCCACACCATCCGTGCCCAGCTCAGTATTGGAGGATGTACCAAAAATGATGCTTGGCTGTGTGATTCCCTGTTCCCTCTCACTCTCTCCAGGCTCTTTCCCCTCCATTCCTCCCTTCCTCCCATCCTCCTGCAGGGAGCTGTAGACTATGTCATCCTTCTGCTGTTGAAAGTGATGAATCACCTGTTCCCACGTCAGCCCCACATGGTGAAAATCCCCTTCCCAGGAGCATGGAGGAAATGCCTCAGACTATGGCTCTGCCCTGTCATAGGGAGCAAGTGGGGTGGGGGTAGGGTGGGTGCCTGTACAAGGGGGAGAGGCTGGGGATCCTTCCAACACTGCCCCGAGCGTCTTCTTGGTTTCTGTCAGCTGGGACTGTGCAAAGGGGCAGTGGTATGGCCCTCAGCTGAGTTGGGTCCTGGGAACCTGGCATTCCCGGCAGATGCTGAGCAGTGGCAGAGATGGGGGAGAATAGAGCTCAGTAGCACAGCACAGCCCACATTGCTTGACAGGTGACGGGGTCAGGGAACCCTGGGTAGCTGGTGGGTAATTCAAGGCCCAGGTGTCCCCTTCTTAAGCCTGAGGTAGAAGGCAGGCAGCAGTATTGATGCAGGTACAGGTGAGGGCAGGGCCCAAAATGGGGCCCTGGGGCCTTCTAGCTTAGCCAGCCCAGCCCAATGGGAAACCAGGGCTGGGAGGGCCGGGCACCATGGGGATGGCTTGCAGACCAGGTCCAGTGCCTCGAGAAGCCAATGGGCTGCTAAAGGGGACTCCATTCTGGGTGAGGCCCATGGCCCATGGCCTGATGGTCATGCTTCCTCCCATGCCCCAGACTCTGGGTGAGTCTGGGCCTGATCCCACCATGGAATCTGCTGGGGTGGGTGCCCCCAGGGGTGGAGCTTCCCATGGGTGACTTGCCTTCCCAGGCCATGGCTACCACCCTCTGCCCTCCCCTAGATCACTGTTGGGAGGTTGAAGCAAGACTGCCTTAGAAGTACCATGGTGTATAGTGCTGTGGGGGGCTAATAGGCTGGGTCTCCAGCTCCTCCTAAAATGCACAACTGCCCTTGCCATGCCTGCTTCCAGTCCTTCCTTGGTGCTCTCCAGGAGAGCAGGACAGCATTGGTCTCTGGCCTTGGCCTGGGAGGCCCTCTGGGATTTGGTCCCAATCCCCTTTCTCCAGCCTCCCTTTCACTCTTCCATTCTGGTGAATCACTTTCTGTTTCTATCTGCTCCAGTGCTTGGTACTTGGAGGCCACCCAGCACCCAGTAAGTCCTGCTCATCCTCCACTTGCTGCTCCAGGAGCAGGGGTTCCTCATCTAGTTCCTTCCCACAGCCCCACCCTCCTGCCTCCCCCTCCCCCCACCAGCTCAGGGCACTGCTGAGTGGGCTCAGATGTCACACTGGTTTTTTTTTTAATGTTCATTTGAGAGAAAGAGAGAGAGAGGGACAGAACAAGTGGGGGGGGGGCAGAGAAAGGTGGACAGAGGATCTGAAGTGGGCTCTGCACTGACAGCAGAGAGCCCAATGTGAGGCTTGAACTCACAAAGTGAGATCATGACCTGGGCCAAAGTTGGACGCTCAACTGACTGAGCCACCCAGGCACCCCAAAGACGTCACACTCTTAACCAGGTCACTGAAGATCCCATGGTAACAGCCCCTCCCCACCAACTCCCTTGTCAGCCTGCAGGCTCCCGCAGTCATGCTCACCTGTCTGAGCATCAGGGCCACCTGGCTTGATAAGGAGTCAAGGAGTCAATGATTTCCCTGGCCTCTGTAAGTATGGGTTCCAGCCACCCCTGCTCCTGGGGTTTGCTTAGCACAGATGTGGGGCCTTGATCATCATGGATGTTAGGGAGATCCCTAACATGGGATGTTGGGATCCCTAACATCCCAACATGGGATGTTAGTCCCAGCCAGGACTGACATCTTTCATGTTGTCACATTAGGGCTCTTCTATGGGGGCCCAGGCCCCTGGGTCCCTATTTTCTGCCCTGAGCCCCCTCACCTGTGGATCCCCTCTGCCCTGGCAGGGCTTCATCCCACAGGATCACCTCCCTGCATCCCTGTCCTCCCTTCTCTGGGTGTCTTCTGATGGGACACTGCTGGGCATCATCCTGGCCTTGCTCAATACTTTCCCCCTTCCAGAGCTTGTCCCCATCAACCTCTTTGGGTCTGAATCCACTGCATGTTCTGTCTCTCTTGTCTGAGAACCTGCCCTCCAGTATCTGGGGCTGTGCTGGCCCAGCACCTGCTGCTAGTTCTAAGTTTCTTGTGAGAGCTTCCGAGGCATCCCTTACTCATTCAGAACTCCCGCTCTCCGCCTCTGCCCCATGCCAAACCTAGCTAGGTGAGAGCCGGGGCTGCAATATGAACAACAGGCCTGTCCTCAGGGCCTCCTGCTGGGCAACAACTTACAGAATCAGACATACGTGTTACTGCAGGATGCTGAATGGGGTGCTGCGGGAGCAGGGTGGCCAAACGGGGTCTGGTGTGGCAGAGGGTCAGAGGATGTGTGAGTCCTCGCAGGCTCTGGCCATTTGATCTATGAGCTCCACCTGCCCATACTATGTCCTCCTGATGATGTTCACTGATCTTTGATGACAACTTTGGGTGCACGTGTCCGGACAGTCCCATTGCATTGAGCTGACCACCTATTCTTGTGACACCATCATAGGCTCCACATGGGCTGACCTCCTGGATGCCCCTGGAGTGAAGGCTTTTTTGCTTGATATGCTGAGTTGCACTTAATGACTTCTTGGGCAAGGAAAGGCTCTGGTCCCCAGAAGAAGACCACCCCTCTGGTCCTGTGCAGCAGGGGCTCCTCCAGAAAGGTCCTCCCCTCTAGATTCTCTGCCTCCCTTCCATGTGAACCAAAGGGCTCACTTATTGTGATTGAGGTTGAGCAGATATGTTTGTTGCCAGGCAGTGTGCTCTAGGCTTCTGTGGGAGCAGAGGGCATGGTACCTACAGCAAAGCTAGCCCACCGTGATGTGACTGCTGGTCAATGCCTGCTGCTGTGTGGGGTAAGCATGTAAAGAGGGACTGGCCTGGGTCATCCTGGCAAGAGGGCCAGGCGTGAGAGTGCTGGAGGAGGCTGAGCTTGTCTGCACGGCTGAACTCCATTCTCACCTCCTGGCCACCTCCAGGCTGCAAGGTGGAGGCTGTAAGTGGAAACTGGGCAACCACTCTTAGACCCTGTGAGTAGTCCTGCCAGCCCCTGACCTCACCTGGTACATCTCACATCAGCTAAGGATGACCCTGGAGGCACCCAGTTCCTCAGCAACTGCCCACTCCTGTCATGCTCTCAAGCCTGGTCCACCAGGCCCTTCTCATCTGACCCTGCTTCCTTCTCTACCTGAACCCCAGTCCCAGGAAACACCTCTGTTTCCCAGTGTGTGTGTGTCGGGGGGGTGGGGGGGTGGGGCTGTGTTGATCCACTTCCTGTGTCTTTATACATACTGTTAAGGCTTTGTCTAAACTGTCCCCTATATTCTCCTCACCCTCCTCCATCACCAGGGAGACTCACCCACAGGCCTAAGGCCCAGGGTAGGCATCTCCTCCAAGCAAAATGGATCAGGCCTGCTCTGTGGCAGCCCCCATCACACAGCGTATTGTCTCCTGTACCCCCCAACTCCCAGACTGTGATCTCCCAGAGGAGAGGGTCCAGGTTTTCTCTGTTATATCTCCAGGGCTTGACAAATGGAATTGCTCAATAAACATTGGACAAATTAACTGTCTTAATCAAGATTCTTTTGGTTACAAGCTTAGACAAAAAGAAATCTTTTCAGGAAAATTCTCATAACTGTAGGAAGAGAAGGGTGTAGGTGGGCCTCAGAGAGAACTAGAAACCAACAATGGACACAGCTCCAGGATTTGCTTCATTTCCTGTCCCTCTTCTACTTCTTCCCTGTGATGCGGGACATGCCCAGCAATGACTCCAGAACTTTCTGACTCCAAACTTTTGGGGGAAGTAGGCCACCTCTACATTCTCACATTAACCCCCCCCGCCCCAGGGAAGAATGCTGAGTAGGTCAGCTTGAGACAGTCACCCATCCATGAGCCATCCTCTAGGAGAAGAGCATCTAGGAAGATGCACATTCAGAACACATGGTTGAAGAAAAGTGAAGAGCAGATCCTAGGAGGAGGGGGCCTCTCTGAGCAAACGAAACAAAGTTAAACATCGCATGAGAGAATGAATGAAGAAACGAGTGAGGCAAGAGCAACACATGTCCTTGTAGATGATGTACAGCTTCTGAGATATTTGTAAATCATTCTTATCCACTCTTACAAAACCCTTATCACCCATACACCACATTTCACAGATGAGGAAAGAGGCTCAAAGCCACTCGGTAAATAAAAGCAGCCAGGATTCCACCTCCATATGGCATATGATATGTGTGCCCCTGGAGGCTTTCCTCCCCCATAAATGTGGGCAGCTAGTCCTCTCCTGGGCAGTCTCTGGAGAAAAGGGCAAGTGTTTGCCTGTGAGGGAGGGAAGAGACGACTCTGCCAAGGCTCGATTCCAGGCCCATTTCTGCACCACCTCTCTTGCTGGACACTCTTCTCTGGCCTCTTGTCAGCATCGCACATAAGGACATATAGCTGCTGCTTTGGGGATCTGAGATCATACCTTGAGGTAGGGTTAGACTATGATTCCCAGGACTGATCATCTGAGGTTGTGATAAGCCATAGGACCCAGGGCGTGGGGGTCACTGTTCAGAAGCAGGAGAAGGTGAGAGGCCCTTGGCCTGGGATTTGGAGGGCAAGGGGGCTGCTCGGTTGTCACCTCCTACTCCCTCCCTGCACATGCATCAGGGGATGCTCTGCCTTTGTTCTAACACAGGGACTTTTTCCAGTGCGTTCTCATCAGGGTTACACTTGTTTCTTAAGGGCAAGGTCTGAATCTGTTCACCTTTTCTTCCCAGAACTTGGCACCTGTGGTAGGCTTTTTGAAAAATGGGTTCAGTAGCTCCTCCTGTCTCTCTATGCATGCCCCTTTGCAGTGCGACTCTGCTGCTTCTTCCACAAAGAGGTGAAGTTTATTTCCCCACCCCTGAACCTGGGCTTGCCTATGATGTGCTTTGACCACTAGGATGCAGCAGCCTAGACCTCAAGAGGTCCTCCAGCTTTTCATCTTGTCCTCTTAGAATCTGCCAAGCTGCATGTGAACATACTCAGTCTAGCCTGCCAGAGCACGAGAGACCACGTGAATAGATAAGTGCCATCCCCCTTGGGGTTCATTAGACTACTGCCAGCACCAAAAGCCAGCCATGAATAAGGTCATCTTGGACCTTCCAGCCCCATTAGAGCCACTAGAAGACTGTAGTCACACCAATGACTCAGGTGCAACTAGCGGAAGAATCTCCCCACTGAGCCTCGCCTAAATTGGTGACCCTCAGAACTGTGACCTGATGAAATTGTTGCTGTTTTAAGTGGCTGAGTTTTGAGGTAGTGTGTTGCACACTAATAGATAATGGGCACAGGGAAGTTCCTAGTTGAATTATGTGTCACAAAAAGGTATGTTCAAGTCTTAATTCCCCCGTCCTGTGAATGTGACCTTATTTGGAAATAGGGTCTTTGCTGGTACAATCAAGTTAAGGTGAGGTCATACTGGGTTAGAGTGGGCCCTAAATCCAGTGGCTGATGTCTTAATAAGAGAAAGAAGAGGGACATCTGGATATAGAGACACAGGGAAGAAGGCCATGTGATGACAGGGGTAGAGATTGGGGGTGGGGAGTGATACAGCTATAAACCAAGGAATGGCAAGGATTGCCAGGAGCCACCAGATGCTAAGAAGAAGCAAAAGAAGGATTTTCCCCTTCTGCCTTTGGAGGGAGCAGGGTGTGTCGACACCTTGATTTCACATTTCCAGCCTCCAGAACGAGAGAGTAAATGTCCGTGGTTGTAAGCCACCCGGTTTGTGGCAACTTATTACAGCAGCCCTAGGAAATTAATACACCAGGTCAGAAGTTTTGCTCAGAGAGGGTGGGCTGGAGGGATGGAGACACTGAGAAGCAGAGGGGAGTTAGCCCACCTTCTTGCACATCCTCGGCACTGCCTGCCCCATCCCGTGCTCAGATTTGTGCATCTTCTGCCCAGATCTTGAGGTCTGGCTCCAGGGCTGCCAGGCATGACGCTCAGGGCTTTCTTTGAAATGCAGATGTGGTTGTTATGTATGTGCACACACACATTTTTTTTTCTGCACATGAAAGTAGTTTGTGAACCTTTAAATATACTTAGAAAATATAACTAAGTGAAAAGAAGAAAAGAAACATCACCCATAACTTTATCTTCTGGATACAACTATAGTCAACATTGGTTTGTAACTCACTAGCCTCTTCATGTATATGAATGTTGACATAACTATATGTACTGTTTTGTGCCCTGTGTTTTCCACTCAGGAATTATACATTGGACTTTTCTATGTCAATAGCTACGGGTCTCTTTACTCAGTACGTGTTTACTGAATACTCATTGTGTGCCAGACATTTTACGGAGCCCCAGATGCAGTGATGAAAAGACAGTGCAGTCACACTCCCTGTCCCTGTGAAGTTTATAGCCTAGCAAGGGACACAGGCATCAAGCAAATAATTGCACAAGCACTTTTTTGATTTTCTATTTTGCAACCATCTTAGACTTACTGAGGAGTTGCAAAAATGACACAGAGTTCTCATATACCCTTCACCCAGCTCCCCCAGACATTAACATCTCCCACAACTGTATTACCATCCTAAAAATCAAGAAATTAACATTGGTGCAATACTACTCAGGACGGACTTCCTTTTCCACTTGTATACATATTTTTTTCTGTTCCAAGATATAATCTAGTGTCTCATATTACATGTAGTTGTCATGTTTCCCTAGTCTCCTCCAATCTGTGACAGTTTATCAGTCTTTCATGACCTTGAGAGTTTTTTTTTTAAATTTAAGTTTATTTATTTGTTTATTTTGAGAGAGAGAGAGAGAGCATGTACCAGTGCATGTGCAAGGGGAGCAAGGGGGAGGGGCAGAGAGAGAGGGAGAGAGAGAATCCCAAGCAGGCTTCCTGCTATCAGTGCAGAGCCTGACAGGGGGCCTGATCTCACAAACCACGAGATCATGACCTGAGCTGAAATCAAGTTGGACACTTAACTGACTAAGCCTCCCAGGTGCCCCAGACCTTGAGATTTTTTTAAGACTCTTGGTCAGTTACCTTACAGAAGATCCCCTAATTTGGGCTTGTCTGATGTTTTCTCACGATTAGTTTGAGGTTATGCGTTATCAGAAAGGATGCCACAGAGATGGCATGCCCTTCTCAGTGCATGATATCAGGAGACACGTGATGCCAATATGTTCTGTTACTGCAGGTGTTAATCTTGGTTACATAGCCTAAGATGAAATCTGCCAGATTTTGCTATTCTAAAGTTACTATTTTCCCTTTTGTCATTAATAAAAATTTGTTTTGGGGAGAATACTTTGAGACTGTGCAAATCTCATGTTTCCTTTTAAACTTTTGCTCACTAAGTTTAATATCTATGGGTGGATCTTGTCTGCAGAGATCTGGTGTTCTAATGGTCATTTTGTATTTCCTCATTACGTCTAAATTTATTAAGTGGAATTCTTCTGTAGGGGAGAGTAGGCACAACTACTTCTGTGACATCAGTGAAGAGTTTTACAAGGATGAACTGACAACATAAAACAGAGTCCCCTAACCCAGTCTGGGGTAGTCTGGGAAGTCTTCCCTGAAGAAGTGGCATTTAACATAATTCCTGCAGGATTAAAACCAATTAGCCTGGCAAAGGGTTAGGGTTATGGGGAGAATGTTTCAGGTATAGAGAATAGCATGAGCAAGTGATCTACACCCAAATCCGAGAGAGACTGTATGAAACTGCACAGTTGGCTTTCCCCAGGTAGAAACTTAACCACCTGCAGGGCTTCCTCATTTAAAGGGAGCGAGCAGCTGCTTCTTACTCTGGCCAGAGTTTTACCGAGTGGACATGAGGGCCTAGAATTGCCAGGGTTTCTGGTGCTCAAGAGAAGCTGAACATCTGGGTTTGTTTTTTTTTCCCATAAAATCTCTCCATCATTTACAAAATTTTTTTTAATGTTTATTTAGTTTTGAGTGACAGAGAGAGAGACAGAGCACTAGCAAAAGAAGGGCAGAGAGAGAGAGAGGGAGATACAGAATCTGAAGCAGGCTCCAGGCTCTGAGCTGTCAGCACAGAGCCCGACACGGGGCTCAAACACACAAACTGTGAGATTGTGACCCAAGCTGAAGTTGGACACCCAACCGACTGAGCCACCCAGGCACCCCAAAATCTCTCCATCTTTTTAACGTTGGCAAATAATCCCATTCTCCTTTAAAGCCAAACAAAACCTGTGAGCTGTCAGGGATTTTTTTTTAAGACTTTATTATTTTAGAGATGCCTTGGGTTCATAGCAAAATTGAGAAGAAAGTGTAGAGGTTGCCCGTAAACCTCCTGGCCCCACCCCCTGCATAATCCCCCTCTACAGGGGTACATAGGTTATAATTGGCGAACATATATTAACACATCACAAACACCCTAAGTTTACATTAGTGTTCAGTCTTGGTGATGTATATTCTGTGGGTTTTGATAAATGCATAATGACACATATCTACCATTACAGTATCATACAGAGTAGTTTCACTGCCCTGAACATCCTATGTATTCTGCCAATGGATCCCTCCCTTCCTCCCTTGCCTCTAACCCCCAGCTGTCAGTTTTTCACCTGTGCATGGCTGAATCATATTTATTTATCTATCTCCTGTGGCTGAACCTTGAACTTATTTTCAAGTATTCAGTGTTCTAAACAATGCTGTAAAGAACATTCTTGTACACACAACCTTGACACCTTCTCTAGCCACGAAAGTTTGCTCCAAATAGTCACTAGTGTCCTCCTCATCACCAGGCCCCTCTCTCCATCACCCTCCATGCCTCATGTCCCCTGATGCCTCAGTTCTCCCTCTATTTTTCCTACTGTTCATTTTCCATTTCCTTCAAAGTCTCAGTGAACTCTGGCCAAAACCACACTGCAACCCACACCATTAGTAGAGTTTGTGAGGTGGGCTGGAATGCAGTGCCACAGAAGGTATTCAGCTGCTCTCACCTAGGTTGAGGGGACACAGATGGTTCTTCTTGGGGGCATTTCAGCCAGATCCCTAGCCCAGCTTACTCGGCTGATCTGCTTCCTGGAAAAGAAGGGCCCGAGGCGGGCTCTGCAAGCACTCTGCTTGCCAAAAGGGCAGCAAATACATTCTTGGTAGATTCACTGAATTGCTCTGATAAGGCCAGTATGGAGCAGATAAGCAGCTCAGGCCTGATGCCAGAATCCAGAGAAGAATTCCCACCACATGGAGAAGGAAGAATCTGGAATCCACTCTTAGAGCGGGCAGGCAGGGGCTATGCCCCAGCTCTCTGGTCATGCCCAGCTTTCTTCCAATGGTGCCCTCTTGTGCCACTGCTTTTGTGTTGTGACTGGACTGTTCTTATGGTGGGAGTCAAAAGCCAGCATGACATATGGTGGTGGGGGGTAAAGGGGGCAAAAGGAAGGGCAGCTTTCCTTACTCCTGAAGCTCCTACCCGGGGAGACAAGGGGAAATGTTTCTGTTTCCCCCGAAGAAGCCCTCACCTGCGTCTAGGTGGGAGGTGAAGGTGGAGCCTTGATGGCTGCTCCTGGCGTGGGGGTGCTGGTTACCTCATGTTCTCTGGGTCTTGGATTTGTTCAAGTGGCACCTATTGGGATTTTTAAAGTTATGAATAAAATGATGCTGTAAGAGAATCTGGCTGGCAGCGGACTTCCTACTAGAATAAGTTTAAATACTTTTTTTTTTTTTTTTGAGAGAGACAGAGAGTACACAAGCAGGGTAGAGGGACAGAGTGAGAGACAGAATTTTAAGCAGGCTCCACACTCAATACGGAGCCCACCATGTGGCTTGATCCCACAACTCTGGGATCAGGACCTGAGCCGAAATGAAGAGTTGGACGCTCAACTGACTGAGCCACCCAGGCGCCCCATATTGGGGCTCACAGGTTTTGTTTGGCTTTAAAGGAGAATGAGATTATTTGCCAACATTAAAAAGATGAAGAGATTTTATGGGGAAAAAAAATCCAAATGTCCAGCTTCTTTTGAGCACCAGAAACCCTGGCAATTCTAGGCCCTCACGTCCACTCGGTAAAACTCTGGCCAGAGTAAGAAGCAGCTGCTTGCTCCCTTTAAATGAGGAAGCCTGGGTGGCTCAGTCAGTTAAACGTCTGACTCTTGATTACTGCTCAGGTTGTGATCCCAGAGTCGGGCTTGACACTGAGCATGGAGCCTGCTTAAAATTCTCTCTCCCTCTGCCCCTCTCCCCTGCTTGTGGCTAGTGCTCTGTCTTGCTCTCAAAATAGAAACTAGCTATCTAAATAATCTCTACACCCAACGTGGGTGAGGCTCTTCATACATTATCTCATTTAACCCTCATGCCAACTCCCATGGGTTCAGATTAATAGCCCTGGTTTCAGGATGAGCTTAAAAACCTACTCAGAAGATGTATGAATGGCAGGCCTATCAGTGAGGACAGGCTTGGCTGCCACAGTGTCCAGAAATCTGCCCCCACCCCCACCCCCCGGACCACAGGAGTCAAGACCTTGCTGTCTATGACACATGCACTTATCTGTCTCGTGTTTGCTCTCAGGATCCCTAGAGCACATGTCACCACCCTGAGACCTTGCAGTGTTTCCCAGCCTGGGGGGAACTGCATGTGGAAGGAAGACTCCAAATCCCCATAAGCTTCTCCCTCTGGAATCTGGGCCCCAGGCAAGATACCCTGGACTGTGTACCAAGCTGCCTAATGTCCCCTCACCTGGGAAGGGCTTCATTCTAAGTTTGGATTTTTCATAATCTCCTCTGCCTCTGTGGTGTACAAGGATCAGCACACTGAGACATTTGTGATAATGTAATGGTCACTATTTGTAAATGTGAGCTCTTTGGAAGCTATTTAGAGCCTGCGTTTTACAGATTCGCTTTTCCATTCATTTGTTAGGGCTTACTGAGTACTCACTGCACCCGGTGCTTCCACAGGGACTAAGAATCATGCAGTGAGCAGGATAGACATGGCCCCAGCCTTCCTGGGCTCATATTCTTGTGGGAAAATCTTCAATGAAGTACTAGAAGAATGAATCCATATAAAAAAGATTTTTTTTTTAATTTTTTTTTCAACGTTTTTTATTTATTTTTGGGACAGAGAGAGACAGAGCATGAACGGGGGAGGGGCAGAGAGAGAGGGAGACACAGAATCGGAAACAGGCTCCAGGCTCCGAGCCATCAGCCCAGAGCCCGACGTGGGGCTCGAACTCACAGACCGCGAGATCGTGACCTGGCCGAAGTCGGACGCTCAACCGACTGCACCACCCAGGCGCCCCTAAAAAAGATTTTATACCATGAGCAAGTGAGATTTATCCTAGGAATGCAAAAATAGTTCAGCACCTACAAATCAATGTAACTCTCCATTTTAATAAATTTAATGACAAAAACCACATGATCATTTTGATATTCGCAGAAAAAGCATTTGATAAAACCCAGGACTCTTTCATGATGTGAAAACAGCCAACAAACCAGGGGTAGAAGGGAACTTCCTCAACCTGATAAAGAGTACCTACAAAAACCCCACAGCCAACCTCATACTTAATGGTGAAAACCTGGATGCTTTCTCCCTAAGATCGGGACCAAGACAAGGATATCTGCTCTTACCACTTCCATTCAACATATGTACTTGAGTTGTAGCCAGAGCAATTAGGCAAGAAAATTAAATACAAGGCATCCAGATTGGAAAGGAAGAGTAAAACTATATTTGTAGATGGCAAAGTCTCGTATACAGAAAATCCTAAGGAACCCACTAAAAAAACTATTAGGACTAATGAACAAGTTCAGCAAGGTGGCAAGACACAAAATCAACATATAGCAATCAGTTTTATTTCTGTATGCTAACAATAAACAGCCCTAAAATAAAATCAAGAAAACAATTACATTTACAATAGTATCAAAAAGAATAAAATGTCTACAAATACATTTAACCATTAAAGTGCAAGATGTAGGGGCACCTGGGTGGCTCGGTCGGTTAAGTGTCCGACTTCGGCTCAGGTCATGATCTCACTGCCCGTGAGTTCGAGCCCCGCGTCGGGCTCTGTGCTGACCGCTCAGAGCCTGGAGCCTGTTTCAGATTCTGTGTCTCCCTGTCTCTCTGCCCCTCCCCTGTTCATGCTCTGTCTCTCTCTGTCTCAAAAATAAATAAATGTTGAAAAAAAAAATTAAAAAAAAAAAGTGCAAGATGTATACCTCGAAAGCTATATGCCAATGGAACGGTTGAGAAAATGAGGATATGGGCTTGGCCAGGCCACACTGCAAGGGGGGAGCAGGCAGACTCAGCAAGACCTCCCTGCATCAACCTCAGTGATTCCTGCCAGTTTGCAGAGCCCCAGAGTTCTGTGCCCTTCTGCCTAGCTCTGCCTGCCTGGAATGCCCTATTGTCCCATTTAGGAAGGGGATCCAGGTGGCCTTGGCCATAACAGCCCTGCAATTAATGTCTGTTTTTCAGGTGGTGCAGGTGATGGGAACTCAGTGTTACAAAGTCCAACATGGCCTTTTACTGGAAAGAGAGACAAGGGGGTCAAAACACTTTCCGGAGGCCCTGCTTCTTTTAGGCCTCGGGCACAGGCTGCACCTTGGAAGGTAAGTTATCTGTGGCCTCCTCCTTCTGGCAAGTAAAAAAAAATGTTTTTCTTTTGTAATCAACTTTTTATTTTAGGGCAGTTTTAAATTTACAGAATTATTATGAAGAAAATACAAAGAATTCCTGTGTACTTGCACCCAGTTTTCTCTGTTTTTAACATCCCAGTTAGCAGGGTATGTTTGTTACAATTGATGAACCAATATTGTTACATTATCATGAACTAAAGTCATCAGTTTTTCCCTGGAGTTATTTTTCTGTTCCAGGCTCCCATATAAGATACCATAATACATTTAGTTATGTCTCCTGAGGCTCCTCTTGCTTGTGACCATTTAAAGTGCAAATCTTGACTTCACCATGGAGATGTAGAAAGAATCTGAGCTTTGGAGTCAGACCTTGACTCAAATCCTAGTTCTTCCCTTTTTGGCTGGGGATCTGGAGTCATTTATTTAAGCTCTCTGAGCCTTAGTGTCCTCATCTGTGAAATGGAGGCAATAATATCTAATGTACAGGTCTGTATCTTGCAAAATAATCCATGAGAACACCCACACAGTGCCTCGCACACAGTAGCAGTCAATGTAACAACATTAGGGATATGTCCACCTGCCTCCCCCTTCTGTCCCATATTGCAGCCCCTCTGAAACCGTTGTCCACTTTCCCTCCATATACGTTGCACCCAGCAAGAGCGCTTGCCCTGGACACCTGTTCCCCATTGCTGCATAGACCTAACTGAAGACCTGCAATGAAAGGCAGCACCTATTTAACACCTGCTGCCTCGCAAGTACTGGGTTTTCACCAAGCCTTTTCCAATTGACCTTAGGTCTGACACGTAGGCCAGCACTTCTCGTCATGGTGACCTACTTGTCGGGAATGCACAAGGCTGTCTGCTCCCCGCCTTGAGTCAGCAGCCAGGAGCTCTGCCCGTCTCCTGCCCAAATCTGACCCCACCCCAGCCTTGCCCTCCCAAAGGCCTAGCGGTGAGGGGCCAAGCCTGCTGCTTGCTCCTTCATGGCTGTGTTGGCGGGGCCACCTGGATGCATAAGTGAACTTTGTCCCATCCATCTGTCACTCACTGTGGATGCTGTGTGTTTGTTCTAAGTAGAAACTCACTTGAAGGGGGTGTCTTAATGTGTGGGGAGCATGTGCACATTTCTGGGGTTTTGTGTTTGGTGGGTGTGGGTGTGGGCCCACAGGAGTGTGTGTGTGTCTGTGTGTGTGTGTAAGTGTGCATGGCCACTTTAGTGTACCTGAAGGTTTATGACGGATGTTTGTGGGAAGGTGTCATATGGCCAAGCCCGTGAGTATATTTTGAATCTGGGTGTGTGTTTGGTATGGAAATGTGTATATATGACTAGGTATATATTTACGGGTATGAAAGTGTGTTCAACAAGAGAAAGGAATCTCTACATGTTGCACATGCCCTGGGATGAGATACAGAAACAAATCAGATGGATGGAACTTTCCCTACAGTCTTGATCCTGTTCCTACTATGAGGACACAGGAACAGGGCTCAAACCCCTCCTGGGCTAGACGCGCCTCTTCTGTTCAAAGCTGGAGGTAGATGCATTGAGATTGGCAAAAAATGTCTTTTTTAAATGGCCTGTGTCTGGTATTCTGGGTGACCCTTGTATTAGGCATTGAGAGCTGGGTCATGAAAGAAGAAGGTTCTGAAAGGAGGGAAGAAACCAGGTTCAGGGAAACTGTGTGCCCATTCAGGATCACAGTGGCTCCACAGAGGCCCTGCTTGGGCCTGAGAGGCCTTGTGGATCTCTGTGGGTTTGTGGGTCACTCGAGGCCCACCCTGGGCACGGAAGCCACCTCAGGGAGCTTCAGCTTCTGCAGAATTCAGGGAGGTTGTCCTTGGGGACACCCCTGCCGATGGATCCCCATTTCAGCCCTCCCCTTACAATGCTCCTTCACTTCCTGTCCCTTGCCTATCAGTAAGGCTTCAACTAGTCAAAATCCACACTCATAAAGCTCTACTTTTTATTAACCCTTGGAATGTGCCTTCTTCGGACTCACATGTAGCATTCTCCCTTATCTTCAGATCTTTTGCTCAAACGTCACCTTCTCAATAACCACCCCTTAAAATTGCAACTCTCCTCCTAGCTCTGCCACCTTGCTTTAAACTCCTCATTTCTCCTGCCCTCCACTGCTATCCCCCAAAGCTCTTGTCACCTTCTCACACAGTGGTCACCAACACGGTAGGAGGATGTGAACGCAGACATTAGGAGCAAGCATTCAGGAACTTCTGTACTGAGGTATCTACAAATACTATAGAACCTATAGCAATTTGCATTGCCCGGAAATCCAAATGTAGATCAGAAAAAAATAAACTGTTTTTGTGCCACAATGGGTTTAAGAACCACTGTTCTAATACAGTCTGTAAAATGTATTCTGTTTCCCGGTTGTCTTCCCCCCGCCCCTCCCCCTGCCGCACCCCCCCCCCCCCGCACCCCCACCAACTACTGTTTGAATGCAGGTTCCAAAGGACAGAGATTCTGTCTGCTTTATGATCTCCTCAGCACCTTGAACAGTGTCTGGCACACAGTGGGTGCTTACTGGACATTTGTTGAATTAGCAAATGAAGAAGAGGTGGTCCATCAGCTGGACATGGTGTAGGAAGGTAGTGAATGTTCCCTGTCCCCATCCTAACCGGGCTGTGAGCACAGTGCTCTTGCTCTGAACCCTGGGACTCAAGTGCTATAAGGCATGCCTGGGAATAGTGTCCTGATAAAAAGTGTTCCACTCTGCCTCTACTTCTGTCCTGGCCTGTTCCAGAGGAAGCCCAGAGCTGGCAGAGCTGGGCAGGAGCGGATCTCTTGGAGGTGGAGGGAGTTTGGTTCCACCAGCGGTTCCCACGGCTGGGGCTGCCTGGGGCCCACGTGGTTGGCAGCGCTGGGACCTGCCTCATGGGCCAGCCATCCTGCAGGGCCGGTTTTGGGCTCACACACCTACAGCTGCCTGCTCAGCCCCTCCTTTCCACCTTGGCCCAAGCCCTTGGGCTCAGCTTCTCCTTCTCTGACCCCAATACTCCACCCACAGAGGCCCTTTCATCTTCCCCTACCTCCAATGAATGGTGTGGGTTTGGCCGAGAAGGAGGGGAGTGGGCCCTCCAGCCAAAACATACTAAGGGGCTGCTGTCCAGACAGTGTTCGGGGCCACTTGTGACCCT
Organism: Panthera onca; assembly: GCF_046562875.1. Taxonomy (NCBI): domain Eukaryota; kingdom Metazoa; phylum Chordata; class Mammalia; order Carnivora; family Felidae; genus Panthera; species Panthera onca. The sequence continues at coordinate 128,574,842 of NC_138347.1, read as the reverse complement.
GGCACAGGGACAAGGGGTAACATCTGTATAATCAAAAAGGTCAGTTACGTCTTCTCATCTGCTCCCTGACAAGCAAGCAGAGCCACAGACTAACGTCTGCTCAGTCAGCAATTCTCCCCTCTCCTCCCCCTCATGGGCCTGGGGAACATAAAGGAATTTGGGAGGGGTGGCTGCCAGGAGGAAGTGATGCTCAAGCTGGATTTTGATGGATGAGTTTTAAGTTAAACAGACCAAGAGAGGAGATGAGAGATGAGAAAGCCTTTCCAGAGAAAAGGGGTGTCATGGGCAAAGGCCTGGAGGTAAGGCAGACAACAGTGCACGCAGAGCCATTTTTCCACCATTTGCATGGCTGGGTGCACACAAGATGGTGATGGAATCAGTGCCAGAAAAGTAGACAGGAGCCGGTTCTTGTCCAGAATATTCTTCTAGCCAACACTTATGAGCACCCCTGTGCTTGGTTCACATGGGGTATAAAGATAAAACAGATGGTAGGAACATAAAGTTGTTTGGACACACAATTTGCTTTAACCACCAGCATACTGCCGTGTCTGCTGCAGTGCTGGGAACATGGTGGGCACTCAATAAACATCTGTGACAGCAAAGAATGGATGAATGAGTGAATGAATGAATGAAGCCATGGCACCTACTTACAGAGAAAGAGGATGGAGTAAAGAAGAGTCAGTCTTGGAGCGGCTGGGTGGATCAGTCAGTTAAGTGTCTGACTTCGGGTCAGGTCACGATCTTGCTGTTTGTGAGTTCAAGCCCAGTGTCGGGCTCTGTGCTGACAGCCCAGAGCCTGGAGCCTGCTTCCGATTCTGTGTCTCCCTCTTCTCTCTGCCCCTCCCCCACTCACACTCTGTCTCACTCTCTCTAAAAAAATAAATAAACATTAAAAAAACTAAAAAAAAAAAAAAAAAGGAGGAGTCAGTCTTGCTGAGGCAGAGAACCCAAACCTTAGAGACAAGACTCTGGGAAGGAGGGCTGTTTTTCCTTCATGTTCAATGAAATAAACTTGCTGTAGTTTTCAGGGCAAACCTCAGCTGTGGCTTGTGCAGTTAGTCATTCTCTGGTTGAGATTTTGGCATTTTTGCCACTGACGCAACATGCTGAGATGATTTCCACAGCACATTTTGTTGAGCAAGTAAGGGCTGCAGAGGAGAGACTGGGCAGGGCCTCCTGGAGCTAGAGAAGAAGCCAAATTAATGCAAGAAGAGGCAAACCTGTGTAGGGTGGTGTCCACGTAGTTGCCCAACCACCTGGAATGTGGCCCTAGGTAGGAACCTTTGGATTTGCAAGAGGCATTTATCTGAGGACAGTTTGTGACATTTGGCAGGTCAGCATCGAAAGCTGGCAGGCCCTCAGAATAGGGAATGTGTAGAAAATGTCAGGGCCACCATTGAGTGGCATGGCTCCCCAGGCACCCAGAGAGCTGACTGACAGGTGTCTCCACCCTGCCAAACTCTGGCTAGGGGCTGGAGATGGTGTGGCAGGTGAGAGCAGGGTACAGACGTGGGCAAGCCACAGCTCTGGCCCTTGGCAAAATGATTAGCCCTATTATCCAGCTTCTGTGGTGATACCTCCCTGCTGGACTCAAGGCCACCTTGTGTGGGCACTGCTGCCCCTGGGAACAGGGTTAGGTTAAGGTGGGTGCCTAGAAGCACCACTCCATCTGTCCTAGGTGGGGAAAAACTGCAGCTTCATTGATCTCTGGCCCCGAGCCTCATCAGTGAGAGACAAGGTTGAGTCGGTCATGGGTGCCTTGCAGAGAATTTTTCCTTGGGGGAGACATAATACCCGTCCCTGGATGCAGATGTACTTGAAATCAATGGAGCTTAAGTCTTGAGATGCTTGCTTGAAAAAGCCCCTTCCACGACAGTGGACCTAGTTTTGCATTTGCCAGTTTGAATGCATTTTCTTAAAAAGGCTTCCCAAATCACATAAGGTTCAGGTCTCACAAAACTGAACCCATCCTTGCTAGTGCTCCTTGACTCTGGAAAATATTGAGTAGCCAGTGAGTGTCTGAGGGGTCAGGGCTCACAGGCTTCACAGGCCTCCTTCCCACGTTTCTGGCCAGGACCTCCAGCCTGGCAGCCGGGGGGTAAGATGGTGGAGGGCTCTAGCGCAGAGCAGACGGTGTCCTCTCTGTGGCCCAGAGGGCTGAGCTGGAGCTGCTGAGCTGGGCCAGGTGGAAGCAGATTGTCAGCTATAGAAAGGTCAAAGTGTCATCCTGAGAAATAGGAGACGACAAGTGTGAGTATGCCAGATCAAATAGCACTTCTAATTCTGTCCATATGGCCCACTGGTGGGGCATTTGCTGACGATCCATGTTTGACTGCTGGCTTAAAATGAATGCTGTGATATAAAATACCACAGAATGGTACACTTTAAAAGGGTGGATTTTAGGGGCGCCTGGGTGGCTCAGTCGGTTGAACGTCTGACTCTTTAAAAAATTTTTTTTAATGTTTATTTATTTGGAGCGCCTGGGTGGCTCAGTCAGTTAAGTATCTGACTTCGGCTCAGGTCATGATCTTGGGGTTCATGAGTTCAGGCCCTGCATCAGGCAAGCTTGTTGAGCCCTGCTTCGGACTCCTTGGGATTCTCTCCCTCTCCCTCTCTATGTGCCTCATAGGGTTCTCTCTTTCTCTCCCTCTCTCTCTGCTCCTTGCTCACTTGCACCCTCTCTCTCTCTCAAAAAAAAGTTTATTTATTTTTGAGGGAGAGAGAAAGAGAGAGAGAGAGGAGAGAGAGAATCCCAAGCAGGCTCTATGCTGTCATCACAGAGCCTGACTTGGTGCTCAAACCCACAAACTGTGAGATCATGACCTGATTCAAAATCAAGATTCAGACACTTAACCTACTGAGCCACCCAAGTGCCCCCAGAGTCTGACTCTTGATTTCAACTTAGGTCGTGATCTTAGGTTCTGTGCTGACAGCTTGGAGCCTGTTTAGGATTTTCTCTCTCCCTCTCTCTCAGCTCCTCCCCTGCTCGAGTGCATGTGCACGCTCTCTCTCTCTCTCTCTCTCTCTCATAATAAATAAACTTAAAAAAATAATAAAAAAATAAAGAGGTGGATTTTATGACATGTGAATTGTATCTCGAAAGAAAGAAAGAAAGAAAGAAAGAAAGAAAGAAAGAAAGAAAGAAAGACAAAGAAGGATCTGGAGAGCCTGGTGCCCCTCGTTGCCATGGTGCTTTTCTTTGATGTTGGATCCAGGCGTGGTGGGTGTGTCAAGGCACTACTTGGTGCCAAGGTTTCTGGGCTGCCTCCCGAGGTGTCAGTCACACACAGCAAGGGCTGTTCAGGGACTTCGGCTGTGTCCTGGCTGCATCCTTGCTGAATACAAAACAAAATGGTGGCACTGCAAACAAGTTTCCTGACCAGCTGGGGTCCCTGGGGGCAGTGGACTGGCTTCCTCCATTTCTGGGTGACTGGGCCCCAATTTACTGCCCCTATCTTGGCACGTTTTGCCAAGCCCTCTGAGCCTGACACATGCCTGGGGCCAGGGGAAGAGTTAACGATTAACCAGGAGCTAAGAGATGGCTGAGACAGGTGGCCTTCCAGCCCTCAAGGGCAGGCAGAATGGGGCCCCTCTGAGCCACACCCTCAGCCCTGTTAGTGGAGGCACTGAGTAGGGGCAGGGCAGGCAGAGCAGAGGAACTTTCTTTGTCCTTCGAAGAGGAACCTGGCTTCCCAAAGTCCCGGCAAAGCCCCCTGTGGGACCCAGGCCCCCTCAGTACAGGTGTCTGGGCACATGGGCAAACACTCCTGTCCCCAAGGGTCTGCCCAACCCCAGCACAGCCTGCAGCTCCACCAGTTCCAGAACTTTGTTAGGCTGAATTTCAAAGTGCACTGAGAAGCTTACTCAACCCTTTTCCTGAGAGGCAATGGCTCCCTAGACCCACTGGTGAGCCATTGCCCTGCAAGGGCACAAGCCAGAATATATTGGTGCCCTTCACATCTTTTTCTGTAACACATACTCAGGCACACATGTGCACAGACACATACACAAATACACATGCATGCACATATGCTGGGCATGAGGGATGGTTTCTTCATCCCCCCTGGTCTGTGTCAAGAAAATATTAAAATGACTCTTCCCAGACTAGCTCCCACAAAAGGCACAGGTGCTTTGAGAGTCCCTGGCCAAAGTTGCTGGGGATGGCATGGCACTCTTGTCAGGGGTTATTGACCTCAGGTCTGGGTGCCCTCGCAGAGCTATTTTGGGGCCAGGTGGAGGTAAACAGGAATTTTTTCATCAAGGGTATTCTTTGGAATGCCCTTACCAATGGCACCACCATTTTGTTTGGACACCACATCTTAGCAAATGTAGCTGTGGGCTGATGCGGTTGAGGGAAGAATTGTGGGAATAGGAGCTCTGTGGCCTGCATCCTCGGAGAGGAACCTATCCACACAGCAAACCCTAAGCCGGGGCCTGGTAGGAGGAAGACAGGCATTGATGCTGCCCAGGTGGTGGGAGGCAGGCTGGAGAGCGCTGTGGTGGGTATGTGGCTACAGGGTGGGGACGGTTTCATAGGCATTATGTTGGGTGGGGATCCTTCATGGAGCGCTCCCCTCTGCTGTGGCCCATCAAAGTTGGGGATGCAAAGTTGCTGGGAAAAGTCCTTGGATATTCCCAATCCTTCCACTTGTTTGGCTCCCTTTCTTGTAGGCAGGCAGGCTGACTCAGGAAGACATGTTCTCTAGGATACTACTGGGTTACTCAGTATGGCTGCTGAGTCCCTACACCTGCCCTGAAAATACTTCACCCACAGCCATGGCTAACTGTTCTCTTCAAGTGTCCACAACCCGTTTGGCTGCCTGCTGCTTCGTGGTCAGCCTGACTGCTCCTCACATCCTGATTGGGGACCTGTTATGCTGACTGGCCCATGGAGACAGGCACTTTGTTTCTGATATAACATCTGAGACTGAAGATGGTTTTCTATTTTATGGATTCAGTAATAAGCTTTCTTGGGCACAGGGAAAGGGTGGTGATACCACACTAAGGGAGGGAGGCAGGGCCCCAGAATGTGCCACACACACAAACACCCTCTGCTTGTGTCCAGGCAGAGGGCAAGCATGGCTCCTGGTCTCTTGGATGGTTCTGGGACTCCTTGTGCTGGGTGGAGCTGGCAGAAGGATTAAGCCACCTTTGGATACCCAATCCTACTGCGGAGTAACCACAGCATGTGGCTCAACAAAACTAGCTAGGACAAAGCTACCCATGGGGAGGCTGCCCATCTACCAGACCCTCCCAGCCTGAAGCATTCTCTGTTCAAGTGGAAAGGAAACCATGTCCTCATTCCAACTCTCTCCTTAAAGCAGCCTCACAAAATTCCCAGGACTTGTCATGGATCCTTGACGAGATACTAGGGATCATCCTAGCCTTGCAAAAAAGGATGGACCTGCCTTGTCCACTGGTATCCCAGTCTGAAAATGCAAACTACCCATCATTCCTTGTGTTCGAGAAACAGCAACAAGCCTGAGCTGCCATTTGTGGATATGGTCAAATATTTAAGAACCAAGACCCTCAGGAATATGGGGAGGGGGAGTAGCAGTGGGGGTTCTGTTCAGTGCCAAGAGTGCATGGGTGGCCCACCAAATCCTCAACCTTTTCCTTTCCCTCTTTCCGTCCCAATGTAGCCTCTCACTTGGGCTAAGACACCACTTTTAATTATTATTATTATTTTTTTATTAAAATACTGTTATACCCAGTGGAATGCAGCAGCAATCCTGGTACAGGGTGGCATAACAAAACAGCCATGTTTACATTTTAAATATTTACGATAACTTAAACATACAGACACACATCATGGTCTTTGGCAGAAAATGTTCACAGCACAAAAAATACTTTAAAAGAAATACCAAATATTAATCCAAAATATATTAAGTTGTTTTTTTTTTTTCTTTCACAATATTTTTTTGCCTTTTTTTCTCTTTTTTTCTTTTTGCTTTGTAAACAATGCACATGAACCAAATGTATTTTTCAGCTTTAAAGAAGGGTAGGGGGATGTAAAAAAATATGCAATTGTCCAGCAAATGCAAATGTTTAAAAAGGAAACTTGAGGAATCATGGGAATGAAAGGACACATACCGAACCTAAAAACAGTAAAGGAAAAAAACAGAGATTCAAGGAGAACTAAAAACAGTCAAGACAAACTACTAAAACCCACCAATGGGTCCTGGGGCTGAGCTAGGGGACTCTGTAAGACCAGAAGTCAAAGTCACTGCTGCTGGCAGGCTGTTACATGGATGCTTTGCTCTAATTCCAAAGCAATGGCCCTGCTTTTCAGGGCGCTGCTCACCGGTAGCTTGAGGAGCCAGCCTCACGACTGCCATTTTGTGATGGGGGCTCCATTCAGAAGACGATGTGAGTCGCATCTTGTAGCTCACTGACTAGTTTTCACCAGCATACTCCCACTCCCAATCCCTCCAGGTGGGAACAAAGACTGATGAGAACAAGGCAACTTCTCCAGTTTCCGTCAAGAGAATTAGAGCTGGGAAGGCCCCCACGGCTCATTTCATCTGGCTCAGGGTTCATAACCAAACTGACAGGACGTCCCAGGGACAGGAGCTGTGGAGCCATTTCAAGAGGCTGGTGACAGGGGTCCATGGGCATTTAAAACAGGGCTTAAGGTGGAAGAAAAGACAGCAATATCATGTGGATCAACCAGTATCAAAATCCATGGGCCAAGAACTTGAGAAGGGGAGAGAGCTGGGAGGCTGGTTGGCAATTACAGGAACCGTGGCAGCAGGGACAGGGGAACAGAGAGGGGACAGATCTGAAGCGGCACACTTCAATCTTCTGTTCCACAAGAAAGGGGAATATATACAATCTGCACAGCTTATCCCAGTCCACTTATACGGCCCCTCCCCACTCTGAGTGAGGGGGCAAGGCTGTAGCTTCTGCAGGATTAACACCCTCAATAGTCCCCAAAAGATGCCAAGTCTCCGTGATTTCAAGGAGGCAATGAGGAGCTGAGGAGCAGATGAGGTTGGCAGGGACCACACTCAGCCACAGGGGAACAGCAGAGCTGACCTATTACTGGTGTCCAGGGGCAACCAGCCCCTCACACCAAGATATCCCCTCCCTCCCTGCCTGAGTGCCAACTGGGGGTCCAGAGAGGGCTCAGCTCCCTTCTGGGCTTCCAGTTGCTACCCCAACAGTAAGCCTGGGAATCCTCATTCTGCATGGGCCCAGGAGGGATGTGGGGCTGAGAAGCAGGGTCTTCTGGGTGCAGGTGCTCTCACAGCTCCCCTCACCCCTACAGTATTCTTCCTAAGCCCCGGGCACCAGACGGTCAATGGGAATGAGTGCCTGGTTGGGGAAAGTGGGGCAGCAGCAGTTGGAGGGGCTGCTGGAATGGCTGACAGCGACAGAGGGCAGGAGACAGGGAATGGTTCGGAGTCCCCAGGCACGACCTCCTTCAGATCAGTATCTCCACCATGTCCGACAAGTCCTGGACTCTGGATGTAGCGACAGAGTCTGGAGAGAGACAAAAGCACAGGCAAACGCCAGTGAGCGTTATAAGATTGTTCTTTTAAATCCTGACCCATTTTTAAAATTATTTATTTATTTATTCATTCATTCATTCATTTTAATTTAATTTTATTTATTTTCAGACAGAGCCAGGGAGGGGCAAAGAGAGAAGGAGACACAGTATCCCAAGCAGGCTCCGCTGTTAGCACAGAGCCCGATGTGGGGCTCAAACTCACAAACCGTAAGATCATGACCTGAGCTGAAACCAAGTCAGATGCTTAATCGACTGAGCCATCCAGGCACCACTAAATCCTCACCCATTTTTAAGATAGGATCTTTCTTCACCAACTTTCCCCCCCTCAACTGCCCAGGTGCTTCTAACTTGGCCAACCAAACACAAGGCTCAGCCCCCACCCCCCACACCAGCTCTCCATCCAGACTATCAGTGTCCAATGACATTTGTTTCTAACTTTAAACTGCCTGGAGGCTCGGAGGGAGGGGGGCCCAGGGAAGGAGGCTGCAGCATTCTTTTTGTGCCTGTGGTTTTCTGAGATGGCAAGGCACAGGCAAGCATGCAAGGGCTAATGTGAAAGGGAAGCAAAAAATTGAAAAGGCATCTTCTCAAATGTCTGTGTCTTGGACTCTTTTTAAATAAACTCTTCTACACTGAGATTGTTGTCAGGTAACTCGCCAAGCTCCATGACCTTAGATATTTAGATTGGTAATGAAATATGTAAGGAAGACTACGAAAGAGGAGGCAAAGTGCCCCCCACACAGGCGCTTTCTTTCTGAACTCAGGATCTGTCTGTGATCAGGGTTTTTCAGTTCCTCTATTCACACATCCAACCAGCCCTCACATTCACCCTGCCGGCCTATCATTGTGCACTGCTCCCCCTGCAGAGTGGGCCATGAGCCCGAGGGGTCTGGGAAAAAAGGGCCTGGTGCTCCAGTTCACACCCCAGTGCGCCCTCAGCCCTGCCTGGCACAGAAGCCCAGGGAAGAGGGACTTACCCAGTGAGGCTGTCCTCTGGCCACCGCTGTACCCCAGGAGGCTGTCGGGCTCCAGGCAAGCGGCAGCACTGTCTGGGGGACCATCGGTCTGGGTACTCCCATCTCTGCTCCCGTGTTTGGCATGGGCAGGGAGGGGAGCTGCGGCTACTGGCTCCTCCTCAGGGGCCCTGTCTGCTGGAGAGGAAGGAGGTTGAGAGTTACTGCCTTGCCCACGAGTTGTAGCCCCATGAAGAACACCTGAAGTTAACTGTACCAACTGGGGGCGCGAGGTGGTATGGGTTGCTCTTGATTTGTTAAGAACTTCGATTAAGATTAAATGCTCCCGTTTCCAAATGGGGATAACTATCGGCTGCATTGGTTTCCAAACATTTTAAGTAGCAGAACCCTTCTTTGCAGATGAAATCTCAGAAGCATCAGGGACTCTTGAATTTCTGTGGCATCTGCTCAGATGAAGAAGTGGAAGAGCTGGCCTGGAAGGTACATCTGCACAGGAAGCCCTATTTTTGCTTAGATGGCAAGTGGCCAGGATCCACGGTGATGGAATTTATGGGGATGGGGACTACAGCATGCCTCTTCACACCAGCAGGATAGCTGTGGCCGTAGCTGTGGTTACTGGAGCCAGACGGTAAGCTGGCTCCCCTGGGCAAGGGGTCAGGAAACCCTGGCTCCTCTGAGCCTCAGTTCTGGGAGCAAAGGCCTGAAAGCAACCTACCCTTCTACCTGTGCTCCCCACCTGCTTCGTCTCACCTGTAGCCAGCCGGGCAGGGGCATCCACTTGCCGCTCACTAGAAGAGAGACCTTGCCAGCCCTGGTTCCCTGCCGCTGCAGCCACGAAGACAGATGGCACGGACTTGGCGGGCCTCAGGGAGCCCTGGGTGGCCTTTCCAGGGTCTTTCCTGGAGCGCTGCTGAAGGACCTTGATCACTGCATCCTTCTCCAGGATCTGGGCATGGAGCACCTTCAACCTGAGGGGTGAGAGGCCACATTCACATGGTCAGACCTACAGATCCAGCAGCCTCCACCTCATAAAAGTTGGACAAAAAGCCCTCCCCACTGAGGAGCCAGGATGTATTCTCTTGTCCTTGTAATAGGGACCAGGGGTGGGGGGTGGGGTTTAGAAATGCCATCACAGTTCTGAAATCTGAAGCCCTGAAAACCTCCAGCACATGAGACACTGGGCCCTTCCTATGCCAGCAAAGGCAGGTCAAGGGGTGGGTTGGATTCATCTGATGATAGCAATGGCACAATCCCTCTCCCGCAGGGCAATACCCCTGAGCTGCTGACCATCAAATGGGCTCAGTTGATGTGCTTGTGCTTTTGAGTCAGACATAGGTTGAACAGAAATCTTGTAGGGCCTCTGAGATCTTTTTTGGAGAGAAAATACTAGCTATCCCCAAGGCAGGGACCCAGTCCACATTCCTTCTGGGGTGGTACATGGTGTGGATTCACTTGGAAAGTCTTATTCTCTGATTTCCTGGGGGAGGGGGGAGCAGATAGAGGCCAGGGCCTTGGATAGCATCCAGTACCTCCACAGCCAAGGTCTCCCGGGCAGACCAAGGAGTCTCTGGGGAGAGAACATGTGTGTGGTGCCTGGTGAGCCAAACACACAGGAATCAGCCCAGAAGCATGAGAGACTGCTGAGCCTCATTCATGGGGAGAGGAGTGTTTATCAGGGATTAAGGGCATGGCAGGGGTTGGACAGGGCCACCCCCACCCCCACCCCCGGTGGCCTCCAAGACCCAACCTGCTTTCCATCTCCTGATGCCTGTGGCCGCCAGTGAGCAGGCCCTCGTTGAAGCTGCTGCTGGGCGAAGGCTGGGGGGAGTGTCGGATGAGAGTGGTGTCACGCTGGGCGGCAGCTGTGGCAGCCGCGTCCATGGCAAACTGCCTCATGGCGCGCTCCTCCAAATACTTCTGCTCCCACTTGGTCATATCAGCCTCCAGTGCCAGGATCTGCTCCTCTTTCTCCCGCAGTTGCTCCGACAGCCGCCGGGCACTGAGCTCCGGGGACCCACCACTGCCATTGCCACCTGTGGGGGTGCCTGCCTGTCTCTGCAGAGAAGGGAGCACTGTGGTCAAGGGCGGAGGCTGGGGCGTGGCAGCCACTGGTCCTTGCCCACAGGAGGACTCTCACCTATGCACAGGTTTGTTCTGCCCTTCCCGGCACACCCACCCCAGCACCCTGCTGCCACCAAAGATGAAGCAGGTGCTACGGTTCCCCACACCCCTGTGGCCAAGGGTATAGGAAAGATCAGGCCTGCCTTGCATAGGGGACCACGGAAAGTATCCTCCAAACTGGGAAATGGGTACTCTTAATAATTACACTGCGACAACTGGCGTAAATTAGGACCCACCTGGGCAGTCCTGGACATTTGGTCACCCTACCTCTGTGTGAAGGGTAAGGTTGGGAGTGGAGATAGAACTCTATCTGGTTTGTAAACACCAGGGTTAGTAACACAGCCCAAAGCGAGCATAAAGACTCAGGATCTGGGTCACCATCTGCCCTCTTCATCTTGGGGAGACATGTAAGAGCCGGCTAGTCTTCCACATCAAGGCTCCTGAGCTACTTTCTCTAGAGACCAAGGATGCCAACCCCTGCTGCTGTGGAGCCCGGAAGCCCAGGTCTTGAGTCCCCAAGACCGGCACCTGGCCAAGAGGTAAAGCCTCTGCTAAGGTGGCTGGCAGGAGCTGGGGCAAGGAACACAGATCATCCCCGCTTTCCAAGGAGGCCTCCACCTGGATCTCGGCAGGGGCTCCTGGGCCTTCAGAACCGGCCTCCTCAGATACTGCCCTCCCTCTGCCACCACCACAGGTCTCTAAGCTCACCTGCTGCGCACGCAGGGCCTTGAGTTCCTGCTCTAGGCGTGTCCGCAGACGTAGCTCCAGCAGCTCCCGCTTCTCACAGGCCGCCTGCAGCTGCCCCAGGGCCTGCTGCAGCCGCTCCACCTTCTCCACGTAGGCCTGCTTCTTGCGCAGCTCCTCCTCGGCTCGTGCGGCCCGGCCCTGCGCGTTGCTCAGAGCCTGCTCCAGCAGCTCTGCGCGCCGCCGCTGGTCCTCGATGGCGCCGCGCAGCAGGGCCATCTCCCGCTCCAGCTTCTCCTGCTCCTGCTGCTGCTCATAGCCTGCAGGGAGGTGTGGGGCTCAGTCTGTGATGGCAACCGCCCTAGCTCGTCCCACTGGGCGCCTACCACATGCTGGGCCTCAACGACCCTAGGAGTTAGGTGCCAGTATTTCCATTACCATTTTATGGAGGAGGAACAGGTTAAGTCACAAATAAATGACAGCACTGGACCAGGGCCCTTGCAGTAATAACTGGGCTGTGCTGCCTCTCTACTGGGACATGGGCAGCCCCAAACACTGTCCACTTGTGCCAGGTGTCACCATTTCCAAACCACATTCACAATTTTGCACAATGACGCTAGAGACTGGCCAGATAGGAAGTGTGATGCCTATTTCCAGATGAGAAGGCTCAGGTGGACTGTGACATGGCCATCATTCAAGTGAAAGAATGAAGGAACAGGGAAGAGAAGAAGCATCACTGGTTGCACCATGAGCCAGGTACTTACTTACACATCTTTGTATAATAGCCTTTCATAATGGTCCCTCGAGGTAGGATGTGTGACCCCCAACATATTGGGGAAGAAACACAGGTGAATGGTGCTGCGAAAGCGGGGACCCGAGTCAACCTGGCCTCCAAAGGACCAGGCTGCTCTGGCTGTGGTGGGGTGCCCCTCATATCCACAGGCCTCCCAGACTGAGCTCCAGGACACATTCTGCGGACCCAGGGCTCCCCAGAATAGTGCTGCATTTCCTTCCCTGGTCTGGGGGAACCACTGAGAGGGTAGGTGACCAGGCTTATAAAGAAATGCAACCTTTGTGGCACAATAAAAATGACTATGGTCCAAAGATTTGTGGCTGAAGTCCTAGCTAAGCTGATTTTTAAATCATCTTTGTTCCTTCCCCAAGAGAACTCTGCTCAGAGACCCACACCGCATTGCAGAGCCAAGCAAGGTCCAAGCCAGACCACGCAGTCTTCTAGCTGATACTCTAGGCTTAAATCTACCTTCCATGCACCTGCCCGTTGGGAGTCCAGGCTAGCCCCGCAAAGAGTGTGTGGGCTGCCTGCCTTACTGGAGAGTAGAAGGGGGTGGGCTCCAGGGCCTGCCTGATGAACTCAAAGGCACTGTCCCTAGAGCAGCACTATCACAGTACAGTGGAATTTTCTGCTGTAATAAACCTGTTCTATACTGTGCTAACCTGTACAGTCGTCACTAGATACTCATGGCTATTGAGCACTTGAAGTGTGGGGAAGGAACTGAAATTCTTCTTTTTATTCAATCTGAATTAGTTCTAATCTTTGGGCCACATGTGGCTAAATACCTATCACAAGGGACAATACAGGTTCTGGAATAGAAGAGTTAAGGCTGGGGACCTGGGTAGGCAGAGGGAGGATTCATTTACTCAGGGCCCTGAAGCAGGAGAAGGGCACAGTCAACCCAGGTCAGTTCTGACTCACTCCGGATTTTTGAAGGCTGGGCCCAGGCCGGCCTCACTCTTTGGTGTGGAGAAAAAAGATGAGGAAACTCAATAATACTGAAGTGGAGGCATCCACAGTGGGTTGACTGTTGACTTGGCATCTCATGAGTGTGGTGGAGGGGCTGGCAGAGAGAGGAGACTGGGGATTTGGGCCTAGAAACAATGACCCCCTCCTGCATGTGTTCACAGAGCCTACAGCTCACAGAGCTTGTGGGCAGCAGCCTCTCATCCAGTCTGACCATGGCTGCCCCATCTTAGAACCCCAGAACCCAAGTCTCTAGCAAGAAGCAAATGTCTAACAGGGACAGAACTCGGAAAGTGAGGCCTCAGGACTCAAAGCCAGATCCCCAGGGAGACACAGACCAGAGCAGCCAGATCTGTCTGTATGAAAAGCGGGTGGCATTGGTGACAATAATCACGCTTTCCTCCTAGTTGTTGACTGACCCCAGAAAAAAAGTGAGGTCAACTAGAGACATTTTCCCTGGAGTTTTGTGTTTTCTCCACAGGTATCAAGGAACAAGGAAAAGCTGCTTGGCTTTCCTCAGCCCTTGGGGTGGAGTGGGGGGACCTAGTCTTCTGTTTCTGGCAGCTTCCTGCTGCCTTGCACAACCTCTAAGGCCCTGGCAGGGGCTGAAGAGGCCTCAGCCTTGGCCATCCTCAGTCACCAGGATGAAACTGTTTGGGGAGGAGAGCCCCTGGGCCCGGGTGGAAGAGGAGTTGGGAGAATGGGAGGGTGCCAAGGGCGCGCAGGAAGGCAGAGCGAGCTGCGCAGTAGGGGTGGGGGGGGGGATGCGCCTTCAGCCCGGGAGAAAGCTATGGGCTTGGCCCCCACCGGCTTGGGCCTTCTCCCTTTGTCCCAGAGGGAGCGGCGGCGGGGGGGCGGGCCCAGAGCGGAACAGCCCGGCTCTGGAATGCCAGGCATCCAGGTCACCCGCGGCTGTGAGATTAATGGCTCCAGCGAGGAGCCAAGAACAGCCTGGCGCTTGCTCTCTGGGGAGCGGAAACGCCTCCGGGCCGGCCTCCCCCCTCCCCCCGCCCCCCGCCCCTCTTCTGCTGGCTCCCAGAAACCTGCCTGGCTACTTCCTTTCTGTGGCGCCGCGCCCCCAAAGCCTGCCCTCCTGCAGGAGGCCCCCATTCTGACAACAGCCAGCAACCCCTCCGCCCAAGCTCCCAAGGGCTACACGAAGGGCTGCTCCTTTCCCGCCCTCCCCCAGCATCATCACCTCCATTGCCACCTCAATCTGCTCAGTACAGCCTATCCTACTTCCTGCCCACCCCCACCCCCCAATCCGGTCAGTGTCGTGTTCTCCCATTCGCTGTCCAGGGCAGCCCCGGCCAGGGCTCTGAGCCTTCCTTGAGGAGGGAGGTGCTGCCAGCCAGAGCTCAGTCCTCAAGCCATTTCTCCATTTCTGGACACCCCCTACTATCCAGGCCATTCACACACACAGTAGGCTTCCTCAAAGCCACCCTCACCTGGGACACCAGCCACCCCCATTCCATTTCTCTGCAAATGCACAATAGCACAATAGGAACTTCGGATTGCTCGAGCTTCTTCCAGGTGTTCAGGGCTTCCTTTGTCTCTCCCACTCCAGGCACCTCCACCTGAGCCATTCCCGTGCCATTCCCAGAGCCTCTCTCTCAGGCCAGTGGAGACTTCTCAGTCTCTCTCTCAGGCCAGTGGAGACTTCTCAGTCACTAATCTCCAGGGCCACAGACACCCTTGTTCCCTTGAATCTGTGGTTAGAAGGCCCTGCTCCTTTCTCAAGCTCAACCCCTCTCTCTTGACTTTCCTGCCGCTGTACCTTCCAGGGCCTGCTCCCACCCTCTGCCAGATACATGATAGGTGCTTAGCATGGTTCTCCTAAAGAACAAATAAATCACTGATTGAAAAGGCTAGTCAATGGTGAACTCATCCACTCTCTTCAAGAAGCCTTCCACCACCCATTAGAGTAGCTTCCCAAACCCCTTCCTTAGACTGCACCTGCTGGTTAAGCTCGAGAAACCCATTTTTGGTCATCTGCAGGTACCTCCACTTGGACACCTTGTTATGGCCCAGTTGCATCATGCACCCCAGCTTCTCACATTCCAACCAGGCACCCCCAACCTTTCTGCTGTCTGGAACTTCCTGAGGAAACTCACATTCCTTCTCTCTCTTCTTACTTGCCTCCAGGGCGATCTGGCCTCCCCCCTGCTCCCTACACCTTCAATCCTGCAGGATACTGTACTGTACTGACACAGCACCACAGCTCAGCAAATCACTGCACCCCAGCTGTCCCTCTTGTATCCACTGATCTCTCCAATAAATATGGAACCAGATCTTATTCTTTGGAGGCCACCCCTCCCAGCCAGTCCAGTCCAGTGCTGGGTGCATAGTAGGCATCTAGTAATCCTATGCTCAAAGCATTGCTTTCATAAGCAGGAGGGCCAATCCTCCCTGTCCACAGTCACTGCTGTGGTCTCGCCACCCACACATCTGTCCAGGCATCTGCATGTGACCCCTACTCACTTTGAGCAAGCAGCTTGGCCACCATGTCCTGACTGCCTGCCTGGGCCTCCTGTGTCTTGGTCGCCAGGCGACGGTTTGCAGATTCCAATCTCTCTGTTTCAAATGAAGGAAAAAATATTTTCAGGAAAGATGTTTCAGTATCAGGTGAAACTACCTGCCCGGGTGTCCCTTGGGGTCCTGTCTGTGGGGCTGCGCTGTCCAAACTGGGGATGGGCTGACAGGGAAGCCCCCAGGCGTGCTGAGGGCCTAATGAGGAGAGAGCACTGAGCCACATAGATGGGGGCCCCCCAAGAGGCTCCAAGGCATAGAACAGAGACAAGCATCCTTCTGTCAAGGTGGCCCCCTACGAGTTGCAGCCTGGTTCCCTCCAAGCCAGTTTACACTTATTTTTGCAGACAGCAGAGATTCTGAATGTCTCCCTGGAACAGAGGGATCAAGCCCTCCAGAGACGCTCCCCACCCAGGTCCCTCACCTGGGTGACCTCCCTCACCTCTGAGATCCCTGTTGAAGTCCTGCAGCCTCCTCATTTCACTGTCCATTTTGTTCCGCATGGTCTTCTCCAGGGCCTCCCGCTTGGAAGAGGCTCTGGTCAGGCTCTCGTGGGCCTCAGAGAGCCGCTGGATTTCACTTTCCAGCTGCAAGAAAGAGGCAGACAGAAGAGGTGAAGGAAGGGGAGAGATCCCTGCGAGTGGGTAGCAATCAAGGTCCCCTCCACAGGCCCAGGCTGCTCTGCTACTCTCCATCAGGAAGGGTGAGAGAGGAGAGAATAAAAAGCAACAGCAAAATATCCAGGTGGCTATAGTGGGATGGTCAGAAGCTTGTGGCCTCCAGATATGAATCAGACTACAAGAACCAGCAAGCGAGGGTCCCATCAATTGTGCCAAGGTCCAGATGCTGAGTGAACCCAGGGCCAGGTATTCTGGAAGTGGCTGCCTCAAGTGACTTAACACAGCTTTCCTGCACCCAACACCCGGAAAGATGCATTTTACTTTTGTCCAGTTCCTACTGAGAATCTGAGCACAGTGGACCAGGAGGGGGCACAAAAAGACTCCAGCCATGTCCCGGGGTTTGAGCTACCTCGGACTCCACAGGACAGTCACAGGAGGCCTGAGGCCACCTGTCAAAGCTGAATGCACGGCTGGTAAACCTTCACTGAGGAACAGGGCACCAGACCCCAGCCTGAACTGCCTCTGCCTGGAGTATTTCCTCCTCTAGCCATCACCATCCACTGCAGAGGGCCAGCCTACCCCCACTGCCCCTCCCACTTGGCTGCTGGCAGGTTCTGCACGTGCTCTGAGCTGGCCTGTGATTCCAATAAGTAGCTCGTTTTTTCCAAGAGGAGGGGCTTTCTCTTCGGCCAGGGCCAGCCTAGAACAGACTTACTGTTGTGTGGGGGACACAAAGGGCTCTCTGTGGGAGGTGTCCGCAGGAGGGGGTGTGTGCAGGGGAAGGGTGTGCAGGGAGCTGGTGAATGGGCTCTTTCTAATCACTACTGGCCAGCAACTGCTCACACTCCAGGCCTGCTCTGCCAGCCTTGCGGCTGCTCCCCAGCTGTCTAGAGTTGGCGAGGGAGGGCATAGGAAGCATGAGGGGGTGGGGGCCAGCTCCCCCTTGCCCCTCTGAGGTCCCAGCAAGGCCTACCTTCTCAATGCGGCCAGCCTTCTCTGCTGAGCTCTCCAGCTCCCTCTGCAGCCTCTCGTTGTCCCTCTGCAGCCTGGCATTCTCCCTCAGCACAGTCTCCATCTGGGCCAGGTGGGCGCTGCCTGAGGTGGCTGAAGACGCCTGGCTGCTTGCTGGCCCCTCCACTTCAGGTGGACTGAGGGAGCCTAGGGCGCCATGGCTGAGAGCAGCTGGATGTGGTGGCAGGGGGTGCTCCTGGGCCGGCTGTAGGTACTGGTACTGCTGTTGTTGCTGGAGGAACACAGGGGGCACCTGGGCCTGCAGGATCCTGGGGAACAGAAGAGACAGTGTTCAGAGACTGTATAGACCCCCATGGTTCCCACCGCTGAGCAACCCCGAGTGGGCCCAGCCCTCCTGGCATAATGGAGGAGGCCTTTTCCACACAGTGTCTACTTAAGACCCTCAAGGGCCAAGGGAATGGGGCTAGAGGGGGTTAACATCAGGATGCTTATTTCATGCCCAGCCTTACTGTGGTCAAGGCCCTGGGGATCAGCCTGAGTAGTCCTGGTCCTCATAAGCAACCAGTACTTAAATAAGGCATCTTAAACAAGGCACACTTGACCTTTCTAATCCATACAAGGTTCTTTTTGGGTCTGGAGGCCACGTCAATCATGACTTGAGCACACAGTCTTCCAGGCCCCTGGGCCACTTGGTGGCTGAGCCTCAGCAGCTACCCCTCTGTCTGTTATAAGCCTCTTACACTAGCACCTGCCAGTGTAGCACATCCACATTTTCTCCCTCCTATTTTGGGTCCCATCACCCTTCACAGAAACATTTTTAGAATACTGTGGCTAAGGGCAGAGTGGTGAGATAGATGTCAGGGTAAGAGTCTGAGCTCCAAAGTCTGACAAAACAGGCATTCAAATCCCCAGGGTGCCAGCATGCCTCTGCTAAATCATGAGGGTGAGGATCTCCAGCCTCACGGGGCTCACCAGGCAACACAAAGCCTGGCAAGTGCTGGGCCTACAGCACATGATCCACAATGGTGGCACATCCTCTACCTCTCCTACTGACAACTGCAGCCTATCGTCTTCGTAGAGTAAATGTAACCCACGCACTAGATGGGGCCACCTCTGGACTACCGCAATACCCTGAGTTTAGGGACAATGTTTTACTGGCCTCTAGCAATGGTGCAACATTCTCCTCAGAACCCCGTGGAGGTGGGGGTGGAAGCTGGTCACAGAGACTTGCTGGGGCCTTGTGACTCCAGGTATAAAAGAACAGACTTCCTCAGTTACACCAGGAATTTTCCAGGCCCCAGAAGCTACATGAGAGCTGAATTCCACTTCTGGGTCCATCCCCTCAGCACTCATGCCCTTCCTCCCCGGCTCCTCTTAGGACCCTAGGCTGAAAGAAAAGTCCCTGCCCCTAGTTCCCAACGATTAAGCCTTCTCTGATCAGCTGAAACGAAAGGACGGGCAGATCTGCTTCTCTTACTGCCTAAGCTAGAGCTCCTAGTGAGAGCTGAGCAGAGGGTCTCCACTGGAATGTCCAAACTCTCCCTGCACTGCTAAATGTGGCATTCTCAGGGTTGCTTCACAAACTTTCTTCCCCCTGCACTGGGCTAGGCAGACACAACTGGCATTCTTTGAGGATGACTTAGCTCTGAGGAAGAATAGTCTCCTTTCCCTTCACACTTGCTCTCCGGCCCCCCCTCCCCGTGTTGCCCCTCCCCCTCCCTCCCTTTTTTGTTCTCCTGCGGTCTACTTCCTTTCCACGATATTATCTTTTCCTGACAGGGCTCAATAAGGCTGCTCCAAAACTAGAAACCCACGACTCAGCTTCCGAAACTCTCCCTGACCAAGCCCTGAGAAAGGAGATAAGATGGGGACGCGAGAGGTGGAGGCTGGAGAAAACCCATAGGGTTCCGTCCTCTACTTCCCCCATACCAACACCATGGCGTCACTCATTTCTCGAGAGCAAGGAAAGGCATCTATCCCAGGAAAAGACCAAGCGGTGGGAAAGTGGGTGACTAAATGAAGACTCAGCAAGAATAAAGAGAACAAGACTTCGACCTTGAGGCTCCAGAGGAAAGGAGTCTGCAGATTCAGGGGTTTCCTGGACCACCATCAGTGGGGGAGATGCAGAGTGTGTAACATGAAGGGTGTGTGTCAGCTTCTCAGAAGGTGCTGGGCCAAGTCAGAAGCCTGGGGCAGAGCCTCATTTCTAGGAACCAGTATTTCTGCAAGCTGGGCTTTCTGCCTCCTCCTGGTCTCCTGCTTCCATTCTTGCCCCTTAGAATCCATTCCCTACATGCAGCCTGAGGGGCCTTCTTAAAGAAGTAAGCCAAATCACATCCTCTAAAGGCTTCAGAATCAAGTTCTACATCCCCCAGCAGCCCTTTCCAAGGCTCCACAGAAAGGGGCTTGCCCGGACCCCATGTCCTCTCCTGCTACAGGCTCCAGCCACCTGGAGCATGTGGGAAAACATGAAAGGAAATGAATGGTAGTGACAGGGTGGCTCCTGCCCTGGTGTAGGACACAGAGAGGTCTTTAAGGAGGCCATCTGGTCCTTCCTGCCTCCAGTTAGGAATGCCCTCCATTAATCACAGAAAGCAAACTGTCCACTTGGTCTTAAGAGTCTCCAGAGAAGGAGGTCCCACTTTCTTGCCACTTAGCTTGGAAACAGTTTGGCGATGATTCCCAACCCTTGTCTTTAGCAAGTTCTTTTGAAAACCTAACCTTTAACCCCCTGCTGTAACTTGTACCCTCTGGGAACCTTAGTTATTTGACCGCTACAGCTAATTACACAATGGTATCCATCTCCAAATTAAAGCAAAAGATGCCACTAAGTTCTCATGTGACCTTGGCTAAGTCCTACTTTCCTCCAGGCATCAGCCCCTCCTTCTTGGAAAGGAGGCAGGTATCAACAGCCTTCCTCTGGGGCTGGCCAGCCCTGACACAAGGTGCTGCTGTCTGGAGGCTCTCCACCCTGGGGAGAACTACACTGGAAGAAGGTCAAGAGCTTGAAAGAGCAGGGTGGGCAGTTACCTGACTTCAGCATGCTGGAAGTGTGGGCTCCCGCGGGTGCGGTACCGTGGGTCGGTGACAGCAGTGGCGGTCTCATGAGCCAGCACAACGTGTGGGTACTGAGGCGGAGGTCCACGGGGCTCTGGGCCCTCGGCAGGAGGGCCTCTGGGTGGGGGCCCCTGCTGATTGCGGGCCAGCTGTGGGAAGCTGTGGGAGGAGCTCATGTGGCTGGGGGCCCGGGCACCATTCCTCTCCAGGGACAGCTGCAGGAGCCGTTCACTCAGGGAGCGCACGTGCCCGTGCCTCAGCTCCCGCAGCGCCTCATCCTGGCTCCGATTGCCTCCGGAGGCCCCTCGGGGATCCCGGTCCCCTACGTGTGGCCGGGGCCCTGCCTGCTGGGCCGCATAGTACTGCGAATGGGCTTTAGCTTCTTCATAGGTGGGTAGCTCCTCACCCTTGCTGGGCTGTGCGCACAGCCGGTAGAGGGTGTTCTCTGCCAGGTGGGTCTCACCGCCCTGGTGCTCCTGGCCCTGGGGCTCCTGCCTTGTGGCCTGCTGTAGCACCTGAGTGTCCTCGGGTGCCAAGAGCTCCACGGAGGCCTGGGGGCTCCCTGTGCTCCCAGCCCCAGCCCCACCCCGCAGGGCCTGCTGTTGGATGGCCAGCAGTGTGCGTGTCTCAGTCAGGTTGCCATAGCGCAGCTGCTCCTGGATGAGGCGGTGCAGGACTGTCCCCGAGGAGTCTTCCAGAGTCCTCATGCTTCCTTGGCTTGCACACCCCTGCCTGAACAGTGGCCGGTGGCACCTGGCCCTAGGGCACCCGAGAGAAGAGAAAGAAGAGCAATCAGTGGGAGTACCTGGGAGAGGAACAGGGAGACTTTCCATTACACTCTGGTCCAAAGCAGAATGGCAAAGAGCAAGGCTATGGAGGGTCACGCAAGGCTGGGTTCAACTGCCAATGCTGCCGCCTACTGATTAAGGCAGGTTGCCTAACCTCTGAGCCTCCGTTTCTCCATCAGAAAAATGTAAGGAATAATGCCTGCTCATGGAGTTGAAAATTAAATGAGGCAATGGCTGCTGAGCTCCTGGTGTGCTGTGAATCCTTAGCAAAGGGTTGCCATACCATCATATTCACACTTAGTATGGAGGCATAGCTGCATCTTTACTGTGTCTAAAGAAAAAGACACAGTAACCTAGTGGGTAATCAATCACCCAGGAACCCCAGCCTCCTGCAGTCTGCTTCCCATTGAAAAGGCTGATGAGAGACTCCAGAGCAGGGGTAGTTCAGCCATAACCACTGAGCAGGCCAGTCTAGGGATGGACAGGGGCCCAGTTTATTGGCAGGTGGTAAAGAACGAGTCCAGCCTAGTAAAAGCCTTGGGCAAACTGCCCCAAGCTCCCTCTAGAATGTTGCATGCTTAAGCCCTAGTCTTAGCAGTTAACTCGCCACCCTTTACCATGCTGAGCCCTCCCTGTCATGGGATGACCTTGGCAGTTACTCTGCAAGGTGAACAGGAGAAAGGAAAAAATGCTGGTTTGCTGAATATGTGATGAAAGAAGAGAAGCTACAGTAGGACCATGGTTTTGTGAACTGAGCCAAAAAGGTGCCACTCATCCAGGTGTGCGGGTAAGTCACACAGTCTGTGTGCTGACAGCAACCGCATGGATGCTCCAGGAAAAAGAAAGGGTAGCACCCTGTCTTTGATTTTATGACCGTCCCCCTTACACACAGACACACGCACTTGCTACATTGGAAAAGACCTCAACGGTCCTATGCCACATAGGGGATGGGCACTCAGCATTTTGATACCAGTAACACCCATTTGAGCCAATTGGAGACGTAAGCGAGCAAGGGAGAGGCTCTTGGTTGCAGGGACCTGGGGCTGGGGCCTGGAAGCCTCAAATGCAGGGAGATCCTATCTCCTGAGGAAGATATTCTCTTCTGAGCTTGGGCTCTCAGTGGCTCATGTCCTGGAAGACCGCCCACCTCACCTGGCTTCCTTCCCACAGCCTCCTCCAACACAAACCTCCAAACTAGATTCAGGGAAAACCAAACAAAACCATATCTCCATAGGTCCTTGTGTATGGGGGGAGGGGAGCAGGCAGAACGTGGCGCCTCCTCCGCCACAGAACTAGCCCCAGTGCCCTGCTGCTATTTGGGCTTGGTAGGTTGGCAGAGCAGCCATTCCCAATCCGCTCCTTCCTCCTGGCTGCCCAGAAATGAGGAGAGGGAGTGGAGTCTGGAAGGCATCTCTGTACCCATCCTTCTTGGCACCCAACCATGCGGCCCCTTCTCCCTACACACAGGAGGCTGGAGATGCAAGACTCCAGAGTTACCAGAGGCAAAACAAACTGGAATCAATTCGCCCCAAGGTTTCATCTGCGGGGCATTTCCTAAAGTAATCAGTCTGGGCTGAAACCTGCTGAGAAAGACCGGGGAATGCAGAGCTTTCTGGACAGATTCCTGGTCTCCTCTCCGCCAACGGTGTGCCTGGGAGCAGGGAACACTTCCGGGGCCTCTCATCCGAATCTGTCCCCGTCAGACGCCTCAGATGCACATCCCTTCAGCTGAGGCCTTACTAAAATCTGCGACCACGACCCGGGCCGTGCACCTTTGCTGCACCAGCGCTCCTGGTTCTCTGAACCCCCACCCCCTTCCTAAGTAAGCACGCAACTCCGGCTCCCTCCGGGGCTCACGCTCGCCTAAGGAACCCAAGCGACGGTCCCTAAGTCAGATTGCACCCCAGCCAGGGATCCCGCCCTACCCAGACTCCAAGCCGACCACGAACACCTGGAGGCCGCCGGTGCACCTAGAGCGAGCAGGGGAGGGTAGCCGGAGGCCCACGGAGTTCTTTAAGTGTCGCGGGTCCGCCTCCCTCCCAGCCTCCCGAGCCCTCTTTGTTTTCCAAATGCTCCAACGCTGACGTCACCGGGCTGGACGGCCGGCTGCATTCTTTCTAAGTGAGAGCCAGTCAGTGGCTCCAGAGAGGATTTTCCAAGGAAGACAAAGAGGAATTCTTGGACTAGTTGGGGGCAAAGACACCTGTAATCCCCACCTAACCAACCAGATCAGCCCCAGGGCCCAACTTGAACTCTAAGCGGCGTCTCCTGCCCTTTTCTGCGCCGCTGTCTTCAACCCACGGCCCAAAACACATGACAACGCTCTCCCCAGAGGCTGCCCCCTCTCCCAGCCCCAGGGGACCTCGCGCCAGCTAGAGCCCCCGACCCAGGCGCATTGCGGAGCGCCCTCAGCGAGGAATGGTCCCGGGTAGCCCCCGCGGCTTCCTGGAAAGGGCGCACTGCATCCCGAGGACGCTTAGAGCGCCGGGCTCCCGCTCCCAGAAAAGAGCGGGCTGCGCGGGGGCTCTGGCTTCGGCTGGACGCGTCTCTCCCGACCCGAGCGCTCCCCGAAGCGCCGAGCGGCCTTCCTTACCGCTGGCGGCCCCCGGGTGCTTGGCGCAGTCAGACCCGACGACCCGGCCCAGCTCCGCTCAGCTCAGCTCAGCTCGGCGGCGGAGGTGTGCACTAGGCGGTGGCGCCGACGCTCTGGCCGCTCGGGCCCCAGCGCGCAGCCCCAGGGTCGGCCCGCGCCGGAGGCGGCTGCTATGCCAGGAATGTGAGAGTTTCAGGTTCCCCCTCGGGATCAAAGCGAACCACAAATAACCTCTCAGCGCGCCGCCCCCCTCCGCCCTCCGCCTCCTCCGGCTCCCTCCTCCCGGCCCCCGCCTTCCTCCCGGGAGGCGGCGCTGCGGGCCAGGCGCCCGGCCCCAGAGCTCCGTTCCCGCGCGGCCCAGGGCCCTCCAGGACGCACTGCGCCTCTCCCCACGCCACAGCCACGCTTTGCCTTCAGGGCTGCGGGAGAAGAATTAATCCCCTCGGCCGTTACCGCCCCCCAACTGCGTCCGGCCTTCCACTCACTCCTTCTTCCCTGTCGGCGGGACGACGCCGGGAGATGGGCAATCGCGTGTCGCTGAGGGGTTCTGGGTGTTGCTGCGGGAGAGGGCTTGGGGGGTGATGCGCGCGCGCGCGTGCGTGTGTCTGTATGTGTGTATTCAAGGGAAGGAAGACCGCAAAGGTGTCCACACCTGCCTATCTTGGATCCTACCAGCCCCTCCTCCCCCGGCGAAGAGAAGACTGCTTCCCCTGGAGCCTCTTCCCTAACCCCCCACTGCTTTCACCGTCAGCGGCGACCTTTGAATTGCCCTGTTATTGTTTACAAACACCTTCGCCAGCTCTTTTAGGGCCTGTCTCCACAGGAAGTGTGAATCTGAGTTGAAAATCTTCTGGTTAATTTGATCCACCTAACCAACTGAATCACCCGCCGCCAGGCGCTCTGTCCAACTCTTCCGGAAAAAGGTAGTAATCAGCACCCCTAAATTTACGCAGTGCGCGCGGTGTGCCACCACCCGCTTTTCGCCTCGTCATCCCGGTCAGCCCTCCCAATCATCCTCCCGGGGAGTTCTGTTATCATCCCTGTGTCATAAGTGAGGAAACCAAGGCTCAGGGAGGTTAATTAGCTTGCCCCAGGGTCACAGAGAGCGTGAGCGATGAAGCCAGGCAACCTCTGGGCTGCTCAGTTTTTCTTTCTCAAAACCCTTCCGTTGCCACCGGAACCCGGGCTCCCTAGAGGTCCAAGAAAGACTCTGGGAGCCCTCCTCTCTCCATCTGCTCTGTTTCAGTCTCAGCTTCATTCCCTCCTATACCCCTGCCAGTCAGGGCCCTCCCTGGTGTCCACCCATCTTGGTCCTGCTATTCTTGACCTGGATGAAGTTCTTTCCTCTGCCCCTAGGATGCTCCCTCCCCCACTTTTCCTCTAGGCTGGTCCATCTGTGCTGGCCTACACCTCTTCTTCAGACACACCCTACCCACCTCTCCTTACCCTCTTCCCAGCCGCCTTTCTCCTCTACTCCCACAGTTCTGTGTGCCACTCCTGAGCCCTGACCACACTGGGCCTCCCAACATCTGCATGTGGGGGACTCGGGACCCTATCCCCTGGGAGAGTGAAGGCTGAGTCCTACCCCCAGTAAGGTCCTTTCCTCCCCTCACCATGGAGTTTACAAGCCCCGGATCTGCTGGAGAGACCAGGGACGAGAAAATGTTTTAAGTTCAAAGAGCTATTTACTAGCCAGGGACATTGTTAATTTTTAATGAAGTCCTCCCCAAAGATGTGTGTCTGTGTGTGTGATTTACTCAGAAGCCAAATATTGCGTTACAAATAATGATCGGCTCTGAGACAAATGAGAACATAAGTCTTTTGTGCCAAGCTAAGGGGTATTTGGCCATCCAAAGACCATCTCACAAAGAGAAGCTAAGGCCAATATGTCACTGTCCCAACTAGATACACTTGGTAAAAATTTTAGAACTAAAAAGGAAGGGAGAAGAAGAGGTCCCAGGTGGCTTTACCCCGTGGATGGAATTCTTCTTGGAGACACTTGGTGGAGGTATGAGAGTAGGCATGTGCCCTCTGGGATTGCAAAATCAGGGAAAAGGTCATATGGTAGAGTCCTATCTTTCAGGGACGTTTTGGGGGGGGGGGGTACCTGACAAAATGCTTGACAAACATTCTTGAGATGGTTACAGAAAGGGGCCCGCTCAAGGCCGCTAGAGTCAAGCAAGTACATCTTGGGAGTGGATAAACCTGCTGTAGACCTAAATGGGCCCCTGTGACTCCTCACCTCTGTGTCCCAGAGCAACAGGAAGGGGGAGGGATCCCAAAACCTGGAGGGGGCTGAAATGTACACACATTTCTTCTTTCTTTTCCTCTTTCTCTTCTCCTTCTCCTCTCTCCTCCTCTCTGTAAGAAGGTTAGAGGGCAGGGCCTCCCAGGCAAGGCAGAGCCAGAGGCCTCAGTGAAGCCTGCCTGAGCTGGTTGCCACACTGGCTGTGCGGGGTAGTTGGGTGAAAGATGTACCAGGGGCAGGTGTGCATAGGTGGGCACTGGGTTGGCTAGGCTGCTGGTACATAAATCTTCCCATATGGGAGGGGAAGAGAGGCTCTTCTAGTGAGTGAGCCAGTGCTTTCTTCCTCCCAGCTTTGTCCGTCTCCACCCATCTTTTCCCCTTCTCTCTTACCCTCTCCCCCTGCAGGTAATGATTCTTCTCAGGTGACAGCATGGCTGGCTGGGTCTGGAATCCTGCCCAGGAAAGATGCAGAGGTAACCCAATTCTCAGAGTAAGTCAGTTTTGATGTCTTTGCTCTGGAAAGTTCAGCTCCTAGGGGTGTGGCTACATCATAGGTGTGGACAGGGCTTAGCAAGGGATCCTCCTTAGCCTAGACCTGGACTTGGGGCTGGGTCTGTGCCTGTGATATGGCCTCAATCTGGCATTGTGTCCCACTGTACCAAATGGGAACATGAGGGGAAGAGAATGGTCTCCTCATTGCCCAAATGGTTGATTGGTAGAGGCGGGGCTCCAGGGCCCTGGTGGCAACATCAAAGGAAGGCTCTGTTAGTTGTGAAATTCTCCCTTCCAGCCTCCCCTGGACACTTCCTTTGACAGGTTATGGGAAACAGGAAGCCCACCAGAATCTGGAGCAGATAGTAAATTCACAGGAAGAACCTAGATGTTGGAATGGAGGTTCCAATGCTCCAGTTCCAAGAGCCAAGCTAAGGGCCTTCTTCTCTTTGTTCTGCACTCCCCCTTCTCCATGTCCTCCTCCATCCAGGTTTTCCCCCCAATCCTCTCCTACCACTCACTTGCCTTCCACTCCAGGTCCAGAATCTCCATCAGGCAGGGGTGCCTCACAGAGTGTTTGTGTTTGGGTGGTTAATTTCTCCAGAGAGGGAGTATCTTTGAAATTAAGTCCCACAATGGTTGAGGTTAAGAGAGTGCTGTCCTAAAAAATGAAGGAGCCCTGACTTTCCAGACTACACATACCACTTGGGCCCCTAGCCTTCCTCTGTGCCACTTCTGAGGTTCGTGCGGGCCCAAGGCTGGGATGATTTGTGCAGGCCGTAAGCTCCCATTTCTTCCCCCTACGTTGGGGGCTATAATCGCCCAGAACCTCCCAGTCCCCAGTCCTTCAAGGAAAATGTGTCTAGTGGATATGTGAGTAAATAGGTAAATTGCAGGAGTGTACCCTTCAGTTTATTCTTACCTGGGCAGCTGTCAGGCTGGGACTGGGGATCTAAGAACTGACACACTCAAGGCAGTAAAGAAAGGAAGGTCATTCTGAAATATCAATGTGCCCCCAAATACCTGCCTTTTCTGCAAAGCTACCTTGTACCGAGTGGATACTGTTTTAGTGGTTGTGCCACTGCTCCTTGGAAAGACCCTCTCTGTTATTGGCAAGAGACTGCAGAGCATGTGAAGAGGCCGGCCCCTCGGTTTGCAGGGTCCTTGTAGAAGACCCCAAGGTAGGCTTCTGTGGCCATTGGGGCAGGGCCAATATGATGAAAGAGTGCCCCCTAGTGATCCTCATCCCCAACTGCTTGAGTTAGCTACTCCCAGGGCTCCGGAGAGGAGTCTTGGATCCCAGAGGAGGGTCGAGGGGGGCGTGTTTGGGACAGGGTTTCATACAAGGGACAGATGTCTCTCAGGCTCCTCGAATGGATTAATGGCTCAGTTGTGTTTCTGAGCTTTCCTCCTATTTCAGCCTCTCCTGGGCTTTCACACAGTCTTTAAAGAGATATCATCTTTAACACAAACAACCTTAAAATAATTGATAATGGGAAAAGACTTGGCATTTACTCACCTATTCACGATTCATGCATTTCTTTTTGTATCTCATGTATTCACTGAACAAATATTTTCTGAGCAACTGCTCTGAGCCAGGCCCTCGAATGGAAGGTGTCCAACCTTGCAGACTCACAGGTCACTGAGTGCAGGGGAGAAAGAGGGTAGTACACTAGAGAGTGGAGAGTTCCATCTTTAAAGAAGGGAGTATGCACACAGGGAGGGTGTCATGGTAGGCATCCTGGAGGAGGTGCTTCTCAAGCTGAAGGCCAAGATGGACTGTGAGGTGTCTTCCCCATGCTGGCATATGAGGAACCTGCACTGGAAGCACAGACTCCTTGGTTCACTGAAACAGAAGCAGAAAACGTTGAGCCACTGACCTCCAGCCACCCATATGTCCTTCTCCAGGAGTGGTCCTGAGAGGGAGGGATTATAAAGGGACACTTTGTGGTGTGTGTGTGTGTGTGTGTGTGTGTGTGTGTGTGTGTATATAATATGTATATATATATGATATATGTACATGCCAAAACATCAAATTATGTACTTTATTTTTTTTAAGTTTATTTATTTATTTTGAGAGGGAGAGGTGGGGAGGGGCAGTGAGAGAGAATCCCAAGCAGATGGTGCACTGTCGATGCAGAGCCCGATGTGGACTCAAACTCACAAACTGTGAGATCATGACCTGAGTGGAAACCAAGAGTCAGACACTTAACCGACTGAGCCACCCAGTCCCTAGATTGTGTACTTTAAATAAGAGCAGTTTGTTATTGTAACTATACCTCAATAAGAAAGAAAAAAAGTTAAAAAGTCAGATAGCACTATAATGTAAAAATAGTGCCCTGTTCCACTTTTTCCTCATCAAGTTCCATTCCCAAGAGACAACCACTTTTAAGTCTTACATGTTCTATCATTTAAACTTAAATTTAAAAAAAAAATGGACTTCTTTATTTCTTGGTGTTTCTGTTTTAGGTATTATCTACCTATTTCCTACTACAAAAGGTTAGGATATAGCTCTCTTATGTACCACACACACACACACACACACACACACACACACGCACACACACACACACACTTCTCTTCCCTCATTCTCTTGATGTGTCTACATGCCACGTTTTGGTTAAATTACTATTCAGTGTTTATATTATTATGACTATGTATATGGTATTAATAGCTGAATCATATACTATGCCATGTTTCTTATTTAACTTTTGTTTTTATTGCAGTTAAATGTCTACCTCATTTTTCATCTTCTAGGTGTGCTGTATATTTAGCATTGACTTGTGCCCAAACGGACAGACAGAATCCTAAAATTCCATTCCGTGCGTGTCATAGGCCCACTGGTGTGCTATCAGGTCCAGTTTGATCTGTGGCATCCCTTCGGGGGAGTTGGGATGGGTTGTTGTCTGGTCGCACCAAACAGCTTTCATCTTGGGACCTCCCTTTGGCTCCATTGATGGTCCTTCCCCCACTTTGCTTCCCTGTTTCCCAGATTCCTTGTCTTTGTCTTCTGGTAGCTTCTTAGGAATGGATCTGTGGGAGGCAAAAAATCTTTCATGGCTTAATATCTCTTCATTGTACTCTTCTGCAGGACTGATACTTGGCTGGGTATAAAACCCTAGGTTACAAATAATTTAATAATTTTCTTCTGTATTTGAAAAGGTTGCCTCATTGCCTTCTTACTTCCATTGTTGCCGTGGAAAACAATGATGTGATTCTGATTGCTGATCCCTGGATTTAAAATGTTTTCTGTTTCTTTCTTTGAGGATTAAAGCTTTGAGGATTTTTTCAACACGTCTGATGTTCTGAAATCTCCCAGTGTTGTGCCTTGATATGATTTTGTCCTTTGTTTTGCGTGCTTTGTGGACCCATTGGTCTGGCACTTCATGTCCCTAAGTGCTGAGAAGTTTCCCATATGCATCTGTTGTTACTCTTCTCCAATTTAACTGTTCTCTTTTCCGAAACTCCAGTTATTTGGATGTTAGAGCTCCCAAAATGATTCTCTAAATTTTAAACAACTCCCCCCCACCACTGCCATTACCTTTTATTTTTCTGGGAAATTTCAACCCTTCTATATTTTTGTTATCAGTTTTAATTTCCAAGAGCTGGTTTTAATCCAGTGTTCCCTTTTATAACATCATCTTCTTGTTTCATGAATTATCTTCTTGTATCCCCCCCGGGAGTAGTAATTACAATGAAAATTGTTTTCTTATTCCAATCTCCACATTATCTCTGTTTCCTTGGAGTTCATTTTTTCTGTTTGTTTGTTTTGGTCTCTGTTTTTCGTAGTTAAGGCTTCCCCAAATGACTTTGATTCTTGGCTGTCTGGTCCTATTTAAGAAGGAGGCATTTAACAGCTGATGGAAGCCCCATGTGGATGCAGAGCTGGGCTTTTGGAGGGTCTCACAGAGAAACGATGGGATAAGGTTCTGGCTGTGATGATGGGGACTCCCAAATAGTAGAATATGTAGATCATTTCCCTTGGGCCACTCAGCTTCCCAGTGAAGGACCCTCCAAATCTCCTGCCTGGAGGCTGAAAGCCTGGCAGCCAGTGTTTGGACAGCAGAACAGGAAGCAGAGGGGGTTGGGAAAAGTGGGCTATGCCAGACCCCTCCCCTCTCAGTCTCTCCACTCTGGCAGCAGGGGTGGAGGGAGGAGAGTGGTACAGAATGAGGTGCTGATCTTCTCATGTGGCAAAGGAGGGGATCTCCTCTTCATAAAGCTGTCAGACAGCTCACCTGGTTTCAGCCTCACCCTTGCCCCTGTCTTGTGTGTCCAGTGGCTTCATTTGCTAAGATTGTTTGAGGCTCTGCTGAGGTTGCTTCTTCCCCCTCCCAGACACTCGGCTGTGGGGAGAAAGCTATAACCTCATCTGTCTGCATTCCATTTTCCAGAATTTTGTTGAGATCCCTCTCCTGCTTGCGCTCTCCTCTCCTGATTTCTTTTGCTGAGGGGTTAGGTTTTTTCCTTTCATCTCTTTCCCACCCAGTAGGCAGATTTGGGGCAGAAGCAGGAAAATGGTACTGCTCTCCCCTCCCCATTTGGTTGGACTCAGCCTCCTCTTGATTTTTCTCACTGAGGTGGCTCATTCCAGACCTTGTCAGGACTGGTGCGGGCACTTGGGGCAGGAAGCTGGCAAGCTCAGGGTTGTTCGGCTGGTTCTATGACTCCAGGGCCTGCTGTGCACTGGGTTCCCAAACATCCGCCAAGGATAAGCCAGGGATAGGGGTGCTTCTGTGACAGCTTGGATGACACGTGGGACTCTGCTACCTTGGTACCACACAGGGCTGCCACCAAGACTTGGCAAAGGGTGACTTGAGGCTTTTTAAACTTGAGGGGACTTAGAGGCCCAGAGGCTGAGCTGGGGTTCCAGGAGGCATGTGGTACTCCCTGTAGATGTCATTTTGCTTGGGGGTGCCTGGGTGGCTCAGCTGGTTAAGTGTCCGACTCTTGATCTCGGCTCACGTCATGATCTCACAGTTTGTGAGTTTGACCTCTGTTCTTGCAGTACGTTGGGCTCTGTTCTTACGGTACGGAGCCTGCTTGGGATTTTGTGTCTCCCTCTCTCTCTGCCCCTCCCCAGCTGGCTCTCTCTCTCTCACTCTCTCTCAAAATAAATAAATAAACTTAAAAAAAATAGTTGCCACCTTGCCTTCACCAAACCCAGGATCCAGGAGAAGGCTGGCCCACAGTTGTCCTTGCTTCCACTTTAAGAAAAAAATTTTTTAATGTTTATTTATTTTTAAGAGACAGAGAGATAGAGAGAGTGAGCAGGGGAGGAGCAGAGAGAGGGAGACACAGAATCCAAAGCAGGCTCCAGGGTCAACACAGAGCCTGATGCAGGGCTCACATTCACCGAGGGTGAGATCATGACCTGAGCCAAAGTCAGTTGCTTAACCGACTGAGCCACCCAGGCACCCCACTTGCTTCCACTCTCGCCCATTTCCTCTAGGTGCATTCATAGGAGAGGATGGCTGGGAGAACACTGCTGTTCCCAGGCCCACCTTGACTGCCTCCTAAGGGCAGAGCACTTGGCCTTTCAGCACCATTGAACTGTTGTGTTGTTTGACTGGGCAGGATACTGGAGTCACCTGGGACACATCATAATGTCTGCCTTATTTTGTGCAGAGGCTCTCAGGGTATGCTGTGTGCTGGCCTTGTGAAGTGTTCCTCAAACCCTGAGGTCAGATATGCTAGAGAGACTCCATAAACAGTGTTTCTTTCTTAGAGGTTCACAATGGTGTCAACCTATAGGAAGAGTCTAAAATCCCCTGCAGGAAAGAAACTGTATATTTTGTTTAAGGCACCCACATAAGTGAAGACAGGCTGAAAGAAAGTAGACTGATCTCAGGAGGTATCAGGTATGGGCAAATCACAGTGTAGAGTCTAACGTCCTAGTGGGGAATCTGAGAGCTCCAGAGTTGGAGACTGAGACAACGCATCCCACATTTAGGGGAGCCCTTGCCGAAAGTCTGTCGGAAGCCCAGTGGGTCTTGACCACCTGCCCTGCTTTTTCAGATTCTGTTTGGCAAACTCTTCCCAACCCCATCCCAGATCCAATGTGACTGGTGCTGGAAAAGACATGAAATCCAGCACTGGGACAAAGGAGTGACCCTAGAGAGGCACAAGAGGAGTTTCCTCTGAGGTCAGAGGAAACATTGGTACATTGGCTGCAGGGAGGAAAGGGTAGGAAGAGAGAGAGGCAGAGACCTCCCATAAATTCTCCCTAAGAGAGCTATGTACCCTGTACATTTCAGACCCTTCCCTTTGGGTCAAGGGTCCTGTAAAAGTGCTGCCAAGAAATCCACTTCATCTGCATGAGGAACAACTGGCCAAAGGGGGGAAGGTCCAGGGTAGTGGTAGGGATGGGGGAATGGGGTGGAGGGGTGGTGCTTCCCAATATGGTGGAGGTAAAGGCAGAGCCCTTTGTCTCTGCAGCTGTGAAGCCCTAATGCTGAGACTTGGCCAACGGTCCCTTGCACGCACCTATGCTGCCCCTGCCCCCAGGACCCATGAAACCCCTGTCAATGCCACAGTCAAGAGGACGAGGGACAGGCTCAGCCAGGCTCTCCAAGGTGGAAGGGGGAGGCAAGTCTTCCACACTATCTCTTTCCTTTCCTTCCACACTATCTTCAAGCCCTGATCTTCCTGCATGTCACCCTGATGGGCATTTCCTGGAGATCGAAGGGTGGGCCTGTGAGGTGCTGATGGCAGCAGCTCAAGAAGCCTCCCTCCATACCCACTGGCTTTACCACCTTGGGCAGAAAGATAAGCTTCCCTCTCCTTGTGTGTAAAATGAGCATCATAACAGAACCCACTTCATACAGAGGGCTGTTGGGAGCATGAATGGAACCTTCCTTCTAACGGCATCCAGGGCGTGCACGATAATTATCCTCTCTGCTGAGAAGTCTCTAAATTCTCACCTTACACCACTCAGCAGTGGGACCTCCCACAAGCCAGGTTCCCCCTTGCTAAGACTCAAAGGCAGTTCTTCAGCAAGCAACACCCTTGGCCAAAGCCATTCATGAGGACAAGTTATATCCTTCCCAACTCCTTCCTCTTACCTTTGCAAGAGCTGATTGAAACATTTTGCCTTGTCATTTATCGCCTACTCACTCCTTTGAGGTCTTTATCAAATATCATCTTCCAGTATGACCTCCCCTGATCATACTGAATAATCATTATTTAAATTGCAATCTACCCCATTCTCTGTTCTCTTCTTTCCACTTTTTTCCGCCATCAACTTTTTACCATTCTACATGCAATTTGTCTCACTTACGTATTTGCTTATTTTTTTTGTCTCCCTCACTAGCACGTAAACTGTGCTAGGCAGGGGAGTTCTGTATTTTGTTTCTTGCTGTCTCCCTGATGGCTAGAGCAATGTTCGGTGCATAGTGGGTGCTGTATAATTATTGTTGACTGAATAGAATAAACTCATGGACACTTGTTCTTGCCATGGCAAGACCCATATTGTTTTATAATTGTTGGCTGCCTACAAGAAACCCCCCTCCCAACCCATTTAAGTTGTTTATAAAGTATTATAGCAATATCCTTTTTGTTGTGAGATGGGCACTTAGTGGTATTTGTGTGACTGGGCCCAATCCATTAAACCCCCCTGAGGTCTAATTGGTCTAAGTGGGCTCTGCCCTTAGAGTGAGTCACACTGTGCTCTTTAGAGGTTTTACATGGTACACGATCCAGTGGGTTTAATTGGTTTAAGGTTAGTATCTGACACTGAGTGAGTTTGGCAGATGTAATGTCCTAAAACTTGTGTATCAGAGATTGTACTTAAGCATGAGTATTAGACACAACACAGAGTGACTCACAGTTAAGTTTATTTTATTTTATTTTTATTGAAGTATAGTTAAAATACAGTGTTACACTGATTTCAGGTATATGGCACTCACAGTGATATGACAGTTCTATGCTCACCATGGCAAGTGTAGTCACCATCTGTCACCACACAACATTGTTACAATATTATTGATTATATTCCCTATGCTGTGCTTTTCATCCATGTGGCTTATTTATTTTATAACTGGAGGTTTGTACCTCTTAGTCCCCTTCACCTATTTCACCTGTCCCTCCAACCTGTTCCCCTTTGGCAACCACCAGTCTGTTTTATGATATTGTTTCTGTTTTTTGCTTGTTTGTTTGTTTAGATCCCACATGTAAGTGGAATCATATGGTATTTGTCTTTCTCTGTCTGGCTTATTTCACTTAGCATAATACCCTCTAGGTCTGTCCATGTTGTCACAAATGACAAGATCTTATTCATTCTTATGGCTGTGTAATATTCCAGTGTGTGTGTGTGTGTGTGTGTGTGTGTGTGTGTGTGAGAGAGAGAGAGAGAGAGAGAGAGAGAGAGGGAGATATCTTTATCCACTCATCTATGGATGGATACTTGGGATGCTTCTACAACTTGGCTATTGTTAATAATGCTGCAATAAACATAGGGGTGCATAATATCTTTTCGAATTAGTGTTTTCGTTTTCTTTAGGGAAATACTCAATGGCGAAATTACTGGATCCCATGGTACTTTTCATTTTTTTGAGGAACCTCTCTACTGTTTTCCACAGTGACTGTGCCAATTTACATTCCCACCAACAAAGAGTGCATGAGGGTTCCCTTTCCTGCACAGAAACAGATACATCGATCAATTGAACAGAATAGAGACCCCAGAAATAGACTCATGCATATATGGTCAATTAATCTAATGCAAGGGAGGCAAGAATATGCAATGGAAAAAATAGTTTCTTCAACAAATGGTGTTGGGAAAACTGGACAACCACATGTAAAAGAATGAAACGGGACCACTATCTTATGCCATACACAAAAATAAACTCAAAATGGATTAAATACCTAAATATGAGACCTGAAACCATAAAACTTTTGGAAAAAAACATAGGTAGCAATTTCTTGGATATTGGCCTTAGCAGTATTTTTTCTAGGTATGTGTCCTTAGGCAAGGGAAACAAGAGCAAAAATAAGCTTTTGGAGCTACACCCAAGTAAGGGGGTTTGCACAGCAAAGGAAACCATTGACAAAATGCAAAGACAATCTACTGAATGGGAGAAGTTAGGGATTTACTTTTCTTTCACAAAGCATGAAATCTGGAGGTGGGTCACCTAGGGCTGGTATGGTAGCTCCCAGCATCTTCTGTGTCCCAGGCTCCTTTTAATCTTTCTGCTCCTTCATCCTTTGGCCACAGCTTCTGGGCTCAGCCTCATGGTTGCAGGATGACCACTGCAGCTCCAGCTATCAAGTCAATCTCCCAACTATTAAGAGGGTTAAGATTAAGAGGAGCAGGCAAGAGGGTGCATGCTGCCTGAGTCAGTCAGCCTTCCTTGAAACGAATCCAGGCTGACATCCTTTGATTTTAATTGGAACATTTAACCTATGTATATTTAATGAAATTACTAACATATTTGGGTTTAAATCCATCATGTCACTGTTTGTCTTTTGTTTCACTTGTTTTATATTCCCTTTTTCCTTTCTTACTTTATAAGTATTTGTTATTCTTCCATTCCATTTACCTTATTAGTTGTATAATCTTTTATTATTGTTTGCAGTGGTCACCCTAGAGATTACAAAATGTCCTCCTGACTTATTAAAGTTTAATATAAATTACTACTTTTACCACTTCCAGGACAATGCAAAGATTTTAGAACACGTTAACTCCATGACTCCCCTCCCATCTTTGTGCTCTTGTTGTCCTGAATTTTAATTCCACGTATATTTTAAACCTCACAAGACATTATTATTATTTTCTTATATGTCATCGATATTCATTTAGTTTTGCCCATAGCTTTACCCTTTTCATTGCTCTCCATTCCTTTCCTCATCTCCATGCATCCACGTGGGATCATTTTCCTCTTGCTCTAGAAGTGTTCCCTGAATGAGGGTTTGCTGGTAACAAGAGCTTCCCATTTTTATTGGTTAGAAATGTCTTTACGCCATCTTTCCTCTGTGTCTGGAGAAGCAGAGCACTGTTGGCTGCCCAGGGAAGGCCCATGTAAAGCCAGGCTGTCCTTTTGGATAACATGGGCCGGGTGGAAAGTTCACACCCCATTTCGTGGGTGTGAAAACGATCAAGTAAAGCCAGAATTTGACAGAAGTCAGAAGCAGTCATTCATTCAATCCTGACTTGGGCCAGAGGATCAGATCTGGACCTGATCAGATTTTGGAAGGAGAACTGCTCTTGGCATCCCCTCTGACAAATCAGCGTTGTCCATCAGGCAGCTTGGTGTCAAAGCTTCAGTGTCCAGACTGCCTCTGAGCAGGTGGTGGGGGAAGGGGAGACGCTGAGTCTACCCAAACCTCCACTTTCCCGCAAACAGAAGAACTTTATCAGGACTACTTTCTTCATAGGGCAGCTCAAAAAACGTTTTGTAAACTGCTCTCCCCATACATTCCTCAGATAAGCCTGAGTCCTGTGCAGATGCAAGAGAGTGGTCTTCAGTGCCCCCGGCTCCCACCAACTCTTGGCAGCAAGAGTGGCTCTGGCTGGATTTCTTAGACCTTGAGAGGGTCAGGCCCAAGGTGAATTGATGGCTCCAGGGAGCCCAGAGTGAATTGGGCAATTCAAGTCTTCTCCAGAGGGTGTCCCTCTGGGTTGAGGTCTCAGCTGCCCAGCCCCCACATCCTATACTCCACACCAAGCAGGAAAGCCACACAGAGGGGAGGACAGGGCAGAGAGGCATGACACGGTCTCCTTCCTCCCCTCAAAATCACAAAGTCCCACCTGCCAAGCTGAGTAACTGCCTCTATCAAGGACATAGGAAACAAACAAAACAGAAACACAGCTTACTTCTGTCTGGACTCTGAGTTCTCTCTCTCTGGAGCAGGAAGAAAGTTGGAATGCATTTCGGGTGGGCTGCCTATGTTTAGATATTTTTCTACAGGCTAAAAAGAGAAGCTGAAAGTTTCTCCTTCTCTAAATTTTATTTTGCCGAGCAAAACAAAAACTCATTCTAGACTGTTCCTCTGTCTGGAACACTTTTCCCCTGGATGCCCGGAGCTCATGCTCTCACCACAGGTCTCTGCTCAAATGCCACCTTCTCAGACCTCTCCAAACACCCATGTAAAAGGCTACAACCACTGACACCCCCACCTCACCAGCCACCTGAAAACCATTCCTCTTCACTGCTTTAGCTTTTTCTGTCACCATACTTTATTTATCATCTGCCTTCCCTCACTAGACTGTCACCTACATGCGGGCAAAGATGTTTTGTCCTTTCCTATGCTCCAGGGCCAACAAGAGTGCTTGGCACATAGTTGGTGTATGAATTATTTATTGCCTCATAACAAATTAGTCCAAAATGCAGAAGCTTGCAACAATAGCATTTATTATCTTGCAGTGACCGTCGGTCAGGAACATGGATGCAGGTGGCTGGATCCCCCACTCAGCCTCCATCACAAGACCGCTATGGTTGTGCTATCCTCTGAAGACTCAGTGGCAAGGACCGGCTTCAAGCCCACAGCATTGTTGACAGCCTTCAGTGTCTTGCAATCTGCTGACTGACCTCAGTTCCTCACCAGGCTGTTGGCCAAGGTCTGCCCTCCATTTCCTGGCACTCTAGCTCCTCATAGAGCGTCTCACCACGTGGCAGCTGACCTCATCATAGTGAGTAAACAAGAACGACAAAGAGACTGTGACCAAGACGGAAGTTACCGTCTTTTGTAAACTAATGTTGAATTTGATGTCCCATCACTTTGACTGTATTCTAGTCATTAGAAGCAAGTTATTAGGTCCAGTGCCTACTGAAGGGAAGGGGATTACACAAGAATATGAGCACCAGGAAGTGGGAACATGGGAGCCATTTTAGAAACTGCCAACCACATTTGACTTTCAATTAGTGTTTGTTGAATGGATGGATGGGTGAATTTGGATACATGCAGAGGGGGAGAATAGAGACAGGTAGGGGCATACTGCTGTTAAGAAATTGTTTCCTCAGTATGCTGGAAAGCCAAGGGACATGGGCATCAAAAGGCTTGCCTCTTTCCACTTGTCACGTGCTTTATTTTCAAGATTGGTTAACTTCTACTCTGATTCCAGCCTCCTCATTCACCCACAAATGCACATGTGCATGAGACATACAGACAGGAGGACAATTGAGTCTTCAGAGAGGTGAAGACGTTGGCAAGCTTACACATTGGGCTCAGAGGTTTGTAAGTTGCTTTCAGAGGAAAGGCTGGGGAATTTGTTAATTCGGGGAAAAGCACATTTTTTCCCACTTGCACAACTCAAATAAGGCTGAACACTCCCATGCTGGAATTTTCCAAACCATTTCCATTTCTCAGATGGAGAGGAGGAAATTTGGACAAAGCAAAGGCTTGTTTTTGAGGGAGGAATGAGTTATATCTGTGGCATACCTTTTGTATGCTCAGCATAATCTTGCATCTCAGGCCTAGAGAAGAAGTAAAGACACAAGAGGAACACCCAAGGTGGCTGCAGGGACCAAGCTAGCCTTAGGGAGATGACAGTGAGACAAAGGGACAACATTGCCTCAATGTGGTGTGCTGCTGGAGATCAAGAAGAGGGGATTCATAGGGCTGACAAAGGAAGGGAGAGGTTCTGGAAATAGGTTGGTTAGAGCTTCACCTTTGAGTATGAAAAGTGTTTGAATAGGAGGGCATTCTAGGCAAGGAGCAGCATAGGAAAAAGGCTCAGAAGTGGGAATTGGTGTGGTATGACCATGGGCAGACAAATAGGGCTGAATAAATGGAAGGTGTATGTACATGGTGACAACTAAGAAAATGATGAGAGTCTGAGGGGCAGGAGCTTCCTGCGTTTAGGAGGTGGGGTTAGTGAGAGTAGTCTTGGAAGAGAAATGAGGAAAGTACTAAAGTTCGGGGGGTAGTTGGCTCATCACTGGACCCAGGGCTGAATAGCCCCCAGGAACGATCTGTGGTGGGGCCGTCATCACGTCTTCCTCATGTCAGAGCTGCTGAGGAACACAAGTGGGTCTTGGTGACAGCTGCCAGGGGATCAACAAAGTTCACCTGGATTCTTTGTGGTCTGCTCTCAGGGAAAAAATCCACCACAGAGAGATAAGGTAGGGTCCCACTAGAACTTCTTGTGACTCCCCCCCTTCCTCGTCTAGTTCCACCCACATCCCCTTCCATTCTCCTTGTTCCCATTCTCTGCTTAATTTCTGTGCACTGCCTTTATAGCTGTCTGGCACTTTGTGTATTTACTTATTTGTCTTGCATATGGCCTGTTTTTCCCACCGCAATGTAAGCTCCACGAGGGCCGGGATTTCCAGGTGAGTGCTGGGCGTGTGGGAAAACACTCAGGGTCTGTTGAATGGAAGAGGCCTTGTTACAAAGTGATAAACCGTGCTTATAAAGAGCTCCATCTGGTTAGGAAGCCAGGATAATAGATTTGCTGCTTTGCCCACAGTCAGGGCCCCTACGTCTGTATATGTGTGCACCTTTACCTGCAGAGAAGAGCTCGTCCTTGCTGGGAACAGCCTCCACCTCAGTCTGGACACCAGGGAAAGCCGCAGGTGACACAGCCTCCCTCAGGGTCACACTGATGCCCCTGCTTTGACTCACCGGAACACCTCAACTCCCCCCGCCTCCGAGTTCAGGGCTCCTGCACCAGCCTGCCTCTATCCCCCCTGGATGCCTACAGGAGTTCCATCTTCTCCGTCCCCTTCTGCCAGCCTCTATGGGTGCCAGACTGCCTCTGTGTGAGACCCTGGCTGGGAAGGGCAGGCAGGACTGGGCTTTTCTCTCCTCCATATCCACTCCCAGCCCCAACAGGCACCAGGAAAAAGGGTTGTTGGTGGTGTTTCAGAGGCTCCATGA
Organism: Panthera onca; assembly: GCF_046562875.1. NCBI lineage: Eukaryota > Metazoa > Chordata > Mammalia > Carnivora > Felidae > Panthera > Panthera onca. The sequence goes on along the minus strand of NC_138347.1, from coordinate 128,534,677 downwards.
CCCCATAAAATATGCTTCATTTTTCTCAGAAAATGAGCCATTTTTTCCCTCTTATGTTTTCATATGGTGCCCAGAAGTCCCTGGATTTCCTGGAATTTATATGAAGAATTCCAGCTATTCCAGCTGTAGTTTTCACACACAGAGCTCCTGCCAACAGACTTTGGCCATCTGGGGGCAGCCTGTGGCGATGGAGTGAGCTCTGCTCTTGAGCTCTAGCCACCTGGCAAGGGCTTCTCTGCTGACCCCCTACCATGCTTGTGGATATCAAAAAAAATAATTTTATTGAGTTATCATTGGCATATAATAAACTACACTGAACAATGTGTTAAGTTTTGACTTAATATATGCACCCATAAAACTGTCACCAGGATCAAAGTAATGAAGATGCCCATTACCTCCAGAGTTTCCTGTGCCCCTTTATAGCCCCTCTCTTCACCCCTCCCCCTCCCCCTCCCCAGATAACCACTGATTGGCTTTCTGTTCCTATAGATGAGTTTGCCTTTTCTAAACTTTTATAGAAATGGAATCATCCAGTAGGTATTCCTTTTATCTGGCTTCTTTCACTCAACAGAGTTCCTCTGAGATTCATCCATGCTGTTGTGTGTGTCAATAGTTCATTTGCTTTTATTCTAGGTAGTATTCCATTGTATGGATGTACCATAATTTGTTCATCTGTTCATCTTTTGATGGGCAGTTGATTTTTCCCCCCAGCTTTTGGCTATTATATTTTTTGTTTTTTAAAGTTTATTTATTTATTTTGAGAGAGAGAGAGAGGGAGAGAGAGAGAGAGAGAGAGAGAGAGAGAGAGAGAGAGATCCCAAGCAGATTCCATGTTCAGTGCAGAGCCCAATGTGGGGCTCAATCCCACAACTCTGGGATTATGACCTGAATTGAAACCAAGAGTCAGAAGTTCAACCAACTGAGTCACCCAGGCTCCTCACTTTTGACTATTATAAACAAAGCTGCTAGGTACAATGATTAACATAAAGTCATGAAGATTTACTCCTGTGTTTTCTGAGAGTTGTGTAGTTTGGGCTCTTATGTTAAGGATTATGATCCATTTTGAGTTAATTTTTATTAATGGTTCAAGGAGTGACTCCAGGTTCTCTCTCCACACCCCCTTTCTTCTTCCTTCGTAGTCTTTATTTTGCATGTACATATCCAGTTACTCCAGCACAATTTGTTATAAATGATATACTTCTCCACTGCATTACTTTTGTGTCTTTGTCAAAGACCAGTTGTTCTTTTTAACAAAATGTTTATTTATTTTTCAGAGAGAGAGAGAGAGTGAAGGAGGGAGGGTCAGAGAGAGGGGGAGCCAGAGGCTCCAAAGTGGGCTCTGCGCTGACAGCAGAGAGCCTGATTCAGGGTTCAAACTCATAAACCATGAGATCAGGACTTGAGATGAAGTTGGATACTTAACTGACCGAGCCACCCAAGCGCTCCAAAATCCTGTTGTTCTTATGTGCATGGGTTTATTTCTGGATTCTCTATTCTATCCTATTCTATTCTATTCTATTCTATTGGTTTATTTGTTTATCTTTGCACCAATACTATACTTTACTATTTACTATATACTTTACTATGCTTTACTTTACTATTTACTACACTATACTACTAATTCTTTCTTTCTTATCTTATCTTATCTTATCTCATCTTATCTTATCTCATCTTATGACAAGATGGACTTTATTTTTTTTTTAAGTTTTCATTTAAATTCCAGGATGGTTAAGAGTGTTATATTAGTTTCAAGTGTACAATACAGTGATTCAACAATTCCATATATCACTGGCTGCTCATCACAAGTGTTCTTAAAGTGTACTCCTTAACCCTCCTCACCCATTTCACCCATCCCCCACCACCTCCCCTCTAGCAACCACCAGTTCTCTGCAGTCAAGAGTCTGTTTTGTGTTTGCCCACCCCTCCCTTTCCCCCTTTGCTGGCTTGTTTTGCTTCTTAAATTCCACATTTAGGAGACATCATATGTATTTGTCTTTCTCTGACTAAGTTAATTCACTTAGCATAATCTTCTCTAGCTCCATCCATGTCATTGCAAATGGCAAGATTTCATTCTTATTTTATGGCTGAGTAATATTTCATTGTATTTATATATCACCTCTTCCTTATCCATTCATCAGTTGATGGACACTTGGGCTGTTTCCATAATTTGGCTATTGTAGATAATACTTCTATAAACATCAGGGTGCATATATCCCTTTGAATGAGTATTTTTGCATTCTTTGGGTAAATATCTAGTAGTGTGATTGCTGGATTGTAGGGTAGTTCTGTTTTTAACTTTTTGAGGAATCTCCATACTGTTTTCCACAATAACTGCACCAGTTTGCATTCCCACCAACAGTGTGAGAGGGTTCCCCATTCTCCGCATCCTTGCCAACACCTGTTGTTTCTTGTGTTGTTGATTTTAGCCATTCTGACAGGTATGGGGTAGTATCCCATCATGGTTTTGATTTGTGTATTTCCCTGATGATGAGTGATGTGGATCATTTTTACATGTGTCTATTGGGCATCTGTATGTCTTCTTTGGAGAAATGTCTGTTCATGTCTTCTGCCCATTTTTAAGTTGGATTATTTGTTTTTCTGGTGTTGAGTTGTATCAGTTCTTTATTTATTTTGGATACTAACCCTTTATCGGATATGTCATCTGCAAATATCTTCTCCCATACAATAGATTGCTTTTTAGGTTTGTTGAGTGTTTCCTTCATTGTGCAGAACTTTTTATTTAATACTAAGTTGTTTTTATTACTATAGCTTTATAACAATATAACAACTTCTGAAATCAGATCTTAGTCCTCCACTTTTAACCTCTTCTTCAGAGTTGTTTAGGATGTTCTAGGTCATTTGTATTTCCATATGAATTTTAGGATCAGTTTGTCAATTTACATTTTAAAAATGCCTGCCAAGCTTTTGATTGGGATTGCTTTGAATCTATAGTTTTTACATACTTTACTTCTTTCCTGAGCCTTAATTTCCTCTTCTTTAATGTGGAAATGATTCCTGCATTGCCAGTCAATTGGGAGGTCTATATGGGCCAGTACTGTAAAACTTCTGAAATAGGGCCTGAACCAGGATAGAAACTAAAAGACGTTAGTTCTTTTATACCTTGTCCTATGACAGAACTTTGCATGTTTTATCCCAAACCTTCCCTGTAGATTTCCCTCTGTCATTTTTGGAAATTTCACCATCAGAACCTGGCCTGCAGTGAATGTGATGCCCCACCCCCACCTCTTTTTGGCCTTCTGTCTTTTAAGTGGCCTCAAAGGCAGTGTCTTCAGGATCTGTTTAGTTTCAATCACCACAACAAAGTCTGGGCTCAAGTTCTGGTCATTATACTGCTGGACTTCCACAGTCAACCTCCCAACTGGATTCTTCCTCTAAAGGTTCAATTTTCTCCAAAGTTATCTGAGCTCCAGTCTCTTGGTTAAAAATGTGTTCAGTTGCAGGTTACAGTGAATTTGGCTAATGATGGCTTAAACAAAGAGGGGTTTATTTCACTCACATAACACAAAGACTAGAGGTAGGCAGTTGCTTGTGTTGGTTCAGATGGTTAACAATGAGACTAGAGTACCAAAGGACTTCCCTTTTTCTGATCTGCCATGCTTAACCTTATGGCTTTCACTCTTAGGCTTATTTTCTCATGGTCACAAGATAGCTGCCAGGGCTCCACACAGTATATCACTTTAAGGCAGGAAGAAGGATGTTGGAGAAATAAAGCTTTCTCAGAATACTTCCTCCCCCAGTAGACTCCTGCTTATTTCACATTATCCAGAATAGGCTTGCATGGCCACCCCTAGCTGCAAGGGAGTCTAGGAACGCAAGGAATAGAATTTTTGCAACCTGTCACCAGGCTTGGACACTTTATCACCCCACACAAAGCCGGGATTCTAGGAGCAAAGAACATGCAGAGAATGGGCATTAAGCAGGCAATGGACAGTGTCTTTTACACTTAGTTCTCTTACCTAAGACTGGAGATAATAATGAGGTTGTTGTGGGGTTAAATAAGGTGGTACACATAAGGGGCTTAGCACTGTGCCTGGCCCATGTTTAGTGCTGAATAAATGATATATATTATTTTTATTACAGTTAGTATCTTCCTTGACAAGGTTCAAAGAATTCCTTCATTGCTCAAAAAGCCCATTCAGGCTCCTGTGAAATTAAGTCCTTACTCTGGGCATGAAATCTTGCCACCTCTCTGCCCTCCTTTCCTGACCACAGAGCAGTGCTGGGGCAGATATTTAAGAGCATTTGGTGTGTTCCCGGCAGTGGTGCTGTGGTAGAGAGCAAGGCACACATAGCTCCTGCCCTTGTGGGCAACAGGTAGTAAACAAACAAATAAACAAGCAGGACCGATTGCAGTTAGTGATGAGCAGTGTGCAGGAAATAAACAGGGTGGAGAGTTAGAAGGTTGAGAGGATGCTCTTAGATAAGGCAGCCTGGGAAGGCTTTTCTGAGGACCCGTTTGAACTGAAACTTGAAGAGTCGAGCAGGAGCCTCCAAGGGAAATGTATTCCAGGCCAAGAAAATGAGCAAAGATCTAGAGGTATGGAAGGGTTGGTGTACTTGAGGAGGCTGGAAGGGGGTTAGACCACCCAGAGCCCAAGGGGAGTGTTGGAGAAGAAGGTACAAGAGGCTGCAGGCAAAAGCCAGCCTTGGCAGGCTCTGTAGCCATGGTAAGGACTTAAAAAAAATTTTTTTAATGTTTATTTGTTTTTGAGAGACACACAGTGAGAGTGGGGGAGGGGCAGAGAGAGAGAGGTAGACACAGAATCCTAAGCAAGCTCCAGGCTCCCAGCTGTCAGCACAGAGCCCAATGTAGGGCTTGAACTCACGAACCGTAGGATCATGACCTGAGCTGAAGTTGGACACTTAACTGACTGAGCCACCCAGGTGCCCCAATGGTAAGGAGTTTAGATTTTTGTTTTAAGTGCAATGAGGAGACATTGAAAAATTTTTAGCCTGGGAGAGATGTGATCTGATTAAAGTTTCAGATGATCACTCTGGCTGTTCATTCATTCATTCAGCCACTATTTATTGAGTGTCAGACAATGTGCTAGGCACCAGAAATAGAAGTAGTGAACAAAATAGAGAAAACCCCTGCCCTGTAGGTGACCTACATCCTTTTCCAAGGATTTTCTGGGACACAGTAATTTTAGTGCTAGAATAGGGAGAGACCTGGGCAAATTGAGATAGTCATCCTACGTGGAGCAGACATTATTTCCCACTAGAAATAGAAAATAAGCAAGACAAACAAGTAAATGGTATGATTGGTTCAGTAGTGATAAGGAAGAGGATCTGAACATTTGAGTAAAGGATGATGTTTTAGATCAGGTGACTAGGGGAAGTTTCCCTGGGAAGGTGAAGGAAGGGCACTAGCAATATTAAAGTTTTGGGGGAAGAGTTTTCCAGGTAGAAGGAACAGTAGATGCAAAGGCTCTGAGGCCACTGTCTGCCTGATGGTGTTTGCAGAGCAGTAAGAAGAGCAGTGTGGCTGGAACAGAAAGTATGAGGACCAGAGTGTTAGAGAGGTAGAGGAGGGAGGGCTTATGGTAGGGTTATGTAGGGCTTTGTAGAGCATTATCAGGACTTTGCTGTTCTCTGCGATGGGAACCATCAGGGGTAAGGAAGAGAAGATTGAGAGCTTATGAGTATCACTCTGGTTGCTGTGATAATAAGAGACTGAAGGGGCAAATCAGAGCAGGGGGCTCTGTTCCTGTGATGAAACTATGACAGTCATCCAAGTGAGAGCTGCTAGGGCTTTGGACCAGGGAGAGGTATATTGTGGAGGCAGCATCATATTGATGGGTTGAATCTGGTGGTGGGGGTAAGGGAGAAAGTGGGTGAAAGGTGATCTTTTGCGTCTTATTTGAACAGTGTGGGTGGGGTGGAATCAAGAGTTTTACGTGGAAAAGTGCATGGTATCTGCAAGTAGAGATATTAGGGGTGGGGAAAATGTTGTTTAGCCCTTAGGGGACAGCTGTGGACTGGAATGTAAGTTAGGGAATCCGTAGCAAATGCATGGTATTAAGGCTATGAGGATGGGTGTTATCTAGGAAGGAAATATAGAGAGAAGGAATTGAAAGATTGCTCCCAATTTTACGCTCCATGGTAATACATACCTTTGCCACTGTTTCATGCTGGGTAGAGTGAACCTTACTCCCTTGACTTTGGATTGACCATGTGACTTAGCTTGGCCAATAAGATGTTAGCAGATATTATGCTTGTGTAGTTTGGTTTGGTGCCTCATGCTTCTGTCATTGCTGGAAGAATATACCATAGGGAGCCGGACCCCTCAATCTAGCCCCTGAATAAGACACATGGCACAGAATTGCTCCAGCTACCCAACAAATTCACGACCTCAAGCAGAGTTGCAGCTGGCCCACAAATGCTAAACAAGAATAAAATGCTTATTGTCATATACAGTTTGTGGTTACTTGTTATGTGGCATGAACTGACTGACACACCTCCCTTCAGCCTCTTGTTCCCATTTTTTCTTAACTCCAGCTCTCCTGCACATTTTAACAGTCTAGAGTCTCCCAGCAGCCAAAGCTTTCCTCTTCTTATCCAAGACCTTCAAATCCTATCCCCTCAGATCTTGCTGGACCAGCTGAGGTGTGTTAGAACACAGCTTTGTTTCTAATAGTGATAACTCGGCAAGCACACAATGCTTCAGCAGGCCTAGAACACATTTCACACACTCTTGTTGGTCCTAGCAACCTCACGTGGTGAGTGTTCTTACCCTTGTCTTACCAAGGAGGCAGTGGAAGGTCAGAGAGGAGAGTCTTGTACAGATCCCACAGCTGGAGGAAAGTCAGAAGCCCAGAGGCTGAGTGGAAAGCCTAGTGTTCTTGGGGCCAAGCAGAAACAGAAAAGCAAACATGGGCATTCTGGGTACAGGGTGGAAGGGAAATTTGTCTCTCACCAAATAACCATTTGTTCCTTTTGAATTCTGTACCGTGTATTACCTACACACACACACGCGCGCGTGCACTTGCACACATACATACACAGCCCAGGAATCACGAGTAATATTAACACACTTAAAGAATCCATCTATGAGTTGAAGGACTGGGAAAGGGATTTACAGAGGTACATTTCTTCTGTTTCTAGTTCTGTCCAAGGGAGGAAGCCTGCAGAGCAATATCCCAGCAAGGCTTCTCCATTCCTAGTTCCAATTTCTCCCCACCAGGACTTTGGATGGATGGAGACTCATGAGCTGGAAGCACTGAAAGTTCTAGAGGAGGAGAGCCTGCTCTGCATGGGATCCTGCCCTGCATTGTGTGGTGAGCATGCTTCCTGGGGGTCAGAAACCTCTGGGGTACCAGTGCCCCCTTTTCCTGGCAGCAGGGTCCAGAGACAGACAGCTACTGACATGTCAGCCCGGAGAAACCCCAAATCGAACCCCCTTGAGCTCTGACACCCCTCTTTGAATGCACACGCCTTCTAGTAATAGTAGTCCCATTCAAGTGTGGGTGCTTTTTGTTTTAAAAACAGAGAGATAGGGGCGCCTGGGTGGCGCAGTCGGTTAAGCGTCCGACTTCAGCCAGGTCACAATCTCGCGGTCCGTGAGTTCGAGCCCCGCGTCAGGCTCTGGGCTGATGGCTCGGAGCCTGGAGCCTGTTTCCGATTCTGTGTCTCCCTCTCTCTCTGCCCCTCCCCCGTTCATGCTCTGTCTCTCTCTGTCCCAAAAATAAAAAACGTTGAAAAAAAAAATTAAAAAAAAATAAAATAAAAACAGAGAGATAAAGTCCACATCTGTCCACAGCCCCTCCAGTCTCTCCGCCTTTGATTTCCCATCTATAAAAAGAGGTGTTGTGTGGCGGGGTGGGGGTGGTGGGGTTGGGTGAGGAGAGGGTGAGCATCTCAGGCTGGGGCTGAGGAGGTACCTAGGAGGGAGGGAGGATTAGAATCTTGGGGGGACAAAAGCCGCCCTCTGAAAAGGCAAACTCACAATGACCACAATGAGCATAGCTTTATTTTGTTTTGTTTGTTTTCCTTTTGGTCCGTACATATCAAAGCATTTGAAACTTCCAGTGACATTAAAGGAAGATAGATGTGAGATATTAAACAAATGCGGGTGAAGAAAAGACTGCCAGGACAGCAGGCTGGCAGGTGGGACTTGAAAAGGCTGCATTTGCAGTTGCAGAAAAGAGAAACTCTTCTTTCAATCCAGTATCCCAAGAGGCCTGGACAATTGGGGTAAATTCGGAGGATCAGACGTGCAGACAAAACCAGCATCTGCATTTGAAACGGGCTCCCGGGGGCTCTTCAGGGAAGCTAGCGGCGGGATCTGCCCGCTGACGGGTTGGTCCTGTCCAGATAACATCCCAGAAAGCCTGCCGCTCTGATTGCCGACCCTGGATGTCCGGGTCCAGGAACGGCCCCGAAAGAAACCCTGCGCCAAAAGCTGGAGGGCGGCAGAACGGGCGGATGCCCCCGGGGCTTGGCTCTTTTGCTGAAGGTCACCTCCAAACGGGACTGGGAATAAACTCTCCTTGTTTGCCTCTCGCCCGGCCTAAGCCTCGGGTCCTCTTGGGTGTCGTCCAGGACGCCCGGCACGGCTGCTTACAATGGCGCTCAGACGACAGATGGCGGGCGGGGAGGGGAGGGGCGCGGGCAGGTGCGCGGGGGAGACGCGCCGCCGCAGCGCGAGACGCCGTCTGTCGGCTGAATGGATTGCCGCCCGTCGGCTGCAGCGGCGGCCGCCGGGCCCCGCGAACAATAACCGAATTCTCCGACCCCACCCCCACCCCCGCGCCGGGCTGGGCCACGCGCCAGCCGGGCGAGCGGACCATTGTGCTGCGCAGGCCGGGCTCGTCTATCCCGGTGCGCCGGAGCCTCGGGGCTGGGCCAGTGTGCGCCCGCGCACACGCACACGCACACGCACGCTCACACGCTCCCGCGGGGCTCGGGGCCAGTGAGTCCCTGAAAAGGTCATAGGTGTGGCGAGCCCCGTGCCGAGGACGCAGTGGCTTTCTTTGCTGGCACACAAGCCGACTAGAGAAAGCAGGGGCGTTTGCTTCGGACTGACAGTATCAGAAGCCAAGGGGCCACAGTGTCAGCCAGGGCAGCCACATCGAGAGCCCTGGATCGGAGTTGGAAGGGCTGCAACCTGGCCGTGGCACTGCCACGTGTTGGTGCCAAGTGGGTGCGCCCGCTGAGTACTTTTTCAAGAGCGCTCATTTTGCCTCGCTAGCCGGTAGGTCTTCGCAACTAGTGTTGTAGGCTAGGTCCCTTCCCCGTGCTTTATACTCCTTAAAATGAATCTGAACCCAGCAAGGCAGGAGACAGGACAGCAGCCCTTTCTGCCCATCCCCTTAGGCCTAAGCTTTTCTGAAGTCCGGAGGTACTTCTGTGAGTTTAGTGGAGTGTTCAGTCCTGAGGGCAGTGGAACAAATTGGGCGCATCCATTGCAAATGGAGGAAGTACCCCTTTGTTATTGAGGAGCTAATCGCAGCCGGGTGACCTGAGGCTGTGGATGTTTGCATGTTTAAGGTATGCGTGTGTGTGTGTGTGTGTGTGTGTGTGTGTGTGTGTGTGTGTGTGTGTGGCTTTGAGAGGGGGTATGTGTGCCCTCAGGGCTTCTAAGAAGTGCTTCAGTGACCTTCCCTCCCCCACTTCCCTACACTGTGTGGACAAGTGACAATGAACACTACACAACAAAGGAAACGTGAGGCTCTTGTTTTGAAAAAAATTATTCCCTGTAGTAAATGGAGGGGGTGCCCTGTGAGAGGAAGTCCCTTATAATGGCCACAATTCCTGTCCTGCCTTTCTCTAGTAGCGACAGGGTTCTGTGTCCTTGCTGCTATCACTCAACTGGATTATATGTAAAACATTATAATCCCTGCCTCCTTGCTTTCTTTAATTATTTGCTTCCATTTTGGGATCCGTGTATAATCCGTGTATAATATGATACATATGTATCATGCATACATGGTATACACATAAAAATATATATGTATATGTTTGTGTGTGTATATATATATATACACACACACACGTGTGTGTTTGTATACGGATATAGGGCTTGCGGGACCATGGAGAAGTCATTTTATTAGTTCAGTCTTGATTGTGATCTCTCCTTTTTTTTTTTTTTCCTTTAAAGCAATGCATACACCCTGTTAGAAGAACAGTCAGTAATTCTGCTTTACAAAGTAATAACACACCAGAAGGGAAATTCAACATTTTTCTGGTGCAGTATTTCTCAGGTTTTGTCATTCACATACCACCCTTGTGACTTTTGTCATATCATGTACCACCTATAACAGTATTTACTTAATATGTTTCTGTAAGTCCTCTTGCTTTTTCACTTAAATTTATTTTTAAAGGATGTTTTAGAGGTGACTCTGAGGACATGGTAACATGACTGTGGCTCCCTTTTCATCCGCTTCAAAATGAATCTCTCTCTCTCTTTCCTTCACTAAACAGTTGTAGGGACCCGTGAAAAGAATGAGGAATGGTTGTTCTCCCCCATCAGTTCATGAAATACTTGAAACAAGGTTGGAGAAGAGGTGGAGCCTGTGGAATTTGGGCCTGATCTGTGGCCCCTCAAGGGAAGGCTGACAATGGGCCAGATGAAGACACCTGTGCCTCATCCCAGCAGCTAAGAAGTTGTTGAGCCAGCAGGGTAAGTTCCCTTGTTCCTGGGGTTGGTGACTGCATGAAACCCAGACCGAGGAGGTATTTTCCAGATGCTTCTGTAGGAGATGGGCAGCATGACCACATCTAAGCTGCCTTGATTAGGATAGGGTCCTTTCCCCCTTTTTTCTGCCAACAGAATGTCCATCCCTTAGGGTGCTCCAGCACTTGGACCTGAGCCTCAGTGAACTGGCAGAGAGAGGAAGGACAAACAGAGCATACATCCAGTGACCTAGAACTGCTGAAAGAGGCAGATGACAACATGAGTTTTAAAAAAATAAGCACTACAGATATTTAAATATAGTAAAAAGAGACTGTGGAGCTAAAAATATGATTTCCCAATTAAATGGTTCAGTTGATGAGTTGAAGGAGAAAATGATCACTAATGAGATTTGGATATGCAGCCTGGTAAATCAAGGTCAGCAAATAGCTTAAAGTTCAGAACAAAAAATATAGAGATGGAAATTAGAGGGAAAAATGCTTTGGCAGGGCAGATCTAATGACCTAACATATAAATAACAGGACTTCCAGAAGAAGAAAATGGAATAGATGAAAGAAATGATAAATGTGATTGAAAAATATTGCCCTGAGCTGAAGGAAAACTTCAATCTGTAAGATTGAAAAGATTTCCTGGGGGCTCTCTGCAGGCTCAGTCGGTTGAGCGGCCTAATTTGGCTCAGGTCGTGATCTCATAGCTCGAAGGCTCATGAGTTCAAGCCCCCAATTGGGCTGTGTGCTGACAGCTCAGAGCCTGGAGCCTGCTTCAGATTCTGTGTGTGTGTGTGTCTCTCTCTCTGCCCTCCCCTGCTCACACTCTGTCTCTGTCTCTCTCTCAAAAAATAATAAAATAAACAACAACAGCAACAAAAAAGATTTCCTGAATTTCAGACTGAACTGACAAGAAAGTACCTAGGTCTATTTCTGAACCCTAAGGATAAAAGAGGAAAATGTTATAAGGTCCAGGCAATTACCTCAACTGACCTATAAAGAGAAAAGAACCAGATTGGCATTACACTTTTCATCTAGTACTAAAGCTAGAAGCTAATGAAATAGACTTTATAGGACTGTGCCTATTCAAGTTATCTACCTGTTAAGGAAAAACAAATATATCGAGGCTAATCATAAATGAACCAGGAGAGAATGGAATGCAAAAGTAGAATGGAACATTCAAATTAACAAGGGGGAAAATGGAAACCAGCAAAAATAAGAAAAAGTAAAAGAGAGAGGAAAATACTTACAGTCTGTTCTCTTTATTCTAGGATTCCATATCTGCAAATTTACCTACTTGCTAAACTTGCTTTGTAACCCCAAAATCAGTATTGCAAAATGCAATATGTACAGGGAATACAAGATATATGGCTACTTTGGAAAACAGTTTGGCAGTTTCTTACGAACTAAACTCTTACCATATGATCCTAATTGAACTCCTAAGTATTTAACCAAATGAGTTGAAAATTTATGTTCGCATAAAAGCTGCACATGGATGTTTATGGCAGTCTTATTTATAATTACCAAAACTTGGAAGCAACCACAATGTCCTTCAGTAAATGAATGGATAAAATTAACTGAAGTACATGAAGACAGTGAATATTATTCAGTGCTAAGAAGAAATGAATCATCGAGCCATGAAAAGATATGGAGGGGCCTTAAAGCATATTACTAAGTGAAAGAAGTGATCTGAAAAGGCTATGTACTGTATGATTCCAACTATATGGCATTCTGGGAAAGGCAAACTATGGAAGCAGTAAAAGATCAGTAGTTTCAATGTTAAAAAAAATTAAAAGAAAAAAAAGATCATTAGTTTCTAGGGGTTGAGAGGAGAGAGGGAGGAATGAATAGGTGGAGCTCAGAGGATTTTTAGGTCAGTGAAACTACTCTGTATGATACCAAAATGGTGGATACATCTCATCATACATTTGTCCAAACCCATACAATGTATAACACCAAGAGTGAACCCTAATGTCAAGCATGGATTTTGGGTGACAATGATGTGTCAATGTAGGTTTATGACTTGTAGCAAATATAGCACTCTGGTGTGGGATGTTGATAGTGGGGGAGGGAGTGGCCACGTGTGTAGGGACACAAAGGGTATGTAAAAACTTTTTGTATATTTTCCTTTGGTCTTTTCTAATATCTAGAAAACTTAATCCTGACAGGTGTACTTAAAGTACCTCCCTACCTCAAGCCCTGCTTCCCCCAACTGTGTTAAAATGGGAAGCCGTTTTTCAAAAAGCAAGAAAATAAAAACAAAAAAGGAAGCCATATTTTCACCATAATAGAAAAATAAGATATACTTAAAATAAGTAGAAGGTAGCCGAAAAAGTGAATATAATAAAATCAAAACGAAGTTATTAAATTCTAGCTGCTATTGCCAGCAGATGGCTCAGAGCTAAGGCCTGCTCAGTATGTTATAAAGGAAGATCACAGTCATTAGAGAAGTGTTAAAGGCCCGCCAGCACCAAATGGAGACCTTCTCTTCTACAGGATTAAGGAACTGAAAAGGGACTGCAAAGGACAGTGCTCCTTCAGTGCCTGCTTTGATATCATTTGAGGCTCTGCTCCTGTGTCACCTAAAATTCCTGGTGTCTGAGCTCCAGTCGTTGGGAAATGCTGATTTAGTCTAAACCTATAGCCAGCCCCTGGAAAGATGGGCACCTCACACAAGGTCAAACAGCTGGGTGGTAGTGTGTCCTACCACACCAGGCTGGCTCCTCCTGAAGAAACAGAATTCTCTCTAGATGTTTTAAAGAAGCAGCAAAATCAGGAGATGACATTCAGTTCTATTCTTTGCTGGTCGTGGAAAATAACTCCTTGCTCTTTTCCTTTCAGTCACTTAGACAAATAATCTCATTTATATGAAAATTAAAATAGATGTTCAAGGGGTGGCATGGAATATATAAAGCACGGAATATATCTAGGAGGAGAAAAATATTCATCAAGAAACCATTTAAAATGCTTTGTCTTGTTTCTCAGGGCGGGGAAGGAATTTAAGAATAGAACTCACGGAAGCAAGAGTTCCAAATGGAAGAGAGCAGTGGTGGGTAATTATAATGTGATGGGTAATTATGGTTTTCCAGGAAGTGCCTGAATTACAGAGCCGGTGTCATTTCCATGTTGCTTCCTTCTGAGAAAAATAATGCAAGCCAAAAAAAATTGACGTGTGGCCCGTAGGCATTTGAAACCTGTACACACCTTGTCCAAGGCAAGGCAGCTTTGTTTCAGGGGCTCACGACTGTCCCCGTCTTTCTTCCAGCTTGGGTCACCTGGCGTGAGGGGTAGCTGTCAGTGACTTCTCCACCTCCCCTGACCGCTCTCTATAGTGAAGGTGGCACTGTTCACCAGGCTCCTCCCTGGCTTCTCTGTGGCTCCAAGAGAGATGAAATGGCGAGAAAGTCAACACTGATGAGGTCATGGAGAATGGGCAGCCGTGAAATAGCAGATTCTGTTTCCCTTCTCTGTACAAAGGCAACCTTTCATTCCCTTGGAAAAATCCACCGTGGGCCCTCGTGAAGAAGTGGTCTTCCCCAGGACTCCTGTTTACTTAGCTCTCGCCTAGGAGGCCAGGACTGGCTGACACAAATGCCACCCTTTTTAAGGCATACTGACCTCAAATTGGCAGCGTGGAGAAATGAGAGTTTGTGTGTGGGGCCCACAGGGAAGGTCCATGGAATTTTCCTGCACCATTTTGACTGCAACAGGAGCAGCTGTTTTATGCAGTTGTTTTGATGCGGGGACATTTTGACTCAGCCTAAAACCCAACCGTTAAACTTTAGGCTTAAAAAAAAAAAAGGCCAAGTACACGCATTCCTATCGTATTCCTGAGCCTCACCTCCTTGGGTGGGGTAAGAATCAGAAATGGAATAGGGGTGATAAGATTCTTTTTGCAAATTGATGATTTTAAAACGTGTTTTACACTTTGACAAAACCAGTCAGAGCATCAAGAAGGTGGCATCAGAGTGGTAACGTTCAAACATCCAGCTGCTCATCTAGCCCCACTCTTGCCCCCCAATATGGCACCCTTTTTCTCATATTGTCTTCCGTGTTGATTCTTGTCACAGCCCCAACACACACTCTGTAGAGACAGGCACCCCTTCTTCTGAGCCTCTGACAGTAACAGCTGTTCAGTGCCTGCTTACTTGACTAATAGAATAAAATGTGCTTATATTCAGCTGGGACTTTCCCACATCTCTGAAAAGCAAAGATGATAAATGAAGAAAGATCTCTAGACCAGTGGTTTGGTTTCTTCAAACTCTTTGACCACAATCTGTAAGAACAAAAAAACTTTATATTGCAGCCCACTGTAGTATAATCGCGCGTGCGCGCGCGCGCACACACACACACACACACACACACACACACACACACACACCTGATACAAAAGTTTTATGAAATAAAACTTCCATTCACTTTGTTGTTTTCTATTCTAGGCTATTTTGTTCTCTATTTCATTTTTTAAAATGCTTGAAAATTCTGCATTCGGTTGATTTGATGAACACCTAATGAATGGTGACCCACGATATGAAAAAAACACTCCTGACACTTGCTGGACTGTTTCTGACACTCCTCACAGGACACCAGCCTCCTATGTCACCACTTCTCCCTAACTGGCCTCCCTGAAGGTACATGAGCAGGCATTGCACCACGGGGGGAGAGCTGCCTGCAGGGATGTGGAGAGAGTCTGAGAGAGGGCAGAAGGCCACTTTTGGCCACCCAGAGCCCTTCTGGCCAGCGCTCCGCTCTCCTGTCTGCAGCCCCTTCCTTCTTGTTATAATTCCTATGTGCTCTTGCCTCAGCACTCACCCTTGCCCCCTCTGTGGTCCCGCCTCTCAGTCCCTGATTTTCTTTGAAACACATGAGTGAGGTGTGATTGACACGTAAAAGGCTGTAGATATTTAATACGTACAACTCAGTGAGTCTGGGGACCAAGTTTATGCCTGTGAAACAATCACCACTGAGGCCATAGCCATGTCCATCACCTTCCAAAGTTTCCTCTTGCCCCTTTATTTATTATTATTGTTGTTGTTGTTGTTACTATTATGTGTGTGGTAAGAACACTTAACATAAAATCTGTCCACCTACAAAATTTTAAGCAATACAGTATTGTTAGCTATAGACACTATACAATAGATCTCCCCAATGTACTTATCTTGCATACCTGAAACTTTGTACTCTTTGACCATCACCTCCCCATTACCTCTGCCCCCCAACCCCTGGCAAACACCATTTTATTCTCTGCTTCTATGAGTTTGACTATTTTAGATTCTACCTAGAAGTGAGTTTATGCAGTATTTGTCTTTCTGTGTTTGGCTTATTTCAGTTGGAATAATGACCTCAAGTTCCATTGTATTAATCAGAGTTCTTCAGAGAAACAGAACCAACATGATACATATATACATTTATTATCGGGTTCCTGGGTGGCTCAGTCTGTTAAGGGTCTGACTTCAACTCAGGTCATGATCTCATGGTTCGTGAGCCTTGCATTGATTGGGCTCTCTGCAGTCAGCATAGAGCTCACTCCGGATCCTCTGTCCCCTTTTCCTCTGCTCCTCCCTCTCTCGTGCTCTCTCTCTCTCTCAAAAATAAATAAACATTAAAAAGAAAAAACAAAAACAAACCTTGCCATTAAAAAAAGAGGACATTTATTATAGGAACTGACTCATGCTGTTATGGAGGCTGAGATGTCCCACAGTCTGCCATCTGCAAGGCAGAGAACCAGGGAAGCCAGTGGCTGAGAACCAGGAGAGCACTGGTGTAAGCCTGGAGACCCAGGAGCTCCAATATGTGACGGCAGGAAAAGATGGATGTCTCAGCTCAAGAAGAGAGAGCATATTGGCCCTTCTTTCACCTTTTTGTTCCAACTGGGTCCTCAATGGATTGAATGATGTCTGCCCACATCGGTGAGGGTGGACCTCTTTACCCAGTTGACTGAATGAATCAAATGCTAATCTCTTCTGGAAACACCCTCACAGGCACATCCAGAGATAACGTGTTACCAGCCATCTGGGCATCCCTTAGCCCAGTCAAGTCGACACATAAAAGTAATCGTCACATCCATACATATTGTTGCAAATGACAGGATTTCCTCGTTTTTCTTTATTTTAAGGCTAAATAATATTCCATTGTATATGCCACAATTTCTTTGTGTATATGCCACATTTTCTTTATCCATTCATTTGTCAGTGGATATGAGGGTTGTTTCCATACCTCTACTATGGTGAGTCTCAGCCCCTGACTTAGCGTACCCAAGCACACCATGCCCCACTTGACAAAGGTCCTGATGAACTGATCTTTGGACCAGAAGATTCCTGCCACTGCATGCGGACAATTGGGGAAGATAGAATTTGGTGCCCAAGTCCTCCAGATAAGGTCCAAGTGTCACAAAGGAGACACTGTGTTAGTACCTCAGAACTAGAAGGGGTTTGAGCCATTACCTACACGAAGCCTTCCTTTTACAGACACGGTTGGGGCTCAGAGCCTCCCCCAGATCTTCACGCTCCATCAGAACATACCCGCCTAGCATGGCAGAGCTTCTCCCAGCCCCACGTGGGCTGGCCTGGCCACTAGCATTGAGTCCTGCCTGGGACACTTATACCACTGGTAGTGGTCTGATCTTGGGCAAAGCTCTTTGCCTCTGTGACCTCAGCATACTGATCTGTAAACATGGGGATAAAAGCCCCGTCAAAAACAGTTGTTACCATGATCATTTTATTCATTGAACAAACATTTGTTAAATTAGGAACTACTATATGCCAAGCTCTGTTCTAGATCCTAGGAATACAGCAATGAATAAGACAAACAATCTGTCATCATGGAATTTATATTCTACTGGGGGAGACAGTTAATAAGCAAATCAATAGGTGCATATATAAGCTAATATTCATAAGTGAAAAGGGCTATAAAAATGAGAGAGAGAGGAGAGATTTATGGAGGGAAAGCAATGTGGGAAGGCCTACAGGTCAAAGGTAAGTGGTGCTGCATTGCACCCAGTCTGGGCCACCTGCCCTGGCTGGGACACAGGGCCCTGTGCTGCTGGGTTCCCTCAGGCAGCTTTTTGGGAAGATCCAGCTGTGGGTTTCTGAAAGACTTTCCCAGTCAGAAAGGCCTGGGGTATGAGAATAGCATCTTGGGGATGTGAGGGTCTGAACACCCTCTCTGGCCTGTGGCCTGTGGTTGCCTCCCAGCCCCACTGAGCTGCTCCAGCGGACTTCTTTGTAGGCTGGTGGTTAAGTGGGCAGACACGTCTGGGTGCATAGCCCCTGCTGGTCCAGCCGCAGCCGTGAGCAAGTGTGTGTTGCACTGCCTGCCTCCTCAGACAGAGTGCCACATCCTGGCCTTTCTCACACCCTCTCCCAGTTTTTCCAAAATTCACTGGGGCAAATGAGACTCACTGTGAAGCTCAGACTATACTATGGAGGGGCTGGTGTGTCTCGTCTGGTGGGGTCCCCTGGCAGGGTCACTGGCAAGGACATCTCCTGGCTTCTAGCCCTGGAAGAGGGGCAGATCTGTCAGAGCAGGTAGAGTTAGTCTGGTTCCCTTCCTTCTTCTTCTGCCTCCCCTCTAGTCTACAGTTGCCTCCTTCCCGAAAGAGGTGACAAATGAGCCATCCTTGGTGAAGGAGAGAAAGGACAGCACACCAAGCTCCCTGTGACTGAGACAGTGGTGGTGACGGCCAGTCAGGGAGGGGCAGTGACCTCAGCCTGAGCATGTGCGGTGTCAGAGCCTGGGAGCCCAGCTGGCGTGGCCAGCAAGAGACGGCGGGAAGTCTGGCTGGAGTGTAGGCTGAGTCATCTCAGCGCGGCAGAGTCCGGGGTAGTCACGCCTGTGAGTGATGAGCACCTTGAGGAAAGACAACGTCACTGAAGTGTCTGGAAGGTGAATCAGGGAGCCACAGAATAGAGGGCTCTGCATTCCTGGGGATGGCTTCCTCTTACTGCCTTGTTCTGATAGGTTTTCTTCCCTGAGTGACCTCAAAGGAATTTTGAGCTTTGCAGTTGATGTTTCTATAGCAAAATGAGCTGGGGTGTCTCAGAGCGCCACAGGGTGAAATCTGTGGGGTTTCAGAGGTTGATAGCCATTCTTGTCTTCCTTCTTTCCCTTTTGGTTCCTCCTTTTTTCCTTCCTTTCTTGCTTCCTTCCTCCCTCCCTGCCTTCCTGCCTTTCTTCTTTCCTTCCTCCCTCTCTCCCTCCCTCCTTCCCTTCCTTCCTCCCTAACTTCCTGCCTGCTTTTCTTCTTTCATTCCTTTCTTTCTTCCTCTCCTCCCTCTTTCCTTCCTCCCTTCCTCCCTCCCTCCCTCCCTCCCTCCCTCCCTCCCTCCCTCCCTCCGTCACTCCTTCCCTCCCTGCCTTCCTACCCTCCTTCCAGCATGTCCATATTCATCTTACCAATATTTATTAAACAACAAGTGTGTGCCAAGCAGTATAGCCTGGGGACACAGAGGTGAATGAAATACAGATGGTCCCTGCTCTCACACATCCTGTAGTCTAGGGTGATAGAAATCATCACAAATAATTACCTGCAATTTGAACCTAGTCCAGGGGCTCTGAATGCACCTAACAGAGGTCTTGGCAGGAGCTGGAGGGCCAGGGAGGGCTTCCTTGAGGACAGTACTGTTAGGATGAGACAGGGAGGATGGGAAGTTCACCAGGGAAGAGCATTCCAAGCAGAGGTGTTGGAGAAAGTGGAGAGCTTGATGACTTTGAGAACAGGGTAGTTATTGTGGCCTGAGTGGGGGAGGGGAGAAGGAGTGAAGGGCCAAAGCAGGATTCAGGGCCAGCAGGGCCAGGGAGGCTGTGCTGAGGAGCCAGGGCTCTATCCTCAGAGCCCTTCTTCGGCAGGGGTGGGTGGAGGATGATCCACGTGAGCCCTGTAGGGACATGTGAGATTCTGCTCATGGAGTGTTCTGACCCCCCACCATCAGTCACACCGCATACAGTCAGGGAGAGGCTCTGGACCACGTGTCCTGTTCTAGGAGGCTGGCTTTTAGGCGTCATCCTGCCCAGATCCGCCGTGGGTGACTGTGGGCAGGGGCTTCTGTTCCCCTCACTGTCTCTAAGGATGAACAGTAGCAGTGGCTACAGGGAAGGCTTTTGCTTTTTTAAATGGACAGTCCAGGCCCAGAGGGAGGCTGCTGTCTCCCTTCAAGCCAGAAAACCCTGGGGTCATAGTTACATAGCAGCCTGTTCATTGTGCCCCAGTGCCTTACTCTAGGAACTGGGAAAGTCTCAAGGAAGAATCAAGTAGTTCACAGATACTTTGATATAGTAGAAGGAATACAGGCTTTGGAGCCAGAAAGATTTGGACTTGCATTCTGGATCTGCCACTAGCTGTGTGGCCTTGGATAGACCACTTAGCCCTCTGAGCCTCATGTGCTCATCTGTAGCTAGGGGACAATTGCAATAAGCTACCCTTATCCTGTCCTATCAAGGATTACTGATAGTGTTTGTAAGATGTTCAGCACAGTGGAGGGCAAAAGTAGCCCTTCAGTATTTGGTAGATGTAGGAAAAGTTTAAATCATCTTAGAGAGGTGGTTTTTCCCTTGTGCTCTGGAAAAAGAGAAGCCTCATCTGCCATGAATGCCCTCTAATAGTCCTTTGTGAGTCAAACTGTCACTGCTAGGACATCCTGCCTTTTGTCTCTCTGCATGGCAGCTGGAGCCCACCTCCCTCGGTCTGCCCAACGTCGAGCCTGGCAGTATCAGGGCACCACCTGTGGAGAGAAGCACCCAGGCCCCTGGCTACCTACAGGACCTCTCCTCATCTAGTTCCTACTGAAGAGCTCACAGATCACACAGAATACTCTGGTCTTGCTGAAGCAGCAGGTAAGCTGCTTGGGATAAATCACACACACACAAGCACAGGTGTCCCTCTCCCTGTCACTGTCCCTAGACCACACACCAAGACCTATCATTTCCGGCTCTAACCCTTCCCAGGACCAGGGCAGAAGAGACCAACCCTAAGGTGAGCAAGGGGACAGGACGGGGATACAGGGTTTCTGGGGCTACACACACACACACACACACACACACACACACACACACACGAACATGGATATAACACATAATTATGTAACACACACAGATGCATAGGGTGACCCCAAGACCAGAGACACCCAGATACTTAAGCACATGATAACATTGTTTAATTTTCCATTGGGTCTCTTATCTGTGAACAAGGATGATAGTAAAAGGGTAATGTTGTCAGGATTATACATAAGGTATGTGGAACACTGCCTGGCCCAGACTGAGCACTCAGTTTTTGCTTGCTATGATTTATTACAGCTAGAAACCCTCACAGGACACAGACAGATATGGGAATACAAAGATACCCAGGGCCAGCAGGATCAGATCACAAGCACACACATACCCCATGTCTGCCCCTAGACAGAACATGCAAATGCCTACCTATCCAAGGAAAGCCCACTGGTGGCCAGTCTGGTAGGGCTCACATGGCTTGGTCTTGGCCAAGTAAGGCCTGGTCTATCTCAGCCACAAAGCAGCAAAGGAAATGAACTTGTTCTGCACATTCAAATGAGCAGAGTTTTGAGATGGAGACTGGATGGAGGCCAGGGAGAGAGGGACCGTGTGAGGAGAGACAGGAAGCTGGGCCTGAGAGGTCAAAGCCTGTTTTAAAGAGGGCAGTGGTGTATTTTAAGCTGTCTGATGGCTTGTCCTGCAGTGTAGACCCCACCCACCTCTGACTTGTCAGTGGAAGATGCTTTGTTAACAGCATCTGACATGACAGGCGTTTGGGGATGATCAAAGAAAGGGGGTCGTGTCCCATATCTGAGGTAATGCACCACTGGCCACAATCAGAGGCAAGAGACAAAAGAGGTGTAATTGCATGGGAGCAGGAAATTAGAGTCAGCAGACCGGGAGAGAGGGGAGAGACCCAAGGCCAATGGAAGATATCATCATCAGATGGGTGTCAGAGCCATTACAATGGCTGAGAGTGCAGGACCCTCCAGGTGGCCAGCTTCTGGATTATAAGCTGCCAGAAATATGAGCACTTACGTCCAACTCTCTTTAAAACAATATCCCCACCTGCTAAGGGAGGCTGGAGGGAGGGGTGCGGGAATTGTGTGGGTTTAGTAAGAGAAAGCTCAGTGAGAGGTGGGGGTGGGGCAGAGGAAAAGCTGCGTTGTGGTCAACTTGAAAGCAGTGTGGGTTATATCTCGAGGCATGTCCTCTAGGAACTTTCTCTGCAATTTATCAAGAGATTTCCTGTGATCCCACACTGATTATATTTAAGAGGAGTCTGTGAGTGGCCCTCAGATGATTAGTCCCTATCATCTTTCTTTTGAGGAAGAAGCTACCCTTTAAACTCTGTGATTGACGCACATGGACTCTGGACGTCTGGGGAGTTTAAGGAGGAGATCAATTGCTTTTGAAGAAAAGGTGGCCATCTGGGTCGTGCAGGTGCAAGGTACCCGGGGCTGCAAGGTGGCAGATGGTTTGGTCCTCTGAAGACAAATTAGGGGACCCAGAAGATGACAGATGGGCAGATGTTGGGTCATTGTGAAAGGAGTTTGCCCAGGTAAAACAGATTTTTTTATTTGGGCTGAGCATAAGGATTTCATCACTATTTATTAACTGCCTTTCAAACTTTGCCCACAAACACAGTGGGAATCTCTTTGTGGCAGATTAGTTTGAAAAATATCTCCAGCAATAAAAAGAAGAGAAGGGAGAGTCCAGGCAGATCTATCATCCCTTACCTGCAATTCCAAAATGTAAAACAGCTCTGAAAACTTTTAAGTTTTTATTTTTTTTAAGATTTTATTTTTCAGTAATCTCTACACCCAACATGGGTCTTGATCTCACAACCCTGAGATCAAGAGTCACAGGCTCTACCGACTGAACCAGCCAGGAGCACCTGAAAACTCATTTGGGGGCACTTGGGTGGCTCAGTAGGGTAAGCATCCAACTTCAGCTCAGGTCATGATCTGGTGGTTTGCAGGTTCAGGCCCCACATTGGGCTCTGTGCTGACACCTCGGAGTCTGGAGCCTGCTTCAGGTTCTGTGTTTCCCCCTCTCTCTGCTCCTCCCCCACTCATACTCCCTCTGTCTCTCAAAAATAAAACATTACAAAAAATTTAAAAACTCACTTGGCAGCACAACCTGACCTGAGTTGATCTGAAGCTTTTTGTCATCTTTATCCCATGTAGTGGAACATTTGGTACAGAAATATTGATGCATTTGACTATTGAGTGCTGCCCCCAGACTCCACTGGGATTTTACATAACACAGATAATATGCACTAGATTATCTATCTAAAGTCCAAAGAGTTTTGGATTCTGAAATACATCGGGCCCCCAGTGTTTGTGGATGGGTCCCACCCACCTCCAGGGACAACTGAGAATGAATGCTCTTGGAAGGCTGCCTGGTGGCAGGTCTCTGGGCAGTCTAGGCTTAAGTAAGAGACCAGAGATGCTCCAAGGGAAAGCTGCAGCTTTTTGTGTGGGTACACCTGGCAGGGAGGAAGCATGATGGTATACCTAGGTGGGGGGAGGGGGCAGGGGTACACCTGTTGAGGGAGAGTGGGGTATACCTGGGGAGAGAGAGAGAGTGGGGATGCACCTGGGAGGGAGGGAACAGGGTACACCTGGGGAGGAGGGATCAGAGATTATAAATCCAGGCTGGTTCCACTGGACTTAGGATGTAAAATTAACAAAGAGGGAGAGAAGCCCTTAGGAAAGCCATTCTTTTGAATTAAATGATATGTTGAAATAGAGCTAATAAGGAAAGCTATTTTTGATGGCAATTTTTTTAAAGGACCCATTCAAGTAGGCCCACCTGGAAAGCCACTCCCCCTCTTTTCAAAACACATTTCAGATACCTGGGGTGTGACTTTGCTGTCACTTGACTCATTTTTCTTGTCTCCATCAGGTGAGTCCCAGTCCCATAGCCCCTGCAGTGGGCCGGAGCTGGAGGATCGACATACATAGATTCATAGTCCCCATTCTCACGGAGGCGCTCCTGAGTTTCCCAGACAGCTGCAGCAGCCGCACAGCCTCGGAAGTATTGGTGTCACCCAGGACGCAGCACCAGGTAAGGAAAGGGGTGGCTGCAAAGGAGGGGCCTTTGCAGTCAGAGGCCTCCGTTGGCTCAGACCCTCGGAGCAGCCTGATGAGCAAGGCTGCATAAGTAAGTGAAGAAACACACACCCACAGAGTTCTCATAATAAAGGAAGAAACATTTCTGGGGAAATTTTTAAAGACAGAGTTTAATTCGAAAAGAAATATCTTGTGTGTGGCTTAGGTAAAGAATCCTAAGTGACTTGCATCTTTAAAAAATGGTTTTTAAGTTTATTTATTTATTTTGAGAGAGAGAGCATCTGTACTCGAGAGCATGCACATGGGGAAGGGGCAGAGAGAGAGGGAGAGAGAGAATCCCATGCTGACAGTGCGAAGTCCTCCCCAGGGCTTAATCCCATGCATGAACTGAACCATTAGATTGTGACCTGGGCCAAAACCGAGGGTCTGACGCTTAACTGACTGAGCCACCCAAATGCCCCGACTTGCATCTTTAATAATGGTTTTGTCATGGGCACAGAGGATTTTTAATAAGTTTTTTGTGGATGTCACCAGCAATAGAAGACCTTAAATGAGGCTCCAGATAGTGATTCTGTGGGGGTGGGGCACTGTGAACATTCATTTGCAATACTTCCAATAACAAAGAATGCCAAAAGCAGGCCATGCTAGGGTCTCCCACATAGGGCAGTGCTTGTTAGGTAGGAGAGGCTGAGGCTCTGGGTGGGGGCCTGGAGTCCTCTTCACAGATATGAAGAACTTCCCAAAGGAGAAGGAATCAAGGAGCCGGGAGGAATGCGCGGAGTCCCCACCTTCTGTCTGACTCCATTAAAGAAAGAATGGCACCTGATGATGGAATGGGCTGTGCTGGAGAGTAGTGAGCTCCTCATCACTGAAGGTGCTTACGCAGAGGCCGGCTACTCCTTGACAGGCATGCTGCAGAGGGGGTTCACGCGTCAGATGGGGGATCAAAATAGACAAGTTATTCCCATCAGAAAAGACAGGAGAGAGAGGGTTTCCAAATCCCGGGGTGGAGGGGGTAGCAAATGACTGTTGTCTTTTGGAGCCGCTGATCTACCCTCCTCCCCCAAATCTCAGATGAGTGCAGCTGAAGCCAGTGGGCAAGCATGTCCCTCCAGCTGTTGGGGAGGACAGGTTGAGGACCTGATGCTCTCACCTGGGGTACTGGGAGCAACAACAAATATTTGGATGGTTGTAATGGACTAGAGAAATACTGGGCCAGAGCTTCCTGGGAGGATTTCAGCCCAGAAAGGCAAGCTGACCTCAAGTTTGCAAAAAAGCAGACCTTCCAAGGTGGCTATTCTTCTCTGTGCAAGCAGAACCCCCAAACCCCCTGAAACCACCTCACGTTGTTATGGGGAAGCTTCTGGTTTGTAGGTGATAGAACACAAAAGACTGTGGGGTGAGCAAGTATTTAAAACCAGGAGATTGGGTGCCTAGGTGGCTCAGTTGGTAAGCAGCCGGCTCTTGATTTCGGCTCAAGTCATGATCTCACTGACAGCACAGAGCCTGCTTGGGATCCTCTCTCTCCCTTTCTCTCTGCCCTTCCCTCGCTCATGTGTGCTCTCTCTCTCTATCAAAAATAAATAAACATTTGAAAAAATAAATAAAATCAGGAGAAATGTGGAACTATCTAATTTATGTCTATCTCTCCTTGCCTGTCTCCAATGCTCAGCACTACCCAACAGAACTTTCTGCAATGATGGAAATGTTCTTTGTTGTCCAATAAGATAGCCATGAGCCACAGGTGGCTATTAAACACTTGCAACATGGCTAGTGTGAATGAGGAACTGAATTCTTTCTTTTATTTAATTTTTAGTGATGTAATCTAAATAGCCACATGTAGCTAGAGTCCACTGTATTGTATAGAACGACAGTGGACTATTCTTTGAGAGCTGAAATTGAATTTTTAAAAATATTTGTATCTTCAGCCCCTTTTAGAATGCCCATAAGTAGATATTCAATAAATAATCAGTGAATGAAGATGAGGAAGTTCTGGGAGGTTTCTAGAGAGGGAGTGGTTGAAATCCAAAGTCGAAAGGGCTATTTTTAGTAGATTAATGGAGACAGAAAAGCACAGAGAATTGTCTGGATCGTCCGCAGTTTTGTTCTTCTCAATGGCCTTGGGAATTTCTGCCATTTTTACCCCAGTTCAAAGCATTTTGATGAATGCATACAAATGTGTAACCACCACCAAAATCGAGCTGTAGAACATTTTCATCACCACAAAAAGCCCCCTTGTACCTGGCGCTGGTTTTGTGGGTGTACAGCCTTGCTCTCACATGGGGCTTTGTGCTTGGTGGGGCCCCACGCTCGCTTTATTGCTCTGCTGCTACTGCCTTGAAATTCTTAATTTTTGTATGAGGGGCACCCTGTTTTCATTTTGCAGTGGGACCTGAACATTCTGTAGCCTGTCCGGCTAGTACTTCTTTCAACCATCCTGACCCCAGGCAGCCATGGATCTGCTTAGTTGCTGTAGGTTAAATATGTCCTTTTTAGAGTTTCATATAAAATGGACTCGTAAGTATGCGCTTCTTCGAGTCTGTTCTTTTAGTTAGAACAATGCTCTTGAGATTCAGTGTGTGTGTGTGTGTGTGTGTGTGTGTGTGTGTGTGTGTGTGTGGTTTGCAGTAGTTTGTCCCTTTTTTATTGTTGAGTAGTATTCTAGTGTGTATATACCACATAAGTTTATCCACTCATTTGTTGATGGACATTTAGGTTGTTTACAGTATTTATCTCTTATGAACAGAGGTATTATAAACTTGTGTGCACAAGTATTTGTGTGGACATAGATTTTCATTTCTCTTGGGTGAATACCTGGGGATGGGACTTCTGAATCATAGGATAAGTGTGTGACTAACTTTCAGAAACTCTCAAATTGTTTTCCAGAGTGTTTGTACCACTGGACATTCCTACCAGCAATGTATGAGTTCCAGACACTCTGTGTTTCTTTTAGCACCTTGTATTGTCCATTTCTTCATTTGAGCCACTCTAATTGGTAGGTTGTAGGTCTTATTATGGTTTTACTCTGCATTTCCCTGGTATAATGATGTTGAACATTATTTCATGTGTTTTTAACCATTTATATATCTTCTTTTGTGGTTTCTGTCCAAGCTTTTGCCCATATTTGTTTGTTTTTTTACTGCAGAGTTTTAAAATATATTCTGGATATAGGCATTTCGTCAGATGCACGTGTGTGTGTGTGTGTGTGTGTATTAATCAGATATATTTTCTCCTATTCCATGGATTGCCTTGTTATTTTCTTAATAGTGTCTTTTATTTTTTTATTATTTTAAAGTATGTATCTACATATGTATGTATGTGTTTATTTATTTAGAGACAGTGGGAGAATCCCAGGCAGGCTCTGCGCAGAGCCTGATGTGGGACTCAAACCCACGAACCGTGAGGTTATGACCTGAGCTGAAACCATGAGTCAGATGCTTAATCGACTGAGTCCCCCAGGTGCCCCCTTAATAGTGTCTTTTAAAAATAGAAGTATTTTTAACTTTGATGAAGTCTAATTTAATATCTTTATCTTTCATGGTTTGTGCTTTTGGTATCCTGAGAAATTTTGCTTACCCCAAGATTATAAAAATTTGCTATTAAGTTTTCTTTTAGAAGTTTTATTCTTTACCTTTAGGTCTATGATACTTTTTGAGTCAATTTTTTGTGTATTGTATGAGATAAGAGTAAAGGTTCTTTGCTCTTCCACCTTCTCTCTATTTCTCTCTCTCTTTCCTTACCATACCTGGTTGTTCCAGCACCATTCTTCCAAAATTCCCTTCCACCATTGAATCGCCTTTTCACTTCTGTCAAAAAACAATGGCCACATATGTGTGGATCCATTTCTGGATTCTCTGTTTGGAACACACTGATTTATGTGTTCAATCCTGATGCTAATACCACCTTGTCTTGATAATTATAATATTTAGTAAGTCTTGAAATCAGGTAGGGTAAATACCCCATATTTGTTGTTTATAAAAATTGTAACAATTTTAGGCCCTTAGCAGTCCCATATAAATTATAGAGTCTCACACTGACTATAGATCAATCTGGGGAGAATGGATTTCTTAACAGTACTGAGTCTTCCAATTCATATGCTCCTTCTTCATTTATTTGGATCTTCCTTCATTTTTGTCAGTAATGTTTTGTAGTTCTCAGTGCATGAGTCTTGCATATTTTTGTGGTTAAATTTATTTCTAAATATATAACACTTTTTTGATGGTATTGTAAATGGTATTATAAAATTTCTTTTCTAATTGTTCATGGCTGCTATATAGAAATAATAGGAATATTTGATTTTTGCATACTGACTTTGTATTATGTGATCTAGAACTTATTTCTATTAACATCTTTGTAGATTCACTGGGATTTTCTACACACACAATCCTGTTATCGGAGTATAAATACAGTTTTACTTCTAAAAATTTTTGTTAATTTTGTATTGTGGCAAACTATACATAACATAAAATTTACCATTTTAATCATTATTGCGCATACAGTTTTGTGGCATTAAGTGCATTCACATTGTTGTACAACCATCACCACCCATCATCTCCAGAACTTTTTAATCTTGCTCAGCTGAAACTCTATACACATTAAGCAATATAGTTTTACTTCTTACTTTCCAATCTGTATGCCTTTTATTTCTTTTGTCACTGGCTAGGATGTCCTGTACAATGCTGGACAGAAGTGGTGAGAGCTCACAAAAATGTGAGCTTGTCTCTGATCTTAGGTAGAAAGCAGTCCTTCTTTTACTGCAGGTTTTTCATTGATGCCAGTTGAGGCATTCCGCTCTGTTCCTAGTTGGTTGAGTGCTTTCACCACAAATAGGTGTGGAATTCCATCAGATGTTTTTGTTTGTTCTTTTTGTCCATTTGTTTTTCATTTCCTGAGATGATCATGTAGTTTTTCTCTTTTATGCCATTAATGTGGTGAATTGTATTGGTTGATTTTCAAATGTCAGTTTTCCATTCTTGAGAGAAACCCTACTTGTTCATAATTCATTATCCATTTTAAATATTGCTGAACTCTCTTTGCTAACATTTTGTTAGATTTTTGCGTCTGTAGTTTTCTTTTCTTATAATAGCTTTGCCTGGTTTGGGTAACAAGGTAACACTGCCCTCATAAAGCAAGTTGGGAAATGTTCCTTTTTCTCTTTTATGAAAGAATTTATGTAGTACTAGTATTATTTCTTTCTGAGATGTTCAAAAGAATTAGTGATGCCATTGAGGTGTTTTCTTTATGGGAAGAAGTTTTTTTACAAATTCAATCTCTTTAGTAAGCATATGGCTAGTCAGATGTTTTATTTCTTCTTTTTCAGTTTTGGTAAATTGTATTTTTCAAATAATTTGTCTATTTCATTGACGTTCTCAAATTTACTACCATTGGGTTGTTCATGATATTCCCTTTTATCTTTTAATATCTGTAACATCTGTAGTGATGTGCCCTGTTTCACTCCTGATAGTGGCCATTTGTGTCTTTTGTCTTTTCTTCTTGATCAATCTAGCTAACAATTCATTAATTTTATTGATCTTTTAAAAAAACTAGAGGTTTTAAAAAATTATGTTCTTATTGTTAGTCCATTTTTACTTATTTTCATTCTTTGTGCTTTAGGTTTAATTTTATCTTCATTTTTTAGCTTTTTAAAGGGAAGCTTCGATAATTGATTTTAAACTTTTCTTATTTTCTAATGTAAGTATATAAAACTCCTAATTGTTCTCTAAGTACTGCTCTAGCTGCATTGCACAAATTTTGATATGTTTTCATCCACTTCAAAATATCTTCATGATTCCTTCTTTGACCCATAGATTACTAAGAAATTTTTTCTTTAATTTCCAAATATTTGGGGGTTTTTTTTGGTGTCGATGTCTAATTTAATTTTGAGTGGGCAGAGCACATATAATTCAATATTTGTATATGTTGATACTTGTTTATGGCCCAGAATATGGTCTATCTTGGTGAATGTGCCCTGGAAAAGAGTATGTGTTCTGTCGTTTTAGGTGGAGTGTTCCATAAATGTTAATGAGATCATGTTGGTTGATTATTGTTCAAATCTCCTATATGTTAGCTGGCTTTCTGTCTACTTGCTGTATAAATTAATGAGAGGAGTGTTGGGATATCCAGCTATAATTGTGGATGAAGTCTATTTCTCTTTCCAGTTCTGTTGTTTCATGTTTCATGCATTTTGAAATTTTGTTGTTAGGTATACAAATGTCTAGGATTGTTATGTCCTCTTTGTGAATTGACTCTTTTGTCATTATGAAATGTTCATATTTATCTTTGGTAATATTTTTATAACTACAGTCTACTTCATCTAGTGTAGAACTGTGTTAGCCTTTTAATTAGTGTTTGCATGGTGTGTGCTTTTCTATAAAAGATCTTTTCACTTTTCACCTTTTCTGTGTCTTTATCATTAAAGTGGGTTTCTTAAAAATAGCATATAGTTGAGTCTGTTTTTTTAATTGAATTGATACTTTGTTTTATCTCCACTTTAGTTCTTAGCTATAGGTCTGTCTTATTTTTTAATGGTTACAATAGGATTTAGAATGTATATATATATACATTTCAATAATATATATCATTTCAGGTACAATATAGAACTTTATGACAACATACCTGAAGCCTCTAATCCTTTGTTCTATTGTTATCATACAGCTTCTGTTATAAATCCCCTAATATATTGTTACTATTTTTTTCTTTCAACAGTTAACTTTTGAATAAATTTCTTAAAGGAAAAAATCTTACATATGTATTCATTTATTTACTATTTCAGATACATTTCATTCCCTTATGTAGGCACAAGATTCCACAGAGACTTTTTCCTTTAGTCTGAAAAAGTTCTATTTATATTTCTAAAAATTTCCCATTTGTATTTTTAAGAAATATAATTTTGTACAATAGGTCTGTTTATAATAAATTATTTCAGCTTTTGTTGTCTGAAAACATCTTTACTACACTTTCAGTTTTGAAGCATATTTTCACTTCTTACAGAATTCTAGATTAATTTGGTTTTCCTTTCAGCATTTTAAAGATGCCGCTCCATTGTCTTCTTGGTTGCATTTTTTTTCTGATGATAAATCTATGATAATTCTCATTTTGTTTCCTTTATGTTGTATGTCTCTTTTTTTTTTTCTCTATCTGCCTTTAAGTTTTTCTCCTTATCTTTGGTTTCAGCAATATGCCCTCATGTAGTTTTATTTGTGTACACCCTTCTTGGGATTAGTTGAGTTTCTAATTAGATATGTGGTTTGAAAATGTTATCAAATTCAGAAACTTTTCAGATATTACTTCTGCAAATAATTTTCTGCTCCCCTTATGCATATGTTCAATTACTTAACATGTTTCCGTGGTTCACTCATGGTGTCCATGGTTCCAGGTTGTATTCATTTTTTTTCTCTATGTGTCAACTTACAGAATTTCTTTTGTTATATCTTCAAATTCATTTGCCTTTTCTTCTGTGGTGTATATTCTCCTGGTAATTCCATCCACTAAACTTTTCATATCAGATATTGTATATTTTTTTATCCCTAGAGTTTCTGTTTTCTTTTATATATTCTGTTTTTTTTCTCTGTATTTCTATTTATATTAACGTATTTATAATACTGTTTTAAGACACCTGTTTGCTTATTTCAAAATCTTTGTCATTTCT
Source organism: Panthera onca (assembly GCF_046562875.1). Lineage (NCBI taxonomy): Eukaryota > Metazoa > Chordata > Mammalia > Carnivora > Felidae > Panthera > Panthera onca. The sequence goes on along the minus strand of NC_138347.1, from coordinate 128,503,327 downwards.
GGGTATGTTTCTATTGACTGATTTTTTTTCCTAGTTATGGATCATGTTTGCCTGCATCTTTGTATGTCTAGAAATTTTTTATTGGGTTCTAGGCATTGTGACAGTTACTTTTTTGAGGGGATGATTTTTGTTTTTCTCTTTAAAGAATATTGTACTTTGTTTTGGCATACACTTAAGGAATTTAAGCTCAATTTGTTGAAGGTTTGCTTTTAAGCTTTGTTAAAGCAGATCTAGAGTAGCTTTCACTTTGGGTATATTTTAGTGCTTCTACTAAGATGTAACACTTCTAGGTTACTGAGTGCTCCAGGTGTCCAATGAGATACTTCCTCTCTGGTTGGAGCTCTGCTATCTCACAGCTGTGTGTAAGCTTTAGAGGTTGTTCTGCACAGATTCCCAGTGCTTCTTTGCATAGCCTCTTGGAGTTTTACCCTGAGCATCCACAGAAGTTTTCAACAATAGACTCAATGAGACCTCTGTGTGGATTTCTGGAATTCTTTCTCTGCATAGTTCTTTCCTCTCCAGTACTCTGCCCCATGGATTCCAGCTGCTTCTGCCTCTCTGAACTCTAATCTTGGCTTAACTTGGCAAACTTGTAATGCTATGCTTGTGTTTTTTCTTTTGCACCACTGTCTGGAAAAGTGGCTCCTGGCAGAAAGCCAGGGCAATTGTAAGCCCTGATCATAGTCCTGTTTTGCTTATTGTCCAGTATTTGGAAACAGCTGTTTCATATATTTTGTCCAATTTTCTCATGTTTTATGGTGGGAAGACAAGTCTGGTACTGGTTACTTTATCATGACTAGAAGGGAAAGATTTTTTTTTTAAGATTACATTCTCAGCAGTGATGACTCTAAATATTTTTCATAGAGTCACATACCAAGAGACTTTGGGAACTGAAAAGAACTTCATAGACTCTGAGGTGTAGAGATCTAACAGTGGTAGCAGAAGTGGAAAAAAGACCCAGGAAAAGGATCTCAGCAGAAAATCTGACAGTTCAGGCTAGAACAATTATAATTTCTGGTGTGTGGGCTAAGAATAGGATGGGAAAATAACTTAAGCATTTTCTTTTTTTTATCTTTATTTATTTTCGAGAGACAGAGACAGAGTGTGAGCAGAGGAGCAGAGTGTGAGAGAGAGGGAGACACAGAATCTGAAGCAGGCTCCAGGCCCCAAGCTGTCAGCATAGAGCCTGACACGGGGCTCGAACTCCCAAACCATGAGATCATGACCTGAGCCGAAGTCAGAAGCTCAACTGACTGAGCCACCAGGTGCCCCTAAGCATTGTCGATTTAAACATTATTTGCTTCTTTCTGAAGCAGGGAACCCAATATGAGATGGACCAGGGCCTTTTCTTCTAAGAACTGGAACTTAACCTTGGCTACCTGTTAGACTATCAAGAGAGCTTTTACAAATGCTGACGCTTAGGCTGTACTGAAAAAATAAGTCAGTCTCTGGAGTGGGCCCAGACATCTGTATTTTTTAAAACTCCTTAGGTAATGGCAGTGTGTTGCCAAGGATGAAAATCATTGCTCCAAGGTTCTGCACAGCCAGCCTGGGGGCTGCAGATCTTTTTTCCTTGGGAAGTTGTATCAAGTGCTCTCACTGTATCGCTGTATCAGATGTGTATCTCACCTACTCATCACCATCTTGCTTTATTTTCCCAGGCATCTTCTCACCTTGCCCTTGTTCTACTCAGAATCTCTGGCAACTGTTCAAGGTCTTCTGCTTATACTTCCTGACAACAATCCTCCTTTGGGGTGATGAAAGAGGCCTGGGAAGTCCCTTCCTATTTACCGAGGAAGCATGGTCTTGTCTCCTGGGAACAGAATCCATAGCCTTTCTGTGATGGAAAGTGCCATGGGTCAGAGGTCCCACCGTGCCACCAACTCTCAGAGTGACAGGGGTCAGTTGCTTCTTTTGTATGCGCCCAATTTCCCCACCTGTAAAATTAAGGTACCGAGATGCATATTCCTCTGTCTCTGATAGTCTGGACAAGTGAAGGCAGCCTTGTGTTCCTTTGAGAAGGCTCCAAAACTAAGCTCTAGACTTCTCCTCAAAGATGCGTAATGTCTGGTTGGTGTTGCCTCTAACCTCCCCCTCCTGAGTGTGCTCAACTATGAGGAACAAGTTGGAAATGGAGAACTTTGGTGCTGAGAAGATGTCAGGTAGATTGTTAGATGTATAACAAAGTATGCAGTGGAATTAGACATTAGCAGGGCTTTTTCTTTTCCTTTAAAGCTGATAAAAATGACTACTTTGAAAGGGCCATGTTATGGGCAGACTAAATGTATATTTTGAAAGAGACCACTCAGTACTTCCACTGGTCATACGGGAAGAGAAAGACCTTCTCTCTCTAGGCTGAGGGTGTTGTGTTTCATGGAGTTTCCTGGAGATTGGGTCAGGTGAGGGTGGACAGCCAGATGAAGGATGCCCCAAGAGGACCCTATCTTTGGAAGATACCTGGGAACCAGGAGGAACGAGCATCACAAGGGATTCTGCAGAAAGGCTGAGCCTGGGAGCTCTCTGAGGAGATGTGTGGAGCAGCAGTGGAGGAGAGATTCCTGCTCATGGAAAAAGGGGCCGATGGGAGAGCCAGGTCTTCAGGCAGAGGACCCCACAGTAGTGCGCTGGCAGGGCTCAGCCCAGCCACCAGCAGAGAGATGCCCTCACAAAGACATTGGGCAGAAGAAGCAGCACTGCTGTGGCCGAAGACAAGTGAGGAGCCTGTCTCAAAGCTTGTCTGAAGCCTGGCTCCAGAGCCCATGAAGGATGGCACTTGGGAATACCCTACAGACATCAGGGAGCAGATCTTCAGAGACAGACCGGATTCCCTGCATTGAGAGGGCAAGGGCTGGGGTAGAACAGGAAGTGGTCCTTCCTTTACAACTAGAGGGCTGGCAAGACTGGAGTCGTGAGAGCTGCTCCTCATAGCATTTACTATGCAGCACACAGAGATACTGCGCAGAACAGGGCAAAGAGCCAATTACAAGAGCAAAATGTACAGGATCAGTACTTCTGGTATATTTACGGAACTGCTGCTGTGATTATCATCATTGCTAATGATCCATCAAGGGACTGTTTTCATGACCTGTGGCCCAATTTACATGGATCCTTTTATTGATTTCTGCTTCATAACTAGGATACCATTGTCCAGGCCTGTCTTTCACATTTGTTGGGCTCAGGCCAACAGTGCAAATGGAGGCCGACATACTTAAATATTATAAATTCAGCTAACAGCAGTGTGAATTATTTAATATTGCAAAATGCTCCTTAGCCACCATACATATGCAACTGGTATGAATGCAGCACTAATTAGTGACAGCACCTGGAACACACATGGGATCACAAAGAGAAGCAAAAAGTGGATGCTCAGCACTAGTGGGAAATTATATTCTGTTGTGCAAGAATCTATTGTATTCATGCTCTCTGAGAGCAAGGATTGGGTAAATCCATTGTGTTTCTTTATCTCAGCACACTGCCCACCTCCCAAGCTGCCTGCCTTTAGCCATCAGCAATCACCTTTGTTTTGAGACTACAGAACAAAGGGTTTGGAATTGTTTTTTGCGGGGGCAGGGGGCTCTCAGTGGTGCTCATCAAGAGGGTAGATGTTTACTTAGGTTTTGTGCTTGTAATGTGTAGGGTGCTCAAAAGCATGGAGTCACTTTGTTGGGTCAGCATTATTTTATTTCATTTTATTTCAGTTTTGACTTTAGATACAGAAATTTTAGTTCAGCATACTCCTCGGTTCATGGTACAACGCAAACTTCGGTGTGTCCAAGGGCCTCTTAATAGTGAATGTGAAATTCAGAGTTAGTTTTTCAGAGAACTATCAAATTACACTAAATGCACTGCTAAGATGATGGTTTGCATCTATTTAGAGAAATTCGACTTAAAATTAATTTAAGACAGATTCAGTTTAACTCTTAGATTTTTTTTTGTCGAAACAAGTTTCAGGTTTTTTCTTTACTATCAGATAATAAGTGATTGAGGATCAGAAGGATCAATACCACTGGATATAGATAAGTGTGTATAGAGGCAGGTGTCTAGGTCCCCGTGAGGAAAATACAGGGAACCAAGGAAAAGGTGCCAGACTTGTAGGCTGGGCTGCCTGTGTGTGCGGAGCATGTGGCACAGCTCATCCTTCATCTCCATCACTGGCTTGACCATTGTGGCTATCCTGGCAGTCAGCCACTTCTGGTCTCCCTGGCCAGCACGCATGAGCCTTCCAATCCCTGTGTTTCCTGCCCCCAGCTGTCCATTCAGCCATTGTAGCTAGGCACCATTTGAGCCTTGACAGGGTTTCTGGTATCCCCTCAAACCCCAGGGGCCTGCATGCCCTGTGTGCCCACCTCCCCATTCTTATCCCTACTGTCTTTCCTGGAGGCCAAGGCCCTGCTTGTGGAAGTTCTCCCTTGGCTGTCGACTGCAGCAGTGGAGAATGTCCCTACGAGTGAGAGCACTACCACAAGCTGGCCTTGGGTGGCAGCCATGGGAGTGTGCAGCTCACCTTCCCTTCAGGAGGGAGCCAGTCGATAGGAGCCTCCAGCTGTAGCGCCCTCCGGATCTGTGTCTGTGTTTGAACTGTGAAAGAACTGCCATACTTTCCCAGGCAGCAACAACCAATGACTATGTCCAGTGGAGGCACTAGGACCTGACAATATCTGTCCAGTGCAGGACTCCTCTAATGACCAATCTGTGTTCTAGAGCTCCCAATTAGGCTGGCCAAGATTATCCTGGAGCTGTACAGCTCTGAGGCTCTTCCTATTTAATTTTCCTTCCACTCATCTCCTTTCACAGTGATCAGAAATGCACTGTGGTCTGAAGGCTCTCCCTGCCAACTCCTGTTCATTCCTGCCTGTTCTCCTTCACAGTCATCTCCCCAAGTGAATCTCTTGCACTGCCAACTCCATCTCAACATCTGCTTCCTGGAGGATCTGAACAGACATAACTTGTGAGAAAGTCTGTGTTAGAGAAACCATATGTGGCTTTTCAGCTGTTGGCAGAGAAGGAGAAAAATGCTTTAAGGGAAGGGTGAGCCAACAGTGGCCTTGCCAGAACCACTTGCCTATAAGAACATGGCTTGAACAGAAAATAAAATGGAGAAAATGTGGGGGCCCCTTGATTTCTGTGCTTTCCTGGGTGTAGCCTCTTTTCTGTACAAAGTATAGGAAGTTTGGGATCCAGGTCTCGTACTCATCTCCTTCCTTTGCCATCATCCTCTTCCTCTCCATCCTCCCCACCACCTGCAAGGGCTTTCAACAGGTGGGGTGCAACAGGGAAGAAACTGGCACTGAGGCCCTCTTTTCATTTGGCCAACCTTCCTACATATAAATTTATATGTGTTGTTAATTTCTTGTGCAAATATCTCTTAATTGTCTGGCTTCCTCTTTAGAATGTAAGCCCTATAAGCAAAGGGACCCTGTCTATCCCATTTTCAGCATTGATTCCCTAGAACCAAAAAATAGTGTCTGAAACATAACAGCTACTCAGTAATATTGGTTGATGAATAAATGAGTGAGTGAATGGAGGGTGGACCATATTTTTGTGCTTCCAGCAGCTAAAAAAGCAAACCAAGAAATTAAATGTGTCCCAATAGTTTAGTATGCTAGCCAAAAATTAGATCTCCCATGGCCACCTTTCTAATGCATATGGTCCCTGGGGTGTATCTATTCATGCCCTTACTCCATCACTGAGCAATCTCTCTCCCCCAAATAGTGGCCCCACTGCTGGAGATGCCATTCTTGTATTCAAGATGCTTTAAAAAAATTCCTTGTAAGAAGCCTGTTCCCCAACCCCCTGTACTCAGACTTCCCCAGAATGCTAAAGCCAGTTCTGTCTGTGTTGGCCAACATGTTTAGGGTGCCCTGCAATTGCTCCCAACTCAGGAAAGCCTGTTAGATGACATTCCAGAGGGTGCTCCTCCCATCTTCTTTTATTTAAATAATTACAAGTCTCTTCTCCTGAAAGAAGTTCCCCATGGGGCAAAGTCCTTTGGAAGGTGATCCAAGCCTGGCTTTGCTGATGTGCACTCAGACTTTAAAAACCATCCTCTATCAATTATCTCAGGCACTGGAGATGCCAATAAGTAATTATTTATCTAAACCAAGAGGAAAAACAATAGACACACTCAAGAGTTGAGTTTCACTCAAGACTCACTGGGCTTTCAGAGTGGAGGAGGGAAGGCTCTGTGTATGCTTATCTTCCTTCACCAAGGACCAAAGGAGACAATGGGTTGAAAGGGCAGTGAATCCCAATGACTGCTGAGCAGTAGCTCCTTTTTTATTTTTATTATTATTTTTTTATGTTTGTTTACTTTTGAGAGAGAGAGAGACAGACAGACAGAGCATGAGTGGTGGAGGGGCAGAGAGAGAGAGGGAGACAGAATCAGAAGCTGGCTCCAGGCCCTGAGCTGTCAGCACGGATCCCATCATGGGGCTTGAACTCACAAACTGCGAGATCATGACCTGAGCTGAAGTCAGATGCTTAACCGACTGAACCACCCAGGTGCCCCACGAGTAGCTCCTTTTTTAAAAAATAAGGTTAGCTCACTCTTTCGAGTATATTAGACGTGCTCACGGAAGAGGCTGGGCTCTGGATAAAGTCCTGTATTCCCATCTGGTCACCACACTATAGTAAGCCAATTCAAGGGCAAGTTGCCATACCAGGGACAAGTCCTTTCAACAAGAGTCTCTGTCTACCCCTGTCATTCACTTACTCTGTCTTCCAGAAAACATTATATTATATAGAAGAAAATCTCTCCAAGATCAAGGTGACAATAAGTAGGTTTACTCAACTATTTTTTATTTATTCCAGAAACATTCATGACATGTGAACTGCATGCTAGGAATTGTTCTAGAAGCTGAGGATGTGTCAATGAACAAAACAGGCAAGGTCCCTGCTCTCACAGAGCTTATTCTTTAATGGAAAGGAAAGCTGCAAATAAATAAGAAGATAATTTCCAATAGTAATGAGTCCCAGGAAGACAATGAAAGAGATGATGTGATAGAGAGGATGGGTTCTCTCTGGATGAGGACATGTGTTTGGGGACAGAGTTGCTAATTTGGACTAGTGGTCAGGAAAGAACTCACAGAGGGTTTAACATTTGAGCTAAGACTTGAACAACCCCAAAAGTCAGCCATATAGAGACCTAGAGGTAGAGCTTTCTGGGTATATAGAAGAATAAGAAAAAGCCAAGGTTCTAAGATGGGATGAGCTAGGTGTGTTTCAGGAATCAAATGAAAGTCCAGATGGCTGAAGTGTAATGTATGGTAGAGGTCAGAGAAGTAGGCTATGTGATGAAAATAACCAACCTGCCATACTAATGAAAACTTTAATGGTCTGTGCCCATCTCAATCTCTGGGCACCTAAGACTAGGTGTGTGTTGGTGCAGGGATCACAGACTGGTAATGGGATGTGGGACCTGAGCTGACTTTAGTCATTTCCACAGTAACACATACATGCAGGTGTGTCTAGAATCCTTTGTTCCCACCAAACTTCTGGGCTGGCCTCTTCCATGTTTTACTCTCATGGCCAAATCAACAGAAGTGGCTTTGCAAACTCAGCATTCCAAACCAACTACAGAATTCCTATTTAAACAACTCGTGGTTTATGAGAGGGAAGTGGTCAGTTCTCAGTGCTTTCCAGTGATTTCTCTGACTTCCACATTAATTCTGTCACTATGCAGCATCAGGCTACAGACCAAATCCAATTCAAAGAGCACCAGAGCTTCTCACTGGTCAAAACTTTGCAGAGGTTTACAGCACCTTCACTCACTTTCCCTGGTTTCTGTTGACTATTAGAGCCAATTTCTGTTGACTATCTCAGTCATTTGAGAGTCACACTTCCCACCCAGTGAAGGAATCTCAGTGCTAACATCCTTGTCATCTATCCTTGACTGGATTGTTCCTCTAATGGAGGGTTCACCTCCATCTGAAGGAGTTGGTCCCTTTATTGGACAACTTTAGTAATTAGGAAGCTCATCTACTTATTGAGTGGGCATTTAATCTTCTGGAACATTTATGTAGGGGGTATTTGAAGAGAGTTATCTTGTAGTCTGAGTCTTCTGGTCTCAGAATTACATATCCAATTCCTTACCTCTCTCCCTGATGAAGTTTCTAGATTATTTTAAGCCCTCTGATCTATGTGTATGAGTTAGGACTCCTTTGGTAACAAATGACTGCAAATTCACATCAAATTGATTTAAACCAAAAAGATAATTTGTTGGTTTATGTAACTGAGAAGTCCAAGAAAAGCATCAGGACTGTCTTCATTTGGTGTCTGTTTTCTCCCTGTCTAGACCACAGGCTCAGCCTTCCTTTGTGTTGGGTTCATTCTAGAGCTCCGTGGGGGTAGTCCTTGGAACTCTAGGCTCACAGCAGTTTACAAGTGATGCCCTGACTGGCTGGTCCTGATTACATTCCCTGGTAAAGCAATGAATAGGGATCAGCAGCACTAGAAACAAATGTACTGAGCATGAGGAGAGGTGTTCTCCTAGAAGGGAAGTGTGGTATAGCTACCTAGAGGGAAAAAAAAGAATAGATGCTTGGGAGCAGAGCAATAGCACTCCACCTGAATCACAGATTTGAAAGTAACCAATATGTCCCACTTCATCTGCTTGGGGTACAATTAAGGTCATATCTCTTTTTGCAGTATTCTAATTATAGACCTCAAGCCTCAAATCTGAACTTATTTTTCTCTCTTCCTGGGGTCTACCCTTCTGGGATAAATGGACAAGTAAGCATCCAAGTTGTTAATTTGTGTTCACTTGTATGTTATCCTGCCTCATGGTGGGAGTAGAACTCAGACCTATCCCAGAAACCAGAAATCAGGCATCACAGTTGATGCCTCTGAGATCCCTTGAGACTTCTGTTCTGCTGCTGCTGTGGCCCTCACCACAAAAGGTGTCACCCTGCTGGTCACAGGTGAGAATCTGTGGCCAACTGGGACTGAGTCTCCTATTTAGGTACTGCTCTGGTAGAGGCAGGGGGTCCTCAGGCCCTGATGGAGGCTGACTTCCATGCTTCTCCCTTCCTATGTCCTGAGCTGTAGGCTTAGCCAACAGGGTCCTCAACAAAGTATGGCCTGGCTTCTGAGCATGTACGTAAGCAACTTTTTAATGTTTGAGGGCTTTTGAGGATGGAGAAGAATTAGTACTCCTGTACTTTGTTTAATGGTTCATTTGTCAATGTTCCAAATTTCTCAAATGATTAACATTCCATTAATTTTAAATGCACTGTATTTCTCTACATGTTCACACAACACTTACACAATTATAAATCAAAACTCATTGACTCACAAATTAAATTTCCCTAGTCATTTTCCCATTGATGGGAAATTATTTAATCTTCTAAACATTTATCATGTTTAGAAATCCCATTATTATAAATCCCATTCTAAAACAAATCCATTATATCAGACTTTCTTAAATACTTCAAATACTTTAAGAAATAAAAATACTCCAAATATCACAGTCATTATAAAACTGATTATTAGACTTTTATTAAAACCATTTACAAATGTGCTAGTACCTGGGTTTTTTTTATTATTTCTATTCTTATCCTCATTCTTACTTTTATTCTAATATTTCATGGAAGTTCTCTTCCTAAGGTTTATAAGGGAGAAAATAAAAACCATCTCTGTTTCTAGTTTTCTCTTTGTGGACTGCTTGCAACAAAGGATGCTTCAAGCAAATTTAGCTTTAAACACAGTGAAGTCTGACTTATTTCACAATGTTAATATAGGTTACACCTAGGGAGTGGCAGTGGGAGACAGAAAGGGAGAAACTTTAATTTTTCTTGTATATACTCGTGTATCATTGGAGTATTTTTTAATCAAGCATTTACTACCTTTGTGATGATTAATACAGTTTTCAGAGCTTTGAATGACAAAAACTAACCCACCTGTGGCCAACACTTCTAATACTTTTTTATTCCCTTCTAGTCGTTTTGTTTTTCCGCGGAGGCATCTCTATTTCTTTTTGCAAAATAAAAACCACAACCCATATTTATTTTTTCCCTCATGTCACAAGCACTTTCTCATGTTATCAGATTTTCTTGGGAAACATGGGGCCTGTAACAGCTGCATGATACTCTATCATGGGGACGAGCCACAATTCACTGAGTCATCTTTCTACCATTGGCAGAGAATTGCTTCAAATCTGGGAAGTACGTGAAAGATCATTTCATTTGAGTTTCTTATTTTCCAGATGAGAAAGCTGCATCCCCTGAAGCTAGCAATTTGTCCAAGCATGGCCAGCTGGTCAGAGGCTCGGCTGGGACCGGGCACTCCCAGGGCCTGGTCTCTGCTCTTGCTGGCGTCACATGCTGCCTCCTGGGCCTCTGCAAGGCACTTTTTGGAACCTAACTGTAGGGCACTGCCTACATTCTTTCTAAATTACATTTTGTAATTTGGGGCCCATTATTCCTGACTGTCAAGATCATTTTTTATCTTCTGTCATATAGCCATTAGCTAATGGGGGACACTGTAGCCAACACCAGAAATTGTGGTTTTCCTCTATCATGATGTGCTTCCTAAGTCATCTCTGTGCCAATGACGGGGAAATACTGTCATAACTTTTGTCAGATAATTCCAATAGTCACCAGAAATTATAGGGAAGGGTGTTAATTAGCATACTTCGGTCCATGTTTCTCAGGGATCCCTTGGGTTCTGACATTCTGGGATCAGCATTCCAGCGGATGCCTGGGCGCTGCCCAAGGGCCAGTCCAGTGCTCACAAGATGGAAGAGGAATAATTATTGGGTGGGGAAAACAAGGAGAGAAGGGAGCTAACATTGGTCACCAACTCTGGACTCAGCTCTGAGTACTGGGGTGCAGATGACAGAAAAACATTACAGGACGGGGAGCCTAGAGGATGAGATTGCTAAGGTTTGGGGGAAAGTAGGTGGATTGGGGGTATTTCCCTTTTACTCAAAGTGTCTCATCCTGCGGTTGTGTCATTAAACTCTACATGAAGGAATTCACCATGGTAGAAGAGATCACTCTTGGAGGACTGTGGCTTATTCTACTTTTTCCTTTACATTTTAAGAGGCACACTCTACCCAATGTGTACAACTGCTTCTTTAACATCAATGTCTTCCATCACTAGAGCCACTTTTTGGGTCATCTTATATAGATTTTTCCAGAATGCCATGTTCACTCTCACCTAAGTTATTTGAGATACAGCCCCTTCAGCATCTTTCTTTGGAAATGTTGTGGCCTGGGTTAACATTTTTATTGTATTGCTTTTGAGAAAATCCTTAATTCATATGAATGTCATTGGAAGGCACCACAGAATGTGATGGTTTCTATTTATGGTTAATGTTAATCCTTTGACCATATGGTAGTTTAAATTTCTGGTACAAATTCCTTTTGCATGGTGTTATAGCTCATTCCTGGGCTGCTATAGTTGTGTAATTTATTAATGTGAAAAATGGACTTTGAAATGTAATAGTCCAGAGCTAATATGGAGAGCAGCAAGGGAATTTAGTGTGCTTAGAGAAGAGCTGTTTCTATGGAAACTAATTCCTTTGAGTGAAGTCCTGGGGTCCCTGAGCTGCAGGGTGTTTCTGTGTCCAGGTGATGCAGCCTGGGTCCCAGGCTCAGCTCTGACATGAATCTCCAGGTTCCATGGGCAAGTCCCAAAATCTTTGGGACTTAACCTTCTCATCTGTGACTTGGAAGAGTCAGATGAGTTCAGTGTTTGCTAGACTAGATTTTGGAGTATTAGCGACCAGTAATATATTTATTTAAAGTTCTGATTTTGGAATAATTTTAGATTCACAGAGAAGTTGTGAAAGATAGCTAAGAGAGTTCCCATGTAACTTTTAACCAGTTTTCTCTAATGTTAACTCATTACATAGCCACAGCACTTTTGTCAAAACTAAGAAATTAACGTAGGTGTAATACTATGCACTAAGCTACAGATTTTATTTGGATTTCCCTAATTTTTTCACCAATATCCTTTTGTCTGTTCCAAGTATCCAATCCAGGCCACTACATGCATTTAAGCATGTCTCCTTAAAATCCTCCAATCTGTGACTATGATCTTGTCAGCTTTTAAGAATGCTGGCCAGGTATATTGTAGAATGTCTCAACTAGTAATATTTTTAAAAAGAAAAACAAAATTAGAGGATTAGTTTAGCTTTGGAAAAATTGCACAAGGTGTATGAATGAGGTCTCTGTGTTGTGAGTGACAGAAAATTCACCCTGAATTGTCCTCTCAAACAGGGAATTTTTTGGCTCATGTAACTAAAAAGGCCAAGGGCGTATGTGCCTTAAGAATGACATTCATCTCCAATTTTACCTGTTTCTTGGCTTGGTTCTTCTCTCTTCTGAATATTCAGGTCATTCTCAGCTATGTACTCACCACATAGTTACAAGATGGCTTCTAGCAGCCCACATGGCTATATCCATCCAGTGTGTGTGTGTGTGTGTGTGTGTGTGTGTGTGTGTGTGTGTGTGGTAAGAGGTATTCACCTCTGCTCCATGTTCACAACTAAGAAGATAATCAGTTTTCTGCTTCTGATGTGAGGATGTGTTGCACAGAGTTGTGGCCACTGTATTGTGATCATGAAGGGAGCAGGCTGACAGCTGAGGAGGACAAAAGAACCTTAAAGATAGATAAGAACCTGGGTTCTGGGTGATTTTATTTAGTTGTGGAATTAATCAGCTGTGGGTCTGGATTGGTTATATGAAATAATAAATTCCCTTGCTGCTTAAACTTCTGTTAGTTGAGTTTCATTTTACTTGCAACTGAAAGCATCCCAAATGATACAATGATATTGCAGGTTTCCTTGTTGGATACAGGATATTACCTGGATACAGATTTGCTTGTTGGGCTTCTCTATTTGACAGCATAATACAAATTGGAACCCAACGTTTTTTGGCTTGTAGTTTTCATTAGAATTATTGTTGAAAAGCCCAGCTTCACCTGGGCATTTTGACAAAAACAGAAGTGATACTCATCAGCTCACATAATATAGAGCATTTGAGTAATATTTCCAATATTTCTGGTTGCTTCTTCCCATGAAGGCTAGAAGCAAACCATAGGGACAGGGCAGGGAGGGGGCAGGAAGGGGTTTGCGGGGTGCACCTCACTCAGAGCATATCCAGTACAGAGGCTTCTGCTCATCCAGTGGGCACAGTCTGGAGTTGGTCAGAGAGGGACGCCTTGCCTGGGGAACACTTTCTCATGACAAACATTTGGGCACCTGGGCTGAGATGATCTTGTCTAAGGCCTTTCAACTCAGGCTAGCACTGTGTGATATAATGCTGTGGAGATCACCATGCCCACAGCGGGGGCCCTTTCTCTCAGTGTAATAATCACTGAAGTACTGAGCACCTGAGTAATGAAAGTTGTTTTTAACTTTTTTTAAATGTTTATTTATATTTGAGAGAGACAGAATATGAGTGGGGGAGGGGCAGAGGGAGATGGAGACAGCATCCAAAGGAGACGCCTGTCTCTGAGCTGTCAGCACAGATCTTGACACAGGGCTCGAACTCACAAGTCATGAGGTCATGACCTGAGCTGAATTTGGACATTCAACGGACTGAACCACCCAGGTGCCCCAATAAAGGTTTTTTAATAAAGATTTTTTATAAAAGGATAAAAGGTATTTTTTAATAAAAGGTTAAAAGTGATTTTTAAAAAGGTTTAAAGAGGTCTTTAAAAATCACTAAAATTAAAAAAAAAAAAGAGTGTAATTATTACCGAAAACACCAGCCCATGGTTTCTCATTGAAGACTAATGTTTTCAAGGGCTAAAGGAATAACAATTTGGAAATGCATTAGCTTCTCCCATCGTTATGCCCTATGCCTTCACTTTTTTTTTTTTTAAAGAGAACTTGTAATTACTTTAATGTACAGAAAACTCAACAGCATCCACTTACCCTAGTTTGGAAGCCAGTTCTTTGGCCTTTGTCTTTTCCAACTTGGCAATGCAAGCCACCAACTTTGGACTCAGGGCATTGCCTCCCCAGTGACAATGGATCTCATCATATCTGTCATTGTCATGGGTCCTGATGGCTTCTACCAGCTTAGCTCCTTTGTCTTCCAAGTTAACTTGTGTGAAGGTGAGAGTGGTGCAGGTCTTACTGTGGACCAGATGCCCCAGCCTGGCCTCCCTCTTGATGATGCAGGAGGAAACCCCATCTTACGACATAGGGCAGCCAAGAAGACAACCCCAGCTCAGTGGGATCCACAGCACATGTGATCACTACCAGCTGAGCCTTCTTGTTTTCCACTAAGGTGGTGACAGTATTAGCCCCAGCTTGAAGGACAGGTGGCCTCTTAATGGGGACATCCCCTTTGCTGGCAGCTTTCTTCTCAGCCTGGGCCAATGATCTCTGCTTCTTCTTTTGCTTTGTCTTGCTGTCTGTGGGCCAGCTTCAGCAGTTGAGTAGCTGTTTGGTGATCCAAGGCCTGGGTGGACTGGTTAATCACGGGAGGCACTTTTACACATTTATAGAGAACAGCCTTTCGCCGCTACAGCCCAACGTAATGGGGCCATTTGACCTAGTGGGTGAGGTCCCTTTTGGGCTGGATATCCTGTCCGATGCCAAAATTCTTGGGCTTTTTCTCAAATGGGATTGACAGCTTCTTGGCGTCCTGCTTCTTCACCACAGCAGGGGCCAGGGCCACCTTCTTCCCCTTAGCTTTTTTTCTTTTTGGCATCTTTGGTGGCTGGAGGAGAGAGCTATACTCACTTCTTTTAAAGAAGTATATGATGTATATGAATAGTTTTTGCTTGTCCCTCTAGCTTTTTAAAATGAAAACGGTTTGGGGGCACCTGGGTGGCTCAGTTGGTTAAGCGTCCGACTCTTGGTTTTGGCTCAGGTTATGATCTTGCTGTTCCTGGGATCAAGCCCACATTGGGCTCTATGCTGACAGTGCGGAGCCTGCTCCAGATTCTCTATCTCCCTCTCTCTCTGTCCCTCCTGCATGCATTCTCTCTCTCTTTCTCTCTCTCTCTCTCTCAAAATAAATGAGTAAAAACAGATAAAAAATAAAATTTCTAAAAAAATTTTTAAAAATATGGGTGCGTGGGTGGTTCAGTTGGTTAAGCGTCCGACTTTGGCTTAGGTCATGATCTCACGGTTCCTGGGTTTGAGGCCTGCATCCGGCTCTGTGCTGACAGCTCAGAGTCTGGAGCCTGCTTCAGATTCTCTGTCTCCCTCTCTCTCTGCCTCTCCCCTGCTCACGCTCTATGTCTATCTCTTAAAAAATGAATAAAAGTTAAAAAAATTTTTTTTAAATAAAATGAAAACAGTTTTACTCCTTCCCTCCCACACACACTTTCTCACGAGGAGATACATACTTACATGAATACTCTCAGACGTCGTGTGGATCCACATATTTTGGGCATGTATATAAAGCCATTTATAGGGATTTAATCCTTGAATCATAAACAGAAGATTCTCATTAGGAATGAGCAGTGGCCTCTTTAAGCTTGCATAGTGCTTATAGTATTTGAAGATGGAAAACTCTCAACGTTTTATAGGAGGCTTATAGATTCACAGTGGACTCTGCATTTTAATATTAAAAACTTAGAAATGGTAGTAAGTCCAAGAGGCAGTAATAATCTGATACGATAGCAGTGCTGTATTCAGGGCTTGGCATAGAGTAAGTTGTCAAAAACATTTGCTGAGAAAAAAATGACACTTTCTCTCCCATTTTTAATGACTGAAAAAGAGAAATAGAGGTTTTCAGGGTAAAAAGTGACAAAGCAGAGCTTTCGGGAAAATCAGTGACTTCAGGATAAAATAGTAGGTATTCCCAGATCGTTAAGCACTGAAGCAATTTTTAAGTTACTCTGTAAACTTCAACAGGGCTGTGGACAGCCTCATGCAGATTTGTTATCTTTCAGTGAATGAAATTTCTTTTTTAGTGTCAAACTGGCTCTGTTTCGTGAGCCCATTTTCTGGGACTGTAGGTGTTTTCAGCAACCCACACAAAGCCCTCAAGGGCCTGGGCACTCACTCCACTGCTGAGGCTTCCACTTTCTCCTCTTTTCTCTTCTTGCTCTCAAATTAGTGTGACTGAAACCCTATCTTTATGTGGGTCAGGGCTTCCTTTTTCCTTAAAATGTCTTTTTTTTTTTCACTTTAAAAACAAACAAACAAAACCACTCTTCTATTTCCAGAAATTCTTTGCACTTCTTTATTTCCTGTTGGCTTATTCAGAGGCATTTTTTGCTAATGAAGTTTCAAGATGATTTCTTGAAACTGTTATAAAGTTATGTAACTTTGCTGATTTAAAACTATCTTCTTTGCTAAATTCTTAACTGTTGAGTCTCTTTCTCTTTTCAGAGCAAAGTCTCCTTTTTTTTGTTTTTTTCTCGATCTGAATTAGAATTTCTTTATTTTTTATTTTTTTTAATTTACATCCAAATTAGCATATAGTGCAACACTGATTTCAGGAGGAGATTCCTTAGTGCCCCTTACCCATTTAGCCCATCCCCCCTCTCACAACCCCTCCTGTAACCCTCTGTTTGCTCTCCATATTTGAGTCTCTTCTGTTTTGTCCCACTACCTGTTTTTATATTATTTTTGTTTCCCTTCCCTTATGTTCATCTGTTTTGTCTCTTAAAGTCCTCATATGAGTGAAGTCATATGATTTTTGTCTTTCTCTGACTAATTTCACTTAGCATAATACCCTCCAGTTCCATCCACATGGTTGCAAATGGCGAGATTTCATTCTTTTTGATTGCCGAGTAATACTCCATTGTATATATAAACCTCATCTTCTTTATCCATTCATCCATCAATGGACACTTGGGTTCTTTCCAATACTTTGGCTATTGTTGATAGTGCTGCTATAAATATGGGGGTGCATGTGTCCCTTCGAGACAGCACACCTGTATCCCGTGGATAAATGCCTAGTAGTGCAATTGCTGGGTCGTGGGGTAGTTCTATTTTTAGTTTTTTGAGGAACCTCCATACTGTTTTCCAGAGTGGCTGCACCAGCTTGCATTCCCACCAACAATGCAAAAGAGATGAGCAGAGGCTCCTTCTTAACTAATGATGATAATAACAGCAAAACTTAAGTGGATTTTGCACTGTATGGATCTCGGTTTCTCAGGATGTCAATCCGTTAGGCATATTCCCCACCCTACTCGTCCCTGTACCCCCGAGTCTGATCCCAGATTTAATAATCCTCTGTTCTGCAACAATTGTTATTACCTCCTGTTTTAATCCTGCTGATTCATACCGTTTCGCCAAAACCTACCTGTGGACTCCGAGGGTCTACTATGGGCTTGTTTGGGGGCTCCCGGGACATGCTGTCAAGAAAAGAACCTTGTACTGGATGTGGGGCCCAGTGCCTGATTCTGCCTTGGTTTCCCCATCTGCAAAGCATGGAGCCTGGAGTGGATGTCTATGGTTCCTTTAGTCCCAGGCCCTGATCTGCCCAAGGCATGAGGCCAGCCATTCTATTTTTAAACACCTCAGAGAAGAAAATTCTAGAGTCCATGGTTCTTTAATTTTTCAGTCCAGTAATTGTAAAAAATTTCTTCCTTCCATCATAGAAATCTTTTCCCATTCAATCAAGGCCTGCTTCTGCAGCTACATGGTTAAGTGGCATTTGCACACCAATAGACGTAGGAGGGTTTCCTAGTCTTCTTCACAAATGCAGAATACAATTATTCATTTGTTTCCAGAATAAAGATTACAGGTACAATGGCATGGTGCAAGGAAGATGGGCTTGGGCTGGGGCAGAAAGCCCCTCTGTTTCTGGGAGATCTTGGCTCTCAGAATTTCATTTCCCCATCCGTGAGGTGGGGATCTGGCCATCCTGGCCGCAGGGCTGTTTTGAGGATGCATGGAGAGGATGCACCCAAATAAATCCCCACAGGAGGTGGCTATCCTCAAGGTATGGGATTATGCTGGAGTGAAGTCAGGGATCTGGCTGTGCACCGAGACCCCTCAGGAGCGGCTTTCACCCCACGGAGTCTTTGGTGGAATGCGGTGGGTTATAAACAAATGGAAAGAATAAAGTGGAAATAGAGCCTCCCAGAGAATCTGGCTCCCTGTGACTCAGTTGGGGGACTGCGCAGGGAGCCATTTATTTGGAACACTGTGGCTCCCTCCTGTGCCTTCCTCAATCCCGGGTTAAAAACAAAAGAAAACAAAAAAACAAAACAAAACAAAAAAACTTTCCCGAACTTTCCCATTCCTCTATGGCTTGGCTGCGAACTCTGAAATTCCATCCCGTATTTGTTGTCACCCGCGGGCCCGTTTCCATGGTTACCCAGATTCCAGGCGCTGGCCCAGGGCCCACCACAACCCATCCCTCAAAGTCTCCTTGGCTGAGGAGAAACATTCCTTCTCACTGCGCACTCCGTCCCTCCGCAGCCCTGTCGCAGCCCCGTTCCTGTGTGATGTGCATGTTCCAGTGTTCTAGGTGGTTCTGTTCAGCATTGGTTTGGGGGTAAGCGCAACATAACAATTTGCTCCGTGTCTCTTTTTCCTCATTTAAGCTGAGGAATCACTTTCTTGTACCAAACATTATACCCTTGGCAAACTCTCCAGATGGTTCTCATTAAAATTCCAGTTCCTTTTTTTGCAATTCCTTTTTTCCCCATTCTCCTCACACTGTTAGGTCAAAAATAAACACCAGGATGAGGACTGAATGGGAGGTCTTGAGTATAGCAGCTCAAATGAATGGAATCTTTTCAGAGCCCCCTGGTGTGGGCAAGAAGGAGCCCCCAGGTCCCCTTCTTACCAATGGCCACTTCCCCTTTCATGGGGCTTCATAAATATGCACTGGCGTGTGTGGGGGTATGTATTTGATATTAAAGGTGCCCTTGGCCATGAGCTCTGCAGGCCTCTAGAGAGCCAGCTAGGTCCCGGCTCCCCAGCAAGTCCTGGCCCTGACTGTGCCTGCGGAGGGTCTGGGCAGAGGCCTGCTGTCAATCCCAGTTCATGCACATGGAGGCCTCTGAAGGTTACTCAGGACAGTGTCTTCAAGAGTGAGGCACTCTTGCTCTAAGAAGTCAGTGGGAAGGATCGCCAATGCTGTTTTGCTTTTTAGCAGCTGTGCAAGGCACAGGCTTTGCCCCCACCTCTGAAAAAAATCTGCTTGCACAGAAAAAGCATGTGGGGGTCCAAGGACATGTATTTGATGTTTTTATTTCCAACTTTATATTATGAAAAAAGTTTCAAATCATGGAAAAGTTGAAAGAAGAGTGCAATGAATACCCATATCACTTCACCTAGATTCAGTGCATTACATTTTGTCATATTTGCTTTCTCCCTTTCTAGATAAATAGATGATAGGTGGATAGCTGGCAGATCAATCAATCTCTATATATCTTTTGCTTAGGCATTTGAAAGTTGGAAGCTTGCCCCTACAGTGTTTTATAACCTCTTAATTTATGTATTAATATAATTACATAATATATGACATTCTAATAGAATACATTCCTACTGTAAATTATTCAGACATTCAAATAGTGTAGATAGGAGGCACAAGTCCTGCCCAAGTCCCTCCTCCACCTGCGTCCCCCACCCCACAGAGTAGCTTGGTTTGTGTCCTTCTGACCTTTGGCTGTGTTTATACAGATATATGCATGTTTAAATAGAAACACATTTTGTTATATGTATTTTTAAACATAAATGAGATCATACTATACGTGCTGTTTTGCCATTTATTTTTCACTTGGAAGTATGTCTGGGATCTTTCCACATTAGTGCTTGGAGCCCAGCCTCATTCTTTAACTGCTGCAAAGCGTTCCAAAGAATGGCTGTGCAATAATTTTCTTAACTGTTCCCTCTTAATGGACAATCCAGCTAGTTGTTATTGTCTTTCCATTACTCACAATGATGCAGTTAATATCTGTGGAAAATGTGTTTTTGAGGACATGTAGCAGTACAGCTCTTCAGCCGATGCCTAGATGGCTGATGCCCCAGCTGGGTTAGATATGATGCTCACTTTATATTTGTGTAGATTCTGCCAAACTGCTCTTCAGAATGGTTGCAACAACATACACAAGCTCCAAAATAGAGCCCATTTCCCCTTACCCTCAGCAACACTGAATTTTATCTTTGTTTTTTGTTTTTTGTTTTTATTTTTGAGAGAGAGAGAGACAGAGTGTGAGAAGGGGAGGGGTAGAAAGAGAGGGAGACATAATCCAAAGCAAGGATCCAGACTCTGAGTTGTCAGCAGAGAGCCTGATGCGGGGCTTGAACCCACGAACTGTGAGATCATGACCTGACTGAAGTTGGATGCCTAACAAACTGAGCCACCCAGGTGCCCCTATCCAACTTTATAATCATTCACATTCTTTTTTTTTTTTAATTGTTAACGTTTATTTATTTTTGAAGTGGGGGGCAGAGAATGAGGGAGACACAGAATCTGAAGCAGGCTCCAGGCTCTGAGCTGTCAGCAGAGCCTGATGTGGGGCTCAAAATCACGATCTGTGAGATCATGACCTGAGCAGAAGTCAGATGCTTGACTGAGCCATCCAGACACCCCTATAATCATTCACATTCTGATCAATGAGAAATCATTTCACTGTGGGTTTAGTTTGCATTTCTTTGATTTTTAATAAGTCTGACCATTGTGTCAGAGTTCAGCTGCAGATGACAGCAGCCAGTCTGCTTAGTTTATGTAGAAAATCAGTAGAAAGAGAGTACGGGAACTGCTTGATTTAAAATATGGAATCAGATGCTTACAGTTTGTGAGATCAGATGAAAAAGTAGGACTGACCCCCAGAACTCCAGCTCAGAACCAACCTGCCAGAGGAGCCTCTACTTCTGCCATGACCAGGAAACTGGGATTCGGGAGGCTGTGCCCCAACTGCCGATTTGGTAATCTGGAAGCCTGGAGGCCTCAGACATACCTGGTATCCAGGACCACGCTGCCTCAGCTGTATTGTGGATACCTTACATCCTGTCCACAGTATCTATGGAGCTGGAGACTACATCTAGACAGTGAGATTGCTGCTCTGTTGATGCAGGGAAAAAAAAAGCAAACCAAGCAAAAAATAAGCACCTCCCTTAACCCCAAGTGTCACGAGAGTCAGTCTCTTGAGGGTATCTATGGCCAGGGGAAGCCTGATTACATTTAGAAGCTCAGCTCTAAGGGAGCCTGGGAATTGTAGGCATTAGCTTTTTAGGCTCCAGCATGCAGCAAGCTACAAGGTAGTAGGCATGGAGTTGAGTGAATCAATCTGAAATATTGGCCATAATCCTATTTTCATGTTTCATATCTTTTTTTTTCTGCGAATTGCCTGGTTATACCTAGTGCCCGTTTGTCATTTGGGGTTATCTTTTTCTCATTAATTTATACAAAGCCTAAGCTTGGTAGGCTATCTGGAAAAGAATCTTTTGTCTGTTATGTATGTTAAAACCAGCTTCTACTCTTTTACCTTTTTTGTTATGTAGAAATCTTGAGCTTCTCTATTTTGTACTTTATGGTTCTTCGGTTTTTACTTAGGAAGGCCTCCCCTGCCTCAAGTTTCCTAAAGTATTTAACCACATTTCCTCCTAACATCTTTAAAATTTTTTTAGGTTTAATTCTTTAAACCATCTTGAATATGTGGTTTGAGGTAGGGATCTATCTTAGTTTTGTTTTTGTTTACCCAGATTGTCCCAGCATAATTTGTTGAATAAATTTTTATCATACTTTAAATCTGGAGAACTTTGTAAAATATAGAATGAGCTCTTAGCTTTCTCTGATGCAGAACAAGGCAGTGTAAAGCTTTGAAAAAATTGACTTGTTATCATTTCACATTTTAGTTCTCTTTAAAAATAGGGGGTTGGCATTTCTAAAGCACAGATATGACAAGATCATTCCTCTGGTCAAAAACCTGATTGTGTCTCCTTTTCCTTGGGACCAAGGTCTAATCTCTGTTAAGAGGCTCTCGGTTCAGCAACCCCTATGGGCCTTTCCAGTATGTTTTCCCTGCTTCTTCCCTAGAAGGGAGGTCATATGATTTGATTTGGCCAAGAAAAACAGAAAACATGTGTAGATATCTTTGTCAGCACTTTCTTTGTGACACTGTAATAATTTCTTTATGATACTTCTCTTACTTACTGGTATTTCTCAATGTGATCACCATCAGTATCACAATTCTTTATTGCAATATATTTAACAGCCCTGGCCAACATACCACTAAATGCAGCAGTGTTCTCTGACACCCACTTCCCCATCATCCCGGTCATCGTGACTGCCAAGAAAACTCCCACCTGTTTCCAAACATACCAGCTCTACTCTCAGTGAGAAGGAAGGAAGAGAGGGAAAAAAACACTGGGATTGAAACAGAAATGACAGGATATCATTACCAAAAGGCCCTTTGCCAACTTTGCCTCTCATCTCTAGATGTCTAAATCTAGACTTTCAAAAGCTATCTTTTCCATAAAGCTTTACTAAATCCCCATAGCTCTAGATTATTCCTTTTCCTTTTTTAAAAATGTAATCCCTACCTAATGGGGGAGCTCAAACTCACAACCCCAAGATCAAGAGTCGAATGCTTCACTGACTGAGTCAGCCAGGAGCCCTGGTTATTCCTCTTCTGATTCCCCTCTTCCAAGGCATTTTTTCTATATCTATTTATCCATCCATCCATCCATCCATCCATCCATCTATCCAGTAGGTATTTAGTGAGCACTTATAGTGCACTAGGCACACTGACCACTTTTCTTCTTAGATTATTGCCCTTGGCATAAGTGTTTTATCTGGTCTACTATGTTGTAATCTCAGGTAGACTCCCACATCTGATCCACCTTGGCATCTCCTAGAGTGCTTTGCATAGAGCTGGCGCTCCTGCGGAATGTCAGCAGAATGAAAGTTACTGAATGCTGATGCAGGTTTTAACACACACCCGAGATGTACATTCAAAATCAGTGAGAATATTTTTTAAACAATGCTATTCTGATGTTCAAAGTATCTACATTATTAGTTTTTAAAAATTACCCATAATCTCACCACTTTTTCAGGAAGTAATGTTAGATATGACAGTTTCCTTCTTGGTCAGTCTGACCTTGTCCTTAGACACAATGACTGCCAATAATTGGCTGCCTTTCCTTCCAGACTTTAAAAAACATGTTTATGCAAATTCACATACAGATGTGCCCACATGCACATGTATTATATTTAAATTAGCATTAAGGGGTTGCATGAAACACGAGTTTGAGCCTCAGTTAAAAATTTACAGAGTAAATAAATTATGATATCTAACTTAACTATATATCGTTTTATAACTACACCGCAGTTTTGAGTACACTGTACTTATTTCACTCCCAACCCCTGGGATATAGGCTCAGAAAGGCTGCCACACAGGCTTCTGGTCACACGGTCAGTAAGTGGTGGAGCTAGAACTTGAATCTAGACCTTCTGCCTCCTAAGTCACTGCTGTTCCTACCATGCAAAAATTTTAATTCCCGAGGACTATTTTGGGAATGATTATTTACACAATAAAATTATTCTTTGCTTGACTTCAGAGTATCAATGTAGAATTCCTTTGAAATGCTTAAATGTTTTATTTTATTGAAAACCCACAATAGCTAATGTTTTCCAAGTGCTTACCATATGCCAGAAACTGTTCTGAGTGCTTTACTTGTGTTGGCTCATTTGGTACCCCAATAAGCCTATCATGCGAGCAGTATTGTCAACCCTATCTCTGATCCAAAAGCAGGCTCAGAAAGGTAAATGACTTGTTTGGGAACAAGTAGCTGGTGCATGCTATGCTGGGTTCTGAACCTATATTTTTCTGCCTCCAAAGTCTGTACTTTTAGCTGTTATATTTTGCAGCAGCCTGTATATGGTTTCCTTACACGTCATTTCAAGTAAGTAACTTATGTAAAATACACAAGGTGCAAGCCTGACATGTGTTCTACTTTAAAGGTATTTGTAGCATGAAAGAAGTCTAACGTGGAGGAAGATGTTTAGATAAGTGCTTAAATAAGAGCAAAAAAGCAAGAAGGAGAGGAAAGACACATGCACAGAGGAGTCTTGCCTGCTTGGTTGACTGAGAGAAAGCGGGAAACTGGGTGAGATGAGAGGCAGGTAGCAGTCCTTGGGCTCTGTGACCCAGACTGGGCTCATTTTTCTTGTGTATAACTGGAGCCACTGCTCCCTGTCCTCCTGGGCCGAGAACTCAGATTCGTGAGCGCCTCATCTCCCAGAGGACGGCCCTGGGTGAGCAGGAGCTGTGAGTGGAGGGGAAGGAGTAACTCTTAGCATCCACACAGCCCTGAGAGCTGAGAGCCAGAGAAGATGGGAGGAGAGCAGGGGGGAACACAAGAGCCAGAAAGATGGGACTGGAGAGAAGGGCCTCCCCAGGACAGCCCATGTTCCCATCTGTCTGGGCTGAGCTGGGGGAGGCCATATGGGGTCCTAGCTGATGATAGGAGTTAGGGCATCCCCACTGGCAGAGAAGCAGGGATGCTGCCTCCTCTCTTTTCCTCAAGAAGTCCCTCATAGTTAGATGGTGTGCCAGTGAGAGTGAGTACCAGTCCGCGTGCTTGGTGGTAGGGGCAGGGAGACTGCTTGAGACTAAGAGGACAGGGCAGGAAGCATGGGCAGAGATGCCAAGAGAGTGGAAGCAAGATCACGGAGTGGGTGGAGGAAAACCCCCTTTGCCCTTGGGTGGTGGCCCCAGGATAAAGGGGATCTGAGTCATCAGGGAAGGCATGGAGTAACTGGGATGGGTTTATACATCAACCACCCTCACTTCCTTTGGAGTCACTTGGTTGTTTTCAAATTCTCCACCCTTTGCCAGCTCCTGCCTCCCCTCATCATATCCAGTGTGTGTTGTGTGTGTGTATGTGTGCAACTGGCTCTAGGTAAGAATAAAATTAGCAAAACAAACCCCCAGGAAATTGTGCCTATTTTTGACCTATAAAAACAGCTTTTTAAAAAAGTTTATTTATTTTGAGAGAGGGTGGAGGGGCAGAGAGAGAGAGAGAGAGACAGAGACAGAGAGAATCCTAAGCAGGCTCTGTGCTGTCAGCATAGAGCCCAACATGGGACTCGATGTCACAAACTGTGAGATTATGACCCGAGCCAAAACCAAGAGTCAGCTGCTTAACCAACTGAGCCACCTAGGGTGCCCCCAAAACAGATTTTTTTTTGGTATGGTTCAACACAATAAGGTAAACTGAAATAAAAACCCAGGCAGAAGCCCTTCATGAACTCGTGTGTTGACCATTGTTCTCAGCTCTGTAATTGTGCTCTCATATCTTATTTCAGTCAGGGGCTCTATTCTGAGACAGCTAGGACAATGGAGTGTAAGTTCATATAGTATTTGGCCAAAAGCCAGATGAGATTTAGGCACAGACATGCCCTGGGATTGGGTGATAACCTTGCTTCAAGTTCTCTCAACTGTGTACAAAGCCTTTCTTATTGTACTTTGTACTGCTTCTTTATCTACCCTCTTACTCCATGGGTAGGATGGCAACAATGACAGAGGACTCAGTCAAGCTCAGGAAACAATTTCAGCAATAGGTCTATAGGTTTTCATGAGGAACAGGAACAGCTTTCAGGATGCCTGGAGGTCTGCCCCAGCTTTTCTCCCATTGCTTCTCCTGGATGAGCCTACTTTTCTGATAGCCCGAAGGCACACAGTTGGTTTCTTGAATTCCCATTTCCAATGTGAGGGCATTTTCTGGCTCCAGTTGGTCACTGTCCAACATGGAACCCCTATAGATGGCTGCCATAGTTTTAAGGACCATCATTGTCATTTATGGGGCCCCTTGTTCAATAATTGTTAAGAATCTCAAGACAGCCTCAACAGGCTGTTCTGAGTGTGAGCCCTGTGTTGCCACATGGGCTGTATGTCCATGACCTGGGTCCTGGTTGGCCAAGGTGCAGAGGCCAAGGCCACAAGATGTGAAGTCTCCTCAAGAGACCATCCAGTTGCCTTTCCATGCCAGCCACTTCCCCCCTTCCACTACTTTCTATAGGAGCTCACTGACAGGGTGTGGCACGACAAGGAACTGGGGAACAGATTTAACTGTGCATAAAACATGGCCAAATCAGGACAGGAACTTTGGAAAACAGTTTTTCTAGAGCCTAATGTATCATTCTAGAATGATGCCTAAATTCTCCAAATAATTTAACACAGAGAGCTGGGAAATAGCTTAATGAAAGTCCCCAGGCCTGACTATAAGTATGGGTTGGGGCCACAGGCTGGCACAATCCCTGATTCTGGCTACCTGTTTCTGTAATCAAAGTTCTGAACTGCCCTCACCTTCCGTGTGCCCTTATTTGGCTCCCCACAAAGCACAAGTGAGGAGCCCACTAAGTGAGCTGCCCAGTCCCAGGGTGGCCGCCCAGAATCCGAAGGGATTCACACAAACCCCTGCCCAGCATGCTGGGCAACCAAGACCTGCAGAACCACTTCCAAGCAAAACACCACATTTATGCAGTGTCTTCAGCCTGTTTTACCAAGACCTGCCTGCGATTCAGACTTTCTCAAAAGAATTGTGCGCCCCCTGCTGGGAAAATAGCACTGACATTAAGCTGTTCACTATGGTCGCCCCAAATCTGAAAGCACACCTTTAGGGAATTAACCTCGTATAAACCCGGAAACAACAGTATGACTCATAGTGATAAAGTCGTGAGTTATAGGAGTTATATAGGGGTGTGGCAATAAGTTGAATTTTTTAATGTTTTATGGCTCCTGGGTCCCTCACAATTTTTTTTTTTATTTCCATTATAGAAACAAGGTAAACATTTTGAAGTTCTAAGTGTCCCAATAGGATTTCCTGCCTATTTCAGAGAGGACTGGTCACAGAAGATTTCACAGGAGAGGCCACATGGTCCAGGGAGAGGACATGGGTTTGGAGATCAGCCAGCCTAGGTTGCAATTCATTTGCTACTCAAGTGGCTTCAACTTGAGACAAGTTGTTCAGTTTTGAGTTGCCATCTCATGATCATGAGTACAATAATATTCACCTTCAAAAGTGGATGTGAGGGCTAGAGATCTTGTGCCTGAAGCACTCAGAAGTGCTCAGTTTAACTGTGGCTGTCGTTGATTGTTACTCTATTGTTAAGAAGTGGGTCTAAGTGGGCTTCAAAGGATGGGCAGCTCCTGGACACAGATACTACCTTCCCAGGGGGTGGAGGCTGCATCTGGAGCCCTGTGTCTGGTTCAGAGGATTCACCCCTGGGTCATGATGCCAGTGCTCACACTGGGCACTCTAGTCTCTTTTGAACCCCACAACCATGCTTGGGGTGCTGGTGTCATGAAATACACCTTTCACTGGGCCCATCTGGACAGTTCTCCCTCTAAGAGATAACCCTGGTCTAATACCACCTCCACCTTGTTAGCTCAAGCCACTGTCATCTCGCTCTCAAGCCAATGCAAAGCTCTTCTGTCATTCCACCTGTGTTCTCACCTGCTCAAATCCAGAGTAAGTTCTTTTTTTTCTTTTCAAAGTTTTATTTAAATTCTAGTTAGTTAACATGTAGTGCAATATTAGCTTCAGGAGTAGACTTCAGTGATCCACCACTTTCATACAACACCCAGTGCTCATAACAAGTGCCCTCCTGAGCACCCATCACCCATCTAGCCCTTCTCCCACCACCTCCCTCCGTCAACTCTCTGTTCTCTGTATTTAAGAGTCTCTTGTTCTTTGTTTCCCTCTCTCTTCTCCCCCCCCCCCCATATGTTCATGTTTTGTTTCTTAAAATCCACAGATGAGTGAAATCATATGGTATTTGTCTTTCTTTGATGCATTTCTCTTAGCATAATACACTCTAGCTCCACCCACATGGTTGCAAATGGAAAGATATCATTCCTTTTAGTTACTGGGTAGTATTCCATTGTATATATATACCGCATCTTTATCCATTCATCAGTCGATGGACATTTGGTCTCTTTCCATACTTTGGCTATTGTTGACAATGCTGCTGTAAACATCAGGGGGCACATACCTCTTTGAATCAGTATTTTTGTATCCTTTGGGTAAATACTTAGTAGTGTAGTTGCTGTATCTAAGGCTAAGACTTATAAGACTTGTAAGTCTAAGACTTAGCCTTAGTAGTTCTATTTTCAGTTTTTTGAGGAACCTCCACAATTTTTTCCAGAGTGGCTGCACCAATTTGCATTGCCACCAGCAGTGCAAAAGTGTTCTCCTTTCTCCGCATCCTTGCCAACATCTGTTGTTTCCTGTGTTGTTAATTTTAGCCACTCTGACAGGTGTGAGGTGGTATCTCATTGTGGTTTTGATTTGTGTTTTCCTGATGATGAGTAATGTTGAGTATCTTTTCATGTGTCTGTTTGCCATCTGGATGTCTTCTTTGGAAAAGTGTCTATTCATGTCTTCTGCCCATTTCTTGACTGGATTATTTGTTTTTTGGGTGTTGAGTTTGATAAGTTCTTTATAGATTTTGGATATTAACCCTTTATCAGATATATCATTTGGAAACTATTCTCCCATTCTGTCAGTTGCCTTTTAGTTTTATTGTTTCCTTTGCTGTGCAAAAGCTTTTTATCTTGATGAGGTCTCAATAGTTCATTTTTGCTTTTGTTTCCCTTGCCTCCGGAGACATGTGTAGTAACAAGTTGCTGCGGTCGAGGTCAAAGAGGTTGCTGCCTGTGTTCTCTAAGATTTTGATGGTTTCCTGTTTCACATTTAGGTCTTTCATCCATTTTGAATTTATTATTGTGTATGGCATAAGAAATTGGCCTAGTTTCATTCTTCTGCATGTTGCTGTCCAGTGTTCCCAGCAACATGCAGAAGAGCAAAGAAGGAGACTTTCTTTTTTCCATTGGATATTCTTTCCTGCTTTGTCAAAGACTAGCTGACCATATAGTTGTGGGTCCATTTCTGGGTTTTCTATTCTGTTCCATTGATCTATGCGTCTGTTTTTGTGCCAATGCCATACTGTATTGATCACTAAAGCTTTATAATGTAGTTTGAAATCTGGAATTGTGATGCCTCCAGTTTTGGTTTCCTTTTTCAGGATTGCTTTGACTATTTGGGGTCTTTTCTGGTCCATTACAAATGTTAGGGTTGTTTGTTTTAGCTCTGTGAAAAATGCTGGTGGTATTTTGATGGGGATTGCATTAAATGTGTAGATTGCTTTTGGTAGGATAGACATTTTAACAATGTTTGTTCTTCCAATCCATGAGCCTGGAGTTCTTTTCCATTTTTTTGTGTCTTCTTCAATTTCTTTCATAATTTTCCTATAGTTTTCAGGGTACAGATCTTTTACTGCTTTGGTTAGGTTTATTCCTAGGTATTTTATTGTTTTTGGTGAAATTGTAAATGGGGTCAATTCCTTGATTTCTTTTTCTGCTGATTTGTTTTTAGTGTGTAGAAATGCAACAGATTTCTGTGCTGATTTTGTATCCTCAGTTTTGCTGAATTCCTGTATTCTAGCAATTTTTTGGTGGAGTCTTTCAGGTTTTCTCCTGAAATTGGCAAATAGTGAATGCTTGCCAATTAGGATGTCTTTTATTTCTTTGTGTTGTCTGATTGCTAAGGCTAAGACTTCCAGAACTGTGTTAAATAGTAATGGTGAGAGTGGCCTTCCCTGTCTTGTTCCTGCCTGTAGGGGAAAGGCTCTCAGTTTTTCCCTATTGAGAATGATATCAGCTGTGGGCCTTTCGTATATGGCCTTTATGATGTTGAGGTATGTTCCATCTATCCCTACTTTGTTGAGGGTCAAACCTAGAGTAACTTCTATTTGACAAAATAAGATGTAAGTGAGGCTGCTCTCCCAGCCCTTCCCCCAGCTTACCTGCCAGCCTTGATTGTTTTTTTGTTTTGTTTTGTTTGTTTTTTTTTGTTTTTTTTTTTGTTTTCAATATATGAAATTTATTGTCAAATTGGTTTCCATACAACACCCAGCGCTCATCCCAAAAGGTGCCCTCCTCAGTACCCATCACCCACCCCCCCTCCCTCCCTCCCACCCCCCATCAACCCTCAGTTTGTTCTGTTTTTATTTATTTATTTAAAAAAAATTTTTTTTAACGTTTATTTTTGAGACAGAGAGAGAGACAGAGCATGAACGGGGGAGGGGCAGAGAGAGAGGGAGACACGGAATCGGAAGCAGGCTCCAGGCTCTGGGCCATCAGCCCAGAGCCTGACGCGGGGCTCAAACTCACGGACCGCGAGATTGTGACCTGAGCTGAAGTCGGACGCTTAACCGACTGAGCCACCCAGGTGCCCCTGTTCTCAGGTTTTAAGAGTCTCTTATGCTTTGGTTCTCTCCCACTCTAACCTCTTTTTTTTTTCCTTCCCCTCCCCCATGGGTTTCTGTTAAGTTTCTCAGGATCCACATAAGAGTGAAAACATATGGTATCTGTCTTTCTCTGTATCTGCCAGCCTTGATTGTAATGCCAGTCTCGCCTTTGGGCTTTATGCAATTCACTCTCCCTGCCATAGCTCCTCATCCCTCAAATTCCACCCCCCGTCCTACTCTTTCCCACCCTTCAGGTCTTGGCTCTAAACTCAAGGTGGGTACACTAATCGCACACTTTCTTATTTTCTCCAGAGCAAATTGAGTCTTTTTGGTCTCATTCTGCTGTGCTACAGCAGAAATTACATCTGTGGTCACTAGGGTGTCCTTGTTTCCTTTTAAGGTCTCACAAGCATTTGGGATGTTCATGAATGACCTCAAAAGTGGGTGAGGACCTCTACTCTTAAGCCCATCTGGGTCACTGCTGCTATCCTCATAGCCAATTTTGAGGGGCCCTGGAAGGAGGTGGCTCCAGTGCTTGGGGTTTTGCCTAGGCTGGAAGACACCTCAAAACAATGAACCTCTGAAGTTCATCTCACTGGGTCCAACCAGTGACTGGGGCACAGCCTTCCTCCACTACTCTTGAGAGGCTCCTCCTCCCCCTCTCCCCTGCATCCGAAACTAGGGGTAGGGTTGTTTTTGAACACACCTGTCCTCTGTTTGAAACAGGAAGCACAAAGCAACCACTTACTTGGAGTAGGAAAAATTCATAAACAAAATTAATATTTGAAGTTACGTGCTATAAAAGCTACTTGTCACAATGTCACACTGTGATTATCTAATCTAAGTCAGGTCCCCCCAGTCCCACTCTCTATACCCTGTAGTAGTTGCTATTGGGGCCCAGATCCCCTTTCCCTGGTCTGTCTGTGCACCCATTCTCTGACTACTTGCTCTGTGTTGGATGCCAAGAGCTCATGGCAGCATGTACTCTGGAGAGCCTCGTCCCCCGGCAACGCCTGGGTTATGCCCTCCCTGGGGGATGGTGGGAGGGGCAAGACCAATGACTGCACACTGCCCATTGAATACAAAGGCCCAGCCCCTTGCCTCAAAGTGGGAAAACTCTTGGTGACATCACATTGCATAGCACCTGTGGAAACTGGCTGAGGCTAGACTTAAGTGTGAGGCTGTATCTTTGCTCAGCTTTTTCCTCTGCTCTATCCTGTTTCCCTCATGAGCCCCTCCTGATATCACAACCTCAGTAGATCCCCTATACAAGAAACTGTGCTTCAGGCTTTGCTTCTAGGTACCCAGCCTAAGTGACATCCTTTTCTCCCTTCCTAGCATGTCACAATTTAAAAGCATAGATTTGTAGAACTCTTGGTTTAATGCTTGTTTCCCCCAGTAAAAAAGGCAGGAGCCATACTTTTGTTCACTGCTGTATTCCCAGCACCACGTGAGGTCCCTTTTACAGAAGAGACAATGCACTGATTTGAACTGGAAAGCCACACGAACATAGCCTCTCAGGCCTTGCTCTGCAGACTTTCCTTTTTTTTTTTTTTAATTTTTTAATGCTTATTTATTATTTTTGAGGCAGAGACAGAGCATGAGCAGGGGAGGGGCAGAGAGAGAGGGAGACACAGAATCCGAAGCAGGCTCCAGGCTCTGAGCTGTCAGTAGAGTCCAGTGGGGGCTTGAATTCACGGACTGTGAGATCATGACCTGAGCTTAACCAACTGAGCCACCCAGGCACTCCCAGACTTTCCTGTTCAGGTGTTCTGGTACATTTGCTTGAAAAGCCAACCTACAGCAGCCACCTAGCATCTCTTGTGGCCATCTTCCTCAAGCCAGTCCTGGATAGGCAGATTCCAGAGTCGCAGGTGACAATCCGATGGGCTCTGGATTGGTCACCTAACTCCACACAATGACCTGTAGTTCTGGCACCACATCACAGATCAAACTTGGCAGACAGCTCTCAGGTGAGGGTAGAGGTCAAGCAGATAAATCAACAGCTCTCTATTTTACAGGCATCACAATCTGATTCAATGGAAATCAAGACAGCTTTCTTGTTTTACTGGCCTACCAGTATTCCCGGGAAAAGCTGGATTCCTATGAACATCCGCGGGGTTCCTAGATGGCAGTGTCTTCGGTATCACATACCTCAAGTAAAGTCATAGTATAACCCTTTTAATTAGAATCTGGAAGAACTGTGGCAGTCTAAGTACTTCCAAGTTTTTGAAAAACTTTTAGTATAAATTTTTTCTAAACATTATAATTCTCTTTTCTATGGGGTTGTCTTTCATTATTGATGGACCGATGACTTGGGGTCTTTATTCTGAGATGAAAGACTTCTAGGCAAGACACTGATGCACAGGGAATTAGCCTGGATGTATTTCAGTTACAGGAGAGTTGCTACAACTGTTTCTGATGGAAACTCTAGAGCCATTTCTGACATATTTCTTCCTAAAAGCTAGGTAAACAGAAAGACCCCATAAAAAAAGATGAGAGACTTTTTTTAAAACATTTATTTGTTTTTGAGAGACAGAGTGTAAGTGGGTGAGTGGCAGACAGAGACACATAGAATCCAAAGCAGGCTCTGGCTCTAAGCCATCAGCACAGAGCCCAGTGTGGGGCTTGAACCCATGAACTGTGAGATCATGACCTGTGCTGAAGTTGGACGTTTAACCAAGTGGGCCACCCAGGTGCCCCTAGTGTTTCTAGTTTTTTAAAGAGGGATACAGAAATATAAGCCAGGGGCTCTTTCTACAGTTCACAACCTGGGTAAGAAAATAAGAAACACCACTCAACAGAAGCATAATGACAGGTGATAAATGTCCATGGATATGTTTTTCACAACACGGGTTCTTATACAAAAGTGTAGCTGAACGTGGACTTTGTGGTGTTTCCATTGCATCTGAAAGGACTCTTAGAAAATATGAAATCTTGTTACTGGGTAACACTAGTGGTCCGGTTTGCCAAAGGTCCTTTCCAGTGGCACCAAGTTAACTAGTAGGGAAAGCAGAGATACCTGCCAGATAACCTTTAATCTGTAAACTTATCCAAAGTTTGAAAATGCCATGGGGAATCTTAGGAATCCCACCAATGAGCCAACAGGATCATCTAGACACGCGTTCCACCTGCAGGTGCTACAGGCCATTGCTCAGACTGGCTCTCAGAGGGAGGCACAGGACAAGTTAACGCTCTCCTTACATCTGGCTTCCTGTCTTTGCCCATCCCTCTTGTGTTTTTAATCACCTGTGTCACAGGACACGTGTAAGTAGTTGGCATGTGTTAAACTCCGAGTAGAGCAAAATCAGAGTTAAAGGCAAATGTTGAACCACTTACATTCAAACACAAGCTAGTGAATGAAGAACTTTCGGTTCAAGGGCCAAATATTCTGCATTCCTGAGAAATCTGTTTCTCATTCTGTTAAGTATTTTCACATTGCACTTTGCTTCCACAAACTAAGTGGGTGTACATTTTTGAGTGTAGCTTTATCACTTCAAGATCTGAATTAGGAGAATGAAAGAAAATATGTAGTTTTTAATTTTTTTAATTTTTATTTATTTTAGAGAGAGAGAGCGCACGTGCATGTGTGCACCTGGGGAAGAGGCAGAGAGAGAGGGAGAGAATCCCAAGCAGACTCCACACCGTTAGCATGGAGTCCGATACAAAGCTCTATCTCAAAAACGGTGAGATCATGACCTAAGCTGAAATCAAGAGTTGGATGTTTAACCACTGAGCTACCTTAGTGCCCCTACGTATTCTAAAAAAAATCCGTCCATGAAAAGGGAGCCAGGTGTTAGTTTCCTACAGGGGGAACATTCTCATGGAGGTACTGTAAGGCCAAGTCGGTCCACTTCATTTCTTGCTCTTTAACAGATTCTGTGGTGCCACCGTTGTCCTGTTCCGGTTCAGGAAGCTCATTCTGAAACGGTACAATGGACATTCAGAACACTGGTATATTCTGCATTAATAAGCCCCTTAAAACTCAAGAGTACTTAGAATTAAAACCTGTGAGTTCTTAGAAACAGGCAGCATAATTGACAGAAATGTATCGTAAAGAAAGAACTAGGATAAAAAAACGTGAGGAAATATCACATATATCGCTCACATGTGCCCTGATGTCTGTAGTAGGGAACAGTAGCACCACGACTCTGGCGGTTGTGCAAGAGGCAGTGGTGGCAGAAGGATGAGAGCACAGGCTTTTGGAAGCCACTGGGATCCAAGCCCACAATGCCACCCTTTGCTGGGTTACCTGGGCAAGGTATTCAAACTCCTGGAGCCTTTGTTTTCTCTTTGGCAATGGGAGGAAAAAGGAGCCATCACCTCATAGGACAGCTATGAAGACCAAATGAGATCAAGTAAATGAGATCAAGTGCTCACCACTGTGGGGGCCATCCAGTGCTCAAGAAATAGCTGCTGTTATTACTAGTGGCTAGGATCACTGAAAAGACCCCCTACTGACTCTTTTCTGGGGAGGCTGCTTTAATAGAATACCACATTTGCTGGAATATTCCTTAAGCACAAGAAATGTATTAAGATAAAACAAAACAAACTATCCTGTCCCCAACATGCTCAAATTATTATTAAGTGGCAAGCACTGAAAATGTAACATGATAGGTGAGACTTCCCTCTAGTGATGGAGCATAGCAACATAAATCCTGCAAATGACCAGTTCATATCCGGCCAGCAATTTTCTTAGAATGGTAAATCATGGGCCACACTTAGTATAGAATCTGACATATAGATTTTTCAGCATGAGATTTAATTTACATGTAACACTGTATAAGTTTGAGGTATATGACATGATGATGATACATGTATGTATTATGAAATGATTATTGCAATAAGGTTAGTTAACATATCCATTGCTTCACATAGTTAGTTAACCATATTTTTGTATGTGTTGAGAACTTTTGATAGTTTCCTTGGAGTTTAAATTTAAATTTAGTACTACCAGGATTTTGCTTTGTACCAGAGTTCACTGACACAAATATATGTCTTTTTAACTACCTGAATTTACACCTTTTGAGGGGGGCAGCAAAGTGTTACCCGATACTGAGACTTAGGATTTCCCACTGAATTCCATTTTGCAGTATATGAATATAGTAATGTTTTTATCCTTTAAAATTATTCAAAATAGTGGGGCCCCTGGGTGGCTCAGTCGGTTGAACACCCGACCAGCTCAGGTCATGGTCTCACCATCCATGAGTTTGAGCCCTGCGTTGGGCTCTGTGCTGACAGCTCAGAGCCTGGAACCTGCTTCAGATTCTGTGTCTCCCCCTCTCTCTGCCCCTCCCCTGCTCATGCTCTGTGTCTCTCTCTGTCTCAAAAATAAATAAAAACATTTTAAAAAATTTGTAAAAATAATTCAATATATAAAATGATTTACTTACAGTTTGTACGAGTATTATCTGAACCACATACATCTTGTTTTACAACATACAACATAATACTGAGATTCAAACACATCTGTACAAACTGCAAAGAACTATCATTTACTGTAACACAATGATACATTCAAACTTAAAGAGGAAGTTTGTTTTCAATAATTATTTATAGCTGACAAAGCATAAACAAGTCCTTTGCTAATGAATTATGTGATTGGCAGACAAGCAACTTTACTTAATTTCACCTTATCCGTGGTATATGTTCTGAAATAATGTCTTTCATTTGGTCACTACTGTCTCTTGCAATGAATGCCAAGGTTAAAAAAAAAAAAGCGTATGTGCTTGGAAAACAAACGCACAGTATCCTGCGGTATCATAAACCCAACCATCAATTATATGCTTTACTGCAAAATGGCCTCGATTCTTGGCAGCTACTCCTATGAAAAGGCAGAGTCCTCTTTCCCCAGTTTCAGGTTGGGACTGGCCAAGTGCCTTACTTTGGCTAACACAGAGCAGCTGCAGTGTCAGTGGGCTCGCTGTCAGCCTGAGCTCCAGGCAGCCTCACCGTTGGTCTCCCGCTGCTCTTGGAACCCCGAGACAGCCATGTGCAGTCTAGGCTAGTCTGCTGGATAATGAGACTTGGGCCTAAGCACCTCGCCATCCCAGCTGACGACCTGCTACCTACCAGATTATGTGACAAGTCCCCCGATGACCCAGCCTCCAGCTGGCCTGCTGGCTGACTGCAGAGCACAAGCAGATCCAGCAGGGATCAAGCTGGCAAGGACTGGAAGACCCTCTGAGCCCAGCCACAAAATCATGAGATAAACTGCTATTGTTTCAAGCCACTCTGTTTGGGGGAGATTTGTTAGGCAGCAACAAAAGCTAACCAGTACACACATTGCCTCAGAATCACAAGACACAGGAAAAGACACAGATTTGCAAGCAGGCTAGGCTACAGCCTGGATGTTAGCATGGAAATTTCTCTCCCTCAACCCCTTCCACAGCAATGGTCCCCAAATCCTGCCATGAGCCTGTCGAGAATTAACCAACTCCCCTCCAGTGTCGTGCCTTTGTTCAGGCCCTCCTCCCCTGCTGATACACTACTGCAATCACTTCCTTACTGGTCCCTCTGCCCAATCATTTGCCCTTTTCTCCATGTCACATATCCTCTAACAACACTGCTGAACTGATTTTCCAAAACTCAAATTTGAGCATGGCAGATTTCTATTTTGAAGACCACTCATTCCTAGCTATCCTCAGAATGAGGTTGAAGCATCGCATCAAATACTCCTCTCAAAATCTGGTCCAAGCCCATCTTTTCTGCCTACCTTAGATGACAAATATTTTCTCCATCCACAGTGAATGTCTCACCATCTCAAGCCTTCAAAACTCTGAGCCTTTGAACTTCTGTCCCCTCTGTTGGAGTGCCCTTGTCTATCCCCACTAAATTTCTGGCCCTCCCTTATGACCAGCCTAAATATTATATTCTCCCTAAAGCCCTTCCTGATGCCAAATGGGCAATCAGCCACTTCCTATCCTATGTAGCTGTTTACAACCCATTTATAACACTGTAATTATGTATGTTGCCTCTCTAGCACCCCAGGGGCAAGAACTATATCTGACGTTCACATAGTCTTATGGCATACAGTAGGCTTCAAAAAAATGCTTGTCGAATGAAAAAACAAGTTTACAAGACAGGATCTGCAGCCTTCACACAGACCTAGGTAGGAAGTCCCAACTTACCAGCTGTCGGGCTTTGGACAAGTTCCCCTCTCTGATCCTATTTCCTTACTGTAAAATAAGGATAACACTACTACTCTTGCAAGGGTGTTTCAAGGGCTAGAGATAACATACATGAAATCTCAACCTCGGTCCAAGGCATAAAACTGGTATTGAGTAAGTGACAGCTATAATTCTCATTATGCACTCTCTTTTGACTATTTTTCTAAACTTGAACTAAGCTGTGACTTATTATTTAATATGTGTATTATTCATTGAACATATTATCATCTCTTAACCTTAAATGAAAATGTAGGTGAGCTTAAGTTTATTTGTTGGTCAACAGCAGTAGCAGTCTACTTGTAAGCTGTATTTCATTAACAGCTCCTCTCAAGGCACTTGGCGTGCTCTACAGAAAAAGTTCCCAGAGCCTGTTCTCTTTGTTTTTTGTTAGGCCTCTATGACATACATAGGATTTTAAATAAACATTTATAAATGCAAAACTTTTATGTTTTATTTTTTAAAAATGTTTATTTGAGAGCAAGAGAGTGCTTGTGAGTGGAGGAGGGACAGAGTGCAAGGGAGAGAGAGAATCCCAACATGGGACTTGATTCTATGAACTGTGAGATCATGACCTGAACCAAAATCAAGAGTCGGACGCTTAATCAACTGAGCCATGCAGGCACCCTTACAAACGCAAAAACTTTTAGATCATTTATTATTACATGAGGTTCAACAAACTCCTTGCAGGACAGTTCTCCAGAGATCAGGAAAGAAAAGAGTATCGCAGGGCCCTTTTGGTCTAAATGCAAAAAAGCCAGGTGTCTTTCAAACATTTTCCAGGAAACCTAGGATAGGTGTGTATTTCAAGAGTGTGTCTCTAAAGATGTCAATTGATCAACTACAGGTAGACAAGTAGGAAATACACAGTAAATGCCACTGCTTCGTGTTCCACTCCATCTTGTGCATTAAGGTCTCATTATCTGGTTTACTAGCTTTGGTGCAGTGGACAGAATGTGGCTCAGAAGGCTTGGGTTCCAGTCCTGGTGTGACCCCTAACTGAACTCCTCATATCAGCTCTCTGAACCACATTTCTCTACAAATAAAAAGGTCAAGCTATCCAGGGTCTTCTAGAGTTAGAGGAGTCCACAGCTTTCATTTCTTTGCCCTACTGTTTTATTTGTCCATTGACATCCTACATCTACTAGCACACTCCAGATCATACGTCTAAGCCACCATCGCTGGCACAAATTATAGCCTACCAGTGGTATTGCAACATCTTCATACGGCAGCTTGTCTTCTCGCCAGGCATCGTCAATCAAATCCAAGATCCTTCCATCTCTCTGTACCTCACTGTCCATTCTCCTGCAGCTTTGATCTTGTCAGATCTATAAGCCAAAGAGGTGACTTCTTAAACATGAAGGCTGAAGGGATGATATAATCTAGCACTAGGACTCCCCAGGCTTTTTAGCCTGGATGTGTCTTTTGGTGTAACATCACCCTGGGAAATGGGAAAGACTCATCTTCTCATTTGGGTCAGGTGACAACTTATTTTTAAGATCACAGTCTCTCCGTTCTGCTTCCTGCCCCCGGCCCTCCCCGCTGCTGAAGGATGCTTTATAGCATATATAGGACAGAAATCAGATATAGCTCAGTTGACAGACCAGTGTGACAGTGTGACCTTGTGTACAAGGCCACGGTATATCTAGAATGTAGCTTTTCTCTCCTAATATGCATGTTCACCTTTCCCTGTTCGGGATGCCTTTGATGAATCCCTGATTCATAACCAAATCTCCTCTCTGTCCCCTTTAGCCTTTTCTTGAAATATTTCTACAAGTCTCCACCTGCCTTGGCTCTAATATTAGCATCCTTAGGCACAGGAGCTAAATGAACACACTGAGATACTGAACTGGGCCACACAAAGTAACCAACTACAGATCTGACAGAAATCCTCAGCTGAGTTTGTAAAGGAAAACTGCCTCCCTTCTTAAAACAGTGCCCAACCAGAGTTCTGAAAGGAGCACCTCCCAGTGAACAAGAGTAGCAGGACCCCATGCTGCCCATTTCTGCTTTCCTTTGGGGTTCCTTCCTGATTTTTTAATGCTGTACTCCCTTCAATGCCTGGACCAAGTGGTCAAGATGTTACTTAGCTCCTTGGCCATAGCTGATTCTCCATTTTTCTCCTAAACAGCTGCAGCCAGCATGGAGAAAACCTCTGGTTTCCCTGTTTCCAAGTTTGGGCTCTGCTTCTTCATTATTGGTTATCACCCTACTGTGCTTCCTGCCACAAAGTAGCCATCCTGATGGCCTGGAAGCCAATGGCAACAAAGGCACTTCCAGTCACTCCTAGTTTCTGAGGCTATGAACATTCACACAAGGAACAATCTTTCGGGGTGGACCCCAACTCTTCAGACAGGTCTGTGCTTGTCCCCAACAGCATGATTGCAAGATAGCCCTAATGCCTAGGTAGTAATTACACAAGTTAGGTGGGATAAGAGTTTTTGACCTCATGGTAAAGATCCAGGCAAAACTGAAGCAGAAGGTATCCAGCTAGTTCTGTCTTCAGTGAAACAGATGAAGCCTTGATGTTTCACTCAAGAATTAATTCAGTACTACCCAGTAGATAAAGCAAGTATAAGGATATTGACTTTAGGAAATTTACATACAGTTCGTTATATTTTTGGAATCCCTGTCCCTTAAAAGCCCCTTTTCCTGCTGCCATTCCTTTGTCCTTGCTGCTGTCCCCTGGGATACCCTCATTTCTCTAGTTGATCAGAACTAGTTA
The DNA here is from genome assembly GCF_046562875.1 of Panthera onca. Taxonomy (NCBI): domain Eukaryota; kingdom Metazoa; phylum Chordata; class Mammalia; order Carnivora; family Felidae; genus Panthera; species Panthera onca. The sequence goes on along the minus strand of NC_138347.1, from coordinate 128,463,308 downwards.
ATTTTCCCAGTCACACATAGATTGTGTGACTTTCTGTGAAGTGTTTTTCAAATCACTCTACCTTTAGCAGGCATTCTGCCCTTGAACATTTCCTTCTTGTCCTTAGGATCCACCTAACAGGTTAGGTAGTCTTTCCAACAGTTTGTCAGGTATCCTTGTCTCCAATTAATATGTGTAAATTTTGCAGCAAGACTCAGCACATCTTTCCCAAATTTCGCCTCAATCTTTTTTTAGCCGTCCCTCTTGGAAACACCACTAACCCTGCCACACTTTCCAGACTTTGCACGTAAAAGCCTTTTTTCCCCATCACTAACGCCTACTTTTCCTTCCAAACTCAACACTGGGATCAGCTAATCTGGTCAACATCCCATTTCCAGAGTCAGACGCTAATGTGCCTTCACTCTTCAGGGGCTGGAAGAGTGGAAAGCATTGTAGACCCTCAATGTCCCACACAAGGCCCGCTGTCCCAAGCACTTGCCACACTCGACAGAACGAACCACTACTACCTTCCTGAGCAAACTTTTCTTACACATTTAACAGTCCCAATGCCTGGAACGCTCTTTACAATTCCTTTGTTTCCAGCTAACCCCTAGTCAGTCTAAAAAACTTGGCTCCCAGGTCGTGTCCCGCAGGAGCTTGTCACACTGCTCATTACATGGTTTTCCTAGACCCTCGGTGCGTCCGATCCCCGGAGCAGGGGCACGTTTTATCTCATCATTGCACTTTATCGCTCTGGGAACAGGTAATTAACAAGATCTAAGTGGGACGGCCTTTTCTCCCTTACTAGAAATGACCCTCGCAGGCCACCACCATCCGTAAAAGCGGGGGGCGGCTCAACAGTCCCGGCTTCCGGCTCCAAGATGGATACACCAAATGTGGAAGCGGGGGAGGCCCAGAACCGCCACGGAAGTGCCTTTGCACCCGACCACGGCGTGCACCGGGGAAAGTGATTGTGAGGATGAAGTGAAGCCATCGGCCTCCACCCACGGGAATGGGGAAAGGGCGACGCTGAGGAAGCAACGCGTCGGCGTCCCTCCAGACTAGGGGCGCAAGAAAGTCTTACCCGCGCGGGACCCAGCGCCGCACCCGCTTCTACCAGACCCCACCCTCAGCATCACGTGACCCAAGCCCTTTTCTCTCCGATTCCCGGATGTGGGTGAGCCCATTTGTTTGCGTGGAGGGGAGGTCTGGGAGGACGCAGCTTCGATTCAAAAGCGAGCGGGCAGTGGGCGGGACGAACGTGGAGACAACGGAGGCTGGACGTCGGGTTGGCGGAGACGCGCGTGCGCGCCCCCGGCCGGAGGTAACGGCGGGAAGTCTCGGGGGCGCGCTCGCGGCGGCCCGGTAACTGCTTGTGCGCTTGTACGACGGGCGAGGGGCGGGCGTGCCCTAGCCCGGAGGCAGCCCTGGCTGCGGTGGCGCCGCGGGCTGCGCGGCCGTATGGCCCGGGGCTGGCCTCCGCAGCAGCCCGCCGGCCACCAGCCCCGCCTTCGCCGGCCGGGGTCCGCTGCGGCGCCCCGCCCGTCCGCCTCGCTTCGTGTGCTGTGCGGACCCGCGAAGGCGAATATGGCCCTGCCCGGCACACCGTCCGGGCAAGCCAGGTTGTCAGCCCCTCCCCCGAGGCTGGGCCGGCTGGAGGGCGGCCGGGGGCGGGGGAGGCGAGCTGCCGCCGAGCCCTCGTTTTCCGTGGCGGAGCCAGCTGCGTGCCGCTCTTCCTCTGCAGAGGAGGAACCCCCCGGCACAGCCCTCCCGCCTAGGCTGCTGTACCTGGTTAGCTTCCCAGCATTGTTGTGACAGGCCCGTGACGGCACCTGATGCCGGTTCTCTAATGGGGGTGGGGGGTGGGGGGGGGAACTTAAGCAGTTTTTGAAGTAAGTTAATGTCAGTACAGGAGGTACGGAAATGTGACAGAAATCGTGAAGGACTGAAGTTACGGATTGCTCCAAACAAATCAGGGGTGGGAAATAATCATATCATAGAGTGAGGGTTTAAAAGGGACAGTTCCTTAGGAGCACTTCAATCTTGAAGATACTTGAAGACAGGAAATTCAAGCTCAATGTTTTTTTTACGTCCCTTAGAACATCAGAGAGTAAAAACGAGTCTGCTGGTAGTGACTAATCTTCATTTATAGTTAGAGTACCCTTATTTCCACAAAGTAGTTTTCGTTGAGCCTTACATCGGATTCATTAAATTGTTTTATTCCTTTAATAAAGCAGTACTGTAGGGTAGGTGCACTGCTGTTATAGTTACCCACATGGTTGCATTTCATTTTATAGCTATGGAGAGGAAGTCCTAGTAAGGATCATCAACTACATGCAACTTTCAGATACTTATATTTAAACTTATAGCTGTAGTTTAATAAAGTGTATTCTCTTATTTGAAATGCAGTACCGCCTTTAGATTTGTATCAGCTTCTTACCATTTATATCATTATCAGTGATCAGTAGAGTAAAAATGAAATTAAAATGGGTTAGAAAAAAATTAAAGTGAAATGAGTAGAGATTTATAAACATTTAGACACACCGTCCTTTAAAAATGTATGTAGATTCAGGTTTTACAAATTATTTTTAATAAATGTATCTTAATTGTACTGAGGCCATTTATCTCCCATTAGAAGGTGGACTTTTGCTTTGTCCTTCCCATTTTCATTTATGTAGTAGTGGTGGCCAGTTGAGACAGCATCAGTAATCCACTCTATTAGAGATCGCTACTTCAAAAAAAAAACAAGTCAACTTGATTTGAAATTCATCTGCAGCCAACATGAACAGTGGTTGCAGGGATTGAATTTATTTTTATGTTAGTTTTTTTTTTTTCCTCTGAAAGTTAAATTTGCTTTTTTGGTTTTATAAAACCACAATAGTGTCATCATACCTGTGAAAATTTATAAAAGTACCACGATGTCAATATTCAGTCTGGGTTGCTTTTTCCAACTGTCCCTTAAATGACTGTTTACAATTAGTTTGTTTGGATCAAAATCTCGTAGAGATCCACATGTTGCATTTGGTTGATACATCATTTAAATCTTTTTTAATAGAGCAGTTCCCTCATGTCCCTTTCTCCCCATAATAGTCTAGAGTTAACTGATTGTATCCGCATAACATCCTTTAACATGTACATCCCTTTATTTCCTTTAAACCAGTAGTTAGATTTAGAATCACACGGTCCAGTATAGTAGCCACCAGCCAGGTATTTAAATTAATTAAAATGAAATCAAATTAAAAATTCAGTTCCCTAGTTTCATTAGCCACATTTTAAATGCCCAATAGTCACAAGTGCCTGGTGGCTAACCTTGGAATGGCGTAAACATAAAATATTTCAATAATCACAGAAAATTCTGTTGAATAACACTAGAAGATTAGATTCAACCTTAATTTTTGTTTTTGTTTTTTGTTTTTTTTTGGGGGTCAGGGTGGTGGGGGCAAGAAGATTTCCTAGGTGGTGCAGTAGACAATCTATTGCATTAATTATCAGAGAGGCATGAAATGCCTGAGTTGTCTCTCTTGTGTTAAGATTGAGCAGTGTAATGCGTTCAGGTATTGTTAGCCCAATCCATCCATCGTGAAATTCCCTATGAGCTTTTCACTTAATGGGGAAATCTTTTCATGGATCTAGATTGCCTGTATCCATTATTGCATTAGGGATTGCAGAATGCTGATATTCTAATTCTCTCATTCCTTCAGTGTTTATTAGCTGGAAATCTTTTATGAAGAACAACTCTCCCCCACCAGCCATTTGACTACCATCAACTATTTGAAATGTAGTTTGTACAGGAAAGGCAAAAAAAAAATGCTTAATTCTTTCCCTCTATTTTCAGACTACAGTAATGAGTTGGTGGCCTAGCAACCTCCAAAGGTAACCATGAGGGTTTTTGCATTTTTTTAAAAAATCATCATGGACTTGAATATATTTAAACTGTTTCAACTTACTGCAATTTTGTTTTTTGTTTTTTAATACCCAAATTTTCCTACCTTTGGGTAGTGGCATCTCCTTTAAGTTGGCTCCTGTCCACCTTGATATGACTAGTAGCCTTTGATAATTCCCTTTTTTCTGGTAAAAGCATGTTCCTCTCTCATTTATACATTAATGGCCACCAAAAAGACCTGGTTCCTTTGAGTAGAAGATGGTATTTAGAGACCACAGCCTGGGTGTTCTTGCTGCTAGTTTGGTCAATGGCTCTAGGATTTACGATGGCCAGAGTTAGAAAATACACTTATTATCATTTATTATTTTTTAAATATGTATTTTTGAGAGAGGGAGAGCATGCGCGTGTGTGTGCGCGTGTGCACACACACACACGCGCGCGCACACACACACACACGTGAGGGAGGGGCAGAGAGAGAGGGAGAATCTGAAGGAGGCTCCTGTCAGCACAGAGCCCGATGCGGGGCTCAAACTCACGAACTGTGAGATCATGACCTGAGCTGAAGTCAGATGCTTAAATGACTGAGCACCCAGGCACCCCAGAAATACATTTTTTAAAACAAATATACAGAATTCACACTGATTATTTACATTTTAGGGTTTTTTTGTATTTGTTCTTATATGTGTGTCTTTTTGTCTTGCTGAAAATCTTAGAACCACATTAGGTTAACATAATTACTTTTTTTCCTTATCCTATATTCTACATATTGGTTTTAAGTTAATGATATCAATTTTATTATTAACCATATGATTCCTAATAGTGTTTAGGATTTCTTTGCAGTTCTTTTTTATCTTTAATATATATCCCACTTGGGCTATGTACAGTAAAACTTGCGTTTTAAAGGCATATGAAACAATTTGCTATATGGTTTGTTTGCCAACTTGATATCTAGTTGATACTTGTTTCATTTTGTTTCCAATTTTTAATACTCCTTTTTTAATTTGGATTTTTTTATATATGTAACAAATTAGCATAGTTCTCAAAACAAGTATCTGTAAAACAGAGATATCCAGACAAGTTTAGCTTTCATTCCTCTTTTCTCCACCCTGTTTCCCTTTGTTATAGGTATCATGTTTACTGGCTTTGGATTTATCCTTTGATAAAAACAAATGCATTATCTACTTGCTTTCCCCGTCTGGTAATATATGCCTTGTAGATCCTTCCATAGGAGTATGTTGTCCCTTTTGACAGCTTCATAACATTCCATTGGTGGATGAATATTCAACTAGTCTCTCTCTCGATAGGCTTTTGTGCTATGTCCTACTGTTGCACATTGTGCTGCACCGTGTGTCCTTGTGCATGTGTGACTTTGTATTTTTGCCAATGTGTCTTTGGGACAGTTTCCTAGAAGTGGCATTGTTGGGTCAAAGGGTAAATGCATATTTCTCAGTTGCTAGGTATTGCCAAAATCTCTACAGAAGTTATACCATTCTGTGTTCCAAATTTGCCTACCATGTATGTGAGTGCCTGTTTTTCCATAGCCGTATCAGAGTATATTGTTAAACGTTTGAGCTTTTGTTAATCTAAATATAACTTTCTGTATTTTAAATTTGTATTTCTCTTACTTGTGAGACATCTTTTCATGTTTTGTTTTAACTTAATTAAGTTTTTATTTTCATTTCAGTTAGCATACAGTGTTACATTAATTTCAGGTGTACACCTTAGTGATCGGTACTTCCATACAACACCTGGTGCTCATCACAGCAAGTGCCCTCCTTAATCCCCATCACCTATTTCACCCACCCCTCCACCCATGTCCCCTCTGGTAACCATCAGTTTGTTCTGTATAGTTAAGAGTGTTTCTTGTTCTCTCTCTCTCTCTCTCTCTCTTTCTTTCTCTTTCTTATCCCTATGCTCATTTGTTTTATTTCTGAAACATGGGAGTGAAATCATATGGTATTTATCTTTCTCTGACTTATTTTGCTTTGTATTATACTCTCCATCTCCATCCATGTTGTTGCAAATAGCAAGATTTCATTATTTTTTTATGGCTGAATATTCCATTGCATGTACATACCACATCTTCTTTATCAATTGTTGGACACTTGGGCTTCTTCCTTATCTTGGCTATTTAAAATAATGCTGATATTTTCATATGTTTAAGGTCATTTGCATTTCTTTTTGTGTGAACTGCTTGTTCATATCTTCTGCCCATATTCTATAGATTCCTCCCCCTGTCTGGTTTTTATTTATTTATTTATTATTTTTTCCCCTCAACTTTTAGGAAATTTTTATATATTGGATAATTTACCCCTTGTGATAAAACTTTCAAATACTGTTATTTATCTTTTGACTTTGCTTATTGGCATTTTCCCTATGTACAAGTGTATCTTTATCTACTCTGATTTCTCGGTCTTTCTTCTTATTCTTTCTGGACTTTGAGTGATAGTTTGGTCAATGTTTTAAAATTTCATTTTTATTTTGGAAAATTTCTTTGATACTTTGTGTTTTTTCCCTTAAGTTTAAGTAGGAACCTTTCTGAGGAATGATAAGTTATATTGATTGCTTATTGGAACAGCCAGTTTATCAGCCATAGTAAATCTGACAGAACCATATGTCTTTGTAATCATAGTAACACCAAGACAGGTAAGGGACAGAGCATTGTTACCCTCCTTTAAATGAGACGTGATGGGTAGGCATAACCCTTTTATTAGTACATATCAATTCATAATTCTATCTGGAGTTTTATTTTCTTACTGTGTCCCATTTTGTGAGTAATTTGATCTTGGGCATATACTCTGAATATTTTTCCTGAATTGTAAAATGAAGAGGTTAAGTAAGAGGCCTTCAGATCCTTTCTAGCTCTTAAATTTCAATATACTAATGAATTTCAAAGCTGTGCCTGTTATTAGCTATCCTATGTGGATTCTTTTTCCCCTAAGACTTTAAGTGTCTTTTCTCTGTTTCCCACCCTGCATTTCCTTTAACTCTCCTATTCTAGATTTCACCACTTTAAAACAGCCTTTATTCCAAAGAAAAGTTGTAATTAATAACTTAAAAAGAGTTAACCATTAATAGCTTATGTCTGTTGATGTCTTGGTCTAACTGCAGAAATGACCATTGTAGAGCTACACCGTTTCCATTTAACCACATTTAGCATTTTATGTTAGTGGCAAGGAGTAGCAGATGATCAAACAGTAATTAAATTGGTATTTAATTTTATGAACCAAGAATATCTAACTTTATATCATTATCACATGGCACAGGCAAAGAAGAAAGCAAAGTGACATAGTACCTAGAGTTGAATGAAGCTCAGTTTGGCTAGCAAGGAATCAGTGATCTAGCCATGAGAAACTCAAATTAGAAAAGTCCATAGAAAATCTGGGTCCTTGCTGTTTACCTGATCCCAAGAAATGAGAACTGATGGTGTTTGGCAGCTATTCAAATAGATGGTGAAGGTATTGGTAAAGAAACACACTAGTAAGATTATTTTCCACAGAGAAGGTTGATGGTTCCCCCACTCCACCATCATCCATTTTTTAAAAACAGAAATGTCTTGGGGCGCCTGGGTGGCGCAGTCGGTTAAGCGTCCGACTTCAGCCAGGTCACGATCTCGCGGTCCGTGAGTTCGAGCCCCGCGTCAGGCTCTGGGCTGATGGCTCGGAGCCGGGAGCCTGTTTCCGATTCTGTGTCTCCCTCTCTCTCTGCCCCTCCCCCGTTCATGCTCTGTCTCTCTCTGTCCCAAAAATAAATAAAAAACGTTGAAAAAAGAAAATTTTTAAAAACAGAAATGTCTTTGTTTTAGTCTTAAACCATTTTTACTTCTGAAATGGCAGTTTTCCCAGATGTGGACTATTTTCATTATTGTGTTACTGCCATCTGGTGTCCATGGTGTTGAGTTTGCATTTTTCCTGTATTCAGACTTTTTCGTGTGGCTTCATTTATTGCCAGTAAGACACTATTAAAGCAAAAGAAGATATGAGGGTATTTTTAGATCTGAAACTGTAAAATATATAAACATTGCACATTGGTTGCGACTTGGGAGTCGCACTGCCTAGGTTTGATCCTAGGACTATAATTTGTAGTTTACTGTAGTCAAGATAGCCTCAGTTTCCTCAAAGTAGTGGTATCTTTTATGAGCATGTGAAGAATGAATTTGACTGTATATACAACGCAGAACAATTGAGCATTCAATGGCTGTTACCTTCTGTTATAAATATTGTTAGTTATTAATAATATCCAGAAAATGTTAATGTATATTAGTAAATGTGTATTATTAATACATTAATGTTTAAGAATTATGTGACCTAAAAAAGTATAATTTTACTGATCATAATTTTGAATAACTGTAGTAGCACTGTCCTTAGGAATAGCTGTTTCATTCTTTTCCTTTTTTTAAATTTTTTTATGTTTAGTTTTGAGAAAGAGAGAGAGCCCATGAGCGAGCAGGGGAGGGGTAGAGAGAGAGGGAAACACAGAATCTGAACAGACTCCAGGCTCTGAGCAGTCAGCACAGACCCTAGTGCGAGGCTCAAACTCACAAACTGTGAGATCACGACCTGAGTTGAAGTCAGACACTTAACTGACTGAGCCACCCAGGCTCCCCAGGAATAGCTCTTTCTTACAGATTTAATAAATACCCATGTACGGTAGTCAAGAGCATGCTACTTACAGTGCACATTTGATGGGCTATTAGAATCCCATGAAACCTTGGAGATGATAGTTCATACCCCCTCATTTTACAGATGCAAAAACTGAAGTCCAAGGACACAAAGCTGCCTAGTTGCAGAGCAGGGCTATATCTTGGGTTTTCATCTACATGGTGCTATGTGAACTATGCACTGCCTCTCAGCTCCCCAGAGGGGAATAAAACATGGAATGTAGTTATACTGTAATTAACCATATGATGGTTTGAAAGAAAGTGGATTAGAACATGACATTCTTTTTCTTTAGGTTTTTATTTTATTTAATGTTGGTGTAATATAATGGGAAAACCAACTGGAGAAAAACCCTCTGTGCCATATTTGTGCACAAACAGTTTAATACTCCTGTTAGTAACTTTAGAAATAAATGCAAATAACATGCAGTAGTTGTATTTTCCAATCTTTCATTCCTCTCTGTGTCTCCAGGACACCCTGTTCTCGCCTCTGTCGGTACATTTGTCACATGGGGGGAACATTTTGGGTTTAATTTTTTCTTTCTCAAACTGGACTATTAATTCCTTGAAAAGGACCATTTCTTTCATCATTATGTACCTGTGGTTAGTACAACACTGAATTCTGTGTTAAATGAAGGAATCCCCTTCTCTTGTCTTTATAATAGATGAGGCGTTAGTACAAAGGGGCAGAACCTCCCACCACAGCCTTTGAGAATTCCTTAAAGACTAATTCAGGGTTGAGCCTTTGAAGGGTTAAGGAAAAAAAGTAGTTCCTCAGGAATGAGGAGTGGTTTGACATTGGTTAATAGTTTTGTAGAGGGGAAGAAACCTACAACAGGTACTTCTTATTGGCAGGCACTTCCAAATTTAAGGGTAATCTTTCCCCTGTCCTTCTCACCTTCCTTTCTTTATGGTGCATCTTTACCTTTCTATGGCAGTCTGTTCTGTCTCCTTCCGTTCTTCTCTGCTAGACTCTCCTCTGCAGTTCTCCAGCTATGACCAGGTTGCACAGAGGGATAGGGAAAAGGGAGGAGAGTTGTGATAAGTTCAGCCAGAAGCATCTAGCATTTGCCATCTGAAATGCTGCACTAAGCTCTGGAGCTGCAGAGGTGAATAAAATTAAGTTTCTGCCCTTAAGGGTTAAATAGTAAGGAAAAAGTGTGCAAAAACCTCATTCCCTGTGTAGTGTAACTCCTATGAAAGAGCTCTTAAGGACTCGCAGTGGGGGAAGCACAGAGGAGGGAGGACCCGTAGGGCTGCCTTTGAGGGAAGGGAAGGTGTTCTGGGAAGCCTCACAGGCCTGCCATTTCAAGGGTGGGTAGGATCTCTCGTGATGGACCAAGGAGTTCAAGCTCAGGGCATTTAACCTTTTTATAGTATTAGTCTCTTTTTTAAAGGGCAGCGATCTTTACCTCTTCTTTTTTTTCTTTAAGTCTTTTCATTTATTTTGAGAGAGAGAGAGTGTGCCCGCATAAAAGGAGGGCTAGAGAGGGAAGGAGAGAGAGAGAGAGGGAGAATCCCAAGCAGGCTCTGTACTGTCAGCTCAGAACCTGATGCAGGGCTCAAATTCACAAACCCCGAGATCATGACCTGAGCTGAAACCGAGAGTCAGATGCTTAACTGGCTGAGCCACCCAGGTACGCCAATATCACCTTTTTATAATATCTCTTTTTTTTAAAAAATAAAGGTATACTTTTCCTCTGATGTGTGTGGCCCCTGATTACTTCCTCTCATTTTGTGAGGGGCTTTGTTGTTAGTGTCCTTCTGGGACACAGAACTGGTTCACAGGAATGCAACAATAAGGTATGATTTCTATCATGTGGGAAGGCTGTCAGTAGCATTCAGATCATTGTAAGTCATTTTCTTGTAGTCTGAAATGTATTTGGTCCTAATATTTCTTGAAGGGATATTCCTGGACTGCTTCTACACCCATCCTAAGAAGTGGCTGCATTTTCTCATTGTTATTTGTTATTGTATGTTTTCATTCACATTCTTAGGTTTGTAAGTTGGAATGTTAGAACTTGAAAAATGAATTTTCTCCTGACTGATTGTTTTTGCTTTCCCAGTTGCCAAGACAAAGGGGATTTGGCGATGGAGGCTTTGTTGGAAGGAATGCAAAATCAGGGACATGAAGGGTAAGATTGCTTTTGACCTTAAGCTCCTCACTGAGTTTAAAAAGCGTATCCAAGTTATCCCTCTATTTTGTGCTTTGGCTACAGAAGCAAATGTGCTCAGCAAAAGCCCAGTTGATCCGTGTCATGTTTGTGGACGGCATCTCTCTTTGGGGTGTTGGCCTCATCTCAGTAGTGTGAAGCTGGCTACTTGTTTTCATCCCCCTCTAAATTTTCTCCTCCCCAGAAGCAAACGTAGAAGTTCAGCAGTTTTGTACACTAAGAACAAATGCTTAAAAAAGTGTTTGAGCCTTAGTGATGATAGCTGTCTGTGGCCATTCCTGGACACCTGTTTGAACCCAGTGCACCTATCTATGTTTACTTCTTTTTCTGCCTCTGTAATATCCGGCACCTCCTATAACTGTGAAGGATGTCAACAAGTTTACAATAATAAGGTCGGCTGCAGGAAGTTTCTAATAATAAGGCGGGAAGAAATCGTTGAAATAAACCTGGCTCAATGATGAGTTTCTTGAAACAGCTCTTAAAATTGTATTATCACCTTCCCACTAGCCTACTCACTTCCAAGGCTTTTTATTTTGGTTAGCTAAGAATGTGACAAGCTCGCCTGGATTCTTCCTGATAGCTCTCCTAAAACATTACAGAAGAGCTACTTGTTGGTCGTGGAAGCCCCGCTCACAAGCCAGACTTAAACATCATCTCGTGTTTGAACAAACGATTTAGGCTTTAGGGTTGGCTATGAGAGGAAGACAGAACATGCAGTGGAATAAGTAATCATCTTAATATGAACATTAAAAGGAAAAGCTCGGAAGTCCTTTTCTTTGCTTCTAATAATTTCTTTACTGACACTGTTCCACCTCAGGTGGGTTTATGTCTGCTACGTTTTTACATGCGAAGGATAAGTCATGGGCATATGATCTTATTTACAGGGGATTTTTGACATCCTGTGAAGCAGAACTACAAGAGCTCATGAAACAGATTGACATAATGGTGGCTCATAAAAAATCTGAATGGGAAGGGCAGACACATGCTCTTGAAACTTGCTTGGGCATCCGTGAACAAGAACTGAAGGCTCTTAGGGGTCAGTTGGATATGAAACACAATGAGGTAAAGCCGTTGATTCACTCCTCTTTTTGATATTTTGACCTTGGCTTTTGTATTAAATATGTTTCTAAAATATTTGTTGAAGAAAGCATTTGTGTGTTGTTTCTGAATTACTTCAGTGGTTTCTTTTAGAAGAAAAATTAATTGTGAAAACATGTAAGAATATTAATATTTATTTCAAGGATCATGTTACTTTGGTCACATAGAGCATATAACCTCTTAAAGAATGTGCAAAGGGTGTTACACGATCTTTGTATAACTGTCATCCTATTACATGTTTGTATTACCATTCACCGAGTTTAGCGAACGTTGTTTTTGGCCTCATTGTATGACTAGTGTAAAAAAGTTAAGCCCAGAATTCAATAATTTGCCTCTCTGGGTTCCATTTAAAATAAAATCCAGAAAAACTTAAAGGTTTTTTTTCTCTGCCCTTGTTGAAAATTAGGGGAAAAGAAAGGAAAGAGGAAAATAAAAATTCCTTGCAATCCCACCACCACTAGTTATTGGTGATTTGGGGGGAAAGTTTTATAATGTTTGTTGATTGACTTCCATAGTTTAGCTGGTACAGTAAAAAGAAGAACATTAAATATTAGAAAGGAAGCAGAAAGCACTTCTAAGCCCAAGAAATGCCTGTAATGTCTCGCATGAGTGTCAATCTGAGAAGGATTGCAAAAGTTGTAGGAAGGGCCTGGCCCCAACCCTGACTCTGATGAATTTTCCCACCAGCAGGATCACCCACGTATGAGTGCTGTTACTCAGTTTATTCAGGAACACTCCCGTGAGGGTATACACTGAGATTGTGATGCTTTTTTTTTTTTTTTAATGTTTGTTTATTTTGAGAGAGAGAGAGAGCATGCATGTGAGTGGGGAAGGAGCAGAGAGAGAGGGGGAGAGAGAATCCCAAGCAGACTCCATGCTGTCAGCACAGACCCCCAATGTGGGGCTGAACCCCATGAACTGCAAGATTGCAACCTGAGCTGAAATCCAGAGTTGGATACTCAACCACCTGAGCCACCCAGGTGCTCCAAGATTATGATTCTTTTGATGACAATTATCAAAAGTATTTTAGAAATGTTTCACATAACAAGGAAAGAATTAGGCTTGATATAAAGTGGTTTATGCTTGTCAAGGGAGTCTGTCAGTGCCGTTTGCACTTTGGGTCAGAGCGGTACAGAGTAATATTGGCCGTGTCAAATTCAGTTTTCTGTGAAAGCCATTTGCTAAGCTGGAATGTATTTTAAAATTTTGTAGAACTTTGAGAATGTATTTTAAAATTACACTTAATGCAAACACGAAGGTGGTGAAAAAGTATATGAGATGGTAATTGTATTTGATTTTTTTAAACACTGTAATTTAGGTAGGGTCAATGCTCCTTGTCTGGTAAGCTACTTTAGCTACCATGTCTTTATTTCTCCTAGGGCAAAACAAAAGTAGTTTTGTTTAGTAAGTTAAATTGATTGTGGTTTCCTAGCTAAGAAAATCACCGTATGTACACATAGGTATCTAAGTTGTTTATTTTGTGAGAAACCCATTAAGGAAATTCCTATGTGTGTGATTTTGAGAATATTTAGTCACTATGAGGCTGTTTAAACTTATTCCTGTAGCTTAGTTTTGATGTCAAGGGCATTATTGCCGTTACTTAGTACCTCAAAAAGAAATTAAAGGGATTGAATGGATAGGTTCCATGGTAAGGATTTGAAGATTACAATTCTGGCCTGGGGACATAAAAGAAATTTAGAATTGTAGCTGTCTGGTCAATTTACTGCTTCATTGACTGGGCTGCTGAAAGTTGATTAAGTTTCTAGAAGTAAAGCGCTTTTACCAAATGCTAGTAATGAGAATCTATCCCATAGAGTTCGTCTGTGAAATTGTGTTGGTATTAACGTGTTTATAATCTGCTTTGATATAAGAGTTAGAAAATAGGACTTTAAGTTTTTGTCATTCTTATTTGTTTGAAAGTTACAGGCTTAGAAGCAGCCCTATGGTATGAACAAGTGCTACCCAAATGACAGGTGCGTGGTGAGATACAAAACTTTCACCAGAATGGACATCAGCACGTTGCATCATTTACTTCTTAGAACGTTTTGCTACATAAAAAATGCGAGTTACACTAAACAGTGTGTTTGGTGACATAATTGCTTCACATTCTGCCTCAAGCTCCTTATCTTGTGCTGGATTGCTGTAGCGACCAGCTCCAGCCTGTGTGCGCATGCGTGGTACTTGGAGGAATACTAGTATAAACAATTCATTTTGTAAGTGAGTGCTTTATGTGTTTTCTGATTACACTGTTGGGATTGGGTTGTTCGTTTTTTAAAATTTATTTATTTTTATTATTTTTATTTTTATTTAAGACAGAGTGTGGGCAAGCTGGGGAGGGGGCAGAGGGAGACAGAATCTTAAGCAGACTCCACACTCAGTGTGGAACCTGATGTGGGGCTCAATCCCATGAACCTGGAATCATGACCTGAGCTGAAATCAAGAGTTGGACGCTCAACTGACTGAGCCACCCAGGTGTCCTGGGATTGGGTTGCTGTTTTGGTTTGGGTTTTGGTTTTTAATTTTATTTAAATCCAAGTTAGTTAATATATAGCATAATAATGGTTTCAGGAGTAGAATTTAGTGATTTATCCCTTACATATAACATCCAGTGTTCATCCCAACAAGTGCCTTCCTTAATGCCCAACACCCATTTAGTATATCCCCCCACCCACCAACCCTCCAGCAACCCTCAATTCTCTATAGTTAAGAGTCTCTTATGGTTTGCCTCCCTCCCTCTCTGTTTGTAACTATTTTTTCCCCTTCCCTTCCCCCATGGTCTTCTGTTAAGTTTCTCAAGTTCCACATATGAGTGAAAACATATGATATCTGTCTCTCTGACTGACTTATTTCACTCAGCATAATACCCTCCAGTTCCATCCATGTTGCTGCAAATGGCAGGATTTCATTCTTTCTCATTGCCAAGTAGTATTCCATTGTATATATAAACCACATCTTCTTTATTTATTCATTAGTCAATGGACATTTGGGTTCTTTCCATAATTTGGCTATTGTTGATAATACTGCTGTAAACATCAGGGTGCATGTGCCCCGTCAAATCACCATTTTTTTATCGTTTGGATAAATGCCTATTGCAATTGCTGGGTTGTAGGGTAGCTCTATGTTTAATTTTTTGAGGAACCTCCATAGTGTTTTCCAGAGTGGCAGCACCAGTTTGCATTCTCAACAGCAGTGCAAAAGTGTTCCCCTTTCTCTGCATCCTTGCCAACACCTGTTTCCTGAGTTGTTAATTTTAGCCATTCTGACAGGTGTAAGGTGGTGTCTCATCGTGGTTTTGATTTGTATTTCCCTGATGATGAGTGACGTTGAGCATCTTTTCATGTCTCTGTTAGCCATCTGGATGTCTTTGGAAAAGTATCTGTTCATGTCTTTTGCCCATTTCTTGACTGGATTATTTGATTTTTGGGTGTTGAGTTTGATAAGTTCTTTATAGATTTTAGAAAATAACCCTTTATCAGATTTGTCATTTGCAAATATCTTCTCCCATTCCATCTGTTGCCTTTTAGTTTTGTTGATTGTTTCCTTTGCTGTGCAGAAGCTTTTTATCTTGATCAGGTCCCGATAGTTCATTTTTGCTTTTATTTCCCTTGACTCTGGAGACATGTGTAGTAATAAGTTGCTACAGCTGAAATCAAAGAAGTTGTTGCCTGTATTCTTCTCTAGGACTTTGATGGTTTCCTGTCTCACATTTAGGTCTTTCATTCATTTTGAGTTTATTTTTGTGTATGGTATAAGAAGGTGGTCCAGGTTCATTTTTCTGCATGTCGCTGTCCAGTTTTCCCAACATCACTTGCTGAAGAGATTGTCTTTTTTCCATTGTATAATCTTTCCTTCTCTGTCAAAGATTAGTTGGCCATACATTTGTGGGTCCATTTCTGGGTTGTTTATTCTGTTCCATTGATCTATGTGTCTGTTTTTGTGCCAGTCCCATACTGTCTTGATGATTTCAGCTTTGTAATACAGCTTGAAGTCTGGAATTGTGATGCCTTTGGCTATTTGGGGTCTTTTGTGGTTCCATACAAATTTTAGATTGTTCTAGCTCTGTGAAGAATGCTGGTGATATTTTGATAGGGGTTGCATTGAATGTGTAGATTGCTTTGGGTCGTATAGACATTTTAACAATATTTGTTCTTTTGATCCATGAGCATGGAATGTTTTTCCATTCCATTGTTTCTTCTTCAATTTCTTTCATAAGCTTTCTATAATTTTCAGTGTACAGATCTTTTACTTCTTTGATTAGGTTTGTTCCTAGATATTTCATAGTTTTTGGTGCAATTGTAAATGGGATTGATTCCTTGATTTCTTTTTCTGCTGCTTCATTATTGGTGTATAAAAATGTAACTGATTTCTATATGTTGATTTTATATCCTGTGACTTTTCTTAATTCATGTATCAGTTCTAGCAGTTTTTTGGTGGAATCTTTCAGATTTTCCATGTAGAATATCATATTGTCTGTGAAGAGTGAAAGTTTAACTTCTTCCTTGCTGACTTGGATGCCTTTTATTTCTTTTTGTTGTCTAATTGCTGAGGCTAGGACTTCCAACACTATGTTGAACAACAGTGGTGAGAGTGGACATCCCTGTCACGTTCTTGACCTTAGGAGGAAAGCTCTTAGTTTTTCCCCACTGAGGACGATATTAGCTGTGGGTCTTTTGTATATGGCCTTTATGATCTTGAGGTATGATCCTTCTATCCCTACTTTCTTGAGGGTTTTTATGAAGAAATGATGCTAAATGCAAATACATGCAAAATGATGTATTTTGTCAGATGGTTTTTCTGCATCCGTTGAAAGGATCATGTGGTTCTTTTTCTTTTATTAATGTGATGTATTATGTTGATTGATTTGCAGATATTGAACCATCCCTGCATCCCAGGGATAAATCCTACTTGATTTTAATATGTTGTTGGATCCAGTTTGCTAGTATCTTGTTGAGAGTTTTTGCATCCATGTTCATCAGGGAAATTGGTCTGTAATTTTCCTTTTTAGTGGGGTCTTTGTCTGGTTTTGGAATCAAGGTAATGCTGGTCTCATAGAATGTGTTTGGAAATTTTTATTCCATTTCTGTTTTTTGGACCAGCTTCAGAAGAATAGGTATTAAAACTCTTCTTTACATGTTTGGTAGAATTCCCCTGGGAAGCCATCTGAATATATCTGTTAAGTTCATCTGATCCATTGTGTCATTCAAAGTCATTGCTTCCTTGTTGATTTTGCTTAGATGATCTGCCCATTGTTGTAAATGGGATGTTAAAGTCCCCTACTATTATGGTATTATTATCAAAGAGTTTCTTTATGTTTGTGATTAATTGATTTATGTATGTGGGTGCTTTCAAGTTGGAGGCATAAATATTTACAGTTGTTAGATCTTCTTGGTGGACAGATCCCTTAATTATGATATAATGCCCTTCTTCATCCTTTTTTTACATCTTTGTTTTAAAATCTAGTTTGTCTGATATATGTATGACTACTCTGGCTTTCTTTTGACATCCATCAGCATGATAGATGGCTACTTTCAACCTGCAGTGTCTTTAGGTCTAAAATGAGTCTCTTTTAGGCTGTCTTTTTTTTTTTTTTTAATGTTTATTTATTTTGAGAGAGCATGAGTAGGGGAGAGAGAAGAGATTGAGAGAATGAGAGAATCCCAGCGCAGAGCCTGACATGGTGCTCAATTCCACAGACCATGAGATCATGACCTAAACCAAAATCAGGAGTCAGACGCACAGCCAACTGAGCCACTGAGGCCTGTGGATTGGTTTTAATGGCCATTTCTGCTAGTGTTACCTCCTGACACCATGCAGTGCAGGTTGACTTAATGAAACAAACAAGTAAGGAATTTGGAGTCCTGGCTGTGCCTCTTTCCAGCTGATTGGCCTTGGACAAATATTCTAACTTCTCTGAGCCTGTTTAATCATGTGTAAAATTGGAACGTAATGCTTATGTCCCAGGGTTGTTGTGAAGAGTGAGTTACTATTTAAGAATTCTCTTTGAAAACTTCCAATTGTATCTAAAACGATCCGTTATTTCAGTTTTTTCTTCTGTCATCCATAGTGACAGTTTCAAACCTTGGCTCCCGTTTCTCTGCCTAATGCCATCCCTTCTCAGCATTTAACCTCTTTTTTTCCTCTAAGAAATTGAAATATTGTTGAGTGCCCATTATGAACAAGACCCCTGATACATAAATAAAAGTAAACAGTCTTTTCTTCACATTTAGTATTTATGCTTGCCACATGTAGTAAGTAAAAAGAAAAATGGTTCTGCAAGGTTGGTAAGAAAAAACAGTAATCACCTGGCTTACCCCTCTGAAGCTGGAATTCTGGCTGCTTGGAAGCACTCATTTCAATGCCTTTAAGTCTTTTGGTATTCTCCCCATGTTTCTAAGTAACATTTGATACTGATTTTTTTTTTTAATTTTCAGTTTTAGCTATTTATCTAATGACTTGTTACTATGAAAGATAAGGGTTTTACTCTTTTACATACAATTTTCATCCCCTCATCCTGCCAGGATTGTATATCTTAATTTTTGGTTAGATCAGTATTTCATATTTACATCATTAAGATGGTAGATATTATTCACATCTGAGACAGATAGTCTAATGGTAAGCATATTTCTTACATAATTTTTTGTTTTCCTGGGAATTAATAATTATCTCATTTTCATTTACTTTTTAAAAATGTACCTACCACTGATTCTTCCCAAACTCTCTGACCCAAGTGTAAGTCTTCTCTGTGTGTTCGGACATATCAGGTAATTTATTTATTTTTTTTCTTTTTTGTGAAGATGTCTTTAGTGGAACTTGTCATTCTCGAATAAGGATAAGCAACGCTGTAGGCTAGCTGGAGAGCTGTGATTTTGGGAACTCCCTTCACCAGTATTCTAGAGTTTCTTATGCTTTTCTCCTTTTTGTCTTTGTATTCTGTCATATTCTTTATTAGTTTATTTCTTCGTTTTTGGTAGAACATACTTTTGAGATCTTCTATGTCTAAAATAACCGTAGTCTCTTTTTATGTCAGATTGAGAGTTTTATCAGCTGTAGAATTCTGCTTTCAAAGTAAATTTTATACAGGATGTTTTTAGTTAAATACGAATCTTTTAGGCTTTAGCATCTGATAATGATAGACTGGTTAAATTTGACCAGCCCACCCACTGAGAATAACTAGGTAAGTTAGATTAAAAAAAAAAAAAAAGTCTGCTTGAAGTAGAGTGCTAAACAAGCTGGTGAAGAATTTACCAGGCCAGGATCTGGGCTAAACGAGAGGTTGAGGCAGGAGCCCAGGGTTGGGGAAGTTATTAGCTGAACCTAAAGAAGGTAGCTCAGAGGATAGAGACTGAATGGGGTTTTTGATAACTTCAAGGAGCTAAGAGAATAAAAGATTTGGTGTCCAAAGCAGCTGTGAACCCCTCCTTACTGTGGGTTGGGACCTCAAAAGGCAGCACTCTAGGAAGAAGGATGGGCTGGATATAAAACAGGCCCTCTTGAAATTGTCACTCAGCCACAGACATTTGGATCTTGAAACAGTTTAAGGTGACCCTAGAGTGCTGCTGTCCCTAGGCATCTCCAAAGTTCTAAGCCTTCCAGGAACCTGGAAGAAGCAAACTTAATTTTTTTCCAGAGGGAAAAAAACCCCACTGTTCTGGGGCTTGAATTATTTCTTCAAATAATTTTTGCAAATACAGTGCCTGATACCCACTCAGAAAGTGACCCCTGACACACAAGAAGATAAGCAACAAAAATGCGAAAAAGCAGAAGCGACAGAAGTTAGACACAGATACATGGCAAATCTAGATATTGGGCAAATACCATGCTCCAACTTTGCAATAGCTGTGTTCACTATGGTCAGGGAGGTAAAAGATAAGATTGAGCACTTCAAGAAAAAATTGAAAACTATATAAAAAATGAAATGAGGGGGAATTATAATATTGAAAAGTAAAATAACTCAAATTAAGGCCTTAAAGATTAAGAGATAATTAAGAGAGCTTGGATATAGGACAGAAGAAAATGTTTAGAATAAAGCACGGGCAAATGATGGAAAATATAGAGGGAAGATAAGAGAAAGAGGATGCAGTGAGAAAGTTTAATATGAGTGTTTTTGGAATCCCTGGAGGAGAAGAAAAGAGTATGAATGAGCAGAAGCAATATTTGAAGATAAATTAACCAAATGTGAGGAAGGCCATGTATTTTTGAAGTCAGAGAATCTCAAGCAAGATAATAAAAAGGTTAGTAAAAAGAAATATTTACCTATGTTGAAAGCTAAAGACAAAGAGGAAGTCTGAAAGCAATCAGAGAAAAAAAAGATTATTTAACAAGAAAAAAAGATTATCTATAAACAGCTCTGAACAGCTGACTTGTCAGCTAAAACAGTGGAAGCCGGAAGCCAATAGAGTGATCCTTACAAAGAAATGACTGTTCTCCCTTGCCAAACCAAAATCTATATCCAGAGTAAAGATGACATAAAGATATTTCAAATCAGTAAAAATTGAGAGAATTTGTCATTGACAGACCAGCGCCAAGGAAATACTAAATGTTCTTCAGGCAGATGGAAAATGATCTCAGTTGGAGTTGAGCAGATAAGGAAGAAATGTAAGACAACAGTAAATATGTGGGTAAATCTAAATGAACAGTGACTGTATGTAACAACAGTAGCCTTTTCAGTTTTACATATATGTGTAATTATGATGGCATTTAAGTCTGGTTGGGGTATAAATGGAATTAAAATATTTTTGTAGTCCTTGGGTTGCCTGGGCATTGGTAAAATGACTAACACTGGATTTGTTAAGTTGCAGACCTATGTTTTAATCTCGAGAGAACTATTAAAAGTATATATTGATATATTAATAGAGTATATATTTTCCAAGCTACTAGAGAGAGAATAATGAAATGATCAGAAGTTACCATTTCCAAAGAAGGCAGGAAAGGAGAGAAAAAGGATCTTAGTGCTTATTAAGTACACATTGTACTTAATAAATGACAGATTTAAGGTTTCCTCTGCTATCTGAAGGTTCACCTTACACCACTTCTGCTTTTCAAAAGACTTAAGTTAGTACCTGTCTTTGCTAACTGAAAAAGCTGAAGAGGATTTTTACTTTTATGAAGTGATCATTGCTTCTTTGCTTCATGCCATCTTGGCTTGTAAACACAGGTTTCATGGGAAGGCTTTCAGATAGTGGGGGGATCCTTGCAGGTCCATTAAATGTAATTGCATAAAATGGCCTAATTAAAAGATACAAATTGTCCAACTGGATACAAATAATTAAACTCAATCATTTGGTGTTTATAAAGATGCACCAAAATTGAATTGTTCTTAAAAGAATTTTGTTTCTGTTTTTTCTAATTAAGATAAAACATTATGTTGATTTCAGGTGTACAATGTAACGATTCAGTAGTTATGTATATTCTGAAGTGATCAGATCAATAAGTCTAGCTAACATGTGTCACCATACATGCTTACAAAATTTTTGTGTTTGTGATGAGAACTTTTTTCCCCCAAAGCTTTAGATGCCTCTATTTTCTCCTTTATTGATACTGCCTATTAGGATATGAATCTCTGAGGTATTTGGTGATCAGTATTTTTATCTTATTTTATTTTAAATTAATACATACAATATTATATTAGTTGTAGGTATACAACATAACAATCTACATGTTACAAAATGCTCACCATGATAAGTGTAGTTACCATCTGTCACCATACAAAGTTATTATAGTATTATTGACTTTATTCTCTATGCTGTACTTTTCATCCTTCTGGTTTATTTTATAATTGTAAATTTGTAGCTCTTAATTCCCTTTGCCTATTTTGCCCATCCCCCTGCCTTCCTCACCTGGCAACTACCAGTTCTCTGTATTTATGAATTTGTTTCTGTTTGTTTTGTTTAGTTTTTTAGATTCCACATATAAATGGGTGATGAGAACTTTTAAGATGTAATTGTCTTGTTTGCTTTTTTTTTTTGAATGTTTATTTATTTTTGAGAGAGGGAGAGAGAGAAAAAGCACAAGTGGGGTAGGGGCAGAGAAAGGGAGAGAGAATCCCAAGCAGGCTCTGTGCTTTCAGCGTGGAGCCCGATGTGGGGCTCAGACCCACGAACCGCGAGAACATGATCTGAGCTGA
Organism: Panthera onca; assembly: GCF_046562875.1. Lineage (NCBI taxonomy): Eukaryota > Metazoa > Chordata > Mammalia > Carnivora > Felidae > Panthera > Panthera onca. Next base: position 128,441,394 of record NC_138347.1, on the reverse strand, counting down.
AGTTGGATGCTTAACCAACTAAGCCACCCAGGCGCCCCTGTTTACTTTGTTTTTTAACTTACTACATTGTGATTATTACCTCCTGTTCCCCATTCTCCCTCTCCCTCCTCACTTATTAATAGATGAAATTCTAACTGGTTATGGAGAGATGTAGAGAGAGACTGATGGGTATTGATGGAAGTGAGGGCTGATAACTAGCTGTGGCTGGTATCAAGCCATTGAAAAATGGTTGGGATAATGCCCTTACTCTGGTTGCTGGAACTGATTTCTTTGAAGTGGGGTAAATGGTAAAGCAGGTTCAAGCCTCCTACTGTCTTTCCATCTAACATGACTATTCTGCACTTTGATTTCTATAACTTTTTCTTGAAGTCTTACTGATTTTTGTTCAATATTCTTAGTTTCCAAGGTTTTTACAACCTTGTATCTCTTAATTTTTTCATGAGTTTTTTTAAATAAAAAATGTTGGGGAGAATAAGTCAAACAGCAAGTTTTCATGTAAATCTAGAAATTTTAGAAATGTTCTGTTTTCCATTTTTTGTCAGTGTTATGGATTTTTAGGTAATTAGATGTTTGATTTCCTGAGAAGTGGGGTATTACCATATACAGTTGAGAACTTGTTTTTACGGGTAAGTGCAAAGGTTATTTCCTATTTCAAGGTTTCAAGGATATTGTTTCAATGCCAATAATGAAAAATACTACACCTTTTGGCTTCTAGGTTATTATGTTGCGTCAACAAGTAGAAGAACATGAAAAAGTTAAACAAGAGATGGCCATGGACTATAAGCAGGAGTTAAAGAAACTACATGAAGAAGTAAGATTTTAATTATGTGTTGCATAATTCTCTCTTTAACCCTTAGAATTTTGTTAACGGGCCTGTTTGGACTTCATAAAACGAGAAGTGTATATATTCTCTGGGAGGTATAGGGTTAGAAATTTATTTCTTTGTTTTTAAATTCAGGCAGAGTCTTGTCTAATTATATGTTTGATGCTATCTAAACAGGGATTCTAGAATGTGTTTCTCAGCTGACTACCTGAAAGAAATAAAGCCGTTTTTGTATAATACTATAAAATATTGATACCAAGAACTTACGTAAAAAAATTTAATGTTTGAGTTAAATCAGCTAGATTTTAAATAATGGAGAATCCAGAGTTTTCAAAAACATTTTGGGATAAATAAGAAAAGTAAAAATTGTAGCAACTCAATGTTGCTAATTAACTGAATGTTGAGTTAAATCAGCTAGATTTTAAATAATGAAGAATCCAAAGTTTTCAAAAGCATTTTGGGATAAATAACAAAAGTAAAAATTGTAGCAACTCAATGTTATTCTCCAGATTAGGAAAAAACAACAACCTGCTCTTATTTTTATTTAATTCCAAAGCATTCCTCTCCTGCTTACTGAATATCAGTGTTCCACAGGAGAATGACTCAAGAACCACAGGTCTAGAGAAAAGAAAAAAGAATTTTTATTTACTGCTTTTATCATGGGTGTGGTTTATGGGGTCCTTAAGTGCAAGGCTATTGTAATAAAAATTAAAGTTTTGTTTAAAAAATATTTTTCCCTTGATTTTTTTCTTTGATGCAATATCTTTCTGTTCTAGTGTTTATTTTTTATATGCAAGTTTGAATCGTTTGTATTTAATTTGCAAATCTAACACGCTCAGTCTATTTTCAATAGTCCTGTTTAGCACTGCTCTTGCTTTCATAATACCAATTTGCTCCACCATGACTGTTTACAAATTCTTAAATTTTAAGTCTAGAAATAACTGTGTCTACAGTTAGGCAGACTGAAAAGAAGCTATGAAAGACTACAGAAAAAGCATATAAGGGACTTCAGAGGAAACACCAAAAATCACAGGGAAGATCGATCTGAAATTGAGAGGTTAACTGGAAAAATAGAGGTATGTTCATGGTAATAATTTCTTCATAGTGGTTGGCAGACTTCCTGTAGGAAGGTGCTCTTTCTAGAAATGGTACTAGTTCTGAACCTGGTTTTCTGCCGTCTCCAGGACTGGCGTGGAGCTATTTCAGAGGTACATCCTGTCATCACCTGGTCTCCTGTGGTTAATGGGGTTATTACCTATCAGTAGTTTCCAGTGGGGCACTACCACCCTTTGAGGGCATTTGGAAATGTACGGACACATTACTTTAGTTGTCCAAATGACTGGGAGTGAAACTAGTGTTTAGGGACAGGGACTAGGGATTCTAAACATGCCCAGGGCCACACTACACAGGAAGGGTTACTGTCCCCAAAATGCCAATATTGAGAAACATTGACCACCAGTCACTACCAGTCCTCCATGGGCAGTGTCCTTGTCTTATTTACCACCTAATAGAATAGGGGTTAGTAAATGTTGAAACTACTTGGCTTTTTGTACAGAGTACTGTGCATATCAGATTGCTTATCCTCAGTTCCCATTTAGATGTAGTAAGCCATTTACTCCCTTCTTTGCTAACTTTCTTTTTATTAAGGCAGAGTAACTCTGGTTATTGTGTATGTTGATTCCCAGAGGACCTAAGGGAGGTGGTGAGTTAACACTGCCAAGAGTGAAGGAAGAAACAGCATGAGGCTGTCACTCTTTTCCCTGGTATCTGCCTCTCCCCTCCTCTGTCTATGCCATTGGTCCTCCAGTGTACCAAGAATCACCAGAGTCCTCTTTAGGCTGTCAGAGATTCTGCTCCAGTAGTATGATGTGGGGCCTAGGAATCTGCATTTTATCTAGCTCCCCTGGGTGTTTGTAATTTGAGAAGTATTGTTCAACATCTCTCTATGATTAGATACAATTTTCTCAGAGCATCTGTCACCCACAAATACCATTATTACTATTTAGAATTGTAATTTCTATAGTTAGTGTTCTTTTACATCATACTATTTTTATACATTCGAAGAGCCTAGACTCAGAGGACTATGCAGATACTGCTTCCTTTCCAGGCACCTTCAGCGATACCTGAGGTTTTCTCCCCAGACTCCTCATCTTCCTCTTGTTCCTCATTACCACTTCTTGGCCATTCTCTTTTCTACCTTAAGACCCCATCTTTGATCTTCATGTCTTCAGCCTGTATCCCCTACCAATATACATACAACCAAAGTCGTCATCTTCTGATCCTTGGGTTATTTCCCTTAGAGGTTTCAGCTTCCAGGACACTGTCACTGTCTCCAACAATACACTTACCATAATTCTTAAAGATTTCAGTATCTACAAGGATGATACTTATATGACTCTGGTCTTTGAATTCCTTGTTGTTCTTTCCTCCATGGGCATATTGATCTCCTCCTTATCTCATCCACCCATTCCCGCTACTGTTCCTTAGGTGTCGTCATGACCAAACTTGCAACCCTCCTGGAATCACATTTTTAAGCATTTCATTCTTTGACTACCATCCTTCTCTTTTTAGCTCACTTCCTCTAGTCCCTTGACTCTCAATAGTCACTTGATCCCATCCCCAAGTGATTGAATTCTGCCACCTTTTCACTGCTGCATACCTATCACATGCCTTCATGTGTCAGTCATTACCCAGCTTCAATTCCATGGTAACATTCCTTATATTCCCCTTCAGCTCCTGTGTCCCTCTCTTACTTCATCATATTTGCTTGGCAAAACCATAACTGTAGTTAAATCCAGCTTTCTGCCCAGTCTCTACTTGCCATGTGTGGTAGACCGTGGCTGGAGAAAAACATAATTATGCTGACTGGCCTCATTTTAAATTCATGGTCACTTCCTCAAATAAGTCCTAATGCTACCCAGAAACATACTATATTTCCCTTCACTCTGCTACTTTCCATAATGACTATTTCATACTTTCTCTTTTCTCAAATTTCGACACTTTTTTCCACATTCTTATATTTGGGTGATGATCTTGCTTTCCATTTCATTGAGAAAATAGAAGCAATAAGAAGAGATTTTCACAGACTTCTGACACTGTATCTTCCCACCTATTTGCATCTGTGCCCATATACTTTGCCTTCTTGCTGGTGGAACTGCCCATACTCTCCCCGATCCTTACCCAAGACATGGCTCCACCGATTCTTCTCTCTTCTGCATCCTCCCTTCTTTCATACTGGATATTTCCACCACCATCCAGATTTCTCCCCTCTTAAATCCTCTTTTGACCTCTCTTTCTCTGGATGCTGCCCCATTTTTTTCTTCATTTTTAAAAAATGTTTATTTGTTTTTGAGAGAGAGGGCAAGCAGGGTAGGGGCAGAGACAGAGGGAGACACAGAATCTGAAGCACAGAGCCCAACGTGGGGCTCGAACTTTTGGAATCATGCATGACCTGAGCTGAAGTCGGATGCTTAACTGGCTGAGCCACCCAGGCACCCATTTTCCTTTGTTTTATAACTAAACTACTTTAGGCATCTGTACTGGTCTCCAATTCCTCATTGTCCATTTTTCTTGCACCCACTCAATAAGGCTTTTGCCCCCTCAACTCTGCAGAAGCTATTTACTTGGAGGTCACCAATGACTTGTACCTGAAAATAGTTCCTTGATTTGACTTAGAGAACAGCCATACTTTCCTGGGCTTTCTCCTACCTTGTTAACCAGTCCTCTCAATCTCTTTTGATCCCCAGCCTTTTACCTTTGGAATACCCTAGGGTAGTGTCATTGGACCTCTTCTTTTTTCTATCCGTGCTCCCTCCCTTGGTGATATCATCCAGTCTTGTAGTTTTTAGCACTGTATATATGTTGATAATTCCCACTTTTATGTATCCAGCCTTGACCTGTCCTTTTTGCTACAGAATAATTTTTCCAACTGCCTGTTTCAGCTGTTTCACATCTCCACCTTGATGTCTAAAGCTGTGTCACACTTCATACTGGTTTTCTCTTCCCCATCTACCAACACCATTCCTGTTTTAGTTAATGGCAACTCCATTCCTCAACTTTTCAAGCCTAAAACCTTGGAGTCACCCTCGGCTTCTCTTTTCTCCACACAGCAGCCAGAATGATTCTGTTGTAATTATGTCAAACTCCCAACTCTGAGCACTGTGTGCTCCATTTTCTCTAAAATAGGTATTATCATGTAATGTATTATACAGTGAATGTGTTGTCTATTGCCAATTGAATGGGGCTAGGATTTTGTTTGTTTTTGTTAACTGTTGTATCCCCAATCCCTAAAAGAGCCCCTGGCATATATAGGAGAATGAATGAATGAATGAATGAATGATTATCAGAAAGCTGGTTAACTGTGATTACCCCCAAGTTAGCATGAGACTTCTGGAGTTGAGGGTCCTAGAGAACAGTGATAGAAATCCCTTTGATTTTCATAACTCATAATTTCATATTTTATATGATCATAAATCATATTTTCATAATCATATTTTCATAAATATTGGGCTCATCTTCTTTGTTGCTCATGCAACTTGTAGTGACCCATCATTAATTTTGACTGTTCCACTTTGGGTTACAAATACCTGTTAAAATTTAGTACAGATCTCCCATTATTATTCAAGTTCTTGCAGTTGTTCTGTTGAGATGGTAAAAATCTGGATATCAAAGGGTATTCTGCTTTAGGAATCTATTTGGTTCCTGAATTTCAGATACTGAGAAGAATTGGGCTACGGAGGGACTTACCTGAAAATTTATTTGATCTGTTCAGTTTCTGTGTTTGGATATCAAGAATTGGTAGCAGGATCTCCTCATAATCATATTTTGAAATTTTAGTTCTCTTCAGATCAGTTTTCTGAAGAACATCACAAAAAATGATAACAACCTTTAGGTGGCAGCAAATCTGTGAAAACCATCGTGGACCCAGTATTCAGCATCTGTGCTTCATACTCTTCACCATTAGGGTGTTAAATTTAGAGAGACAGATCTCCAGAGGCTCAGTATGTCAGGAATTTAGTGTTGCTCTCCAGTTCTATCAGCTAAGTGAGTAATGGAGCTCCTGCTGGGGAGTAAGGTGTGTGTATACCCAGGGACGAGGGGAAAAATTAAAGTAAGAATGAATCTGGGAAGCATGACAGTAAGGAGAAGCACTTAGAAGTTAAGTACCTTAATTGCCTCTTCAGGAATTTCGTCAGAAATCACTGGACTGGGAGAAGCAACGCCTGATTTATCAGCAACAGGTATCTTCTCTGGAAGCACAGAGGAAGGCTTTGGCAGAACAATCAGAGATAATTCAGGTAGGTTTAAGCCATTTTAAAAAAAGAGGCGGAGAAGTCTTGATGACATTGGCACTAGCTGAACGCAGTACAAGGGTGCTCTCTCATATCTGCTCACGTCTTTGTGCCACATGCTCCTTTGCCTGCTCCCTCCCTCCCTTGTGTTCTCTTGCCCTCTCACTCTGTGGCTGTCTGGTTCTCCTGATCACTACATGCTCACGTTCACGTCATTCTCCTAATCTTGGTCTTCCCTTTTTCTCCCCCTCTGTCCTTCCCCTTCTCCCTCTCTCTACCTCTGTTGTTTCTCTGTTTTCTTTTCCATTTCTTTAGTGTTTGGCTGTTTCTGGCTCTTGCCTTGGCTCCACTTCTGTGTCTCGCTCTGTTTCTGATAGCTGGGGTACCTTGGCTGAGATGCCTCCTCCAGGGAGCCTCAGATCGGCTGCTGTTTGCATACAGATACTAAGAGATTCATACTGCACTGATGTGCATACTAACTAAAAGTATCTTTGTGGTGACAGATACTTTTTAGAACTGTAGTAAAAACCTTTTTTTAAATGAACTGGTGGCTTAATTGCTACCTAATTTGGGGATATTGCTTCTTAGAATACACTCATTTTGTATGCTTTTCCAATTAAAAACCAAGAACATAAAAGGAAATGAACATAGAGGGGAGTAAATATTTGTGACCATTCATTGTGTGCCAGACGCAGTCTCAGTGCTTCTTCTAGAAGCAGTTATCTGGAATATATTGTTCTGTGTTATCTCTTTCATTTGATAATCTGTCAAGGTTGGTAGTTACCTCCGTCTTACAGAATAAGGGAATTACTGGAGAAATTACAAGAGCTGAAGGAAAACCTTAAAAAAATATATTAAAAAAAAAGTCTGCATTATTTTCTGCTTTAAGTCTCAGTAATGTTTTGGCTTTTAATCATTCCCCTGAAATAACAGCTGGCTGATAAAGTACCATGAATGCTGTGCTGTGAGTAACTCTGGTCAGGTGGCACGAGGGGCCTCCAGCATCCTCAAGGAGGAAAATTATTTACTAGGCTGCAGCAAGCTATGCAGTCAGAGTGGGCCAATAAAATCCTGGATGTCTAGACCAGAGTTTTTTTTTTACCTGAATGCTAAAGCACTGTGCAAACATAAATAGTTATAAGATATTGTTAAATTCTTTTTTTTTTTAATGTTTATTTATTTTTGAGGGAGACAGAGCTCCTCCAGGGGAGGAGCAGAGAGATAGGGAGACACAGAATCAGAAGAGGCTCCAGGCTCCGAGCTGGCAGCACAGAGCCTGACACAGGGCTCGAACCCACAAACTGCGAGCTCATGACCTGAGCTGAAGTTGGACATTTAACCGACTGAGCCACCCAGGTGCCCCTATTATATTCTAATTGTAACCTTCAGGTTGGAAAAAAAAAAAAGGAATCACATCCTACTTTTTAGTTCTCAATTACTCATCTGTGGAGTGTGCTTACTATTGATTGCAAATCCTTTTTTCAAATTACTATTGTGATTACTCTGCATAATTAAACCTCATTGTTGGTAAAAGTGAGATTTTTATTTACCATAATTCAGCTAGGCTAGAAGAAGCAGCCTTTAAAAAGCCAGCACTTGTTTTCCCTACTAAGGGTGTTTGAATTATTCTTCTGATACTCTGCCTGCTTAACTCAAAAAATGTTACTGATAATATATTTCTCTTTCTTCCTTAGCAAACTAAACAAAATTAAATCTTCATGTGATTCAGTATGTGGCAGTGCTGTGTGAGCGTCATTAAAAAAAAAGAAAAAAACTTTTAAATGAATTTCTGTATAGTTGTTACCCAACATTAGATGGTTACCATCATTTTGCCAGTCTTTTTTTTTTTTAATTGTGGTAGAAAACACTTTAAAATTTACCATGTTAATGATTTTAAAGGGTATGGTATAGTAATGTTAACTATATGCATAGAGTTGTGTAACAGGTCTCTAAAACTTTTCTCACTTGCAAAACTAGGCTCTGTACCCATTGAACAACAGCTCATTTTGCTAGTCTTATTTCATCCTTCTCCACTTTTTTATCTTTGGCTGGAATATTGCAAAGCAAATTACAGAAATTGTCATATTTCCCCACAGATAAGGACTTTAAAAAATTATAATATACTAGTACTACATTAACAGAATAAATGATCTATTAACATAATTTAATGCTTACTCTATTCGGACTTCCCCAGTTGTCTGAAGTTACGTCTTTTTACAGTTGGATGTTTAAATTGGAATCCAGTCAAGGTTGACACATTACATTTTGGCGATATGTGAATCACCATTGAATAATAAAGGCAGAAAATCTGGGTGATTGGATAAATGGATATCACATCTACACTTCCCCAAGTTTTTAAAAACTCTTGATGTAGACTTTTTTCTTATCCATTTTTTAACATTTAAAAGTGGAGTTCATAGTAACTTCTCAATCTTTGAGTCATTTATTTGTTCAAGTTCTTTCTTCTGGTCAGCTATTAAAGTTACATAATACATGTTCATTTTAGAAAAATGAGAAAATGTGGATGACATGAGAAGTAAATAAAATAACCCATAATTCTGTCCTTTAGAGAGTTAGTTACCATGATTTACATGTTGGTATAAATTTCTTCCAACTTTTACTATGCTTATCTGCAGTTATATACTGCAGTCATGTACCTATAGTAGGAAAACATTGTTATGTGTGTGTGGGAATATGTATCCTTGGTTTTTAGATTCCACATATAAGTGAAATCATACAGTTTTTGTCTTTCTGTCTGACTTATTTCACTTAGCATAATGGCCTCTAGGTCCATTCATGTTGTCACAGTGGCCAGATTTCATTTTTTTTATGACAGAGTAATATTCCATTATAATAGAATATGAATATATATGCACACACCCCACATCTTCTTTACCTGTTTATTTATTAATGGACACTTAGGTTGTTTCCATGTCTTGGCTGTTACAAGCAGTGCTGCAGTGAACATAAGGGTACATACATCTCTTTGAGTTGATATTTTTGTTTTCTTCAGCTAAAGACCCAGGAGTGGAATTACTGGATCATATGGCAATTCTATTTTTAATTTTTTGAGGAGCCCTCAGACTTTTTTCTGTAGTGGCTGTACCAATTTATATTCCCACCAGCATTGTATAATGTCTCCCTTTTCTCCACTCAGTAATACTTGTCTTTTTGATACTAGCCACTCTGACAGGTGTAATGTGATACTTCATTATGATTTTGATTTGCATTTCTCTGATGATGAGTGATGTGTAGCATCTTTTCATGTGCCTGTTGGCCATCTGTATGTCTTTGGAAAAATGACTATTCGTTTTTATTTTACTTTATTTTATTTTATTTTATTTTATTTTATTTTATTTTATTTTCCTCTGCCCATTTTAAAATCAGGTTTGGTTTTTTGATATTAAGTTGTGTAAGTTATTTATATATTTTGGATTTTAACTCCTTATCATATGTATGACTTGCAAGTATCTTCTCCCATTCAGCAGATTGCCTGTTTGTTTTGTTTATGGTTTCTTTTATTGTGGAAAATGTTTCTAGCTTGATGTAATTCCATTTGTATATTTTAGCTTTAGTTGCCCTTGCCACAGGAGACTGGTCCAAAAAAATATTGCTAAGACTGATGTCAGAGCTTACTGCCTGTGTTTTCTTCGAGGAGTTTTGTGGTTTCACTTTTTATGTACAAGTCTTTAATCTATTTTGAATTTTTGTATGCAGTGTAAGATAGTGGTCCAGTTTCATTCTTGTGCACGTAGCTGTCTAGTTTTCCCATCATTTATTGAAGAGACTGTTTTTCCCCTTTGTATGTTCTTGTCTCCTTTGTCATAGATTAATTGACCATATAAGCATGGGTTTGCTTCTGGTTTCTATTCTGTTCCATTGATATATGTGTCTGTTTTCATACTGGTATCTTACTGCATTAGTTACTATAGCTTCGTAGTATAGTTTGAAATTAGGGGGCATGATACCTCCTGCTTTGTTCTTCTTTCCTTTTTTTTTTTTTCTTTAAAAAAAATTTTTTTTTTTTAACGTTTATTTATTTTTGAGACAGAGAGAGACAGAGCATGAACAGGGGAGGGGCAGAGAGAGGGAGACACAGAATCTGAAACGGGCTCCAGGCTCTGAGCTGTCAGCACAGAGCCCGACGCGGGGCTTGAACTCACAGACCGTGAGATCATGACCTGAGCCGAAGTCGGACGCTTAACCGACTGAGCCACCCAGGCGCCCCTGTTCTTCTTTCTTAAGATTGCTTTGGCTACTTGGCATTTTTTGTAGTTCCATAGAAATATTACGATTCTTTGTTATAGTTCTGTGAAAAATGCCATTGATATTTTGATGGGGATTGCATTGAATTTATAGATTGCTTTGTGTAGTATAGACATTTTAATTCTTTTAATTTATGAGCATGGAATATATCTTTCTATTTATGTTGTTTTCAGTTTCTTTCATCAATGTCTTATGGTTTTCAGTGTACAGATCTTTCACCTTATTGATCAAATTTATTCCTAGGTGTTTTATTCTTTTTGATGCAATTGTAATTGCAATTATTTTTGCAGTGGCATTTTTCTGATAGTTCATTATTAGTGTGCACAAATACACTACTATGTTAGTATGTTAATTTTGTATCCTACAGCTTTACTGAATTCATTTATTAGTTCTAGCAGTTTTTTCTGTAGTCTTTAGGGCTTTCTTTATGTAGTGTCATGCTATCTGCAAATTGTGACAGTTTTACTTTTTCCTTTCCAATTTTGATGGCCTTTTATTTCTTTTTCTTGCCTAGTCACTGTGGCTAGGACTTCTAACACTATGTTGAATAAAAGTGGTGAGAGTGGGCATCCTTGTCTTACTCCTGATCTTAGAGGAAAAGCTTTCAGCTTTTTACTGTTGAGTAAGTAGGTTAGCTGTGGATTTGTCATTTATGCCCTTTATTATGTTGAGATATGTTTCCTGTATATCCACTTTATTAGGAGTTTTTATCATAATGGATATTGAATTATCAAATGCTTTTTCTGCAACTATTGAGATGATCCTGTGATTTTTATCTTTCATTTTGTGGTGTCTCACATTGATTGGTTTGTGGATATTGAACCATCCTTATGTTCCTGGAATAAATCCCATTTGATCATGATATATGATCCTTTTAATGTATTGTTGAATTCAGTTTGCTAATATTCTATTGAGGATTTTTGCATCTGTGTTCATCAGGGATGTTGACTTGTAAATTTCTCTTTTTTTGTGGTGTCTTTGGTTTTGATATTAGGGTAATTAATGCTGGCCTCATAAAATGAATTTGGAAGCATTCCTTACTCTTCAGTATTTTGGAATAATTTGAAAAGGGTAGATACTAACTCTTGTTTAAATGTTTTGTAGAATTCACCTATAAAGCCGTCTAGTTTTGGACTTTTGTATTTTGGGAGTTTTAAAATTACTGGTTCAATTTCATTACTTGTAGTTGGTCTATCCACATTTTCTATTTATGTGTGACTTAATCTTGGAAGGTTGTGTGTTTCTAGGAATTTATCCATTCTAGGTTTTCCAGTTTGTTGGCATGTAATTGTTTGTGGTATCCTTTTATGATCCTTTGTATTTTCTGTGGTGTCATTTGTAACTCTTTTATTTATTTTGTCCTTCTCTCTCTTTTGTTTTCATATTCTTATGAATATGGCTGGAGGTTTATCAGTTTTATTTATCTTTTCAAAGAACCAGTTTTTAGTTTCATTGCTCCTTTCTGTTTTATTTAAGTTTCTATTTCATTTATTTCCTCTGACCTTTATTATTTCTTCCTTCTACTAACTTTAGGCTTTGTTCTTCTTTTCCTAGTTCCTTTATGTGTAAAGTTAGATTGTTCATTTGAGATTTTTGTTTCTTGACTTAGGCCTCTATCTTTAAGAACTTCCCTCTTAAAGCTACTTTTGATACATTGTTTCCATTTTCATTTGTTTCAAGGTATTTTTTTCTTTCAATTTTGTTGTTGTTGTTGTTGACCTATTAGTTGTTTATAGCGTGTTGTTTAGTCTCCAGGTGTTTGTGTTTTTTCCAATTTTCTTCTTGCAGTCAATTTCTATTTTCATATTATTGGGGTTAGAAAAGATGCTTCATATGATTTCAATCTTATTGAATTTATTGTGGTTTGTTTTGTGGTTTAGCATGTGGTCTGTCCTGGAGAATGTTCCATGTACACTCGAGAGGAGTGTATTTTGCAGTTTTTGGATGACATGTTTCGTTTATGTCTGTTAAATCCATCTGGTCTAATGTGTCCTTTAAAGCCAGTGTTTACTTACTGGTTTTCTGTCTGGCTAGTCTATTCATTCAGGTAAGGTGTTAAAGTCATCTACTATTTATTATATTACTGTCAGTTCTCTCTTTATGTCATTTAATCTTTTCCTTATTATGTAGGTGCACTAAGCATTTTATAATACAATATTTTATTTAACTTTCACGCTTAAGATTTTCCTTTTTAAATATGACAAATCAACAAATGTATAGTAATAATGATTGCAAAGGTGTCCAGTCTACTATTAAATGTACCATAATTTACGTAACCAATCCCTAATTATAGAACATGTAGTTTTTTTACTTTTTCACTCTTGTAAATAGTGCTTGGTTGAATGTCTTTATATAAACATCTAGGAGAATATGTCCATTTATATTCTTCAGAAATGGCCCTAGAAGTGAAATTGCTGCATCCGTGTAGTTGTCTTAAAGATTTTAATATATATTGGCAAAGCACTCTCAAAAGTTTTGTTGATACAGACTTTCACCAGCAGTGTTTGAGATTGTCCATTTCCTCACGCTTTACCAATGTTGGGCACTATTATTTCTTTTAATTTCCCCTACTTCTAGACTTGTCTTTGCCAATCTTATAGGTGAAAAAATACAATATCTGATTATTTGTTTTTAATTTGCATTTCTTTAATTATGAATTAGGTTGAGCATTTTTTCATGTACTTGTAGGCATTTCCAGTTTTTGTAAATGTTTTATGTCCTCTGCCCATTTTTCTTTTAGTATATTTATATTTTACTATTTTGAAATAGCTCTTCATACATTACCTATATTATTAGCCCTTAGCCGTTTTGTTGCAATTGTGGATATTTTCCTATTTGACCTTAATTTTTGCCTAATAGTTTTTTTTGGAAATACAATTGTTTCATAAACAATTATTTAGAATTGCTTAGTTCTATTAATTTTTTCTTTAGGGTTTCTGTCTTTGATGTCATACTATAAAGCCTTATCTAAGCCAAGATTTCTTCTGCTTTATAATTTCTTTTTTATATATTTGATCTGAAAATTATTTTGTGACATGGTATTTGATACGCTAATCTTTTTTTTTTCTAAATGGTTATCCACATAATTTATTGACTGTTAGATTTTGAGAACTTGACAGAATGAATCTAAAATTGATGTGGAAAAATAAATGAATGGTACTAGGCAACATTTTTTAAAAAGAGGGTGATGTTCTATCAAATATTAAAAAATACAGTTGCTAAACAACATGACATTAGATACAGTGATAGAATGATGGTTACATTTGCATAGGAAAGGATCCATTTAGTCACTGAAACATAAGGTTATTTCTGTGTGGAAGGCAAGCAATCACCGGCTGCTTTCTCTCTTGCCCATATACAAGTGTTGAAAGGAGATATTAAGGGAAATCTTAGAGAACATTAATAACATTAAAAAAATTAAAATATTAAACCAGCACAGAGTATAAAATATTTAGCCCATAAATGGTATGGGAGAAAAATAGAGGCTGCATTAAATATATATGTTTTCCTTTTGAAATATTTAGATGAGCTGTATGATATTGTACGAGTCAGTTCTAAATCCACTTTTCAATTATGTATGTGTGAGTATAAATGTAATATTTTTTAAAGCATCATATTTCTCTCACAACTTACAAAGAAAAGATGATCCTAACTCAAATGTTAATCCGTTGTCTAGGGAGAATTATCCGAGTTAATTAAATTGGCTCAGACCTACTGTTTTAAAGTTTGTGGTGACATAGACACGACAGTGATAAGAAGGTGTTACTGGGAGCGGTTCTCTTAATGGGCTCGTCAAGCTGCTACTTGGTGGAAATGCTGCAAGGCTGTGGCTGCGCTGACACATTTGGAGTTGACACTGATGGGGAGGTTGGTGAAGATGGATCCCGCCGTGGCCATAGCTTCATACTGGGATCCTTTGGAAAATAAAAGGCCCTTGTTTCACATGACACTGTTCTCAGGAATCTTGGCGGTCTGGGAGAGCCACACCCTTGAAGCACCAGGATTATAGACCTCAACCCAGCGAAGGATTTGACTGCAACCCTGGTTCCTAGCCCCTTCCTTACTCTTACACTTCAGCTGCACACCATCGGCTTTTATTTCCATCTCCCTGACAGAAATGGTCTTTTTAATTGTTTCTTTACCTTGAACACCTCTGCTGTGAGCTCTGTTGTTGAAATAATCCCACTCATTCCAATAGAATAGTTAGGATGCCACATGTTAGATTAATAAGAGGAAGTTCTGGATTCTAGTTCAAAAACTTAATGGCAGTGGTTAGTGCAAAAAAAAAAAAAAAACAGTTCAGAAATATATCGCCTTCAGATACCTCTAACACTAGATATTTGAGAGAAATAGTCATTACTTTAGAAGTGATTTATATGATTGCTTCTGACTGTTGGTATTGGAAGAGGTATTTTTGAGATATTCTAGTGTAGTTCTGTTCAGTGGAAATGTAATGAGAATTACATCTGTAACTTCAGATTTTCTTGGCAGTCACATTTAAAAAGTGAACAGAAAGAGGTGAAATTCATATATTTAAGTCGGCATACCAAAAAATATCATTGAAGCATTTACATTTTTTTTGTTGACTGAGTCTTTGAAATCCAGGATGTAGTTTACGGTTTGTGTACGTCTCCTTTCAGACTACAGTCCAGGTGCTCAGTGGCCACACATGACTGGTGACTGCCATATTGGACTGCACAGGCCAAGTGTGTTAACTCTAGTTAATGAAAATTGAGACTTCGTACTGGAATGATTAGGTACTTCTTACTGTGCTTAAACACTGTACTTGTGTGTGACTGAAATAGTGAATCAACAAAAGAAGGTGGGTCCTTGATTCCTTACAACTAAGAAATTGGTGAGTTTTTAAGTATCAGATCTAGACTCACTGGTTAAAATATAACTTAGTTAAATTGTGACTCCAGCCTTGAGTTTAAGAACTCAGATTTGAACTAAATAGTATTAAATAGCTATTGCAGTGTTAAAAAGACAGTGTTAGTGTTTTGCAATTATGAATTCTTTCATCCTGAGAGGCCATTTGGGCAGAGGTTTTCTAGCTGTGTTCTGCCAAGGCCAGGGGCTGCCGTGCAGTTTAAGATGGGCTTGGGGAGGTTCGGCCATCTCAGCAAGTTGGGCCCCCTCACTTTCCTCCTCACCCTCATGGCCCAGTCTCTTCAATTATTTATTCTGCACAAGATTCTGTAGAAGAGTTTCCCTTGAGGAAAAAAAAAAAGTTTATATTGTATTTTAAAAGTTTGGAAACTGTTGCATGCTTGGCAGTTGTTTTTACAGATCTAAAAATTCTTTGATATCCTTCTTTCACACTATTTTATGAATCTGGCAGAAAAAGGTTTTGGTTCTTTATGCTGGAATCTTGATCTATAATTTACACAAATACTATTTGTCTGTCTCTTTGCCTTTCTCCTTCCAGCCTTTCTCTGGCTTATGAGCATTATTGAGCATGTACTTGTGTGACCACAGTATAGGATTTTGGCCCTGTACAGTATACAATAAAATCTTTCATCTGTAGCATATTGATTTCTCAGAGACATTTCAGCTTAAATTAAAAAACATTTTTTTAATGTTTATTTTTGAGAGAGAGAGAGAGAGAGAGAGAGCGAGCATGAGCGGGGGAGGGGCAGAGAGAGAGGGAGAGACAGAATCTGAAGCAGGCTCCAAGCTCCGAGCTGAGCTGTCAGCACAGAGCCCGACGCGGGGCTTGAACCCACGAACTGTGAGATCATGACCTGAGCTGAAGTCGGACACTTAACCACTGAGCTACCCAGGTGTCCCATCAGCTTAAATTTTTAAAATAAAATTGGATACCTTTACCTTTTAAAAATACTTACAATTAGGGAAGTTTGACTTACACAGATGAATTATGTCCATCTTCGGTATGTAGAGGAAGTACCTATCTGGATGCAGGGTTAACACTTGTGAAAACTAGAAAGTTGGGAATTAAAAACTAGTATAGCTGGGATACATAGCCTAGGAATTACCTAAGTCTGCAGGAACTTTATACTGCAGGTCTGTGAGACAGTCACTAAAGTGGCGTTATTTGTATGTACCTCAGTAGATAAATCACTAGAAGAAACTAATTTGAGTGCAGTATGTTTAGTGAAGTCTTTTAGCTCAGGGAATGTCTAAAAATTGGTGACAGAACCAGTCCTTTCTCTCCTCCAAGCACAGCACCTTTTTCCTCGAGGAACAAAATTCCCCAGTTCCCTCTACCCCAAATTTAAACATTTTGTGGTCAGTTTGAATCATCTGAATATGCATGTTTGTAATGTATCTGAAAATACAGAATAATTAACTACATGCAGCATGTTCTAGGGTGGGGAGAGAGGAGAATTTGATCTGGAAATTTAAGATGTTTAGTGATTAAAAAAATGTTTATGAGCTTCCATAAGAAATAAAATAATGCATTATAGTTTCTATTTCCTATGTTGTAAAGAGGAGAGAAATCCTGTTTTCGTATATGATGACTCGTAGATGCAGTTAAACTTCTGTGCAATGGGTAGAGTAATGCAGCTGTCTTTGCAGTAAATGGGTAGCATCTCTTCTCCTGAGGAATCCCTTTACTTTCTCAATTTTTTATTACCCCTTCTTCTCAAGATATTTATTATATAATTATTAAGACTTTATTTTTTTAATGATTTAAAAAAAATTTTTTTTTAATGTTTATTCATTTTTTGAGAAAGAGATGGAGACAGAGCGCGAGGGCAGGAGGGGCAGAGATAGAGAGAGACACAGAATCTGAAGCAGCTCCAGGCTCTGAGCTGTCAGCACAGAGCCTGATGTGGGGCTCAAACCCACGGGCTGAGAGATCGTGACCTGAGCCAAAGTCGGATGTTTAACCGACTGAGCGCCTCCCCTCTGCCCCAGGCGCCCCAAGACTTTATTTTTTTAAAAGCAGTTTTAGATTTACAACAACATTAAGAGGGAGGTACAGAGATTTCCTGTATCGCCGCCTCCATTACCAACATCACTCAAAAGCATGCTACATTTGTTACTAAGGATGAACTTACATTCACACATCCTGGTCACCCAAAGTCCATAGTTTACTTCAGGGTTTATTCTTGATGTGTATGGCCTATGGGTTTGTACAAATGTGTAATGACATATACCGTCATTGTAATAGCATACAGAGTATTTTCACTGCCATAAAAATCCCTCTGTGCTCTGCCTATTCATCTCTCCCCTCCCTCCACATCTCCATAATCACTGATTTTATTGTCTATATAGTTCTGCTTTTTCAAGAATGTCATATAGTTGGAATCATATAGTATGTAGCCTTTTGAGACTGGCTTCTTTTACTTAGTAATGTGCATTTAAAGTTCCTTCATGTCTTTTCATGTCTTGGTAGCTCATGTTTTTAGTGCTGAATAATATTCTATTCTTTGGATATACCAAAGTTTATTTATCCACTCATCTACTGAAGGACATTTTGGTTGCTTCCAAGTTTGGGCATTTATAAATAAAACTGCTGTGAACATACATGTGCAGTTTGTTGTGAAAACAATGTTTTCAGCTTCTTTGGGTAGATGCCAAGAAATACAATTGTTGGATTGTGTGGTAAGAGTATATTAAATTTTGTAAGAAAACACTAAGTTGCCTTCCAAAAAGTCTGTAACATTTTGCATTCATACCAGCAGTGTATGAGAGGTCCTGGTGCTCTACATCCTCACCAGATTTTGGTATCATCAGTGTTCCAGATTTTGGTCATTCCAGTAGATGTATAATTATTGTATTAATATGCATTTCCCTGATGACATCTAATGTAGATCACCATTTCATATGTTTATTTGCCTCTGTATATCTTTTTTGGTGAGATGCCTTTTCAGGTCTTTGGCCCATTTTTTAACAGGGTTGTTTGTTTCCTTATTCATAAGTTTTAAGAATTCTTACTCTAATTTCTCCCGGTCTATGGCTTGTCTTCTCATTCTCTTGATATTGTCTTTCACTGAGTGGAAGTATTCAGTTTTAATCAAGTTCACCTTATCAGTTCTTTCTTTCAGGGCTCATATCTTTAGTGTTGTATTTAAAAAAACATTCCTATACCCAAAGTTATCTAGGTTTTCTTCTATGCTATCTCCTAGGAGTTTTATAGTTTTGCATTTTACATTCACATCTTTGATCCATTTTGAGTTGATTTTTGTGACAGGTAGAAGGTCTTGTCTAAATTTATTTTTTTGCTTGTGGATGTCCAGTTGTCCCAGCACCATTTATTGAAGAAACTGTCTTTGTTCCATTGTATTGCCTTTGTTCCTTTGTCAAAGTTCAGTGGACTGTATTTATGGGGGTCCATTTCTGGACTCTGTATTCTGTTCCATTAAACTTTTTGTCTGTTTTTTCACTAGTACTATACTCTCTTGATAACCATAACTTTATAGTAAATCTCGAAGTCAGGTAGCATCAGTCCTCCAACTCTTTTCTTTTTCTTCAATATTGTTTTGGCTTGTCTGAGTCTTTTGCGTCTCCATATAAACTTTGGAATCAGTTTGTCAATATTCATAAATAATTTGCTTGGATTTTGATTGTGATTGTGTTGAATCCATAGATCACATTGGGAAGAACTGACATCTTGACAATATTGAGCCCTCCTATCCATGAATATGGAATATCTCCCCGTTTATTTAGTTCTTCTTTGATTTAATTCATCAGAGTTTTGTAGTTTCCCTTATACAAATCTTGTGCTTATTTTGTTATATTCATACTTTAATTTTTTCAAATGTTAATGTAAATAATGTTGTGTTTTTAATTTAAATTTCACATGTTCATTGTTGGTACGTAGAAAAGTGACTGACTTTTGTGTATTAACCTTCTATCCTGTAACCTTGCTATAATTGCTTATTAATTCCAGGAAGGTTTTTTTTTTCTTTTTTCTTTAAGTTTTTATTTTAATTCCAGTTGGTTAACGTACAGTGTTATATTAGTTTCAAGTGTACAACACAGTGATTCAACAATTCTGTGTATCACCTTGTGCTCCTCGTGACAAGTGCACTCCTTAATTCCCATCACATATTTAAGCCATCCCCCATCTTTCTCCCCTCTGTTAACCATCAGTTTTTATCTATAATTAACAGTCTGTTTCTTGCTTTGTCTCTCTTTTTTCCCTTTGCTCATTTGTTTTGTTTCTTAAATTCCACATATGAGTGAAATTATATGATATTTGTCTTTCTCCGACTGACTTATTTCTCTTAGCATTATACTCTCTAGCTGCATCCACATCATTGTAAATGGCAAGATTTCATTCTTTTTTATGGCTGAGTACTATTCCATGGTGTGTGTGTGTGTGTGTGTGTGTGTGTGTGTACACACCACATGTTCTTTATCCATTTATCAATCAGTGGATACTTGGGTTGCTTCCGTATCTTGGCTATTGTAAATAATGCTGCTAGAAACGTAGGGGTGCATGTATCCCTTTGAATTGGTATTTTTGTATTCTTTGGGTGAATATCCAGTAGTGTGATAACTGGATTGTAGGCCAGTTGTATTTTTAACTTTTTGAGGAATCTCCCAGGGGGTTTTTTGTTGTTGTCTATTCTTTCATATTTTCTACATAGATGACCATGTTATCCTTGAGCAAAGACAGCTTTATATCTTCCGTCCCAATCTGTATACCTTTTATTAACTTTTCTTGCCTTATTGCAAGGATATCCAGTTGGTGTTGAAAAGGAGTAGTAAGAGGGGATATCCTTGCCTTGTATCTGATGTTAGTGAGAAGGCTTTGAGTTTCTCACTATTAAGTATGATGTTAGCTGTACAGTTTTTGTAGATAGTCTTTATCAAATTGAGAAGGTTCCCCTCTATTCCCAGTTTTTATCATGAGAGATTTTTGTTTTTTTGGGTCACGAATGGGTTATTATAATTGAACTATTATTTTATGTTTTTATGCAAGTACAACTGGGTTTTATTTTAGTCTTCCTTATTCATCAATTATTCTTTTATTGTTTCACTTTTATCTATTGGTAATCTGTGTTTCTAGGCTCAGCTTGCCAATCGGAAACAGAAATTAGAGTCTGTGGAGCTGTCCAGCCAGTCGGAAATTCAGCATTTGAGCAGTAAGCTGGAACGGGCCAATGACACTATCTGTGCCAATGAGTTGGAAATAGAGCGCCTCACCATGAGGATCAATGACTTAGTGGGAACCAATATGAATGTTATACAAGAGCAGCGGCAAAAGGAAGAAAAATTAAGGGAATCTGAAAAACTGTTAGAGGTGTGTTTTAAAATTACTTCCATTGCGGGGGGAGCACCTGGGTGGCTCAGTCTGTTAAGCATCTGAATCTTGGTATCAGCCCTGGTCAGGATCTCACAGTTTTGTGAGTTCGAACTCTGCTTTGGGCTCTATGCTGACAGTGTGGAGCCTATTTGGGATTATTTCTCTCCCTCTCTGTGTCCTTCCCTTGCTCAATGCTTTCTCACTATCTCTCAAAAGAAATAAATAAAATGTGTGTATGCATGTTTTTAAGAGAAAATAATTAACCTCGAACTAGGTTCCAGAATCCATGGTTTCTTTCTTACTCTGCTGCCAGCGGATCAGACATTGATAGCTTTATTAATATGGTACCTGTTATAGTCTGACTCCCTGGCTTCCTTTCCTCATGAAATAGAAAAATTGTAATAACACCTGATTTTTTTCCTGAGCATTTTTCAGATTCTCCAGGAAGAAAAGAGGGAACTGAAGGCAGTTCTTCAGTCTCAAGAAAATTTCATCCATGAGGAAAGAATGCAGAAGGAGAAGCTACAAGCAAAATTAAAGCCAACTGACAGTCAACACACAGTACAGGCCGTGAGGTATATTTAATCCTAAATATTAATTGTAGCCATTTGGTTGTTTGGCATTCAGCACCAGTTTTAATACTGCATATTCATAATTTTGTGTTTGATCACATTATGGTTTTTCCTATTCAGTTTTAATTTCTGAGTTAAGTTTTTATGGTGTTATAAAATTTTGTGTGGTTAGTTTTTTTCTGCCTCCAGTTTGGGTCCTTAACCAAAAGACTGTAATGTTTAGAAAGTTAGAAAGTGCTTGGTCAATCTGTAGCCTTGGTGAAACTCCAAATGTGAAAGGAATTAGAGTCCACGTCCCCTGGGAAGCCTCCGTTCTTGGTAAAATAGGTCATGATTTGTAGCTGCTTATCAACACCATTAATAAGCCAGCTATTGAGATAGCCCTTCTTAAAAAAAATCCTAAAACTCATTTCTATATATGAATTATTGCCATGAGGTTTGTAACAGAAAGTAATACAGGAACTATGCTCCTGATTTAAGTCTGGTACACATTTCTACTCTTTACAGAACTTTCCTGTAACTTTTTAGTTTCTTTGGCTCAACGTATCAAGTGGAAACCAAATTTTTGGTTTTTTTGTCTTTTTCCCTTGAAAAGCAGGCCAAATCCCAGTTGAGAAAGGAGTAAACTGCTGCCGACTTCTTTGAGAAGCATCATCTCTTGCTTCTTTACTCTCCCAAATGTTCTTTTTGTAAAGCAGGAATCAAGCTGAAGAGTTCTAAAGAGTTTCATTCCCAAAAACAGTTGAGAAATATGAACTGATTGTGCATTGTTTATTTGCAAAGATCAGAAACCTTGAACAGTCCTCTTGTGTCCTTCGTTAGGTCACCACACGAGCCACAGGCAGAAAGGAGGTACACCTCGCAAGGGCAGGAGGACTTGGGCAACGTGCTGTCTCAGCTGGATCTCACCCACAATAGTGAAGAACTTCTGCAGGCAGAAGTGACTCGTTTGGAAGGCAGGTAGATAATTACATACCCTTTCAAGAATGTTCACGTTGTTAAAAATGATTTTTGATCATCATATTGAGAAACTAATATAACAGTCTTATTGAAAAAATAAGGTTTTTTTCTCTAGTTTTCACAAATAAGCTAACTTCTTATTTCAGTGAGAAAACAGAAGTAAGAAAAGGAGGGATTCTTGATTTTTCTCCCACCAAATCTACCAGTCTGCCTGCATCTGTGCCCTTAGTCTGTTAGAGTGGATGAGTGGATGGATGACATGTCTGTCCCCTACCACTTCACTTGTGTCCTGTTCTTCTCTCTTTTACATCGTCAAACTCTTCCTCTCTGCTCAATCATTCCCATGGGTATAAAGTAGGCTTAGTATTTCCTGTGTTGGGAGAAAATGGAAACCCTTCTTGAATCCTGTATCCCTGTCAAGTTGTTTCCATATTTCTCTGTTCTCCTTCAGAGTCAGATCTGTCAGAAGAGTTGTCTGTACCGACGCACTGATCTTGATCTTGCGTTTCTCCCCGTAGAATGCCTTCAGTTAGGCTCTACTGTCGAGTGGCCATCTCGCTGGAGCTGCTCTCAGCGAGGCACCCTGGGCACGTGGCGCTCCTTCCTCCTATTCAGAAGAGCCCTTGGGTTGTTTCCTGGGTGCTGGTTGAATCCTGATCTGTGCTGTAGCATGCCCATGCTTGCTTTGTTGTCATGCTTGTGAACTGTTTTTGTTTGTCATACCTCTAAACTTTGTGACTGGGAAGAGTTTCATATTTTGTGTGAAACATGAATCATGATCATTTGTACATGAGCACTTTCTGTATGTAAAAGATTTTAAACTGTACAAACTATTAGCCTTTAGGCAAAAAAACAACAAAAATATTGCCATTTTACCCTTTTAAGTAATACATTTTTTTGTGTTTACTTTTATTTCTTTGGTTTTTGGAAACCACCAAGTATTTTCTTATTAAATATCATGTGTGCACATATGTATGTGTGCACACACATACACATAGTTTATGCTTTATTTATTTTGCACCTTGGAATACTTAACATATTCTTGGTTATCATTATTGCGGTGTATGTGTATACTTTAGATTGAATAAAATAAACGTTATTATTCTTTTTGACATTGGAACTAAAATTTACCTTCCTATCATAGATTTTCCATCGATGCACTTTTTAGTATTTTAGGTATGTTTTACCGTGCTCCCACAGGCTCTAAAGTCTTACCTCATGTTTCTGACTTGCAGTGTGACCTTGGACCTGTAGCCTCTTTAAGCCCCCGTTTTCCCATCTCTAGCTAAGACAAGAGTATCTGTGATTCTTCTCTCTTTGCCTCAGTGTTTGACACACTGTACTTACATACGAGTACCAAATAAACAAGCATTCTACCACATTTAGAAGTAGGTAAACTTGAAATAAATGGACACAAACACCAGTGTTCAGTAATAAACAATGCCTTTAAAAATATTTTCTCTATCAAAGGCAAATTGAAAAAGGGACCCTTTTTTAGACAGTTTATTTATGTCATTCAGTTTGAACAAAATATTCCCTGAGAAAGGAGCAGAAGGATGTTTTTAGCAGAAATGAGTGGTGAGATAACAGAGGTGTGGTGCCCTGAGGTTCTCATATCTGGTGAGGGATTGATTCTTAAGTAAGGGTGACAGGTTGGAAACTGTTTAAAGAAGAGTATTTTTTAGGTAATCAATATGTGGGTTTCAGGATTTTTGTGTTACGTCTGTGATCATATTTTTGTCATGCACACAGCTTGGAATCTGTGAGTGCAACATGTAAACAGCTGAGCCAAGAACTAATGGAAAAATATGAAGAACTGAAGAAGATGGAAGTATATAACAACGAGTACAGGGCAGAGATTAAGAAGGTAAAAATCTGCCTGCGTTCGCAAAGTTGTGTTTATAGACTGAGCTGGGAGTTGGGAGGTCATCAGAGTTATTTTTAATGAGAGAAAAATGCAGTACAAAGAGCCACTTGATATTCAGGAGTAGCTATGCACCTGGAATGTGCTTTGGTAACGTCTTCGTCATCCTCAGGGATGCCGTAGAAATGTTTTTGAGATAATTGAAGCCTGTCCTTTTTGAATGCTATACTTTATTTTAAACGTGTTTTGATGAAAAGCTTTCTAAAAGTTATACACTTTTTTGCTTGCTAAAAGATACTATATGAACTAACATTTAATATTTTCTTACTGACTGGAGCTGGTTATGGCTGATTTTCCCATGCTGTGTGGTGTGGTTTTAATACCCTCACTGGCTGTTGAGGTATCAGAGCTGACTGTTTCTACACTGATGGGCCTTAGCTGTTACGTTTGTTGACTCGTATTTTTTATTACTTATTTGAGATTACTTCTAGTTTCTTCCTCTTCCATTTCTATTGTCTTCTGTGGACAAGGAAGCCTTATAAACAAAGTTTTTAGTTTTGCAACTAAAGAGAATCACAGGTGTTGTCCTCTAAATAATGTGTGCATGGACTTTGACACTGGCTTTCAGCATTTGACTAACACATCTCTCCCTGATTTGCGATTAATAAATTATCATGGGTAGAGCCATTAGACCTTCGGTGTAGACATACAACTTGGTAAATTGCTAATTTTTTGCAGACTTAAGGTAAAAATTCATGTCTTGAGGTAAGGTAAAAATTACCTTATTATTTTAACTATTAACATATCTGTCTATCTAATGTGCTTTGTCTTCATTTTTTATGCTTTCCTTTCTGTTTCTTTGTAGTTGAAAGAACAGATTCTACAGGCTGAACAGAGTTACAGTTCTGCATTAGAAGGAATGAAGATGGAAATCTCTCAGCTGACTCGGGAGTTACACCAGCGAGACATCACTATTGCCTCCACTAAAAGCTCCTCCTCTGATATGGAAAAGCGACTCAAAGCAGAGATACAAAAGGCAGAAGAAAAAGCAGTAGAACATAAGGTGAAGCTTGAACAAAAACTCTCTTCATTTGAAGTGTTTCTGAAGACTGAATTGAGTACAGAGATAATTTCCATAGTATTTTTTTTTAATGTTTTAATGTTTATTTATTATTGACAAAGAGACAGAGCATGAGTGGGGGAGGGGCAGAGAGAGAGGGAGACACAGAATCTGAAACAGGCTCCAGGCTCTGAGCTATCAGCACAGAGCCCGTCGTGGGGCTCAAACTCACAGACAGCGAGATCATGACCTGAGCCAAAGTCGGACGCTCAACCAACTGAGCCACCCAGGCACCCCCTGCATAGTATTTTTTTTAAAAAATGTTTATTTACCTTGAGAGAAAGAGTGTGAGCGGGGGAGGGGCAGAGAGAGAGAGAGAAAAGTGAGAATCCCAAGCACGAGTATGGGAGCATTGAACCTTGAGCCCGACTCGGGGCTTGTTCCCACGACCTGTGAGATCATGACCTGAGCCTATATTAAGAGTTGGACACTTGGGGTACCTGGGAGGCTCCGTTGGTTGAGCATCCAACTCTTGATTTCGGCTCAGGTCATGATCTTATGGTTCATGAGTTCAAGTTCTGCATCAGGCTCTGTGCTGACAGTGTGGAGCCTGCTTGGGATTCTTTGTCTCCCTGTCTCTCTCTCTCTCTCTCTCTCTCTCTCTCTCTCTCTGTCTCTGCCCCTCCCCTGCCCTCTCTCTCTCTCTAACTAAATAAATAAACTTAAAAAAATTGTTTAAAAAGTAGTCAGACACTTAACTGACTGAGCCACCTAGGTGCCTCTCCATAGTATTTAATTCAGCAAATTTGTATTAGACTCCTGCTTTGGGCTGAGGGTCTGCTGGTTAACAAGCATTCTGTGAGGATCAGTGGGGAGGTGAGAGTGACTAGAGTAGAGAGGCTGTGTCCCTTGTATCTGGTGAGAGTGCGATGTGTCTGCGCTGACAGACTAGAGTACACAAGGGATGGGACTGGGAAGCAGGAACTCCTGAAGGGCCCTGCCAGCTTGTGAAAGGTTTTAGTGTTCTCTTGAGGCCACTAGACAATGGCTGTAAGCAGGCGTCAAGGGTCTCTATGGTTGTCATATGGAGAGTGAGCGAGGAGGTAAAGAGACCACTATGGATACAGGAGTGACATGGTGGCCTGAGCAGTGGGCAGGGAAGGTAGAAGGAAATGGAGGAATTCTGAGGTACGTGGCTGGTAAAATCAACTGGGCTTTGTAGTTGCTTGGACCCAGAGGGCAAGTTAGAGTTAAGGGAGGATGTCACTCAGGATTGCAACACGGGCAATTGAGTAAAAGTGATGCTTCTTAGTGAAATAAAAGATGGGAGCAGATTGGGGCTGATACTGCATTTGTATGAAAGTTACACAAAATAGGGAAGCTGGTAGAGGGAACTGGTTTGAGATAAAAGCTGGACTTTCATATGGAAATATCTAATAGATGATTCCACAGAAGGCTGGAGTTCAAGATTAAAATCGAGGTGAGGCATTTGTCTGTGGAAATCTCTGCATGGAGTTGGCCTTTGAAACACCCTGAGAGACTGAGAAATTATGGGAAGAAAGCATAGAGGTAAAGAGCTGAGACTGAACCAAACTTAGGAAACTACTCATTTAGGGTAAAAAGGTTTTAGAATAGAGCTGAGAAAAGAAGGGGATAAGGAGGGAAATGAGATAGTTTTCACAAAGGAAGCAGGAAACCAAGGAAGGCAGGAGTCTTTTCAAGTTGGAATGGCCAAGCACACAACTTGAGAATGAGGACTGAAGGTAGGTTACAGGCATGCCTCCTCTTTTTGCACTTTGGTTTGAGCCCTGTGATGAGCAAATCTCTTGGTGCCATCTTTCCAACAGTATTTGCTCGTGTTTCTGTGTTACCTTTTGGTAATTCTTGGAATATTTCGTAAATGTTCTCATTATTATTATGTTTGTATGGTAATCTGTGATCAGTAATTATAACTTGCCAGAAGTTCAGGTGATGGTTAGCATCTTCTAGCAAAAAAAAATATTTTATTTTCATTTTTAAAAATAATTTATTTTTGAGAGAGAAAGCACACACAGCAGGGGAGGGGCAGAGAGAGAGAGAGGGAGAGAGAGAATCCCAAGCAGGTTCCACGCTGTCAGCACAGAGGCAGATGTGGGGCTTGATCCTGTGAACCGATCCCATGAACTGTGAGATCATGACCTGAGCTGAAATCAAGAGTCAGAAGCTTGGGATTCCAAGAGGAGGGAAGATGGTGGCATAGGAGGACGCTGGGCTCACCGCGCGTCCTGCTGATCACTTAGATTCCACCCACACCTGCCTAAATAACTCAGAAAACCACCAGAAGACAAGCAGAATGGAGTCTCCGGAGCTAAGCGCAGATGAGAGGCCCACGGAAGAGGGTAGGAAGGGCGGCGAGGCGGTGCACACTACACGGACTGGCGGGAGGGAGCCGTGGCGGAGGGGCAGCCCGCTGGCCAAGCAGAGCCCCCGAGTCTGGCTTGCAAAAGCAGAGGGGCTGGACGGAGTGTGTTTGAACAGCAATCAGGACTTAACATTTGGAAGCTTATAAGCTAACAGCTCTGCTCCGAGAGCGGGATGGCTGGAGGGCAACGGGAGAGAGAGTTGTTGAGCCCCGGACGACAGAGCTCAGCTTGGCAGGGAACAAAGGCGCTCGCCAGCGCCATCTCCCTCGCCCATCGCCCAGCCAAAATCCCAAAGGGAACCAGTTCCTGCTAGGGAACTTGCTGGCACCACGCAAACACCCAACGCTGTGTTTCTGCGGATCCATCCCTCTGGCAGCGGGTCTGACTCCCTCCCGGTGCCGCAGGGCCCCTCCTGAAGCGGATCTCCAAAGGAAAAGCGAGCTGAGCCTGCCCCTCCCGCCCCCATGCACCTTGCCGATCCACCCCAGCTAATTCGCTAGATCCCCAGCACCACAAGCCTGGCAGTGTGCAAGTAGCCCAGACGGGCCACGCCACCGCACAGTGAATTCTGCTCTTAGGAGAGGGGAAGAGAAGGTACACACCAGTCTGACTGTGGCCCCAGCGGGGGGGCTGGGGGCAGACATCAGGTCTGACTGCGGCCCCGCCCACCAATGCAAGTTATTCAAGACAGCACAGGGGAAGTGCCCTGCAGTTCCGCACCACTCCAGGGGCTATCCAAAATGACGAAACGGAAGAATTCCCCTCAAAAGAATCTCCAGGAAACAACGACAGCTAACGAACTGATCAAAAAGGATTTAAACGATGTAACAGAAAGTGAATTTAGAATAATAGTCATAAAATTAATCACTGGGCTTGAAAACAGTATAGAGGACAGCAGAGAATCTATTGCTACAGAGATCAAGGGACTAAGGAACAGCCAGGAGGAGCTAAAAAATGCTATAAATAAGCTGCAAAATAAAATGGAGACAACCACGGCTCAGATTGAAGAGGCAGAAGAGAGAATAGGGGATTGAGAAGATAAAATTATGGAAAAAGAGGAAGCTGAGAAAAAGATAAAAAAATCCAGGAGTATGAGGGGAAAATTAGAGAACTAAGTGATGCACTAAAGAGAAATAATATACGCATAATTGGTATTCCAGAGGAGGAAGAGAGAGGGAAAGGTGCTGAAGGTGTATTTGAAGAAATCAAAGCTGAGAACTTCCCTAATCTGGGGAAGGAAAAAAGCATTGAAATCCGAGGCACAGAGAACTCCCTTCAGACGTAACTTGAATCGATCTTCTGCACAACATATCATAGTGAAACTGGCAAAATACAAGGATAAGGAGAAAATTCTGAAAGCAGCTAGGGATAAACGTGCTCTAACATATAAAGGGAGACCGATAAGACTTGTGACTGATCTCTCTACTGAAACTTTGCAGACCAGAAAGGAATGGCAGGAAATCTTCAATGTGATGAACAGAAAAAAATATGCAGCCGAGAATCCTTTATCCAGCAAATCTGTCCTTTAGAATAGAAGGAGAGATAAAGGTCTTCCCAAACAAACAAAAACTGAAGGAATTCATCACCACTAAACCAGCCCTACAAGAGATCCTAAGGGGGATCCTGTGAGACAAAGTACCAGAGACATCACTACAAGCATGAAACCTACAGACATCACAATGACTCTAAACCCATCTCTTTCTATAATAACACTGAATGTAAATGACTAAATGCGCCAACCATAAGACATAGGGTATCAGAATGGATAAAAAAACAAGACCCATCTATTTGCTGTCTACAAGAGACTCATTTTAGACCTGAGGACACCTTCAGATTGAAAGTGAGAGAGGAGAACTATTTATCATGCTACTGGAAGTCAAAAGAGAGCTGGAGTAGCCATACTTATATCAAACTAGACTTTAAATTAAAGCTGTAACAAGAGATGAAGAAGGGCATTATATAATAATTACAGGGTTTATCCATCAGGAAGAGCTAACAATTGTAAATGTCTATGTGCCGAATACGGGAGCCCCCAAATATATAAAACAATTACTCACAAACATAAGCAACCTTATTGATAAGAATGTGGTAATTGCAGAGGACTTTAACACCCCACTCACAGCAATGGATAGATCATCTAGACACACGGTCAATAAAGAAACAAGGGCCCTGAATGATACATTGGATCAGATGGACTTGACAGATACATTTAGAACTCTGCATCCCAAAGCAACAGAATATACTTTCTTCTGGAGTGCACATGGAACATTCTCCAAGATCGATCACATACTGGGTCACAAAACAGCCCTTCATAAGTATACAAGAATTGAGATCACACCATGCATACTTTCAGACCACAATGCTATGAAGCTTGAAATCAACCACAGAAAACGTCTGGAAAACCTCCAAAAACATGGAGGTTAAAGAACACCCTACTAAAGAATGAATGGGTCAACCAGGCAATTAGAGCAGAAATTTAAAAATATATGGAAACAAACGAAAATGAAAATACAACAATCCAAATGCTTTTGGATGCAGCGAAGCCAGTCCTGAGAGGAAAATACATTGCAATCCAGGCCTATCTCAAGAAACAAGAAAAATCCCAAATACAAAATCTAACAGCACACCTAAAAGAAATAGAAGCAGAACAGCAAAGACACCCTAAACCCAGCAGAAGAAGAGAAATAATAAGGATCAGAGCAGAAATAAACAATATAGAATCGAAAAAAACTGTAGAGCAGATCAATGAAACCAAGAGTTGGTTTTTTGAAAAAATAAAATTGATAAATGTCTAGCCAGGCTTCTCAAAAATAAAAGGGAGATGACCCAAATAGATAAAATCATGAATGAAAATGGAATTATTACAACCAATCCCTCAGAAACACAAGCAATTATCAGGGAATACTATGAAAAACTATATGCCAACAAACTGGACAACCTCAAGAAATGGACAAATTCCTAAACACCCACACACTTCCAAAACTCAATCAGGAGGAAATAGAAAGCTTGAACAGACCCATAAGCAGGGAAGAAATTGAATAAGTTATCAAAAATCTCCCAACAAATAAGAGTCCAGGACCAGATGGCTTCCCAGGGGAGTTCTACCAGACATTTAAAGCAGAGATAATACCTGTCCTTCTCAAGCTATTCCAAAAAATAGAAAGGGAAGGAAAACTTCCAGACTCATTCTATGAAGCCAGTATTACTTTAATTCCCAAACCAGACAGAGACCCAGTAAAAAAAGAGAACTACAGGCCAATATCCCTGATGAATATGGATGCACAAATTCTCAATAAGATACTAGCAAATCGAATTCAACAGCATATAAAAAGAATTATTCACCATGATCAAGTGGGATTCATTCCTGGGATGCAGGGCTGGTTCAATATTCGCACATCAATCAACATGATACATCACATTAATAAAAGAAAAGATAAGAACTATATGATCCTGTCAATCGATGCAGAAAAAGCATTTGACAAAATTCAGCATCCTTTCTTAATAAAAACCCTCGAGAAAGTCGGGATAGAAGGAACATACTTAAACATCATAAAAGCCATTTATGAAAAGCCCACAGCTAACATCCTCAATGGGGAAAAACTGAGAGCTTTTTCCCTGAGATCAGGAACATGACAGGGATGTCCACTCTCACCGCTGTTGTTTAACATAGTGTTGGAAGTTCTAGCATCAGCAATCAGACAACAAAAGGAAATCAAAGGCATCAAAATTGGCAAAGATGAAGTTATGCTTTCACTTTTTGCAGATGGCATGATATTATACATGGAAAATCCGATAGACTCCACCAAAAGTCTGCTAGAACTGATACATGAATTCAGTAAAGTTGCAGGATACAAAATCAATGTACAGAAATCAATTGCATTCTTATACACTAATAATGAAGCAACAGAAAGACAAATAAACAAACTGATTCCATTCACAATTGTACCAAGAAGCATAAAATACCTAGGAATAAATGTAACCAAAGATGTCAAAGATCTGTATGCTGAAAACTATAGAAAGCTTATGAAGGAAATTGAAGAAGATATAAAGAAATGGAAAAACATTCCATGCTCATGGGTTGGAAGAATAAATATTGTCAAAATGTCAATACTACCCAAAGCTATCTACACATTCAATGCAATCCCAATCAAAATTGCACCAGCATTCTTCTCGAAGCTAGAATAAGCAATCCTGAAATTCATATGGAACCACAAAAGGCCCCGAATAGCCAAAGTAATTTTGAAGAAGAAGACCAAAGTGGGAGGCATCACAATCCCAGACTTTAGCCTCTACTACAAAGCTGTAATCATCAAGACAGCATGGTATTGGCACAAAAACAGACACATAGACCAATGGAATAGAATAGAAACCCCAGAACTAGACTCATAAAAGTATGGCCAACTAATCTTTGACAAAGCAGGAAAGAATATCCAATGGAAAAAAGTCTCTTTAACAAATGGTGCTGGGAGAACTGGACAGCAACATGCAGAAGGTTGAAACTAGACCACTTTCTCACACCATTCACAAAAATAAACTCAGAATGGATAAAGGACCTGAATGTGAGACAGGAAACCATCAAAACCCTAGAGGAGAAAGCAGGAAAGACCTCTCTGACCTCAGCCACAGCAATTTCTAACTTGACACGTCCCCGAAGGCAAGGGAATTAAAAGCAAAAATGAACTATTGGGACCTCATGAAGGTAAAAATCTTCTGCACAGCAAAGGAAACAATCAACAAAACTAAAAGGCAACCAACGGAATGGGAAAAGATATTTGCAAATGACATATTGGACAAAGGGCTAGTATCCAAAATCTATAAAGAGCTCACCAAACTCCACACCCGAAAAACAAAGAATCCAGTGAAGAAATTGGGCAGAAAACATGAATAGACACTTCTCTAAAGAAGACATTTGGATGGCCAACAGGCACATGAAAAGATGCTCGACATCGCTCCTCATCAGGGAAATACAAATCAAAACCACAGTCAGATATCACCTCACGCCAGTCAGAGTGGCCAAAACGAACAAATCAGGAGACTATGGATGCTGGAGAGGATGTGGAGAAACGGGAACCCTCTTGCACTGTTGGCGGGAATGCAAACTGGTGCAGCCACTCTGGAAAACAGTGTGGAGGTTCCTCAGAAAATTAAAAATAGACCTACCCTATGACCCAGCAGTAGCACTGCTAGGAATTTACCCAAGAGATATAGGAGTACTGATGCATAGGGGCACTTGTACTCCAATGTTTATAGCAACACTCTCAACAATAGCCAAATTATGGAAAGAGCCTAAATGTCCATCAACTGATGAATGGATAAAGAAATTGTGGTTTATATACACAATAGAGTACTACGTGGCAATGAGAAAGAATGAAATATGGCCCTTTGTGGCAATGTGGATGGAACTGGAGAGTGTTATGCTAAGTGAAATAAGCCATACAGAGAAAGACAGATACCATATGTTTTCACTCTTATGTGAATCCTGAGAAACTTAACAAGAACCCATGGGGAGGGGAAGAAAAAAAAAAGAGGTTAGAGTGGGAAAGAGCCAAAGCATAAGAGACTCTTAAAAAATGAGAATAAACTCAGGGTTGGTGGAGGGTGGGAGGGTGGGGAGGGTGGGTGATGGGTATTGAAGAGTTGGGATGAGCACTGGGTGTTGTATGGGAACCAATTTGACAATAAATTTCATATATTTAAAAAAAAAAGTCAGAAGCTTAACCAGCTGGGCCACCCAGGTGCCCCAAAAAAGTATTTTTAAATTAAAGTGTGTAAATTATATGCCCTGGGAAACTGGAATATTCATTTGACTCATTTTATTATGGTACTTGCTTTCTTGTGGTGCTCTGGAACTGAACCTGCAGTATCCCTGAGGTGTGCCTATATTCTCTTGTGTACGGAGCACAGTCCATGTGACGTGGGAGGTAGAAGCCACATGAGAGGAGGCTGATGCTAGAGAGCGGGAGGGATTTACCAGTGAACTCGTTCATTTTTTTTTTTTTTTTAACATTGATTCATTTTTGAGAGCCAGAGTGTGAGCGGGGGAGGGGCAGAGAAAGAGGGAGACAAAGAATCTGAAACAGGCTCCAGGCTCTGAGCTCTCAGCACAGAGCCTGACGCAGGGCTCAAACTCATGGACCGGGTGATCATGACCTGAGCTGAAGTCGGACACTTAACTGACTGAGCCACCCAGGTGCCCCTTCTTAGAATATATTAAATGCATGTATGTTAATTCATCTTGACACACCTTTTTAAACAATTTTTTTAGGAAGATATTTATATACGTGTGTGTGTTTGTGTGTGTGTGTGTGTGTGTGTGTGTGTGTGTGTGCGCGCGCGTACGAATGGAAAATGCGTCTTTACCTGATGAAAATTATGTATGGAAAACTTTTGTAGATGCATTTGATTTATTTGTTATGTTTGTTTTTTTCTGCTTTTCCCTTCTCAGGAGATTTTGGATCAGATGGAGTCACTCAAGTTAGAAAATCATCATCTTTCTGAAATGGTGATGAAATTGGAATTGGGTTTACATGAGGTACATAAATAGAAACTTAAGTCTTTTTCTGTTACCCAAGCCTTTTAAAGAAGTAGCTTTAAATATTGATGTTGTAAAGACAGAGTTAAGATCAAACAATGGAATGCTCCTTCTGCAGAAACATTCTCAAAGAAGTCAAGACAATGATGGAAATGAGCAAAATATCACTCTCCACTTCAGCAATTGGAAGATTTTTTTTTCATTATGCATATGACAAAATATATGTATAGTCTGTGTTCTTAATAGGGAGCGTGTATATAAAGTGCTCAGCATAGTGTCTGGAATGTAGTAAGTATGCAGTAAATGTTACGTACTATTATTACTGTTGTAGGTACTATGTTCATAATATCTTGTCCTTATAAAGTATATCACCTTTTACATAATTTGGTTTTAATTATACTTCTATAAGGTATAATTAATTTAGTCAAATATTCTAGAATCTTTTACATTCAAAGTATTTTGGTAGACAGTGTAACAGACACAAGGATGGCTGAGGATTCTTGCCTTAGGAGAGTGAAAGTAAACCAGTAAGGAGGGTAAGAAGTGTGTACCAGCTCCTGTGAAGCGGGCAGAATATGCTTACTTAACAGTGAGTTATAAACCCTGTGGATGTCCTTTTAGCTATTTTTTAATAAAATTCTTGTAATTTGCAAAATGACCCATCTGTTCTGACCCATCTCTTCTTGATGTTGGTCAGATGCCCGAAGATTGTAGAAATTCTTTTTTTCTGCACTTCCAGAGAGTGTGTGCCTTCAGAGATGTATGGTTACACAGCCCCTATTTGCTATTAAGTAGTTTTAATTTCATAATCATGGTTTATGGAGGCTGGGGTGGGAGAAAGTGCAAAATACAAAATACTAAATGAATACTTTATTTCAAGTAAAAGAAAATATTGGGGACTATCTTTATAATCTTTTGGGACAGTAAGATTCTCTTAGCATCATGAATGCATAAAGAATTTTACAGCATAAACAATTTTACAACATAAAAATGTAAAATTTGTGGATGGCATAAGACCCCATAAAATAAGACTAATAGAGTTGGGGAAAACAATTTGTACATAGTCAAAAGGTTAATATAAAATATTAATATGGGGCACCTGGGTGGCTCAGTTGGTCAAACGTCCAACTTCAGCCCAGGTCATGATCTCACGGTTTGTGGGTTTGAGCCCTGTGTCAGGCTCTGTGCTGACTCTCACAGTCTGGAACCTGCTTTGGATTCTGTGTCTCCCTCTTCCCTTCCCCTGCTCATTCTCTGTCTCTCTCTCTCTCTCTCTCTCTCTCAAAAACAAACTTTAAAAAAATTTTTTTAATTAAAAATATTAATGTAAGGATTTCCTGCAAAGGTAATAAAAAGATCGGATTCCAGTAGAAAAGTGGACAAAGAACAGATAATTCATAGAAGTAATGCAAAAATCTAGTGACCAAGAAAAGCTTATTTAACCTCCCTATATAACCAAAACAAAATAAATATTTTTTTGCTAACTGGCTTGACAGTTACTCATTTTTAAAAATGAGTATAATCAGTATTGGCAAGGATATAGGGCAATAGACTCTTAAGCTCTGTTAACGAGAAAGTGAATAGATATGGCCTTTCTAGAGGACAATTTAGCAATGTCCATTAAACTTGTAAATATAGATAGCCTATAAAGTCCTGGATCATCTGCATTTCTGATTTTGATAGTCATTGCAGAATAGTTCTCCAGAAAGGTCATACCAGTTTGCATTTCCAAAGAACCCATCTTATAGGAGCAAATGTGCAGAAATGGTCATTTTGATGCTATTTTCAATGTCTAAAAATTTGAAATAAGCTAAATGTTAACCTATAGAGGGATGGTTCATCTGTGCCTATCTATACCATGAAATATTACGTCACCATTTAAGGTGGCAGATGAAAATAATGCATCTCATTTTGCTCCCTCCCAAATCCCTCTAAAACTGTAATGAATGGATTTTTCTTAATTTTAGTAATTTTTTTAAGAGTTTACTTATTTTGAGAGAGAGAAGAGTGAGTGAGAGTGTGTGCAAGCGGGGGAGGGGCACAGAGAGGGGGAGAGAGAATCCTAAGCAGGCTCCACGCTGTCAGACCCTGATGTGGGGGCTCCATCTCACGAACTGTGAGATCATGACCTAAGCTGAAATCAAGAGTTGGATGCTTAACTGACTGAGCCACCCAGGTGTCCCATGAAAGGATTTTTTTAAGTGCAAGCCTACAAGGATAGGAAAAAGGGGAGAGGAGACAGCAGCTAAATTGTAAGGGGGAAGTTGGACTCATGGTGGGGGGGGGGGGTGCCAGGAGAGGGAGGGAGGAAGGAAGGAAGGAAGGAAGGGAGGGAGGAAGGAAGATAGTTGATTTTTGTTTGCCCTGATAAAGCCAATACTAAGCTAGTAGTGGAGAAAGTCAAGATCCAGCCTCATTTACACCACAGAATCTTCAAAAGACTCAGGATTTAGTAGTACTTGATTGAGAGAATCTTATCTTATGCAGTGATTGCCTATTCATATTTAAGAGTTGGGAACTGTCAGGGGTGCTTAAACCAGACTATGACCAGAGATTCTGTTGAGTTTAATTTCTCCTGAAACCCCATCTAACAGTGGTAGTCTTGTCCTTTCTTTACAAATAGCTGGGCATGTGTGTGGCATGCAGTTTTTATATTACCTTTCACATTCACTTATCTGAATTGTTGCTAATAAACTAATAAATTTGAGAAAACTTCAAAAGATGCCTGGCAAAAGCAAGCACTATCTTTTTAAAAAAAGTATATTTAATGACATCAAACAGACTCTGGTTGGTCAAAATCCCATCAAGTCATTTAAACTTCCTCTGGTTTTGAAGTTACACACAGTGTGAACATGTTGTATGTATTAAGAATAATTATTAGAAGGTTCCTGTTCGTGTTTTATCACCTAGGAAGGTGGAATTACTTTTACAAATGAATGTTTGGATTAAATAACTATTGTAACAAAATTAATTATGGGGGCGCCTGGATGGCGCAGTCGGTTAAGCCTCCGACTTCAGCCAGGTCACGATCTCGCGGTCCGTGAGTTCGAGCCCCGCGTCAGGCTCTGGGCCGATGGCTCGGAGCCTGGAGCCTGTTTCCGATTCTGTGTCTCCCTCTCTCTCTGCCCATCCCCCGTTCATGCTCTGTCTCTCTCTGTCCCAAAAATAAATAAAAAACGTTGAAAAAAAAAAAAAAATTTAAAAAAATTAATTATGAAAATTTATTACTGCTTAATAATGAAAGCAGTAACTCTGATAAAATAAATTATATGCCACACTTAAAAAATCGACAGTAGTTTGTAGTTTAACTCCTGTATCCTGCAGTTGTTTTTTTTTTAAGATTTTATCTGGCATTGGCAACTTATTGACAAATTTTGTAACTTACATCACTGTTGGTACACAGATAATTGGATGCTGCATCTTAAAGTTTATATTTTAAATTCTGTTTGTTAAACTACTTTTGACCAGCTTATTTCTAGAAAATTCTTTACAGAAAAGACCAAGCTAAACATCATATTAAATTCCAAACAAGATTGCCATAATTTTTCAAAATGTTACTGAAAGATTTTGTCATTAGAAAAAAAAAAACAAAAACGGTCCAGACTACTGTTTTTTCAGGTACTGTTTTACCAGCAGACACCTAGATAGAAAAGCAATAAAATGAATGATCTTAGAACCTATACCAGATCAGAGTAGGAATCTCCACCTTATACTTGCATGCAGCTTTACCACGTAGTTCATATTGATTTCACGTCCCAGAATAGGTGCCGATGTTATGTAAAAGTCCTGAAGAGCAGAGTACTTTTCAGAACCTTCTGCTCAAATGCCTTTCTTTGAACTAGGTCTCTCGGTCTTCTTTTGTAGATACTCTGGAAGAACCCATGGCTGCTATTTTCTTTCTTTTCTTTGTTTCTGACTCTACTTGTAGCTTTCCTCCATCTGAGTTCCAGCCTTCCTCTAGCTCCGTAGGTATTCCTTGGCTCATCAGGGAAGCCCATTGTGCTCCTAATTCCCCCCACCCCCCCATTTACTGTAAGAGACAACACTTTTTTTTCTCATAGGGGGCCAAACACAAGTATTCACTTTTTCCAAAGTAAAGCTACAGATGAACTAGTTATAACTGAAAGAAATGTAATTTCCCACCAGCAGTCTCCCAGATCACAAATATTCTTCTACAAATTAAGTAACTCTAGCATTCTCTTTTATTAGGCAAAAGAGATTTCACTAGCAGACCTCCAGGAGAATTATATTGAGGCCTTAAATAAATTAGTGTCTGAAAATCAACAACTGCAGAAAGAGTTGATGGATACTAAATCTAAGCTGGAGATTTCTACTCAGATATGCAAAAAAAACCATGAGAGAATCTTTAAACCGGCACACAGCAGAGTACCTGAGTTCAAGAATACGGAGTCCAAGTAAAATTTCTTCAGTTTACTTAAAATGTGTACTATTGGAACTCTCGTTTGAGCACGATTTCAGACTACAGAAATTAAATCTTCCTCAAACGACTCTATGTCTGATTCTGAAGTACAGTGTGGACAAGTAAAGCTGCCATGAGGATAAAATGCGGCGGGTGGTTGTATGGCCCTTCCTTCAAGCTTTAGTTTCAGACACTCTGGACGCATGCATAAACAACGTCC
Organism: Panthera onca; assembly: GCF_046562875.1. NCBI lineage: Eukaryota > Metazoa > Chordata > Mammalia > Carnivora > Felidae > Panthera > Panthera onca. The sequence continues at coordinate 128,402,762 of NC_138347.1, read as the reverse complement.
TTCCTCCCCTGAGCCTTTCCATGCTGCCTCCCCCCTCTGTAGCCCCACTTGTACCTTAAAAGTAGAAATTGGCTTTTCACATAAAGCTTCCTTTGTATTGTTGGTCAATTAATTATAAGCTCTTACCATAAGAAGTCAGCATTCAGTGAAAACCCACCTGGCTTCAGCTCTTACTCTACAGCTGACGTGTTTCCTACCTACCAAAGCCTCTGCCGACCCCTCTCCTCCACTGCCACCTCGACCCCAGATGATGTCAGGCACCCTGCTCATGCGCACAGTACTTGCCTCTGTCCTAGCACCAAACACACTATGGCAGTTTGTCTCCGCGTGAGGGCTGAGGCCTGGTGGCGGGGGTTGGATGTTTGGGGCCTGACTGGATAGAAAGAGCATGTAGTCCGAGTGGGCTGCTCTTTTAGTAAATTACAGCCTTACTGGTTAGGCTATTCCTTTGTTTTTAAGTGAACTTCCTGCAGCGGTTCTGTGTTGAAAGAGAAAAGTTACTACAATGTATATTTGTTTTGTTTTCTAATCTGCTATCCAGGCCAACCCGTGGCCCGTACAGACACGATGGAGTAAAGACTGAGCACTGCAAAACAGGTCTTCATTCTCCAAGACGACAGGCGTTGGATAGTATAGAGCCCATGTCCAGAGTCCTCAGCCCCCTGAGCTCTCAGATCAGCCCTTGCAGTTCCACCATCTCTTTGCCTTCTAACTTTCTGTGTAAAACTAGCTCTTTGCCTTCAGCGCTAGATACAAATGATGCCAGTTTTTCTGACACTGTCTCTGAGAGTATAAATGACCAGGAAGAGTTTATGTCTTCGGTATGGAAACGTTCTGATCTTATTAGTTTATTAAGTCTATTTAGTTTGATTTTATTTTTTATTTTAAGGGTAAAGCAGGGTGATGGTTTTCTGTTTTGTTTTGGTTTTGTTTTGGTTTTGTTTTTCCTTACTGGTTCTCTACCTTAAGTACTCTTTATTATGTTCACGTATTTCTGTCTTGCAGTTTTACTCATGAAGACACATTTCAGCCATGATTACTTTTCAAAATACATCTTAGTTTTGAAAATTAACATAACCATTCATTTGTATCTTTTTTTTTTTTGGTTTGTTTATTTATTTTGAGAGAGAGAGAGAGAGAGAACCAGTGAATGCAGGGGTGGGACAGAGAGAAGGAGACAGAGATTCCCAAGCAGGCTTCCTGCTGTCAGCACAGACCCCGATGGTGGGGTTCGAACTCACCAGGATCATGACCTGAGCAGAAACCAAGAGTCGAAGTCTTACCCAACTGAGCCACCCAGGCACCCCCATTCATTTGTTTTTAACCCTAATTGGAAATTCCTTTCCTGCCTTTTTCAGAGAGGGTCAATTTTGTATTTCAGAGAGGGTCAATTTGTAGAGGGTCAAGGAATATCTCTGGATGCCAAGATGGTCGTGAGGCCTAGCCAGTGAAGAAGAAAGGAAGCAACTTGGGAAAGGGAGAAAGCGGGTGGGTTGAGGCGGAGGAAGGAACTGCGCCTGACGTGTCCAGACGTGGACTGGGTACCCCAGTGCGACACTCGCTGCTCCGTGTTCCTGCAGCCACTGTGCAGACTCCACCATTTGTCTGCGTTCTCTACCGAAGCCCTTGCCTCTGGCCAGATTTTCATTACCGTCACCAGTTACATGGTCCTATCCCTGTGAAAATGCAGTATTTTTGACCTTTGCATATGCCAACAGGTTCATGGAAGAGTTTTCTTTTCATTGTTAAAAGAAGTGTCCGCTTCACTTACATGTAATTCTGAGACCTAAAAACATCCTGAAAACTTTCTTCCTAAGTTTGGCAGCAAAACCTTTTTGGCACTAAAACCTGACCTGAACTGAACTGATGTGCTAATATGTATAGACTCTTTATCCCACTTAGTATTTTGCTTCAGAAATATCAGTGTATTTGATTATGAGACGTTACCTCAGACTCCACTAAGGTAATACAGTTGATCCTTATTCGTCACGGATTCTGTATTTGCGAATTCTCCTACTCGCTTAACTATTTAACACCCTGTTCAATACTTGAGGGACTCCCACAGTCATTCGTGGTCCTGTGAGGAGCTGTGAAAAGGTTGGATCCCCGCTTACACGTTCCCAGCTGAGATTGGTTGAGGTGGTGCTTTGCCCTCCTGTCCAGCTGTCACACAGAGGTGACCAGAGTGGGGACGACGTGGGGACAGCACAGTGTAGCACAGGGAGCTCGGGCTCTGGGGCCTGGTAAACAGGGTTGGAACCCCAACTCTGGCACCCGTTAGTGGGGTGGCCTCTGGCAAGTCACTTCACACTTTTGCACCTCGTTTTCTCTTATGTAAAATAAAGAAAATGGATTCTACCAGGAGGAGTTGTTTTTAGGATGATAGTCTGTGTGAGATTGTGTGTGTGTATATTTCCCCAAGGAGCAATGATTCTTTATTCACTAACTCAGTGTTTGAGGGGACTGTATATAGAAAATAACGACTGCACGTGAGAATGGACTGTATGTGGTACATGTCCTATATTACCTTTTTAAAATCTGGATTCTGAAATACCGTGGCCCTAGGAGTTTCAGATGAGGGAGTGTGGACTGAAATTTTGGATGAGGGAAAGTGTTGATTTCACTTGCTGTCTAATCTGTTGTCGGTAGATTTTCTGTGCTTTAAAATCAAAGTAACATATTCAGATTTTAAAAGTGAATTTAAAATAACAGGCTTTAGGTATATTCTCTTCTGAGGGTATTAAAGGATATATAAGTCTGAACTGAGATATTCTTTAGGCCCATAACTAACATATTTATGTGACACTTTACATTTATACAACTTGTGTCAGAAAGGAAGAAGTCTTATGTTAACGTTTATGGAATAGCTGCTTTTTTACTAGTCCTATCATTAGGATAAAAACAAATTATCTCTTTGGAAGAAAAAGTATTTTAAGTCACCTTTTAATATTTCTCGTTAGAAAATGTATCTGAGAAATCTACTGTTCAACTTACATATGTCCAAATTTGTTTCTCCTTCAGTGTCCCTTGCCTGTGTCTCCTCTTGGTTCAGTAGCTACCAGATTTTTGGAAGAGGAGGAACTGCGGTCCCATCATATTCTAGAGCGCCTGGATGCCCATATTGAAGAACTTAAAAGAGAGAGTGAAAAGACAGTGAAACAGTTCACCACCCTAAAGTAGCCTTTTTAAAAAATCACAAACTTGGAAATAAAAATGAACCCTGAAGAGTTGCTGTCACCCGACGAAGCAGCTTGTCAAAACACGAACATGTAAAAATAGTGAAGATGAGACATCCTAACACTGTTGGGAAGAAATCTGAAAACCTGATGCTTCTCTAAGGCATTTTCACTGCACTGGTTTGTTTGAAGAACTTTCTCCAGCAATAACTTGTAAGAATAAACCACTTTGCTAGACTTCTTTTTTTTCTCACATTACTCTTTATTATTAAGTGGTATTTTCTCTTAATGACTTCATTGTGAATAGCTGTAGACTAATTAAAATAAGGATTTTATGATACAAGTTGAAGAGAAAGTAACTATAGAAGTGGGTAATGCAAGTATGGATTTCAGAGTCAGACTGATCCAGATTGATGTACCAGTGTTGTTGCTTCTGGCCGGTTGGGTTGGGAGAGTTTATAGGGGTGAAAGAATTGTGACAGAAAGCCCTGTCTTGCTCCAAACAAAGTATAAGAGAGAGGTGGAGGGAGAGGACAGGCTGGTTTTAGGCATGCGTGCCTGTGGAATGTCAGATGGAAATGCTTGGCATGTGCATTTCTGAGATGTTTAAAGCGGAGACAAAGATCTCAGGGTGCAGAAGGTGTTTAAAACCATGGAGCGCTGATATGATCTACCAAGGAGGATGTGTAGGGAGAGGAGAGCAGTACGCAGGGCTGGGGGCCCTGAAGGATGCCAGCATCTGAGGATCCCAGGAAATGGATCAGTGGAGGAGCTAGAATGGGCAGCTGGAGACATCAGAAGGCACCGGCTGAGGGAAGGGACAGGGCTTCTGCGACTCTCCCCTCCCCAGTGTCCCTTTCCTCTCAGCATACAAACATCCTGTCATTTCCCCTTTCTTTAAAGCAAAACAAAACCTCAGTTCCCTGTGCCTTTCTGTCTCATACTCTGTATATTTCCTTTCTTTCACCCAAACATTTCTGGCAAGAGTTGTCTGCAGTGATGTTTCTGGTTCCTCACCTCCCTCTTAACCTCCTCCAACCCCACCTCCATCCCTACCATGAAACTGCTTTCTTGCTCTCGAGGTCACCAGTGATCTAATTAGTCCCTGAGCATCATTTCACACATTAGCCAATCCCTCTTCCTCTCTTGGCTTCTATGACCTGTCACTCCTGGTTTCTCTCCTACCTTACTGGCCCCTCCATCTCACCTGCTCTTCTGGCTTTTTCTCTTCCGAAGCCTCTCCTCTCCCTTCACCCCCACCCCGGGGCTTTGACATGGGTTTTCTCACTCAACTTCCCCAGAATATTCCATTCACTTTTTAAGCTTTTAAGAGCATCTATAGGCCAGTGACCCCTGCATTCAAAGCTCATGTTGACTTCTCTCCAGAGATGCTGTCTTAGATACCTGACTCCCAGAGCTGCTTTACTCGAATGTCTGGTGAGCATCCTATGTTGAATTTTCACAAGAGAGAACTCTTGGTTCTCCCTCCTCCTAAGATTGCATGTCAGGACAGCTTCATGTCTGCCATTTGCTAGGAGTTCCCCTTATTTCCTTCTTCACCCACACCTCCAGGTCCAAGCCATTGGGAGGTCCTATCAGTTCTGCTTCCCAAATCTCTCTTAGATGCAGCCATTTCTCTCCCTGGTGCCACTACCCTGGTCCAGACTAACGCATACTCCCTTCATACTACTCACCACTCTGAACTCATTTTGTTACTTGATTTACATTTTTATTATCTGTCTACCCTTAGAATTGTGCTTCTTGAGGGCAAGGACTTTGCCAGTCTGGTTCGTCGTGGGGGCGTCATCACCCAGCACAAGCCCAGCACTGTGGAAGTGCTCAGATTGTTTGAACCAACAGATAAATGTCCTTCCTTAGATGCACCACGTTTTCCCTTTGTGCCTGTGGACGTGCTGTCCCTTAGGTCAGCCTCCTCTTCCCAAACTCTTTCACATGCCCCTATTATCTTGCCTGGCAAAGACTTCCCACAGCCCCCGATCAGACTCAGGGAGAGCTGCTCATTTCTTACAGTGCCTTGTGTGTGCCCTTCTCAAAGCACTGACCATACTGTGCTGTCTAATTTCTGTCTCTCCCACTAAATTGGAAACTCCTTAAAGGAGGGACAAGGTCCTGCCTCTATCCAGTATGCTGTCTTACACATAGCAGATACTAAGTGAATACTAGGTGGATAAAAATGGCTACTATTCTGGGCTTCATTGTACTCACCTGTAAAATGGGGATGGTACGTCATGGAGTTGAGAGGATTTACCGAAAATACATTTCTGAAAGGGCTTTGCAGACTCTAAAACTGTGATGCCCATCTGGATTGGTATGAGGGGATTTTTGAATGTCAGACTGTCCCATGCTTCCACTTAAAATATGTAGGGTGCAACCCCAAGTTTCTATGGTACATGTTGACTAGGAGGAGCAAGGACAGACTCTAGTCACTGGAGATGCATAAGGAATCATGAGGTACTATGTACACCCTTAAACTTATACTGCATTGTTGGTTGAAGTAAACTGTCTAAATTTGTCAAAATGTTTGATTGCAATTTAATCTCTCAACTTCATTTTTCAAGAAGATATGCCAAATATTAAAATGTGTCAACTAAATTTGAGCTAGTTTCCTAACCCACACTTTACAAAATCTTTCTAGGATCAGGATGCTCACAGGAGATGAAAAGGTAAGGGTGCTCTCATCTACTTTTGGTGTTTACGGATGACGTTGTGTTGGGTGAGTTACCTCATTCCACTTGGCCGGCATTCCCAGTAAAGTTTGGTCTGGATTTCTATGCAGGTTTTAGCTGAAGAGGACAAAGTGGAGTTCTCACTGTGGGGAGGATGCTGCCTTTCAGTGGAGCCTCCTTTGATTTCAATGAGCCGAGGATACAGTGGGTGTCATTGTTCCCACGTGATTTATGTGGCTTACCCAGGGTCCCAGAGCCAGGCTCTCTTTAGCAGAGGCCAGGGGTAGAGAGTGCAGACTCTGCAGGCTGGCGACCCTGTTCCTAATCCTGGCTCTACCGCTAACTGGCTTTGTGACCTTGCACAAGTTAATTAACTGCTCCATACCTCAGCTTTCTCATCTGTAAAACGGGAAGCAATAATCATGCCTCCCTCATAGGGTTTTTGTGAAGATTAGTATTTGTAAAGTACATAGAACAGTGCCTAGCCTAGTAAGCACCATGAAAGTATCTTGTCAAGTAGAAAAAAAACACAACACTGTCTCTGTTATGTCTTCTCAACTTAAAAAAAAAATTTCTACCTTCCTTCTCCTACCTAGACACATATTGCTTGGTAAACTGGGGTGATGGTAATCTGTTTGCAAAACACCCTTGAGTCCAGAAACTAAAAGTTACGGGTGAGAAAAATAACTATAAAATAAGTTCTGTCATTAAGAACATGCATAAACAAACAGGTGTCATGAATGGCAGTCAAGGGCAGAAAGGTAAGGTTAGAAAAAGAGATTTGTTGACTTGTTCTAGAAACAGTTTGAGATCGCATGTAAAACATATCAAAAAGAAACAGTGGAATCAGGGCAAAGGGAAAATGAAGGCCATCAATGTCCATTCACAAATTAACAGAATATCTAGTTCAGTTGCTGGGGACAGGCAGCAACTTTACCTCTGAGGTTTTTGTTTGTTTGTTTGTTTTTTTAATGTTTATTTCTGAGAGAGAGACAGAGCATGAGTGGGGGTGGGGGTGGGGGAACAGAGGGAGACACACAATCCAAAGCAGCTGTCAGCACAGAGCCCGACATGGGGCTCAAACCCACGAACTGTGAGATCATGACCTGAGCCAAAGTCAAATGCTAAACCAACTGAGCCACCCAGACACCTGAGTTGTTGTTGTTTTTTTTTTTTTTTTTTTTTAAGTTTATTATTTATTTTGAGAGAGAGCACATAAGTGGGGGAGAGACAGAGACAAGGAGAGACAGAATCCCAAGTAGGCTCTGTGCCATCAGTGCAGAGTTGGACATGGGGCCCGAACTCGCAAACTGTGAGATCATGACCTGAGCCAAGATCAAGAGTCAGATGCTTAATTGACTGCACCGCTCAGGTGCCCCTTACTTCTGAGTTTCTTAAGGGCAAAAGTGGGGAAGGAAACATTATGTAACAGCTTTATGGTGCTGACGAGATCAAAACAGACCATGGGTTGAAGAGAAGCACATCTTTTTTGAATGCGTGTATGAGCCTTAGGAGAGGTCCTACAACATTTTTGTAACTGATAGTAATAGAATCTGCACAGTTTCCTTACACAGCTGCACAGCTTTCATTGTGGGCTGATGGCAAAGGCTGAAGTGCAATCAGAGACCAGTTCTAAGACAATCTCAGATGTGATGGTGTAAAGCTCTCATGGTCTGGCCTGATCACGGGATAATTTGGAGAAATGATGGACTGCAGGCCTTCAAAGCAATCTTCTATAAAAGCTGTTTCTTTACAGTGTGATTTCGATAATCTCACAGCCAGTTCACTCTTTTTTCCTCTGTGGGAACCTAGAATTTGGGCATTTTATGTCGTCCATTAAGGCCAAGTTCAAATCATTTGACAATACAATCATTAGAAATAAGTGTACACTCTTCTTATGAAAAGAAAGAACCTTACTAAGGCAATGCTTGAATGGTGGAAGGTCCAGGAACTCCCTGATACTAAATGCAAAATAGACAAATTTGCGTATGTACATTTTTCTCTCAGAGACTGTCCATCAGACTCTCAAGGATATCTGTGAACTGGGGGGGGGGGGGGGGGGGGGGGGATCAAGAACCACAACTTCAGGGACTGGAATTTTCCCAGAATGATGTTATCTGGGAAGAGACACAAAATTTGCAGGAGCCCATCCCATTCCTGTTAGGGCTGGGGCTGAGTTTTAAAGTGCAGCTGGATAGTCATTAAAAACTCAAGCTTTTCTGACAAAATTATGAAATTTAGAAGTTTTGAGTTCGAGAGCGAATGGCTAAGCAAGAATTCTTGAGATGTTTTTAGTGCAAAAGTTGATTGTATTATAGCACGGGGACAGGCCCCATGCACAGAAAGAGCTGCACCAGGATTGTGAGGGGTGACTACGTGCTTTTTAATTAGTGAGGTTAGGGATAGCGTAAGCCTCTAAGGAATTTGGAAGCAAGGCTTTCAGGACCTTGAGGGGCTAGCTGCTGTTAAGGTTACTTTTAGTCTTTAATAAAACATAAACATTAGGGCACTAAGGCAGCCATGAAGGTCATGCTGTGCGTGGTTCAGGTGTCAGTGGGTTGCAAGCTAGAAGGAGACTTAATTTTGGCTCCATTTCTCTTGCCTTTGTTCTCATCATTTTCAATAATAAAAGGACAGGTAACCCAATTTTAAAGTGGGCGAAGGATCCGAATAGACATTTCTCTGAAGAATATATACAAATGGCCGAAAGCACATGAAAAGATGCTCTGCATCACTAGTCTTCAGGAGAATGCAGCTTCAGGAGAATGCAATGCTATGTGAGATAACCACTTCATAGCCGCGATGGTACAAGAGATGGACAATAAACAAGTGTTGATGAGGATGTGGAGAAATTGGAACGCTTCTGTGTTGCTGATAGGAATGCAAAATGGTGCAGCCATTCTGGAAAAGTTCGACAGTTCCTGAAAAAGAGTCACCGTTTACCCAGCAGTGCCAATCCTAGGCACGTGTCCAAGCTCACGAGAACACAGGTCCACACGGAAAGTGACACATGCATGTTCACAGCAGCGTTACTCATGGTGGCCAAAAGTTAGAAACAACCTGAATGTCCCTCAACCGATGAGCCGATAAACAAAATGTGCTGTATCCAGACAGTGGAATATGTTTGGGCGTAAAAAGGGATGAAGCATTGCTGTCACAACACTGATGAACCTTGGGAACATTCTGCTACGTGACAGAAGCCTGTCACAAAAGACCACATATGTATCATTTCATTTATATGAAGTGTCTATGATGGGCAAATCTGGAGAGCCAGACAGTAGGTTGGTGGTTGCTAGGGGTGGCGGGGAGGGGGGGAAGGTGGGGGAGGTTGAAGACTAAAGAGTAAGGGGTGTCTTTTGGAGGTTATGAGAGTGTTCTACAATTGATTGTTGCACAAGTCTGAATGTAACAACCAAAAAACTATTGAATTATATGCTCTAAATGGGTGAATTGTATGGTATGTGGGTTATATCTTAATAAAGGTGTTACCCAAAAAAAGCCTTCCTGATGCATAGCAATGCCTAAAAAATTCAAGTTTATATTCAGAACACATCACAGCACAATGCATGCCAAAGTTTCATGTTTTCTGCTCTGCGCGCCCATTCAGGAGTAACAGTGGTAGCCTTCTTCAGAGAACGGGTGACCAAGCTCTGTCTGCATGATTGCTTGTGAGTGGAGGCAGTTCCTCACCTCCAAGATGATGTGAGTAAGGGCTTTGCCGCAAGCTGGGCATGCTGTAAGCCTCCTGCTCTCCCTCCAGGGCGTGGTCTTACGCTGCCTGTGAGGGGAGCAGTTTCCAGGATTACTGAGGGTCCCGGCAGCAAAGTCCATAATAATCAGCCAGGCAGCACTTTTTGGCTAAGTATCTTGTATGGAGGGGCTACAGGAATGCTTGGCACGAACCTCAGTGGTGAGGAGGACTGCGTCCAGAACGTTTCAGAGAGCGCTACAGACCAATGATGGGGAAGTGTGTGAATATGGGACATGTGCACTAAGACTGCTTGGCAAATCCTCCAATAGCTCTCCAAGCATGACTGGGAAAAACAGAGAAAGGAAAGCCAGATCCATTACATAAACCTCTTCATTGCTTCAGCTCTGGAACACAGATCAGCTAAGACCGTTTGACACTAGTTTGCCCAGTGCTTTTGTGGAACAACCACTCCTTTGGGAGGCATCTGGTGTGGCTGAGCTAATTGCCAGTTCCCAGAGCTGTCCTAATTCCCATGGCACTGGCTTTGGGAGGCAACGAGGACCTCTCGGGATTCCATCTCTTGGATTTGTCTTACCCCTGTTGGATAACATGCCAGTCCCCGAATCTTTCTGCAATCTAGAACACATGTTTCAGGTCCTCAGCCCAAAATTAAATGCTACAAACAAGGCAAGAAGTGTTTTCTACCAATTAATTTCAACTGTGATGGAGGATATAGCCTGCTCCCAGCAGGAGCATGTACTCCAACTGTGCAGGTCCCCATATAACCCAACAGAGTGGTGGCTGGGCAGGAGCCCAGTGGTTTCCCCAGTGATCCCCCTCCTGGCTGACAGCCCAGCGTGGAATCCTGACCTGTTCATATTAACAAGTCCTGGACCGTGAGTGAAGGATAGGAAAGATTCTAGGTAGCTGGTATGTTCAGCGGGCTACCTCCTGCAAAAACTTCCATTTGTATAGTGAGAAGGCATCACCTGATCTTTTTTATTTTGCTCCAAAAGGTCTTAATACTATCACTTTTTAATTTTTTATTTTTTTGGATTTGAGGTACACAAATGTGTTCTCTTTTTTTAGTGATTTTTTTATTAACTTGTTTTATTTTTTATTTTTTTTAATTTACATCCAAATTAGCATATAATGCAACACTGGTTTCAGGAGGAGATTCCTTAGTGCCCCTTACCCATTTAGCCCATCCCCACTCCCACGACCCCTCCAATAACCCTCAGTTTGTTCTCCATATTTATGAGTCTCTTCTGTTTTGTCCCCCTCCCTATTTTTATATGATTTTTGTTTCCCTTCCCTTATGTTCATCTGTTTTGTCTCTTAAAGTCCTCATATGAGTGAAGTCATATGATGTTTGTCTTTCTCTGACTAATTTCACTTAGCTTAATGCCTTCCAGGTCCATCCACTTAATTGCAAATGGCAAGATTTCATTCTTTTTGATTGCTGAGTAATACTCCATTGTAGATATATACCACATCGTCTTTATCCATTTATCCATCAATGGACATTTGGGCTCTTGCCATACTTTGGCTATTGTTGATAGTGCTGCTGTAAACATGGGGGTGCATGTGTCACTTCGAAACAGCACACCTGTATCCCGTGGATAAATGCCTAGTAGTGCAATTGCTGGGTCGTAGGGTAGTTCTGTTTTTAGTTTTTTGAGGAACCTCCATACTGTTTTCCAGAGTGGCTGCACCAGCTTGCATTCCTGATTACTATCACTTTTTTAAAGAACCCCAAGCAATTCCAGTGTCTTCTCAGGCTAAGCCATTCCCTAAATCCATATATTTCAAGCCGTTTTCCAGAGATCTGAAATTTTTCAGTGTTAATACATGTTCCGTAGAAATATGCCCAAGCGGAATGAGAAATGCTGCATATCGTATCCCCTAGGGCCAGTATAGAATTGGGAGAACTCTTCCCTTCACTGGCCAAGATCCTTCCAGCCCTCCAGCTCTCTCCCAGTGCCTCCTCTATTGCCTCCCAAAGCACTGGGAGCTGGTGACCTTAGGCACTTACAGTTCTCGACCTTTTGTGTGCCAGGGACTCCTGTGACAGAGTGGTGAAGCCTATGGACACCTCAAAATCATGACTACGTGCATAAAATAAAATACCTAGTGTTAAAAGGAAAGCCAATTATTTTGACGTTCTGTTATCAAAACCTGAGACAAAACAGATTTGTAACACAGTATTCTGTATACTTCTTTATTAACTCATTAAATAACAAGATTGAGTGGCGGGTCTGGCTCCTACTATGCTTTCAAAGCAGTGACTCATGAAAATCATGTTTTGAGATGTCTACAACAAGTGTAATGAGATATAAAAATATCTGTGATTTCTACTGGAATAAAGCTCCAGGTACTGGTAGCTGCTGTGGTTTATGGTCTATATTCTTAATGGAATAAAAACTAAATTTCAGTTAGAGCTTACTGAGAATTAGGATGTCAATTTTTCCCATCCAAGTTCATGGACTCCTAAATTCCATCCTTTTTTTAAAAAAAATTTTTTTTAACATTTATTTATTTTTGAGACAGAGACACAGCATGAACGGGGGAGGGGCAGAGAGAGAGGGAAACACAGAATCGGAAGCAGGCTCCAGGCTCTGAGCCATCAGCCCAGAGCCCGACGCGGGGCTCGAACTCGCAGACCGCGTGATCATGACCTGAGCCGAAGTCGGACGCTTAACCGACTGAGCCACCCAGGCGCCCATGAATTCCATCCTTAAGCACCTTGGTAGGGGGTCTGTGAACTCCAGGTTAAGAATGGAGGGGCTTAGGGGCACCAGGTGGCTCAGTCGGTTAAGCGTCTGACTTTGGATCAGGTCATGACCTCATAGTTTGTGGGTTCAGGCCCCACGTCGGGCTCTGTGCTTACAGCTCAGAGCCTGGAGCCTGCTTCGGATTCTGTGTTTCCCTTTCTCTCTGCCCCTCCCCAGCTCATGCTCTGTCTCTCTCTCAAAAAATAAACAAACATTAAAAAAAAAGAGAGAGAATATAGAGGCTTAGAACTTTATAAGGTTTACCTCACACCTGGTCAGTCTTGTTCTCTGTGAACACACACTTGGGTAGAGGGGGTACTATTTGTACTTAGTATCCCTGACTTACACAAGGAAACTTTTTTTTTTTTTTTAATTCATGGCATACCTTTAGGCATCTTGGAGAACAAGTGTTGTTCATTGGCAGGCCAGAGCATCACACCTGGATTATTGGGGTGCCTGGAGTCTTGGGAGCCCTCAGCATTTGGGGCAGCCAGGTCAAGTCTGGGATGGGCAGAGCTCCTGGCCTGGGGCTCCTCAGAGGAGAGCTAGGTTTGGCCATACAGCCGATAGTCCGTAGAGGTGACAAGCCCAATGAGTGATGTGTGGAATCTTGGGCTTGCTGGATGTGACCAGGGAGAAGCTGGACCACTTGAACATCTTTGACAGAGCCGCAGAGGGTGCCACTGTCTTCTGTAGACAAGGTGCTAAAGGCAATTTTAGGCTAAAGGCAAAAGGGAATTTTGCATCCCAAGTGGAGCCACCTGGGGACTGCGGGGCAAGAGACAGGTGAGGGGTGGTTGACGTAGGGGTGCCTGGTGGTGTTCTCGTGGGTGCAACCCTGCAAGCAGTCTCAAATCTCTGTCTTCACAAAACAATCCAATAGTCTGAATCTTTCTGGAATCTCAAGACCTGTATCTTGGACTCTTGCCCTAACAAGACTCTTGTCTGCCTGCAAACAAGGCAATTATTTTCCAGCAATGGTCTGATAGTTGTAGCTGTCTACCGGTGTACCCTGTCACTTCTTATCACAAGCTAAGCTACAGGTTGACGGCTCCAACGAGAAACAGAAGTTGTCCAAATTAGCATTTCACGTTGTTAACACTGGATCTAAAAGTGTTTGATTGGATTCAAGTCTATCCATAATATTACTAGAAACTTCAACGTTAAATTTGTCAAGAAAGGAATTACACTTAGAGTCTTGAAATACAATCTGTATTGTTGTAATCTTCAAATTGTTGTTGTAAAGAGCATTATCACTACTTGGCAAAGTTCCTTGTCAAGGTCTGTATGAAGAATTTAAAGACATTGTTAATTCAAAATGCCTTGATCAGGAATTGTGCATAATGGTTTCAAGCGTAAGTCCTTATATAGAAAGTTAAAGTCACAAAAGAAAGCTCAGGGTTTTCATTAAAAATTTTTTAAAAAGACTATATTAAGTCATACTAGATCATATAAATCATATAAATTCAATGTCTTCTAATATTTGCATTTTATCTTTATCATCATAATTACATATTTCAGAGAAAATCGATGAATTTTGTCCCACATAGACACCTTTAAATCCTCTCTTGTTTACCCCAGAGGGTTGTACAAATATTACTGTCTATGCTTTTTATGTGAAGTCTTCTTCAAAATGTTCAGTCATGAGATGAGAGGGCCTTATGGCGGAGCCTGCCATGAGTTCTGGCACGTCATGGGCCTGCCCCTCCTCCTCTTCCTTTATATGCCTCAGCTAAAATATTTCTGCAGTTAAAATCTATTTTGATTAATGGTTAAATATACGTGAGCTACTCAGATGACAGCTCATCCATTTATTAGTTCATTCGTCAAACATTTAATCAAGCAAACCCCTCAACTAGGAGCCTGAGCACCTGCTACTCCCTGCAGGTGCCAGCGCAGGTGACACAGACCCCAACTCCCTTCACACTCGCAGAACCTGACAGGTGTGCCTGGCGGCCTAGTAACACACCTGCGCCCTGAGCACTTTGTATCTTAAAAAGTGCTTAAAGATAGCCCCAGTGCCCAGGGCGATGGGGCCCAGAGAATGGAGTCTCAGAGCAGGGAGGAGCACCTCAAAGCCAGCTCACCACTTAGCAGCTGTACGCCCTTGGGCATTTTCCTCATATGCAGAGAGTGGACTCTGATCCTTACTCAGCAAGGCTGTCAGGAGACCAGGTGAGAGGCTGAGTAGGGAAGAGGATGGAAAAGCTGTAGATGGAGCCTTGTAGGTAACACCAAAGAGGGCAGCTGTAGGAAGGCATCCACTCAGGCATCTGACCCTGGCCTCAGGGTCTGGGAGTCAGAGGGGCAGGTGTGATGCAACCCAGACAGCCAGCTCATCCAAAGGAGGGGTGGGGGCTGCATTGCAATGCAGATGCTCACAGGCTTCTGGAGAAATGCTGGCCAGATTTCGGTGTGATTTTCCTGATTTTTAAATGTTGGCACTGATTAACTTTTTTTTTTTTTTAAATACTGCATGCTGAGCAGTAGTTTTCAACCTCTGCCCACACCAGTATTGGGGTGATAAGGATGACCTGGTACCAGGCTCCATTATCCCTGGCAAGGCCCCTCAGGGGGTAGCAAGGCAGCAGGAGGAAGGGTCATCTTTCTTGCCTGCAGGGCTCCCCGGGAAACTGATGCCACAGAAGGTGGCTGCCCGCCATGTGTTCTATCCTCAATGGAGAATGGGGCTCATCTTGCAATAGAGTGGACTTCTTTAAGAGTTAAACCAGGAGCACCTGGGTGGCTCAGTCGGTTAAGCATCCGACTTCGGCTCAGGTCATGATCTCATGGCTTGGCTTGTGAGCTTAAGCCCCATGTCGGGCTCTGTGCTGACAGCCTGGAGCCTGGAGGCTGCTTCAGATCCTGTCTCCCTCTCTCTCTGCTCCTCCTCCAGTTGCATTCTGTCTGTCTCTCTCTCAAATATAAATAAACTTTTAAAACAATAAAAAAAAGAGCTAAAACCATAAAACTTGTAGAAGAAAACAAAATCTTTGAGACCCTGGTTTAGGCAAAGATTATTATTTTTTTTAATGGTGGCACGGATGATTTCTTTGCCCCTGAATTTAATGAATGCCAACATTTCAACATACATTCTTCAAAATTACATAGAATAAAAGACTACTGAAAATGTCTTAGTTTTGGTCTAATTCCATGCCTTTCTTCTGTCTCCAAGAAGCAAGTGCTGTCCTAGTGATGGTGTTAACATCTCACAACTATATTTTTGTATTTGTTATAGCTATATTTTTGCTCACCCACAAAGAATGCACAGCATGACTTCATGTAGTATAATCTGTATGTCCATATGCTAGAAACAATTAGAAAATGTACTTTAAAATTTATGCCATTTACCACATCATGAAAATACACCTGTAAATACCTAAAAATATATCTAACAAAAGACATTACTGAACACAAAATCTACTAAACATTACTACTGAGAGAAAGGAAGAATTTCCTACCTCAGCCTCAAAATTGGAAGATGGAAAAGATGGGCAGGGCTAGAATGGCAGGAGATATCCAAACACAGTGTCTAATGCAAATCAGTACTTGACCTTTACATATTATGACCCTGTAAGTACCCACATATAATATATACCATGATTAATATGACTTTTTTGTACAATATTTCTTCATGAAATTAGTATTTGCTTTGTTTTCATCATAGCTTTCACCAAATAGTCCTGCAAACTCCTCAATGTCACTGTAAAATAGCCCCAGTACCTCGGGTAACTAATTTAGTGGTCCCATTTTATTTTTTCCTGTGATATGCCTCCTGGACTGGTCTGCCCTCTTCCTTTCTAGACCGTGTCCATCCTCATTGTCATGCAGCTGTTCCCCAGATTTGTCCATTACCATCCTCCTGAGTACCCGCCTTGTCTTCCCTTTCTGTAGGAGCTTCCTGGTCCCAGTGCACACTGTTCTTGGCTTACAGGAGGAAGTGGTAATGCCTTATATGTCGTAATCTTGAACATCACACACTGTTATTTCTGTCACATTCTAATTGTTAGAAGAGAGTCACTAAGTGTAACTCCCACTTAAGGGGATGCAGATTAGGCTCTACCTTAGGAAGGGAGGAGTACCAACGAATCTGTAAAAGTATTTTAAAACCACCACAGGGGCACCTGGGTGGCTAAGTCAGTTGAGCATCTGACTCTTGATTTCAGCTCAGGTCATGATCTCAGGGGCATGAGACTGAGCCCCACATTAGGCTCCACACTGGGCATGGAGCCTGCTTAAGATTCTCTCCTCTGCTCCTCGAATGTACCTCACTCTCTCAAAAAATAATATAAAATAAAATAGTAAAAAAATAAAGTAAAACCACCATAGATGCCATTTGCAAACTCTGTGTGTGAGTTGCGTGTGTGTGTGCATGCATGTGTGTGTATATGTGTGTGTATGTGCATATGAATACCTGCATGTGAGTGTGTGTGTGTGTGTGTGTGTGTGTGTGTGTGTGTGTGTGTTTGTGTGTGCACGCATGGGGAGGGATCCTAGAGGAATCCCTAGAGGTCTAATAGGGTCCTGGTCCTGTCACTGGAGACCTTGGATTGGTTAGTTTTCTCAAAGAAGAAATGTTTGGAGGGTATAAGGCAGCCAGGGGCATTATGTGGGATAAGGGCTTGGGGTGGTCTCACCATACAGTATGCAAATCGTATATATTTTCTAACCATTACTTTTCTTCATGTGGTTTCAGATGCACTGGCAGGCTCTCTTGAGTGGGAGATTTTCCTTTTCTTTACCTGTCTTTGGACTCTCCTTCCTTGTCTAGGTAGATTACAGCTGTTCCAGCCAACTCCCAGAAACCCTGGATGAGCTGAGTTTTGTACCGGTGGCTCAGGATGCCTGTCATCTAGTGATCTTGGAAAATTCTAGGTATGTTCATGGACCAGGGGGTGGATTGGCTCAACTGCTTGAATTTAAGGCAGTTACCTAGAGGGAAGATCTTTTAACAGAGCTGTTTAGGAAGGGAATAGCTGTTTCATGGACAGATGAGCTCCTGGTCTCTGGAAGATTCTAGGAGAGGTAGGTGGCCAAGTGGTGGAGACAGGATTTCTGCTCTTAGAGGCTAGAATCAGTGATGACTAGGATTTCAGGAGGAGCCTGGGATGTTTGGATTCAACACTGCACTGGGAACAACACATGGCCCTTTAATATCATCCTCATAATGCTGAGGACACCCATGGTGTGGCAGTGATGACAGCTGACACTCACCAAGCAGGAACTATGTGTCAGGGGCTCTTCTGTTCACTGTATTCATGTTACCTCATTCAGTCCCCATAAGAAACTTGCATGCTGAGCGCTTTGATTATCCCTAGTTCACCGCTGAGGAAACCAAGACAGGGAGGATCAGTAACTTGCCGAAAGCAGAGGGAAGTGGCCGAGCTAAGACGGGACCCAGGGGGTTGTGTTCCTGTTATGCCAGCCTGACGTTGGCAGACAGGGTCTGAGCTACAGGCCTTCCCTGGCCTTGGGCCGGCCAGAGCTCAGTGAGAAGGGCTGTTCAGCTAGCTGCAGAGCTTCCCCAAGTTGAACCAATATTTACAGAAAGAAACCATGGCTTCGATCATACATTAATGGCTCCTGATGGCGCAAGACAGCTTTCAGTCAAACGGGACCAGCAGCTAAGAGGACATCTTTCCAGAAAGAGGCCCATTCTCTTCTTTTTAAAATGGACTTTTAACACTCTTGCTGAGCTTTAAAAATTTCAAGTGAAGCTTTTACTGACAGAGTGTATTTCCTCCCGCAATCAGGTTAACGTGTTCTCTTCACTGTGTTTCTCCTGGGAGGTGGGGAAGGAGATCCGCTGCTGAAGAAATGGAGGCCAGAGGGTTCATGGTGCCCACGTTTGCCCAAGTCCCAAGGGCGGAACCATCACAAAGGATATGGGCAGGGGAGGGGACAGCCTCTAAATGCCTCAGGCGTCTTGGCTACACCTAATTTTGTAGTATAATAAATGTTAACTTTCCCATCCCCTTGGTTTCATGTACATACACATACAGCAGCCAGTGTTCAGGGAGCAATTTGTAATCCTGCAGTTGTTTCGATTTAAATAAACATCCCCCCGTTTTCCCCTGTCACCATTCTTTGTCCATGTGGGAGCTGCCGGGGCCCTTACATCTGTACTTCATTAATCATGTGGCCCAATTGTTCTTGGCTGTTCAGGGCTGTGGCTGCTCCTGTGCCCTCATGCCCCAAGCATCTCCACAGTCCTGTCTGCCACCCGGGGCAGGGCGCCACGGCCTCCGTCCCTGCACAGCCGGGGTGCAGTGATGTCTGATTCCTTGTGTCAGAGAGGCAGTCAGCCATCCCTCCTGATGGAAACAAAGCAATCTCAGCGCAAGCTGAGGGCCATGTGTTCCTTGAGAAGAAGGGTACTCCTCTGATCGATCTGGTGCCCTGATGGCTTCCTGGTGGCAAACAGTGCGAGTGCTCCCGGCTGGTGGCAGTTTCTGTCTTCCTGTAAACATACATTTCCCACAAGGCAGAGAAACTTGCTGCTGGGCATGTATTTTGTACTCAGATGAGAAAAAGAGGGAAATGACTGCTCTGGATGTTGTAACTCAACAGCCTTTTTGGTCAACAGCCCTGGAAATAAATCCAGTGATCTAGGAATTCTCTTTTGAAATGACAAATTGATGTTTACTTCAGAAACTTACTGATCATTTATTCCAAATGCAGGTGTCATTTAATCATGACATGAGATGAAACAGCAGGAACGTCCAGCCTGGGCTCCTTCTTCCTGGGGTGGTGTATACCTGCGTGCACTTGTGAGCTCCAAGTGGGTATGTTGGGTGGCATCTCCCTGGAGCCCAGAGGCATTGGGAGGCCTCCAGACCATCCTTGGACCTACAGTTGGGCAGCTGACTGGTTGTTAGTGGGCTAGTTTGCTCTGTTGGGATTGGTGTGGGGAGGGCTGCAGATGCCTTGAGCTATATTTATGTGCTACTAAACAGAAGCACTGAGCTTAGGCTATAGAATCTCCTTTAAATAGGGTCCTGGAAGGGGAAATCTGGGCCAGGATCCATAATTAGGGAGAGGAAAGGCAATTCCATGAAGCTATTCATGGACAAAGAGTCCTGACCACCCCCTGCCACCCACATTCACACACAGGGTGACCATTTTTCTCTTGTCAAGCTGATGCCCTTTGTTTGAGTCCTGTTCTGTGGAATATGCATGTGTTCTCTTTAGAGCCTCAGAAGTAAGTGTGGGCTGCTGGTCTTGGTAAAAAGTTCACCCACTTCTTTAAAGACCACCATGAACTACCTCCCCCACCATCCCTAGGGTGGTCATTCCAGTATCTCCCCTGCCTCAGGTTCCCAGCCCTTCCTGGGGTGTGGCCCTCCCTGAGAGCATCTTAGATTCTCCTCAAGTTCAGGCTGTGGTGTCCAGAGCTGGGCAAAAGGCATGGGGCCAGTCTTGGTGAATTGGAAACATTTCAACAAATGTCAGTGAATTGGTTACTGGACTGCTGAGTTACGTTACTTTGCTGGTCCTGTCTTCATCTTTCCTCTCTGTTTTCCCAATGAAACACTTGCCCAGCATTTACCAAACCACTATTTTGTGCCATGGAGAAAAACCAAAGTATCTGTGTTCAAACAATTCATGACTAAGTGTGTGGAACCTCCAACAACCCCCACAATCACATAAATCATGTAGAAAGTACCTGGTTAACAGATGAGCTGACAAAGTGCTAAGTGGAACAGGGAAGGTGGGCAGATAATTCCACATGAGATTGGTTAGTGGGAAGGCTAAGGAAGGGCTGACAAAAGATCTGGGGTTGGTTTGGATCCCTGAAGACCAGGCAGGGCTTCTCCAGAGAGAGGGGGAGGGAGGGGATTTCCAGTGAGAAAGAACAGCATGTGTAAAAAGTATGGGGGAGGGGGGCGGGCATGCAGTGCCTGGGTGGCTCAGTCGGTTGAGCATCTGACTCTTGATTTCGGCTCAGGTCATGATCCCAGAGTTGTGGGATCA
Source organism: Panthera onca (assembly GCF_046562875.1). Classification (NCBI taxonomy): domain Eukaryota; kingdom Metazoa; phylum Chordata; class Mammalia; order Carnivora; family Felidae; genus Panthera; species Panthera onca. Next base: position 128,382,460 of record NC_138347.1, on the reverse strand, counting down.
CGCCTGCCCACTGAGCCTGGAGCCTGCTTAAGATTCTCTCTCTCTCTCTCTCTCTCTCTCTCTCTCTCTCTCTCTCTCTCTCTCCCTCTGCCCCTCTCCCCCATTTGTGCCCTCTGTCTCTCTTAAAAAACAAAACAAAACATGGTGGTATGAGGGTCCATGGCCTGCCTGGTGTTGTGTAGTTAATTTTTGCAAGAAGCATCTCATGGAATCTCTAGCTAAAGTAGAGAAAACATTGTGAAGCCAGAGTGCGTGCTATAGATTGAATGTTTGTACCCCTCCCCCAAATTCATGGTTGAGACCAAATCCCCAAGATGATAGTGTTTCAAGATGAGGCCTTTGGAAGGTGATTGGGTCATAAGGGTGGAACCCTCATGAATGGTATTAGTGTCCTTATAAAGAGACTCCAGAGAGCTCCCTTGCCCCTTCTACCATGTGAGGACACGAGGAGAAGAGAACCATCAGGAAGTGTGTTCTCACCAAACACCAAATCTGTGAATGAGTTGATCTCAGATTTCCTCCAGAACTGTAAGCAATGAATTTGGATTGTGTTTTTTTTTTTTTTTTTTTTTTTTTTTTTTAAGAGAGACAGAGAGAGAGAGAGAGAGAGCGGAGAGGGGCAGAGAGAGGTGGGGACATAGGATCCGAAGTGGGCTCTGCACTGTCAGCAGCTAGCCTGATGTGAGGCTCAAATTCCTGAACTGCAAGATCATGACCTGAGCCAAAGTCAGATGCTCAACCAGTTGAACCACCCAGGTGCCCATAAGCAATGAATTTCTGTTGTTGATTAGCCACCCAATCTGTGGTATCCATTATAGGAGCCAGAACAGAATAAGACAATGGGGAACTGAATCTTATCCCTTAGACAATGGGGAGTCGTCAGCAGGTTTTAAGTAAGAGTATAATATGAGCAGATCCTTCTGGCTTTAGTGTTGAGGTTGTCCTGGTTGACAGGATCCAGGAGGCCAAGGAGGAGAGGGAAGGAAGAAGCTGCCTTCTATCAAATTGGTCCACAGCACCTTGAAGGTGGCTCTTGGGGAATGCATTCCTCCTGGGCAGAGACAGCCAGACATGGAGCCCGCCCCTTTGACAAACCCTTTGGTGGCATTTCACCAATGATCGCTGGATCCCAGATGGCTTTGGAATCTTCTGCCCCCCTCCTAGAACCTCCACCCATTCTTATCTGAATCCTCCGTGGCAGACACAGAGGGGTGCTGCTCAGATTTCCCTTCAAGAGAGAACTTGCTGATTATCTGCAAGGCGTGTATTGTATCAGATAGTTTAGAGCTTCCAGTTGGCAGCATCTTCAGTGTCGGCCTTAGCTTTTAGACATTGTTGGATTCAAGTTGCTGATTTGGGGGGAAGATTTTTTATATCTGTGTTGATGAGAGATATTAATGTGTTGTTTTCTTATAACGTCTTTGGTTTTGGTCTTATGATAATGCTGGCCTCAGATGAGTTAGGAAGTAAGCCCTCTGCTTCTATCTTCTGAAAGAGATTGTAATAAATTGGTATACCCTCTTTCTTAAATGTTTGGTAGAATTCGCCAGTGCACCTATATCTGGCCATGGAGCTTTCTTTGTAGAGGGTTATTGATTATTGACTCAATTTCTTTAATAGATTATAGGCCTATTCAGATCACTTATTTCTTCTTGTGAATTTTGGAAGATTGTGTCTTGCAAGGAACTGGACCATTTGCTAGCCTAAGCTATCAAATTTGTGGGCCTAGAGTTATTCATGGTATTCCTTTATTATACTTTTAATGTGCATGGGATCTGTAGTGATACTCCCTCTTCCACTTCTGATATTGGTAATTGTATCCTTTTTTCTTAGCTAGCCTGGCTAGATGATTATAGATATTATTGATCTTTGCAAAGAACCAAGCTTTTGACTTTGCTGATTTTCTCTGTTGATTTCTTGTTTTCCATTTATTGATTTTCATTCTTTTAAAATTATTTCCTTTCTTCTGCTTCTGTTGCTCTTGTTTTTCTAGTTTCCTAATGTGGAAGCTAATGTAAATTGATTTTAAGAGTTTTTTTCTTTTCTAATATGTGCCTTCAATGCTCTAAATTTCCTACTAAAAAGAGCTTTTGCCGCATTTCTCAAGTTTTGAAAAGTTTTGTTTTCATTGTCATGTAGTTCAAAATATTTTAAAATTTCCCTGGAGATTTCTTCTTTGACCCATTAGCTATTTAGAAGTGTGTTGTTTAATCTGAAAAAAAATTGAAGTTTTCCAGTTATCTTTCTGTTAATGATGTCCAGTTTAATTCCACTGTGGTCTGAGAGCAGACAGCACATGATTTCTGTTCTTTTAAATTGGTTGAGGTGTGCTTTATGGCCCAGAATGTGGTCTCTCTTGGTGAATATTCCATGTGAGCTTGGAAATAAGGTGTAATATGCTGTTGTTGGGTGAAGTAGTCTATCGGTGTCAATTATATCCAGTAGTTTGTGGGTGGTGTTGAGTTCTACTATGTCTTTACTGATTTTCTGCCTGTGGATGGGGTCCATTCTCTCACTCCAGATACAGGAGGGGATTTTTCTCTGATATGCCTGGTGGGACCCAGTGGAGATCTGGGAGATAAAACTCAAAAAAATATGGGGGCCCTGATGATTGGGTCCCTGGAGAGTTTTCAACTCTCAAAGTTGTCCACATGGAGCCCCAGCAATTTGTCAATTACAATTCAGGTTGTCCCACCCAGACCATGCTTCCCATGGAGGTTTCTGCTCTGGTGGGTTCTGATTCTCTGTACCACCTGTCAGTCTCTCCAGTTTACCTTGTGACGTGACCTCACTTGTCCTACAGACATAAGAAGGGCCGTTGATTTTTCAGTTTGTCAGCTTTTTACCTGTTAGGAGGGAGTGATGGCTTCGAAGCTTCTTACATGCTGGATCAGAAATCATATGTCTGCCTTCGCTTTTGAACTGAGGCCGAGCTCTTTCTGAGCAGCCCCCAGCCAGTGACTGAGCAGACTAGGGTCTGGCCTGGCCGTTTCTGCACAACAAGGGACTCTTCTGTTGTGTTGTCTGAGACTTGGACCACTGCCTGAAGTTCTCCCTGCCTGATCCTGCTTCCTCCATTTTTATCTTTTGCAGGTATTACCCTCTGATACCCTGTGTGCATTCCTAACTCTGTCTCAGAAACTGCTTGCCAGGGAATCCAAGGGGTAAATTTGAACATACGCTCGATACTGTTGTTGGTTCCAGGAGGAGAACAAGGAAATCTATGAGCCACAGGATATGGATAATCTGATTTACAAAGTGTAGCTTGCTAACCTTCGGGCTAGGCTCCACCACTTACGGTCACACATCCCCATTTGGCTGTGGTGCTATGAGCCATCCTCCACAGTACTGCCCAGGAGTGAAGACCTCAGCACCTGGCCTCTTCAGAGTCCAGAAAAAGGAGGAGTTTCTGCCCCTCTGTTAAAACCAGTTTTTGTTTGAACACCTACCTTTTCTACCTGCACCTGACACAAATTATGCTTTCTCCTGAGATGGTGAAGTTCTTCTGGGAGGCTTTCAAGGAAACCTTGGCTTAATACACCAATAGTCCTGGTGTTCTTACAAGAGGAAACATGGGGAGTCATGGATCAGGTGGTGGGGGGGGGCCTCGGGTCATCATGGAAAGCAATCACCACAGCATGGCTGAGAGATGGCAAAGGCCTGAATTAGGGCAAAGCTGTGGGAGTGCAGTGGATGTGGGGGTGGGAGAGTGGGTCACAATGGACGAGATTTCATCATTGAGGGGAATGAAGGAGTCACTAGTGACCATCATAAGTCTGACTTAGGTACCTGGGGGGTGGGGATGTATTTACTGTGTTGGGGACCCAGGAGGAGTTGGAGGTAATTTGGGGGAGAAAAGTGACTTCAGTATCTTTTGACTTGGGGATGCCTGCGGGACATCCAAGGGAGAGCATCCCAATTGCTCCCTGACTTTTAGTTTTCTTTCGTTCTGCTTGCAAAATCAGAGAGAAGCAGCATCCTGTCAGGCGCTGTTGCTTTCCCTTTGGTCCCGCTGCTGGGTTTTCTCCAGCCCCATGCCCTCAGGCAAGAGAGGAGCTGGCAGCGCAGTCTGCTGGGGGCTGCAGGGCAGGCTCTTAACACAGCAGGGCCCTTCAGATGTTCCGAAACTGACAATCTCAGGTCTACCACCTGCCAGCATTTGTTCACAGAGACACAGCATCACAAACTCTCCGGACTGGAAGGGACGTTAGAGGTCATCCGTTCCAGCCTCGGGGTTGGCATTTCCAGACTGTTCTAATAATTTAAGAGTTCCTCCTCCTATTAATGTGGGAGACTTTCTTCTAACTTCCCCTTCATATGCTATTAAAGACATGGCCCTACCCGTCCGTGGGCCTTCTTCCTTGGGAGAAGTGTGCTGGGGCTCATGTTTGTGGATCTAGCAGGGAGGGACACGACGAGGCCAGGTTTGGGAACACAAGTTCTTTTTGTCCTTCACACTACAGCTACGAGGATGGTCTCCATGGTTACGGCAGCTTTTCAGAGGTCTACATTTTCATTTTCTCTATTTCCCTAAATGTCTAATTTATGAATAGTCTGTTTAGGTAACCTACTGGAAGTTTCTGTATGGATATGAAAATCAAGAAATATATATAGTGAAAACAACAAAACAAGCAGGCTGGTAGGCATTTTGGGTACTTTTTTTTCTCCTCCTGATAACAGAAATTAGGATTGACTTTAAAATTTTCAAGTTAAACAAGATTCAGTGAAAGAAACACTGCCTTCATGTTCTTCAAAGGCATGTGAGCCAGAGAGGGGCTGGAGCTAACCCAATTATGTTTTCTTTAACGTGAAATAGCTATTTGCCTGACATTGCATTTGCACCTCACCGATGGGACATTGATTTCCACCCCACCCCCCCGCCCCCGCCCCCGCCTGGGCTCCCTTTGAACATGAAAGTGTTTTTTCCTATTTACCCCCTTGTGAGAGCAGTGATAAGAACAGATCGATAATTACATTGTTGGATAAAAATGAATATAAATTTTATTGAAAAACAACACCAGCAACAATGTGGGGAAAGCATACGCAACAGCCACTGGCCCCCACAACTCAACACACACGTTATGAAAAGTAATCACCTCTTAAGATTTCCAGCTACTTATTCCAAATGAAAAGAAATGATAGACCCCAGATAAACTGATGTGGGACACAGACGCACACCCCCTTTGAACACACTGCTAACAGCAAAGGATGCAGCAGCCTCGCTCACCTTGTGTTTGCTGCGGGCCACTTAGTGTATTTCAAGGATTCACTGGTTTAGAGAGAATTTAGTCCTTCCAGTTAGCATGGCATCTAAAACCCAGACCACTGGGAAAACTTTTCAAGTCCTTTGAGAAGAGGATTTCACAAACTTTCTTGGCAACTTGTCTCTCCTGCTTAAAAACAGGAAGTAGTTCTTTATGTCTAGCCTAAATCCTTCATGCTTCAGTTAATCTATTTATTTCCTTTTAGTCTCAGCAGGCTGTGAGGAGTTTGTCTTGGTGGGACAGTGTAGCATATGGGGAACTCACAATGATCATAATCAGATTGAAACGGGAGTCCAGCTGTGCTGCTGGCGTTTCTGAAACCAGCGAAAAGAAGGTAATTGCAGTTGTGGTTGTAGCCCATTTGCCTCCCACTGCCCGACCCTCCCCAGCCTTCTGGACCCTTCTGCCTGTGGCCTGAGGTCTGCCACCCTAGGACGTGCCAGCCAAAGCTCTGAGATTGATCAGTTTCAATCCTTCACTGGCAAAGTAATGAGTGCGGTGAAAGCTGTCCCTTCTAGTCCCATATCCAGGGTTTGCATTTCACGTTGTGATTTCCGGGCAAACCACTCCCCAATATTATATTCCGAGTCTTATCACCCTGCCAGGCAGTCCCCAAGCTCACCTCACAGCTTGTACGTAGCAAAGATGTGCTCCGTGTGCACACAAGGAAGCGGCGAGATTCCACGAGAAAGCACCCAGTGGATTTAACACAAACATCTCAGCAGCATATTTCAGATTCTGCGTAAAAACCCTGGTGATAGACTCAGCCTCACAGTTTTCCTCACCGGCAGCTCCACACATTGGGCACCAGGGAGCGCCCGTGTCATTCCACCAGGCGCTGGGACCCCACCGCCAGGAGACAAAGATGGGGATTTGAATAAAAGATTTCAAAATGCAACCCCGAATTCTACCCTGAGCAGCATGCGTATAAAAATTCATGAAGATTGGATTTCATTTCATGTATTTTTACTTCAGTGGAAAGAAATACAGGTGATTTTTTACTGTACCTACAGCTGTCTTTACAAAGGTGGGGGGGCACGTGGTTGCTCTGCAGACACTTTGAGAGGCTGGGCCTTGTCTTGGTTCCTGGGGCAGCTCCTGTTTTGCTGGGTGGCATTCTCTGCATGCTCCAGAAGGTATTAATTATATTATTTTAAAAAAGATACATGCCGTTCTCATCAGGACTAGCCATGGCTCTGGGTCCAGTGAGTGACATGAATCACAGAAGGCACTTACTATTTTGACAAAACACAGCACATTTCTTTCAGCCCATAAAATCAAAGGTGTGAAAAGAGGCTGTTTTCAGGGTGTAAAAACTCCCCTTGTTTTCCTGTCTTAGTGCATAGCAGTTCCGCCTCTGGGGCCTTTGTGCATTTTCCAGGCATGAGTGATGCAGTGCCAAATGCCTGGGTGGCGGAGCCTGCCAGAGGACTGGACATAGGCCAGGGCAGAGCTCAGACCCTCGTGGTGTACTCCCTTCATTTCCAGGACCCCCAGCCTGGTAGGGGACGGGCTTCCCTGTAACGTGGCCATGGGCCAGGTCCAAGCTGGGTGGCAGCGGGGATCTTCAGGGAGATGATGGCCTGAAGTGTTGGGATGGAGCTTTAGACAGGCCTGTGCAGGGGAGGCTGCTGCTGCTCACCCTGAGCTCTGAGATGGCAGGGGCAGGGGCCCCTTGGTCCTGCCCGTAACCCCAGCATCTAGCACAGTGCCTGGTGCATATTAAGTGCCCCGTGAACATTTGCTGAAGACACAAATGTGCGGATGAAGGCACAAGCATCGGGCTGGCCCTGGCTGTGGCTGAGCCTGAGGACATTTAGAATGGTGGGGGGTGGGGGCAGTGCTGGCCAGTGCCAGCTCTCAGGGTGGGGGTGCTGGGTTAGGCAGGGGCCACAGAGCTGAGAGGCCAGGAAGCAGGGAGCACCTGCAGGGCCTCCAGGAGCCAGGATGGTGTTGTAGTGACCACGCAAGGCCTCTCCATCCCTCCCTCTCGCGCTGCCCTTGCAGGAGCCAGCCTCTTGGTTGTTGCCATGGCAACACCGGCCTGAGGTGCTGCTGAGGGCTGGTGGGCAGCTGAGGCTCCCAGGGCTGAGCAAGCGTGGAAGGCAGGACCCCAGGGTCTCTCGTGTCAGAGAAAGGAAGGAAGGGAGCTGGAATATGGACGAGCACAGAAACTGCTCTCAGAGCAGGTGGAGGTCCCCCCACCCAACCCCAGCCAGGCTTTGCTGGTAGGGACCACTGGGGGCCGGCATAATCCTGTTTTTACATGAGTCTGCTTGGCACTACGGTATTTGCACTACTTCCTGCCTGGCCTCCCTGCCCAGGTCTTTGTTTAGGGTTACCAACAAGGCCCCCTCGAGGCTCTAGCAGCCTCTTGTGGCTTCTTATGAAAGCTGCAGGCCAGGGCCTGCGGTCAGGCTCTGAGAGGGCCTGGAGGGCCACCAACTAACTAGACTGAACTGACCCTCAGATTCCTCTGGGAGCACAGAGTAGGAGGTCTCTCACCCTTAGACTCAGGTGGCAGGGCTAATGTGGCATCTTTTCACCCCTGGGCCCTCTACCCCCGACACCCAAGGGTGGGCACCGGGAGTCCCCTTGTAACTTTTCTGTTGCCACATCACAGGTATGCACAGGGATTGTGGAGCCTCCAGCCCATCGTGGGCCGGCCAGCTCCCTCTTCACACCTTCTTTTTTCTAAGGCTCTTGAGGAGCGAGAGGCAGCAGGAATGCTGAAGACGGTCAGGTCTGGGAAAAAAACAGCAGTGCAACCCTCCCGGGGGTCCAGGAATTGGTGAGAAACACTGATGCTGCCTGCAAGGGGCTCTGTGATTCAGAATAACTCAGCCTTGCAGATCAGGTCCCTCTTGGGCACAGAGGAGAACTCTCTCACCATCATGTGAAAAGCTTTCTGCCTGAGCCATGTCCCTGCTTTCCCACATCAGCCCTATAAAAACAACAACAGCATTAACACGAGAAGGGGGCATCTGGGCAGTGGTGTACAGTTTACAATACCTTGGATTTACATAGCACCTTTTTCTTCTAAAGGGCCTTTGCCTCAGTCCCCTCGGCCACCGCCACAACCGAGTGCAGCCATCAGAACAGAAGCGTCACAGCTCCCGCGGCAGAGCGGAGAGACTGGGGCAGAGGCCTAGAAGTGACTTCATGCAGACTCGGTGTCCAGGGCTCTCTGCACTTCCCGTTGGGCCCTCCCTGGGCAAGTGTGGCCTCGGCCCTCTGGGAGGGTGTGGCCGGGGTGCCGGCCCTCACTGGGCGTTCACTTTGTATTTCAGGATGTAGGAGTAGAAGTTGTGGTTGGCATTCTCCAGCACCATGACATAGACTTCCTGGCAGCCAGCCGTGTTGCAGCTGCCCTCCCAGTAGCCCTCCTGATTCAGGGTCAGGGGCCACGTGTCCTGCCCCTTCACCAGGGCTTTGGCGATGCCATGTAGCTTCAGTTTGAACGGGACGTTCCGGTTGGCAGGAAGCACGCCCGACAGAGGCTCCAGCAGCTCATTGTCCTGCCCCCAGTTGCCAAAGCTCTCGGGAAACATGGGCCAGTTCACCTTGGTGTTGGTGCAGCACAGGAGATAATTGAAGACGAAGACATAGTTGCCCGGCTCCAGCCTCTTCTTGACAAAGATCTTGAGGGCAAACTTGCCGGCCTGGGGCAACTGGACTTTGAGCTCTGCCCGCTTCTCCCGCTGCATCTGGAAGATGTAGCGCCGCTGCGTCTCCTCGGTGATGGGGCCTTCGTCCCCGTGCAGGGAAGCCAGGACGCTGGTGCTCTCCTCCACGCCGAAGCTGACAGAGCAGCGCCCGTCGCTGGTGTGGATGATGGGGTCGGGGTGGGAGGGCTTCATGATGCCCATCTGCTCTGAGAACCAGCTGGGGCCCACGGGCTGGTGCAGCTCAGCTGGCAGCCGGACGCCGATGTCCACGTAGTTGCACTTGAGCGTGTACTCCAGCACCGAGCTGTAGATGTCAGACTTGCCTTTGGCAAAGATCTGCAGCTTGTGGGTGCCCACGGTTGGAGGGTATATGTCCAGCTTCATCCCGTTCTTCCTGAGGCTCAGCAGCCCATGCTCCTGCTTGCCATTGAGCATAAACATGAAGAGCGTGGGGGCGCAGCTCTCAACGGTGACGGTGGCCTTCCCGTTCACTGTGGAGAGAGAACCAGGGTCAGGTGGGATGGGCCCAGTATGTGCTGATTTGCTGGTAAATGTTTAGCAGCTGGCTCTCTGGGCGAGGGGTGGGGGTGGGGGAAGCCCTAATTTCTAGTGGCTGCCCACTTCCATGGTGTAAATACTTTCAGCACGATGGATTTTAAGCAATCGAAGTGATGTCACCGACCACGATGTGAGCCAGCTGCGGCACACCGCTGGAAGGGCTCCCCGCCGAGCTGCGGGTGGTTCTCTTAGAGTGAGCTGAAAGCTGAGGGTCTCCAAAGAAAATCTGCCCCGGCTGGATGTGCTTGCCCCACCCAGGTGATTCACATTAGATGAAAGTTGCATGGAGGCTTAGTCTGGTTCTTGGAGCAGGGGAGAGGGTCCATGACCAGTTGGAGAGCACCCTTTGTCTCCTTCCAGTCTCGAGTCTTGACTCACACCTCCCCCTCCTGGCATCTGTTCTTTACAGTGTCAGCAGCTCTCAGGTGAACGCAGGACCTTAAAACCTGGCTGGAATGGTTCACCACCGAAGGCTGCGCTCAAGGGGTGGGGCTGCCTCCTAGCTCCTGGAGCCCCCACCCAGGCCTCCCACAGGGAAGTGGCTCGGTGTGTCTCTGGAAAGGTCAAAGGTGAAGGGGAGGGCCTTTTGCATCCACCCACCTTCTGCCTCTCCCTGTGCCTTCCAGTTTTGTCTTCCTCTGTCCTCGTCACTTTTTCAGGGACAGGTGGCCAGTTCTCTGGCTTTATAGCCCGTGAGCATTCCCCTACGTGGTTCTCCCTGCCTCATGGGACCATGGGGAGGGGCGGTGGCTCCTTTCAGAGCCTCACCCACCTTCCTCCATGCGGAAACCTTTCCCTACCTTCCACTGCCAACCCATTCCCCCACTGCAGTTCCCCTCCACCCATGTAACTCTCTTCTGGCCCCTGACCCCACTCTCCAAAGACTTCAGTCACTTACTCCTAGAGTCTGGGCTGCTGGCATGCCCTCCTGGCAGTGCTCTTCTCCCTTTTCACCCACCATGCTCTCTAGCCTAGCCCTCTTCCCAGCCCGCTGACCACCGCCCCATCTTTGCTGCCATCCCTTTCCTTTCTGGTATATCAATTGTGGAGTGTTTTGTGCTTTGGTGCTATTTTCTTTGTCTACTTTCTTTCTCTTGGTTGAATCTCTACTCTCTCTTTGCTTCCTCTTCTAAGCCAATTCAGTGGGCAGAAGCTGTCTCAGCCTTCAACTGCTCACGGACCCAGTCTGTTCCATCTTGCATGAGAGTTGGCTGTGAGATCCTGTGGAATTCATGTCTGATGTGGAGTGCCAACCAGCACCTCCACATGGCTGCCCGAGGACCCCGAGGAAAATACCTGGTCACTCTTGGGCTCACTTGTGTGGGTCACCATCAAACTGGAGACCAGTGAGAGACCTGTCCCTCCTGCCTGGCCTGAGTCAGGACCCTCCTTTTGGGGACCACAGGGCATTCTCTCACATCCTCCAGGGCACACCTCCTCACATCCAGTAGCCTTCACAGTCTTCTTCCCTCCACTGCTTTCCTCCAAACCAGGTAAGACCTTAGTATAATGTCTGACTGCAAAGAATGCAAAAAAAAAAAAAAAAAAAAAAAAAAAAAAGCCTTTTTCCAAGCCCTCAAGTGACGTTGAGCTCCCAGGAAGCCTCTCTTGTAGCTCCGCATCTCCTTCAGGAAACTTAGCACCAGTGCAATGAATTAGTTCTCTGCAATGTCTGTCTTCCCTGCAGGGGTGGGGCTGTGGGGAACTGCACTCCTGCCTCCTTTCCTGACTGTCCAGGGAAAGGACCAGGGTGCCTGGCCCAGCAGATTCTAGGCAAAGGTGAGCTGAATGGCTGGAAGACTTGAAATAAGGGCTGGTGACTTCAGGGACTCTGCAGGAGCCTGTGACCCACCCCTGCATCCCTTTTCCCTCCACCTCCCCTCATCCGTCTCAGTGGTATTCCACCCCCTACATCCTGTGTCCTCTTCCTTCCCTGCTTTTGCCCACCTGTTTCCCTCTTCTGCTTTCTTCCCGTCCCCACTCTTAACAAAACTAGCTCCAACAAAGAAAAATTCTTTAAATATGCATCATGAATATGGAATCAAATTTGAGATTACTGTATATTAAGAAACCCAGTGTTTACAGTTCTGTTTCTCTTGTAAAGGCAAGTTCTACTCCGCTATTAATTTGATGTTGCTGTAGCCTGGTCCATTCTTCCCTGTGGTTCCATGGGCCACAACAGACCGACCAGGCTCCCCATCGGATATAAGCACCGAAATGCATTCTCAAAGACAGCAACCTCATGCTGTTATTTTAACAGCAGGAGCCTCCAGGTATTTGTAGTTTTAAAAAAGTAGCCCAGAGCTCAGCAGACTGGTTACGGCAACCATTGTGAGGTGGAAGGGACAAATCAGTTGGAAGGAGTGTGGGGACACCTGTGCTCCCTGCACCCCGATCACTGTGCAGTGTGGGGTGGGGCTCACCCACAGACCCGCGCACAGACCTCTCTGTGCTAACAGCCAGTGTGAGCTCAGGCCTTCCCAGGCCCCATGCAGCAGAGATGGTGCTGACCAGCAGTCCTTTGCTAAAGTGTGTGGTGGGTGGGTGGCTGGGTGGGGGCAGGTGCATTGACAGGGTTGTGCTGGGCCCTGTAGTGTGTCCAGGTTATGTTCCCAGCCCCAGACCAGGCACGAGGGCCTTGAACACACATAAGACAAAGTCCTCTGGAGTCAGCCCTGTGAGGCTTGTGACCACAGTTCTGTGGCCTCCCCTCCCCTCAACATACAGGTGGCCCCTGTAAACCTCAGAGTGCACAAACACACCAGGCTGGGTGCCCGAGGCCGCTGTGGGGATCCGGGGAGCAAAGGTCAGTCCAGGTCAGCCATGGGACAGCTCAGCTGGGTGTCCTGCACTGCCTACTCCCAGGGAAGTTGGCTGGGAAAGGCTGGACTCTGCCTCCAGGAGGGAAGCAGAGCCAAGGGGCATTTGGGCTAGAGAGGGAAGGGCGCCGAGGAAGCCAGGCTGTTCCTCTGGAGCCAGCCCTAGCCTAGGGGTGCTGGAGGGCTTGCTGTGTCCTGCTAGTGCATGTCTGTCCCTGTGTACTGTGATGCCTGCTCTCTTCCAGCTCCTAAGACCCCGCTCAGCAGCCACTCCCCGTAACAAAACCTCCCCCAGTTCTCTGTCCTGGGAGACCCCCATTGCTCCCCCACTAGCCGGTTAGACCACTGATACACAGATCCCAGCTTGGCTGGGCCAACACGTCCTCTTTTCCAGGAGGTCGGAACAACAGAGCAGGCTAGTGAGCTTCTGTCGAGGACCTGAACTGGGAGGTGGGTACAGCCAGGCCTGAGGCAGTCCTTTCCCTGCTGTGGGCACTGGGAGAGACTCACCTAGCTACGGACCCTTCAGTCCTGACTTGCTGACAGGTTGGGATGTGAGTGTGGCCCTCAGGGGCTAGGGAAACCCAAGGACTTCCTACGCAAGGATGCGTAGGTGTGCTCAGGCATCTGTCCCTGCAAATGTGACCTATGGCTGCATCCTGCCCTGATACCCTGATGGCCTTGGCTGCCTTAGTAGCACCTGCACATACATACAGCTTACAGCAAGCTCACAGGCCCTGGCAGGGAAGTCCCCTGGGGGTCTGGATGCCTTGAGGTACAGAGCAGGCTGCTCTGTCCCTGCTGCTACCTCACTGGCCACCTGCTTTGGGCTTACCTGTTTTGATCACCGAAGTCTCTGGGTGGGCACTCAGCATCCCTTTGTTGTAGAATTCACTCTTGTGGTACATGTTGTTCTCAAACTGCTTCAGAGATTGAGGAGGTTTGAGCAGTTGCCAGTTCTTGTTGTCTGGGAAATGGTCCTCGATGAACAGTGCAGGATGGGTGAGGAAGTAGAATTCATTGTAGCTAGAGGTTGGGGGAGGGTGAAGCTGGTCAGTAGCCATGTGGGGTGATAGGCCTCAGCTCTGTGGAGAAGGAGGCGGGGGCTCGCAAGGGGATCTCTTGGGCCTTCTTTTGCCTAGTGCATCCACAGTAGGGGTCCTGCCAACAACCCAGTGGAAGGGCCACTATCTCCAGTCTTAACACGAGCACTGCAGATGGCCCCTCAGTGGCTGTTTCCAGAAATAGGAGCCATGGCAGGATCTGAGGCCCCTTTTAAGAGAAGGCCATAGTCCATTGGGGCTGTCTAGGTGGGGAATGGGCTCCTGCTAGTCTCAAAGCCAAACAGAGATTTGAGGGAGCAAAGGCATAACCAATGGATCAGGTGCAGCTAGTGGGGCAGAGGGCCGGCAGGCAGGGAAGGTCTTGGGTGGGCAGCCCTCCTCTGGTCCCTGGGGCCAATGAGACATGGCTCTCTAGAGGTTAGTGATAGGGATCAAGAGAAGAATTGGGAGGTTCATCTGAGATGGGGATGCTTCACTCTTAGCTTATATTTGGTCTGTGTGCAGAACTGTAGAGATTTAAACTGCAAAAATCAGAGACAGTGCTCTCATTTATGATCCAGGATGAATGTCACGGCCTTAGGTTAAAACCACAGTTGGTCAAAGCCTTGGAGAACAGACATGCTCCAGCGCCCTGCACCCTGCCCCACCGTGTCTCGCGGTGACTCTGTGCACCCACAGCACCCCTTCCTACAAGCCATAACCCCTTCCGCACAGATATGATGTGGCTGCATTCAGCCCAGAGAGGAGGGGGAGGAACCCTGGTGTCTGGTGGTAGCAGACACCAGGAAGAGAATTCTGGCATCCCAGTGAGAGCTGTAATACGGTCAATGGGCCAAAGGCCTCAATGGGCCAAAGGCCTGAAGGGAATCTACAGACTGCTAAAGAAGCTTCTCAGCCCCGCCTTTCGTCTCCCATATGGCCTGTGGGCAAATGCTGGGCTTTTAGAACTTGGGTGGAGGGTGCTACCGGGAGCCAGAGGAGGGATTTTTGCCGGTGGAGGGTGAGGTGACAGAAATGTCTGGACCCTTACTGTCGGCTTGGAGCTGGCTCATCTCAGAGCTGGAGGAAGGGCGGGAGTGGCCAGCAGCAAGCAGAGCCCACCTTCCCCACCCACCTGGCTTGTCTACCCGCTGCTTCAACCTGGCACCTCCCCCATGTCCACCAAGCAGACAGGCAACAGAACTGAGATTTATACTTACAGGAAGGTGAATTTGGAGGTGGCAGAGTCCACCAGGCCGCTGCCCCAGGTGCTGTCCAGCAGGTGCCATCTCCCCTCCAGGTACACAGCATTCCAGGCATGGTCAAACTCCCCGGAGAAGCTCTGTCCTGTCTGGTAGCCAAAGCCCTTGGAGTAGCCAGGCACGGTCATGCACTGCACTCCAGCGATCCTGAGGGTGGGACAGGGGGTCTGAGAGGTGGGCTCCTGCTGGCGCTGCCCCTCCCCCACAAGTCTGTCTGTCCACAGCCCCAGGCCTCAGACATATCTGCTGTCCGTCAGTTCCCTGCCCCGCCCCCTTCCTTTTCCCTGCCTTTCACAAGCCACATACAGATGGCCTGAGGGCTTTTATTTCCAGGGCTGGGGGATAGGGGGACACAGGGTCGGTGGGTCCTACCTGCACAGACTGGCTTTAGTCCCTACTGCCTGCGCATCCCTAAAGACTCCTGAAACATCCTTCCCTGGACTGAACCTGCCTGGTGCTTCACCTGCAGCTCTTCCGGAGGATGGTGGGTGCAATGGTGAGGGTCACCCCAAGAACATGGAAACCCAGGAAATGACGATGTTCTTGAAGAACCAGAGCAGCTCTAAACAGGTGACTGAGGAGCTGGTCTAGGTGACCAGTATCAGGGAGGGGTGCTGGATGTGAGGGTACAGAAGAAAGTGGACACTGCCCTAGGACACCTGTGTGGGGACACCTGGGGCGGGGCAGCCAGTGTCTCCAGCCCTGACTGGGAGAGGACCGGCCCGTTGCTAAGATTACTCAGGGCTGACTGCCAGGGCCACTGCGGTGCATTAAGCTCATTTGATGACTGATTGCCCTGGCCACAGTTTCAGAGTCCCCTGTGGAAGTCCTTTGGGGGTGAAAATGTTGACCACTCACTCAACCTGAGCTTTCCACCCTCCCGAGAATGTGTTCCCCCAGAGCTCACAACCTAGGTGGCACCACTTTTTGTGGCCTGGACAGTGGGGGGATGGATGCTGGTCACCTGTGGGGACCACAGAAATCATGCAAGCTACAACCTGGGCATTTACAGCTGAAACCCTGAGGCACCACCCCAAGGCCAAAGCAAGAGCCCTGAGAGTCCCTCCATGACCAGCTGGACTTCCTCTTCAGTGGCCCTGCCCACTGCATGGCAGTTACCAGTGTAGACCGCTACTCTGACCCCCGGGGACACCCTGTGCTAGCTCTCCTGGGGGCCTTTGTGTGAATTAGAGAAAGGTGCTCCTTCTTCATGACCCTTTTCCTTCACTTGTGGCAGATGGGTATAATAAACACACAGTGCATGCTATCCAGGACGTTCATGGTGGCCCCTCAAATGTAGCTCCTTTGAGTATCATTCAAGGTACCCGCTGAGTCTGCACTTCCCTCATATGAAGCAATTCTGTACTGTGGGTGTGGATCAGGCCCAGTGGTCCCTGGTGGCCAGGGCCAGGGTCCTTCTGCGGACCAGGCCTGCAGGCTCAGGGGCCTTCCAAAAGAGGGCCACGCAGCCTCTCCAGGTAACCAGCAGGGGGAATGGTTCTGCATTCATCACAGGAACGGGAAATTTTCCCTCTAAAAATATATGTTTGATTAGCAATTCGAATATTGGGGGCACCTGCGTGGCTCAGCTGGTTAAGCGCGGAGTCTTGGTTTCGGCTCAGGTCATGATCTCGGGGTTTGTGAGTCTGAGCCCAGCATCAGGCTCTGTGCTGACAGTGGGGAGCCTGCTTGGGATTTTTTTCTCTCTCCCTCTCTCTCTCTGCCCCTGCCCTGCTCATGTTCTCTCTCTCTCTCTAAAAAAAAAAAAAAAAACAACAAAAAACAAAAAACAACAACAACAAAAAAACCCCAAAAAACCCCACATCAGAATATTGGATGAAATATTATGTATCTAAATATTACTTGTCATTTGTTGAGAAAGTCTGTGAAGCCGACCTGGGGAGCCTGCGCGTTTCCACCTCCCACCCTGCCAAGGTGCTGCTTCGCCTGCACATGACAACCGCTGCTCCCATGTCTGCTTGAGCTTTCCTCCTCTGCAGGGGGTAGGCCTGCCCTTCTGCCTGCGTCCTCACAGAAGCGGGTCCAGGCCTCCCAGGCTGTCTAAGAAATGCCACACGAGCAGAGCAGCGAAGCCCTCTGGGAAGGGTTTCAGGAGCACTTGGGGAATGGGGGCAGGGAGCAAGAGGGACTGGATCCTGATGTCAGGTTTTCCTGCTGGTAAAAGCCAAAACCCACTCCTGGAGCAAAAGGGTGACCCTGGGGTAGGAGGCACAGGAGGCAGCTGCGGGTGGAGGAGGAGTGGAGGAGCCCCCAGGAGGAGAGAAAGTGCTTCTGGAGAGCCCCCTGCCTCCTTAGCTGAGGGGGAGAAGGGGGGGTGCCTCTCTGGGGTGGGGGGATCTGAACATGTTTAAGGTCTTAGAAAAAATGCGCAGCACAGAGGGGGTGGGGGGGAAACCAAGGCCAGAGTGTGGGATGGAGGTGCGCATTGGCGGGGGGAGGGGGTGCTTTCCTAGAGGGTGGTGTTCCATCTATTCAGAGAGAGTGCGAAAAGTGAGGGAAGACACGCCCCAGACGATGTTAATTGATAAAGGTCTATAAAACTCTGCCGTCAGCCCAAGGCCTGAGCGTGCGCGTGTGCACGTGTGGGTGCGTGTGCGTGCGTGTGTAGGGGGAGAAGCGGAGGAGGCGGCAGAGCGAGCCGCGGCTGTCTTTACCTGGTCTCCTAGTAATGCGATTAGGGGTGATTGTAATTTTCTATTTCAAACTTCTCTATATCTACTAAATTTTCAGTAATGATTATGTGTTACTTTTAGAATTGGAAAAAATCCATAAATACTACTTGAAATTACATTCTTCAGTGAGTTATTTTCCTTTCTTGCCCAGAAATGTCCGTGCGCGCTCACTTGCAGGAAGGAGCATGTGGAGGGATACGTGGAGCCCTGGGAATAGTCCTTCGGAGGGGTAAGTTGACTGAGGCGGGCTGTACACTCTGGACAAGCCACCCACTGGGGCCCCGTCTCGCCCCAGAGCCCCCTGCAGTCCAGGAGGGAAGCTGAGCACTGAACGTCCACACGGCCCCCAGGTGTTACAGGGCAACGGCCCAGGTGCCGCTGCGGGCAGTGTGGCCCACTGGAATTCAGCCTGAATGCCCTCCCGGGAGAAGCGTGTCCCAGGCAGTGGACCTGCGGGTACCCTCCCACTGAGGGGTGGAGATAGGATTTGAGAACCAAGTGGGGGAGGAGGAGTGGGCTCAGTCCCAAGCCTGCGAAGGGCGGAAGGAGGCAGAACTGGGTGGCAGGATGGGTGGGCTCTGGGCTGAGCCAGGGGATCAGGGCTCCGTCTCAGCTGTACAGTCGCCTCCAGTATGACCTTGCCAGGCCCATCACGGGCAAAAAGAAAGGTTGGCATGAACTGATCTCTAGGGGCTAATTCTCCTGTGACAGGCTGAACAGAAACTGGGAAGGCCATGGGGAATGCCTGGGGCAGAACAAAGAGGAAAAAATAAACTCAGCTGTAGGCTTATGCCATGCTTGACTATGATAGGAGGATATTTTGTTACCTGGCAGCAATATGCAAGATGAATTGGACAAAGAAGTCATAAGGCATTACTGTTAATAATCCATAATTCTCATGCAAAATAGTGGAATTAGTCATTCCAGCTGCTGGGTGCTAGTCAGGATGACCCACGGCCATTTCATGTTACCAGAAGATCACTGGCTGTGTACACTATGTGAAAAGCACTGTACCAGGCACTAGGGAATAATATCATATCTCATAGCATGATAAATACTATAGCATAATAAAATATTGTAAAAGTAAAGTTCACTGGCTGCCCGAGATGCACTCATAGTTGTAAGGGGAGCAGATATGTGCACCATCACTAAAATGCCAGTGATGAACACAGCCCTTTTAGGGGACCAAAGGAAGAGGAATTCGCTAGAAAGATCTAGAAGAGCATTGAAGAAGGGACAGAAATGTTTCCACCTCCTACTGAGATCTGACCAGCCATCTTAGAGACCAAAATAGCATCCCACGACATCTACCTAATAACCTCAGGCTGCAGAATCTTGGGTTTTCCTTTTGACCGTTAAAAAATTTTTTTTTTAATGTTTATTTATTTCTGAGACAGAGACAGAGCATGAGTGGGGGAGGGGCAGAGAGAGAGGGAGACACAGAATCCGAAGCGGGCTCCAGGCTCTGAGCTGACAGCACAGAGCCCAACGCGGGGCTCAAACTCACAAACCGTGAGATCATGACCTGAGCCAAAGTCGGTCGCTCAACCGAGCCACCCAGGCGCCCCTTGACCGTTTTTAAAACACCAACACTAGTGGTATCAATTGAGGATGTGGTAGAACCAGCCTGTGACTGTTATTTTATACAGACATGGTCAGGGTCCTGCCATGAAAACCATAAATGCTGTGTTAGCCACACCACTGCCAGGCCCCCAGCAGGGTGGCCGCACTGTCTGGGGTGGGCAATGTGCCCTGTGGGCATCAGGCTCTGACCATAGCAGACTCCCCGAACTCTGATCACCTCTCTAGGGTGTGTGAATCATGTGGAAAATAAGAAAGGGAGGGAGGGAGGGATGTTGCCAAGGGAGAGGTAATGAAGCATACTTTCTTTTTTGTATCTTGATGAAAATATCATGATTTTTAATGTTAATTTTTTATTGGAAATGTAGTTTCACTAACCTTAAGCCTAATGGTCACTTCAAGTGGACAAGCATATGCGAATTAGAAGTTTTAGGCCCTTGTTGTCCCTGAAACATTGGTCCTCAAGAAAGTTAATATTGATGCAATCAAGGTAGTTTAGAATCTACCAAAAACAGTTTGTGATTTCTCTCCTGCAGCAGGACAATCATAACCATGGCTTATGTTTCACAGTTTATATAGTTGATTTCTTGTAAATTCAACAGTGTCTCTATTTCTACAATACGGTCCCCTTTGCCTTTTCTGGCACCAGCCTTTATGGTGAGGTCAGTAACTATAACCATAGTAATAAGTCTCATGCTGAGACCCTGCGAAGGGCCTTGTGGGGTGTGATCTCAGGGGCCTCCTCTCTGACAGGTGAGGAGTCAGCAGAACAGAGAAGGAAGCTGACTTGCCTGGGGACACACAGCCAACTAGTGGCCAGAGCCGCACCAGGACTCAGTTGTCCTGCTGCACATAGTTCCGGAGGCTTTGTATTGTACTAGCCGTTTTGATTGCCAAGGTTTGTTTTAATTTATAAATGTATGGTTGGGGCACTGAGCAAAATTAAAGGATGGTTTGTTCTGGTGATGTCATCCATGTCTGCGAATGGTATCCTTTGGCGTATCTATAAGGCTGAGGGAATTCAGATGTCCCTTTCAGAGGCTTTTTATGACAAAGTCAGATCTGGGGATAACTTAACGTTATGCAGGGTATCTGCCTCTTCTAGGAGGCTAAGATGGTCCATCCCCAGCCTTTCAGGGCCTTTGGAACCAAGTGTTGTGCTGGGATCGTCTGGGACATTGTGCTGAGCAGAAGTGTGCCTCTGCTCTTGTTCTCAGGGAACAGCTGAAGGATGGATGCAAAACAGGCTGACATCTGATTGGTGACAATCAGTCTCCACAATATCAAAGCCTCAAATTGTAATAGGCTCCTTGCTTTACCAAAAGTCTCTAGAAAATCTGCTATAGCTGGTGGCGCTAGAGCCGTGATAACAAGGGGAGGGGCTGTACTGGAGGCTGACTTGGTGACAGGAATCTGGGGAATTGAGCTTGGCCCCTGCAAGGAAGTTAAGCAGAATTCATGAAGGCTGTGGGGAATTGAAGCAGAAGAAAGGACATTAATGCTGGATGATGGGAAATCAGAAAGAAACCAGACCAGCAGTTACAAGCGATAGCACTAACAAAAAAACCCCAAAAAACAACTCCCATCAGTTACTCAGGAAAGACGATGAGGAAGTGAAGGATGTTGCAAAAATATCTGAGTTCCCCACCAAATTACTTTATTAAATCAGTCTTTAATGAGGCTGTTGCAGGGAGGCAGAATGGACTGGCAGAAGTAATGATGGCTGCGTGGGTACTACTCTTGCTAAGAGGCCACCCTGACAACTGAGCCGGGATAAATCAGCAAGTGTGGATTACATGTCTTCTGTTATTAAGGACTCCGCTAATGAATTTACCAAACCTTCGGCAATTATTTGGAAGGTCGGGGAATTAGGAAAGTGATGCATGGCCGAGGTTACTGATCTTTAAAGCAAAAGTTAAAGGGATCCAGGGAACCGTGAGCTACGATTAAACGTCTGAGCAATGTGCAGAGTTTTCCACATGCTAACTGCCAGGCTGGAACTTAGCTTTAAATGCTGTAAAATGTTGGGATGTTTTAATGAGCAGCTGCAGGCCAGAATAGGGCCATTGTTAAGCATCCAGACCAGGCCAAAAAGCTGACAGGTTCACTCAAGGCAAGTGTCAATTTTCTGAGTCTATGTGTGTCTGTAAGAAAGTTCCACAGAGCAACAACACTCCCATACTCAAGAAAGACAGGCAAGGTTGAAAAAACAACCCGTATGTCAGGTGAGCAAACTCTAAAATGCGTGTTCTCATCTAGCCCTACAGAACTGCCAATAGGCAATACAGTCCCCATGTACAGATGAGAAAATTGAGGCTCTGAGAGGTTCAGTGCCTTTCCAAAAAACACAGAACTAACAAGTGGTAAATCCAGAACTGGAAATTAAGGACTGGTAAACTGAGGACTGCAAAAGTCTTTCTGGCTTTAAATCTGGCACCCTTTCTGTACCATGCTGGAAAGCTTGTGGTGGATAAAGAAGGATATACTATATGACTTAAAAGTCCTGAGTGCTTTCAAGTTGGCAAACTAAGATGAAAATTACACTCTGAAAGATGCCAGGCACAAATAGAGCTGAAAACAGTCTAAGGGCTATTCCATTATTTAAAAAGAGAATAAGGCCCATTTCATACAACTGCACTCGGAATATCTTGTCATTTCCTGTCATTGAGGACCTACGGTGTGAAGGATTCTGAGTGGGTGTTCATAGGGGAAGCAGAAATAGAGAGCAGCTAAAGACACATAAAAGATGTATTAGACCTATAAGACATATAAGAAAAGATGAGCACAGGGAACACATCTGTGCTAGAACAAAGTCTGGAAAGGAATGTGGCAATGTGAAGTGTTCTCTCTAAATGGTCAGAGTAACTGAATTTTCTTCTTTTTTCTTTGCATTTTAAAAGTCATCTATCATTAACAAGTATTTTTTTTTTTTAATTTGGAAAAATTACTAAATAGAAGCATAAGGCAAGACGGGAGCTTGTGTATAAGGTGTGCTGATGACATCAAGGGAGGGAAAAGGAGGGGGCCATCCTGGAAGGAGCATGAGAGACGGGAGCAGAGCGAGCTTGAGGACACAGAAGTGCAGGCAGTGTCACAGGTGCAGGGCTGGAAGGGTGCCGGAGGTCAGATTTTAGAGGACTTTACAGGACAGCATGAGTCGGTAGTCCTGTTCGGAAAGTCAGGGCCTAGGGAGTCTGGGCAGAGGGTCAGTGAGGGTCCCGGTTCCTGGAGGGGCCCGCTGGCATGTTAGGGTGTCCGGGTCTGGAGTGGGGGCAAAAATGTGAGGGGTGGGAAGGACCGGTCCGGTGGACTGGATGGGCTGCAGAGGGGTTGCATCCTCTGCACCGGGACCTGCCCTGGCTGCCTCTGGGACTGTGGTCTCAGGGGCAGGGCTTGGAGGTGGGGGGAGTGAAGAGTGGGGAACAGGCAGGAGGCCTGGAGCCACACGGGGGCAGGCACATGTCTATGCCTGGTGGTGATGTTGCAGGGTGGGAACCCGACAGCTGGGTGCTAGGCCGGGAATGGGCTGTGTGTGCAGCGAGGACAGAATACAAATGCCCACCTGTGGACTCTTAAGTGTCTGTTGCTGCGCTTGGTTTGATGATGAATTGCCACCTGAGTCCTGGTGGGCTGATATCTGGGTGCCCGAGGGGCCCCTCTCCGCAGAGGCCTGTGGAGACGGTGGGCAGAGCCTGTCCATCTCCCTGGGGAGGAGGCCAGGGCTGACTGATTGTGTCCTGTGGAACACCGCAGACCTTGGAGACTGGGCACAGGAGGCTGTGGGGTCGGCGGGGCTCCCCCAGCCTGGAGCCTGTCTCGAGGTCACCTAGAAGCAGCAACGGTATCTCCAAACACAAGTGGTTTCCTTACCAGCTACTCGCCTGCTGTCACCCACCTGGGCAGCGTGACCAGGTGCGTGTTCCCAGAGCAATGAAAGTGGAGCCCAAAGGCTCCAGGAGAAAAGCTGCTTCCTAGTTATTCAGCTTCTCCAACTGACAGATCTTTTCAGGTAGGAGCTCTTTTGTTTTCCCCAAGAGAGGGCCCCTGTGCCAGCCCTGAGGACAGCTTTCACAGTCCCCTTGGCGTCAGCAGCCATTGTCCTCCTGTTCCCGGACCTGCCATTCTTCTAACCTTCAGCTGAACAGAGATCGGAGAAGGTGGGAAAAGGGCCTTTTATAACCAAATTATCTCAGTGCATTCATCTGCCATTATGTTAATGCATCGTGAAGCCCGGCAGATGGTACAAAGTCAATTATGCTGGTGTTAAAAAGGGAGAAATTGACCTTTTCAGGACTCACTTGGATTCCAGAGCAGAGTTTGCAAACTCAGGTTTCAGGCCTGGCATGTGGGTGAAGGTGCTTGGTGCTTCGGAAGGGGAGAAGGGATGGGTCAGGGTGGTCAGCCCAGGGCTCCCTGCCTTTTGCTGGACCCCTCTCGTACCTGCACATCTTCTCAAAGAGTCCAGCGTAGCCGTCACAGTTGGTCTTCTGGGTCCGCAGGATGTCGGTGGGCTTGAAGGCCTGGCGGTCCTTCTCCTGGGCAGCCTCAATGTCGTACTCTGGAGGGCAGAGGAGGCTGTGAGAAACAGGTCCTGGGAGGCAACCAAGGTTGGTGCAGAGGAGAAGGGGGCGGGGAGTCCATGGCTTGCGGCCCCACCCTCACCCTCGGCTGTGCTTTTGGCACCATTTGGGTGGGCCTCTCTCAGGTCGGGGAGAAACTGCTGTGGGCTGAAGGGAACCCAAGTCCAGCCAGGGCCAACTCTCAGAAACCTCACTGTGGCGAGAAATGTGCAGTGGCGAGAGGAAGAACAAGGCATTGGCAGAAGAGGCTGCTGACTGGTTCCTTCGGCCTCCAAGGAGAGGCTGGGAGGGAAGGAGACCAAGATAGCACTAGAGGTGGGGGCTCTGCCCTCCCTTCCCACCCCCACCATGCAGGTCTGCAAGCAGTTTATCCCTGTTGCAGCCACCCCCCCCCCCCCCAGGGCCTCACACTGACCCACAGGGGGCACCCCTAGCTACCGCCAAACAGCTTGTCATTCACTAACAGCCTAAGGCCAGCGGTGAGGCCCTGAGGCAGGAATCATTGTGGCCACTAAGGGCACAAAGGGAACATATGTAAGGGTGGCAGGCAGTAAATGAAGTCCTACCTAATGTTCTGTTTCTGATTCTGCCCTCTCAAGACCCAGGCTGAACTGAGCTGCTGGGCTTGGGGTGGGAGGAAATGGCCTCTCAGGCCCTATGGTCAAGATATCCTACCTGTGTAAAGTGAGTTCATGCTGTAAGCTGTATCCCTCACTGCTGCTCTGGGAGGACAAAGGAAAGACCCAATGGCAGCAGATCAGGAGAGCCCCGCTTGTTATGTCACAAGGAAAACACTGGAAGTCCACCCCACCACCTGGCTCTTCCATCGACTGCAAGGGGCTGCATCCAGCATCCCCCTAGCAACCACCTGTGAGGCTTGGCTTGAGCTGGTCAGACCCCCACGGCTGTCCTGTGCAGAGCTGGGGACAGCTGCACAGGCCCAGGTGCCCTGAGCTTGCCTGGAGGTGGGGTGAGGACTGGTGGCTGAGGTCACCTGTGTGAGATCAGTGAGCAGGGGGAGGAGAGCCTACTTTTCCTGGCACTGGTACTTGAAGAAACCTTTGGTGTGGCAATAACTTCTCCAACAGCTATGAATCTGCCCCATCCTTCTTGGAGATGACCTTCTGTCCTGGGTTCTCAGGTCTGTGGAGCAGGTGTACCGGGAAGCCAGGACTGAGGGAATACTGCCGCTGAGTGAAGGGGCCTTAGCTCTGGTCACGGGCTGTGGGCAGATGACCACGTGGGACACCCCCCCCCCCCCCCCCCCACTAAACAATGCTTCATGGAGACCATTAGCACATGTTGAGTTTTACCCTCCTTCATTAGTCTTTGGTGGTTCAACCTAGCCATCTGGGAACCCTTCTCCTCCACCGTCCATCTCTTTCCCTACACACTGCTGGTCAAGGGAATCCCAGAGAGGTTCCCTTGCAAACAGGGTCCTTCAGGAAGTGGTGTCAAAGGAGTCCTAGAGCCAGTGGCACCACAGGTGGGCCTACCTATGTGGTGGCAGATCCAGATCCAGATCACGCGGACCCTCTCCAGGTCACTGTGGGCCTCCTGGAGTAGGTCGCTCACCAGCTCGTCCAGGCCACTCTTGACTGTCACCTGGGGAGTGGGAGGGGCATGCTATGTCATATGTCAGACCCTGGATGAGGGCTGTGAGAGCCCAGTGCCCTGACACCTTCAGCTGGTGTTGCTTTTCTTCCAGGCAGAGGAGGAGGAAAGGGCCGGAAGCACAAAGGCTAGGCTGAGGGCAACCCTTGGTAGGGGGCTGGACATATCAGGTAGGGCTGACCAGCTGAGTCACTGGCCCTACAGCTACATATCTTTTCACTGCAGACCCTGAGGCCAGCCAGGTGGGCAGACATCTGGGCAGCTGTAGCAGCCCCTACTCATGATCTATACCACCCAAAGCAATCTGCAGACTTAACACAATCCCTATAAAATTCCAAAGGTCTTTTTTGCAGAAATGGAAAAGCCCATCCTCAAATTCATATGGAATTGCAAGGGACCCAGAATAGTCAAAACAATTTTGAAAAAAAAAAAAACAAAGTTGGAGGACTCATATTCCTGGATTTCAAAATTTACTACAAAACTACAGTAATCAAAATAGTGTGATACTGACATAAGGATCATATAGGCCAATGGCATAGAATTGAAAGTCTAGAAATTAATTCATACACCTATGGCTAACTGACTTTTCTGACAAGGATGCCAAGTCCATTCAGTGGGGAAAGAATAGTCTCCTTAACAAATGGTGCTTGACAACTGGATATCCACATGCAAAAGGATGAAGTTGGCTCCCTACTTCATACCGTATATAAAAATTAACTCAAAAAAGATCAATGACTTAAAAGAAATTAAATGATAAAACTCTTAGAAGTAAACACAGGAGACGGGCGCCTGGGTGGTTCAGTCGGTTGAGCATCCGACTTTGGCTCGGGTCATGATCTCATGGTTTGTGAGTTCGAGCCCCATGTCAGGCCCTGTGCTGACAGCTCAGAGCCTGGAGCCTGCTTTGGATTCTGTGCCTCCCTCTCTCTCTGCCCCTCCCTTGCACATGCTCTGTCTCTCTCTGTCTCAAAAATAAATAAAACATTAAAAAAAGTAAACACAGGAGTAAATCATCATGACTTTGGATTTGGCAACAGATTCTTAGGTATGATACCAAAGACACAAGGTAAAAAAGAAAAAATAGATTAATTGGGTTTCATAACAATAAAAATCTTGTGGGCATCAAAGGACATTATTAAGACAGTGAAAAGACAACTGACAGAATGGGAGGAAGTATTCGCAAATCATGTATCTGATAAGGGTGTAGAATCCAGAATATGTAAGAGAACTTCCACAACTCGACAACAAAAAGACAACCTAATTTTAAAATGGGTAGACTGGAATACACACTTCTCCAAAGATACGTAAACGGCCGATGAAAAGCTGCTCCACATCATTAGCCACCAGGGCAATGCAGATCACAACCACAGGACACCACAGCCACTAGGATGGCTGTTGTCATCAAAAAGATCTCCGAGATGTGGAGAAATCAGAATCCTTGTGCATGGCTCATGGGAATGTACAACAGTGCAGCTGCTGTGGAGGACGGTTTGGGGGGGTTCCTCAATAAGCTAAACAGAATTAATCATACGATCCAGTAATTCTACTCCGAGGTATACACCCCAAAGAACTGGAGACAGATACTCAGATACTTGTTCAAACTCCGTTCATGACTGCATTATTCACAACAGACAAAAGGTAGAAACAATCCAAGTGTCCATCACAGATGAATGGGTAAACAAATGTGGCATATATCTGTACCATGAAATATTATTCATCCATCAAAAGCAGTGAAGTTCTGACACCTGCTACAGTGTGGACGGGCCTTGAAAACGACATGTACGTATGATTCCACTTAAATGGAATAGAGAGTGCAAAAGTTCATAGAGACAGTAAGTGCTTTAGAAGTTACGAGGGAGAATGGGGAGGGATTGCTTCATGGGTACAGAGTTTTTGTTTGGGTGATTCGGGAACAGATGGTGGTGATAGTTGTACAATACTGTGAATGCAATCAATGCTGCTGAGTTGTACACTTAAAAATGATTAAAAGGGCAAATTTTATTATATTACCACAATTGAAAAAAAAAAAAAAAGAACAAATTAGGTCAAGGTTTAGAGTTGTGGGAAAGGCAGCCCTGACTATGTACAGTCTTTATAGAGAAGCTGGGGCAACCCAGTGCTTAATTCTACAATAGCTGCCCACACCTCTGCCAGCCCCCATCTTAAGCTCTCTGAGCGCCTGGATCCTTTTCGCCACTCACATCCGAACCCCAGGATCCACTGTCTGACGACAAGGAGACCTCTGGATCCCTCTTCTGCCTCCCACCTGCCCAGCTGCTGCCCACCTCCTTTTGTTCGATGTCCAGCTCCAACTCCACAGTCCTGGTCTCTGTTGCTCTCCCCGGGCCAAGGACAGCACTGGACACATTGCAGGGCCTGCACACGAGCCTGGCTGATTCCTGACTTAAAACCCTGTGGCTTCTGGTCCTTTGGTCTCCTCTACCTGGGCCCGGCTGGCTCTGGACACTCACTGCTCTGTGGCTGAGTCTCTGGCCTCAGCTGCGCTCCTGGCACTGCTCTCCAAGCAGGACCGGCAGCCTGTCCCATCCCTCCGGGTGGCCATTACCACACAGCCCACCCTCCTCAGACTCTGGCACTGCACCCCCTTCTCTCCTCAGAGACAGCCTGGCCTCAGACTCGACAAGGCCCAGGCAGGACTTCTGCATAATGAGCCCTCCCCCTGCTCAGCCATGCCTCCTGTCTTTGCGGGGCTTGCTCTTCCTCGGGCAGTGCCCCTGCTCACCTGTGTCCTCACCTTCTCCCTTCCAGTCCTGGCTGCCCTATCCCCTCCTGTCTGTACCCCTCCCTATATCTCTTTCTCAGGACTGCCTACACCTAGCCTTCCCCTCTTTGCCAGGCTCCTGTGGGGTCTTCACCCCCCCCAAACCTCCGCTTTGCTCCTTGGCCTGCCAACTGAGCCTGCCAGAACATTGATCCTTCTTGATCTTGCCTTGGCCTCAGGTGGCTCCGGGCCCTTTGGACCTCCTGCCCTGTCCTCCCCAAGATGACAGCCTGTGGCTTCAGCTCTTAGCTAAATCTGATGGTTCCTGAATCAGTGTTTCTGGCCCGGACCTCCTCTCCAGGCTGGATACAGCTCCACGCTTGGACACCCAGCCACCTCCACTGGCTGTCCCACAGATACTGGAGCCCACTGCCCCTAAACGATCTCATCATCCCCTGAGACTGCTTCTTGTAGTGAGGAGCTGGCTGTCCCATTCTCCCTCCGTCACCCAGTCTGCAGCCTGTGAGCCCCCTGCCTTCTCCCTCCCTCACACACATCCACTGCCTTGCACACACTGGGATAGAGTCCTCCCTCTGTCCCCAGCTCAGTGTTGACCTTTCTGCTCCTCTCTGTTCTCAGTGTTCCCACTTAATCCAGGTCACGCCTGCTCCTGCTGGGACAGCTGATGGCTCCCCACTGATGGCCCTGCCTCTAACCTGACTCTGGATCCATGCCCCTATCCATCTACTCATTGGTTAGCAAACAAGGTTCCTGAGTACCTGCTATGTGCCAGCCACAGGGGGGTCTTTTTAGGCTGTAGATGATCTCCCTGCTTACTGGCCTATGATGGCTTACTTCTGACATCAGCAATGGGTCCAGCTCCTTGGCCATTCCAATCAGGCAGCACCTGGCTCCCAGGACTCTAGTTGTCTCTAGTGCTTCTGCTTTTGTAGCTGCCCCTCCCAACCCCACCCCAGAAGAGCCTAGACCCAGATGTGTGAGAGCTTGGCAGCCTGTGTGCTCCAGGGGTGAGCAAGGCTGTGGTTGCAGTGGGTGCTGGCCAGCTGCACCCATGGCCCTCCCTCATCCTCTTGCCACCTTTCTTCATGGGGCCGGGTGTGGCCTGGCTCAGCAGCAGCAATGCCCAAATGGGCAATGGCAGGCGGTCAGCATAGGGCCGGCCAGAGGGGCCTGGCAATGGGGTGCCTGCGGGGTGTGCGGCCTGGGGTGGGAGCATCAGGACAGTGGGTGGCATTGGGGGGAATAGAATGGTCTTCCATCCTGAGCAGGGGCCTGGTGACTCGGCCTTCTTCTCTCCATCCATGTGATGTGAGAAGGCACTCTGGGCCATCTATCCAAGGGACTCTGGATGCATTTAGGAGGGGCCTGAGCAGAGACTTCATTACTCTGACTCGGGAAACTCCGACCCACCTTATGCAGAGAGGCTTGCTCTCTTACCTGTGAGGCATACGTGTCCAGTTTCTCAAACTCCTGCAGGTCCAGGGGCATGGATTTCAGGCTGGACCGATCCCAGGGGTAAACTGGAAACATAGGGAAGCTCAGTTAGCCACTGAGGCCTGCTGGTGAGTGCTGCTCGGCCCAGGCCTCTCTGTCGTTTTGAAGTGCTGTGATTGCCTGACCTTCAGCATGATTCCCAGAACCTGGAAAACTGCTCCCAAGAGCTATATCTCCTAGAGGAGTTCCTTGGTCAAATTGGTTTGTGAACTATGGCAACTTCTCTAGTTCGTCTGGAGAGTCACGGGGAACATGAGCCTATTTGCAGACCCTGGGAAGTCAGCAGTAAAGAGACTGGTTTCACCTCAATGAACTCAGCAGTGCCCAGGCAGATTAATGATGGAGTCCCCTTCTCCCCACCGTTTAGTTTTCTGCAGATTTCTGCTAACTTTTCCAGGAATGAGTGCTCTGTGGGAAGTGTCCAGGCAATGCGGCCAGCCCCTGACAGGCTCAAGAAAGGAGGGTCTGTACTCCAGTTATGACGCCCAGAGTGAAGGGCACTCTGGGTATGGGAGGAGGGTGTGCCAGAGCCAGGCTCTGTAGGCTTCTGTAGGGTGAGGCGTGTTTGGCACTCAGACAGGCTTCCTCCCTTGCCCACAGTCAGCCATAGACTGGAGCACCCCAAGAAAGCCAAGTGTGTTGTAGCAACAGGTGCCCCAGGTATTGCGGGGAGGGGGGGCTCTGAGGGAGGCTGGGCCCCAGAATCACTCCTTTGTGCCAGCCTTTCTTATAGGAAGCCGGGCACACCAGTCGTCAGACTAGCCACGGATGGGCAGCAAATCCCTGTCTCAGCCCAAAAGAGAGCCTGGCCTACGGCAAGGTCCTCCCATTATTCAAGGCTGACCAAGTCAGGCAAGCTGGGTGGGAGGCCAGGGGTTAGGTGAGGAGGGTGGGGCCAAAGGGGCACTGATCCCCTAACTCAGTGATAACCCCACTCTCCTGTGGGGGTGCTGGTGGGGCCCCAGGGCACGGCAGCCAGCCTGGGAAGAGCAGAGTGACATGGGGAAGCAGCCGATGGGGGCTGCATGAAGCCTAGGTTCTAGTGGGGGCCTGACCTTCACGACTTCCACCGTGCTAGGGGTTGCTGGACTCAGCCGCCAGGCATGAGGTGCACATCTATGGGGCAGCTGGGAGAGTGAACGAGACGGTGGATCACGCTGTAAGGTCAGTGCCGCTTTGCTCCCTGGGAGGGTGTAGGGTGGGGGTCCTCTGTGGGCAAATACAAGGGTAGAGGTGTGAAGCGTCTGTGCCCGGTGTGGGGGCTGCAGCTGCGTTTGCCCAGACATCCCTCGAGGTCTGTGAGAGACCCAGGCCTTGGTGCTACAGACCCAAGAGATGTGGCGAGAGAGTGAGAGTAGGGAGGGGGCGGCCCACCAGCTCCGGCCTGAGCTCCTGCGAGATCCTCTCTGGGCCAGCATTGGCTGAGACACAGTGGCAGCTGGTTAGGGAGCTGACCAATTTCCAGCCACAGAGGAGATCCCAGCCTCTAGTCAGCGGTCAGGCGCAGGCCATGTGGGTCCATCCTCATTTCCCCACCACTCCAACATCCCTTCCTTTTGAGAACGAGGCCTTCTTTCTTTGCAGCCCAACTGGGTCTGGCACGTTCCCCAAGGCCACTTTGTTCTGCTTTCTTGCTTCTTGAGGACACTCTGCAGCAGCCCCTAGAGGGGTTTGGTCCCTTTGACCCTAGGCCTCTGACTGGGTCCTCACCACATCCCGTGCTATGACACATCCAGGACCTGAGGACTGTTCCTCTCTGAAGAGGAGGCAGACCGTGTGGGGGGCAGGCAGGCTATGTAAACCCTACCCCAAGGCTGTGGTGTCACCACCAACCTAGTATTTTCTTTCTTCATTTTTCTACTTCTTTTATAAGGACCAAGATATTTCCTGGACCCTCCATAATCCTTGTGTCCTGTACAGTCTTACACTGGGGCTCCCTGAAAGCCCAGCACCACTCTGGGTCACTCCTCTGGTGCTGGCACTGGGATCTCTTGTCTCTCATCACTTAGATCCCTGTCAGCCCCTGTCCTGTGTGGTCTGAGCGCAGCCCTTGTCCAGCCAGCCTCTCAGAAGGGGGTGGGGACCCGCAGCAGGTCCTCAGTGCCTTTTCCCTCTGCGGAATCTGGCTCTTGCCATTCTCTGACAAGGGCTAGCAGGGTGACCTAAGTGGATATGAAGTGAACTTACATTTAACAAATTTCTGCTTGGTATAACTGCAGAGTTATACCAAATGAGGTCTCCCCCGCCCCCATTGAGAAGAAGGATGACATTTCTAAAATGGGACTGAAAACCCTATTACTAGTTTTACCCTTTCTTGGTTCCATTTTACAATATCTCAACATTAAAAATACCCACAATGATTTATGCCTCATTACATTTACCTTCTGAAGAGATTATATAAGATCTAAATATGATTTTGCATAAATACATTTAAAATACCAGTGGCATTAACTAAATTATTCTAACTTTAAAGCAAAACAATGGGAAGAAGTGCCAAGCTCTCCCAAACCTTAGATGCCATCTGGTCTATGGAGAAGAAAACTGAGGCCCCAGGAAGGTGAGGGAGGGACAAAAATAGGACTCAAAGTCAGGCCATCGATCACCCCATTCAGGGTTCTACCCTCTGTCCCATTCTACTACTACCTTACACAGGTTTGGCATTCCATTTAAAGTTAACACAGTTCTGAATTCTGTGTTAATTCTGTTTAATATGTTTTCTGTAATGGGCTGCCTTGTTATTGGGGTTTATGCTTTAGCTTTGGGCTCATATGGTGTGTGAGCTTTTCATTACTCTGCCTATGTCCATGGCAGACCTTGCTAATCAATCATGATACTCCTCCCCACCCTGAGCCCAGAGGTAGCCCCAGACTCTCATAGGACCCAGAGAGCCATTTCCAATTGCCTGGAGACTGGCCCATGGGGCTAAACCAGTTCACCATCTCACAGAACGGCCCTGGAGAAGGACCTGCAACTTACCATGGGCATCTTTTGCTCCAGGCTGCCGGGGTCTTGTGTTTCCATTTTTATCACCTTGCAAACCTGCAATATCCCAAAGGTCAGAAGTTGAGACACCTGAGAAGTCAAAATGCAAGCACAGACGATTCTTTTTGTGGTGGTCCTGGCTTCTGACCCCTCCTCTTCTATGTCTGTGCCCCGCCTTCTTGCTCCCATATTCACCCACCATCTATTACTGCTGGAATTGTCCTGGACTTCCTGCTGAGGTGGAGGAAGGACTGACAACCAGGGAGGGAATGACAAGAAAGAGAACTGCAGTCTGTAAGCAAAGGCAGAATTTACCCCGACATCAAAACTTTGTGTTCCTCAGTGGGTCCACCTACAGCCTAGAGCTCTTGCCTTCCTCTGGATTCCCCTGCCATCTTGGAACACAGCTGGAGATGCCAACAGCACCAGTGAATTCATTGCCACATAAGAACTGACCATGGGAAGAAATGAATGTGGGCGAGGGAAAGGCAGTTTCTTTCTTTTTTTTTTTTCCCCCCCAATATATGAAATTTATTGTCAAATTGGTTTCCATACAACACCCAGTGCTCATCCCAAAAGGTGCCCTCTCGATACCCATCACCCACCCTCCCCTCCCTCCCACCCCCCATCAACCCTCAGTTTGTTCTCAGTTTTTAAAGTCTCTTATGCTTTGGCTCTCTCCCACTCTAACCTCTTTTTTTTTTTTTTTTTTTCCTTCCCCTCGCCCATGGGTTTCTGTTAAGTTTCTCAGGATCCACATAAGAGTGAAAACATGGTATCTGTCTTTCTCTGTATGGCTTATTTCACTTAGCATCACACTGTCCAGTTCCATCCACGTTGCTACAAAGGGCCATATTTCGTTCTTTCTCCTTGCCACGTAGTACTCCATTGTGTATATAAACCACAATTTCTTTATCCATTCATCAGTTGATGGACATTTAGGCTCTTTCCCTAATTTGGCTATTATTGAGAGTGCTGCTATAAACATTGGAATACAAGTGCCCCTATGCATCAGTACTCCTGTATCCTTTGGGTAAATTCCTAGCAGTGCTATTGCTGGGTCATAGGGTAGGTCTATTTTTAATTTTCTGAGGAACCTCCACACTGTTTTCCAGAGTGGCTGCACCAATTTGCATTCCCACCAACAGTGCAAGAGGGTTCCCATTTCTCCACATCCTCTCTAGCATCTAGTCTCCTGATTTGTTCATTTTAGCCACTCTGACTGGAGTGAGGTGGTAGATCTGAGTGTCGTTTTGATTTGTATTTCCCTGATAAGGAGCGATGTTGAGCATCTTTTCATGTGCCTGTTGGCCATCCGGATGTCTTCTTTAGAGAAGTGTCTATTCATGTCTTCTGCCCATTTCTTCACTGGGTTGTTTGTTTTTCGGGTGTGGATTTTGGTGAGCTCTTTATAGATTTTGGATACTAGCCCTTTGTCCGATATATCATTTGCAAATATCTTTTCCCATTCTGTTGGTTGCCTTTTAGTTTTGTTGGTTGTTTCCTTTGCTGTGCAGAAGCTTTTTATCTTCATAAGGTCCCAATAGTTCATTTTTGCTTTTAATTCCCTTGGGGAAAGGCAGTTTCTATGGAGCCGAAGCCCAGAAAAGTCAAGCAATTATTAAATTATTCCTCAGGAAGGTTCAAGGGCAACCAAATCCTATCAATCCAGGACCCGTTAATGCAGAATGGTTACCAATAGTTATTAGACTCCTGGGAAACAGGAAAGGAGCTGCTGATTTGAAACCAGGTCAGGAAGATATGGGTCCCTGATGGAGCCAGGGGGAGCTGAGGAGGCAGGTTGTTTTATGCCCTTGAAGCCCACCAAAGGCTGTAAATATAACAATGGAAGGTTGCAAATGTATAGAGGCTCTGAGAAAGAGTTGTCCTTGTGTTTCTTGCACCTACATTTTATTTCCATCTCCATTCTTTGATAGGGTAATGAGGGTTCAACATAGTAGCTAGCATTTATTGTGCACTTACTATGCCTGCCTTGTGCTTTATATTGACAGTCTCATTTAACTTCACAACAGTCCTATGAAGGAAGCTGAATTATTTTCCTCTTCTTATAGATGAGGAATTTGACTCCACAAGAGAGGTTAAGCTACTTGCCCAAGGTAAGAGCTGAGATCTGAACCCAGCCTGTCCGCTCTATACCTGACTGCCCTTCTGAGACCCTGACCTCTGAGGGCTACAGGACAAGGCAGGTGGGAGGGCCTGCCTTGCTCAGGCATGGACACAGAGAGAACCTGAGCTCTGGATGCTCTGTAGACTTCATTCCTTGGCCAGCATTTCCCCAGGCCCCTGTAGCTATAAGGTAGACAGATGCCCAGAGAGGACCAAGAAGGGAGTGGAAAAGACATCATGGGTCTGACCCCATGCACCTTGCACTGAAGGCAGCCAAACATGGTGGCTAAGAGCACAGGTCTCAGTCAGACCTGGTTTTGACCCACTTCCTAGCTAGTCCCTTCACAGTTATTTCACCTCTCTGGGTCTCACTTTGGTGATTTAAAAAGTGAGGCATCTATCAAAGGGTTAAAAAGTTAATGAATGTAAAATGCTTACCACTGTGTATGCCACTTTTTAGGCAGACAATAAATGGTATCTAAGAACAACACTCTTGTGATGAAATTCATCTTTAGCGAAGTGCTTTGTGTTACCCACACCTAAGTGCACAGACACAAGAACAGTGGGTGTTAGATATGGAGAAGGGAGTCCCTAGAATGAAGCTGTCATGCCTCTGCCTCTTTCCAGTGTGTAGGCCTAGGTTACTCCTCTCGTGCCCCCACAAGATGCCCAGGTTGGACTCTGGCCCATTAAGTGACTGTCACTCCTCCCTCCAGCCCTCCACACACGAGCAGCCCTGTACGTACGTACGTTTAGCCAAGGAGAACTTCTTGAGCAGCTGGGGCATGGCATCTCGAGGGTGGACCTCCACAGTCAGCTGTGTCCCTGCAAAGGAATGGGAGGTGACATTCTCAGCCAGATGCTGCTAGCAAAGGGTGCAATGTCCCATGACAGATGTTTGAACAACAAAACACGATTGGTTTTAAGCTTTCTTCTGAATATACAAGTAATTCTTGTTTAAAGAAATGAAAAACAAAATACAAGCAGACAGTTTCCAAACCCAGGCAAGATGAAATAAGAACACTACCTTGTCTTTTCCAGTGAATACAACTATAAACCTTGGAAAGAAAGCACGGAGCAACTATTTGAGGATTCTGTAGTCCTCTGTAAATCATAGAAGGCAAGTCAGGGAATAAGATTAGCATTTAAAGCATCACTAAATTTTCAGTGAGTTTACTATTCCCTTTCCCATATGGTATTACTTAGACTTGACTCACAGGCAGCCCCAAACCCAGAAGTGCACAGTGGGTACAGGGAAATGGTGCTCCAAGAGAAGCTCTTTCTTCCAGCTTGTGGAGTAAGAAGGGAAACCTCTAAGAGTCAGAGAGCATGGGGGAAATCCCCTGTTGGACCTCCCCCATCCCTTTTTTCTATTATCTCCCCATTCAGCCTCTAGGAAAGTCTGTTGGTAGGGGTGTAGCAGTGAGTTTGTTGGTCAGCCCAAACCTTAAGCACTCGAGTCTTCGAGGGAAGCTATGATTCCCTAGAGTGTGGGAGCAAATACTCACTGTTTTTTCTCTCTCTCTGTTCCCCACTGATTGTCTCTAGATGTAGACAGAGTTGTGAGAAGTGCCTGGCAGAGTGGGGAAATTAGAGTCCAGCTTTTGTGCTGGAGAGTTGAGAAGCGGGTTGTGAAGGGGTGGGAGCTCAAGAAAGCAAATCCATACAGTTATGGATGAACTCTTGTGGTCCCCTCCGAGCTGAGCACACATGGATCTCATCCTAAACATTATACCACAGTCTTGGAGAACTAAACTACGGTGTAGACCAATGCCTAGACTGGCTACTGGGGGTGCATGTTCTGAGAAGATCTATAGAGTATTGCAAAGGCTACAATCCAAAACTATACAGTGTAGGAAGAACGAGGAGTATCTCTACCTGAAAGGAAAAGATAATCAACAGATGCTAACCTCGGGATGATAAAGATTTTGGAATTATCAGACTTTCAAATAGCCATGGAAACCATGCTCTAACAAATAAGGGCAAATAGTCTTGAAATAAATGGAAAGATACCAAGAATCAGCAAAACATCAGAAGATACAAAGAAGAAACATAAAATTTTAGAGGAAAAAAATATAACAGTTTGAAAAACTATCTGGATATGCTAAATAATAAAAATAGAGATGACAGAAGAGTCAGTGAACTTGAAGAAAGATAATATAAGAAACAGAGCAGAATGAATTGAACTTCAGAGACCTGTAGGATAATACTTTAAGGTCTAACATTCATGTTACTGAGATCCCAGGAGGAGAGGAGAAACAGTGTGGTAAAAAAAAAAAAAAAAAAACCAATTAAAGAAATGATGAGAAAGTAATCAATGAAACCAAAAGCTGATTCCTAGGAAAGATCAGCAAAATTGATAAGCCTGTAACCAGATTGACCAAAAAGAAAAAGAGGTAAGACACAAATCAGAAATTAAGACACCAATATCAGAAATGAAACAGATGAGAACACTACAGATCTTGTATGTATTAAAAGAATAATAAGGGAATACTACCAACAACCCAATGCACATAATTCTACAACTTAGATGAAATGGATCAATTCCTTGAAAGCTACAAACTACTAAAACTCACCCAAATAGAAAACCTCAATATCTCTACATCTATTTTGAAAACTAATTGTAGTTCAAAATCTTCCAGGAACAAACAAAGGCCAGGTCCAGTTGGTTTCACCAATAAATTCTAACAAACGTTTAAAAAGAAATAAGATCAATTTTTAAATAAGATCTTTCAGAAAACAGAATAGTAAATATTTCATTGCCCATTATATGAGGCCAGCATTAATCTGATACCAAAACCAGGCAAAAACAGTATAAGAAAAGAATATTACAGATGAATCTTTCTTATGAACACAAAAATTCTCAAAAAATATTAGAAAATTAAATCCAGCAATATAGTAAAAGAATACCATGGCACTGCAAAGCTCATTCAATATCTGAAAACCAGTTAATGCAATTTGCCATATTTGCAGGCCAAAGAAGAAAAACCACATGATCATTTCAATGGGTGCAGAAAGTACATTTGACAAATTTAACATCTATTCATGATGAAACTTCTCAATAAACTAGGAATAGAAGGGAACTTCCTTAATCTGAAAAAGAGTGTCTAACAAAAATCTACAGCTAACAGCATATTTAATGGTCAAAAATGAAATGCTTTCCCCTTATGACTGGAACAAGGCATGGATGTCCACTCTCACTGTTCCTAACAAACATTGCACTGGAAGTTCTACCCAGTGAAATAAAACAAGAAAAAGAATAAGAAATAAGAAAAGAAGAAAAGAAAAAAAGAAAAATAAATAAAAGTCCTATAGATTAGAAATAAATAAAACTCTCCTTATTCACAGATGACATATCTATGTGTGTAGAAAATACCAAGTAATCTACAAAGAAAGCTCCTAGAACTAGTAAGTTTAGCATGGTCACAGGATACAAGGTCAGATACAAAATCTATTCTATTTATAGTCACAATAAATGATTGGAAATTGAATTTAAAAATCAATATTTCCCATAGCTCCAAAAATTGAAATACTTAAATATAAATCTAAAAAAAAAGTGCAAGAGCTGTATGTTGAAAACCATAAACTATGATCAAACAAATTAAAGAAGACTTGAATAAGTGGGAAGACATACCATGCTCATGAATTGAAAGACTCAATATTGTTGTCAATTCTCCCTAAATTGATCTATAGATTTAATGCAACTTCATTCAGACTCCTTACAGGAATTTTATAGATGTTAGATATAGGCAAGATAATTCTAAAATTTAGATGGAAAGATACAGCAACTACAGTGGCCAAACCAATTTTGAAAAAAAAAAAAAAGTTGGAAGAACCAGCTATTTGATTTTAAGATGTGCTATAAAGCTACAGTCATTACACAGTGTTATACTGGCAAAGGGACAGATATATAGATCAATGGAGCATAATAAATAGTTAAGAAATAGACCCACACAAATATGGCAAAGTGATTTTTTACAAAAGTGCAAAGACATTTCAATTAGAAAATGGGTAAAAGAAGAGATTACAGATGGCATATAAGCGCGTCAAATGATGTTCAATATGATTAGCCATTAGGAAAATGCAAATTAAAACCACAATGAGATATCATACCTATTAGAAGAGAAGTCATAAAAAATAGTGATAATACTCTACGTTGACAAGGTTGTGGATAAATCAGACCTCTCAGACATCGCTGGTGGGACTGTGAAGTGATACAGCAACTCTGAAAACAGTCTGTCAGGTTGTTATAAAACAAAACATACACTGAACATCTGACCCAACCACTGCACTCTTGAACATTTATCCCAGAGATATAAACACTTACATTTGTTCATACAAAAACCTATACACAAATGTTTATAGAAGCTCTATTCATAATCACCCCAAACTGGAAACAGCTTAAATGTCCTTCAATGAGTGAATGGATAAACACCCTATGGTACATCCATATCAAGGAATACTTCTCAACAATACAAAGAAACTCTTAGGAGAGACAGGAGGATGTAACCACTGACATTCTGCACAAGAGGATTTTGGGGTGACAGAACTGCCCTGTATTCTGACTGTAGTAGTCAGAATATGAGCATGCGTTCTGTATGCGTTAAAACCCATGCAAGTATATGCCAGACAATTCAATTTTAGTAATTTAAAATAAAACAAAAATAAATATAAGTACCAGTTGAGCAAACAAGCCTGAGAAGAATTAAAACAAGAACTGGATGATCCAGAATGATACAAAATGGAAATTCAAAGTCCAGAGCAGGATTATAGTAAACACCTGCTTCCTTCTCGAGTCTTCACACGTCAGTGAATCTGGTCCTATGTCATCGTTTTAAGTGAGCTGGATAGTACTCTATTCTGCACATCGTTTATAATCCATATAAGCAATCCCTTTTGGTTGGATAGTTAACTTCTCCCAAATATTTTGCTATTAGAATCAGTGATGCATGAACATTCTTATACACATCTCTTTACACACTTTTCAAATCAGTCTCTTTGAATACATTTTTAAATATGGATCTTTTGCTGTATTTTGGCAAACTTCCCATGAATGATTTTATCAGTTGATCACACCAACAGCACAAGGGAGTGTCCATTTTGCTCATTCTTACTGTGTTTGATTGCAAAATTCATCACAAAACTTCGTACTTCCAACGAGAGGTCTTTTGTTCTGTCCCTTGAATTTGGGCTATCTATAGGACTTGGTTTGTCTAGTTAGCATGGGATGTTAACAGAAGGGGTCCTGGGGAAGCTCTGAGCGTAGGTCTCAAGGAATTTTGCAGCCTCCACTCTCATTCTTGGGATTCTAGCCACAACTGCCGTGTGAATGAGCCCAGGCTAGCC
The DNA here is from genome assembly GCF_046562875.1 of Panthera onca. Taxonomy (NCBI): domain Eukaryota; kingdom Metazoa; phylum Chordata; class Mammalia; order Carnivora; family Felidae; genus Panthera; species Panthera onca. The sequence continues at coordinate 128,342,686 of NC_138347.1, read as the reverse complement.
TGCTGGGGGTGGAGAGACCACGTGGAACAGAGCAGAGGCATCTCAGGTGAGGCCACCCTACCCTACCTGGTCTCCAGCCAACTTACCAGCTGACCACAAATACATGAGCAAGCCGAGCCAAGACCCGTGATGAACTGGGCGTATCTCAGGCGGGAACACACAGCCAACCTGTGAGCTGGTAAATGCTTATTATTTTAAGCCCCTGAGTTTTGGGGTGGTTTGCAATGTAAAAATAGATCACTGATATACTCACTGACGTGTGATTTTATCAATCTCTGAGATTTTTATTAATGAACAATGGCATCTCATTTTTGTGCATTTAATTTTTAATGTATTTTCATATAGTTATTTGCCATTTGAAATTCTTATTTTGTGAATTGCCTATTTTCCTAGTTGTATTATTTTTTCCTTATTAGTTTTGTAAGAGCTCTTTTTACTAACCCTTTCCCTGCTAAATGTATTGCGATGATTTTCACAGAATGACAATACTGACTATCTTGTATAGCTCAGAAACTTGCTCTGCATGCCAAAGAGGGTAATTCTCAAACAACTTAATAAGATACAATGTGACCTTCCCAGGTATTACTTTGAAGGGGTTAACCTTCACTTTGAGGGTAGTTTCTAGTACATTCACTGTCAAAGAAAATCAGTGTGTGACTTTATAATTAAGACTTTAAGCATTTCAGAGTTTAAAGCATAATTCAGTTCTGGTTATAGGATCGAGTGTCAATGCTAAGAGCAAACACTTCCTGTGTGTCTTCCCATGCTGCGTGAAGCACAGGTCTATTCTCCTTTGCCTTTTTACTTTTCCCATCTGAAACACTTTCGGGTGTTTTTCAAAGTGGGTGCCAAGCTGTACTTGGCTACAAGATGCTTTACAAGAAAAGGATTTGAGAAACATGCCCACTGTCTCCCTTTTTGTGGGTCGTAATGTGTAATGCTCTGAGAAGTCCTGCAGAGAAGAAGCTAGTTTGACCCAGTACTGTTTTGTGAAACACAATTTGGAAAACGCTGGACTGCAACAACCTCCAGAAGCTTAAAGAAGGTGCAGAACTGAACAACTTGGTTTAGTCAACAGCAAACCTCTTCCCCCAACTTCTCACATCTAACATACAGGCGCTTCCAACCACCCCCAATTCAGCCCTGGCTCTTTGTCCAAGAATGAGTGATGTGAGAAACTAGGTACTGGTAAAGCGGTGGTAAAGGTGGACATTGAGGTATTCTCACACCCGGATGTGGTCCTGTTCTGCAACCTCCACCTAGCACCATTTCCAATCCCTTCTCTCTTTCCTGAACTTCCTCTTCCCTCCCCCTTCTTGGACAGGGGCCCAATTTCCAATATCCTCCTGAGCCCCACTTCCTGACTCTCCCCCAAAGAGGTGCTGCTCATCAGCCCCCTGCTGAGGAAAACACAGCTCCTTAGCCTTCCTGATCTGTGGGAGTGTGATACCCACTCTTGTCACACACAGGTGTGTGAGGGCATTTTCGGAGGCCTCTCTGCCCCAGAAACTGGGCCTGGGTGTGCTGTCACAGGTGAGCAGCAGTCACTGGAGAGCCCTGTGCTCCCTAAAGGAGTGAAATGGTAAGATTTTGCAGTCTACTATATTCCCGTATCACATCAACTCTTAATCTAAGAAGAAAATTAATTTGACCAATTTCCAATGAATGAGAGTGGAACATCATTTGGAGCAAAATTTAAAATAAGATCTAAAACCTAACTATAGTCAGATACCATTGCACCAATTTTAACAGTCACGACCAAACCCACAGGAGGTCCTTCCCGGGACTTCAGGTCACCTGGCTGGCTCTCTCATGGCGTCCCTCCCTGGTTCTACCAGTTGTCACCGAAATACCACTCCTGAGGCTGCAGCCCTGGCTGTCTTAGTAGCAGCATATCAGCAGTTGCTTGAGAAGTGCCTCCCAGGCCCCTGCCCCAGGTGCCACCAGCTCCATGTCCTTTCCTCTTAAGCCCTCAGATCCAGAGATGCATCAGGAAGTCCCAGAACGTCCCTGCCCGTGGCCCTACTGCCTTGGGTCTGCCTTTTACCTGGTCGGGAGAGTTCTCCCTCCAGTGGGTTCTCCCCAGGTCTCTGCAGGTCTGAATCAGGATTTGTCTAAAGCCCTAATTTGCTCAGAATATCTAATGCAGAGATGGCAAACAGATTTCGTGTTGTTCATTAACTCTGACTGGCTGCAAGTAGCTGCCTGGAGTGTTGATCAATTAGCAAAGACTGTCAGGCACGTGTGTGTGTTATGAATGTGAGTGTGTGTGAGCGTGCACACATGGGGGGGTGGTGTCTGTGTGCCTAGGGCTGCAGGATTCAGGTCAGATACTTGCTATCCTTGACTTAAGGTGCTCACTAACGTTTTCTGTACCTGGAACCCGGGTTAATAACCGTACCCAGGTTAGTAGCCGGGTTCCTTGCCTTGGAATGTTCCTCTGCAGTAGCTGAGAGTCAGGAAGCCTCAGCTAAAGCATCTGTAATTTAAAAACGCCCTTAAAGGGGCGCCTGGGTGGCTCAGTCGGTTAAGCGTCCAACTTCGGCTCAGGTCATGGTCTCGCGGTCCGTGAGTTCAAGCCCCGCGTCGGGCTCTGTGCTGACAGCTCAGAGCCTGGAGCCTGTTTCAGATTCTGTGTCTCCCTCTCTCTCTGACCCTCCCCCGTTCATGCTCTGTCTCTCTCTGTCTCAAAAATAAATAAACGTTAAAAAAAATTAAAAAAAAATGAAATAAAAACGCCCTTAAAGAGCCCCAGGGTAGGTGTTCAGCAGGGTTGTGCGTGGTTTCAGCCCAGTAGTCCGCTTCAGTGCAGGAAGCCTAGTGCTCTGACAGCCCAAGAGCAGCATGCTGGATGATGACAGGGACAGTCTAACTCTGCAGAACCCTCGCCAGGCTACACTGGACGCAGCGTGAAAGGCCCACTCAGCAGCCCGAGTCACCAGGTGACAACCTGACAGCTGAGTGGGCTGAGACGGCTGGGACACCAGCCAGGGGGTGATGAAGGGTGTCTCTCGCAGCCCTGACCGACCCCGGCTTTCACCGGGCTCTTGAAAACACGGGGCCATTCATGATCCCTTCTGCAGCACGGAGCTCCACAGGAGCATCCCATATCTGGAAACATGGCCGTTTGACCCCAGTGCCTGCGTGACCAAAGAAGGAATGGAGTGTCTGCTTGGGGACAAGGGTGCATGACCGGCAAGAAAGGAAGCCTCAAAAGAAAACTGGCTCCTCAGGAACCACTTTTGGGGCCCCAAGTCACAGGGGCTCCAGCAACCACCCTCCTGTCTCCTCCCTCACACACCCATTACAGATTAATCTTCTGAAGCACCCTTCCGCATGGAGATCCGAGACTCCACTGATCTGTTTGTCAGCTGTTGCATAAAATTTATCATACCTGGTGCTCCCTCTCCTGGATGCTCTTTCCCAGATGCCCACATGGCTTGCTCCCTCACCTCCTCCCTTATTCAAATGTCACCTTCTCAACTACTCTGTTTTAAATTGTACCCATGTGGTAGGCTGCATAACGGCCCTTAAAGATATCCATGCCTTAATTCCAGGAACCTGTGAATGCTCCCTTATATAGGAAAGGGGACTTTGTAGATGTGATTAAGTTAAGGATCTTGAGATAGGAAGATCATCCTGGATTATCTGGCAGGCCCTAAGTAATCACAAGGATTCTCATAAAACAGAGTCAAGAGATTAAACTACTAATGTGGAGAAAAGGCCATGTGACAATGGGCCAGAGAATGGAGTGGTGCAGGTGTACAAGTCAAGAAGTGCCAGCAGCCTCTAGAAACTGGAGGAGTCAAGGACCAGATTGTCCCCTAGAGCAGGTGGGTGGAATGTGAGTGGCCCATGAGAGCCAGGGTGTGGTGTGCCAAGTGGGGCTCTGGTGTCTGGTGGGCCCCATACCACTCCTGTCTGTCTGGGACACTGTGGGGACAGTGCAGTGTGGAGGTCTGGCAGGTGTGCCTGACTCGGGGACCACAGTACCCCATCTCAGTTTTCTTGTGCACAAATGGGGATAACACCATGGCCCTATCAGGGGGCGTAGCCAGAACTAAGCAAGATTGGCGGTGGCTAATCCACTTTCCTTTTAGTGAGGTATTGCTTATTTTTGTTTTGTGGTGAGCTGTGTGCTGCTAGTTCACTTCAGGGAAGCAGGGGGGCCTGGGTTTGTCTTTGCAGGGCTCAGGGCAGGGGGCAGGTTGTGGTGGGCCCACTGAGGGGGGCCTGCTGTGGAGCCATATTCCCCGGAGTTCTGCCGTAAGATACACTGGTCGGTGTCGTGCTGGTAACCCATCTTGACAGGCCCTTCCTCACCGCCTGCCAGTGCCTTTCTGTGGTGATGGTGGGTTAGTCTGTGATTCTGAGAGCGATTCCGTGAGAGACTCCGAGTCCTCCAGGGACTCCTACTTTGCCACTGCTCCCTGAACACGAGCAGATAATTTCTTTACAAGTTAGGACATCAGTGCTGAGAGCAATAGGGGTGAAATCTTAGGGCTGAGTCTATGAGAGCTCTCAGATAGATACCAGGCCCTGAGTCTTTAATGCAGAGCAGGAGGCCAAGGTGGGAGGTTATTGGTGGGGAGGGGGAGAGGAGGGGGCTGAGTAGGGGGTGGGAGTCTCTATTTAACCTGGCCTCCCCTCCAGCCGGAGCTGTAAAGTCCTCCCGTCTCTATCACTGTAGCCTCACCACCCCACATACCCTGTGTTCTCAGATATGGTCAACTGCAGAGTCAGCATGGTGATGCCCTTGCCTGTCCTCCCAGAGCCCCGGAACCCATCCCAGCAAAGTGAGGATTCTCAGGGAAGAGCTCTCTCAGGGAAGGGCCCTCTCACTTCCCCTTGCCGAGTTAAACTCATCCCTTGTGGGGAGGGCCCTGGAAGACTCAGACTCCGGTGTGACTCAGGAGGAGGGAAGGCTTGGAGAGTGGGTAGGCAGTGCGGAGGCCGGTTTCCAGAGTCGTTGTGGAAGCAGGGCTGTGTGAGGGTTAACAGCTGAGGCCTTGGTGGTGGCTGTAGCGGGGTGGGCAGGTTCCCCCAGCTCTGACTCTCACCAGCCATGTGCTCTCGAACATATGACAACTTTTCCAAGCCTCAGTTTACTCATCTGTAAATTGAGGACAGTTAAGAGGGCCTATCAGATAGGTAAGCTTCATTTACATGAGAATAATTATGTAAATGAACCGGCAGGGTGCCTCGCACTCGGTTAGCACTCATAAATGTTGGCTATAGTGAAGGCAGCAAGGGTGAAGAGGACAGCTGTGAGTTCTGTGGCCCAAGGACTTTATCACTCTATCCCATGCAGCCTCTCACTGTTTCCCATGGGACACGGGGAGAGGGAGAAGAAAAAGGTGCTCCAATGTCCACAGGGCAGAGGGGATCCTGCTCCCCACAGTCTGTGCTCTGCACTTGCTGTCTCTGGCCTGGGCAGCGGATCCAGCCACACAGGAGCTGGAGGAGAGGTCACGGGTAGCAGTGAATCCTTACCTTGGTTGTCGTAGGAAGTGATGACCTGGGTCTGCTGAGGGTGTTGTTTCTCCGCCAGGTTTCCTGTAGATGCAAGACAGAGGGACCTGCAGTGGCCGCAGGGACCGTGGAGGAGTTTGCCCCAGGCAAAGCAAGGAGCAAGGAGCAAGGAGCTGTGTGCGTCCGCCAGAAAGGTGAGCTGGTGGGGGTCAAGCTCACCCCAGGCCTGGCTTAACCATGCGCACACCCACGAGCACATCCCCATGGTGTACACACGTGGGAATAGGCACAGTTCCACACATGAATGCAGAGGCAAATGACTATGAACCCGTGTGCACACACCCTCACACCTCTCAGCAGGTGCCAGCAGAGGCTGGGTTTCTTCTCCATAAGGTGGGGACAGCTCCAGTGGGCTGAGTAACCATAACTCCCAACTTTAGTGTCACCAGGCTCAGTTGCCAAAATACAAAAAGATGCCTCGCTGATCATCATGCCTTTCTATCCCCATTTTACAGCGGATGAGCCTGCTGCCTGGAGGCTTAACTTCTGGCCAAAGACCCTCCTGCCAGGGTAGGTCAGACTGGGATCTGAACCCCAAGTCTCCTGATTCCTAGCTCAACCTCCTCCTCTGAGAAAAGTGGGGGCAGCCTTCCTAGCTTAGGAGTTGGGGTGATTGCCGCATGGGTCAGTTTTAGAGACATTTGCAGGGCATCCGCTATGTGATAGCTCTCTCCATGCACGAAGGGTATTTATGTCCTGGAACACAGAGCTGTCCTCAGAGCCTAGTGGGGTCAGCTTGCTGTGGAGAAATGCCCAGTTCCTGCCACAGGCCATGAAGGAGGAACCCACAGGCTTACCTGCCCCTCCTATGGGATGCAACACCTTCTGCTACATCTTTCCCTTAACAGCTGCTGTGGTGGCCTGGTCTTGCTGAGGCTGCTTCAGAGGGATCAAGGGAGGGGCTGGAAGAGGGCCAGGGTTGTGGCAGCAGGGGGTTCCCCCACTGTTACCACCCTCACCTGCCACCTTCTCCCCTGGCCTCACACTGGTCTGCAGAAACGGTGTCGAGCCTGACATTGGAAGTAGCCACTGGGACCATTGCCTGGGCCTGGAAATAAGCATGCCTCTGGGGCACTGGCCTAAGCAGGTTCCATTCAGATGACTTCCCTGGACCTGATCAGATCTGCCACTCAGTGCTTCCCACACCTTGGCCTAGGTAGAAGCCAGTCAAGGTGGGTAGGCAGGTCACTGAGCTGGGCTGGACTTGTGATCCAGCTGGCAGGGTCTTGCCCTGGAGAACCTGCCTGCTCCAGCCTTCTCCTATGAGCAGGCCCAGCCAGGACCCTCACCCCATGGGCTGAGGTTGGTGGGTTGGCCAAGGGCTAGGAGCACTGTGTGTGCCAATCCAGGGTGATGCTGGTCTGGAGCTCTAGGCCAGACTTAGGCGAGGACAGGGAGGCCACCTCCTTCAGGCACAGCTGGCTACTTCTCTGCTGGGCTGGCCGATGAAAGAAACAGGATCTGGGAGGGAATCCTCAAGGAGGACGATTGGCTGGCATAGCTGTTGTGGGTATTTATAGTCAGGGCTGCACAATTGGTTTCCCTGTGGCTGTGGGGTGTCAGTCCCTGTGCTGCTAGGCAGACTTCAGCCAGGACCAAGGAAAGCAGCCAATCACAGTAGGGGAAGCCCGTTGCTGGGCAAGCTAGTGGGGTTGGCTGGGCCCAAACACCTGCTGCTCGGAAAAGTTTGGAGCAGTCCAGGCTCCCCCCACCCTGCCAACGCCCCAGCCCAAGGAGTGCACAGGGCAGCAAGAGGGGGAACATGTGCCTTTTTGGATCAGCTCCATGTTCAGCCACATTTGTGCACACTCCACCAGCATAAGCCGTCAGCTGCCTCCTTTGCAGATGAAAGCCGTCCAGTTTCCAGGGCTGGGTGCCTTGGGCACCAGCAAGGCAAGTATGTACCCAGAATCTTGCCATTAGAAAACAAAGAAAAAAAGCTGTAATTTTAACTTCTGCATGCATGCAAACGTGCAATTTGAAAAATAAATAAAAATAAAACTTTACTTTAAATTACATGTATCAGTGGAGTGGTGCAGCCATCATTTTTTCCAAGCTCAAGGCCTCTGTAGAACCTCTCTCCAGCCCTCCATTTACCTGAAACTCTCCATTCTCGGGTAGTTCTGCAAGAACTACTTTAGTGATCTTCTTTATTTAATTATTTTTTAAAAAATATTTTTATGTTTTTTTAAAGTAATCTCTACACCCATCATAGGGTTCAAACCCACAACCCTGAGATCAAGAGCCACATGCTTCACCAACTGAGCCAGCCAGGTGCCCCATGATCCTATTTATTTTGTTGTATTTTTCCACTAAATTTCCCTCAAACCAGGGATGCTAAAGATGGTAAAAATAGGATAAATTTACTATATTTCAATCTTCTAATGTAAGAACGTGGCCAAGAAGCCATAAGATGAATTTCAGACAACTCAAGGTGAGAGAGCTGTAACAAACGAAGATGCCTTGTCTCTTTCCTCCCACTGCAACCCACTTGCCCACTTACCCACTTGTACACAGGCCAAGCAGTGCATATCTGTACCAGCTGCTGTGCATTTCTGCAGCTGACAGGTTTCTGGTGGTCTGATTCTTATAATTCTCATGAGCCTGAAGCATAGTTTTGCTAACTTTGGCATTTGCTTCAGTACAGCCAGAGTTGATGCATCTATCGCCCTATGGCCTCGTAACAAAGTTAAAGAAGCCATCCCACCATGTATGCCCATTAGCCAGGACCCTGAGGGGTGGTCCTCAGGGCAGGGGTATGTCTTAAGGACAACGTGTCCCCATGCACAGGGCAGGGAACACAGGAAAGCTCTTCACTTCCAGGGAGTTGAGACTCTATTGCAGTGAAAAGCATCATGATTATAACCATCAATGTGGTGCCATGAGGGCAGCGTTCCTGACTATCTTCATCTCAACAACTGGATCCCTGCCTGGCACAAAGTAAGCCCTGTAGAGCTTTATTAAGGGAATGAGTGAATGAATTTACTTTCAGAATTTCATCCTTCCCTTTTGTTACTGTCAGGATGCAGAGCATAGCTGTTTGGTCTTAGGCAATTGGGGTCCTGATTCCCCATCTGCAGAGGGTCATGGGGGGGTGGTATCTTCACATTGGCATTTGATGGGCCCAGGTCTGACTGAGCCCCCTGATGGAGCTCTGGGAGTGCAGGTCTAATTCTTAGTAGAATTCTCATGTGCCTACAGTGAAGTTTCACTGATGTTTGTTCTGGAAGCTGGGCTAATGAATCTGTGAAAGGTACAGAATAAGGCCTAGTATAGTCAGTCCATGCATGGCACTCCCAGAGATGTCCTGGGCCTGTTCCCTGCAGGGCAACAGATGCCTGGCACCAGAGAAAGGAGGCTTTGGAAACTGACTTCTCTGAGCTTATTGTATTCTGGGTCCCAGGCCATCCAGGAACCATAGAACCCATCTCCCTAGGCCTGGAGCAATAATGTCCCAAAGCAGGCCACTGTCCTCTCCATTTGGAAAAAATTTCAAAGATGGTTGCCCTGCATGACATAAGCAGCCCCACCCCCAGTGGGAACACACTCAAACCTCACCGTGCCAGATGATGCTAAGTCCTTCCCTATATATAGCCAGTGAACAAGTGGGTGCTCAACCTTATGGAATTGCTCCCCTCCCTTCACAGCGTCCAGGAAACTGGGGGACCTGATCTCAGGGAAAACTTTCTAGAGTCACAGCAGCCCCAGAGCTTTGCTGAGTCATGAGCAGCTACTTCCTGAGTGGTTAGATGTCTAGAGCCAGTTTTCGAACATGTGAAATCTAATGCTTCCAGTCATTTTTCAATGTGTTGAATTACAGAGATTGAAAGGAAAACAAAATGAAAAGAGAGAATTTACCATGCACGTCATTTCCTTCGAATTTCTGCCATCTCCGGATTCCATTTCCGACACCCTGGAGTCCTGTGGGATAACAAGGTCTGGAGTGAGGTTCTCAGTGGCCGGGAGACCCAGGCCAGCGAGTGACAGGTCAGTTGCAAATGTATCTGGGGTGAAGTGGGGCTGGTGGAACTTGGCTCTCTCAGGATTCAAGGGGGACTGCCTGTGAATGAGATGCACTTTAAAATATTAAAACAGTGGTTTCCAAGGATGGTGGGGTTGGTTATCAGCATCATCCAGGGAGAATTTTCACGGTGCAGATGCCTATTCTTCACTCCACATCTCTACCTCTTAAATATGGAAGTATTATTGTAGAAGATGTTTGCCATTGATTTTGCCTTTCTCTTCCTGTATGTGGTGAATCTCCCACTGTTAGGGTCATGATGTGAGGTGGGGGATGGGCAAAGATGGTCCATCCCTGTGGGAACTGCAAGTGATTGTTGCCTACTCTCCCAGCCTCCCTTGCAGCTAGAGCATGGATGTATGTGGCTTAGGCACAGCCAGTCAGATGCACCTGCGTCTGGTTCCATCTTGGGACCTGGTGATGCAAGAGGGAAGGGAATGGAAGTGCATGCGCACTCTCTCTCTGGTCCTGGCTGAAAGTGGTGGCTGCAAGGTCGAGTTCCTGGCACAGAAATGGCGTATGTTCTGGCAATGGGAGCAGCTGCAATAAAATCAAGTTCCTGGTGAGGACGGAGTATCTAGGGCTCCTTGGTGGCAACAGAGGTTTCCTCACCAGACCAGCCCTGCTGTGCAGCTTATGGCACTCTTCCTGGAAGCTGTGCCTCTAGCCTGGTTCTCCAGCCCTTTCAACCACTCCTCAAGTCCCTCTGTCCCTTCCTGATGCTCTTCTATTCTGCAGAGCTCTCCGCAGGCAAGATCTGGGGCTTGTGGCTCAGAACCCTCGCTGACACACATGTAGAGTAGAATACACACATCACACTGACTTTGGGGATGAAACCTGACTTGGGGCAGGGGACTTTAGGCCACCTCCTCCATGGCTAGGGGGTATATGACAGGAAGTGAGGGCACCCAGGCATATTTTTGAGAAGCACTGCACAATGGAAAATGCTAGGGCCATAGAGGGAAAGAGCAGAGAGCATCTGTTGGCAGCCCAGATCCCTGGCACATGCTGCCTTTGCCTCCTTTCCCTCTGACTCTTTTCTGCCACAAGGACAGAGCAGAAAGCCACCCAGTCCTCTGCACCGTGACAGTAATGGAGCTCAGGCCCTCCTTTGCAGAGCCAAGGACCTGGGCTGGGGGCAGTGGGGGGACAGGAGGAGATGCCTGGAAGAGGTGTGGGGGCGTTTTGGATCTTGTGCACCAACAGGAGGCCTTGGAACAAGCTTGTCTAGTTCAGTGTTTCCCTGCCTTAGGCTGTGTGGGCCCGTAGGCTGGCTTAGCCAGGGGTCTCCTGGACATCACCATTGCCCAGCAGGCCTCAGAGGCTGTGCATTCTCACTCTTCTATACTCTGGTACAGAACTGTCTGATTGTAAATAAGTGACACTGGTCTCTGCACTGCCATAGTGTCTGGGAAAAAACCTCCGTCAGGAAAGTTGTGGAGGAAACTAGCAGAAAGGGCTTGGCAAGCAGGGCCTTCTTGCCTTGCATCATGGTCGAGTGTGAAATGCATTGGTCTGGAGTCCTGTAGGGTTAGTGCTAGGGGTCAGACACCTCTGAACCAGTCCTGATCCCTGGCATTTCCGAGGCTTCCCTGTGTTGTTGAAAGGCCCTCTCTTTCTAGTGTTGGAGCCTTTAGGAGAGATGAGATCAGAGGGGGCGGGGGAGGGAGGGACTCACAGGCTGGCCTGGAGCCAGGCCTTGTGGGGGTCCTCTGGCCTTGCCACGCATAGGGGGAGGCCTTCAGACTGCAGTGTCCAGAGTAGAAGCAGCCTCTTTTCTATCAAGGGGCAGAGGGCCTCTGCCAATTTCCTCATTACAAATACGCGGGGTGGGGGGCATTTCCGCCTCTCCTGGGAGCAGCTCTGGGAATGGAAGAACCAACTAACCCAAACAACTGGCCTCAAATCCCGCGGGAGATCGGACTACCTATCAACATTCTCAGCTCTCCAGAATCTATTTCTTTCCCTGCCTTCCTCCCCAAGAGGTCACAAGGAACCATGGGGCAGGTCCAGCCTATGTGACTGGTGGGGGCAAAGCCATTCAAGGCACCATTGCTTCAGTGTGGCAGGTGGCAGGTGGATGTGCAATGCACCAAGGGCTATTAAAACATCAGTCCCAAAGCACTGGCCCTCCGTCAACCTAGCACAAACCTCACACCAGCCCCCGTGAAGGCTCGGGATGGCCTCATCATACACCTAGGACTTCTGAGGGGCTTTAACATCCCCTATTCTCCATCTGTATTCTCTTCAGTGTGCCCTTTCCTCTGGGATTACAGAGGCCTGAGTGCTGCTTTCCACAATTGCTCTATAAAGAGTCACTTTATTTTTCCAGTCTACCCTTTCTCAGAAAGTCTACAGGAGGAGTAAAATGAATAGATCTGTGAGAGCGGAGAGAGCAGATTTTCAGCTTACTCTAGCAAGCCTTTTACACCACCCTTATGCCTTCTACTGTAGGGGGCTGAGAGAGGCTTCAAGAAAGGGGAAACTGAGGCCATGAGTCGTGCAAGGACACCAAGGGAGCTCCCCGTCTCAAAGTCTGATTCAGCACACAGATTCCCTTGGGTCCCCTGAGCTCTACAAAGTGCCATGTGAGGAGCAGGCCTCGGTCACCCAGGGGTCAGGACTGAGGTTCTGGCCCCCTTCCTCCCAGGCATCTTCCAACCCTGTCGTGCACCCTTCAGAGAGTGGCTGGGAGGAAGCTGGCTCCCGGGGGGTGACGGAAGCACAGGGAGTCAACCCGGGGCAATCACGGGGCTGCGCGTTGCCACGGGACGGGACGGGACGCCAGTGCTTGCAGAGGAGCAAGAGGAGCAGGCAGCGGTGGGGAGAGAGGGTCGGTCTCCCTGGCCTCTTTCGGGGGCGCGTGGGGCGCCCCCCGGCGGGCGGGCCCCAGGCGAGGAGGCCGAGGTGCCGGGGTCTGGGGGCCCGGGCCGGGCGCTCGTTACCTCCTCTGCGCTGCGGCAGCGCGCCCGGGTCCGCCTGCCGGTCCGAGTGCGTGCCGTGCGCTGCGCGCCGTTTCTCCGAGTGCACGATCAACAGCATGTCGATGGACACGGCGTTGCTGTCCTTCTTCAGCTCCATGGTGCCGCCTCGCTCCCCGCCGTTGCGCCGCGGCCGCTCTCGAGGCTGCCTGCGCTGCAAATGGCCCCGTGCGCGCCGCTGGCCGGCGCGGGAGACCGCGAGGGCGCGGGAGAGGGCGCTCCCCCGCCGCCGAGCCGCTGGGCGCCGCGTTTCGCTGACTCTGCCAAACACGCCATTAGGGCCCGCCCGGGAGGGCGCTACCCTAATGAAGCCGCTCTAAGTCACCTTTGAAAGGAAATCCCGGGCCGAGCCCTGACCTGCACGCAGGCCGCGGGCGGCGTAGCCTCAGGCTCTAGCGCCTCCTACCCCGTGCGCTTGGAGCGCTCGTCCCGGGCTCCAGAGCCCTTCTCCCGCTGGCCGGGCGCTGCCTGGTCTCCGCAGCTGGTCCCGGGATTCCCAGGAGGGCCCGAGGTAGACCTTCTCCGGAGCCTTCGGCGAACGCAGAAATCTCACGGTGCTGTCAACAGTGAGAGTAAATTCGGGAAAAGGAAAAGCAGCACGGTGTGGCCCCACTCCTTCCCTTCCCCGGGTGGGTTTTGGAGGTTGATGGCTTCCTCTATAAGAGAGAGATGGGTAGGGTGTTGGGGTCCGGACCTCTGCGATTATGGCTGCACCAGAACTTGGAACATGACCACTGGGCATCAACTTAACAGTTCTTTCTGGCTTGTGGTGAAAGTCTTAACATCTCTGTTCCTTCTAGAAGCCTGGCTCGTGCTCCGTGGGGAAGGGGGGAGGGGCAGAGGAGGAGGCTGGTGCAGGGAGCAGCCTGCCTGCTGTGCTCAGGGAGCTGGACCTGAGAACCCATCTATTTTTAGTGGGGCCCGGCCTGCCCAGCCACCAGCAGCAACAGGCCCTTTGGCTCTGGGTCTCAGGAGTGTTTACAGCGGCATCTGCCTGCTAGCCCTTGGCACGGTGGGCCCACCCAACCTGGGCCAGTCCCCTAACTTAAGTTTCCACCATTAATAAATGTCGTGCACCCGGAAGCCTTTGCTCTGGGCCCCTTCCTATTGGAGTGTGATGACCCTACCTTGCAGTGTGGTTCCTGAGAGCCCCTGCCTCCCCCTCGGAGGCAGACTCTACTGTGCAGGCCTAGGTTCCAGTCTCAGCTTGGCCACTCACTGCCGGCGTGACTGTGGACAAGCCATTTCCTTCCATTTCCCCGCCTCTATCGTGGCATGATACGAGTTCTCACAGGGCTGTTGTGAGAACGTGTACTTGAGGTGCCTGGCGCGCCGCAAGTGGTCCCCAAATGGTAGCTGTCATTCATACTTCATTTTAAGGGGGGAGGAAAAGGACAGGTGAAGTGACAAGTCATTGGGGGGGGACACACAGATCTACCCTCAGATTCTGAAGATCTTTGTCCGCGGACTGTGACTCACAGTTTGTCTGCCAGTAAAGGCCAGTGCCTTGCTGCGTCACCACTACCCCTCGCCCACTGGGCATCTGAGGAAGGAGATGTCACTGGTTTCTGACAGTGTTGAATTGCAGTCCCAAGAGAGCTGAGCTGCGGGACTGGTGTAGGTGGGTGGCTCCCAAAGCATGTTTCCTCATGTAGTGAGTCCTGTCCCTTGCTGTCCTGCCTGCATGTGTGCATATGCACACACACACACACACACACACACACACACACACACACACCTGGGAGGCTGGCTGAGGCTTGTTCTCTAGATGGCTAGGGAAGTGAGAACAATGGATTCTTCAGAGTTCCTGGAGTCTTAGAGATTGCCCAGGCGGCATCCCCCATCTGACCTGAGAAAGCACCGTGTACCTCCTTCAGGGGTGTTGGTCCCAACAGAAGCTTCTGTGCAGCATATCTCATTACTCAATGGGGCCGAGTGGGAAGGGCAAGGAAGCTGAAGCCCCCTTGCCTGAAATTTGCATTCCCATCCTTGTTCCTTACTCCCCAGCTGGAGAGCATCACTGTGAGGAGCTTGCTCACATGACATCCCATTCCAGAGCTGCCTCTGAAGCAGGAGATGATGGGGGGTTGTATCACCCAGAGGTCCAGGAAGCTGGTCTGGGGGCCTCCTGCCCCTCCAGGATGTCTGAAGACAGATCCTTTAGAGAGGAGCCTCTCATCCATGGCACTATGGACATTTGGGGCCATAGAGTTCCTTGTTGTTGAGGGAGGGGTGGTCCTGTGCATTGGACGATTCTTAGCAGCATCCCTGTGATCTACCTACTAGATGCCAGTAGCACCCACTTCCCTGTTGTAAGAACCCAGAGCATGTCCAGATGTTGATAATGTTTCCTGAGTGACAAAAATGCAGTGAAAACTGCTTTGGAACCAACCCATGACATAGGGGCTGTGTTACCTTGACTTCTCTGGAAAATGCTGTTGCTCCTGGATCCTGATGCTGCCTAGAACCTGGACCCACTCTCCACATGTTCCCACCCATGGCTCTCAGTCCAGTAGCTGGTGTCTTGGGCCTGCACAGATGCTCCCTGCCAGCAGCATGGGCAGAAAGATGAGATGCTCTCCTCACTCTTCATGTTCCCCTCAGCCCTGGACTCTGTCGACCCATCCTCTCATCTACACTACTTGTTTTGGCTGAGAGGAGGATGCCACAGGAAGGCATTTTGGATGTATCTGGAAAGCGGAGGGGAAGCAGGAGAGAAGGAGGCTATGAGGTATTATTCAGAGGGTCTATGCCTTCTGCTCAAACCCCCCCTCAACCGATGGGACACAGAACAGACCCTCAGCCTGTGATTTACACCCTGGGTCCAGCCTCCTTCTATAGACTCACCTCTTCTACTTTCCCTGCCAACCTACACATGCTGTAGCCATCGCCATGCCCACTACTCCCCAAACACATCTATCTGACCTTTCTGCTTCTAGGCTTTCCTTAACATGCTGGCCTCTCCATCCTGCCACCGTCTTGAATAACATGGAATTCAGGGACTTCCACATTCTGACCTAATGAAGTCATCTGCATCCTTGTCTTAGGATCTGACAAATCAGGGGATGTCTCCGTTCTTGGGCAGACCTTTAATAATTTTCATCACAATGACTTGGAAACTTCAGGAGACCAAAAGACAAAGAGCAGTCAAAATGGTTGTATTTTTGCCGTTATCCTCCATTATCCACACTGCTTCCACACCTTTGCTTGAAGATGGGATTCCTCAGTTGTCCGGATGGTTCTGAGCCCTGAGCTGTCTTGGAGATGGTGAGTGGCTGGCAGGGAGAGGCTTGCTTCTGGCAGATGAGGCTTTCACCAGAAAGGGTGTGTTCTGACTCACATTTTCATTTTTCCAAAGGCTTAGTGGTTCTTCGGGGGATCACCAGTCATAACTTTTTCACCCCTCTAGAAATCCCGGGAGGTAAGTTTTTCTCTTCTCTATACAAAACCAGTACATGAAAGGCTTTTAGCAGGCAGTTTGTAGACATGACATGCTTTTCTCCATTGGTGCAGTGGGGAAGGGGCACAAAGAGAGTGGGGCACATTGGTAAAGAGCACAGACCACATCCCAGCCTCTTCACACCTTGGCTTCTGCTGATATGGGCAAACTGTTACATGGGGGACCAGACAGACGCCTTTCCCGCAAACCTTTTTGAAAGCTGGTATAGGCTTCCTGTGGTGTCTTGACCAGCCTGACTTGGCTCACTCCCACTTCTGAGTTTGTTACTGTTGTCACTTCTTCCCGAAAACCTGTTTGGACATTCCTGGCAAGTACAGTCTAGTCATCCTTTGAAGTCTGACACCAGCCCTCACCTCCACCCTGAAGCCTGCCTGATTACCCCAGTTCTTGGAGATCCTAGAGAATGCCAGCTCTCTGTGGTGCTTTTTAGCCGTCCTCATTTTCTTTTTCCTGCTGGAATGGCACAGACATTTAAAGGTTTAAAAAAAAAAATACTCTCCCAAACTACGGCAGGTCTTTCCTATTTCATAGCAAAGTGTATGATGAAGTCATTTCCTGGCCTTAGACCATGTTAAGCTCTTTGAGGGCCAGGTCATGGTCTTCCTCATTCTTGAGTCCCTCCCATGTTCCTCTACCAGACTTGAGCCTCCTGTGTGTATTGCACACAGGAGGTGCTCAATAAATGTTTGAATCAAATCAGACAGAACGAACCCTCCCAGTCAGCCAAGATTTCTCCCTTTAGCCCAGAGGTGTGCCAGCCTCCTGTAGATTTGTAGCGTTTGCTCTGCTGTGCCTTTCTCTCTGACCATCACGAGATGGAAGAGAAGGAGGTTAAGTGAGGACAAGCAGCTCTAAAGGCACCTTCTCCCACTGCTGACAGAGCCATCTGGAGCATGAATTTGGGGGAGTGCTTGGTTCTAACAGCCCTGCTCAGTCCCATGCAGCCGCCTCCACCCCGCCCCAATCAGGAGCCATAAGCTGTGACTTTTCTGTTAAACACAATTCCCTTTCTCAGCCTTTTTGGCATGTCTCTCCCTGATCGGCCTGTCAGCCTGTTTCAGTATTTCTATCCGTGACACCTTCATTGATTTTCCCTATTTTTCTGTCTGTAGCTTATTACAATCCCATCTTCTTGCACATAACGATGTGTAAACATGGGGAGCCCTACCTCCCAAATTCCAGGTCATTTGAGTTTTGGAGTCTTTATACACTATGGCATTCTTGGCCTTTTCCTGTGGATGGAGATGATGAAAATCAATTTGTCTCTCATCACCTCTTCCAAAATATCTCAGGCTATGCCAACAGAGGTATCCAGTGGCACATGAAAGCCCATGGAGAGATTACCTCTTCAGCTTCCCCAAGTGTTTATTGCCGAGCTATTGAAATGCCCCTCGCATATTCCTCGATCCGCCTCCCTGATGGAAACGAAAGGTCCTCTGAAGTGGACTTGACGCTTCAGAGTTTGTCCCTTGGTAGTCAGCTACTTCTGTACAGAAGTCTGCATTTTTCTTCCATGAACTCATGTAGCCCTCACAGTGCCCTGGGGCTGGGCTGATGCCTTTACACCCATTTTATTGATGCTGAAACAGGATCAAGAAGTGAATTCGTGCAGTTTTCTCAGTGAGCCATCAATGGCTTCTACGTGGGCCCAGGGCTCACGCCAAACCTAACACGCTTGCTGTTCTGCATGTGTTAGTGAAAAGGGGCACAGATGTCGTTTCTACTGGCAGGCTGAGGTTTGGGCCAGCCACTTTTGCAGGGCCCCAGCCAGTGCTCTGACATGTGCCCCCTGGGAGAGAGCCCTCACACCTGGGTGGTGGGAGGTTGTCTAATGAGGTGGTGAGGAGGGTCACAGGAGACAGCTCTGGAATGTCTGAACAAAAACGCAAATGAAGTCAGAACAGCCTTTTGATCACCCCTGAAGACCCCTGGGGACTGTCGGAATGAGGTTGGTGCCCATCTGCCTCAAACGGGACAGGTGCCGTGGCCTGGATCCCAGGGGGCACAAGGGAATGAGTTTCTAGTGTCAGTTCGGACTCCAGCCTTGCCTGTCCCTGGGGCAGAGCCTCTAATAGGAGCCACGGGTATTTTTAGTCTCACGTGTGCAGGCACAGGACAAGGAGAGCTGGATAGGAACAGCTAATAAGCCATGGTCTTTATTAAGTTGGGAAGGGTGAAATGAGGGGGAGGACAGGGAGCCTAGTGGAACTTTTGCACATGCCTCATTTTCTGAGAACTCTTTTTCCATAATTCACCAAGAAAGATTGAGGTCAGGGTGATTATGCATAGCCCCAGTTAGAGAAGCCGGAAAGTGGAACATGCTTACCTCCTGCAGCCTGCACGTCCCCTCCCAAAACGTCCTGCTCTGCCCTCTGGGTGACCAGGTGGGGCAGGAGGGATTCAGCTTTGGGGCTTGGCTATCAAGCCTCCCCAGTGGGGGTGACCCGGAAGGACCAGATGAGAAGCCCATTCCCGAAGGAAAACTTGCAACCTCAGAAGAGAGTTGAGCAGGTGTCCACTACTATCCTGATTTCACAGAGGAGGAAATGCGGGTTCAGAGAGGTGCAGATATTTGTGCAAGGCCACATGGGTGGGAAGTAGGGGAGCTGGGCTTCAAGCTCAGCATCCTAGATCAAGGTCTACCACTGTTTTGTATTACATTGGTCTTTTCCCAAATGATAGTCAGTCGTGTCTAAGATTTATTATCCATTTTATTTAACCACATTTTTTTCTATGCCAACTCTGTGTCAGGAGCTCTATCACTGGGATGAGGCAGTGAAGGTGATACAGTTGCTCTCAAGATCTCTGGGCTTAGTGAGGGCAGCATAGAAGCCACTTCCAGCCAAACCTCAGCGTGGGCCAGTGTGCAAGTTTGTGCTGGGGGAGAGGCAGACTGGGAAGTGAAACTGGCAAGTTTCCAGCCTTTGGTATCGAGCATGAGGACACTCAAAGCTCTGCTCACACAGTCAGTCCCCTTCTGTGCAGCATCTTCTGGGGTGGGTGAGACTGGCGGCAGTGGCCAGGGAGGGGCAAGGGTGTCCTCAGCCTTTCTCCAGTCCTGTGGCTCTGAGCACCACGATGCCTGTGGCCTGGGGCAGGACTCAGTGAGTGAGTGCTTGGCAAAGCTGCCATGAAGATAGTATCTGGCTCCTGCTGCTGTCAGCCACTCCTTTCCTTCCCTACCACATCTTTAGGGTTCGAGAGCAGAAGGAGACAGTGAAAACATTGATTTGGGATGAAAAGCATCAGAGTGAGTTCTTTGTACCTCTCTGTCTCAGTCTAGAGCCAGCCATGGCATGTGCTTCTGTCCATCCATTTATCCACCCCAAATCCATGCTTTCACAGGGTCTTTCATATCTGTCCATCCATTCCATCTCTCCACCCATCCAGTCACTCTCTCATCCATCCGTCTCACTTAGCTATTTGTTTACCCATGCCTCCGTCTCTACCTGAACATCACCCCTCAGTCTCTCCGCCACCCCCATTCTTCTATCCCTTCCGTCTAACTTGTTCCACCCATCCACTCATTCATCTGTTCACCCGTTTGTGCCCCCACTCCATCCATTACCAATTTTTTCGTACCATCTGGAACCAGACACTGTGCTCCAGGCCTTGTGTCTGGTGTTGTGGGGACACAGAGATGAATGGGTCTCTCTCATAGTTGACCCGGGAAACAGTGTACGGATCCACTTATGAAGGGAGAAGTGGAACCAAGATGGTCCTGAGAGGCTGAAAGAGAAGAGAAGGGGCTGTAGGAGGATCAACCAAGATACTTAGACTCTGCATTTTGGGAGGATAATAATGGAAAGAGAGAGAGAGAGAGAACTGGGTGGAGGACAAGGAAGACAGGAAAGGAGAAAGGAAGGAAGGGAGAGAAGGAGTAAGGGTGGGATGGAGGGAAGGAAGGAAGGAAAGAAGGAAGGAAGGATAAATGTGTGTTGGGCACCTACTCTGTGCTGGACCCTGTGCTAGGTGTTTTCACTAGTCTTACTTACTTATCCCAGCAACTTTTTGAGGTGATTCCCTGCATTTTAGAGATGAGGAACTAGGACTCAGTGCACCATGTGAATAAAACCTGAAGAGCAGGGCTAGGTTGAAAGTGCTTGCTAACACTGAGCATCAGAATGGGAGCCTGAAGCAAACAGGTCCGGGACAATTGAAAAGCATGCCATTTGACAGTTAACTTCTGGACTGTTGCCTGAAAGTGTGTTTGGGTAGGAACCACTCCTATGGTGACCAGTTAGAAGGAGGTGCAGGGCCATGCACAGTTGTTGGAGTTAGATGCCAGGTTGTACCTGTATGACGTGGAATTGGAGCATGCCTTGGTGATTCTGCCAGGTCCAGGGTCCTTCTGGAAGATTCCTGGCTCTGGATTCTTTCTGTCAGGACACACCAAGCACCTTAGGCAGGGCTGTAGGCATTTGTACACCAGTCTAGTGTCCAGCTTTGCTTTACTTTTCCAGTTGGAGCTCTCCTCCTGGGGAGACTCAGCATAGCCCTAGGCAGGAGAGCTCAGCTTCACCACCCATCTGCTAGGGCTGCAGCCAGGAGTCTATGAGCCCTAGCCCCAGGCCCCTCTGGCACCCAGGATGTACGGTTTCCCACTGACATATCGCTCCTGACACTTTCTGGATCCATACCCAGTTCTTGTTGTTTGATGCCACCAAATTGTTCCCTGACCACCTGATGAGTAACTGTAAGTGTTGACAACCGCTGTCCCAAGGCCGGAGTATTTCCAGATGGTTAGGTAGGTGGCCCAAGCAATCACGGGCTCTAGCGACAACTCAGGGAGAGGGGTTTGGGCGGGGTGAAGTGGCCCTGCAGTTTACCAGACAGAGGCTCTCTAACCCCTGCAGAGTTTGTGGAGGGGGGGGGGGGTTGTCGGTGGCTGGGTGAGGGGCACTGCAAATTAGAGATTCTAGAATTACACAGGCCTCATTCACGTGAGCCCCTCTGTGTCTTACGGACTTGTAGGTCTTCATTTCTCTGAAGTCAGGCTGTCTGTCTGCCCTTGCCTACCCTGGAGAGCAGAGTTTGGGGGAAGGGAATGCAGACACCCAGGTATCGGTGCTGGGCCTCGGGGCCCCACAGTGGCTTGAAAGGGGGATGTGTGAGGAGAGTGGCTGCTCGAGGCCCCAGTTACCTCAGCCGTCCTTCTTCCCCAGCTTTCCCCCTCGGCATGACCAGGCCACCCCCCTGCCAGCTCAGCTGTCCTCCCTCCTCACCATGTAATCCCTGCCAGGAAGAGAGGGGGGAAACATGAGCCAGCCTTCTCCCACTGCATCCTGCCTTCCTGTTCTCCGTCCAGCCAGGAGGGATGAAGGGAGGGGGCTGGGGACAGGGAAGGGCAGGCTCTGGGGAAGGCTCCCAGGCTCAGTGGCCTCCTAGATGCACGAAAACTACAAAACTCAGGCCTTCCCCCTAAGCCCACATGTGCAGGGCCTGCCCTCGGCTCTGCTAGCATCTGGACACCTGTGAGGCCAGTTTAGTCCAGCAGAGCCTCTCCTGCCTCCCCTTGGCTTTGCCTTCCCCTTCACCTCCCTGGGTCTAAGGTGGGGAGGCCCTGCTGGCTGTTTTTACTTTCCTCCTAAAAAGGTCACCTATGAACGAGGGAGTTCAAGTCCCAGCATTGCAAGGCAAGTCAGAGCCTCAGTCTCCTGATTTGTAACCTGGCAGCAATCATGCCCGCTGCCCAGGGCAGAAGACAAAGAGAGGTGGTGCAGAGTGTGGCCCAGCACGTGGCCGGCATGTGACCATGACGGTCCATAAACAGAGCCAGTCTGGTCCCCGAACCTGGCACACAACCTCAGATAGGCAACCACTCACCTCATTATCAGGGCACCTCTGGGACTCTGGATGGGAGGAGCAAGGACAGAAACAGCCCCCGTACGTGCACCTCTTGGGATCTCAGGAACATCAGGTGGTGGTGTGCGTACCATGTATTTGTGCGCGGGGACTCTGCTGTCAAGACCATGCCATTCATCTGCGTTCTCCTAGAGCCCCGCAGCGGGTGTTCCCTTAAAGCAACTCCAGTTGTGCGTGCATGTGTGTAACAAAGCCACTTTGGGTCCCCCACAGATGCTGTGGGGCCCTGGAAGAGTCGTGTCCCTTCTCTGGGACAATGGGTGTGTTGATTCCTGCCTGACACAGCTGTTCTGGGGTCAGCAGCTGGCCTCCTGCATGGCACACGCGGTAACGAGGGATCCCGTGACATCCATTCCCTTTCTCCCTATCCGGTGCTGAGGTTTTCCCCTGGTTGCCTTGGGGTCTGCTCCAGGAAAGAAGGGACCCCTCCCTTCTTGGCCAGAACAGGGGCGTGGGGAGCCCTGGCTTCTCAGGAGACACTGATGCAGACTGAGGTGGGGCAGGGCTGGCCTAAGGTCGGCAGCACAAGGTCACTTCTGGCCCCACCCTGCTGGTCTGGGAGAAATAAGGTGGGGGGCTTTAGGGCACTCCAACCAGCCTAGGTTCTTCTCCCCCAGCTCCTGGTAGGAAATGCAGAGCAGGGTGGA
Organism: Panthera onca; assembly: GCF_046562875.1. Taxonomy (NCBI): domain Eukaryota; kingdom Metazoa; phylum Chordata; class Mammalia; order Carnivora; family Felidae; genus Panthera; species Panthera onca. The sequence continues at coordinate 128,320,180 of NC_138347.1, read as the reverse complement.
GGCCTTAACCATATCTCTCAGTGAGAGAGGTCAGGGCTGGCCTGTGTCCACAGAGGACCCCTAGCTCCCAGTGCTGCAACTGGGACAAGCCTACTGGTGCAAGGCTTTCCTCCTCCCCCTGCCCTTTCCTTGAGGCGGGGAGTCTGGCCCCTGGAGTGGCTATTGAGCAAGCGGGAGTAGGGAGCTTGCCTTCTCTCACAGGGTTACCTGAGGCAGGCTGGGCTGGGGGCTGGGCCAGGCCCTGGAGCACAGTGATGACAGGGACCTGTTGGTGGCAGGACAGTTTGCACTCCCCAGGTGGTGGCTGAAAGGCTGCCACTGGGGGAGGAGCCTGTGATGACATATGCCTCTGGCCAAGGCCTGACAGCCATCTGTTTCCAGCCACCAGCCGCGAGGCCTCCAGGGAGGGAGAAGACAGGGAAAGAAATAGAAAGAGAAGCAGGGGACAGAGAGAGACAGAGACAGGGACACAGAGGCAGAGATAGGGACACAGAGGCAGAGAGAGACAAATAGGGAGACACAGAGACAGAGGGACAGAGATAAGAGGAAAAACCCATAAAAGCAAGAGAGAGAGAAAGAGGCAGAGAAATAGAGGGACTGAGAGACAGAGACAGGTAAAGAGAGACAGAAGGGGAGAACAATAGGAGCAGAGGAGCAAAGAGAGTGAGAGAGAGGGGTGGTGGGGGGAATGAGAGGGGTATGGGAGAGAGGGAGAAGTAGAGAGACAGGGGAAGATGGACATGGGGAGAGACACAGGGAGAGAGGCAGAGAGAGACAAAGAAATTCTGGAGACATAAACAGGGGAGTGCATGCTGGGGTAGCTGGGGTTGGAGAGGGGAGAGAGACCAAGGCTTCTGATCAGGCTCCCGGTGGAAGAACCCTCATAAACCAAGGTCGTTTTAGCTCAGCACATGGAGAGGAAGAAGTTGCACTTGACCCTGGGCTCCTGGCTTCAGGGTCCTGACGGTGGATCTCAGGTGTTAGTAGGCAGCAGAATCACTGGGGGCACATTCAAGTTCAGGTGCCAGGCCCAACCCCAGAATCTGATTCTCTGGTCAAAGTGAGGCCAGGAATCTGCATTTCCATCAGATTCTATTGTGGGGTCACACTAATCACAGAGATACTGCACCAGGAGGAGTCAGAAGTCGGTCCCCTTGTCCCCTCCCTGCGTCCCCCCACTCGCTGTGGGCCCTGGATGGGCAGCTACCAGGGCTCCGAGGGAACTCCCTCCACAGACTTGGAGGCTTCCCACATCCCTTGTTTCACCAGCCAGTGATCCTAGGAAGGGTTGGGGCCCTCTGTCTCCCCCTGGATGGTCAGGCAGAGAGGCACCTTGGAGATCATGATTCAGTTCCAGCCACTCTGTGCAGGTGAGGAAACTCAGCGGCTAGGCCAAGGCAATAAAGGTGACATGACACATTAATTTCTCAAACTCCTGCTATGGCCCAGGCTCTGTGCTGAATATTCTTTCAACTTATGGCTTAAACAGGGGAAAGGTCTTCACTGTCTCCACCTTAAAGGTGAGGAAATGAAGCCCAGAGATACAAGTAACCTTCCTAAGGGCACACAGCTAGTAAATGGCAGAACCTGGACCAGACTCCACATCTGTCTTACCCGAAAACCCATGCTCAAGTCCCAGCTTCTTCCCTATTTCTATTAATGGCTCTACTGCCTCTCAGGCTGAGATCCCAAACACAGCTATCTTGGTTCCTCCCCTGACCCCATCCAATCATTGTCATGGGCCTGCCTGGGCCAGCTCACGGCAATCTTCAGTCACTACAGTTTCCCACTGTAATATCTCGTCCCCAGTTCAGCCTTTGTATCTTTAGCGCAGAACCAGGCGGTACTCTTCCAACTCAATTTTCCCCCAGACTTGTTACCTATATCCCTGGAAGTGAGGAGGAAGACAGACAGGTAGCTGTCTTTCCAGGCTAGGAAACAGAGCCTGGGGCTGACTTTCGTGCTAACACTTTGTGAGAGCGAGGTGGGGTTGGGCTGCAATTCCAAGGCAGCAAGAGTGAGCGAGATAGCGAAGGACGATTCAGGAAGCGGTGCTGCTCGGCTGGCCACAGTCCCAGGAAATAGAGCCCGTTTGTTCAGGCACTGGGTTGGGTCCAGAAAAAAATTAGTGGGATGTCATCCCTTGAAATGGTGTATTTCAGCAGCTCATAGAACCCAGGACACAGTTTACTTACTATTGCTGATTTATTACAAAGGATATTTTATAAACTTTTTTTTTCTAACGTTTATTTTTTATTTTTGAGACAGAGAGAGACAGAGCATGAACGGGGGAGGGTCAGAGAGAGAGAGGGAGACACAGAATCCGAAACAGGCTCCAGGCTCCGAGCTGTCAGCACAGAGCCCGACGCGGGGCTTGAACTCATGGACCGCGAGATCATGACCTGAGCCGAAGTCGGACACTTAACCGACTGAGCCACCCAGGCGCCCCTACAAAGGATATTTTAAAGGATAGGAGTGAACAACTGGGTAAAGAGATTACATACGGTGAGGACTAGGGGCGCCTCTGTGGCTCAGTTGGTTGAGCGTCCGACTTCGACTCAGGTCATGATCTCATGGTTTGTGGGTTCAAGCCCTGCATTGAGCTCTGTGCTGACAGCTCAGAGCCTGGAGTCTGCTTTGGATTCTGTGTCTCCCTTTCTCTGCCCCTCCCCTGCTTGTGCTCTGTCTCTGTCTCTCAAAAAGAGATAAAAATGTTTAAAAAAAAAAGATTAAAAATGTATATAGGGTGAGGACTTGGAAGGGTCCCAAATGCAGGAGCTTCTGTCTCTATGAAGTTGGGGTGCACCATCCTCCTGGCACATAGATGTATTCACTGACCTGGAAACTCTCCAAACCCCATGCTTCTGGGCTTTTTATGGAGGCTTCATCACATAGTCATGATTGATTATTAACCCGTTTCCTTGCTCCATTCCCCTCTCTGGAGGATGGCGGCTGGGGCTTAAGCTTCTAATCATGGCTTGGATTTTCTGGTGACTAGCCCCCACCCAGGAGTCCACCAAGCGTCACCTCCTCCTAGCCTCCTATCACCCAGGAAATTACAAGGTTTTGAGGAGCTCTGTGTTGGGAACTGGGCTCAAAGACCAAATATGAGCAGACACTGGAGGCAGAAACTAATATATGTATTTCAGGATTTCACAGCCTGGAAGTATGAAAAACCCAGTGGGACACCCATGGGTCTGCTTCACAGACCTATCTGACTAGTGACACATCCTGGAAGGGGACTGACTCTCTGGCTCCAAAGGTGGCAGCTGGCAGACTTTGTGCTCTAGCTACTGAGGAAGGATTTGCAGGGAGCTGTCATACATCAGATCACGGGACTCCGCTCAGACCCTCCTGATGGAAGTGCAGGACCTGGAAGTATGGGGCTCTGGTGTGCTCTGGGGCTGCACTGTGGGGCTGCTCTAGACAGAGGACCTTGGGGCCTGTAAAAGTGTCTGTGCTTTCAAACTGTTGGGGTGCTCTGACATGACCTGGCTGGGTCATGGATGGAGGAAGCCATGAAGCCCATGACCATGGGACTCCCTGTCGGCCCAGCTGTCCACCTCAGTGTGAGGAGGAAGTTGAGGACTGAGAAAGGCTGTCCCGGTGTGAGCCAACCAGGAGGGGAGCTTCCGGGTGGCTCTTGGCTCCCGGGAGATGAGTCCAGCCAGAGCAGGGAGAAGCGGAGGTGGCATTGTCTTGACCTTCAAGACAAGGCAAGAACACATTCTGGATCTGCTTTTAGCAAAGCGGGCCTTCCCATCTCCTGAATGGCTTTCTCTCTGACTGGTATCCAGTTAACTCCCATCATAAAATCATTTGTTTCTTCACTGAACTCAACTGCTCTTCAGGTAGACTGCCGAGTACTCATATCTGATAGATTTCCACAGAGGTGAGTGCACTCTCTACTTTCCCCTTGGACTTGTTCCTTCTTAGCAAAGCACATCTTATTGCTACATGTCTATCAAGAGGTCATCACCTCCACCACTGTCACCATTTTCCCCTCCACCTCCAGTACCATCACCATCTCCACCACCATCCCCATCACCGTCACCATCACTCATCCACCACCATCACCAGTACTACCAACACCAACCTCACCACCATCACCCCCTCCATCGCCATCACCATCGCACCTCCATTTCTACCACCGACATCACCTCCACCACCTTCACTCTTACCCTCACTACCAAAAGAATTTGTCTTACGTCTCAGAGACCATCAATCTTCAAAGTTGCAGGTAATGAAAGAGGCGGCTGTATAGTAGCCAGAGGAGCACAGACCATGGATTCAGAGCAACAGCCCTTTTCCTCCTCTTCATGTGCTTCTTCTTGGGGGTTCTGGTCAGACACTGTGCTGGGGTGATAGCCTAGCCTCTCCCTCTACCCACTCCTCCAGCCCTGATGCTTGTCACTCACATGATTCAGGTGTCAGGGAGTGCAGTAGCTCTTGGGCTCTGGGGCCCAGCTCCCTCTCTGGCCGGTTTGCAGGGTGTGGGTCCACCAGGCTGTTGACAGCTGCTATCTGTTCTGATTGCTCAGCTCCTGTGCGGTGTGGATCATTAAGTATTTTACATAACACCGATGCTGCCCTAGGCTAATCGTGCCTCAGTTCTTGTTACTTATTGATGAGGCTGATAGTGATTTCAGTCATGGGAAAGCTCTTTAGTCACTATTCCATGGCTTCTGGAGGACTGAAATGCCTGGGTAAGTGGGTCAAAGATCTTAAGTAAAAATAGAGCCAGTGCATGTTAAAAAGATGGAATTTGGGGACTGGAAAATAAGTTCTGAGCACAAGAAGAGGTTTTTAACTACTGCCGACTAGATCAGGTATGATTTTTCAGGCTCTCTGTGCTATTTTCACAAAAAGTTTTGCAACTTATTTGCCTCTAACGTGAACACACTCCTCCCCAAACCGCACACAGCCTCTCCGCCAGGGGCCAGGAGTAGGGGGAAATGGGGAGTGCTAATGGGTACAGGGTTTTGGTGTGTGTGTGTGTGTGTGTGTGGGGGGGGGGTGATGGCAATATTCTGGAATCAGATAGCAGTGATTGTCAATATATTAAAAATAATTGTAAAGTTTCACTGTACACTTTAAAAGGGTGACTTTTAGAAGTGAGTTATATCTGTTTTCAAAAAGAAGAATTAAAAAAGGTGCATCTGTTTGAGAATGGGGTCGCCAGTGAGGAATCAGAGACAGGAGAGAGAGGGAGAGGAGCCAGATCCTGTGATCCCGCTTGAGCCCCGATATCCGGTTGTGCCAGAAGTCAGACTACCTTGGAATGTTTCAGTTACATGAGCCAACAGATTCTCTGTTTCTTAGGTCAGGGTAGATCAGGTTTTCCGTCACTTACCCCCAAAGGATCCCGGGCCGGCACACATGCCCTCTGCCCTCCTGGGGGCCGGGCCCTGCAGGCAGCACTTTTTTCTCCCGTCCCCCACCTCTGCCCCTGCTGGTCCTCGTTCAGGCTTCTCCCGTTTAAAAAACAGTTCTCCCCTCATTCTACTTTACACCTTTTTCTCTTCCCCATTTCACTCACACCTCCCAAAGGGTGGTCCACATGTGCTATTCTGCTTCCTGGCGGTCCCTTTTCCCTCCTCACCCTCTGCCTCTCTGGCCTGCCTTCGGTGGGCACTCTACTGCCCTCCTGTGGCCAAGCCTCACCACATCCTCCCTCCACCAGGGTGGGCTCTGACCTCTGCTCCTCTGCTTCCTGGAGGTCCCTTCAATGATTACTCATCCCCGGATGCTTGTGCCTTCCCCGACTCTGGGCTGGGCCTCTGCCCTGATCTTCTCCCTCTCCCTGGGCTGCTGCCTCCATGCTCAGGACTTAAAACTACACGTTACAGACTTATAACTGCATGTCAGACTCGTCCTCCTCCAAACCCCTTCTCCTTCTGAGGCACCCTCATGGGCCAGCACCCTTTCCTCCTCTTCATGTAGTCCCCCAGTCACATCATGCCATGTCCTTTTTAAGTATTCCTGGTGTCCTTGCTCTCTCTGCATCCCCACCGCCGTGGCCCCTTGTCCTGCTCGCTGGTCACTTTGTGTTCTCCCCTCTACTGTTCTTCCCTCCACCTTGACCTCTTGATGTGCTCAGGCTTAAAACACAAATCTAAATATGCTACTCCCTGCTCAAACTCACATGGGATCAAGTCCAAGCCCATGGCAGGATACCTGAGCCACCAGGCACTGGCTTCCACCTGCTTCTCAGATGTATTCTTGGTCGTCTCTACTTGGGCTTAGGCTTCCCCAACCCAGAACTGATGTTTTGTTGCTGTGGGGACCCCACTGCCCCCACATCTCTCTGCACGTGGTGCCCTCCTTCCCTCAGCCCCCTCTGAAGGTATTACTACTCCTCAAGACTGGACCAGGTGATACCTTCTTGGGGATGCTTTTCTGGACTTACCATCCCATGTCTGTTCTCTCTCCACTTCCACTCAGGCCAGGCCACGTGCTCTTCCTGGTTTCCATAAATGGTTGGGCTTATCTCTGAGAGAGTGTTTGTCAGTTGTTCAAGTGTTTTTCACATTTATGTGTACCGCGTGCTTCTGGAGGGCAAGGCTGTGTGCCTAGTATGGTGCCGGGCACAAACCAGCAGCTTAACCGAGTTTAATGAAAGAACAAGGTGAACCATAACAGCTAATGCTCCCTGGCCGCCCACCATGTGCCAGGTACTGCTCTAAGACCGCATCATATATGACTCATTGAAACCCCACAACAACCCTATAGAGTGGGCACCACTCCATGAAAAGTTCCCATTTCACAGATGCGGATAGTGAGGCACAATGAGGCTAAGAGCCTTGCCCAAAGATGTGCAGCTAGATTCAAACCTGGCTCCAGGGGCTGGCCTGTACCCACCACACTGTGCTGGTTCTGCAAATCACTGACTTCTGCCCTGATCCTCTCCACTCGGAATGCCAGTGCCCACTCACGTCCTCCACGTTGCCGAGGACCCAGCTCAGGCCCCACTCTACCTCTGCACAAGCAGTGCTCAGCCACCTGGAGCTCCCTGGCACAGCAGGAAGGAACCCTTTACATATACCATTCATTGGAACAAGTCTCAGCACCCCCAGAGCTCATTCAGGCTCCAGCCCAAGTAGGGCTGGTGACATATGGACCCATCAGACACCGGCTGTGAAGAAGCACCGCCAATGACAGCCATGCCTTTGGAAATGTCATCTTTTTGTGGGTGACATGTTAGTTTACTCACAAGGAAGAAGTAACATAAGTTTTAATAACTTTCCCTTATTTGGTATGATTACAGTTCAAAATATGCTGCCATTTGTTTGCTTTATCTTATTTGATCTTCCCTGCTCTCCTGTGAAGTGCTCAGGACAGGTTAGCCCCATTTGACTGGAAAGACAGCTCAGTGTCAGCAATACTGAGTCACTTGCCCAAGGCACCAGAGCTCATTGGGACCCAGGGTTATTGGTTCTACGCTTGCACGTGTTCCTTGCTTGATGTAAGCATCTAAACACTATCTGGCCACACGCCAGCATGTAGGAAAACATCATTCAGCTAGCGGGTGCCAGAGGAAGTCTTGCACTTAGGTGTCTCAGCACAGTCCAGGGGCCTGTCCCTGTGGATTAGGACTTCAGTATATTTGTGTGTGTGTGTGTGTGTGTGTGTGTGTGTGTGTGTGTGTGTGTTTGTGTGTATGTGTGTGTGTGTGTATGTGTGTGTGTGTGACACAGTTCAGCCTCTAGCAATGTTTATGTTCTGAAAAGAGAAAACTACGGACAGGGCTGTTCAGCCTGTACTGAAGTCCTGACACTAATGCCTCAGAATGTGACTGTATTTGGTGATAGGGTGTTAAAATTTTTTTTAATGTTTATTTGTTTTTGAGAGAGAGAGAGAGAGAGAGAGAGAGAGAGAGAACATGAGCAGGGAAGGGGCAGAGAGAGAGGGAGACACAGAATCCGAAGCAGGCTCCAGGCTCCGAGTTGTCAGCACAGAGCCCAATGAGAGGCTCCAACTCATGAACTATGAGACTATGACCTGAGCTGAAGTCTGACGCCTAACTGACTGAGCCACCCAGGTGCCCCTGGAGATAGGGTCTTTAAAAGAGGTAATTAAGGTAAAATGAGGCCATTGTGGTGGCCCTAATCCAATGGTACTGGTGTCCATTTAACAAGAGGAAGAGACACCAGCTGGTGCGAGCCCAGACATAGAGTCACGGGAAGGACACAGCCGAAAGGTGGCCCCCTGGAAGCCTTAGGGGAAACCACCCTTGTGGACAGACAGCATGATTTCAGACCTCTAGCCTCCAGAACGGTGACAAAATAAATGTCTGTTGTTTCAGCTCCCCAGTCTGTGGGATTCTGTTATGACAGCCTGAGCGGACCAAGACGCATACCCATTTTAAGGCTCTGTGTGACCATTTGTTCATGTTCAGTGTTTGATAGCCCTAGCCCTGTCCATGTCGTGAAGTCTCCCACAACACTGGCTATTGAGGAACAGGCTCAGTGACTCCTGTTACGTCACCCTCTGAGCAGCATTCAGATGAGGCAAGGATTCTGCACCACCATGAGCGTGTCCAGCTCAGCCACTCCCTCCCAAGAGGTCTGGGCAAACAAGTAGACTTTACTGAGCCTCAGTTTCCTCATCTGCTAGATGAGCATGGGGAGGCATGTGACTAAGTCCCCTTCCAGCTCAAGATTGTCATCATTCCCTGGCAGGAGAGGGTAGAGAATTTCTGGCTTAATGATGCTATGAGACGTTCACATTTCAGATTGGGAGGGCCCAAAGCCCCTCACCAGTCTCTCTCTACTGAGAGGCTTAAATACAAAAGGCCCTTTGCTTTCTTGGCAGGACGGTAGCTGGTGGCTCAGTGAGGAGGTGGCTCAGAGATCTAAAAGAGCCTGGGACTGCCAGCTCATAGAAGAGGCGACAGGAGTTTTATGAGGACTTCAGCGAAAGCCTTTGAAACTTCCTGCTATTCAAGTCTGTTTAGAGCCTGCTTCTGAAGCCTGCTATCTTTCAACTCTGGTATCTTAATTCTTCCTCCTGCCCTGGTGACAGAGCCCAGAGGAGCTTTGCAGGACAGCGGCACTTGTCAGTGAAGTGCAGGGACAGGTGGCTCTCAGGACCGGAGCCTGGAAACACGCAGGGGTGGGCCTCAGAGTGGGAGGAGGCTCAGGATGGGGAGAGCTGGAGGGAGGTGGGTGGTGGGCTCTCTGTAGGCCCAGTTCCTGGGAGGGGCCTTTGATTTTCAGGAGAGAGCTGGGAAAGCGTGCCTTTTGAGGCAGACACCACACAGAGGGGGCTGAGGAGGAGTGGAATTAGCCTTTTGTGACCATCCAAGTGAGAATATGTCCCTTTGTAAATGTGAAGTGAGGGCCTGTTCACCACCCCACCCCCCACCTTTGGGGGTGAGCTGAGAGCACGTGGGTAACAGGAACACTGGCCAAGCACCAAGCAAGGCCAGAAGCTGCTGAAGGTCAGCTAAGGCAGGGGATCTTAACCTTGGGGTGCTGTGTTCCTAGAGGGCATGTGAAGAGGCTTCATGGAGTCTGTAAGCCTGTGGAAATCATGGGCAAACGTGTGGGTATTTTACAGGGAGCACTGCCATGAAGCTATGTAGGAGATGGTAGAATCTGGGGACAGGAGGTGAGCATGAAAACCATTTGGAGTCTATGCATCACTATGAGGGGGAGTGAGTGGATCCAGGGGCTGATGTTGGCTGCCGGCACAGAAATATTTCCCAAGAGAAGGAAGGACATTCAAAACAACGGAGATGTACCATTTATTGATGTAGCACGTCTTTTACATGTATGATCTCGGTTCTCACAGCTACTTCGTGGGGTGAGTATCATGGTCCCTCTTTGCATTGGGAGAAACCGGGGCTCAGAGAAGTTAGGAATTTGCCCAAAGTCACCCAGCTAACAAATCTTGGGAGAGTAACAACCCAATTCTGCAGGTCCTCGGCCTGTTCTCATTTTGCTCTGTATGCTATTTGGAGGGTTTACGCCTCCAGATCGGCCGGCCCACTTTGTTCTGCAGCCAGTGAGCAGCCTTTTGGGTGCTTAGAGGGTGAGTCTCTCGGGAGAGAACTCTCTAAGCGACAACCAGGGACTGGGGCTCTGGTCTAATCTGTTTCCTCTTACTCTCAGTACATGGTCTTTCTGACTGACCAGATGTTTCATTTAAGAACGGGTTAGGAGAATTAGTTCCCAAATCCTGTTACTTCCAGGTGCCCCAGGGAATCGAGGTCTGGGGTCATCTGGTCACTCTGGGTATCTTTCAGCCTAAAGAGACAGAATTGAGAAATGAGTCTGCAGTTGTCTTGGGAGGAGTTCATATTAGGGACTAAGAAGAGCAAATTTACGCCAAGATCTGCAAATCATCATTAACTAGACATCCTAGGCCCTGCAAGCCAGTAGCAAAAGCTCTAAACAGAAAGGATTTGTTGGGGACCCGGGAGTGGGCAGAAATGGCAGGAAGGGGAGCAGGCTGTGTGATTTGTTCCTTCTGAATTGCCGCTTTTATGTCTCTAGAACACCATTGTTCATAAGTATTTACCAATAACCTATGGGACGTGAAATATTTCTGAGTACTTGATGCTTTTCACATGTTTGTTCACCTACCCGCTCAAGCAAACACCCGTGGGCACTGAGGAGTCCTTCAGGGATAATGACGTTGGAGATGAGAGTGAACACTCATGCGGTCCTCAGTGCATGCTGGGTGCTGTTCTGGGGATGTTACTCATTTAGTATTCATGGCAACACTGGGAGGAAGGTACCATCTCGCCTTACAGATGAGGATACGGAGGCCCCAAGAGATTAAGTGATGCACGGAGGATGCTCGAGAAGGCAGGAGTAGGAGAAGGGATTGGAGCCTGTGTACAGACATCTGACCTGGCATCTGGGTGACAGAGTGTCGCTGAGGGGCTTTGAGAAGGGACCTGAGATTCTACGGACAAAGCAACCACAGTCTTGTTTTTAAACCTGTCTGAAGATTGTTAAGCTGTTATGCTTACCCCATCCCCAAATGGCAAAATGGGATAGACTGGCTAAGGCCACACCTGGAAATTCCTCAGGAGAAGGGGCGAGAGAGGGGGTGGCGGGGAGGGAGTTTTCAGGCACCAGAAACTAGCAGGTGACACATCCGTGCCATGTGGCTCTATGCTTTGCAAAAAGAAAGAGGCCTTGTGTGGTTTTCATCATCTGACATTTGATTTAAACTTTTTCAAGTTTTATTTTAATGTTTTGAATCCGCTCTCTTGAAGAAAATAGTTTTGTATCTAATTCTGAGCGTGAAGGTTGCTAAGAGACTATTCATAGAAGTGTACAATTTCAGAGCTGGAAGGAACTGGGGAGATAGGGCCCAATGCCCTCATTTTACTGTTGAGGGCACACGGATAGGACTTGTTCAAGGTCAGACAGCAAGCATTTGATGACATTAGGAATAACCTAAGCCTTTTATGTAGGACTAAGAATTAAATAGTAAGAGAGAAGGAAAATCATTCTCTTCTAACGTTGAAATTTGTTAACCCAAACTCCATCACTTACGAGTGACAGAAAAACCAACTTAAGCGATTATGCAAAAGTAGAAAATAGATCATTCGCTCATGTCAGTTAAAAGTCCAGGACACTGGCTTTAGACATGGCACTTAGATGATATAATCAGGACTCAGTCTGTCTCTTGGTCTGCTTCTCTCTTTCCACGTTTGCTTCATTTTCAGGCAGATTCTTCTCATAAGCTACCTAGCAGCTCCAAGGTAGCCAGCACCTTTATAGGCTCAGCAGATAAAGAACACTCTTCCCCACTTACCACCACGACCAGCTCCATCTCATTAGCTCAGATTGGCTGGGGTGGGGCCACCTGCCCACACTGGAAGCAATTACTGTTGGCTGGGAGGTGCAGTGCTCTCACTGGCTGGACCTTGCACCCGGGGTGGGGTCAAATGCACTGCAAACCACACTGCCTCAGGGCAAGATGGGGTGCTGTCAACAGACCCAGGAGAAATGGGTGTAAGGCAGGCAAAACAACAGATGTGCACTATAAGGTTTCATGAGAGCAAGTTGCTGTAAGACAGTTTTCGTTCTCATTTGGCTTTTGCCGTGGAAGGAAATGTAGTGTTGACTGAGGCCTGGAGAACAGTTAAGATCTTCTTTTGGACTGGGAGAAAAGGAAAAAGAACTCTCTTGTATATCAGGGGCTGGAAGGAAGCCCCTGGCAGATGATACTAGCTGTCTACAAGGGCTTTAAGTTCAAACTGGCGCAGAGACGCTAGAAAGGTGCCCACATCCCGGGAACGTGGTTGCCGATTGCGCGTCCCCTCTGTGCCCTCTCCCACGGGGCTCACTGTCTCTCCCCTCCTCCCTTACTTCTTCCCTGAAAAATGGGGAGCCAGCTGTTTGGGGCTGATTGTGTGGTTCCACCTACAGGAAACTTCTCTCCACTTTGACCGTCCTTCTCCCTCGGGGGCTGGGGCTCGAGTCTGGCCCTCCTTTCATCTTCTCTTGCGATTCTCCAATCAAATAAGTTTATGCAGGGAAATGTCGTTATTGCTTAAGCGAAGGCTCCTTCATGAACACTTTACCTTCTTCCACTACTGCCTTCAGTTTTGCCTAGTTATCTCAAGAGTCCCTTCCCTTCCATTATCTCCAGGCCTATCTCCAGCACAAGGATGCTTTCCTGCTGCAAGTTGTGGAAAATCCCCTCCAGTTCAGCAGAGGAGTTCACCATCCTGCCAACTAGGAAGTCCAGAGGTGCGGCACAGTGAGGCCCGGGCAAGGAGCCCTGTCCTCCACCCACAGGATGAAGGAATGTTCTTTCACATCCCTCACATCCCTCCCTGGACCCATGACAGTTGCCAAAGGGATGCCAGGTGCTGATTGGATTCTTGAACACAACACTGGTAAGAGATGTGCTTATCTAACCAGGACCTTCCCGGGAGCCGGGGCTGGGCTAGGGGCCTCGGCGTCATGTGGCTTGAGTGGAGGGGGAAAGGGCTGGGTCTGGGTAGACATTTCATGTTTGATTGGGCGGTACATGTTTAATATGGTCTAATGTAAATGTATTTTCACTAAAAGACATGGCATTGCTTACATATTATGGTTTAAACAGACCCTTATGGGTTTAAACTTCTAAACGTCATGTATAAAATTGTTGTCATGAAGAAAATAATAACCTCATGACAAACGTCTTCTTGATAAATACATTTATCCCAGCTTAAGCTATGTTGAAATGAAGCAATAATCAGAATAATTAAGACTTTGGGGAATTGTGGTCACTTGGACCCTTTGTAGAGCTTTGGGTACACTTTGACCCATGGCATCTGAGTGAGCACATACACAGACACACACAGAGGGCTTCTCTCTGAAGACGGTCACCATACCCTTTGAATGACGATTCTCATCTGCTTTTATCCTTTGCCCTTGGTCCCAGGGGCATGGACATGTGGTCTGCGGCTTTCTGTGTATTGGGAAGAGTCAGTGTTTGGAACAAGATAATTTGGGATTTCTTCTCTGTGTACTCATCTTTAGTGCTTTCTGAAGAACGTTCTGGATTTTGGGGCAGGAAGATTTGGGAACGTTCTAGATTTGGGGCAGGAAGAAGATTTGGACAAGAAGAAGCCATCCATGCCCCTCCCCGCCCCCCCCCCCCCCATCTTAGCTGGTGCTTTCTATCTCTTTCTGGCTGGAATCCTGAATCCAGTGATTTTCTTCTCTCTCTTCTGTTCACTAGCAGAGTTACCGGACTTGGGGAAACAACCCAGACGTGCCAGAGAGTACATAGTGGGTAAGAGCATGAGCTTGTCAGACCGCTTCAGGTTCTGCCTGAATGGGCTTCAGTGTCCTTGCACTTAGAGTGGGGAGACTGCTGCCGTGTCTTGAGGGTTTACTCTGTGCCCGGCTCTGGGTTACCAATATTTTCTACATTACTTCAGCTCATTCTCAAAAGCCATATGAGGTAGGTATGATCAGCTGTATCTTACACATGAGGAAACTGAGGCTCCACAAGGCTAATTTGACTTGCTCAAGGTCAAACAGTTGGCCTGTGACAGAGCTGAGGCGCAAGCCTCCTCTTTGTGACTCTGGGAACTCTGCTTCTATCAGTCACTCTCCGCGTAGGGCTGTAGAGAGGAAGAAATGGGAGACAGCACGGAAAGAACCCGGGGCAGTGCCGGCAACCACGGGCTGCTCAACAAATGGTGCTGGTTGCTGCCGCCGTTGTTGTTATGAGAAGCAAAGGTCCTGGATAATCCCCAAACTGACAGCCGGCCCTGCAGAATCTTGAGCTGGCCATAGTCTCCCTGAAAAGTTGTTTATTGGCCTTGTGGTTGTCTGAAGAAAGAGCTGTCTGTCCTCTCTCAATTGCTTGGGCCCTCAGAAGGTAGGCTCGAGTTACTGAGCACATACACCTGCTGTTCTGGGCCGGGAGGGGTTGGGGAGCTCAGGCGACTAAGCGCACATCTGACCTGGGGTGGGGTCAGCAGTGTCCTTGGCACACTGAGGTGCCGGCTGGCCAAGGGCCTTCCAGCAGGGGCTGCTGCGGGTTCTCATAGCCAGAGGCCTGGCAGGGGCAGTGGGGGCTGCTCTGGATCCCGCAGTCTTCCTTCCTGTCATCCTGGTACCCCACTGTTCACCCCAGATATAGCAAGTCTCTTCCTGGAGGCAGCTCCCCATCAGCAGCCCTAAGGGCAGCTCCCGACCCAGGGAAAGGTCAGAAAAATGCAAGTGAATAGCAGCTACAAAATCAGCAAATGCTGGCAAGTGCTGCTTTCTGTTCACTGTCTCACAGCACACCTGCTGAGCAGGGCATTATCATGAGCATCATTGTAGGGGTGGGGGAACAGGCTAATGAGATGAGGTAACTTGTCCGACTACACACGGCAGGCACAGTATGGCTTGCAGTAGACACATCTAACATGGAAGTTCATCTTCTTAATTGCGATGCCCAAACATCTCCCCCAAAGCAAAGGATTAGGGCAGGGTCATTTTATTTTACTTCCCTTCAGTAAACTTTGACCTACCAAGAAAGCTGGGGAAAGCATCATCCATGTGCTGGGGTGCTGCCCTCATCCCCAAGCCTCACAACAGTTCTGCAAACTATAGCTCAGAGAGGTTGGATGACTCACCCCAGGACACACAGCTCTCTATGCTTTCATAGAACCAACTGTGGTCCCCCAGGAAAAATGCACCATGCAGAAGTTCTCAGAGTGCACCAGGACTCACATTTTCTGACACCCACCAAGTGTGCCTCCATCTTCATTCAATTTCTCAAAGGCTACAGGCTCTTCTCGCCACTTTATGTGCTCCTCCAGGAGAAACTCTGACGTAACTCAGCTGAGCCTGCAGCAGGTCCAGAGAGGGGAGTTGCAGACTGGACACAGGAGCTGTTTGTCACCCCATGTGCCCAGAAGGCTGAGAGATGGCTCCTTCCTCCTTGTTGCTGCAGGGGTTTCCCCAGTGATCGTCTCCATTAAGAATAAATCTTGACCCCATGCTGCCTGCTGGGCTCAGGCAAACCTTTGGCATTTTGGCTGCAACTGGGGTCAGGAACGCGAGGCTGTAGGAAGTACACAGTTTAAATGGGTGCTGTTGCGAGTGACAGAACCCCACTCAACTCAACTTTTTAAAAGCCACTTCAGAAGAACATGGGGGTTATATCTAGACTCCCAAGAGAGTAGACTATCAGGCGTCAAAAAAGACAGGAATCCAGGCTGCCTGCGTCCTGCAGCAGGATGAAGGGCAGCGTCCTTGATACGTGGCTCTCGGGATGGGCCAGTCATGGCCTGCCCTCACCTGACTGTGTTTAAGTCACTGTTTTTCAGATTTCTGTTGCCAAACACAACCTTTAAACAGTGCAAGGTATTTTTTTCTTTATTGAATAGAAAGATTCTTTATATAAAATGGCAGGGAACTCTTGACATCTTCTCAATGTTAATGGGATTGGCGTGGGCTCCGTGCCGCTGGCAGGCAGGTGCTGTGACCCCATTCACTACACTGCGTCTGCACCCCCGCCCTCCTGGTCCAGGAGCAGGGTGTAAGCATCATGTAGCTGGTGCCTTCCCCTCCGAGTCACCAGACCAGGCTCCGCATCTGGCTGCAGAAGACCTGGCTCCTCTTAGTTTACATTCTGCACAACACACACACACACTTTGTTGTTCTTCAAGCCCTGCCTGAAGTAAAGTAAAACAGCACCCAGATCTCTGAGCAGAAGCTAGCCACCCTGATCCTCTTGATTCTTCCTTCTTTACATCATCAGCATACATTTCCTGAGCACTTGCCTTTCCTGGACCCGTGCTGGGGGTGAGGGACATAGATGTGTGGTCACCCTCCAGGGCTTCCAGGATAGGACAGGAGACACACACAAGCCAGCCATGATGCTGCTGCCACGCTATTTCCCACCGAACCTTCTTCAAGGACTCGTTCTTGAGTGTGGTCTCATTTTACCCTTCCTTTGAGTCTGTAGGCCCCATGTCCATTTCCTTCACTGGATTCTACAACCCAGTGGTATCCTGAAACCTAGACAATGCACAATTCTTCTGTCTTATTGACAATTAGAACTTCCCTGTGATTGTTTATCACAGGCAGAGAAGCAAGCATTCACTGTGTGTGTGCACACACACATGTGTGTCCATGTGCATTTCAGGTGTTCTGTCACATTCTGCAGAGGAAGAAGGCTGGACTAGAACATGGGCTAGAGGGACAATGATGTGAGGAGGGACTGCATAGCAGGTTCTTGCCAAGATGAGTTAGCCATGCTCCTCGACAGACAGCACAGGGCTCTAAAATATCAGGAAGCCCCAGGTCAGTCAGCCAGGACCTCCCTACACCGTGGGGGTGGGAAGTAGGAGGTGGGAGAGGCTGGGCACCCTGTGCTCCAGGTGTCCCTGCAAAGTCAAAAGCCACTAATGGAAATAACCACCAGGGCATGATTTTTCATGCCCTGATTCCAATCACAGACCTGTCATCCAAGAAGAATATTGAAGGGGAAATTCCATTTCCTTTTAAACCAAATGTTCCCCACACAAGCCAAAGGCTTGTGGGAACAATCCTGATTGGAAAGGCTTGAGCATATATTGTTCTGGCTTCTCGAGTGAGATGTGACAACACTCATCATTTATTGAGAGATGAGTTTACAGAGAGAGGGGGCCTGCCCACACACGGCAGTGACCTTTCTTGCTTCCTTGGACCAGATAGTCAACTCACAGGAGGAGATTGGGGCCCATCTGGTCTTTGTGAACAGATGGATGTGGATCCTGGCAGGTGGGGAAGCTGGGCATGAGGCACTGCACAGCAGAGGCACCACGCTAGGGCCCTGCGGAGTCCCCAAGGGGAGGAAGGGGCTGTGCACCACTCCCAGAGAAAAGCTCAGAGCCCGCTCTGCACGCACTTCTGCTTCTGCAGTTCATCTACACAGAGGGAATTTATTAAAGGACAGAGAGAGAGAGGACTATAGGCCCAATGGCCTAAGCAATTGATGTGGGGCCAGGCAGCCAAGGTCCCTTCCCTGGTCTGCCACATGTAACCTGTGAACACCAATGGCTGATAGTTTCTGTTTTATGTGTTTGGAAGAATTGAACTCAGTGAATCCTCACAACCACCGGGGTATGCAGTCCTAGTATCATCTCCATTTCATACTGGTAGAAGCTAAGGTTCAGAGAGGTTGAGTAACTTGCCTAAGGTCACACAGCTAGTAAGTGCTTCTGGGCTTTTCACCACTTCACTGAATTCCTCCCGTGTCCTCCTGGCATTACTTTCCCCTCTGTCCATATGTAAGAGACAACCACCTGGATGGGCTCTTTCAGAGTTTCATGGGGACTTACAACATAGGTGAAATCTGCCCTTGTGGCCACCCTTCGTCTGTGATAATGACCCGGTAAGATCTGGTCCCAAGGGGAATACGTGCAAGGCAGGCCTGTTACTGTGGGCAGTATTTTATTTATTCCCCAAGTATGACTTACTCTTGAATCATCACCTCCTGTCTTCTGCTGCGTGTGCATTCTCTGTCTGGGACAAGACTTGCCCCGGGCAAAAACATGTCCCATGGTGTCACCAGCAGGGGTACTGGGTAAGGGCAGCTCCTGCAAAGCACCTCAGGGCAGTTGGCTGACAACGAGTGTGTGCTTATCAGGCTTCAGGACAAGGGAGGCAAGGACACAGCACAGGGAGAGTGACCCACACCCTGTGCTGTTCAGACAATACGAGGGCCCTGTGTCCAGTTCTGTTTTATTTCATTAAAAAATTTTTTTATGTTTTTTTATTTTAGAAAGAGAGAGAGAGGGAGAGGTGGGGGAGGGGCAGAGAGAGAGGGAGACACAGAATCAGAAGCAGGCTCCAGGCTCTGAGCTATCAGCACAGAGCCTGACCTGGGGCTTGAACCCACAGACCGTGAGATCATGACCTGAGCCGAAGTCGGACGCTTAACCAACCACCCAGGTGCTCCCAGTTCTATTTTAAACAATAACTTTTCTAGTTGCAAATGAGAAGTAGTAGATGCTCATAGTTGAATATTTGAGAAATACAGACAGAATGCAAGAGAATCCTCACCCAGAATGCCACCGATACATATTCCCACTGCTCACATTTAAGGGTGTGCCTTCCTGTTTCATGTGCATGCCCCCGTGTGCACGAGTACATGTGAGTGTGCCATGTGGGTGTGCGTCTGTGTGATACTGAGTATGTAATTACGTATATTGCTTTTTTCCATATTCCCCCCAAAAATAGGATTGCATGGTTGTCGCACACTGTGTCATTATGTGGACATGCCATAATTTACTCGCCCACCTTATTGTATATTATTCCATAATGAAGGCCAGCAGTGCGAGGGAAGAGCTGTAAGAACAACACTTGGCTATGTATGCGATCTTTTCTTTAGGATGGATTTCCAGAAGTAGATTCTGGAAATAAAAGCTAGGAACATCGTCAAGTTCCTTGATATCCATTGCAAAGCTCCAGTCCACCTTTGAGGGGCTTTCACACGGAAGAATATGTCCAGGGCCAAGAGATTGGTCTGATGTGGATACCAGCTCCTTGGAGGGATTATTGAGAAGATGAGAACCCTTTCACTTTGAAAAGGGAGGAGGTGTGAACAGAGCAGCTGCCTTGAAATGTTTGAAGGGACACCCTGTGAGAAGGGGAGTGAATTCTCACGATGACTCCATAAGGTGAAACTGGCACCACGGGGAGATGCGGAGAACAAGTAGCATCTTGGCTGAATGTAGGAAGAATCGAAGGAAGAGAAAACCTCAGTGTTCCGTGGAGGCTTTGCCTCACACCGCAGGATGGAACTCACCGGGGTTGGGGGTTGGGATGCTGAGGCACATGCTGCCTGCTGGGGCAGAGGTAGCCTGGCTCTGGGCATGCGCCTTCCTGGAAGCGTCCACAGAGGTGGGGTGAGGACAGGTCATTGAGTCGAATCTCATGTTAAAAATGGAGCTGGGGGAGAGGAGAGAGTTCCAGGGGGTAAGCACTGAGGCCATTCCTACGAGACTTAGTCTTTCAAAATGTATGTTCCGGCACCTTAATATTTTTGAATTTGTTCTTCGTTCCAATCACACACACACACACACACACACACACACACACACACACACACACTGCTGATTGGTGAGCCTCAACTCAGAGCTACAGGTTTGTTTTTTCCGGTAATGCCTGCAGGTTCCCACCTTCACGTTGACTGTGTTGAGCTTTTGAGACCTGTTCTAATCAATATTAGCACTTTGAAATGAACTATTAAACTAATGGGAAAATCAACACGGATGAAGCTGATGGGGCTGTGAGAGAAGGGCCAGCTGGCTGCCAGGTGGGACCACAGAGCGGGATGGGGGCTTTGCCCTGAAGCATACGGGTCCCCACATTCAGACAGGGTGTTGGGTGGACAGCATGGTGGTGCGGGTCGTTTGTCCAGATGTGGAAGATTATCTGCGTGGGGGCTGTGATGCAATGGTGGGGATCGGGGAAGATGCCTGGCAGCCGGACACCCTGGGAGAGGGCATGGGTGGCATACTTTCCAGCTTACCTTCGGGAGGCAGCCCTGAATAGGATTTGCCTTAAAACCAACAAGCTGTGTATCTATGTGGTCATGTGTAGAGGTTCCCAAAGCAGCTCTAGGCTGGGATGATGATATACGTGCTTGGACAGTTGACTCTGGAAAGTTATACAAGGCTGGCTGAAGTAAGAGCTGAACAGTCCCTTGGCTGAGCCACGAATCAGTAAACGGGTTCCTTTCATCTGCTAGCTAGAGTCAGGCAGTCTAGTTTCTCTGGCTTCTAAGTGAAGGGGTTTTGAGGTGGCACAAAGCCTGGGGCTGCCCTTCCCACCCTCTGTGTCCAGGGTCAGTTTCCATAAGAGGTCTGGAATACCCACCTCCATTCCACACCCCCAGCCCAGGAATACAGTCTCTTGTTGGGAGTTTTCAGTTGCTGCGTGTCAGGCTGAGATTGTTGAGAGGTTGCTCCAAGCTCCAAACTGCTGCTACAGCCACATGTTCTGGAGAATGGGATACTGGGCTAGTTCCAGGACCTAGCCGGAGCATCAGACTGCAGATGGAATAAGCAATGGGTTCATGGCCTCAGCCTGGGCTTGGGGGGTCCCATGGGAGTGGAGATGTCTGGGCTTCCCTCGTCCATGCTTTCCTTGTCTCTAGGCAGATTGACTTTGCACACCCCTCCCGCAGGCAACCTTCATCAGTGTCTGCCATGCAAAGATCCCTTATGTATTTGTTTTTGTTGTTGCAAAAGATCATTTGAATTGAAATCAGGGTGGGCACTTCATTTATTCATCCACCATTCCATGCACGACCATGTGCCAGGCACTGTACTAGGATCTGGGCTGAATGGGCACATACTTTGGCTTATCCTAGGCATGCCTTTCCCCAAAGTGGATTGGTCTGTGTTCCAATGAGGCCACACCTCGTGAAAAGGGAAATGTTTAGGCCCCTCGCCATCCCATGGAGGCTCACTGGGGCTTCTGGTAGGTTTGGCCAGGGGGCTTGGAGCCAGAATACAGACTCGGGCAGGTGAAGAGTTTTATCTGAAAGGGCACAGGGCAGAGAGTTTCATGGCAGACAAGAGTCTTTCAGGGTAACTACTTTGTCCTAATTACTTTTGTCTTCACTGTGCCCAGCACCATAGCTGGCACACTAGGTTCTTCATAAACAGTTGTTGAATGAATGACTGAAGTCCAGTCCTTAGAAAGCAAAGGTCAAGACAAGAGGCGTCTGAAGTCCTGGGGAATGGATAGGCCACAGACTGCAGGGAAAGGCATGACCTGGAAGCTGGGAGGAAGCAGAATGACAGGCCATACCACAGGTGGAGGAAAGCTGGGTTATCTGAAGTCCTAGGTGGACATATGGAGGCTGGCCGTGGGCAAGATGGGGGACACAAGCATTTCGTCTTCTTTTTTTTAAGTGTTTATTTATTTTGAGGGGGGGAAGGGAGGGGCAGAGAGACAGGGAGAAAGAGAGACAGAGAGAGAGAGAGAGAGAGAGAGAGAGAGAATGAGAAAATCCTAAGTAGGCTCTGCACTGACAGTGCGAGACTTGATCTCATGAATCATGAGGTCATGATCTGAGTCGAAATCAAGAGTCAGACACTCAACTGAGCCATCCAGGCGCCTCATGCATTTTATCTTCTTCACAGGATAATCTCCGTAAGGGGTTGGGCTGTGAAGCATTCGGGATGGTCTCCTCTGCAAAGGCTTTCTTCTTGGCTTTGGAACAGCAGCCTCTCCCAGTTTCCTTCCTACTTCTCTGGCTGCTCCTTCACCCTTTTCATTCCTTTCCTCTTCATTGTTACAGGTTGGAATATCTCTCCTCTGGTCCCTCCTTTACTCTTCATACCCACTCTCTCTGGGTTATCCAGTCTTGACCCATGACTTTCAGGATAATCTCTATGCTGAGACATTTGAATTTCCATCTCCAACCTGGCTATACCCCTGAGCTGCAGACTTGTACAGCTTGACAACTCATGACTTGTCCAAACTCAAACTTTTATCACTCTCTGTCCTCCCTTGTGACTTGTACTTTTCCCACTCATTTGCCCATCTCAGTAAACAGCACTAGAATCTTCCAAGTCAAGGTTGGAACTAGAGTGAGGTGAGCACAGCAGTTCAGGAGACCCTCACCCTCAGGTGCCCACCTGGACCTAGGTGGCCCTGGGAGCAAGGCCTCCTTGAATGCTGTGCCCTAGGCATTCACTTCTCCACTGTGACCCAAGCACCTCCAACCAGATGCCTAGAAATTAAATTTGATTCCTGTTACTTTTGAACACCTGTAGTCAGTCTTTCAGGAAGTCATGTAGACTCTGTCGTGAACTTAGCAAATGTGGCCAGTTATCTCCACTTCTGTTCCTGCCACGCTGGCCCCGTCCCTACCACCTCTCCCCGGACTACTTACGGGGTTTCCCTCGTTCCCTTCTTGCCTTCTCCAGTCTATTCTCCACACTGCAGCCAGAAATTCAGTTTTCATTTTTACAAAAGGGCTATACGGACATAGTTTAAAAGACGGCTAGTTCTATAATGCTTATTAAGGAGAACGGGCTCCTGTCCCATCCCTCCTCCGTCACATCTCATGGTTCCCACAGGTGAGCACTTTCCACTCTCAGCAGTTGCCACCCTCCTAATACTGCTAGCATGCGAGCTTCAGGTTTTCCTTGTTTACTGCTGAATTCCAAACATGGAATACGTCTTCTCTCTCTTATCCCCTCCCTATCTCGCAGACATGTCCTAATAACATCTTTCTTTTCTTTTCTCTTCTTTTCTTTGTATAAAACTTACTTTGAGAGAGAGAGCAAGCATGAGCAGAGTAGGAACAGAGAGAGAGAGAGAGAGAGAGAGAGAGAGAGAGAACCCCAAGCAGGCTCCTCACTGTTAGCACAGAGCCCCACGCAGTGCTCAGTCTCGCAAACCATGAGATCATGACCTGAGTGAAAATCAAGAGCTGGACGCTTAATTGATTGAGCCACCCCAACGCCCTACTGATAACATCTTTCTAAAGTAGCTACATCACAAGTTATGTGAAGTTAGCAGTCCGTGTGTGGTTGCTGTCCGTGGGGTGGGAGGGGGTGTGGGGTTCCCGCTGTCTCTCACACGGATCATCAGTCCATCCTCTTGTGCTCAGCCCCACCTGTCAGAACAGCCTCCTTCTTCTGGTTCTAGATGCTTCAGCAGGAACCAGCTTCCTTCCTGGCTTCCCTCCCTTCGGACAAGCACAGTTCTCCCTTGCCACACGTGTGGCTGCCTCTGTCCACCTGCTTTCCATATTAGTCCTTGTACATGCATCTGGTCTGCTGTCACCTCCCTCTTGTTCTTTTTGTCTTTATGGGTTCATTCTGCCTTTTTTGTTGGGATCTAGGGAGGATGCATGTATTCAATTCATCATGTTCAACTTGGAGGCCAAGGTAGTGCATTTGTGGTCAGCATACACTGCTCAAACTGGTTTTTTTTTTTCTTTTCAAAAACCTTTTCTGGAATGATTGAGTGACATGCTGTGGATATAAATATTGTCACATATAATGATTTTCATGTCCTATGCTGATCTAGGGCAGAGCGTAAAAATTTCAAAATTATCAATACATTCAACAATGTTTATTCAGAAATACTAATTGAGCATTGACTATATGCTAAACGCTTCTTCAGGGGTTTGGCGTAAAGAGAACAAAATAGACATGATGCATACCCTCACAGAAATTCATCCACATTGGCGGACAGACCAGATGATAATCAATTACCATAATAAATAGGTAAATTGTACAGTGTTTTAGAAGGTGGGAAGACCACACACACACACACCACACACACACACACACACACACACACACACACACACACACACAAAAGAGCATTAAAGCTGTGTAAGGAGGGTACAGAGTGCCAGGATGGGGACAGTTTGCTTCACTTAACAGTGTAGACAAGCAGGGCTCTGCTGAGGGGTAGCCTTTGACCCAACATTTGCTGGAGGAGGGGGTACATTGTGGGCTATCCAGGGAAAGGGTGTTTGGGACAGAGGGAACTGCAAAGGCCCCAGGGGTAGAGCATTGTGGTGGCAGGGAGGCCAGGGACCTGGGGATGGAGTGAGTGAGGGGCAGTGGGAGGTGGTGAGGGGAGAGAAGTGATGAGGAGCAGATACCCTAGAGACCTGATAAGTGTGTATAAGAACTTCAGATTTTACCTGGAGTGAGATGGGAACCAAGGAGGCTCTCAGAGCATGGGAGTGGTATAAACTGGTATGCTTGGCTATTTAAGGGGCTCGCTCTGGGTGGCGCCTTGGTGGTTCAATCGGTTGAGCATCCGACTTCGCCTCAGGTCACGATCTCACGGTTCATGATTTTGAGCCCTGCGTCAGGCTCTCAGATGTCAGTGCAGAGCCCACTCTGGGTCCTCTGTCTCTCTCTCTCTGCCCCTCCCCTACTCTTTCTCTCTCAAAAATAAGTAAACATTTAAAAAAAGGCTATCACATGAACATTGCTGATAGCCATTTAAAAAAAAAAGAGGAAAAAGTTTTAATCACCCAGGTGTGGGATGACAGTGGCTTATGTGGGGTACAGCAGAGGGGTTGGTGAGAAGTATCGGGTACTGACATACACCAAAGGTAAACCCCACAGAATTTTCTCAGGGTTTCAAGAAAGAGGAGTCGGGGTGACTCCAGGATTTTTGGCCTGAGCCAAAGGCCTGACAAAGGCTGAGGGGTAGAAGAATTTGGGGAGAGATTCATTAATAACTGGACGATCAGAACCATGAGATCAAGCCGAAGCAGGAAACAATGCAGAGGGCTCTTCTATGTAGTTTCAATCCCTGATGACTTTCCATCGCACATAAAATCAAGCTCTGTGTCATAATGATTAAGAAATTATATAACTGGCTTCTTCCCACCTTTTCTACCGTTTTTTTTTTTAAGTTTATTTATTTTGAGAGAGAGCACAAGTGTGAGGGAGGGGCAGAGAAAGAGAGGGAAACCCAAGCAGGCTCCATACATTTCAGTGTAGAGCCTAATGTGGGGCTCAGTCTCATGAACTGTGAGATCATGATCTTAGCAGAGATCAAGAGTCGGATGCTTAACCACCTGAGCCACCCAGGTACCCCCGACATTTCCTACCTTACTCTTTCTTTCTCTCCCCAGCACCCACTATTCTCCAGCTACACTAGCCTTTAGGACATTTGTCCTAGCTCCTTCCTCTGCTTGAAATGATCTTTTTTTTGGTGTGTGTGTGTGTGTGTGTGTGTGTGTGTCTGTGTGTGTCTGTGTGTGTAGGGGGGTGGGGTTGGTGAGGGAGCTTAAAAGGTTCCTAACTCAGGTTTCCACATGGCTGGCTCCTTCTTGTCATTCAGATCCTAGTCTAAATATCACCAACTCAGAGAAGACTTCCCTGGCCAGCCAAATTACCATTTTATATTACTACATCATGCCTTTTTAATTTCATCGTAACACTTTTCACAAACTGATAATTTCTTGCTTATGTATTTATTTACTGTATAAACCGATTAAAGTGCCTGAGATACAGTCAAGTAGCCTTGCCTATCTTGTTTCCTGCTGTGTTCTCAGGCCTAGACCTATGCCTGGCACATAATAGAGGTTTCACATTGCTGAACGAATGAGCATCACATAGAGCTTTCCCCCTGAAGGGAGTTTTCCTGCCCACTTCCCCACCTTTACCCCCAGCTCGCTATTTCATTTTAACATGGACTGATTTTCTGCCAGGACCTGGATTGGCTGCACTTCACAACTTCTGATCAGCTGGAAGCTTATGGTTTTCCAGGAGGGTTGGTAGTGGTGCAGAGTCTCCACTAACATTCTGGGAAACAGTCAGTGATGAGATAGTCAGCAGGCTGGTTTGGAGCCTGGAATGTTTCTCTCTCTCTGCCCAAGGAAGAGCCAGGGAATTCGGAGAATCTTAAGGTTTTCTTCCTCCTCTCTTCCTCCAGTCTCAGCCAAGCTAGAAATACAATTATCATAAGGAAAAAAAGAGACCTAGTTTGACCCGAAGATGGGGATGCTTCTCTGAGAGACCTCTGATTTTATTTGCTTTCAGTTGAGTAAGGCTATGGCAGGGTGGGCAGTGTTTTGAATAAGATCCTTTTTCCTTAAGGAGGGAGAGAAGAAGGCTTTGGGTGCTATTTGCTCCTCATCCTGGCTGCTTTTAGAGGATTTGAAAAAGCAAATCTCTACTCATCTCCTCAAAGGATTTTGACTTCAATTTTTGTCCCCAGCAATCCATCCTATACTATACCCTGCAGCCAGGGTCTTTCTTTCAGATAAAGCTCTCTGTGCTTTACTTTGGATATCTTCTATTGACTTGTCTTTGGATTCACTAATCCTCTGTTTAGCTGTGTCAACTTTCTTTAATATACTATTATAGCTATTTTAAAAGTGCTCTAACTTATTTCTATTATTTGTTTTTTCTCCTTATCATCACATTTTCTTGTCCCTTTGCATATCTAGTAATTTTTCATTACATATTGGTCATTGTGTATAACAGAATTATAGAGGCTTTGGGTAATATCCTCAACCAGCAAGGATTCCTTCTTTGTTAGGTAGATAGGATAAAGAGACTACCAGCTCAATCCAGCCAGAGATTGAGCTGGGCTGGAAATGGATTGCAGTTTTAGTAAGACTCAGCTTATCTTCAGTTTGTCCTTGTTCCATCGGTGAAATCTTTCTGAAGTTTTGATTTACAGCCTGCTGGCACTCTACCTCTTCAGCCCTAAAAGTTCTTCCCCTTTAAAGGGTGTATCACAGGGCCAACAAAGTATGGCTTACCTGTCATATCTTGCCACCACCTGGTTTTGTATGACCCACAAGCTAAGAATGGTTTTTAGAGATAAGAATTTGTAATCTATTTGGTGATGGGGAGCATTAACTCTGAATCCCTCCCTATTAAGTGAAAAGCTATCATGTCCAAAAGAATTCTGTTCCTCTTATAAGCAGACCTGTATTACCAAAAAAATATTCCTCTTCAAATTATTTTTACTGCATTTTGAATTTAGTCAAAAAATTTATGGAACTCAATTTTCTCTTTTGTTATATAAGTACCTCTATTTTTTATATTTTCAAGTGTATTTATTTATTTTGAGAGAGAGAGCAAGTGAGAGAGCACGCATGTGAGTATGGGAGGGGCAGAGAAAGAGGGAGAGATAACATCCCAAGCAGGCTCTGCACTGTCAACACTGAGCCTGATGCAGGGCTTGATGTCACAACCGTGATGTCAGGATCTGAACCAAAATCAAGAGTCAGATGCTCAACCAAATGAGCCATTATAAAGATATAAGTATCTTTATAATATCCTCATTTTTGCCTCTTGATCCGTAAGACATGTATAAAAATATTTATGACATAAATCTATATTATTTATAAATAATAATGATAATAGCTTTTATTAAATAAAATGTTTACATAAGAAGTTTGGTGGCCTCTGTTGTGTCAGAGTTTGATCAGAGTAGCAGAACCAGTCTGAACGACATGGAATAGTGATTATATGAATTAGACTTTATGTGGTTATGGGAGGGGGTTGTGGGGGAGTCTGTGGAAGGCTGCTGTGTTTGTGTCCAGGGGTGGGCCCTGCAGTTGCTGTAGATCAGCAGAGGACTGTTGCCTCAATCCACTTTCCAAATCTCCAATTTATCTTGTGATCACCCATAATCTGGTACCAAACAAGGAAAAGGATTCTGGGAAAGGCACTTCCAATTTAGCTAAGTTAACACAGTTAACACCACTGATATTTTGAGCTCAGATCTTTATCTTTCCACTCTGGGTGGGTTCAAAATCTGGCAAGTATCCTAAAAGAGACTGGAATGTTTGCGACAGCCCCCCTCCTTCTGATGATGGGGGGAGACTTCATTCCTTTTCCAGCCCTGGTGCCCAGCCTCTAAGCACTGTCCTAGGTCAAAACCAGCTTTGCCTTCGGGACTCCTCTTATTTCCAATCCATCGGCCAGCCTGTATGACCTTGAAGACTTTGCTTGTTCCTCTTTCCTTGGTAAGTTTCCTTTGGCTGGGCCAAGTCCCGTCACGAGCCTGTGTCCTGAACTGGCGAGAGTCTCCAAGGGAGAACACAGCCAAAATTCATCAGCTCACCTAGGAAAGGCTTTTCCTTTGCTGAAATTTAGTTCATCTGGACTTCATTGCCTCTATAGTACTCTTAGATCTTAAAAAAAAGATATAATAAAAGATCTTTAAATTTTTCCCAATTTATCTTTTTTTTCCCCCTAGTCACTGCAGCAGGAGCATTGGCCTGCCATGCTCTTCCATATCTGGCCCGAGTGCAGAATTCTCTCTCAGGTAAATCCAGTGAGGCCACTTCCTGCTGGTCTCAGGATAAAATCCTATCTTAGCACACACTGTTCTCCATGCTCTCTACTTACCTGTTCAGTCTCCCCACCTACACTTCCTCTGCTAACAGACTCTGGCAACACCTTGTTGCCTGCACTTTCCCAAATACCACATATTCTCTCAGGCCTGGGTACTTTCACCCATGACAACATCTTTGCCTGAAACATCCTTACCTGATTGTCACTTAAACATCAATTAATCCTTTAAATGCCAACTCAAATGACAAATTCTCTGTAGCAGTTGCCCTTTTCCCTGTACTCTGTACTGCCATGTACTTCCGTGCATGTAGATTTATGATCTCCCTTTCTAGCCTGAGAGCTCCCAGAAGAGGGATTGGGCTTTGTTCATCTCTGCATCCCCAGCACCCAGGGCCACACCTGACATCCAGTAGATGTCTACACTTGTACAAAGAGAGAATGGAAGCTAAAGGAGAAAAGAAAGAAAAAGAGATAAAGAATTAGGTAAAGAACAGAAAAGACAAAGAGAAAGAGAAAATGATGGAAGGCCATCTTACAAGGGCATTCCAGTTGAATCTAGTGATCATTGTATTAAAAAAAATTTTTTTAAGCTTATTTATTTATTTGAGGGAGACAGAGATAGCTTGGGGGGGGAGGGGCAAAAAGAGAGGGAGAGAGAGAGAGAGAGAGAGAGAGAGAGAGAGAGAGAATCCCAAGCAAGCTCTGTGCTGCCAGCGCAGAGGCTGACACAGAGGCCCAACTCACGAAAATGTGAGATCATGAGCTGAGCTGAAATCAAGAGTTGGATGCTTAACAAACTGAGCCACCCAAGCGCCCCCAGAGATCACTGTATTAAGAGTCATTCCAACCCCAAAGCTGCCATCGGAAGATGCTTATGGGTCTCTCTCCTCTGGAGTCAGGGTCAGCTCATGCTTGCTATTTGCGGGAGTCTGTTCCCAGTGTACCTACCTCTCCGATGAGCCAATCTGCCATCATGGTCCCTATGTGCTTTATTTGGACTAACTGGGCAAGCTGGGACTTGTCCATGGGCTGGAAACTTCTGCAAATAGTGTGTGGATCCCAGAATGGAAGGGCCATGGCTTGCTGGAGAGGTGGGGCCTGGCATGAGTTTGTGAACTCTCCTTGGAGGGAGACAGCTCAGGGTCTGCCAGCCCCACAGAAGCAGACAGAATGGGCTTTGTTGTCTTACTTCTACTTGCTTCTCCTCTTACTTCACACACCCAGGTTCCAGAAATCACGGGTTCCACACAACGTCCCCAGGAACTTCCTACCTTTTCGGAGCCCTTTATATTTACTATTTCAGCAAGAGCATAAGCAGCCCTGGAAAAATAATAAAATTTAAAAAAATAACCTGGTGGCTAAGGATCCCTCATCCCACTGTGAGGCCTCAGTGCACCCAGGGTTTCTTTACAAGATTGATCCACTTTCTCTTCGTGTCGGTAAGTGCCTGATCAGATTCCAACCCTCTTTCCTGGGACCTGAGTCCCCAGAACAGGTGGTGGTTGCTCACTGGTACCTGGGTCCAACCACCAATGGGCAGATCACACTGACCCCCACGTGGATGGTTGTCACCACCCTGGAGGGTACAGGTTAATGATGTTCATTGTGATTAACTGGAATTGATGGCTGCTCAGCCCTTATCTCGCCCTGGGCTGGAGCACGGCTGCGGCCCCTCTGAGATGCTACTGATTGAGCTCAGGTTTTCCTGGAGCGTGGAAAAGGCTGTCCTAAGAGGGCCGGTGGGGTCCCCCTGCTCCACCTACCTCCTCATGGGCTCAAGGTCTTTCCCTGTCTAGAATAAGACTTGCTTCTCCCAAGGGCCATGCCCAAGAGAGAGGCACAGGTTAACCTAGGGCAGCCGCTAATGCTAGGATGGCAGACAAGCAGCACCTGTGATGGCATTGTCCCTGGAGGGCTGGGGGCAGACAGCCCGCATCGATCCCAGCACTCTTGCTGTGCTAAGCTCCGGCCGCAGTCTTCAGATGAGCACTTCAGGTTGCCCTACCAATCAATCATGGCAGGCTGCAGAAATGAAATCCATTTGCCGTCCTTACATTAATCTTTTATCAGAGATTAATTTGTCTGATTGGTTAGGGATTTCCAACAACAATAAAACTTTGCCTAGCAGAGGCCAGGGCCCTGAGGAAATAGGGAGGATTTTCATTATCTTGATGGGTCGTTGAGGGAATGATCAAGAAGTCTGGAAGTTTAGAGGCTCAATGTGATTGCAGTGGTCATTGAGAGCCCCATCAGTGAGGCCCCTCCAGGCTTGGGATGGCCCTCCTATTTCCCTTGTTCTGAAGTGTCTAAATGGTTGAGAAGTGTGTGCCTTTTATCCCATCATAGCACAAACACAGTTCTGGCAATATCTCCCATTTTGGACAACTTATTCTCAGACTACCAGGTTTTATGTTCTATTACATAACCATCAATCACTAGATACTTGTATCTCCTGAAATTTCGGGACATTGTCCTGAAATGTGTGGAGGACACATGCCCTTCTGCAGCCTTCTGTACCCAAATGATACGGTGTAAGTTTGTTGGGCCTTGACCATGGGAGAATGACCAGGCAGGAGAGTCAGGATGGGCAGGGGGACAGTCACGCACCAGGGGACGGCTGTGTGTGTGTGCAGGTGTGTGCAACTGCATGCGTGCCTGAACATGTGTGTGGACTGGGGCGTCAGCCCGCCATAGGCCCTGAGCCATGACAGTGTGTGTCTGGAAGATGAGATGGGAATGGACTATATTTATGAGGGATTGAGGAGCTTCTTGGGAAGAGGGAGGCAGGCAGGAGTTAGGCTCAGGAGTAAAACCTTTGTCTTTAGAAGGGCTGTTACTTGGATTTGTCCCCAACTCAATGTCCTATGGACACAGATGAAACTCAAGGTTCAGACGGAAGGAGATTTTTTCAGTGGAGGCCTTGAAAG
The DNA here is from genome assembly GCF_046562875.1 of Panthera onca. Lineage (NCBI taxonomy): Eukaryota > Metazoa > Chordata > Mammalia > Carnivora > Felidae > Panthera > Panthera onca. Next base: position 128,288,995 of record NC_138347.1, on the reverse strand, counting down.
ATGTTGGGTGCAGGAGCTCCCTCGCTTTGGCCCCAGGTGACAGAGCTTCCCTTCAGGCACAGAAGGCAAAGTGGCTCCAGATGCTACGGCCACATTCTGGGGGCTTCAGGACTCCAGAGCTTTCTTGCTGTGGTGGTAGAGGAGGTACATGGTGAGGGTGGCTGCACCGTGGCGCTGGGGTGCTTGGAGATGGCCGAGGCCTCAGCAGCAGACAGCCCTGGACAAGAGGGAATAAAGAGGAACAAAGTGACTGCTGCTAAGTGGCCGGTCATGGGACACGTCCACAGCACAGGAGAGTCTGAGCATTCCTGGAAATCAGTAGGGGGTCGGACTCTCTTATCACAAAGCTGTGCTGATTTGTTGTAGTGTCTTCCTCCCACACTGGGCTCTGCCCTCTCTGAGTCTAGGGACTGCATCTAGCATCGGACCTTGCACAAACAATTCTTAAACAACAAATTGTGTCGTGTAGTAATGCTTACAAATATTCTCCCAGGGAAACTTTGCATCCCTCCTGGGAATAAAATGTATCCCTTCCCATTTATAGAGATAGTCTGGAATAAAGGAAAGAATTCAGACGTCGGAGCCAATAGGGCAGAGTTGGCAGTTACTATCTGTATGGCTGTAGTCATTCGGGCTCCATGAGTAAGAAGGGTAAAGTATTTATTTATTTACTTACTTACTTATATATTTTTAAACGTTTATTTATTTTTGAGAGACAGAGAGAGAGAGCTCGAGCAGGGGAGGGGCAGAGAGAGAGGGGGACACAGAATCTGAAGCAGGTCCCAGGCTCTGAGCCATCAGCACAAAGCCTGATGCAGGGCTCGAACTCAAGAACCATGAGGTCATGACCTGAGCCGAAGTTGGATGCCCAACTGACTGAGCCACCCAGGTGCCCTGAAAGGTAAAGTATTTAGACTGTAGCTGCCACCACTGGACTGTGGTTGCTGATCGGCTGATGGCAGAAAAATAGATCATAGATGCAGCCAGTTGGGGTCGGGTATGGATTTGAACACAGGGTCTTTCCTGTTGGGATTCAGTTTCACTCCAGCCATAGCACTGGCTTCAGGGGGATTCCGTGTGGGAAGAGGTAACCAGATGTGTAAACAAGTGTGGTGAGTGGGGTGAGGAGGTCTGGGGCTGGCAGGAGCGGGGTCACCCGTGTCGGTCTGCGCCTGGCTGGGACCCCGTCTGGGGCAGATGTGCTGTAGCTCAGCCCCAGTCTCGATGCTCCAGACTGTTTGGAGCCCCAGGATTGGCTCGCAGCCCCTGAAACCTGGCACATGGACACCACCGCTGTTGGTCTTGGTGACCCGGAAAGGTCACCTTGGAGGTTTGAGGCTAACCTGGGAGTGGCTAGTTGGTTTCTCCCTGGGAGCTTTCAAAAGCTTCAGTGGTATCAGTTGTTACAAATGAAGATTCTGCAACAAGTGAGGAGGGGGCCACTGGCTGTTTGTTGTGAGGATGTGTCCGCCCTCCAGCTGGAATCCCCACAGGATCTCCAGGAGAAGCCCAGGCTTTGGTGGGTTCTCCTGGAACAAGTGGAAATCATTTATATCTTCAGAAGATATTTTTGCAAAAAGAACAGGAACATAGTTTAATAATTCAAATAGCACAGTCTGGCTGATGGTGGACAACAGACGCCCTTGCTTGCCTTCTTCCACCCAAACGTGCCATTCTCAACAGAGCCCTTGCACTGGTTTCTTGTGTCCACCTCTCTCAAAAATACACGATTATAGTTCAATTTTTTGATTTTCGAGCTTCAACATTATCTGTTGACTTGTTATTTCAAGATTAGGATTTAGCTCTTTTACAAACATACACACACACGCATACACACAAACACACACACTTCTACTCCTCCCTTCTCTCAATCTGCTTGTATCACAAGATTTGATTAAATAAAGATTTGGTGTTTACAATAGTATGACTACAAGTATAATTGACAATTAAGCAGCCTATTGTTCCATGATTACATTTCCATTCTTTGACAAATTATTGCTTCTTGTTTTCTGGGAGGGTGGAGAAGTGGGATAATTGCCTCATTTTTTATTTGCCTTAACTTTCTGTCTTTCTGTCTCTATCATGAAATCTTCCCATTCTCTTTTGCAAATGCAGCTGGGAACTGCCAGCTTCACAGTTTTTGGGGACATCTGCCCTAAATTCCTCTAACCTTCCTGGTTTCTCTCCAGACCTTTTGCACACCTGTGGTGGTCACCCTGTGGCTTTCCTTCACCCCATCTCAGAAATTCACCTGTGTCCCAGGTCCTATTTCTTCCTCTTCCTTAGTGTATTCCCTTGTTTGGTGAATCATGATTTCCTGTGGCTTCCGGAGAAAGGTGCATGATTCTGAGATCTTGAATGTTTGTTGAACGTCTGAAAATGTTCCTCAAATTCCACATATAAGTGAAATCATATGATATCCATCTTTGTCTGACTGACTTATTTTGCTTAGCATAATAGCCTCAAGTTCCATCCACGTTGTAACATGACTAATTAGCATCATTTTCCCTCATCCCTTTGAAAGCACTGTGCTGCTGTCTTCTAACCCACTATTAAAAGTTTTTGGTTAGAGGCCTGATACCGTTCTCATTCTGGATCATATGTACATGACTTTTATTTGTTTCTCTCTGGGAACTTTTGCCCCAGTGTTCTGAAACTTCATGATTACATGCCTTGGTGAGGGTTTCTCATTCATCCTCTGTGGTGGGCACTCAGTGGGTCCTTCAATTGGGAAATTCATGTCCTTTAGTCCTGGGAAAATCCCTTGTGTTATTTCTTCTTTGATAATTCTTCTGCCTCCCTTTTCTTTGTTCTATCATTCTGCAAATTCTTTGTTGGAGTTTGGAACTCCTGAGTTGATTATTTTATTCCTCTCCTGTTCTCCCTAAGTGTCATCTTTTTTAAAAATTCTACCTTCTTGGGAAATTTCCTTAATTCTATTTTCTATTGTTTTTTATTAAATTAAAAAAATTAATGTTTATTTATTCTTGAGAGAGACAGAGCATGAGCAGAAGAGGGACGGAGCGAGAGAGGGAAACACGGAATCCGAAGCAGGTTCCAGGCTCCGAGCTGTCAGCACAGAGCCCAATGCAGGGCTGAAACTCAAGAACTGCGAAATTATGACCTGAGCCATCAGTCAGACACTTAACCTACTGAGCCACCCAGGCACCCTTGTTTTTTTTTATGAAATTTTTAAATTTAAATTACCGTTTTTTAAAACTTCATAAACAAAATTTGTTCTCTCTTACCTCTTCAAAATGACATTGTTTTCTTATAATTCTTTTGTATATGAAGTATTTTATTTCACTGTTTATTTTTTAAAAATTTTCTTCTCCCTGAATTTTGTTTCTTCCAAGTTTGTTAATTTTCTTTTTTGCTTCAGTTTGTTTGTAATTATCTGATCTGGTCTTAACTTTTGCCATGCTGTCCACCCTTGGCTATCTGTCCACATTAAGAGGATGTATTCTTGGCTATACAGGGTGTGGTGACTGGGGGCTTCACTATAGGGAGGTCAGGCAGGGGCTTGGATATCTTGTTAGAAGAACTCAAGGGAGTTGAGAGTGGTTTCTCTTGGGGCAGTTTTTTCCAGTTTCCAGAACATTCTCCAGTTTCCTGCCTGGCCGTCAGCAACCTGGGAGCAAAGTATGGTAGGGAGATGGCTGAGACTCTCAGAATGATGCCTCATCCCACTCATCATAACCTCTGGTGTTTTCCAGTCCAAAGCTTGTCTGATTCCATTTCTCTGGAGCAAAATCATCCAGTTTCATGTCTGTGCAGCATGGGAAGGAATCCCACGTCTGTCAGTCAGGATAGGCTTTGCTAACAGTACCGAAATCTCAATGATTCAACTCAGCAACATTTGCTTTTCACTCTCTGGGGCTGCACACTAGGACAGTTTCCCCTCCCCCACAGTCATGCACAGGCTCCTGGGGAAGGACCCAGAGCAGCCATTCCTTCCTCTTCTTTTTGGCCAACTCCCAGTTGCATTGGAATGTCCACACCTCTACCGGGGAACTCAGGGGTCCCACAGACTAGGCTATTCTCATCAAAGCATTCTCATTTCCCCTTGCAGCAACTGGTTCAGAGATGGCATGTCACCTACTTGCAGCCAATGTGACATGAGGAGAAGTCTGCTGAGAAAGGACCCCTCACTGTGAAATAGGAGATATCTAGAAGAAATAGCCCTTATTCTTCCTGTCTGATCATGATGCCAGTTGCCACCTTGTGACCATGATGGGGGTTGATCTTTGGGGAGAGAGGTATAAGCAGAGGTGGCTAGGAGGAAAGAAGGAGAGAGCCTGAATCCTTGATGGCACCATGGAACCACTGTGTTAACTTGTCACAGCCACCTTAATGGCTAGATGAGGTGATAGCTTTTGCCTGCTGTCTAGGTCCATTAATTTGTTCCTTGTACCTAGAAGCCCCCTAAGTGACAAGGTAAGTCTTACTAAGGTGAATAAATTATAGTCCCAACCTCCAGGACCTGGATATGTACTTAAATCATGGAGTTAGGCACAAGGATCTAAGCCAGGTGTAGGTTTGGTCCAGGGAGTGAGATGTGACTGGGATTGAGGGGATGCCAGCTGTGGAGAAAACACATTCTCCCAAAGGCATTGATTGGGGAGGGGACTTTCAACAATTTGAAATATTACCAATCTGTGAAAGCCATGAGTTGGAAGATCATAAAGAAAATCCATTAGACCAGTAATTCTCAAGTTTCTGCATGCTTCAGAATAATCTAGATGACTTGTTAAGCATAGTTTGCTGGGTCCCACCCCAGAATTTCTGATTCAGTAGGTCCAGGTAAGCCTGTGAATTTGCATTTTTAGGAAGTTCCTAGATGATGCCAATAGTGCTGGCCTGGGTCCCACAGTTTGAGAACCATTGTATTAGAGGAGGTGGGGAGAGAGTAAGACTATTAGGGAAAATCATTTGAGGTCAATGTCTTTTTATATTTTAAAATTTATTTTATTAAAATGATGTTATTATGGAAAAATGCGAACATACATAAAAGTAGAGAGGTGTATAAATACGCTGTCATGTACCTGTCTCTCAGCTTCCACATATACTAACTCATGCCTTCTGGATGTACCCCCTTTCTCCCCACACCCAAGAGCACAGGCCCCAGTGCTCAGAAAGAGGCCACTTCTTTGGGGTCCAGCAGTATGGAGAGATGACCAAGTCAGGCTGTTTCTGAAGAGTTGGGGCAGGCATCTTTTTTTTTTTTTTTTTTTAAGTTTGTTTGTTTATAGAAAGAGAGAGCGCAAGTGGGAGAGAGGCAAAAAGAAAGGGAGAGAGAGACTCCCAAGCAGGCTCCATGTGGACAGCATGCAGGGCTCAAACTCATAGACCATGAGATCATGACCTGAGCTGAAATCAGGAGTTGAACACTTAACTGACTGAGCCACCCAGGTGCCCCAAGGGTGGGGAGGCAGGAGATCTAGGGAAGCCTTCCCGACTTGCTAATGCAGGCCCAAGTCTTCAGGGCTAAGGAGGAGAAGGTCCTGCTGTATTTGTTCATGGGCCGTGTGTCTCTTGCTGTAAGAGTCATCCGCCCCTTCTTAGCTCATGATTCCTTCCTGTCATCTGCATGCATCCTCCTTGTCCAATTGCCACGGCGCCGCTGTCCTTCCTCTCCACACCGAGCCTGTGCCAGCCACAGCCTCTCTTGTGAGAGACTGTGTGGACGAGGCATGGTGGGTGGCACTGTTGAGGTTAGGGACATGTTCTGGACCCTCTACTTAAAGCGCGAGGGTTGGACGTCAGCTACTCTGGGGTTAAGCAGCTTTGTGGCTCTTTAATCCTGTTTCCTCACTTATTAATCAGAGCCATCTGGTGGTGAACTGCACTCCTTCTGGCTCCCAGGGTTCCCCCTTCTCCTGGCTTGTGTATAGAATGTGAGGGGGTTCTGGCATTGCCTGCTCCATGAGTCATGGGCACGGGATGGGGCCTGTCCTTTTGCATATTCAGGGATGAGGTTGATGACAGGAGGTCTGTGCAGCCAGGGAAGGTTTTTTTGTTTTTTGTTTGTTTGTTTGTTTTTCTTTCTGAGGTAGGGGAGGAGACAGACAGACCCCAGAGGGCCTTGACCACTTAAAGGGGTCCTGGTACAGTATCCCTGTGGGGAGGCGTGGGAGGGAGTTCACAATCGATGCTTTGCAAATGTCCTCTTTAGAAAACTGTCTGCATTTCCCAACATTTTTATTACCTCAGAGCCCTTGTTCAGGATCTCTCTTCCCATGACTAAATACAATCTTGGTGATTTATCATCATCTTTATATTTAATTAAATTGCTGTTCCCCCACTTAATATTTTCAATTAAGCTCTTAAAACCAGATCTTACTTATAGATCTAAGTTTACATTGTAGGTTCTTTCAAAGACTTTGTCATGGGAGCTTTTTTTTTCATTACTATTAATCCCCTATAATAAATAACATCAACTCCAGTAATGCTACACTAGTTGCTTTGTCCCGACTCCTGTCTCCTTCCACATTTGTTATTGACTCAATTTATGTTCCTTTAAATCCGTTTCAGTCTGGGTGGCAATACTCTCATCTACTGACCGATCAATTTGAATTTGTTTTATAAGATTCCATTAATTACCGTGTCTAATTCTCTCACAGTGGCTGGAACCAGTGCTTCCCTTCAATTTTTTAGAATTCCCTCCAGTCTCTCTCTCTCTGGCTGCATATTTTCATAGGAATGGTGTCTTTGAGTTAGGGCTGGTGAGCCCTCAGAGACTTACATTATTAGGTATTTTCAGCCTTATTTTCAGCAAGGGGCAGGTGGCTGAGTCACACGTGGCCTGGTTCTCCCTGATACCTTAGTCTTGTTGGTCTGGCTGCTTCCCTGGTGAATCCCCTGACAACCCCACAGGGAGGGGACATGAGGTTTAGAGGGGGTGGTTGGTCTCTGAACAGGGGCACTGGGGGACTCAGGTGCCTTTCCTTTTGTGCGTAGCTGGGACTTCTTAGGGTTGGTCCAGCCTGTCACACAGGTAGCCTCTATCTCTGGGTAGATTATGGACTCATAGGTGTGAGCCTCCCTCTCCCATAGGCTGGAGGTGCAGAGGACACCTGAGCTTTGATGAATTATTTTTCCTTTTCTTTAATCTCAACCCCTTTCTTGGCACTGTCTTTGAGGCCATGTGCAACAGACTCCCAGCCTCCTCTGCCCTTGCCATTTGGAAAGACATTTATTCTGTGTTGCCTGATGGTCCGATCAGTTTGTACCCTTTCAGTTGGTTGGTTACTTATAGGGAGAACATGAGGCTGCACACTTAAATCTTTTCTGCAACACTCAGGTGTAAGAGGAGGGATGCACGTGACAAATTTGGGGTGCAGGTTAGGTGAACACCATGTTCCATAGGTTTACCCATGGACTTGGTGAAGAGCATCCTGGGCTGTCAAATCTGTATCTTCCCTCCTGGACACAGATATTTGGAAAAGAGTTGAGATTTAGACCAGGGTTGGCCTATTGTCTGAGGGCAAAGCAAGAGCTGGTCCAGTGACATTCCTCTTCCAGGACCTGAGACAGTGAAAAGCAAGTCAGTTGGTGGCCAAGTGTGAAGATTCAAACATGTCACCAATGGTTGGCCAGGTGAATAATGCAGAGTGCTGGGTGAGATGGTGATCTTGAGTGTGAGAACTCAGTAAGTTTCTAGTCTGTGAGGACTGCTGGCTGACAGTGATTCCTGTTCCAGATGATCCCCAGACACTGCCGTATCCTCCCCGCTCCATACACACCCAGACACAGACACACAGACACGCACGCCTCTTTCTTTAGTTAGCTTGAGTGATCTTGTTTTCTTGCAAAACAAAATGCCTTACCTTGAATAAGGGGTGAATTGCCAAAAAGTAATGTACAAGAGATGATAATGCTCTGCTGAAGCCTCCTCATTCCATGTGTCTTTGGAGAGAGCATCTTTAATTATGGCAAAGACAAAAGGCCAAGGACAGTCACAGAGAGTGAGTGCACATTCAGGCCACAAAAAGTGGCTGAAGAGGGAAGACAAAAGGAAATACGTCTGTTTCTGAAAGGGCTTGAAAAATTCTATGCAATATGAATTAGGAAGCTTCTTTATGACGCAAGGTATTTTGAGGCAGAAGCAAGTGCCTGAGAATGAGAAGGAAGACGACGGAGAGTTGCTGTCCTTAGAGGCAATCCTGTGGGATCCGTCCCATCCACTGTACCCTACTGGGCAACATGATGGTGAGCATTCAGCCTCTGCTTGGAGGTCTCCAGAGATGGGGATCTCTCTCCCTCCTTCCCTCCCAAAGGAGCCTCTTTAATTTGCAGTTTGGGGAAATCTGTTGGTTTTCCTGACAAACTTCTATTCTCCCTTCAGGAAAAAACAGCCAGTCTATTTTCTTTCTTTGAAGAATCATCTCCTCTCCAGTCTCAGTTCTCGTGGTGTGGGCAGCTTTAGTGGTGGGCATGTGATCCCAGCCTGGCACATTATCACGTTTCACAGTACAGCCATAATGAACGATTGGTTCAAGAATAGGCATGTGACTCAAGCTGTGCAGCAAAAGTAAGTCCTGGGAGTTTTGATGGAATCCTTGGGAGAGAGACACTCATTCTTTTGGTTGTTAAACGGATAAGAGCTAAGTCTGGTGCTGCTAGTGACCATCATGGCACCACCAGAGGAGGACACGCCTGGAGATGGAATTAACAGAGAGAAAGACAGTGTGCAAAGATGGAATGCCTAAAACCTGTCTCTGGACTTGCGTGTTACATGAAAAATAACCTTCCCGTTTGGCTTGAGCCAATTTGTGTTTGGCTTCTGAGTCCTGAATGATCCAGGAAGCTTTTAATTATTAAAATTGTACAACTCTTTAATTTATTGGAGTGACTTCCCAACAACCTTCCTTTCTTAATCTTTGTTCTGCCCTCTGGGTCACAGAGAAAACATTCATTTCCTCTTTCACAGGATAGCCCTCATTTAAAGCCAGCATTGCTTGTCTGCGTCTTTACTTCTGGCTTCTAAACCTCACCAGTCATTTTATCAGTCCTCCTTGTGAGGTTTCTCATCCTCTCACCATGCACATTACCTTCTTCTAGGCAAACTAGCACTCTCCAGTGTTCCTCTTAAATGTGGCTGCCGCATCTGAACCTGGGATTCCAGAGGCCATCTAATCAGACGGGAGCACCCAGGGCTTTCCTTACTGGGATGGACTCTATGCCTCTACTAATTCAGTTTAAGTGTCCAGAGTTTCAGTGCCTGTGGTGAACTCTTGATACATTCAGGTGGTAGTTATATAGAGCTGTTTTTTATAGCAGTTGAGGAGAACCAGGCTTAATTCACCCTTCACACTTGTTAGCAACTCTGTGTCGCACAAATGGAACTCAGGCTCCCCCAATCTAGTAGCTGTCTAACCCTGAGAAAGCTGTCTAACTACCTTAGGGCCCTGTTCTTCTAGGTGTGGTCCAGGCAAAATGCCAAGTCTTAAGCTCCATCCCGGACCTACAAATCCGAATCTGTATCTTAACAAATCCCCAGTGAATTGCATGCACATTAAAGTGTGAGAAGCACTTTCCTAGGATAGAGCGCTTTTTTCCACCTGTGCAATTTTTTTTAAAGAGCCTCATTGAGATACATCACATACCACATAATTTACCTATTGAAATATACAATTCAATGTGGATTTTTTAGTTTATTCACAGGATTGTGCAATCATCACCACATTCTAATTTTAGAGAATTTTTGGTCCCCTTAATGAGAAAACCCCATACCTATTAACCATCAATTTCTACTCCCCTCGGACCCGCATCCCCCAGTCCTAAGTAATTACTAATCTACCTTCTGTCTATTGACTTGCTCATGCTGGACATTTTGTATAAAATGTGTGATCTTTTGTGTCTGGCTTCTTTCACTTAGCATAATATTTTCAAGATTTGTTATGTTTCAGCAAATCAAGACTTCATTCTTTTTTATTGCCAGATAATATTCCATTGTGTGGATGTACCATACTTTGTGTTTCCATTCATCAGTTGATGAACATTTGGGTTGTTCTCATTTTTTGGCTATTGTGACTAATGCTTCTATAAACATGTGTGTCCAGGTCTCTGTGTAGATTCATGTTTTCATTTCTCCTGTCTGTACACCTATGGGTAAAATTGCTGGGCCATATGGTAACTCCACATTTATTATCTGAGGAATTGCCAAACTCTTTTACAAAGTGGCTGCACCATTTTACATTTCCACCAGCAACGCATGAGGGGCCTATTTTCTTCAATTCCTCGTAAACACAAATGGTCTATCTTTATTATACCTTCCTAATGGGTATGTGTGGTATTTCACTGTAGTTTTGATTTGCATTCCCCTAATGACTAGTGGTTTTGAGCATATTTTCATGTACCTATTGGCCATTCTTTATCTTCTGTGGAGCAATGTCTTTAACTCCTTTGCCCATGTTTAAATTGGGTTATTTATTTGTCTTTTTACTATTGATTTAGAAGAATTATTTACTATAGGTACAACTTTCATATCAGATATAGGATTTGAAAATATTTTCTCCCATTCTGAGGTTGTCTTCATACTTTTTGATAATGTCCTTATCAAAACACACAAAAGTTTTTAATTCTGCTCAACTTCGATTTATCTTTTGTCTCTTGCTTTTGATGTCATACCTAAGAATCCATTGCCAAATCTTAGGTCATGAAAATTTACTCTTATGCTTTATTTTAAGAGTAGTTTTGGCTCACACATTTGACTCTGTGATCCATTTTGAATCAATTTCTGTCTGTGGAGTGAGGTAGAGTTTCAACTTCACTCTTCTGCATGTTGAATTGTCCCAGCGCCATGTATTAAGGAGACTATCGTTTCCCACTGAATGATGTTGGCACACTTGTTAAAAATCAATTGACTATGAATGTAAGAGTTTATTTCTATATTCTTAATTCTATTCCATAGATCTATCCATCTGCTCTTATGTTGGTACCACGCAGTATTGATTACTATAGCATTGTCATAAGTTTTGAAATTGGGAAATGGGAGTCTTCCAACTTTGTTCTTTGCTTTCAAGATTGTTTGGGCTATTCTGGATCTCTTTGATTTCTACATGAATTTTAAGTTTAGTTTTTCAATTTCTCAGAAAAAAAAAGTGGCAAGTGGGATTTTGATAGGGATTGCATCGAATCTGGAGATTAATTTGGGGAGTATTGCCATCTTAACAATATTAAGTCTTCCCAGCAATAAACACAGTATGCCTTTCCATTTATTTATATCTTCCTGTATTTCTCTCAACAAGGCAAGTCTTGAGTTTCTTTCATTACATTTACACCTGAGTACTTATTCTTTTTGATGCTATTGTAAATGGAATTGTTTTCCTAATTCTAATTTTACTTACTCAATTTCATTGTTCAATTTTGAATTGCTAGTTTATAAAAGTACATTTATTAGTTCTAATAGTGTTTAAGTGGATTCCTTAACATTTTTATAAACAAGATCATATCATCTGAAAATAGTTTTACTTCTTCCTTTCCAATTATGATGATATTTATTTCTTTCTTTTACCCAACTTCCCTGACTAGAACCTCCAGTGCACGTTAAATAGAAGTGGAGAGAACAGACATCTTAGTCTTAGGGGGAAAGTGTTTAGTTTTTCACCATTTAGTATACTGCTAGCTATGGGTTTTTAAATAGATATCCCTTAGCAGATTGAGATGTTTCTTTCTGTTCCTAGTTTGTTGAGTGTTTTTATCATAAAAAATCATTTTTTTTATAAAAAAATAAAAAAAATTCATTATTGTCAAGTACTTTTTCTGCATTTATTGAAACAACCTTATGTTTTCTGTCCTTTATTCCATTAATATGCTGTATTACATTAATTGATTTTTGAAGGTTAAAACAACTTTGCATTCTCTGGACAAATACCATTTGCTCATGGCACGTAATTCTTTTTATATGTTGTTGGTTTGGGTTTGCTAGAATTTTGTTGAGGGTTTTTCCATCTAATGTTATAAAGAATATTGTTCCGTAGGATTTCTTTTTCTTGTGATGTCTGTAGTTTTGATATCAGGGTAATAGTGGCTTCATGGAATTGATTGAAAAGTATTTCCTCTTGGGGCATCTGGGTGGTTCAGTTGGTTAAGTGTCTAGCTATTGATTTCAGCTCAGGTCATGATCTCATGCATTTGTGAGTTTGAGCCCTGCATTAGGCTTTGTGCTGACAGCATGGAGCCTCCTTGGGACTCTCTCTTCCCCTCTATCTGTGTCCCTGCCCCTCCCCTCAAAATAAATAAATAAATTTAAGAAAAAGTGTTTCCTCTTCTTCTAATTTTCCTAAAATGTTGTGAAGAATTGGTATAAATTCTTTTTGGAATGTTTGGTAGAATTTATCAGTGAATCCCTATGAGCCTGGGCTGCTTATCCTTATGGGAAATTTTTAATTTTTTCCTTAATGTTTATTTTTGAGAGAGAGAGAGAGACAGGGCATGAGTGAGGGAGGAGCAGAGAGAAAGGGAGATGCAGAATCCAAAGCAGACTCCAATGCAGGGCTCAAACTCACGAACTGAGAGATCATGACCTGAGCCGAAGTTGGATGCTTAACAGACTGAGCCACCCAGGTGCCCCAATTTATGGGAAAATTTTAAATTACCAATATGATCTCTTTACTTGTTATAGGCCTGTTCAGATTTGCTATTTCTTCTTGAGTCAGTCACACTGATTTGTGTCTTTTAGGAATTTCACCTGAGTTATCTAATTTGTTGATGTATAATTGTTTATAGTATTCCCTTATAATCCGTTTTATTTCTGTAAGGTCAGTAATGATATCTTCTTATTCCTGACTTTAGGTATTTGATTTTTCTTTCTTTTTCTCTCGGTCAGCATAGCTAAAGATGTGTCAATTTTGTGGATCTTTAAAGAACCGCCGTTAGTTTTGTTGATTTTTCTCCAGTGTCTTTCTATTCTCCATTTTATTAATTTCCATGCTTATTTTTTATTTCCGTACTTCTGCCTGATTTGGATGTAGTTTTTACTTCTTTTTCTAGAATATGGTTTTTTAATCTGAAAGATGTGCATAATATTTGCTTCAAAGTGTTGTGAGGATTAAAATGTGTGCCTGGCATACAGTAGGTGTTCAATAAATGTTAGTTTCCTTTCTAATTTATTCATCTTTGTTATTTCGGGCCCATAAACTCAGACTGTTGATGCCAGTTTGAGCTTTGGTTTCGTCATCAACGGGCATTAGTCACACTACTCAGCTGTGTATCATCTGCAAATCTGATAAAACATGATTCAAATACTTACAACCAAGATGTGGATGAAAAGAGCGGAGCAGAGCAGAAGCTGATGGTATGCCACTGCAAACCTCTTCCAGATGGACATCAATCCGTTAGTCAATGCTCTTTGGGCACTGTGGTTCAGCAATAAATCTACCCAGCTGTCCACATTTGCCCCTGCCAAATGCCCTGCTAAAGCTGTGTTGTCTGTGGCGCTCCCCAATCCTCTCATCTCTATAGTGGGCTGCTGGCCTTGCCCATCTGTCATCTGCTCTCCTCCCTAGGTGTGGAAGTTGTCCCCAATTTTTCACACTTTTCTGCATTCACACCCTCGTCATGAGTTTCTAAGTGGAGTACACTTTACATCTTTTACTTTGATTTTGACAGTGTGACTTGCTTTGGCCAATGGCACGTGGATGAAAGCCATAGTGTGTCAATTCCAAGCCTGCATCTTAAGAGGCCTCACATGTTTCTGCTCATCGTCTTGCACCTCTGCCATCACCTTGAGAAGAAAATGCCTCAGCTAGAAACACATGATGGCGGTTTCAAGCCAAGGAGAACACATGATGGCGGTTTCAAGCCAAGGAGTTTTGGAGTGGATGGTTATACAATAATGGAGCAACACCTGATTGATACACTAAGCAAGACCCTACAGGAGGCTGTGCATGTGGTATTTGAGAAGGGATGAGAAGAGATGGTAGAGCCATCTGAAAGCTGAGACTTTGCTCTGAACTAGCAGAATATCGCTTTGGGCTGAGGATTGCTGTAGGAGGGGTCTAATCCTGGCCCCAACCACCTTGGGCAGTTCTCACTTCTCTCTACCTGTAGCATAAGGGTTTCTCAGCACAGCAGCCCTTGGCCATTTTTCTGCAAGTGCGGCATATCTGGTGGACAATGGCCATATGTAAGATGCATTTCCTCCAAAAGATCCAGATGTTGACAGAGCTCAGAAAGATAATTTTGGGGAAGTAAGTCACTTCAGTGATTGATAAGCACCACGACAGCCGGCGGTACTGCCGGAAAGGGCACTCACACAGGATTACGGCTTATACAGTGGGGTGTGTCTCTCCAGGTTATTGAACCTCTTTCTTTTCCATTTAAGAAAGCAGGGGGAATGAGACTGTTATAATCCACCAGAAGCAAATTCACCTGGAAGCAAGTGAAGCTCCAACTTCAGGCCCCTGATTTTCCAGGCCCCCTTTCAAGAATCCTGGGAGGGACCTTCGCAGTGCATGTGCATGGTTCTGCATTTTTGTAAAATTGGCCAAGATAAGAGGTTTGAACTGCGATGGTACAATGGCTGATGCCTGTCCATTCTCTCTTCTGCTCTGCCAGACTGTCATTGGAGACTGTCAACTGTCATTGGAGTGGCCAAGGGCTTTGCTGGTATCTGTGAAGGGGGTTGAAGTTGGGATCCATTTGGGTTTAGTGGGATGTATTTCTGTGGTCTGCATCAGTCTCATGGATAAGTCATTGCTGGCCATGCTGGTACAGGAATGGCTTCCAAGAATGCTCTTCCTGCCTGTTCCGTGAACTCTCTCAGCATCATGACATGGATGTATCCAAGGTATGCAGTTCCTGAAGCATTTGGGTAACACAGGAGTAACAAGGCTCGAAATGTACAGAGACTATGGTAGGATACTGTTCTGATTATTGGGCGCATAAAACTCTAAGCAATGGATTCAATTCTCATCAATGCCTAGTCAAAACAGAAGTCCACTTTATGCAAGAATATTCTCAATAAGGCAGAGCATACAATTATAATTGTACTATATACCCTTTTTTTATGAGAATTATGTAAAATAGAATCGATTAGAATTCCTGTGCTACAGGCACAGGCCTATAGAAGTATATCAAACCTCAAGTACAACTGTGGGCAGCTCATCAATAAAAGAAACTTGATAGAAGTTTTCCTAAATCTGACAACAATCCTAAAAATGCACATAACATTACTGATAATGAGGGGCGAAGCTAGAAGAAACTTTTCTGAACTATGAATAATTTACACTAAATTTCAGCCAGCTGATCTAGAGGAAAGAGTAAAGGTCTATCTATTCTCTCTAGAGAAAATGTTATAAAATCATCTCATATGGAGATGTAATCAGACTATATACAGCCAAAAACCATAGGACAAGAGTATTATGGAAGGATGCCATGCAGTGAAGTATTATTTTTCAACACTGTATTATCTTTCTAGATTTCGTGCATATTGTGTATATATTGTCATCCCTGTGATTTCTAATTGTCACCATGGATATTTGTCACAAAAACTGTAATTTGTTATCAATTCTTTTCTCATTGTAAATAAATACTCATTTTGCATTTAACTTTGCATGCATAGTTTTTTTTTTTTTTTCCATAAAACGCACCTCCAAAATTGTATAGGTTTTGGCCCCCGGAAAGCCTGCTCCTGCCTCTGCCTGCCAGGGGCCATACCCCAAATGCCTGTGAGGGGCCAGGAGTACCTTCACTGGGATTGGCGTGCCCCCTCAGGAACTCACAGTGTCCCTTGGAGAGAGACCTGCTCACTGCCGAAAGGGCAGGGCCCCTCACCTCTCATCAAGGGCTGATGCTTGGGAGCACCAGCCCCAGGTTTTTCAAGAGAAGCTGATAATACGAAATTTCATAGGGGCGTTCCTCAGTCTTAAAAGTGAACACGCACATACCGTGTGGACTGCCACTTTTGCACCCTCTCTTGAGATAGTTCTACCCTGTTCTAATTTACTTTTTAAAAGGTGAACAATTTTTAAGTGCCAGTGCTTTACCATTGACCATAGTGACTTGCTGTGGGCCTCACAGTGACACCAGTAGGTCAGGACACTGCGGCAGGGACTGGGGCCTAGGGAGTGTCTAGGGTCCCGTGGCTCTGATGCTCCAAGGTCTCTGTCCAGCAGGCTCTCTGCCACTTGGCAGCAGTGCAGGTGAGGAAAGACTGAACTGTGGCGGCCAGGACGCTCTCCTGGGCCTCGGCAGGCCTGGGGGCTCAGAGGAACAAGGGCAGCAGAGGCCACATCCACAGACCTGGGGCTGTGTCCTCTGTGGCCCTGAAGGTGAGGTGTCTGTGGAAGGGCAGGGGGGATTTCAAGAGTTAATGTGATAATGTCCGTTGATTATTTTAAGCCACATGGAGGAAAAATACATTATAAATAGCAAGGGCCATAACAGATTCAAAGGGTAAGTGTATTGATAGCCTTTTCCTCTTCCTAAGATTTCTGATGTTTCAAAACAAGATTATTTCGGGAGTACATCTATTTTAATTCAAAAGATTCTCCTATAAACACGTTTCATGGTGAGAGAGCCTGTCTCCTCCTGTTCTCCCCTAGCTTTTTCCACGGAAAGGCAAAGCTCTGGTTTCACACACCTCGTGCCGGCCTAGAGTCTTTAAAAACCTTTCCGGGTGCCACCTGGCCACCACTCATGTTCGCAAAGGCCTGGCTTTGGGTCGGGGTTGACATTTTAATTCCCAGAATCCACCTTGTTTACCACTTGACAGCAGGCTTCATTTCGAACGAGGTGCTTTGTAGCTTCCAGGTTCCAAAGCAGGAAACAGCAGGGTGCGCACGCGTGTGCACGCAACAACAACAACAACAACAACAACGTTCCTTGATATTAGGGCAGGCTGAGCTGCCCCTGGCTCTCCCCGTAGCACACCCAGCCAGGAGATGCTAAAGGGCTGGCACAGGGCGAAAGCTTGACCTGAATGCAAGTGCTGGTCAATAAAGGGCATTTTGACTTTTCTGGAGCAGGCTCGGGACCCAGGCCACGGCTGGTCCCGGGCCTTGACAAGCTGTGTTTCCTCACTCGCACGACATAACTTCTCCGGACCTACAGCCCTAGGCTGCAGCGCCAGATGCTGAAGTCAGGCAGGCGGCTCAGATTCCGGCGGCTCCTGTTGCTCTCACTGGGATTAGCACAGGGAACGGGCCGCGGGAGCTCGGGGGTGGCGTGGCCTTCTCCTCTTCCAGCCTGGCTGCAGTTATGTCTTTGCAAGCACTTATTTTTAAAAATCTACTTTTGCTGTCTTGCAGACATGTCTTCTTCATGCTCTCTCTCTCTTCTGTCCTTTTCCACTCTGCACACCTGTAGTCCTCACATTTGAGGCAGCTTGCTTGGATTCTGATTTCTACGGCTACTTAAAACTGGATAAAAATGGTTTCACCAGAGGAAAGAAAGATACCGTCACCATTTTGGAGTTCTGTTACTGCATGAAACACAGTGTGCAAAGGGGAAGGCAGTGGGATTTGCTGCTTCCAGGATGGCAGAGAAATCTGCATTTAACAGGGAGGGAAAGGGAATAAACCCGTTTGCCCCTCTCAACATCAGCTACTATTTAATGAAGATGAACGAAGATTTAACAGTGTTGGTGCTGTTGAATTCTGAGTTTGATTAAGGTGGGCAGCCAGTTAGTAAAACACAGGCCTGGAGACAAGTTGTTTACGTGCAAAATGCAAAATTGGTGATTCTCCTCTCCTGCCTACCTGGGTGACTTTGGCAAGGCCTTGGCCATGCGTTTGTTCTAAGTGCATGACTGTGATAGTTCACCAGTACCCCATGCAGTAACCTATGCAGGTGGCCTGAAGAAGGACAAAGGCCACATTTGATGTAAGAAAGTGTCAACGGAATGTGGCGAAATGATAGAGGGCAGCATTCTGAAAGGTTATAAATAAATTCCTAATTGTGGAGTCAATCCGTGCACTTAAATAGAAATACTCATATGGCAGCTTAAAAATTCTTTAGATATTTATGGGTAAAATGCTATGATGTCTAGGACTTGCCTAAAATACTCCAGAAAAAAAATTTTCTTAAATGTCTGAATGTGTGTGTTGGGGAAGAAACAGATAAACAGATGAAATTGTCAAATGTTCAGAATCCTTGAAGTTAGGCGATGGGAAGGTGGGGGTACGTCGTACTATTCTCTCTACTTTCATGTCTGCTGGAAATCTTCCACAGTCAACATCTTTCCTAAGCCTCTGAAAAATTCCCCGGAGACAATTAGGTAAACTATGAATCAGGCGAGAAGCAGGGAGATTCAAAATCTAAAAAGAGAAGATATAGAAGAAAAACATGAAGGTCCAAGGAGATGGATGGACACAGGGTTTGAGCAGACAACTGGTTTAAAAAAATCATGTCTTATAAGATTGGAGAGCCTGTTTAACCTCACTGAAACAATGAGGTACATTTAAATGAAAGTGATAGGATGCTTTTGGTCTTCCTAAGCAATGAGCAAAGATTCAAGGATGAGCCTCAGTACCAGGCCCCCGCTAGGCAGCTGCTGAGAGTGCATATCGGGACAACTTTTTGGAAGGCAAATTAGCAATGTGATTTCCACAACCTTAAGTTTTTTCCTATCCGTTCAGCCAGTCATTCCACTTCTAGGAATTTTGCCTAAGGAAACAAGTGAAGACGCGTGTGGTGATTTGTGGTTTATGTATACGGATGACCGTACTAGGGTTATTTAGGAGATTAAAAACAACTGGAAATGACCCAAACACCCAACAATAAGCATCTACTTAGATGCTTTTGATTAATTAATTTGTGCATTTCTCCATCAGATAGTTACCAAGATCCCTCTACAAGCCACACACAGGGGACACAAAGATGGAGAAGACACAGTCCCTATCCTCAGGGAGGCGATAGGGCGATGGGAACGTAGGCAAGTAAACAGAACAGAAAGGACATTTATATAATGGAGTATATTGCAAATATTAAAACAGAGGTTGCAAAGGATGTCATTGAGTTAAGGTATATTGCCCTATGTAGAAATATTTAAATAAAATATAAAGATTAATAAGCAATATGCAAAATGTTAAGAGAGTTACTTCTGAGTGGTGGGAAAATGGATGATGATTTTTCCTTAGACTTTCCTCTAACTTGCAAAATTTTGTCTAATCAAACTGTATAATTTTATAACTAGAAAAAAACTGTAAAAAAGAGAAGGGTGCTACCTTTAATAAATCACCATCATATGCCATAGTAAGTTTCTGGACGCCTTCACCCCCCCCCCCCCCCCCCCCACACACACACATAATACACTAACACACATAGTCTTATTTAACTCACAACTTTTGGAGTATACTTTATTTTATTTTATTTTTTTTAAGCTTATTTTGAGAGAGAGAGCATGCAAGCAGCAGAGGGGCAGAGAGAAAGAGAGAATCCCAAACAGGCTCTGCACTGTCAGTGCAGAGCCTGATGCAGGGCTTGAACTCACAAACTGTGAGATCATGATCTGAGCTGAAACCAAAAGTCAGACACTTAACTGAGTCACTCAGGTGCCCCTAGACTTTATTTTAATTTTTGTATGTATGTATGTATGTGTTTCAAGATTTTATTTAATTTCTAGTTACTTAACATACAGAGTGATATTAGTTTCAGGTTAGAATTTAGTGATTCATGACTTGCAACACCCAGTGCTCATCACAAGTGCCATCCTTGATATCCATCACCCATTTAACCCATCCCCACACCCTCCTCCCCTCTGTTCAACTTTCCATTTATTTTTGAATAAGATATATTCACATGTTTTCAAAATCAAAATGTGTAAGAAGATACACAGTTTAAAAATCTCATTCCCCACCCCCTTCCTGAACAGCTATGTTTTGCACCACCAATCCCCCATGTTCACACCAGATTTAACCACTTTGATTACGCTCCATGTATCGTTTCTATAAAATAAGAAAATAAAATATATTTTTCCATTTTTTCTTTCTTATACAAAATGCTGCATGCTATACATACTGGTTTCCATCTTGCCTTTCTCACTAAAATGAAGTCTACCTCTTGCCCCTGTGAGGACAAAAGAATTTCCTAATTTGTAATGCCTGCCTACCTGCAGATAGATACATTGTAGTCTGGCTATTTGCTTCCTAGTTCTGCTGCAAAAGAAGCTTGTAGTTTTTTTGTTTTTGTTTTTTTCCTGTTCCTCGCTGTGGCTTCTAAAAGGTTAAGATCTAGTTCAAATGTGGGGTGTGTAAAACGTTTTCCCCTGTCAGTCTGAATGGTTTCTAACAGAGTAGGGTGTGGCTCGCAGAAGGCATTTGTACTAGTCCCACTTTATAGATTGGGGATAGACGTCTTGAAGAAGGTCAGTGAATTGGTCCAAATCACGAGCTATTAAATGATTGATTGAGGCCTGAAACTCAAGCCTGTTTTGCGCCCACGTTTTCTGAGAGCTTGACTGAGAGATCGTCATCACAGATATAATGGAAGAATATACCAGAAACTTAAGAGTTTTATACAAAATGGTTAACTGTTAGTTTACTGTAACTATTTTAGGAAGGAGAAGAAACAGTGGAAACCTCTAAATAATTGTTAGCAGGAAAATTCATGAGTGAGGATGGGGGTGGGGTGTGACCAAAAGATACTGGCAGATTTTGCAGTGATTTTGGGGGCTCACACCCATTGGAATCAATACATACGTTGTTTTTAAGCAAGCAATGTCCTGCTGGGGCAACTGGTTAGCAGTCTTCTTGAGCTTCGGAGGAGACAATACCTGGCCATGATCCCTCAGTGTGGGTTTTTTCTGGTCAGTTCCAGCTTCTGAGGTCTGAACCTGCCAGAAGGTCTGGGTGTGTGTGTGGCGGGGGCGGGGAGAGTTGTTAGCAAGGGGTCAGATTGGAGCTCTGGGATGCTGACTCCCTTAGGCTGAAAACCAATGGCAGTAGTGTCCTCATTCCTTAGATTAAGTGCTAACGTGGCCCTTGAGAGAGTGTTGGCAAATAAGAGATGATGAGTCTGATGCCCAAACAGAGGGCATACATTTCAGCTCCATTCAGCAGGGAGAGACCAGAGGTTCACAGGGAAGAGCCCTCTTGCCCCGCCTCCACTCTCCTGTGTAATGCATGGGTGAGACCACTTGAATCACAGACATACAGCATATACATTTTTAGTATAAGGATATCTCGTGTCATGTTTTTATTTGCTAAATCTGAAACCTTACCATAGGGGCTCAGCTCAGACACTCCTGCTTGCACCCATTCTTTTTCTGCACCTGTTTACTACTTGTAAGTGAAACCATTTAGGAGAGGAGGGATTGAGGAGATCCTGCATTCAGAATACTTCCATTTTATGGCTGTTGGTAAGTCTACCTGTGTGTAACAACATCATTTCCATATAACTTTTATTTGCTCATTTATTTATCCATTTATATATTAAACTCTCTACCTTTAAATAATTTTTATATTACAGAGATAATATGTGTTCATTGTAGGGAAAAATAGATACAAATAGAAATGTGTGTATGTATACATATATACAAGTATGTATGTAACAATATATTTTTAAAAAAATTTTTAATGTTTATTTATTTTTGACAGAGACAGAGCATGAGTGGGGGAGGGGCAGAGAGAGAGGGAGAGACAGAATCAGAAGCAGGCTCCAGGCTCTGAGCTGTCAGCACAGAGCCCGACGTGGGGCTCGAACTCACAAACCGTGAGATCATGACTTGAGCTGAAGTCAGACGCTCAACCGACTGAGCCACCCAGGCGCCCCCGTAACAATACATTTAATTTTACTTGGATTTGACAGAAGAAAATATTAAAGTGTAACTAATAGAATTACTAAATTCCAGGTAAATTTTTTTTTCACAGCAAGAGAAATCAGCTTAAAAAAATCTGTAAATTACAAAAATAGTAGTTGCAGTAAACATAAAAAACAAATAACACAGAAAAATTTTTCTATATAAAATTATTATAAAATTATTCTATATAAATATATAAATATATCTATAATCACAATAGAAATGTACCAAACTGTAGCTAACATAGAGAATTATCAGATTCAATTAAAAAATCTTTTCTGTTTGCAGGAGCTATACTAAAGCACAAAATCACTCCCAGAAAAATAAAGGCAACAGTAAGTGTCAAAATACTGAGCACAGGTCTGGGACACAGTAGTTCCCAGCATCAGCCAAAGGGAAAGTGGCTTGGTAGTGAGCTGGGCAGGAAATGGCAGCTGCAAAGAAGCACAGCTTCTAGTCAATAATCAAATAAGTAGGGATGAATTATGCCCTTTGTAGATTGACATAGTAATCATATCCAAGTGAATCACGGTATATCACAGTGATACAGTAAGAGAGGAAAAATACTGATCCTGCAGAAATGAAAAAGGAGCAAGATATGCCAACCTTTTTCATTCCTCTCATGATCATCTGTAAGGAAACTGCACTTTACTAAGCTGATGAAAGAGATACTCTTAAACTGTGAACTCTGTCTACACTATGCTCAGGAATGAAAAAAAAAAAAAAAGAAAAAAAAAAGCAAACGAAGTCCATATAAGACAACTGCTGACCAAAATTCTTCCATAACAAACACCAACAAAATGAAAGAAACTGATAACACGTTTCAATCTGAATTGAATACACTTAAAAAAGCACTCGGAGATTTAAAAAATTAGAATCAAAATTAAGAAACTAAAAACAGAAATGAGCAGGGGTGCCTGGGTGGCTCGGTCAGTTGGAATGCCTGAGTCTTGGTTTCAGCTCAGGTCATGATCTCATGGTTCAAGAGTTTGAGCCCCACATCAGGCTCTGTGCTGACGGTGCAGAGCCTGTTGTTATTTTCTCTCTCCGCCTCACTCTCTCTCTGCCCCTCCCCTGCTTGCTCTCTCTCTCTCGAAAATAAATAAATAAACTTAAAAAAAAAAACAACAGAAATGAGCAAAATGCAATAAACATTGACCAAACTCAGGAAGGCAACTGAAGAAAAAGGAAACACAATTTCAGAAATAAAGAATAAATTAGAACGTGTGAAAGAAGGAATATATTGAAGTGAAAAAGAACACTGAAGACAGGCAGAAAACCAACCATAACAATAAAAATAAAATAATGAAAGAAGTGAAATGCTTCTGGGAGAAAGTGATTGAAATGGAAGATGGGCAAAGAGGGTTCAGTCTACACGTATTTGGAGTTCCTGGAAGAAAAGATCAAAACAAAGGAACAAAATAAATATTTAAAACTGTATTCAAGGAAACTTTCCAAAAATAAGAGAAAATTAAATAACTTTATTAAAATGGCCCATTATATTGTCAAGCACTGGGAAGAGTCTTATATTTTATCCTACTTGTAAGCTGATAAGTTAGCTTGCCAGTTTTATGGATGTTAGTAGAAAACATGAGCCTCCTAGACCAGAGGGTAAAGATAATACATTGCTCACAGCAATGGTAGTAGCCAGTGTATTGTCATTTTTATATTGGTTCCCTAAGCTCTAGTGTTCAAGGGTGATGGGCAGAGGGATGGCTGATATCTGTACATACAATGTTATAGGAGAGAAATTCTGAGTTTAGGGAATCTGAATTTTTTAATTTTAAGTTGGCTTCACACCCAGTGTGGAGCCCAATCGGGGCCTTGAACTCATGACCCTGAGATCAAGACCTAAGCTGAGATCAAGAGTCAGATGCTTAACTGACTGAACCACCCAGGCTCCGCTGACCTGAATTTTATATAATGGGCATGAAACATCCCTTCCCTTTGCTTCATTATGTTGACCATAAGCATGTTCTTCTCTTTGTCCTGGAGGCTGTCTCTACCTTCTGAGGCTGTTTGCGATACAAACTTCCTTGAAAAGATAGTCTGGAGTGAAGGGCAGTCAGCGCCTCACTCAAAATATATACAGAAATATGAGTGACTTGTGGAGAATTGTCTCTGAACACATTTGCCTAGAAATTTGTCCCAGAACGATCACATCTCAAATCTGAGACATAACCTATTCGACTTTATAGATAAAGAAAAGTCCTCAGTGCTTCCAAGAAAAACTATGAAATTACTTCAGTGCATAAGAAAATTAAGTTTCCACCCTTCCTCTCAAGAAAAACATACAAAAGAAGGCAGAGGGTCCTTGCCAGTATAATTACTTACGATGAGGTCACACGGGAGTAGGGTGGGCCCTTACTCCTGTATGACAGTGTCCTTATAAGAAGAGACACAGAGACGTGGAAGGAGAAGGGAAGATATCACGTGACAATGGGGGCAGAGAGTGTAGCGCTCTGGCCTGCAAACCAGAAGCTATGAAGAGGCAAGCAAGGATTCTCCTAGACAGCTTTCAGAGGGAGCATGGCCTTGCCAACCCTGATTTGAGGCTTCTAGCCTCCAAAACCAATTCTGTTGCTTGAAGCCACCCAGTTTGTGACACTTTGTTATGGCCCTGGGGAACCGATTACTTCCTTAGCATGAAACTCACATCCTAAAGCCAGGGTACTACTCGATGGGGAAACACTAGAGGGATTCCCACTAAGGCAAAGATGCCCACTGTCTTTGTATGAGGTGGCATTGTCCTTGAGGCATTAGCCAATGCAACTGGGTAAGAGTGAACACTTAAAGATATGAGAGTTGGAAAAGAAGCCATCTCTATATGTATTTACCATAAGGCCCAGCCATCACACTCCTGGACATTGATCTCAGGGAAATGAAAACTTAGGTTCACATAAAAACCTACACATGGATGTTTACAGCACCTTTATCTGTAATAACCCCAAACTGGAAACAACCAAAATGTCCTTCAACAGAGGACATTTATTGATTAAACAATAGCACTCAAGAAAATAGATTAAAAATTTAAACAGAATACTAGAAATCTGAATCCAACAGCAAGTAGGAAAAACATCATGATCAAGTTAGTTTTCTCCCGGGTTTATCTTGCTCTCCCCTCTCCCTTTCACTGATTGTCTTGGAAGTCAGGGTGGATCACATATTCTCTCCCGTTTTTCCTGTCCTGGACCTTAGATCCTCACCGCTCAAAATGTGGTGTGCCAACTAGCATCCTGGGAGCTTGTGAGAACTGCAGAAACTCAGCCCACCCCAGAGCCATGAAAATCTTCCCTTTAACGAGGTGCCTAGGTGACTCCTTTGCACGTGAAAGTTGAGGAACACCGATGTAGAATTCAAAATTAAGACTGACTCCTTTGCCTTCTGGTCCCTTCAAGTTAACTCTCCTCAAGCATGAGGGCTGAACTTAAGGAAGAGGCTCATATAGGTACATCCCAGAGCACCAGGGGGACACACATAAGTTCATATTTGACAAACTCTTCCAGCCCGTTTTGTTCCTTTCACCTTGCTTTTTGGAGGACAGAGGCAGACATCCTCTACTGGTTCCTATTTGGATGTTACTCATCAAGCATCTCTGCTATTTGAGGAAGAAAGGTGGTGGGCAGGCTGGTGGGTGTAAGCTGAGGGCAGCTCCCAGTTTCACGCGGTAACATGAAACCCCTCTGAACAGACATGCAGTGCCTGTGTACTGAAGCGGCTCCCTCAGTCTCAGTGGCCTCCACTTCTGCCCCTCCGTGCCTGCCTCCACGCTCTGCATCACAGGGCAGGTTTTCATATAGCTCTAGCTCAGAGGACACAGGCCGTCAGTCTGGCCTGGAGACTTGGCTATTTTGGTCTTTGCTTTGTTTTCCCCCTTCCGTAAACATACAAGGCAGGAGGTCTGGAGATCTGGCAGGGAGTCCCTCCCTGGCCTGGGTTCAGGGTTGTTCATGGGCACGGGGACACTGTCTTCTTTAGCTGGGGTGTGTGTTCTCCCTCTCTCCAGGGTCTCTCCCTCACACACCTACACACAGTGCCTTCTGCTTCCCTCCCCGCTGCTGGACCCCAGGGGACATGGAGTTGAGATGCTGATCCATGGCCTTGGAAGACTTTCATGTGGTAGGGAAATGTGTCTCAGGTGCATATTGGCTGTCAGCATCCACAATGGCTGGCTCTCTGACCTTTTTAGCCTTAGCTTCTTTATCTGCAAAATGGGGATTGTAATTCTCACTTAGTCAAATCTGATAATCATTTTTCTTTATGCTTTCTGCCTTTGCTCCATGCTTAGAAAGGCTTCACCACCAAATGACTTTTAGAAAAGACATTTACCTATTTTTTCCCCAGTTATATCATGGTTTGTGTTTCCATTAAACCCATCTGGGTATGTTTTGGTGTGTGATAGGAGTTCTTCTAATTGTCTGAGGGCAAATTATTAAATAGCCCTTTATTTCCTCTATGGTTTTAGGAATGAAAATTTTATCATAAACTAAATACGGGTGTTTTTATGTTTCTGGGATGGTTTGTTCCCTTCTGCTGCACTTCCTAGACCCCAAGGGGGTCCTCAGACTTGCCCCCATTAAGGGATGCTCAGGACGTCTGCGTTTCTGCCCATGGAGGCTCACACTGGACCATACAGAGACAAGCCGGGACGGTGAGCACGTGACCGTGGAGCGTGCGCCTAGGAGTGCGCGTGCGCGTGCGGGTGCGTGCGGGCGCGCACGCGCTTGCGCTCCAAGGGGACGCGGATTTTGATCCCATTTCCTACTTAATTCAGATGGTGGCGGCCGAGGATAGGATGTCCTTCAATGTTCATCTCTCACTTCCGGCCCGCCAGCAGTCGGCTGCCACTCTGTCCTCGCTGCCTCAGCCGTCCTTAACTCGGGCCTCCTTCCATCTGCCATTCTTCCTCTCTCCTGCAACTCCACCATCTCCGTCCCCCGAAACACAGAGGATGAGAGGGTCTGGTGTGTGGAGTGGATGGTGACGAGTCCCGAGGGGTAGGTACATGGGCCTGGGTGGGTGGAAGATGCCAGGAGATGTGACTAAGAGCAGCATGGGGCCGGCACCGCGTGTTTCCGCAACGCGTTGCACGAAAGGCGGGTACCATTGTTTTAGAAAACTCTCCCTGGTGGCAGAATGGACAGGGCTGGCCGGAGGGTCCAGGACCAGAGGCAGAAATCTTGGTGCGGGAACCCACATGAGGGGCGAGGATTCAGGCCAGGCCGTGCGAACAGAGATAAGGGGGCTGTTAGAGCTCCTGGAACTGTTTGGGTTAGAATTCTCTCCACACCGTGAGCACCTGGTACTACTGGGCTTACCATGGAGCCGCTGGAGTGGACCCGAGTCTTCTTGTCCCGTCAGGAATGTCATAGGATGCAACAGTTTGCAACAGCCATGACATCCCACCAGTCTTTCTTCACTCAGTCCTGACACGAAGCCTGAAAGCTGAGCGTATCTGCCTTAATAGGAACTTGGCAAAGGCTGCTTCTTTCATTATTCTCCCAGACTCTCCCTTCTGACACACTTCCATCAAACTTCCAGCCACAACACAAGTTCTCCTTCCCCAGGATCTAGGACGTCCTAACACAATCCCCTGCAGTTAACAATCTTGTCTCCCATAGTGCCCCCTTTTCCCCTACCATTCCCTCCAAGAAGGTGTTGGAGTAGGAGACAGAGCCTGGAAGTCATGGTGCTCTTTGCAGTGCTTTATGTGGGCCATCCTGACTTTTTTTTTTTTTTTTAATTTTAGAGAGAGAGAGAGCATGCATGACAGGCAGAGGCGGAGAGAGAGAATCCCAAGAAGGCTCCATGCCCAGCTTGGAGCCCCTTACAGGGCTCCAACTCATGACCATGAGATCATGACCTGAGCCAAAATCAAGAGTCAGATGCTTAACTGACTGACCACCCAGGTGAGCCACCATCCTGAACTATTAGTATGAGCCTGTGTGGGTCCTCAGTGGAGTGTGATGTTCACCCAGCCTCAAACACCCACCTATGCTGACTTTCACTGGGCTCACAATCCCATTGGGAAATAACCAGAGCCCTGTCCTCTACTGAGGTTCAATTATCTATAGCTTGATGGTAGATTTGCTGTGTGTTAGGGGGTGTGTGCGTGAGGAGGGAGTGTACCGTGCAGACTGATGCCAGGTTGTCAAGAAGCATAACAGGGCCCTGAGGGGGAAAAAAGATCACCTTAATACTGAAGGGATTTGGCACAGTGGCCAGACTTAGCCTCAGGTCCTGCAGAGAAGGGAGCACCAGGCTAAGCTTGAATACGTGCCAGCAAAGCTCCCTAGGGACATCTTTGGATTCTGGGGAGGAGGTGGGTATAAGAGCAAATGGAAGGAATTGTGTCTTTAGGAACTTAAGCTACTCTGCTAGGTAAATAGGTGGTAAATTGGGAGGAATAATTTTACTAGGGGCCCAAACAGCTCTGCAGGGGCCTCCTCCTTCTCCTTGCCCAAGGGGAAGCAAGGGGCTGAGTGATCAGTGGAGGGACCAGTGGCTCCACTCTTGGAGTGGGAACCTGAGTGGTTCATGAGCGGGGTGATGGGTGGATGCAGAGAGGATCAAATGACAGAGAGCTCAGGAAGGTGGCAGTAATGATCCAGATGTGGCAGGGAAGCTGTGGGAAGGAGCCTCCTAGGGCTTCTCTGGCGGAGGCAGTGGAATATGGGGAACAAGGTTAAAGCTCTAGAGGAAAATAGGCTGGCAGGTGGCCTAGTAAGCTGGATGTACCCCTCTTATGGCAACTGGCTCAAGATGCGGATGGGGGAGAGACTCATGTGGAGCTTATAAATGTGTTTCTGGTTGTCTAGGCCTGCTCTCAAAATCCTGAACCCTCACTGGAAACTGGATACAAATTTTGGACAAAGATCATTTGTCAAAAATCAGAGAGATAAGCATCCTACCAGAAAGATATTGATTACTTATACACTCTTTAATGAGTTTCTGCATGTGTTTTTATAATGTAGATTATTCTTCATTATCTGAACAGAAATACCAGTCCCCTCAATTATTAAAAAAAAAAAGCCTATTGAAGTATAATTACATTCAGTAAAGTGGCATAGTTTAAAGCAAACAATTTGGTAGGGTTTTTGGTGTTTTTTTTTACATTTTATTTATTTTTGAGAGAGAGAGAGAGACAGAGCACAAGTGGGGGAGAGGCAGAGGGAGAGGGAGACACAGAATCCGAAGCAGGTTCCAGGCCCTGAGCTGTCAGCACAGAGCCTGACATGGGGCTTGAACTCACAAACTGTGAGATCATGACCTGAGCCGAAGTCGGACACTTAACCAACTGAGCCACCCAGGCGCCCCCAATTTGATAAGTTTTGACATATGTATATACCTGTGAAATCATCTCCATAATCAAAGTAGTGAACATATCCATCACCCTAAAATGTTTCCTCATGTCCCTTTGTAATGTGCCCCTCAATCCTATACCTCCCCTCTTCCCCCCCCCCCCCCCCCCCATCATCTCCTCTTCTTACTGCTGCCTGGAAACTTTCCATGAGCATTAAACTGGGGCAGTCACAGGGCTCACCTCATTTGTTTTCCGTTTGTAAGGGATAACCCTTCTTTGCCGCCCAATGCCCAATGTCTTGAGCACCATGTTTCCTATAGGTTGTCTGGGCTTGTAGTTGTTTCAGGTCAGAGGGGAAACCTGGTCTCTGTTACTCCATCTTGAATGGATAGTGATTCTCTGCAACTTGGTAAGAAGATGGTACATTCTCTCCTTTGATTCAGTAAGTCTGAGTAGTGTTGCAGTTGATGCCTTGGGTATCTATTACGTGAGAGGTACTTTCATTCCAGGCATTCAACAAATAAATGGTTTTGAGAATGTTTGTGTGCAGAGCTCTCTCTCCATTGGGGATACAGTGATGGGCAAGACAGACAGAGTCCCTGCCCTCAAGCAAATCTCTGTCAAGTGGAGACACGGACAACTAAACAATCTCAGTTCAAAGGAACAGGGCCCCATAAGGTGGTCATGGCGTTCTACGGGAGTGCGTGTTCACAGACTGGAGCAGATGCTTTTAGGGCCCCATTTCACATTCCCTTGGCCCACCTCTGATTTCAGCTGCAGCTGTGGTGGAAAGTTCCACATGAGCTCAGTCCCACCTCAAGTGCACCTTGCACCTCTCCGCTTCTCTGCCTCAGGCATTCCCTGAAGCTTCAGAAACCCACATATCTGCCAACAAGAGCACCTCAGAAGGATAGTCTGGAGGAGGCAGTGGGGAGTTAATGGTCATGTCCGTCCTTAACCAGTGGCAGATGGGAGGTGTGATGAGTGGCACCACTTCCCGTGCTTTGGGTGGACAGCCTTAAGGGAGCATTCTGTATGCTTCTCGTATGCTTCTCAGAGGTTCCGGCAGGATGAAAGCCCGATTACCTACAGCAATAGTTATGTTGGTGTTCCTCTTTACTGACTTGCTCTCCCCAAATCTTTTCTCCCACTCTCTGGGATAACCTTCTAAATAAGTGACCTGCATCCAAGTCCTTGTCTCAAGGCTCTGCTTTCAGGGTGGACTCAAATTAAGACATATACTTATCTGAACTTAGATGTGCAGTTCCATTGTACAGGTGAAAACATTGAGTCATGGAGCTAGAAAGTGGTAGAGCCAGGGTACAAACACAGGTGCTTGGACTCCCAACTCCCTACTTCTTTCCACATACTCTGGGCGCCCCCAGAAGACATGTTAATAAGAGCTGTGGGAAGCTTGCTCTGCATCGTCTGGGGGCCCAGCAACATCTCTGGAGGAATAGCAAACCCAGGAGTGAACTGAAACAGCCACCCCCGTGTGGCAGTGTGTGTCCAGGGAAGTTGTGACAGCCCAGGGAACAGTGCTTAAGTCGTTGAGGCTTCGGAATCAGGTGCCATGTGTATACAAAGT
Source organism: Panthera onca (assembly GCF_046562875.1). Taxonomy (NCBI): domain Eukaryota; kingdom Metazoa; phylum Chordata; class Mammalia; order Carnivora; family Felidae; genus Panthera; species Panthera onca. Next base: position 128,258,359 of record NC_138347.1, on the reverse strand, counting down.
GCTGGGCTTCAAAAGGGCAGACTTGTGGCTCTGCCCTCAGAGAGCTCATAGTCTAGGAAGAGAGAGAGGGACAGGCTGCTATTAAGTAGTAGGATTGTAGGTGAGGCAAGGTTGGAGGGGACATCCAGAGAAGGAGTGGCCAGTGTGCTCTGAGGGGAGAAGAGAAGGTCTCTTAGTGTGAGGGGACAGGGCACAAGGGCCTGCAGCAGCCCCTGTCCAGGGAGCCGTAGGCAGGTGGGAGGAGTTGAAGCAAGGTGTGCTGGGGACAGGGATGACTGTAGAGGGTGGGAAGGAGGAAGCGGGCTTCAGAAGATAGGCAGGGAGTCGGTCCCAGAGGTTCCGGGTACCATGCCAAGGAATCTGGGTCTGGCAGAGGGAACCACTGAAGCTTTTAAGTAGGTCAGTGGTTTTCAACTTCAGCAGGTATCACAAATAGTTGGAGAGCTTGTTAAAACACAGATTGTTGGGCCCTGCCCCAGAGTTGCTGAATTGGTAGGTCTAAGATGTGTCCTGCAAATTTGCTTTTTAACCAGTTCCCAGGGGATGCTAATGCTGGTGTGAAGTGCAGAAATGAAATGCTCAGAGGTTTTCTGGGAGAGAGAGGTAGGTGGGTCAGAAGGCTGTTGGCTGCCACAGATTCAGTGGAGAGCTGGAAGGGCCCCCAAAGCAGTTGGGGGGGATTTGGAGATGGGGAGAGGGGAATGGGAAGGAGAAATGGAGAATCAACAGGACTTAAGTTGTTTGGGGGAAAAATAGTATAAAAACCCAAGTGGATCTTATCATCATCTCAAAATCTCCAGACCAGGAGCCCATGTGTCCAACTAGGGGGATTGTATGGAGAGGTGCACACCTTCCTTCCCTTTGTTCCTTCTACCTCCTTCCCCACCTACTTAGAAGAGCAACAGGAATGGTTCAAAGAGAGGAAAAGTGCCATAAGGGAGCTAAAGAGGGCTGACAAAACAAAATTAGAGACAAGCAGAAAGTAGATCTCCATCTGAAATCCAGAGGCCAGGAGAGCTAGGCAGACAGGCGTAAAGTAAGAGGAGACAGACCCAAGCTTCCAGCTCTGGGCCTCACTTGTGGGAGGCTGAGTGTCCCAAGCCACTGATGGGTCAAGATGACCTATGGTAGGTTAATTCAGCCCATGCTACCAACCGCTGGTGGATGGCAGCTTGGCTTTGGAGAGAGGGGCACTTAGAAGCAAGCGCCCCACTCAGTCAAACGACACTCTACCATTTCATTTGCTTTGCCTGGGTTGCTGCTTTCCCAGAATCCTGCAGCTTGCAATGCTCTAGGACTGAGTCAGCCTTAGCATTCCCCTGGCCAACAGTCCCAGTGTGTGGGCCCTTTGGGACTCCTTCCAGTAGGAGCATTTTTGTCCAAGACCAGGCCAGTCATTGATCAAGGCTATAAGGCATGATGGAGAGGGGCCTCCGGCTGGTCTCTGGCCTATCGCTTTGGCCAGAGCCCTTCCCCCCACTGCTAATAAATGTCCTGGCCCTATAGGCAGCTTCTGGAGGAGCAGCCCCAGCACCTCCAGAACCCATCCTCCCTGCTCCTGACCCTGGGAACTTCCGGAGCGGGGCTACCCCCCAGTAGTCCTGAGCCCAGAGCAGCAGGATTCTCCTGATCTTCTTGCTCAGCAGCTCATGGGATGGGGTGGAGTTGCCTTCTGCTCTGAAGATCAGATAGCTGCAAGGCTGCTCTGAGCATCTGAGCTGCTGGGGTCAGGCCTCAGTGCTGTTGTCTGCACCCCACACAGGCAAGCTTCTCTTTCCCAGGGCTCCCAATTCTATACTGACAAGACAGCATCCTCCTCATGAGGGAAGTTGGGGGGAGACCAGCTCATCTGAGGAGGGTTCTAGTGGACAAAGGGACTTTCTGTAAGCTCTGTCTTCCCCACTTAGTGTCCACACTCTAGCCTGTCTTGTCTGGAAGTTGCTGGTGTTCCTATTCTGATAACAGGAAGGGGTCTATGTCCAAGATCAACAGATTCTCCAGAGAAAACCTTATAGCCTCCTTTAAAAATATTGAGGTGAAATTCACATCATATAAAACCAACCACATAAAGTGAACAGTTCAGTGGCATTTAGTACATTCACAATGTTGTGCAACCACAACCTCTATCTGGTTCCAAAATGTTTCCATCACTCCAAAAGAAAACCTTGTATCCATGAAGCAGTGACTTCTTGTTTCCCCTTCTCTCCAATCCCTAGTAACCACCAGTGCACTTTATATCTCTGTGGATTTGCCTACTCTGGACATATCACTTAATATGTGACCTTCTGTGTCTGGCCTCTTTCACTTAGCGTAGTTTCCAGGTTCATCCGCATTGTGGGAGGTGTGTTTTGGTACTTGGTTCGTTTTTATGGCTGAATAGTATTCCACTGTGTAGATATACCCCATTGCATTTATCCAGTCATCCACTGATGAACATTGGGTTGTTGCCTTGGCTATTGTGACTAGTGCTGCTATAAGTATTTGTGTACAAAGATTTGTTGGAGTATCCGTTTTCAGTTATTTCAGGGGATATACCCATGAGTTGGAATGGCTTATATGGGAACGGATTTTGTGAGGATTCAATGTTTATCTTGTTAACTTTTAGTCCAGGGGTTTTCATGCCTCGGCCTGACCTCGCCAGAGTTCCCAGGACACTGTGATAGTGCAGATGGCTCCTGGGTTGTAGCTCAGACAGCCGGTCCCATGGTTGAATGGTGGTGTCGTCACCACGGAGAACATAGTAGGGGACGGGAGGTGCACTCCGTTGGGATCTGTCAGATTTGCAGTGCCTGTTGGATGCCCCAGGGACCAGTCTGTGGGGAGGGATAGCTGTGCTCGCCTGCAACCATAGGGAAAGGTGTGAGCTGCACACTGAGGTGGGGCTCAGCCATGGCTCAGGCTGCCACATGCGCCTTCACTTACTGAGCACTTATTTTCTCAGGCACCATTGTGAGTACTTTCTGCTACTTAACCACCTCAACACCCCTATGAGGTTCTATGAAATATACTCATTTACCATATAAGGGTAAAAGTGCTGGGCTCCCTCAGCCCTTCTTATAGCCCATGAGCACAGAGCTCATCGATTTTCTTGTTGCTTTGTTTCTAGCTGCTCTCGTGGAAGGCTGAGCAACCTGAGGGCACGGGCTGGTCTTTCCTCTCTGCTCCTCTGGGCCTGGCTTAGGGGCTGGTGTTCTTGTGCAGTGGGTCCTGAGGGTGAATGAATTTCCTGAGTTAGGGCTTCACAGTGCGAAGAGGGCCAGAGTGGCACCTGGGGAACCCTGACATCTAAAGGCAAGTGGAAAAAGACTAATCAATAAAAGAAACGAAGAAAAATGCTCAGAAAGGTAGGAAGGAACCAGGGAACCCACAAGGGGACATAGTTTAAGGTAAGTCACCTCATCCCAACAACACCTTGTGTGTGGACATTGGGCACAGGTTCCCAGAGCAGAGGCCATATCAGATGTCACCATCCCAGTGCCAGAGGTAAACATTCAACATGTATGTCTGTGAGCACGTGACATGGCCACCATTCTCCCATCAAGGAGCTGGAAGCCACCCTCCCCCACTCACCCCCCCTTCCTTAGTGGTGGACATCAGCCAACTACGCTTCTGGGTGAATCACCAGAGGGATGGCAGATGATTAGGTACCTGGACAGTGCGTTCATTTATCCCCCTTGGAAAAAATTAATTACAATCATAGAAAGAAGACAGAAAGAATTTCTACCATACTCCCCCACAGAGTAGGTGAAGCCAGGACAGGGAAGAGGTATGGCCTCACAGGGCCAGGAATCACAGAAGAAAAGCACCTTCTCCAGGGAGAAAATTGCGCAAGGTCTCATTAAAGTCATTAGAATGCAGGGCTGACAAGTAAAGGTCCTTGGTGATTGCCCATGGCCCCACGGGGACTGAGCTCTTTGAAGAGCTGTCTCTTCCTTCTCCTCCTGCCTGGGCTTGCTGGTGACCTGCGCTGCCCCCTCCTGCCTGCCCCCGCCAGGCTCTGCCACTGCCCGGGCACGAATCGGGTCTGGTAGCCAGAGGCCTGGCAGAAACTTAGTGCCCAGAGAGAAAGGCCCTTGGGATGTCCAGGCAGGAAGTGGGCACAGAGGTCATGGGCGGCTGGGGCTCTGTGTTTCCATCCTTTGTTCCCCGTCGTCCTCAGTTGTGGGCGGCTGTGCCTGTGTGGTTACTCAAGCCCATGGCCCTGGACAGTGGTCCTTCTCTCTGTCTGTCGGTTGGCTGTCTGTCTCTCCACGGCCTTCGTAAGCTGCTCTCTCTACACAGGCCATTTCTGCTCATTCCCTTTGCATCTGTCACTGCTCTATTTACAGTTTCTCTTTCTCTATATTTATCCCAGCTCTTTCCCCGCATTGTCTCCTTGCAGTCAGTGCCTTCCTCCATGAGGACTTGTCATTAACTCCCTCCCGGTTCTTCCAGGCAGGCGGCAAGCAGGCTGGAAAGTGCCCAGCTCCATCCCTCTGATAGTCCCCAAGCTTCAGGCCTTCTGACACTGGCTGTGGACCCTCATTCCTCAGGGAAAACTGCAGTGGGAAAACTGGACTAAAAGCAGTGATGGCTGCCCAGGCCATGGTCCAACACTTAGAGTGAGTGAGCGCCTCCTGGTTTCCAGAGTCCCCTGTGCAACACTGTTGTCCTGGGTGTCCACGCACATGGCCAGGCACAGATCTCTGGCTAGGGTTTTGCAGACCATCTTCCCATTCAGCTCTCATAATAAGCCTTGGAGGTAGATGGTTCTGACACATGCAGTTTTACAAAGGAGAAAGCAGAGGCACAGAGAGGTGGAGTAACTTACCTGAGGACACAGAGCTAGACAGTAATAGAGTGCTCTTGGCCCAGGATCCGCCCACCTGACCACTTTGCAATACTGCCTCAGGGCACTGTAATGTGGGCCACAAATGTACGTAAGCCACACACTCATGTGTATCTCATATTGTATCTGTGAGGTTTATATGTGCACATGTGTGGGGATTGTTTGTATGTTTGCTGCTAGGTATATTTTAAGATCTGCTTCCTTTTTGAGATTTGGGTTCCAGAGAATTTGGGCACCAGCGGAGGCCCAAGGGAAGCGAGGCTCCTCGTGGCCCTAATACTCCATTCCCCTTGAGATCTAACTGTGCAGGGCTGGGGATGGGGTGCAAGAATGTGTGTGGTTTGGAAGCTTGTGGACAGAAACGGTCCATTGATGAATGGGGCTGTGACTCCCCACAAGCTCTGTCACCATGTTTCCAGGCCCGCCCTCCTCCACGTCGCCTTATCTATCTCCCTCTACAGACATTAAACTCTTTGAAGACAAGGACAATGTCTTGTTCACCTTCTTACTCCTGCACCAGGGCTGTTGGTCTAAATCAGTTCACTTGCAAGCATTGTGTACCAGGCACATGGCAGGAACCCAGTAAATACCAGCTGACAGAATGAACCAATCATCTAGGGATGATTTCTACCAATTAGAAGTAATTTTGGAAAGGCTGCACAGAAGCATTTTTGTGACATGGTTAGTCAGGGGGACAGTGACCATTCTCTTTATTTCTCCCTAATTGAAAATAAACTTCATGTGTATGAGGTTTACAGAACCTGTGGAACCTGGGAAGAGGTATTGGGATGGCGGCCAGGGGCAGAGTTTGCCCTGGAGTCCTGGAACCTCTGAGCTTTGCACAGGATACAGGAGCGTGGCTGGTCAGCATAGTCGTGTTGGGACTGGCTGCAGCCACAGAGGGGTGGGCTTTGCCTGCCTTGCTGGTTGGACCACAGGGGAAGACGGTTGCCAGAAATGCTCCCCGAGATGAACTCTGGGGCCAGAATTCTGCAGGAGAGGCGACAGTTCCCACCCTCGGGTTGAAGGAGGCGTTCTACAGAGGGGAGGGTCTAGAGCCACCATGGAGGACCCCAGGCCCAGGGAGCCCCAATATGGCTCATACCCCTGACTCATACCCCAATATGGCTCATACCCCTGACTCGTATTGTTTTCTGTTACTCTGTGTTGTAGGGATTCTCTGAAAAGGATCCACAGGGTTTCTTATCTTTCCAAATGTGTATTTCATGCTAATAGAATTGGAAAACAAAGATATTTAAAAGGAGAAAATAAAAAAGCAAAGCCTTTTAATTTCATCCAAAAAAAAAAAAAAAAAAGATCTGCTTCCTTTTTAGGGACTCCCCTAGGACAGTGTAAAATGCTCCTTTCAGTCTTTACTAAAAAATGTGACAAAACAGTGTCTCTGAGCCCAAGGGACTTGCCCAGTGCAAGGCCCCTGCCTCCCAAGCTGAAGCACACTCCTGCCTCCTTTGGCGTCCTGCACCACACAGGCATGGTACTTGGGGCTGGGCCAGGCAGGCGAGGTTGTATCTTGGCCTCAAGGAGTCCTTGTGTCTGAGGCTGTCTCTGGCTGAGGCTGTGACAGTCATGGGAGCAGTGGGGCTCATGCTCAGAGACCCCGGGCTATTCATTTTGCCCATCAGGAACCTACTTGGAAGGTCAGAGGTTTTTTCCTGGGGTTTTTGGGGATGACGCAGCTTGTCTTGTAAACAGAAGGGCTGCCCCGATGTGAGGAGTGTCCCTCCTGCTTCCTAACCCCCTTCCCTTTATCTGGCAGGAGGTTATTCCCCCATGCGCATTGGCCTGGGGCTGTCTGGGCTTATGACTAGGCACAGGGATGGACTTTAGCAAGACTTGCCTGGTGATTTCCAAACTGTATCCTTGAGACTCTCAGCCTTTCCAAGAGGTGTTTCAGTGACTGCTCGAAGCCAGGGCTGGAGAGAGTGCGTAGTTACAGGCTACTCGGAGGATGGGAGTCTGTTTACCCTCCACTGACCAAAGCAGCCCTGATTTTGTGTATTCTCCAAATTGGGCTTTCTTCTAATAGCTTGGTTAAGCCAGTACCCAGGCCCGTGCCACATTTTTATCTGTCTTCTTAAAAAGGGCTCTAGGCCCTACCTCCTGATTCTTAGCTAGGGAATAAGCAAAATTTCAACCCCTTAAAACCCTCCCTGTCTCCCCCGTGGTTCTGAGAGAAGCAGACCACTTGAGAGAGCTGGAAGGGACATTCAGGGGCTGCATGGGTGGTTCTGACATGCCTCTGCACATCTCAGCTGCACCCTTGGCTCTGTCTTCACCCCAGATCAGGCTAGGCCATCTGGGTGTGAGGTCAGCTTGTTCTGACCTCAGATGGAGGGTGCTGGGTCAGTCATGTGGTCTCTGAGAGCTGATTTATGGGGAACCCAGAATGTACTACGGTGGAGGGAATGGCAGTACCTCCCTTATCCTCCACTAATCTGGGAGCTCCTTCCAGAGCCTTGATCCTTGGAGGCCCTGGGAGCTCCCAAGAGGAGCAGCAGAGCCCTGCCCCCGCTCAGAGCTGCCCTCTAGTGGAGAGTCTGCAAATGGCGACTGAGCCCTCAGGTGGGTCAGCACCTCTCAACTTCCAGAAGGCATCTCCAGGGGGCTCTGCTGGAGACAAAGAGTGGGGTCCGCCATATTGTATGCACAGAGCAATTTGGCTTAAGGGCAGTCACAGGGCTACTTCAAGGCTGATTGGCCTCTATGTGGGGAGAGATCATTCCTTCCTCCTTAGGTCTTCAGTGCCAGCTGCTTGGGGCTCCCCACATGGCAGAGCTTCCCCCAGCCCCACTCAAGGTGTTTCTTCTGTGGCTGTGGCCAAATCTCAGCTTCCTTCCCCTCCCTCCTTCAGCCCGGCTCCCTTTGGGGAGAAGATCCCTGAGAGGAGCTTCAGTAACTTCCCCACACAGCTGGGCTACTGCTGCTAAGTAGTTGTAAGTTGAATGCTTACCTGGTTCTCGGACTGTCTGATGCCAGAAAGAACCGTGAGAGCACTGTACTGGGGCTTTGAATACCCCCAAATGCGAAGTTCCCATAAACAGTTGCTAACGACACAGCACAGAGTGGTATTCTCACTTTGCCTCTGAGGGATGGTGCAGGGGGAGTTGCCCCTGCTTTGGAGAAAGGCTTGCACATGTGGTCCTGCTTGGAAGCTGGAGTTAGTGGAGCTGTAGGCAGGGATGGACAGAGGAGCTCCTAACAATCACTGAGCCCTTTGTGCCGGGGCGTTTGCCCAGCAGAGGGGAATGTCTCCACTCAGTGCCTCAAAGACTATTTTGAGTATTCCTGGTCTAGATGGCTTTCTCCAGTCCATATTCCTGAGTTCAGGTTAAGATCAGAAGAGAAGGGGGCCCACGCCTCCATGTAATGAGCATTCCCAGAGGGATTGTCCGTGGACAGCTGGGAAATTCTCATCCTGGCACTGAATGCCATGCAAAGTGTCAGGGAGGCCATGAAACAGTTAAGCAGAGTATCTTTATCAAGAGGCTGGTGTGGGAAAATTAAATGCCACTATGTGTAGGTATGGAGGGCTGCAATGTTTGGTACTATTTCAAGGACCAGTATGAGGTGGGGTCTGGAAACCAGTTCCGTCCTGATAGCTGAAGGTCCAGCTAAACCTGGAACAAAGACACAAGGGACAGAGCATCTGTCACATCTGCAAGCTTATCCTGAACTCTTTCCTTTGGGTTCCAGAAGGATTGGTAGGAGATTCTTCTATATGGGCCCAGATTGAGCTCAACGGCAGAGAGACTCTCATAGTAGTATCCAGGTCTCTGAGTGAAATAGGATTTGGGACGCTGTGGACCTCAGTCTCTGTCCAGCCCCGCAGGTTGTGAGTGTCTAAACATAGGCCACTGTCTTCCCACGGAGACATCAAGCAAGCAGAGGCCTTTGCTTTTGCATCTTTTGCCCGGAAGACTGGCTGCTTATACATGGCTGGTGACTCTGGGACCAGGAGGACCTGCAGGGCACAGCATATGTCACCCTTAGGCCAGGACTGGCCACCCAGGGAGCATGTTACTACGCAGGACAGAAGCATGATTTTTCCAAGGAACACAAAGAGAAAGGATGTTAAATGGGTAGCCAGCAGTGTTTACCAGAGTCTGTAGAGCTCTTCTAGTCCGAACCTCCACTTCGCAGATAAGCAAACCGAGATCCATAAATAGTTCTATAGCCAGTGTTAGACTTTGTTCTAGAACTCAGAACTCTGTACTCCCACAACAAGGGTGTTTTATCAACACTTCAATGCAACACTGTTTATGAAGTATGGGCAGGACTTGGTGACTGGCAGAATATTAAGGGCAGGTATAGGAAAGGAGGAATCAAGAATTATTCCAAAATTTTGAGTCCTCAAGTGAGGAAGAAGATCCACAGTAAGGGAAGAGATGAGCAAGTTGAAGATTGTGTGTAGTAGATTGTGGGGAGATGGGATGGTAGTCATGGAAGGTGCTGCTGGAAGGGAGGATGGCATCAGGATGGCAGAGTCCCTGGGACAAGGGTGGGACCTTCCATGGTCACCTGTGTCAGCAGGGCTGAGTGGATCCCAGAATGGGCTGAGCAGAAGGGCACTGGGATCGAGCCTGAGGGCAGGGTGCTGTGGGAGGGGAGCTGAAGGCAGCCTCGGTGCTGAGGATTCACTGCCAAATGAAAGGAATGGGAGGAGGGATGGCGACATGGGGGCAGAGGGATCAGGGAAGGACCAGTTTACAAACAAGGCTGAGGAGAACACGGTAGAGGTGTAGTCTGTGGTGGAGGTGTCCAAGGGGGGTTGGGGTGCAGAAGTGAGTGGAGAGGCTGAGGAGGGAGGAAAGGAGGCAGGAGGGGCCCTGGCACTGAGTGAGAGGAGGGGTCGGTGTGGGGGCTTTCGCCCTGAGCCCAGATGAGGGGCTAGGAGAGCAGGGAGGTAGTGAGTGCCGGCCCAGCTGAACCTGAACCAGAGCATGTGTGTGCTCCCCTCCCTCACCCTGTGCTTGTGTGTGGTGAAGTGTGCTGAGCCCAAGATGAGATGTGGGCCGGGAAAGTGTCCATTTCAGTGCTGTGTGTAGAGATGGGACAACAAAAACATTTAAAAAGCACAACTTGTCTGCGACAAAGTCCCCCTTGATCCCAGCTGTTATCGATTATCTCCACTTTTGGGCTGCTACTGGGGAGTGTCAGCTGGGGCCTCAGGAGAGCTGGACTAGATGGGCCCAAGCCCACCCCCACTGCACAGTCTGGGGAGCCCAGGCTCCACCATGTGTCTGCAGGTGTCTGGGCAAAGGCTGCTCAAGGCCTTCTCTGCCTCCAGTGCTGCTTATGTTGCTGCTTGTGTTGTCTGACTGCCATCCAAAGTAAGCCTCTCCTTGGAGCTCTCCAGAGACTGAAGAGCGCAGGCTCCTCTGAAGGAGGAGGTCAGGGTCCCTGAGGTCAGGTGTACGTCAAGGCAAGGCAGTGACCATGCAGCTGCCCCTTCTTTTTTTTTTTTTTCCTTTTTCAATTTTTTTAAGTTTATTTGAGAGAGAGACAGTGCAAACAGGGGAGGGGCAGAGAGAGAGAGAGAGAGAGGAGAGAGAATCCCAAGCAGGCTCTGCACTGTCAGCACAGAGCCCAAAACGGGGCTTGAACTCATGAACTGTGAGATCATGACCTGAGCTGAAAACAAGAGTCAGGTTCTTAACTGACTGAGACCCCCAGGTGCCCCTGCCCTTCTCTTTACTGTCTTCATTGTCTGTCCCCCATGGGAGCGTCACACCAGCCCTGCTCCATCTCTGTCCCTCCCCACCTCGTCCCCTCACCTCTAGCTCTCTCCTCTTCCTCTCTTTTCTCCTCTGCCTTTTAGAGTCTTCCTGGGGAAGGTACCCCTACCCTGAAGCCTTGCTCCAACAGGCATATGTGAAGAAGTTCTTATCTAAAAGAATAGCAGGCTCCATCAGAAGACTGCATTAAATCAATTTCCCCACCCACTTAATATTCACATTTCTGGTTAGCTTTATTTTAGGGAGCCCTTGAACTCTGCACTCAACTCTGATCATGTCTGTCAGGTTCTCTACCACTCACAGGGCCTGATGACCCTCTGGGTAATGTGGTCACATCATTGTGACTCCCCAGAACACAGGAGACAGTGACACTTTCTACACAGAGGGAAGGTCCTGGGCCAAGAGCAAAGAGCCAGGACTCAGCTGCAGCTGCAGCATTGACCATTGTAGTTTGAGGGGGGAGCAAGTGTTGTCTCTCCCTGGGCCTCAGTTTCCTCACCTGTAAAGTGGGGCTGGGCCAGTAACCCTGACAGGCTATTTCAGGTAGAAGAGTCTGGCAGTGGGTTTCCCACCTGCCTGCACCTCAGCAGTCCTCACTTGCTGGGCCCATCTCAGCCTGTCTCTGGCCCCCTTGTTCCAATGCAGCCACACCCAAGTCCCCTAGACATGGCCCTGCACTATTTCCTTTCTTGCTCTTTGTTACCCAACCGTCCAGCTGCTCCAGTCCAAGGCAGCTCCCAGATGTTTTGCCCACATCCAAACCCAGGGTGTGTGCTGTTTTGACACCCACTTCTCTAGGGACTCAGCTTCAGCTTTAGGGTCAAGCTGGTGATGCCCTGCGGTCCTTCCAGCCCACAGACCATCCTTATGCGTACCTCCCCATGGGATGGGGTCCTGGTTATTAAGGAGCAGACACATATCCTGCTCATTAATTCATGTGCCCAACAATTCCTTCTGTAATTGTTGAATTACAGGGGGGTTGAATGGTGACCCCCCCCCCCAAAAGTTATATCCCAGTCCTCACATCCAGTACCTGTGAATGTGACCTTATTAGAAAAAAAGTTTTTGCAGATGTAATTAAGTTTAGGATCTTGAGATGAGATCATTATGGATTAACCAGCTGGACCTTGAATCCAATGACAAGTGTCCTTATAAAAGGCAGAAGAGGAAAAGACACAGGGAGAAGGTCGGTGGAAGGCCATGTGAAGGTGGAGTCAGAGATTGGGATGATGTGGCCACAAGCTATGGAGCACCTGGCACCCCCAGAAGCTGAAAAAGGCAGGGAAACAGATTCTCCCCTAGAACTCACAGAAAGGATATACCCTACAGACACCTTGATTTGAGACTTCTGATCTCCAAAACCATGAGATAGTAAATTTGTGTTATTCTAAGCCACTAAGTTTGTGGTCGTTTTTTATAGCAGCATTGGGAAACAGATAGTCTGTAACCAAGTGGTTCTGCCTTCCCTGTTAGAAGAACAGCTCTGTTGGCTGGGGCCAACATGTCTTCTTAGGAATCAGAGCCTTACCCTATCAGCTCATCAGTGTTTCTGCATGAATTGACCCTGTACAGAGGACGGACTTTTGCCTCTGGCATCATCACCCACAGAATTTTCCTGGCAAGGGAAACCTCATTCCCCTCTAATGCTGTTACATGAGACCATCCTGCTCCCAACAACAGGAAATGAATCCAAATGAACAGGAAGCACAGGCAGGCCCTCATGCTGACTTGTAGCACCTGGATTTTAAAACATGAGACCAGTAAAGCCTGACTTGTAGGACTGTGGTGTGGAAAGAACCCCTAGTTCAAGTGGTAGCTACCCATGGAGGAAGAGAAACCATGTCACTTTTCCAATGGTCAGATTTTTATATATAAGGAGCTGGGTTTCTGGCAGTGATATATAAGCATGAACAACTTTTAGGACAAGTAACCCTAAAAGAGGAAATACAGCCACAATCATTGCATGTGCTACTATTGATAACAATAAAGACAAAAACTGCAATAAAACAGGACTAACAAACGTTTGCAATGTGCCAGGCACTCTTCTAAGTATTTAGCACATACTTTTTTTTATCCTTTGTGCATAGACATATAACTTTTATTCTACTGAGATATAATTCCCATGTAACATTATATTAGTTTCAGGTATACAATGTAATAATTCCATACTCATGTATATTGCAAAATGATCAACTACAATAAATCTGGTTAACACTGATGTGGCCACACATAGTTACAAATTTCTTTTGGAAAAAAAGTGAAGGTGGTCAAAAGGTAGAAACTTCCAGTTGTAGAATAAATAAGCCATGGGGGTGTAATGTACGGCATGGTGACTATAGTTCATAACACAGCATTCATTGTGTATTTGATAGTTGCTAAGAGAGTGGATCTTCAGAATTCTCATCACAAGAAAAAAACGTGTAGCATATACTTTTTAATCTTCTCAATAATGCATACAATGTTTGCCTTTATTGTTCCTGTTTTGCAGATGAAAAACTGGCACACAGGTTAAGCAATTGCTTAAAAGACGATTAGAACACATGATGAGTCTGACTCTAGGGAACACACTCTTGAATCAAGTGTAAAAATATGCACCTGCTTCGCCACAGATCTCAAAGCATTTTCCTCTTCTTGGTGTCATGGTGCCCAGAGCAGAAGGCAGTAATCCTTGCCTGCATTCTTCAGATGAGGAAACAGGTCAAGAGACGGGTCCAAGGAAAAGTCACCACCCCCATCCCTGCTCAGTGCCTCTCTGGGGTATCTGCAGAGCATGACCCCGACCTAGTGTTATGGGAGAGTAAATATGATACTTGAAAGGGTTAGCATTTATGTGCCTGCTGGGGATGGTGTCATTACATTATTATGGGCCCATTCAATTTTCATAACAATGCCCTAAAGTGGAGACTAGAGAGGTTAAGGGACTTGTTTGAGGTCACATGGTCAGTGGCCACATACTGGCCAAGCTGGAGCTAGAAATGTTGTAGGCCTCTTGGGCTCCTGATGTGAGAGGAGCCCAGAATTCAATGCAAATAGCTTCCTCATGAGTACTTACAGACTTAGAAGGGACACTGCTATACTGGGACCTCTCTCTTGGTTGCTTGCAGGCTGCTGCTTCAAGGTGACAAAGGTTCGTGCTTGCTTCAGTGCCCACGGCACGCTTTCCCAGCACCCTCCACCAAATCCTCATGCAAGGACCCTTCCCCATAGTTGGAGTTTTAATTCTTTGGAATGACTAAACTCAATATTCAAAAGACTGTTGCTAAAAAAAGTCTGAGGGGTCTTTTTTTGGTCTTAGATGATAACCTTCTAAGGCAAAAGCATTTCAGCTTTGTGTCCAAGGAAGAATGGGAGCCAGATTTCATTTTCATGGGGTGATTGGTTTGCACATCCACTGTCCTCTTCCATTTGAATGTTCAGACAGCCCCACCCCTGAGCCTGCAAGGTTTCCTTGGCTGACCACCAAGCTCTGCCCATTCGTTCTCCCAACACATCCCCCTAATTAAATCTCAGGGCTTTTAATTTTCATATACATGAATATGGAACATAAGGGAGGCTGGGAGAGGACCCGGTGTGGAAAGGCCTGCTGTAGCTGGAAGGGCAAGGTCAGGACTTGGACTCTTTCCAGGAGGCTCCCCCTTGGCATGGTGCAGCCTTCAGAGACGATGGCTCTGAGGACGTGTCTGCTGGATTCATCTTAAAGCTGAACCGAGAAACATTCATTTTGTCTGAAAGGGCAAGGGGAACCTGTACTTTGGCTGAGAAGGCTGTCAGCGAAGGCACTGCCTCCACTGTGGGCAGCGAGTGGGTGACACACTCAGGGCAGGGGGCTGGCAGCCTGGCCCCATATTTGTGCTTCAGATTTGAATGGGAGATTCAGAACAGAATTTGCAAAGGCTGCCTCTTTGTCTCTACCTGGTATGTGCCTGAGCCTGTCACCTGTTCTCCTCCTTTGTCCCTGAGGTGGAGCTTCTTCTGGGAGTTTCTCCTGAAGCTCTCAATCACCAAGCCTGAAAGTAAGCGGAACCCTGTGGGATCTTCTCTCCACATTTTACCTATGACACCACTTCCTTTAACACTGCCTGCTCCTTATTGTTCCTGTAGGAGCAAAACCTTCCAGCAGTTCTTATCTTGAGATTTAACAAAGTTGCCACGTTTTGTAAAATGTTTTTTTATTTTGCTTGGAGAGGGGGCGAGGGGCAGAGAGAAAGGGAGACAGACAGAATCCTAAGCAGGCTCTGCAGTCTCAGCGCAGAGCCTAACACAGGGCTCAGTCCCACTAACCATGAAATCATGACCTGAGCTGAAATGAAGTGTCAGACACTCAACCGACTGAGCCACCCAGGCGCCCCAGGAGTTGCCACATTTTGTGGCTAGTTGAGCAGAATGAGAAGTGAGAAACCTTGCTATGAACCCCTTGGTTATGTAGTTTCTGATGTGTGGGGCCAGCAGACACATCGATGCCACTGTGGTGAAGGTCCTTATCTACAGGATGGTTAATACAGCCATGAAGATAGGCCTAGCCTATAGGTTCAGTCTCTAAACATACTGGCGAGCCCAAAGGGAATCAGCCTGAGAGAGACCAAGTGCATACCTTCCTAGTTAGCTGCCCCGGGCTGGGCCTTGTTGAGGGTGAATATTGTATGAGGAGTGAAAATTTCTCTCCTCCACTCTGGAAATGGGCCATTCTCCGGAGGAGCTGAGCCAGGTAACAGGGCACTCTCATCCCCCACTGACCTTATTTGGAGATGGGGTAATTATAGAAGTAATCAAGCTAACATGAAGTCATTAGGGTGGTTTCTAATTCAATATGACTGGTGTCCTTATAAGAAGGGGCAATTTGCACAGAAGGGAGAGATGTGAACAGACACAGGGAGAAGAAGGTCATCTATAAGCCGCAGAGAGAGCCTTCCCTCACAGCCCCCAGCGGTGTGTGAGACCCTGCCAACACTTTGATTTCAGATGTTGAGCCTCCAGAACCCTCAGGCAATACATTTCCGTTGAATAAGCCACCCAGTTTGTGGTACTTTGTTATGGGCAAAGCATTACAGAGAACTTCATCAGCCAAAACAAAACAAAACACAATTACACAAAAAACACCTCTAGCTAAAATTTTAGGACTTAGTAACTGGGGATGAAAAGTTCCTCCCCTGGCAGCAGGGGGAGAGGGGGTCCTAGAAACCTCACCAGGCAACTTCTGGGGTATGTGCTTATGACATTTCTAACTGTGAAGAAGAAGGCGAAGGCAGTTTGCCAAACCAAATCCAAGGGCAAGAAGGGTTTCATCATTAATTTTTTCAAAGTAATTTGTAAGGCTCATTGCAAATTGTGGCTTTTCCATAGTTCAGGGCTATGTTATGGCGTTCCATATCTGCCTTCCTTTTATGAAACAGGATTCAGACAGGCCAGGACTCCATAATTGAGAGGTGTGAGATTTTAAGATTTATTGGGTGTCTGTGAGAGATACTGTGATATTTTGTTTAATTCTAAAATAGTCCTGCTTAGGAGATATTTTTGTTTCCATTTTGAGATAACCCTGAGAATCGGAGGGTCACAGTAACTTGCCTGAACTCACACAGCTGTGTGTTGGAGGAATATCTCCCACAAAAGCACATAGGCTTTTCAGAACAGTTAGTTTCCTGTGAATCAAGTGTCTCCACTAGATATCTGAGATGTCCTTGCTCCCGCTCTCCCTGAGCTTTGGCCTAATTTAGGAGAAGTAATCATTTTAAATAAGGTCCCATTCTTAGGATCCAGTGAATGTTTTTCTAGCTCCAGGTGGCAAAACTGCTTTTAATGTTGGGGGGAGGGTGGGTACCATCCCTCACTGCTCATTTCTAGGGGGGTGTCACCACACAAGGCACCAGGTAGGGTGAAAAGGCCTGCAGATCCATGCCTGGTCTGTACACTTTCTGGGTCAGAAAGGCAGCCCAAGACTATCTTCATTTACTGTGTACAGTATGCTCTGTGGGCATTTGAAGAGTATCTGGGGGCAAACTCTACAGAGATGGACAGTTGAGAAGCATATGGTAGATCCATAGCTTGCCACTCGTCTTGGTTCAACAAGCAAGTCTAGCCTCTTATTTCCATTTTGCTTCAATGCCAAGTGGCTGCATGAGTTTGCACACGCCTAGTCTTTAAGGGAAAATGAACACTTTCTTGTGGGACTTCAGGGGTAAGTCCCCCAAGCTCAGGTTGGGGTTCCTCTTTCCAAAGCCTCTGAGGCCACCCATGTTCTGCTCTCCCCTGGACCACAGCACCTGGGTTCTTTTACCTTGACCTTGGAGAGAGTATGGACAGTCTTTGTCTTGTGCGGTACTAACCTGCTTCATCTGTCTGAGTCCAACTGTTTATCGTTCCTAACCCCTCCTGTGGCCCCACTCCTGGCCTGGAGCCTCCTCTCAAGCCCCAAGACTCCCACAGCCACTTGGCTGTCATTTCTGAAGCACTCACCTCTGATGCCCACTGTGTTTACTTTTCACAAGGGGGCAGCTCCCAGAATTTGGAAGGGGCTTGCTCCGCTAAACTCGCCAGTGAATTGAACACCTCCCCACACTAGTGCTTCTTATTTCTGTCACGAAGTTAACCTTCAGCTCACCTGGGTTTCCTTGTTGTTGCTTTTCGATTTGATCTCCAAGTTATTCACCTGACAGAGTGATCATTTCTCCTTCAAGCTCTCTTCGTCTGCAGTGACTCCCCCACCCTTGGAGTAACTCTTTTATAAATATTAATAATTTGGAGAATTATGGACCCCAGTGTGACTACTTCGAGATTACAGCTGCCCACCAGTGTAGACCATCCCCAAGACCTCTGTCTAGCAGTGTTCGCATGTCAGTGCCCTTCACCAAATACATGTGAGTGCTTTGACCTTTAGAATGCTGTCGTATTTTCACTCCTTTGACGACTCGTTCTATGGCAGTGCAGCGGTTCCCAGACTTGAGCATGTACCAGACTCACCAGAGGCTTATTAAAACCAGATTGCTGGACTCCACCCACAGAGTTTGATTCAGAGAGTTTGGGGTGGGGCCTGAGAATTTGCATTTCTAAGAGGTTCCCAGGCCAGGTTGATATTACTGGTGGAGAATTACATCTTGAGAGCCACTGTGGCAGCATAGGCCTAAAGTATTCAAACCCCATCTAATATGAATGTAGGCTAACATCTCCGTAAGACAAACGATCAAGTTCATGTTATTCATTTAGTCAACAAATATTTCCTGACCACCTATTACTCACTAGCCAGGCCTTGGCATGAAATGGTGGCTAGGACGGATCTGACTCCTACCCTCACAGAGGATGAGCCAGACCAGCTCTGATGATTCAGTGGACTCAGGGCTGTAGGAGATGTACAGGCTGCTCCTGAAGCTCAGAGCAGGGGGCCAGCCCAGTCCCATGTGTGAATAGCAAATAAGGGGGAAGGGACTGGTCCTGTAAGGCTTCCTGGAGGAAGTGGCATCTCTGCTGGATCTTCAAACAGAGATAGCCGTGAAACAGGGGAATTTGGGGAGGGATTGTGTTCTAGCTAAACCAGAGAGCGTGTTTAAAGATCTGGGGAGAGTTATGGCATGGTGTGACATGGAAGCTGGAAGAAGGTCAGTGCTGGTGGGGAAGGTGTTTGTGTGTGAGAGGAGGAAGGGGAGTAAGTAGAGAGAGAGACAGGAGTCTGGAGTTGGTCATGGTAACAAGGGATGCTAGGCAGTGACTCCCTAAGTAATTCTTGCACCAGCAGCATCAGCATCACTTGGGAATTCGTTGGAAGTACAACGTCTCAGGCCCCATCAAGGACCTTTTGGCTCAGAGCCAAAGGGGGGATGAAGTCCAGCCATTTCAATTTTTTCTTCCTTTTTTTTTTTTTTTTAAATTTTAGAGAGAGGGAAGAGAGCACACAGAGGAGAGGGACAGAAGGAGAGAGAGAATCTTAAGGAGGCTCCATGTTCAACACGGAGCCTGATGTGGGGCTTGATCCCACAACCCTGGGATCATGACCTGAGCCTAAATCAAGAGTAGAATGCTCAACTGACTGAGCCACCCAGGCACCCTGGAGCCATTTCAGTTTTAACAAGCCATCCAAGTGACCTGATGCTGCTCAAGTTTGAGAACTATTTGACTTAGAGAAGTGGGCAGAAGCTGGATAGAATCCATGTAAGTTGTACTAGGGCATCTGGATTTGATCCTACAGCATCCACATCACAGAATCATTTCTCAGTAAATACATATTTATTGAATAAGCAAACAAGTGAAAAGAATTTAAACAAAATGGTAATGTGACCTACTTGCATTTTCAGGAAATCTCTTTGGCCAGTGTGGAGAATGTCTTCAACTACATTTCTCTGCATATCTTTATTCTCAGGGTTAGTTGTCTTTTCTTTGAAGCAAGGCTTTGGGGCCATATTTACAGAGGCCAGAAGGTAAAAGTATTGGCTGAGCCTGGCTCCCTATGACTTTCAAATATATTTATTAATATATACCTACAGTAGAATCAACTCAATTAACTTGTGTGGGAAGAAAGGGTGTTCTGGTTCATGAAATGTTCTGGACGGCTGGGGTTGAACATACTCCTACTATAAAAGTACTTGGGATAGGGGTGTTGTTCTTATTCTCTCTCTGTCTGTCTCTGTCACTCTCTAGTATTAGGATCTACCTCTCCAATGGGACTCCCTCTCCTGATGACTGAGAGTAGAGGGTTGGAGATGCAGATATGAACTTCCCTCTGGGATGCAGCAGAGTCTTTGTGACTGTGAGTCATGTCTTGCTCTGCCTTTTCATGCATCCGGTGCTGGTGTCTGCTTCCTGATGGGAGCCCTTCCTCAGATTCTTGGGATCCTGCCCCTCCAGTGTGAAGCCTATCTCAGTGATCCTATGGCACTGCCTTGATGTCTATCTGGGTCTTTAACCACCAGGACAACCCTGTACAGACTGTTCTGTCTGGTACTAGAGAGGGTCCTTCCTACCTGCCCTGCCCACACCCTCAGTGGAGGCTGAGTGGGCCTGGTTGGGGGCTGTACCCCGTAACCTGTCCCCTGAGCATGGCTAGCTGGACCAAGAATGGTCTTCTGTCACTGTTTGGCCAGCCATGTGGGACTCTGTGCCTGGGCTCACTAAGGCCAGTTCAGACTGCTTCCTTGGGAATGTGGAGATTACCAAGGATTGGGCCATGTGTGTAGCGACTGAAGTAACAGAGCCCTTGTGCAGGGAGAGTAAGTCCAGCACAGCCACGGGGGTTTGTGCAGTCCAAAGCACATGGAGGCAGGAGGTGCTGGTCAGAGGGGAGAGGTGGGAAGACACAGGCATGCACAGAGGCACTGAGGGAGAAACTTGTCCTTACAGCTTCCTTGCTCTCTGGCTGCCTCAAGTTCCAGTTTTCCCATGATCTGGAGCTCCCCAGTTTCACTCTGTGGCATCCAGCAAGAGTTTCTCCACCCCCACCCAACAGCATTTTAAAAACTGGCTTGAGAGATCTCTGTTAATTGTAGCTCTTTGCCTCTCATCACTGGTTGTATGCCTGGGACTGATTGGTTCTGTCCGGAGTCTGCTCTGCCCCGGAGATGCCTGTCCCCCTGATGGAGACTGTACTGTGCCCTGGGGACCAGTCTGGTCTGCATCCTGCCCTTCCCATTTGGCGCCATCTTGCCACCTATGTGCCCAGCTGTGGAGGGAGGCTGGTGTGGACATGTGCACATTGGTGTGACTTGGACTTTTCAACCACTGTGTGGAGAAAATGGGCTCCCAGGTGTCCGGGTACCCAGCTATGGACATAGACTTGCAACGCCATGTGGCTGGTGTTCTGACACAGGTGGTATTTTCCTCTTAGCCAAAGAGGAGGCTGAATTACGTTCGCCCTTCAACTAAAAGACTGTGTCAAAGGGTTAACTTGATAGGCATTTAAAATCAGGCTTGAAGGTTTTTGGGAAATGCAAAGTGAGTATTCTGGCCTTTCTGGCTCCACCCTTTAGCCCATGTCAAGATTGCAGGCTGGCAGGCCTGACTTCATAGCTATGTGACCTATGAAGTCACACAGGGCTCCACACTCACACTCAGAAATACCCTGCTTGGTTTAATGCTCTGCCCTCTTGAAATTTTTAATAAATCTTAACAAGGGGCCCTATGTTCCCATTTTGCATTGAACCCTATAGGTAAAGAAACAAGGCCTGCAGACTGAGCCCTATTCTTGCTCTTTCCTGACACCCACACTGATTATTCCAGTGCAGCTTGAAGGTGCACAAATCTGGGACTGTGTACCCTAAGTTCTTGCCAAAGGCGTTATTCTTGTTGCTTGTAAGTGAACATCTTTTGAGTGCCCATGCTGTGCCAGGCGCATGCTGGTGCAGGGAGCTCTTGTGTAGGGGAAGAGACAGATGCATAACTGGATAATCAACATTCAGGGGTGCCTAATCTGGCCCAGCTGTGGAGAGAGAAGAGCCTTCTTGAAGGAGTAGACACCTGAGTTGAGTGTTGGGTGATTAAAGATCCTCCAAAGACCAGGGAAAGATATTCTAGGCAGAGTCAACCAGAACAAAGATCTGGGTGTGTGGAATGTCACAACATGCACTGGGAGTTTGGAGCATTTAGGCAGGACACGGTGTGAGGCCAGGAGTGATGAGGCTGGAGGGACCAGCAAGGGCCAGATCAGGGGTCCTTTTACATACTCAAGGAACTTGGAATCTTTGGCATCAAATGGGGAGCTAGAGGAGGATGGGAAACAGGCAGGGATGTGATCAGATTTGCATTTTGGATAATCCTTTGGTGCCTGTGGACCCAGCCAATGGACTAAAGGCCATGAGTCAGAAGGGTGTCTGTAACATGCTACCCCATTATTGAGGATTATCTTTAGCTAGCCAGATGCAAGTTTCCCAGGAACAAGGACTGCGTTTGTCCTGCTGCAGACTTTGCCTACAGATCTTCATTTTGCAAACCTTGCTTAACAGTTATTAGAGCTCTAATTAAGGCAATGAAAGGCTTTAACAGTAACCAGAGGCGTTTTTCCCTCTCTTCCTCTTCATGGTGCCAGAGGGCTCTGAAAACCCATCTCTCTTCTCAGTTGGCCTTGGCATCCCTTCCTAATTCTGGGTGAGCCCAGGTGCTGGAAGCCCTGAGACTCTGTGTCCAGGTACTGACTGCTTATATGGATGACACTAGGAAGGAGTAATTTCTGCGAGTCCTCGCTCGCTGGGAAGCACGACAAACAGGTAGAGTCCTGGAGTAGGTACATGTCTAAAGATGCTTCTCAAAACTCCTGCCCCCTAGTTATTCAGTCAAACACTAATCTGTGTACTGCTGAGTAAAGAGTTTGAAGATGCATTAAGGTTGTCCATCAGCTGGCTTTAAGGCAGGGTGATTATACTGGGCTATCCAGGTGGGCCCCATGTAATCACATGAGCCCTTAAAAGCAGAAGAGGATGCAGGAAAGTTTCAGGCATGAGAAGGATCTGATGCGCTGTTGCTGGCTCTAAGATAGAGGGGCCGTGTGCAAAGATCAGACTAGTTTTAGGCACTAACTCGGAGGAACCCCGGTTGACAGCCAGCAAGGAAATGGGGACTTTAGTCCTATAAGCTCAAGGAACTGGATTCTGGTAGTAACCTGACAGTATGTGAGAGGGATTCTCCCCCAGAGCCCCCAGCAGGCAGTATAGCTCTCTGTCCCTTTCTTATCTTATGAAGAGCCCTGGCCTGACTCAAGGACCTGGTTTGATAAGAAAGGGACAGAAGTCAGGCCAGGAGTCTTGGGCTTGGAGACTCATGAAGTAGAATAGCTTTGGGTGGCTTTATGGTAAGCAAGATACGGCTTTGGGTAGACTCTGATGCTGGCTAAGAAACAGATGAGAGAGTTTATTTTTAATTAACCATAGGTTTCATGAGGTGCAGGTACCAAGTACTTCAGTAGTTCTGAGTGTGGTTCTGGACCAGTGGGGTGGGCATCCCGTGGGAACTTTTGGGAAGTGATTGCCGGGTTCCATGTCAGAACTGCTGAGTCAAAGTGTTGGGTGAAGGCGGAGTCTGTGTGAACAAGCCCTCCAGGTGATCTTGATGCTCCAGTGTTTGAGGGTTACTAGGGTAACGCGAGGACTGCAGTCTCCCCCTTGGCCCCGCATCAGGATCCCTCGAGATACTCTCAAAACTACAGCTGCCTAGACCCTACATGAAACCAATTTATTAAACATTTCTAGGGTGGGACCTGCACATTTGTAATTTTCAACAGTTCTGTCAGTGACCCCAGTGTACACTGAGAATTGCTGCTCAGGTACCTGGCACGTTATTGAAGCTGAATAAATATTGCCTGACTGCATGGATGGTTAATAACATACACTGGAAAATCCTGATGTATGTGATTCTCCAGAAGAGGAGTAACCCCACAGCTGGACCATTTGGGGTCCCAGGGAGTTGTTGGGGGAGGGGTCAGCTTTTGGAAGAGTACACCCAGCATTGGTCCTGGTGTCATCCTTCCAACCCAGCAGTCTTCTGACCTCTAATCTGCTCTGTTTCTGTTTACCCAGAAGAGGTGGAGACGAGACGCAGGTGTAGGAGGAGAGCTTACACTTATTTCTATTTCCCTTTACATCATGTCTTCAGCCCTAGGATGTGCAGTGTAAACAGGTGCATTTCTGAGACATGGAGTAGCTGTAGTATGCCAGCTTCTCTCTTGTGCCTCTGAGCATCTTCCATGTCATTTCACTGATGTGCAGGGCTGGCACGTCAAGGCTACGTGTCTTCTTGTGGGGAGACTTCCTCCTCTAAGGTAAGCTGCCAACAAGTGTGCGGTGGTGGGTCCTTGTCTTTGTAGTCCGGCTAGCAGTCTTCTCCAGTGAGTGGATAACAGAGAGAGACCCAAACCACAGTTCTCAAATATGGCTGTCCATAGAAATCTCCTGGAGAAATCTTCTCCAGTTCCCATCCAGACCCATTAAATCAGGATGTTCAATAATGGGGCTCTCGATCAGTGCTTTTAATAGAACCCCTGGAGATTGATGTCACCAGTCCATGGGAGTTCGGGGATCACTGCATCCTAACCTACTCTTTTCACAAAGTTATAACTCTTTTTCTAGAAAATGAGAATAGGTCTTAAATTTGTTAAATGTAAACTGGCTTTAGCAAAAAGATTGTATCATGAAAGCTGCATTATTTAGAGTAGAAGTTAAAGAATTGCAAATGCTATAGAAGAGTTACAATTCTTTCTCCTTATCTTCCATTCCTTTTTCACTGTTCTCAGGACTTATGGTACTTCTCATCCTCATCTCTGGTTTCAGAATTTAATTCTCTTCCCCTTGTGATTTTGGGCCGTTAAGCTAGTTTGTCATCAAACACCGTTCAAATGCTTCTACTTTTCCCCCTTCTAGATGCAATCACTGCTTAGGTGTAGCACAGTGGATGAGGGGTGATGGAACTGATCTCCCGACCCACAGGGTCTTTGCCATTCTCCCTCTTAGCATTCACCTTCCACTGGTCAAAGGAAAACTATAAATAGTTAAATAATAGTATTGTCAGGCCCACTCCAGAAAGTCTCCTCTTGTGTCTGTTTCGTCTTACTAGTACTTGGGCTAATTAGCTTCTAAGTCTTTCAGAGTTACAGCTTGTGTTGATGCTAATTTGGAAAACAATGATAAGATTTACATAGCAAACACTTTTCTCTCCATTCCCTTAGTAACCATCCCCAGATTTGATACTAAATTATCAATCCACGGTGGCTAGAAAGTTACTTTAAGAATATATTTGGACAGATGCTAACAAAGGAAGTCAACATCCTCACTTCCAGTTGTGGGTGCTGAGACTCACAACAGGCTAAGATTCTCAAGGCAGGAAAACCCAGCCTCCTGCTTCCATACCATTAACTTTGCTGGATTCTTGAATCCAGCCAAAAGAACCTTGTCTGTCTTTCATCCAGGCTGAGTGGAGGTGGACAGCCTGAAAGGCTGATGAAGAGCAATCCATATCCGTCTGGATCCACATGAGTTCATCTTCTGGTTGCTGCCCACTGACCCTTGAGAAATACTCAGAATATTCTTAAAGGGTATTCTTAAATCTGTATGCATTCTGGATCCCTGACTTAGAGGCAGGAAAATTTCCAGGGATGACGGTTATTTGCAAGCGTGCTGGTGAGATCAAGTTGCAGACATCTTTGTGCGGGGAAAGTGGATCTAGCCATCCAGGGTAGGCGGGGTAGAAGCAGACACAGGCATGCTGAGCAGAGGCATCCCAGCAGACCTGTCTGAAACAACAGTCTTGGCCACCCCGTTGCCTTCTTCCCTGCAGGCACTGTGGGCATTGTGCGATTTCGGTGCCAGGAGAGGAGGTAGATGGGAGAAACCTGACCCTTTAATACCAGACACCCACTGCAGCTGATGCATGGCTGGGTTCTCTTGCCAGACTTGGCTGGCCTCCCTCTCGGTTCGAGGCAGCATTAAGAAGATTGATTTCTGTTAGCCAGCCATAATGGGAGACTGTAATGGCTGTGAGGGAGACACTTGGCTTGTGGACACCTTGTACGGGTGCCAGTCGCTTCAGGGGAGACCACTTGACAGGGAGCCAGGCAAGGTTTCTCTTTAACTTCTTGCTTTTCTGTTTTTTCTTCTCTCCTCCCCTCTTCTTTTCCCCACATCTCTCCTTTCCTCCATTTTATTCTGCCTTTCCATTCCCCATTATCTCCCTATGGTTTGGAAATGTTCCATGAAGAAAGGATCCAGAGCCACTCTTGGCTTTGGATGCAGGGTGCTCTCTTACCTAGGTTTGTCTCGCTGTATCCTGCCAAGGGTGCGCATGGGGGCTGGGTCTCTGCAGCACCACAACAGGGGCTCTCACTACTTCTCCTTGACATTCCAAGATGGCCCATTGGCAGAGTGCAAGCATTTCCTTGTGGAGTTTGTTCCCATGAGGGAGCAGAGAGCTCAGTCATCTCAGGAACTGAAGGGTCGTTCCCAGGAGCTCAGCTTGACTGTGACTAAGTTTATGTCCCTTGCAGCCTTTTGGGATGAGTAGAAGGGAATTTGGCTTCTCGTAGGTGGAGATAGCTAACCAGGCCAGTGTACCAAGGCACTGTCGTCAGTGAACCTCTCCTAGGAAGGGCTATCTAGATTCTGAAGCATGGGCGGCAGCTGTGGCCTCTTCTTTCACATACCCCAAGGTGTGCCCAGAGGTTCCCAGACCCCTCTGGAGCATGCTCGCCAGCCCCAGCCTCGCACCCACCCACTAAGCACATGGGTGCTTAGAGACAGCAGGGCTGCAGGGCATTCCAGATGGAGAACCACTGCATCCACTTCCCAATTCTCATCCCTACCCCCCAGGCTGCAGGATCCTGCTCCTGTTTGCTGCCACCAGCACTCAGAAGTAGGGCCAGGCCTCAGAAAAGACAGGAGACCCAGCCGTCACTTACAGGTGGGCTCCCTTCCTGCAAGAGCCAGTCTTTCTTGGAGCAGGCAGAGCCATCTCTACATGGTCTGGCTGGGAGGGACTTGTGGAGGCCACTCAAGCCACTCCCTTAGCCCAGGAAAAACAGCACACATAGAAGCCAAGTCTATTCTGAGCCATAAGTTCCAGGCAGTGCTGTTGTAGTAGGTAGGGTGGGGGAAAAGCCAAGTGCGCCTGTCATGTTACCCCCAGTCCCAGGTGTATCCCTCAGCAAGCATCTCTATGAATGCCATATTTAGAACACAACCTAGAACAAAGAGGGCCCCACACAAATGAACCCTGTCCGTCTTTCCAACCTCACGTCCTATACTTTCAGCGACTTGATCCTCACTTACTAGGCTTCGGCCCATTGCCCTCCCCTGGCCTCTGACATTTCTGTTTACTTGAGTGATGTTATGTCCTCATAGATGCTCCCCAAATGGCCCTGGGTGAAGTCGTGCTCCTCATCCCACCAAAGGTGCCCCTCTATCATACAGTGTTTTACTTTCTACATGGTTCTTAGTTGGCATCTCCGAGATGGTCTTACTTGTGTTTATATAGTTTCTTAAGGGGACAGTCTGTCTCTTCTGTAATTTAACATCCATGAAAACAGGGACTTCTCGTTGTTTCTCCAGTGCCCAGTCTTGGTGCCCAGCATGCTACAAGTGTTCAGAAAATCCATGCTGAATAAATCATTGACTAACAGCAGGAACAGAGAATCTTGCCTTGCCTTGAGGGAAGGAAGCAGCTCCCACTGGCATGGGACATCATTCCTAACTGGCACCTCTCCCCCATGTGGCTGTGTTAGTTCACAAATTGGCCCTCATAACATGGAGGGCAAGGAGAGACTGAAGAAAGAAACAGACCACTACAGATCAGTAGGTGGCAGGTTTAATAAGCAAGAGAACTTACATACGAGGCTTGTCTTGGCCAAAAAGTGAGATCTCTGCACCGTCCTGCCAGAATCTTAAAACTGTTGTAGAGGACTTAATGGGCTTCAGTCACATATACCATCCACATAATCTCAACAATTTTTGAAAACAGCTCCCACTGTGGGAACAGTAGGCACACTTACATTCCAAGGACAGAGGAGGTGGTAGCCTTTGTTGCCTGGGTTTGGCTCAACCAGCGGTCACGTCCTCAGTGACATCCTGCAACAGGCTGATGCCAGCAGCTTCCTCACCTTTGCTTCTTGTTCTCTTCCACAGGATCTCTGGGTGATGCTGGTATCTGCGATCTTGCTCCCTCCCTTGTGCTAAGTCATGAAGCTAAGAAACGACACAAATAATTTACTCTCTGATTTAGCATAAAAACTTAAAACAGTTCTTAACTCAAGGCAATATAATGACATACCATGATATTAATGTAATAGAGAGGAAAATTACTTTATTAATCCCTCAACACCTTCTAAGAAGAGTGAATCCTGTAAAATGAAAGACCCTGTGCCCCACTCAATCCCTTGATGGACTCTTGTCCACATGGGTAGCCTGAAACAAGAACATATAATGTTATCTCTGAGGCCATTTGTGTTTCCGCAGAATAATTATCTCCTTCATCACTGCTGAATAGTTGGGGAAGTCTCCCTCACACCCAAATTCTGTGTGAGAATGGTGTGTGTGTGTGTGTGTGTGTGTGTGTGTGTGTGTGTGAACAGAGTGGGGGCCAAGTCTGTTTGAGTCAATTTGGTGCCTCATAGAGATGTTGTGGAGATCTATGCATGGAACTCATGAAGCAGAAGGTGTCAGAATTGAAAGCTTTTACATCCTGCCAATATTTCCTCAACTCTAACACTTCAGTCATAGTGACTTGACTCCCACTGCCAGCTTTGGGCCCTAGAGGCTTTCGCTGGGACCTTGGAGGGATCCCCTGCCTACCTTCATGCAGCTGGAAGTGCTGTAGAGTTGATGCTCCCCACCTTGGAAGCCTGAACTAATGTCTGAGGAGAATTGGTATATAAATACCCCAGATTCCTTGCGCCCTGGGTGAGATAACTCTTAAGTGTGTTCTATACTGGCTTCCCGGGTTTACTCCACAGGATTAATCTCTAGTCACCCATGATGGTGGATGGCTTGATAGTATACCATTATTGGCTGCTTTGCCTTTTTTGTCTGGCTTCCCCACTCACCAATCCATGTTTCCTTCCCGTCCTGCCTTAATGAGGTCCCTAGAAGCAGAGCCTGACAGAGGGGCTTATTCAAGTGACTTAGTGGGAAGAGGAGAGAGGCCTGTAGGATGGAGCAGGGGAAGGGGCTGAGCAAATCTATGGTTTTCGCTAGAGACTGGTGTCAGCTTGATCCCTTGGGGAGCTCTAGAGTACAAATAGTATCACAGAGTTGGGCCCCCCCTGGGGTCAAGAGAGCTGGCTTAAAAAAATTTTTTTTAATGTTTATTTATTTTTGAGAGAGAGAGAGTGTGAGTCGGGGAGGAGCAGAGAGAGAGACACAGAATCTGAAGCAGGCTCCAGGCTCTGAGCTGTCAGCACAGAGCCCAATGCAGGGCTTGAACCCATGAGCCGTGAGATCATGATCTGAACTGAAGTCGGATGCTTACCTACTGAGCCACCCAGGCGCCCCAAGAGAGCTGGCTTTTAAACCCCTGTTTCAGTTAGACATTTCCCAAGGATTGCTCTGAAGGGTGGAGGAGGGCAGGCATATCCTCCTAACTTCAGACAGTGCCCATTTGGCGAAAGGCAAATGCTCCAGAAAAGGGCTCTGCTGAGCTGTTAGCAGCCAGCATTCACAGCTGGAGGATGGGTGAAGTAGTCAGTAAAGGGGAGCATCCAGTGGACCTCCATATGGGCTTGCATTCTAATCTTCGTCTCAGGATCTGATTCTGGGGTATGGAATAAGATAAATTTATCTAGATCTCCAGGGAGACCTCAAATCCCTTGATAGTATATTCAAGTTCCCATTTGTCTATTTGGTACTGGAGGTCATTCTGGAAAATTGGTGGAGTTATTCAGACAGTGAGCTCTTCCCTCTCCATCATTCTTTCTGTGTGAAATGGTACCTCTCCTGGAGTAACTCAGCCTTTCTTTTTCATTCTTCTCATCCTTACCACCGTTCAGCTATGGATGTAGGGCTCTCTGCCTGCCCAAAGCCCTCTTTCCCGCATCAGGTCTACGTAGGGAGTACTAATGGCGGAAATGGCACAAATGCCAATTGTTACCAACATGGCAGATGCTTTTTCAGCAAGCCACTTCCCCATTTGTTCGTGGACAGAGATATCTGTGGTGTTGTAGGACTGGGTCTCTGACTCCCCTCCCTACAAATAGCCTAGCCCCTCTGGGATGCCCTGCACTACAAACCCCTCCGTGGGGCCTTGATACCTCCCTAATCCTTGCTAACTCCCTGCCCTACAGATTCTGTTTCCCATGGTTCCAGTCAGCAGCTGGTTGGGGTATAAATATAATGCAGGCTATATATTTTCTAGTAAACACACTAAAAAGGTAAAGAAAATAGGTGAAATTCATTTTAATAGTTTAATACACTGTGTGAAATTATCATTTCAACATGAAATCAGTATAAAAATTATCAGTGTGATATTTTACATTTTTTCATACTAAATCTTTGAAAACTGATATAAATTTCAGTATATTTTATATAATGAAAGTATATTTCACTTTACACTAGCCCCATATCAAGTGCTCAGTAACCACATGTGACTAATGAGAACCATATTCGGAGGCTCATTCCTAGAGTCTCTGGTAGTAAACCTCGTTCTGTTGAAATGGTCTGATCACAGGGTCTAGTCTGGACTAGGAGGCACGTGAAGGCAAGAGTACCTGATATTCTTGATGGTGTGGGGCAGCTGGGCTGGGGTTGAAACTGGAGGGAGTGGTGAGGAGTAGGGGAGGGGAGGTTGATGGAAGCCTGGGAGGTCCTGGTCCAAGAGGAGAATTTACAGAGGTAGAAATCATGGAAGTGGGGCAGGGTCTGATGCTAGTGGCTGTCAAGACGGGTTGGGGATAGGGACCAGTTCCCTGATGTGGTGGAGATTTCAGGCCAGTGTTTTTAAGGCCTGTGAAACTATCTGTGATCCTGGCAGGAAGAGGAACAGAGGAACAGGCCATGGCACCCATGCTGGTGCTATTTGGGGAACCAGGACTGTGTTTAGACAAGGTGAGATCAGAGCCAAACTTGCCGGTCTGAGGCTCATCTATTAATCATTAGAAAAACCAACCATCTTCAGTTCTTTTTTTTTTTCTAAGATTTCAAAAGGCAAAAAGTGACAAACACAAATTTAAGTAGCATGCATTCTGTTGCATTATTGAGTCCATGGTGTAGCTGTTAAAAAAGGCACATGTTTTGTATTGACCTCCTCATAAAGCACTTGTAGATTTTACCATTAATAAGTCCCCTTTAGTTCTCTCTCCAATTAGTTGTGTGATCATCTAACAGCATTTTGATCTGGACTGCATTTCTTGTTATAATGATTAGCATTTCATACCTTGGACTGTCTGTGAAGAGCAAGATAAATTGCCTTCATTTCTTTTCCTTGATCAACCACACATAGCCCTTCATAAAGAGAATGATCTAATTTTGCACTCGCAAGTGCCTGTTAGCTGACTTTTGAGCAGAATATATACTTACTTCATTTTTCAGATGGGTAAACCGAGGCTTTGAGCAATTACTGGACTTGTCCATTTGACTCACTTTTAAAAAAAAAATGGTAAAACCCAGAGAGTATGCTTCATAAAAATACATGGAAATGGTTAGTATTGTGGTTTCCAAGTCTCACTTTTGGTAAAATTCAGTCTTTCAAATGACTGAATTTTGTAAAGAAGGGACTTTGTAATTCACTGCTGTATCCCAGATGTGGACACATCGTATGCACTCAATAAATATTTTTAATGAATGGGTGAGCTGTATCATCTCTTCATTTAGTTTTAGTTAGATGGTCAAATCTCATATTGTTTCGAAAACATTTCTAAATTAATATTTTAAAACATTAGTTCTTCATGTAGGCTTTTCTAAACAGAAAATTCTGTTCAGAAACAACTCAAAACACATAAAACGTGTACATACAATCAGGAAGTCACACACACACACACACACACACACACACACACACCTATGGGAAATCTAGGACTGTTTTCTCTCGTTTCTTCTGCAACTTGCCTTTTCACAGAACCCTGGATCTTGAAGATATACTCACATTAAGTGCAAATAGTTGCACATCACTCTTTTTACACTTGTATAATATTTAGTAGTATGGCTGGATCAGAGTTTATTTTCCTTAATTAATGGCATCTAGGTTATTCTCAATTTTGCGCTATTTTAAAATTTGCTGCACTGAACATCTTTGCACACGGCCTCCTTATGTGCTCCATGGTTTTTTCCTCTGGGTTAGTGCTGAGCAGCGAAACTGCAATACATAGAGATGCCCAATTTAGGTTTTCTTAGATACTGCCAAAATGCCCTACAGAATAAAACTGCAATTTATACTTTTACTGTCCATCTGCCCACATCCTTGCCTGCATTTAATATTAACAAACATTTGTTTTTACCAGTCTGCTGGGTGAAAAATTATATCTAGTTCATTTTGAGGAGATAACTTTACTGTTGAAAGTATATACAAAATAATGAATAGAATATACATATATATGTATGTATGCATGTATAGGCATACAATTTAAATATTAATACCTACCTAGCTGAATATTGATGTTGTCTTAGGAGCATCTTCCCAACTGTGTGACAATAATTTATTCATTTTTGCTCGTGTATATGAATATACCCAATACTTATTTTTTTGTTTCACAATGATGGACATTTGAGGTATTTCCTGTTTTTTTCCTATTATGAGTTGAGCATCTGTGAACATTCTTGTGTATCTCTCCTGGTGCACATGTACATAAGTGCTGCTAAGGTATACCCAGCTGTGAAATTGTGGAGTCCTACGGTGTAGTGGGGATTGCCAGTTGTGCACCCAAATCTGTTCTCTCCATCTTCCCACTTGGAGTCCAGCTAGACATCTTTCCCAGCCTCCTTTTTAGTTGCAAATGGCTGTGTGACTGAGTTCTCACCGAAGGAATCTAAGCAGTTTCCATTCTGCTACTTTGGGATCAGAGCCGTAAGGCAATGAGTGTACCTCGTCCATGCTCTCTTCTCCCTTCATAAGACCCAAAACCCAAACATGGCGGTGACCCAACTTCAACTTTGCAGAAAAACAACAGAGTCCTAGTTGTTGGTGGAGCAATGACTTAGAAAGAACCAGCTATCTGACCATGAGGACCAAAACTGTCTCACTGACCTGGATGGTAAACTTTGGGATGGATATGTGAAAGAGTAATACATTTTTTTACCATTAAGCCATTTTATTGTTAGTGTCTGTATTATGGTGGCCTGTACTTACTCCAATACATAAGAAAGCATATGTTAAACTTCATTGAGTGATACCATACTCCTGTTCAGAATTCGAGCCGATCGATACTCCCACCAGCAGTGTATCACCACTCCTGTTGTTCCATCTCCTACCGATCTTAGCTGTTGTCTGAAATGTCTATTCAGATCTTCTTCCCTCTTTAATATTGGGTGGTTTTAAAAGTATGATTAAATATATAACATCAAATTTGTATGGTAACCATTTGAAGTGCACAGTTCAGTGGCATTAATTATGTTCACAATATCGTGCAACCATCACCACTGTTTCCAAAACCCATTCGTTACCCCAGACAGAGACTCTACCCATTAAGAATAACTCCCCCTCTGGGGCACCTGGGTGGCTCAGTTGGTTGAGCGTCTGACTTCGGCCCAGGTCATGATCTCACGGTCTGTGGGTTTGAGCCCCGCATCGGGCTCTATCCTGACAGCTCAGAGCCTGGAGCCTGCTTCGGATTCTGTGTTTCCCTCTCTCTCTGCCCCTCCCCCGCTCATGCTCTGTCTCTCTCTCTCTGTCAAAAATAAATGAACATTAAAAAAAAAAAAGTATAACTCCCCATACCTCCTTCCCAGTAAACTCTAATCCACTTGCTCTCTTCATGAATTTACCTACTCAAGGTAGGTAATCATATGAGTGGAATCATACAATATCTGTCCTTTTTGTGTGGTCTCAAACTACGGAACACTTCATAAATGTGTGTGTCATCTTTGCGCTGGTGTCGTGCCAGTGTCTACATCATCTACATCATCTCAATTTTAGTAGATGTGCTGCCAGAGCAAGCACATGGGCCCTTTTAAAAATGTTTATTTCTTTTTGGTTTAGAGAAGTTCTGTATATAAATCTGGATATGAATATTTTTTTAAATTAGATGGGTGGCAAATATTTTCTCCCAATGTGTGGCCTAACTATATTTATGGTGCTAAAAGTACCAAAGTTTTTCATTTTATGCAGTCCTTCATATATGTCTATATTTTCCTTTGTAATTTGTGCTTTTTTGTGTCCTGCTTATGAAATTCCCCTCCACCCACCCGTGTCATTAAAACATTATCCTATATTTTCTTCAAAATTATTTTGAAACTTTTGCCTTTCATATTTGTTTTTAATCCACTGGAATTGATTGTATTTGGTGTGAGAGGAGTCTAATTTTGTTTTTTCAAATTGTCTCTGCAACATTTATTGAATGGTTGATTCTTTCCCCAGTACTTGGTAGTGCTTTCCTTGACACGGTGTTTCCATAAACACATTGGTCCTAAATCCCTACATCAATTCCATATTGTTTTAATTATGCCTCCCATTCTGTTTGTCTTCAGAATAGACTTGGTTATTGCCTTTTGATTTTGAATTTGGGGTCAATTTGTCAAATTCTTCCAAAATTTTGTGGGTATTTTTCTTATATTTGTATTCAACTTATATTTAAAGTTGTAGAGAATCACCATCAGCTTTTTTACCCACAAAGATGGTGCATCTCCCCAGTAATTTACATGTTCTTTCATAAAGTCTTATAATTTTTTCCATACAGGCTGTTTAAAACTTTCTTTAAATTTATTCCAAGATACTTTGGAGTTTTTGTTGCTATTAAAATGCCATAGCATTGAAAATTATCTATTTTCTGTAGATGTTTAGGAAAGCAATAGATTTTTATATACTGACTTTGTAACCAGCAAATTTGCTCATTTTTCATGTTTGGTCTACTGGTTTGTCAGTTTCTTGGTTTTCTATATAGATAATCTTAGTGTTTGTGATAAACTTACTGTTGGTTCTCTTTCTTCCTTATGGATTTCATTTCTTTTTCATGTCTAAGAGTGCTAGCTAGAACCCTAGTTCTAGCAAGTGTTGAATGGCAGCAAGGAGAGTAGGCATCCTTTCTTCTTCCTCAGCTTTAAAGGGAATACTTCTGATGTTTCATCATTAAGTGTATTATGTGCTCTGGGGTTTTGGTAGATACCATGTCTAAAGACAAGAAGGTTTCTTTCTATTCCCCCTATTAAATACTTTTTAAATTGTGACGAAGTTCTGAATTTTTATCAAATGTTTTATGTCTCTTGAGATGATTATATAGGTTTTGTCCTTTAATCAGTTAATGAGTGAATAGATTGTCTAAAATTAGACTGTTCTTTCATTTAGTTATATTTATTGTGTTGCTGATACCCTTATTGTGAATGCTGGCGTAAATATGCATTTATTTCCATCATTTTATTTTTCACTCTGTGTGTGCAATGCTCTTCTTACTTATTTTTTCTCCTCTCCTACTTTCCATTGTATTGGTTAGTCCACCACCACCACCACCCCCGTACCGCTGCTTATCTGGAAGAGGTTACCCTTAACATTTTTAAAGCATGGTTGACTTAGCAACATCTAAAACTGCCTTCAGAATGGTACCAGGGTTTTAGAAAACTAAAGTTTTTAAACTCCTGACTTAGATGCTGTTCTTATTCTGTATTTTTAGTATTATCTTGCTTTTATAAACCCCAAAGATTTACCCATATTTACCACTTCCTTTGCTCATTATTGCTTCATTCATCTTACTTTGCTCTTCTGAGTTCATTTCTTATTTCCTTATTCCTGAACCATTTCCTTAAGTAAGTCTCAAAGATGGCACCTGGCTGCTAACCTCCTTAATATTGCTTGAAACATCCTTGTCTTGCTTTCAGTCTTGAAAAAAATGTAGCTGGATGTAGGATTTTAGGTTACATAAAATTTTAAGTTGATGGTTATTTTCTTTCTGTACCGAACATTTTGCTGCTTGGAAGACTCATGGTCATTTCTTACTAGCATCTTGTCACTTCACTCTGATGGCTTTTAAGTTTTTGTCTTTGGTGTTCTAAAGTGCATTACAGTTTGCCTAGTCAGGGATAGGTTCTTTTTATTTTGCTCAGGACTTCCAAAATCTGTGTTTCCTGAATCTGAATAATTCATTTCCTTCACCAAGTTCTGGAAATTTATCTGCCATTTTCTTTTAATATTGCTTATCTCCTCCCGCCCCCCCCCCCCCCCCGCCACTTCTATTATTTCCTCCTAGGTATTTGAAAAATGATAGCCTTATCTTTGCTTCTATCATATTTTCAACCCCTTTTTAAATGTTTTACATTAAGCTTCACTTTTCTCTGTTGCGTTAGAGTTAATTTTCTCAAATTTAACATGAAGTTCAGTTAACCTGTCCAGTATATAGAACCTCTTAAACCTATCCAGTTTCTAGTTTCCTTTTCTATGTGGTTCTGTCTCAAATCAATAGGTTTTTTAAATAGTGTTTTATGATTTTAAATGTTGATATTTAAGAGACTTTCTCTGGTAGTGCTACAGGAATAAGGGTCTAATCCTGTTTGTTTTGCCTGCTGAATTTTGCTCATGGTAGATTTATTCATGTGCTCTGTGATTGTGGATTGTGAGTTCATGTCTGTCAGGGCTTTATCTGTGGAAACCTTATGGGAGGTGTGTTCTTTTTTGCATTTCCTCCTGCCAATGCATTTACAATTAATTGTTTTCAATTGAGTTCTTGGCTTGGGAGATCTGAGATCAGATAGTATAAATCTGAACTCAAACTCATGTAAGTGAAGGCCTATGAGAGGAATTCTGAGGGGAGCTGCCCAGGCTGAGGGGCAAGCTTCCTTCCTCTCCTCTGTGAGAGGGACTGGAGACACTTCCCTCAGTCCACTTTTTTGGTGAAGGTGTTGCAATTTGAGGTCTCAGCTTTCTGCAGTGATCGTTGTTCCAACTTTTTGCCTTGCGTTCATTTGAAGTCTTGTTTCCAATTCATGTACATTAAAATTCAAGCCATTAGATTTCCCAGAACAGGGACTAATCCCCACCCACACTGCCATGTAAGCTCCCACATTTACCATTTGGGATTTTAGTGCTTCTTTGTTTCAAGGCCCTTGGGAATACTTCTTATGAGCTCTGTAATATATTGAAAAGAAGCTGTTTTACTGAGTTTTGCTAGCTGTGGTTAGCAAAAGTTTTGCAGGGTAACCTGTA
Organism: Panthera onca; assembly: GCF_046562875.1. Taxonomy (NCBI): domain Eukaryota; kingdom Metazoa; phylum Chordata; class Mammalia; order Carnivora; family Felidae; genus Panthera; species Panthera onca. The sequence goes on along the minus strand of NC_138347.1, from coordinate 128,222,050 downwards.
ATATTACCCTAAATTAAAATTATTCTTTTACTATGTATTTTTCCCTTTGTCTTAGGCACCATATGTAATGATATTATTTTGTAGCCAACAAGTGTTTTTAATCAAGAGTCAGTTCATTCATATTTGTAATTGGAAGTGATTATGTAATTTCTAGTAAATGCTTATTATTTAAATAATAACTTCCCTTCTGTTAATTTAATATTTTTAAAATTCATTTAAAAAAAAACATCGGGGTATATTTCATTTTTATCTTCTCCAGTATTTTCAAAGGCATATATACTTCTTTTAAGTATAGTTGTGCAAACTTTTAAGTATTTAAATTGTTTTTAAATGAACTTTAATTATTTTAAAGCAATTTTGGTATTTGTAAGATTCGAGCATTAAAAAAACCCCACCTCTTCTTTTTTTTTATATATATTTTATTTAAATCCAGGTTAGGTAACATAGTGTAATATTGGTTTCAGGAGTAGAATTTAGTGATTTATCACTGACGTATAATGCCCAGTGCTCATCCCAACAAGTGCCCTCCTTAATGCCCATCACCCATTTAGCCCATCCCCCCCACCCAACACCTTTCTAGCAACCCTCAGTTTGTTCTCTGTATTTAAGAGTCTCTTATGGTTTGCCTCCCTCTCTGTTTTTATGTTTTGGGTTTTTTTTTTTTTTTTTAGTTTTTTTTTTTTAACGTTTATTTATTTTTGAGACAGAGAGAGACAGAGCATGAACGGGGGAGGGGCAGAGGGAGAGGGAGACACAGAATCTGAAGCAGGCTCCAGGCTCTGAACCATCAGCCCAGAGCCCGACGCGGGGCTCAAACTCACGGACCGCAAGATCGTGACCTGAGCTGACATCGGACGTTTAACCGACTGAGCCACCCAGGCGCCCCTGTTTTTATCTTATTTTTAAAAACACCTCTTCTGAATCCCACCCATGTGAACAAGGAATTTCACATAGCTGTGCTACCTCTCCTTAAATTCCTCTTCTCTTTGTTCTTAATTAATATGATCTGAGTTATTAGATTTAGGTTTTTGTAATTAGAATGTTAACAACATGTATATTCTTTATTGAGACTATTTTTGACATTTCAATTCAATTTAAAAGCAGTTTGCAAACATTTAGACTTCTATTTTAGTTGATTTTATTGCTTGTCACCAAAACTCGTCTCTGTCATTTGAATATATTTTCAAGTATATTTTTTCTAAACGGTTGCAAGCTTTCTGAGACCTGAAAATGTAACCAAAACATCTATTGCTTTCAGTCAGCTGGAAATATATTTTTTGTGTCACAAATTTTCCCTCGTAAAACTCTATAGCTCCGGTTCCATTTTCTTTTGGAATTTAGTGTTACGAAGTTAACGATTTTTATTCTACTGTAGGTAACCTATTTGTCCATGTGTGTCCTTATACAGATGTAAGGTTTCTTTAAAATCTCCATACAGTTTGAAAACATTACCTAGATGTAATTATCAGGTTTTTATTCAGCTAAGACAAGTTTTATTCTTTCATAGCTCTGCCATTACTTTCATGGCGTTTGTAGTGGTATCTCTTTTAGGAATGATTTTAGGGACTCTTTCAAGTCCCCAGTCCTTTGCAAGCATGGGCACAATTTTATATATGTTGGCTCTACATTTTCTGTTTCCTATATGTTCTGTATTCTCTTTCAATGGTTTTCCTTTTCTGTCCATTTTGTAGTTATTGTTTGAAAGATTCTGTTTGTCTTGCATATCATTCATTCATTGCTCAACAACAACACATCTGCCCTTTACTGCTACACCAAGGTGAAGTTCGATTCTGACACTGCAGTTTTGTTTCCTGAAAACCCTTCTCTCTTTCTCTTCCCATCTCTCATTCTGTTGTCTTTTCTGCTTAACCTGCTTTCTTGTAAACTTGGACCTTTTTCATGGAGTTTGTCTTCGTGCATGTCAAGAAGCTTCCTGAAAGTCTCTCTTGACTGTACAGAACATCATTTTTAAAAAGATGCTCCCCTCTGGGTCGTGGAGGTGTTGTTCTCCTCTTTGTTCTTCAGTGTTCTAATAGACCCTGGGTGTCATGATTCCTCTTACTGCTCCTTGAGAAGGAAGAGACTCATTAATTCTTGCTGTTTTTTGCTAGGCAGGATGAGTGGGTTGGCTTTGGGCCCTCCATCTCTCTCTTGCTTGATGGTTGAATCTTCTGTTTAGACCTATACTGGAGGGCCAGCCAATGTTCAATTGCCGGTTGCCAACAGGCTTCATCTAGTGTATATCTGCTCTACTGAAGTGGCATCTTTCCCCAACCACCGTCCTGATTCTCTGGTGCTCTGATCTGATGTGTCATAGGAAAAACAACATTCAGCAGGCTGCACAAATTCCATAATTATTACTGTGCCTGCTCCAGCCTCTAGACCATCCTTCACATCCTGAATACACTGTGTCTTCACCAGCCCATCTGTCTTCCCAGTTGTCTTGCTCATTTTGGGGCTCTTCCTGGGTATAAGAAGACCTTGGGGGAAGGGAGGAAGATGACCAGGGAAAACTGTTCTTTATTTGGGCGTCTGAGTCAGGTATTGGCAGAGAGGGAACTACAACATATCTTCCTATCTATTTCTTTAAAATACATCCTCCTTATAGGGGAGAACTTGGCATATGTCATACATGTGCTTGATAGGTTGTTCTCCAACCAACTTCATCTGCCTTATAAGTATTGTCAGTTCCTTCTACATCCTGGCAATTATGTTGTCTGTCAGTGTTCATTCACCTCATTAGTGTGAGTCTTCATATTTGTCTATGTTTTCTGGGATATTTTCCTGAGAAACAAGGAAAGTCTTGTTGGAAGGCTCTAACCAGAGGCCATTTTGTACAGAAAGTCCCACAATGCATTTTGACATCTGTTTTCCTAGGGAGACCATGAGATCCTCAAAGGGAGGGGCTGGGTCACAAACATCACTGTGTCCCTAGCACCTTGCAGGTGACTAACACAGAGTTGCTGCACAATAAATGTTGAAAGAGCACAAGAGAGAGGAAGATTTTGTTATTTGTCTATCACCCATTGTTAAAATGTTTTATATGACTCGTAAATGGTTAACCTGCTTCTCCAAAAGGAATTGATGAAAGTGGTATCTTGCAGCTTAAGAATAAAATTAAAGGTAACTTGGGTCATGGAGTGTATAACTAAAACTTTAATTTATGAAGTTAAGTAATATTTTTAAAAAGATGGGATAAGGGAGCAACTTAACATCTTCTCAGGTATAAGATAGCCATATAATCATCCTCAGGATGGTTACTGTTTGTCTACGCTTTCCACCACTAGGTAGAATGAAGAAAACAGCCTTAAATTACAATAAAAGGGATGCAGGTTAGAGGTGAGCAAGCACATTTTATAGGTTAGCTTTATAATGTGTAGAGTTATCAAGGGAAGTTATACAACTGTGTTCACCAGAAATCTCTTTCAGCCTTTTAGACAGACTCTTTAGAGTTGGGGGGTGAACTGACTGGCTGCCCCAAAACCATCTAGCCAGAAGGACTTCTGAGCTGTAGACAAAGGGTCAAATCACCTTTGGGTTCCTGGGAATCCTTAGCTGCAGGCTTAGAGGTGAGCATCTATAGCTTTGAAGGAGTGATTTAGTGATATCAAATAGCTGGGTGATTAATCAAGAAAACAAGCGAGCATTTGACAGCAGAGAGAAAAACAAAATAGCCTAGGAGATGCTTTGGGGAAAATAGGCACCCAGGCTTGCATTCCCCAACCAATGGTGCTTTCAGGGATATTTGCAAATCACAACCCATTGCAAGAGAAAGATCAATTTGCTGCACAGCTAAATTAATATTTAACTTGCTCAAGAAAAGTCAATCCCCTGGGTTATTAGAGAAATTAACAAAAGCCCTAAACTGATGCTATTCTTATCTGAGCCATCAGCATGCTTTCAAAGTCATCAATGCTGTTTTCCTTACCCCTTCTGATCTGATGTGCCCCAACCCCACCCCAATCCAACCCTCTCTTTTAGCCCCTCTTACCTCCCCTCTGACTCTTCCTCTTCTTGCCACAGAACCCTTTCTTCAAACAAAACCTGGTATTGATGCCCCCCGCCCCCCCCCCCCCACCAATACAAAAAGCTGCTGGAATAGAAGGGAGGTCTGGGGCTCCATCCCCTGATCACTCCTGTACTTCCCCACCTGGAAGTCCCCTGAGATGACCTGAGAGCACAGTTTTAAACACCTGGGCAGGAACAGTGACTCCCAAGCCTCATTGTGCAGCAGAATCAACCGGGGTGGGGCCTATAAAATCATATTTGTGGGCCTACCTCATGCCTACTGACTTCAAATTCTCAGGAGTGAAGCTTGGGGAATTAGAAGACATTAAGTCAGAAATTCTTGTGTAATTTGCCTGGTACAGGTTGAAAGACCCTGGCAGAGTTCTCCTTGGGATCCCTGTACCTACGGTTTGCTAGGGTCTTCCCAGCGGTGACGTTTTGCAGTTGGACAGTGGTCTTCAGCCAGGTCTGGAAGAGCCACTCAGAACTGCCCAAAGAGATGTAGCAGGAGACTGTGGGTGGGAGGGACCAGCCGAGGGCCATCAAGACTGCCTGGGCAAGGAGGGGTTTGGGAAGAAGTAGAGGGCAGGAAATTCTACCCACTTCGTTTCAGTTTTCCACGTAAACATCCAGCGCAGTGCTTGTTGGCAGAAGGTGTTGAGTAAACAGAAGCCGTTCCCCTCATGTCTGACTGCACCATCTCCCTTCAGCTGTTGCCTTGCCTTCTTCTCCCCCTGGCATTGCTACTGCCTCTGTCATCCTGCCCCACTACACTGCATGCTCCCTCAGAGCAGGGCCTGTGTCCACTGAGTCCCCACAGTCTAGTGCAGGGCCTGCCTGCCTTCATCGCAGGTACTCAATATTTGTTGAGTAAGTGGGTGGGCGTGTGACTAGCCACGTGCCGGGAAAGGGGGACCTGGGTGTGGGGGTGTGGAGAGTGAGGGGTTCAAGCTGGCTGAGCCACCCAGGCCCAGAAGGCAGGTTTCAGGGAGCCTATAGAGAAGTCTGGACACCGCGCCAGAGTGGTTGGTCTTTCTTTAGCAGACAGTGAGGAGCCACTAGTTTTCTGTGCTGGGAAGAGATAAGATCAAGTTTGGCTTCAGGAAGATTGGTTTGTCAGCAGAGTGCAGAAAGATTAGAGGGGGAGGGGACAGAAGCTGGGCAGCTATTCAGACTCCCCAGTTGTCCTGGGGAAGGAACATGGCTGGAATTGAGACAGTCTTGTAAGCCTTGTTTGGGACAAGGGCACTGGGAGGAAGATGTGGCAGAAGTGGACGCTGCCCGACATGCCTCTCAAAAGGCTGTGATGTAGTGAAGGGGAGAAAAGAGTCTGAGCCTCATCCATCCATCCATGAGTGAGGGGAGCGATGGAAGGTACATGAGCAGGTGAAGCTGCGAAGGAATTGTCCAAGGACCCAGGGAGCAGAGTTTCCAGGGACAGAACCGGTGGAGGGGATCTGCTTTGGAGAGTTGAAGAGGGAACAGTAGAAAGTGGTAAGACAGTGGTAAGAGAATGGGGACCTTGGAAAGGGAGGCAAGGGCTGCAGGACAACTGTTGGTCATCCATTGGCAGGGGCGGGGGTGCTAGGCATCCAAGAGGATGATGGGTAACTGGGGGTGGGTCATTCCCACTGTGATCACTCCAGAGATGTTGGGACACCATTGGTGGTGTATGGCAGGGCAGAGGGCAGCTGGCATGGCATCAAGATAGATGATGATGGGATCCACCTTTCAGGTGTTGAGGCAGTGTGGGCTGGAGGGTCAGGGAGAGGCAAGAAGCCCTAGTGAGAGTGGGGGAGGAAAAGCAGGATCAGGATAGGGAGAGGAGTTTGGCTGTGACAGAGGGGGTGTGGTCCCAGCAAAGCAGAGGCCACACACACACACACACACACACACACACACACACGGTGGGAAATGGACTTAGCAAAGCTTGAGAAGGAGGACAGAGAGCACGGGAGGGTCACCACACCTGCTTACTGTTAATTCATTGACAACTCTGGGAAGGGCTTGATGGGGAAGAGGCAGCCACCTTTGCTGTTGTTAGGCCATCCAGCAGGCCCTCCCTGACCCTGTAGGACCAGACCATCATCAGGTCTGGGGTGGGAGTGCTGGGGTGAGGACACTTCTCCAACACAACATTACAGCCTCAAGGCAGGTCCTCAGTGTAGAACACTGGCTATGTTCAGAGACGGGAAGAGACAGGAGGAGAGGAAGAGTGGGAGCTGGGCCTGGGAGAATCACTCCTACTTCTGGTGCCCTGTCCCCTTGTTGCCCAGTCAAGTCCTTCCAACCCATGTGTGAGGTCTCACCTGCAATTAGGGTGCCTTTTTCTGTGCCCCACTTTGCAAAACCTTTTGCTGCTTCTACTTCGATCTCTGCTTTTTATAGCAAGCTGTGTTCACCATTGGTCTCTCCCACCTGACCTGACTTCTGGGGTCAGGCCCTCTGTGGATGCTCATAGAATACATTTAGAAGTGAAAAGTAGACAGAAACTTGTGGAGGACTAGAACAGCAGGGAGTTAGACAGGACGCATATTCAGCGAGCTGTACACACTGGAACAGCAGTCCACAGATTCTCTGAACTTCCTTCCTTCCTTCCTTCCTTCCTTCCTTCCTTCCTTCCTTCCGATATATGCCATCACCTTCACTGTTCAAGGTACTGGGTTTTCTGTAGTAACAAAACACATATGAATCCCAAGAATGGAGATCCTTTCCATTCTAATAAGGGGAGACCCACAATAAACATATTTTAAAAATTTATTTATTTATTTTGAGAGAGAGTGTGAGTGGGAGGAGGGGCAAAGAGAGAGGGAGAGAGACAATCCCAAGCAGTCTCCACACTGTTAGTGCAGAGCCCACTGTGGGGTTAGATCCCACCAACAGTGAGATAATGACCTGAGCTGAAATCAAGAGTCAGATGCCTAAGGACAGGTGCCCCTAAACATCATTGATTAGTAAAAAACAGATGTGAAATCCATTCTGTGTTAGAAGGTGAAGTGCTGTGAATAGGAAGGATAGAGTGCACCTTCCGGTTGCACTCTAAAGGGTAGCCAGGGTAAGTGTCGCTAAGATGAAATAAGAAAAAATTGATTATTTAAAGCTCACCCAATCCTGGTGTGCTATAAGGAGGGCAAAGCGCCTCAAAAGGCTCCTTGACTAGGCCTCATAAATCTGGGGCCTCGGGAGCTGGGCAGGCGGGTGCGCTTCTCAGAGAACACCACGAGGGGGAGCCCGGACCCCTCCTAGTGCCTTCCGAGCCCTCCCGCACAGCCTTGCAAGCAAAAGTTTTTCTTAAACTAACAATGCCTGTGTAAGGAGGTGCTCGCGCCTGATTGGACGGGGGAATTTTGCAGGTTTGATTCCTTGATTGGACAGGAGGTGTTAGGGGTGGGGAGAGAGCTGATGGTGGGGGATTCCACTCCCTCCCGCGTCAGTCTGGCCGGCTCCGTCCTCTCGTAGGCTCCGCTGTAGCTCGCAATGTGACACCAGGACGCACACGCACTCGCGCGCTCTCCCCAGCTCACACTCCCTCGCCCTCTCTCTCCCATACACGCGCACGCACACACCCACCTCTCCCATAAACACACACACACACATGCACACCCACACCCACGCGCGCCCGCACCGCCCCACGCGCGTACACTCCCGCCCACGCCCACGCCGCGCTCCGGGGAGTCCGGTCCCAGCTAGAGCGCGAAAGGATACGGAGAAGCCACCGGCGGGGAGTGCAGCGGCGCCCCGGGACGCGGCGCCCTCCCCGCGCGGCCGCCTTGGCTTGGGCTCGGCCTGGGGGCCGCCGGCCGGCGATGGCCCCGGATTGCCTGCTGCTGCTCCTCCTGGCATCCGCAGTGGCCGCTATGGAAGGTAACGTAGCCTCCGCGGAGCAAGTTGGCGGCTGGCGGCTGTATCCCCGGGGCTGGTCTGGATGCTTTGCGCCGCCAGCCTCCCGCGCCCGGAGGGCACGGCTGCTGGGGAGCCCCGGCCGCAACCGAGCTCGAGGCTGGGGCGGCACCCCTGGCGCGCCCCCGGCTGGCTCTCGGCGCCAGCAGCTGGTTCGCGAAGCCCCTGGCTACCGCGCCCCGGCGCTCCTGGGCAGCTCGGGTCTCTCAGAGCTCCGGCTCGGCTCGGGGAGCGTGGAGCCCGCTGCATTGCGGTGCAGGCTCCTTAGCTCCGGGGGTGCCCGGTACTGGGGACGAAGGGACGGCTCCGGCCATCCGGTCCCTGGAGTGCGAGCGCCTGTCGGTTCCCTTCCTGTCCCGGCCACGGATGCGCTTAGGTGGCCGTGCGCCACCTCTCCTTTACCTCTGCTCGGGCTCGGGGACTCTGGGCTCGGCGGGCTAGCTCTGAGCGCGGGGACCAGAGCTCTACCCCGGTGCCCCGAAAGTGGCCGCTGGAGGAGAGGGACTGAGTTCATTGGCCGTACCCTCGGGGGACAGTCTGGTGGTCCCGGAGCCCGCGGGAGCTGCATCTTTCCTGGGTCAAGTCGGGGCGAGGCGGACACCTTTGTCGCCTCTTGAGCCTGGGAACGGGGGTGCTGTGGGTGGGTTGTAGGTCCTGCCGAAACTCGCCCAGCATCATCTTCGCCTCGGAGGGGAGACTCGCCGGCCGGGAGGCAGCGACACTCCCCCTGCTACTTCAGCCTTGGCTGCGCTTTGGGCTGTGGCCGGGCAAGCACGCCCCGCGGGCACAGCGCCTGGCGCAGCAGGGAGCACCCGCGCTCGGCGGCGCCCGCGAATCCCTGTGGGAAATCCCTGCCTTGCTCCCCGCCCCCCGCCCCTCCCCCGCCCCTGGTCCCAGCCGCTGAGCGCGGGCCGCAGCCCCTCCTGGGAACGCGGCTCGGCCCCCGAGCCGAGCGGAGTTGCTGGGGGGAAACCACTGTCGGGGTGGTGCGCCGCCACGGCCGGGCTCGCAGCCTCGTTTCCCGGTGGCCGGCGGGTTGAAACTCCGCGGAGGGACTCTGCGCGGGAATCACGCGCAGCGTTCTGAACTGGTGGCTCGCTGGGCTGGTCTGTCCGGTCCCTCGCAAGCTGTTACCGGTTGCCCAGCGGAAACGCCCCCACCCCAGACACCGTGGTCCAGCGCTCCTGACACCTCCGGAAAGCGCTGCCCTTCTTGGAGCGGAGCTGGGGCATTCGGGGCCCCAGGGCGGGGCTGATTCCTTCCCCGCGTGGGGAAGACCACGGTGTGCCGCGTTCGTTCTGGTGGCGGCGCGGGGGTGCGACGATGAATGCCTAGAAAGCTCTCACTTGCTTTTCTGAAGATGGTTTTTTGTCTGCCTCCCGCTGCCCTTCCCGGCTCCTGGTCTTTGTGCGGAGGGGATGCATTTTGGGACGTGCGGGGACTAGAGCTGTGTGGAGCGCGGGCGACACCCCGGAGCAGGGATGCTTGGGTTTGACTGACAGAGAGGCAAAGGCGGGAGCAGTTGAAATAGGACAGGTGCAGCGTTTCACACTTCCAAACCGGTCAGGACAACCTGGGTGAGCGAGCGTAAACAACGAGCTAGGCGAGGCTGGACTTTGTAGCGTCCAACGTCCTAGCGTCTTCGCGCCAGCCAGAGGGTCAGAGGCTGAGCCTCGGAGAGCAGAGGGGTGCCCACTTTGGGAGCCTGGTCTTGGCACTGGGTCTCCATCGATGAAAGGAGGGCATGCAAGCGAGCAAAATTGTTCGAAGAGCAAGTGCGTGGGAACCCACGTCTGGATGCTCGCAGTTTCCTCCCTAGACCCCTTCTTGGCTCCCGGTCGGCTGCTGGGCTGGAGCTGCCCGAGGGAGAGTGCCCTTGTACGGGTGGCGCCCAGCCCTGTATATGCGCCCTGTCACTAGGTGTCCTGGAGTGGCTCCTGTTGTGGGAGTTGTGTTTCTTCTCGGCACAGCCCCAGCAACTTTGCCAGCAGCCTGGCAAGAAGAGCCTGGCTTTCTAAGCTGAAAATCTCTCCAGAAAGGGTTAAAAGAAACACCACATTCAGCAGAATATTAAAGCAGCCCCATCGTCCCTGCTCAGTGCGCAGGGATAGTACACACCATTCACTCCTATCTCTCCTCCAGCGAACACAGACAGGTTCATTTTCTCCTCTTCACATGCAGAGCCGCCTTCCTGCCTGCCTGGCTGGGCTGGGGCCAGCGTCATTGGGTTTGTGATGAGTGAGAGATAATTATCAGAAAAGTGGATCAATGAGTTGCCTACACAGACAGCAGATCCCTCCCAAACTCTGCTGTATCTAGGGGTGCCTCTCTTTGCTGGTTTGGCCCCTTAACCTGTCTTTTTTCCCTTAGTGGGGCTCTGGTGGAATTGCACTGGGGCAAGCAGCTCCAAAACCAGGCAGGTCCTTAGTCCAGGCCAGGGCAGGAACAAAGGGATAGTGGCAGCCATGGGCCAGTTGGGGACACTTGGCCAGACAGGCAGGCCCCTATGAGATTCTCTGCCTGGGAGGAAGGAAGGGGCTGGTTGACATGAGGTGTGGGAAATCCACACTGAAAGAGAGCACCCCTCCCTTCCCTCCCCTTCCCCATTTCCATTGGCTCTGCTTTGTGGGGAGAGAGATGGCATTGTGGGGGGTGGGGAGGAGGCTGCCTGGGGCTTTTAAAGTCTATTTTCAGAGGAGAACAGGGCAGCCTGGGAGTCAGGGATGCTGAAATCCTCTGGCTTTCCAGACACAGAACCGGCCTCTTAGTCTCCAAACACTTGCCTCTTCAAGCTTAAGTCCTTTCACACTGTGTCTGGGGCTTGTTGAGAATGGGCTGCTGGTGTCTACAAGGGAAGACAACCACCTGCCTTCTCTGAGCTGCCCTTTGGCCTGTGCAAAACAGGGTCTGGAGACCTGGCCTTCTTTCGGGCTGTTTCTGCAGCAGTAGGACGTGTTGGGCTGGCAGCAGACGCCCACCCTCAGAGTGGACTAAACATGTTGGCCTTTCTGGGAGGCAGCCATCTGGCATCACTGAAAGCTCATAGCATCTTCCCAGCCCCACCCCTGGCATCCATGAATGACCATATACCTGCAGGTGGCCTCACTGTTTGGACAATGGCTGACCAGAGCTCTCCCAGGAGATCTGCTTTTAGGTGTGGCCTGCAGTGAAGTCCTGGGCTTGCCGTCCTTGAACATACACATGTGTTTGATTTGGTGGTAGATTTCTCAGGGCCTGACAAATAGTGGGTTTTCAGTAGGGGCTGTTGATTCATGAATACACAGCTGAGTTACTGTGCTCCTTTGTGGAGCACACCTTAAAATACAAAGGCACCGAGTTACACCGTATGCACTTAAATCTCCATTACAAGTTTATGGGGGAAAAACCCCCATCCTCAGCCCCTGTGTCTACAACAGGCCACCAGGCTAGGCACTGATTGGCTCTTTCTGCATTTTATGTTACTATTTCTTTGCTGTGTGTGCATCTGTTTTGGGTATCTGTGAGTGTACATGAGTCTACAAGCAGTAGCAGGCGCCAAAGATTTAAAAAAATGTCTGGGAGAGACAAGTAAATTTGAGGAAATTCTATTAGGTGATTTTATTTTCTATGCATTGTGAAAAGGTGGCTATTACTCAGTGTTTGTGGAGGGACCCCCTCAAGCCAGTGAGTGGAATGCTGGTGAGGCAGGGCAACGCAGCTCTGGGTAATTGCTTGAGAAAATTCTTGGCAGTGTAAACAGCTGCAGAGATTGGACCCAGCCCCAGCTTGAACCTTCTGGGTTGACAGAGCAGAATTGTCACCGGTGATGCCCAGGGACATGAGGAAGGCCTGCTGGGCCACATAGTATCCTGCTCCAGCCCCTCCTGCCATTTGTTGATCTGTATAAAACCAGACCTAGATCCCAGAAGCCCTATCCTGGCCCCTCACAAGTATGGATCCTGATTACCAACATGTGCTTTGGGAAAGGCCCGTGAGGCAGAGATAGGATACAGCATCCTGTACAATTGTACCCATCCAGAAGTAATCGTTGATAAAACAGATTAGACTGAAGAAGGGTGGTGTCAAGGTGTGCATGACAGCTCCTTGACCCCTTCTTCTGGATCTAGTGTGTGGGCCCACCCCCACCCCATTCACTAGAAGCTACCTCTTCTCTAGTTGGTTGACTGAATTTCAGGAACTTGGGGTAGTGGAGGAGGTGTAGGGTCAGGAATGGGGTCTGACCACGGGATGGGGCTGAGATCTACACAAAGTGGAGACAGATGGCTGGATTGTGAAGGCAGGTTTTTCATCTTCCAACTCTGTGGCTGGGGAAAATCACCTAGTCCCCCGGGCCAAGTGTCTTTCTCTGTACAGTGGGTCATGAAGCTCACCTGTTCCAACCTTAGAAGTTGGGCAAGTTATATATGTTATGAGGATACACCTGTACTAGTTCAAAACATGAGATGCTGTTAAAGTCAAAGATATATTTTTGTTATTGAATCAAAACAGTCATCTGTAACTATTCTATAAGAGTTCTTAATACCACTCATTCAGGAGCATAAGTCTTTGGCAGTGTGAGCCAAGGGTTAAAGCAATTTTAAAAGCCAGAAGAGCAGAGTATCATCTTGGGCAGTGGTTCTCAGGCTTCAGGAATCTTCATGGCACCTAGGCAGTTTGTTGTAGGCTCATGGGCTCTAACCCCCAAAGTTCAGCAGGTCTGGATGGAAATCTGTTTCTGGCCTCCCTGTAAAGATCCTGATGTAGCGCTTCCTGGAAACACTGCCCAAGGGGAGGTTCTCAATGAGGCTGCAGCCAGAAATCATGGGCAGTCTTGCTCCCCTTTGTACTTACTGAGTCAGAATGGCTTGGAAATCTGTATTTTTAACAAAGGGCTCCAGTGATTCAGATGCAGGCCACCTGGCACCAGTATATTTGGGAGCTGCTGGTAATAGCCAGCACTTAACATAGGTGTTGTTCTAGGTACTTTACATAAGTCAATTCATTTAATCTGTACAACGTCTGTATCAGTTAGGTATTGTTATCAACCCTACTCTCCCATTTTTCAGGTTAGAAGACTGAAATACAAAGTAGAGAAGTCATTTGATAAGGTCACATAGCTAGTTAAGTGTCAGTGCACTTGAACCCAGGTGGTCAGATTCTGGAATCTGTGTTCTTAACCATCCGCCTTACCTCACCACTTTTGTAGGCTTTGCGTGAAGAAAGGTTCAGATTGGCCTGAATCCACAGGCTGAAAGAATTCTGATGCTAACTCGGCCATTGAGTACTTCATTGATTACTGGGCACTCCATGCTTCCATGGTCATGGGAGAAGGGATGAGTGAAGTGTTCAGATAACCCCAACACTTCAGCTTGAACACCAGTCTCCGTATAGCTCCCTTCCTGCCCCTTCTTCCCACCTCCCACCCTACACACCTACGCGCGCACACACACACACACACACACACACACACACACACACACACACTGCAGGAGACCTGTACCACAGCATGGCTTATGGTCAGGAATCTAGTGGAAGGACTGGAGTATCTTTCCTCCTCTCCTCTCCCTGCCCTGGCCAGCTTCCCAAAGAAGAAATGATTACTGGCAAGTGTCCTCAAAGGGGATGGGCGTGAGCACCCTGTGCATTCTGGGAGTAGTGGAGGTGGCAAATGGGACCCTTACCTGTCTCCACCTGATAGCCTAGAGCACATCCGTCCACCTGGATTTCAGGAGTTTGCATTCCTTGGAAGAGCTCCCTTTATGTCTCCCTCTTCTGCACTAGCCACTTAAGCAACCTGAATATTTCTGTTAGATTTCCATGTCTCCAAAGGTGGTGGAGAAACAGAGCATTGGATGCCTGCCCTTCTGAGGAAATTACTATAGTAATAAAGTAACGCCCTGGGAGAGATTTCATATTTAAAAGCAAAATAGTACATGAGAAATTCCTCAGCTCCTTTTGTGGATTCCATTTCAATTTCAGCAACAGTTGGGGCTCTCGGTCAGAGTGTGTTTGTGCTTGGAGAGGGGGCATTGACTGGCCAAGTCAGGGCCACCTGCTCCATCAAAGACCCCTGACACCTGACGTCTGAGCTGCATCGCTGGCTTTAGTGGATCACTCCTCTGGGGATTAGAGAAATGGGAACACACTTTCCAGGGAGGCCTGGAGGATGGGGAGTTGGCTCTTTGCTAACGGAAAACTGCTTTCCACCTGGCCTAACACACAGGGAGCAACCAGATGCATCTTTAGCTCTCTCCCTCCCTGTGCCTCAGTTTTCTCATTGCTGAATCAGACTAGAGGAGAGGTTGTTAGGGTGGAGAAGGTTAGCGGGGGTTTGGTGTGGGGGCAAACCCCAGGGTAGAAGCAGTGTAGAAGTAGGAGGTGGACAATTATAGGATGGTCTGGGGCGGTGGGGCATGGTGACCCCCTGGCTAATTGTGGGCGGGGTGTGGCTCCTCACAGACTGGCGGGATTTCTGCAGGGGCAGCTCAGGACCCAATTTTGGGGCACCAGAGATGAGTGAGGGGGAGCGTGGCTGGCATCAAGAAAGGCCTTAGCCTAGTGCCTCCCTCAAGTTCCCTGCTCTAGGGACCTCCCACTGGCCAGCAGCAGGCCCAGTCTGTGTACCTACACACAGCGGGCCCTGGAGCCACGGTCCCTGCTGGCCACATGTGGTATCACCTGCTGGGTGTCTCTCAGTGCAACTGGCTTGTAAGTTTGCCTCCAACTTAGTGAATGAGAAGGTTTCATTTCCACAGCCTAGAAAAGGCATCTTGCTCACCTGCTCACTCACTCCCCAGCCAGCACGGAGCATTCCTCAGCTCTGTGACAGAATGAGCAGAGCTGAAGATGTGGGAGCCCTTCACCATACTATAAGACCCTGCTGACCAGTGGGGCTTCAGGCCAATCTGTTTGCTAAAGAGGAAAGAGGATAAGAAGAAGGACCTGTTTCCCCCTCTGTCACCTGTAGCCATGTTCTGGTCAGTTGAAATCCCAGCAGCACAGACAATGCCATTAGTAGCTGCTTAAGGAGGCTGCACTGTCCCCTCATGGAAGTTTCCCCTAGAGTTCTTGGTAGCAGAGCTGGGCCAATATGGACACGTACAGGAAATTTCTTGAGAATTACCAGGACTCATTTCTGCCTGCAAATTGCACCTGAGGCCCTGATCTCTCCTCTCTCCCCTTCGGCTTCCTGGCAGCAAGTGAAAAAAATGACTGATTTGAATTTAACCTCCTTACACTGCTTCTCCATCCCCCAGTGGAGGTGATAATGAGCAGAGAAATGGGCAGAGGCAGGTGACCAGGAGGGGAGGGGGCAAGTGAGGGGAGCAGGGGTCCCAGGCTGTTGCCTAACATTAGTCTCTGAGGTGTCTTGGGGCTGTGTAAGCTCCAGAGAGTCAAGACAAGGGGTGGGACTTAGAAGAAACTTTCCAGAAATCCTATACCCTAGTGGCACTAGAACCAGAACTGAACTAAGTTCTCATCTGCCTATCGAGCATTTACCACATGCTGGACCCTATGTATATCTTGATCCCCATACGCTTAATATTGAAGCATTCATTCTCCCATTTTATAGGTGAGGAAGCTGAGGCTCTGAGAGTTTAAGTTACTGACTCAAGAACTAAGATTCAGACACAAGTTTTGACAGGTTTGACAACTCCCCAGGCCTCTGCTTCCCAGTTCAGCACCTTTTCCATTAATGTTACTTATTCATAAATTAAATCAGGGCACATCTATTAAGCACCAGCTGTTTACTGTCCTGCCAAGTGCTGTCAAAGGTACCAGACAGTGCCATGGGTCTCCACATTTAGGTCCTTTGGCCAGGCTCTCCTTTTGCTCTCTGGAACTGCCCCACCTGTGCCCCAAACTTGAAGAAAACCTTTTTGCATTTTCCTACATGTACTTTGCCTTTCCCGTGTGCTCCCCAGCAGTTAGATCCCCACTGTGGCATTATTGGTTTTCTTTTTGCTGGATGTCCATCTGGCTCTTGTCTCTGATGAGCTGTTTTGCTTAGGTGATTGCAGTTTGACATCTGTGCCTGGCTCTTAGTGGTGGGAGTTGGAGGACCGTGGGGAGCGGGGTCACTGTGGGTCTCCTGGAGCTCCGTCCACAGGCCCACCTTCTAGGGGAAGGGAGAGCTGTGGGTGCTTACCTTTGGAGACCCCACCCCCCGAGGTTCTGTCCTGTGGGCCCTGTCCTGCCTGGGGCTGTGTTGCTTCTTGAGTTCTGGCTGTTCCTACCCACCTTGCCAGATGTGGACACCATGACATCAGAGGAGGATGTTGGGATTTAGCATTAGCTTTGAGCATGGAGGGATGTGTGGGAGGATTGGGAGGAGAGCACCTCAGTGTCCTAGTCTCACTGGACAGTGGTCCCCCTGGAGGCTGTGATTGTGGAAAGGGCTGAACAGGAGCACCAGGAATAATTGCAGGCAGCCCCATTGACAGTGTAGGCTGAGAAAATGCCTTATCTGCGAGAGGCAGCTGGGCCTTGCAGTTAATTATTCTGTTGTTTTCCTCTCGCTGTTTTTCCAGCACATCAAGGTAGGACCTTTGCCCTTGGCTTTCTCATTGAGGTTAAGGCTGGAACTGGGTGGTAAGCTTGGAGGAGGGGAGAAGGAGAGAGGAGGAGCCTCACTGGGGAAAGGTGGAACGGGAGCCATCCTGGGATGCTTTCAACCCCTTAGGCAATGCGTCCAAATGGTCTGGGTGGAGGAGCACAGGCTATAACTTTTGGGGCAGGGAAGAGGGTTTCAATAGCACCAGAAAATCCACTGAGTTTTGGCGGATGCCCAGGGGCATGTGTTGGGCACAGGTCAGACCATATTTTGGGTATCAGACCATAGATTGATATTTCGGTTTACCTTGGCCACTACCTGTGAGTCTCTTCCAGCATCTTCATGACGAGTGGAAGACACTTCACAGTCTAGGTCCTCCTTTTATCCTCTCCTCCTGGCCAGCAGCATCTCCTGCTGCTTCCTTCCCCCCTGCTCCACACAGCACACATGCACACACACTCCACAGGTACACACACCCTGAGCAACATCCCTATTTCTTTTTTCCCATCTGTGCAGAGGCCAAACTGAGCCTTCTGTTGCTGTGTGCCTCTGGGTCTGCACCTGCTCACTCTGCCTTTGTTATATTTTTCACTGATCTTTTCCTAGCTAACCCTAACTTATTCTTTAGAATTCACAACAGTGGTCACCTTCTCTTGGAAACCTTCCTCTGAGCCCCAGTCTGGATTAGGTGGTCTGCTGGTCTCTACCACAGCTGCCTCTGCCTCCCTCTTGGGGAGCACATTCCCCACTGGTCTATACTTGGATGTTGCTTTTGCTGGATACCCCATAGTGCTGTGAGCCTCTGAAGGGTAGGGCTCTATCTTAATTGTCATGATATTCCCAGCATGTGGCACATAGGTAGGTAGAATCAACAAGTGTGTGTTGTGTAAAAACCTGAAATCATGTCACATGTGGTAGTTTAAAACATCTCTGCAAAGTTTTAGATGCCCTTCTTGTCAAAATATGAAGCCCGTTCCTCTCCTTTTAAATATGGGTTGGCCGTCTTACTCCATCTAATGAATAGAACATGGCAGAAGTGATCCTGCGTAATGTTGGAGGTGAGATCATTGAGGATTCCAGCCTCTGCCCTGCTGTCTCTCTCCTGGCTTGCTTGCCTTTGTGACCCAGCCACCATATTGTGAGGGAGCCCAAGCCACATGGAGCGGCCATGTGTAGCCCCAGCCCCAATCCCAGCTCACTGCCAGCATCAAATGCCAGACATTGGAGTGAGGGGGTTTCAGATGGTTGTAGCCCCCATCCTTCCAGCCATCCCTGCTGGCTCCCAGTGGGAAGAGACAGGCTTTCCTCACTGAGCCCTGTCCAAATCATAGATTTGTGAACAAAACAGATGTTGTCACTGTTGAAAACTATCAAATTTGGGGTTGGTATGGTATGCAGCAATTGATGACCAAAATATCCTAGGAGAAGTAGTAGAAGAAAAATTGTTTAGAGAAGACCAGAGGGAAACTGGGGAGGGGGAAGAGATATGTTACCTCATTCATTCAACATCTACCACATATTTGTTAGCCTACTATGTGCTAGGCAGTATGCACAAAACAGGAAATGTTCCAGCTCTTGGGAGCATCCTGGTGGGGAGGACAGACAGTCATTAAGATAACAAATAATATAGAATCTAATTTTAGGAAAATGCCATAAAAGGATAAACAGGGCAATGTAATTGAAAGTGATGAGGGCAGGCTTGGACAACTTGAAACGGGGGAGAGGCTGGGGAAGGAAAGGCATCTCTCTGTGAGTATGTGAAGGCTGGTCTTGCCAAACAGGCTTAGCTTTACTCTACATGCATGATAGATTTTGGCTTGATTATGAAGTTCTTTCCAGCAAAGCTGAACCAAGATGGAATAGGCTGCCATGAGGGGTGATAGAGCCCCATCCCAGGATATCCAAGTGAGGGCTAAGCCACTTCCAGATTAGAAAGCCCAAATTCTATAAGAGGGAAGGAAATGGGGGGTGGGAACAAAGAGACAGAACTGACACCTTTGCTTAGGAGCCATCAGTTTCATGAATACTCATGCAGAACACATTTATTGGGCATCTGCATGAGAAACATTGTGCTTGACACTGAAAACATGAAGTAAAGAAGACATAGCCTTTCCTTCAAGAAGCCACCTATTAACAGACTGGTGGAGGAGACAGAACCATGCAGACTACAGGCTGTAACAGGACATATGATGGAGTCTGATAGATGGGGTATAACATTTACACATTAGCTGCTAGGAGAAACCAGATGAGAGGGTCATATTTCTAGTGGAAAGGATTTGAGGAAGGAGTGTGTATATGTGTGTGGGCATGTGTATGCGTGTGTGTGTGTGTGTGTGTGTGTGTGTGTGTATGTATGTGTAAGAGAGGGAGACCATATAGAGATACAGGGTGAAGCTCCATAGAGGTAGGGTAGAAGTTTGTCACATAGAGGTAGGAGTGGTTAGGAATGAGAAACCAAGACTGATAGTTATTCTTACTCTCTGTGTCATGAGGGTAGACATCCAGAGCTCTTCATCAAGAGCTTTGCCTGTTTTATTAGCCAGATCTCTGGCTGTAGAGACACATGTTCAACTCAAGCTGAAGGAAAGCAAAGGGTAGGGGTGATTATTGGCAATTGTTATTAGTGGACAGTTTGGGACTTAGGTTGTGATTATACCTAGGGGCACCAGGGCTGTCGCAGACTCAGTCTCCTTTTTCTCATACCTTAGCTCTGTGTCTGTGTCAGGAAGGGTCCTAACAGAAAACAGACTGCTCTCTTAAAAGGGTTATTTGAGGAGAGTTTAGTGAAGAGACTCTTTACAGAGTTACGAATAGGGTTAAGGGAATCACTAAGGATGGAGACGCAGCCAGAGGCTGGCAACAGTGGGAGGCCATGACTCCCCATAGCCAGTGGGACAAGGGAAGGGAATGATGCTTGGGGGCCTGGAAAGAGCTATAGCATGGGAGAGGGCTCGCTGACAGGGGCTGTAGACATAGAGGAATGAAGCTGCTGCCCAAACCATGCAGGGCAGAGATGGGGCATTGTATTCCCTGAACTTGTTCACCTCTACTTTTTCTCTTCCTGCCAATATCTCCCATTGGATGAACTCAACAAGAAGGCATGGGGTATGGAAGCCTGGTTCAGAAAGGTCAGTCTCCTGAGGCTCAGAAGAGGGCAAAGAAAGGTGGAGAATGGATCTGAAGAGACAATGAACAGAGTCATTTAGGTTGACTCCATCCTCAGACAGACCTTCTTGCTATGGGCATGTGGCCACTGGCAGCTCAAGCTCACATCCTCTTGAAACTTCAACAGAAAGATAATGGCTCACCCCCAGTAGCTGGCCTTCCTTGGATCCTAAGCCTCTCTTGTGAATCAGGCTGTCATGAGGATGATGGAATGCACTCATTGGCCAGGCTTGGGCACACAGCTACCTATCTCTGGAGCTGGAGGGAGGTGCATGGCCTGTAATGAGGGCTTGGCCACCACAAAAAGTCAGGGTGCCATTACCAGATGCAGGAGTGGGTGCTGGACAGTATACCACATTTGCTGCATAACTGATTCATGGAACATAATGGAGAACTAGTGTGTGCAGTAAAGGAAAGGACCCAGAGTGCGGGTAGAGAAGGGGCAGATAGAGGGGGTTGTGTCTGTGAGGGTCCTGGTGGAAGATATGGGAAAAGCTGGGGAAACTGAAGGTGATAGAGAAAAGTAAAAACCCAGGAAGGGAAAAGCTGGAGGTGGCTGGGCAAACAGCTTCTTTCTTGATGAGGATGTTCCCTGTCTTCCTAAGCATCATGATCAAACTCAAAGTAATGAACAGGCAGACAGCAAGGGTGTTTGGCTAGAGGCAAAGTGATTTTAAGACAAGGGTATCTCAAAGCAGACTCTAAAGGAGGAGGGCTCTTTTTTGGGGAAAGATGAAAACACAGTGCATGAGGGGCCATACCTCTTACTGTAGCTCTCCAGGTTGTGACATAGCTATGAGAACATCTTAACCTAATTGTTGCATGTAAATTGGATACCCAGTGGAGAGCAAGAACGAAAGAAATGCGAACTCATAGGAACAATGAGATGGCTCAATTCCTTTCAGTTCTCAGCATTATCTTATCAATCATGGCTTAGCCTTACCTGGAATTTCTGTTTTGCATCAATAGAATATGTATCCACAGTTTTCTGTGTACATTTTGTGTCAAGGCTTTAAGACTTGTATAACGATGGTAGACCTTCAGAGTCCTTTGCAGACTCCTTCCTTCATACTTCAGATATCTCTTCCTCTCTTGAGGAATCTGCTTAGAATACATCAGAGGAGGACTCCATTTGCCCTTCCAAGTTCCCTGCTCTTGGCTCCAACTTTCCTCTACTCCCAGCCAAGCAGAAAAAGAACAGTTAATTTTTTTTTTTTTTTACACAGTAGCACAATGCTGCTGCTCTGCATGAAAACCCATGGTTTTCTTTTTCCAATCAGAAGAAAGTAATTTTCCTTTCACTCACCTGACTAACTTGTTCAAAGCGTCCCCTCCCCACCCTTTTCGGATATCTTGCTGCTAAGTATTTGCCAATTCATTTGCATCTCAATGGTTCCTTAGCAACTATCATACCCTCAGGATTAGGTACAAAGCTGCTCTCTGACACAGACTGCCAGGGCTACATTGCCCTCTTTTATGGTGCCTGAGTTACCAAACCAAGCCCTACCCAGACACAAAACAGGTTTACTCACAACATCACATGGGTTCTGAATTACAATGCAGTGCCTCCTTACCTTATCTGAGCATGCAGACTTCCAAGTGACCCTTGCACCGAAATGCCCCCCAGTAACCTTGTAGCTCCTGAAAACTGTCCTCTGATAACATGTCTTCAGAGACAGAATCCCAGATCTCCACATTGGAGGAGAGTCCTGTCTTCTGACAGGCCGTGAATTAGGTCCTTTTTACAGATCTGGCGGCTGAGGTTCAGGGAAGTGAAATGACCGCCCCAAGGAGGGGCAGGCACCTGGAAGGCAGCAGGGCCAGATGAGAGCTCAGGGCACCTCTGCTTCCTGGTCCACTGTCAACGTGCTGCAAAGAGAGACTCCCGTTTGCTGCCTATTGTGAGCTTTCCGAATAAATTTAAAGAAAAAAAAATTTTTTTTTAAGCATAGATATGTGACTCTATTCAACTGCAGTTCTAGCAAATTTCACTTCTCACCGAACTAGAGAGTAATTGCCCACGTGAATAGGCCAAGTGTGTGTGTATCCCCTAGTTTCTCTAGTCCTGGCAGTTGATATTCTTTCTATTCTTGGGCTTGTAGCTGAGGGCAGTATGGGTGGGGTGCGGGAGAGCCCAGAGTGCGTGTGTCTCTGCGTGTGTCTCTGTGTGTGTCTGTGTGTGTATTTATTCAGACGATGTAGACAGACAGTGGCACTGGACCATGTAGCAAATTAGAGTATTCCACCCTGAGGAGGTGGTGCTGTTTCTGTAACAGCACCAGGCATCCACCACCAGGGCTCACTGGCATGGAACAGCCTGGCAAGTGGAAGGCACCATTCAGAAAAGGACAATGAGAACAGAGCTCATTGTACGGTAGGGCTGACCTTTGCGACTCCCACTTCACGTTGTTATTAAATATCGGGAAGAGACTGAAAGAACAATTATAGTATTGTCATAATGTATAAGCGTAGAAAGCAAGCCATTCCCAAGGAGGCTCTGGCTCGGCTGAGCTTGACAAAAGCAGGGGACTCAGTTCCAGTGCTTATTTTCTTCTCATCTGGAAGTTGTCTCTATTATTGAACACAGCAGAAAACCATGAACATGCCGTGTGCAGTTCTGCCATCACGGGCTCCAGAAAGCTAAGATGTCAGGGAGGAAGGGGGTGGAGGTGCTTGGATTTCTGCTCATGTCCCTGTCGACCTCAGTGGTAGAGTTTTGGCTGCAGCTGTCTTGATGTCTTGATGGCCTGGGCTTAGCGGGGTGCTGGCTCCAGGGGTCCTGGGGAGAGTTTGCTGAGTTGAGCTGGCTTCAGGGCTTTCATGGGACAGTGGGTGACTGGCTTTCCCCTGTAGAGAAGGATCACAGGAGCTCCTGTGGCCACTCCCTCCTGCACACCCTCCCAGCTACTAGGCCACCTAACCATGCTGATGACTGGGGCTCACCGCATTGGTAATCTTAGCAGGTGGGATTTCCACACCGGGCCTTGGCATTGCCCTCTGGCGTCACACTCTCCCATGGAGAGCCGCATCAAGACCAGTGTCTCTCAGCCTCATTCTCATCCTTGCTGCTCTAAGGAGTCTTTAAAGACCTTTTCTTCCTAAGCACGCCATACCCCATGAAATGTTAATACCACAGATACACTGTACGTGTGTTTATATGTTGGGGCCCTTTGAAGGACCACAAACCATTGTAATATCTAAGTGTTTTTGTTCCCCAGTGTCCCCCAAGAAGCAGTTTTCGCCCCTGTTCAGAATACATAACCAAAACGAAATAAACCTGGCAGCAAAGTAGCCAGCCCTCAGCTGAGTTAGAGCACTGCTTCGCACCATCTGTTTTTCCGTATAACTTTTACCAAGGGTGGCACTGACCCATTGGGAAGAATATTCCCCTTGGCTGATCCAGAAGGTCCTCTGCTGGCTGTTATTAGCCTTTAATTCTTGGGTCCTGGGGCACAAGGGTAATCAGTAGGTGTGGAAGTATTTCAGTATTTTAACAAGCATGCCTTTGCCAGGCTGTACTTTCTGGACATCAGCCCTGAGTATACCAGTTTTGAAAATAGTTTCTTGAGTCTGTCTGGGTCCATTTTTTAGTGTTAATTTTAATTAAATTTTTTTTCACTTACATTCCAGTTAGTTACCATACAGTGTAATATTAGTTTCAGGTGTACAGTTAGTGATTCAACACTTACATACAACACCCAGTGCTCATCACGAGTGCACTCCTTAATCCCCATCTAGGTCCATTTTTTAAAATAAATATATTTTTGGAATTTGAGAAACTTAACAGAAGACAATGGGGGAATGGAAAGGGAAAAATAGTTATAAACGGAGGTAGGCAAACCATAAGAGACCCTTAACTACAGAGAACAAACTGAGGGTTGATGGGGGGTGGAGGAGAGGGGAAAATGGGTGATGGGCATTGAGGAGGGCACTTGTTGGGATGAGCACTGGGTGTTGTATGGAAGCAATGAATCATGGGAATCTATTCCCGAAGCCAAGAGCACACTGTATACACTGTATAGCTAACTTGACAATAAATTATATTAAAATAAACAAATAAATAAATTTTCTTGAGGTATAATTTACATACAATAAAATTCACCAATTTTAACTGTAGAATCCCTTGAGACTTGACAAATGAATGTGGTTGTTAGCCACCACACAAACACAACACGGAACATTTTCACTACCCTCATGTCCCTTCTCTGTTATTCCGTTCCCTCTGCCCTTGGCCGCTGGCATCCACTGAGCTGATTTCTGGCTCTCTATTTTGCCTTTTCCAGAAGTTCACATAAACAGAATCGTAGCATGTATTTGGCTTCTTTCACGTAACGTAATGCGTTTGAGATCCTCCATGTTGTTGTGCGTATTGCTGGTTCCTTCCTTTTTATTGCTGAATACTGTCCCATCGCATAGATAAATCATGGTTGGTTTGTCCATTCAATAGATGATGGGTGTTCTTTTTTTTTCTTCCTAGTTTCTAGTTTTGGGGCTTTTATGAATAAAGCTACTGTGAGTACATGTCTTCCTGTGGACACAAAATGAAAAATAGGTTTGCATTTCTCTTGGGTAAGTGCCTAAGAGTGGAATTGCTGGATAATATGGTAAGCGTAAGTTTGACTTTATGAGATGGCCAATTTGTCTTCCAGAGTGGCTGCTCCACCTTGCATTCCTACCAGCAA
Source organism: Panthera onca (assembly GCF_046562875.1). NCBI lineage: Eukaryota > Metazoa > Chordata > Mammalia > Carnivora > Felidae > Panthera > Panthera onca. The sequence goes on along the minus strand of NC_138347.1, from coordinate 128,197,762 downwards.
CGTATGAGAGTTCCAGTTGCCATTCTGGTGGGTATATAATGGCATCTCATTGTGGTTTCCACGTACATTTCTCTAATGACTAATGATGTGCTTTTAACGTGCCTCTTTGCTGTTCGTATGTATTCTTTGGTGAAATGGACGTTCAGATCTTTTGTCTGTTTTTGTTAGGTTGTCTGTTCTGGGTCCATTTTCAACTTGGTTGTTCGGAGGTAACAGAGGAAACCCCCCTCCCCCCCACTTCCGCCTGACTGTTGGGTTGCTGTGTTGTGCTCAGGAGACCATAGGTTGCTACCTGCTTGGTCCCATGCCTGGCGTGGGGGTAGGTATGGACCATGATCTTCTCCACAAGAATGGGTGTTACTTATCAGGGACAAAGTGCATCCCCATACAGGGGCTGGCACCTTGGAAAGTGGGCTGTTAACTATGGCACTGTGTGAGCCTCCATAGGAAACCATAGTTGAGGTGATCTGGGATTGTGTTCCCAGTGTTTATTTTCCACATTCTAACCTTGTCTCCACCATACTTCTGGGTATGAAGGAAGGACCTGTACCCCCACCCCTGCCCAGCTTTGCAGGGGGAGCTGTGTCTCCATGGTGACAGCAGAAATCAGGTAGAAATCTCCCAAGGGTTCTGCTTCCCCAGGGTATTTCTATGACAGGTATCTTTTGGTTTGGGGTTTTCTTTTTATAAAGAAAGGCGTGATTCCCCTAGGAAAGGTGCTCTGATCCTACACAGGGAAGCACACCCAGGCTGGACTCTCAGGCCTGGGAGCACTGGGCTGCCCATCACCTTTCTCCTGCTGCTCCAACTCCTGAGGGGTCTCCCAGCCCTTCTGCTTTGTGCTGCATTCAAGCTGAGGAGGATGCCTTTGGCTCATTTCTGAACTGTAGATGACAGACTCAGGATCCCACGTCTTTCCAACACTGGGGATGATGTTCATGCTTCAGCCATGCTTGCTGTTATTTGCGTGATGATCAGTGATCATAGTAATCATGGGGGAGGTGACACGTGACAGGGATGAAAAGGCCTGCTGTTGTGTCATCAAGGATTGGTGTGCTCTGCTGGGCCCCGTGTCACTTCTCACAAGTGCCTCTTATGCTCGTGAACAAAGCTTCCATCGGTGCTGCCCCACTTCTGGCTGTGGGCAGCACGGGCTGCCTGAAGGTCCCCCAGAATCCAGCCCAGGGCCTGGCACAGAGTAGGCACTTAGTAAATGCGGAGGAGTAGACGGATGAATGGGTGAACTGGGTCTCTGTTACACTGCATAGGTCACTCAGGGAGAGGCTGATGCTGGTGACCCCAAGGCATAAAGCCAGGGACTCATGTCAAACAAAAGCAATGACAGCACGGGAGACCCTGAAGATCTAGTTGTGGAGACAAGACCGGTGCACCTGGTGCTGGGTGGAGAGACCCATGGACGGTTCAGATGAGGAGCTGCCATTGAAAGGCCTGTTTCTAGGGGAAGCTTAGAGGTAAACTGGGCCTCAAATATATGAGCTGGAGGGTGGTAGGGAGCACATCATGGGAGAAGTAGCAGAAGTGGAGGCCTGGTGATGGGAGAGGAAAGGCACGTACCTAGAAGGGAAAAGCAGGTACCTGGAAGAGTAGTTACAGTCAGGTGAGTGCTCAGTGGTACAGCCATGCGGTCAGTGTTGTAGGGAGTCAGAGGATGGAGAGATTAGAGTAGGCTAGGGTAACTGGGTTGGCTTCTTGAAGGAGGGGGTAACGTTTAAAGGAAAAAGAGCGGTTGCTGTGGTAGAGGAGGCAGGGCATGGGTCTGCCTTCTATTCAGGCTTGCCCTGCCCAAAGCTGAAATCATCTGGTATGGAGAACTGACAGAGATGTTTGTTTCTGTGATATATGCCCCTTTGTCTTGGACCTCTTGCCTTCAGAAAGCCTAGGAGGTGTTCCTGTGAGAGAGGGTTCAGCATCAGTGTTTTGTCTTGAGTCCCGAGGCCCAGTTGGCCTTGCCAACACGGTTCACCTAGAGGAAAGCAAGAGGCTTCTTGCAGTGCTCTGCACCAGACTTTCACTAGCTGTTTCCTTTGGTTTCATGCTCTGTGTGTGGTCTGTGAACCGTGGTCTGTGGGCCTCACCTGAGAGCTTGTTGGAAATGCAGTATCTCCAGGTCCCATCTCATAGTGATCAAATGTTGGAGCATAAAAAACAAAAAACTAAGGAGACATGACAAGTGACTGTAATGCATGACCTTTTACTAGATCCTGCACTGAAAAAAACGATGATCTTAAGGACAATATTGGGACAATTGACAATTGACAGTGGGCTCCCAACATTAAGGGAGAGGGTCTCATTAAATGAAAGTATTATAACAATATTAAATGTTTCAAATTTGATAACCTATTGTGACCAAATAAGAGAATATCCTTGCTTTTTTGATGTATACATCCTACTCTTAGAGGGTTAATGGAATTAAATCAGCAAATAAATCAATGTGTGTGTATATACTATAATGAAGGTGCATATAACACAATACTGTATATGAAATATGTTATATTCTGTTATAATTTATTTTTCTTATTTAAAAAAATTTTTTTTAAATGTTTAATTTTGAGGGGCGCCTGGGTGGCTCGGTCGGTTAAGCATCCGACTTCAGCTCAGGTCATGATCTCACGGTCCGTGAGTTCGAGCCCCGCGTCGGGCTCTGTGCTGACAGCTCAGAGCCTGGAGCCTGTTTCAGATTCTGTGTCTCCCTCTCTCTCTGCCCCTCCCCTGTTCAGGCTCTGTCTCTGTCTCAAAAATAAATAAACGTTAAAAAAAAATTAAAAATAAATAAATAAAAAATGTTTAATTTTGAGAGAGACAGACAGACAGACAGAGCAGGAGTGGGGGAGGGGCAGAGAGAGAGGGAGATACAGAATCTGAAACAGGCTTCAGGCTCTGAGCTGTCAGCACAGAGCCCGATGGGGGCTCAAACCCATGAACTGCAAGATCATGACCTGAGCCAAAGTCAATTGCTTAACTGACTGAGCCACCCAGGTGCCCCTGTTATACTTTAAATATATGTAGAAAGAGAGAATGAAAAAAAAGAATGTGGCAAAATGTTAAAAATTGGTGAATCAGGGTAAAAGATCTGTGGGGGTTGTTGTTCCCACTCATGCAACCTTCCTATGTGATTGATATTTTAAATATAAAAAGTTTTGTTTTTTTTTTTTGAAAATATGGCTTGTTTAAAAGTTTGATGGATGTTGCAAGTTACCCTCCAAAAAGGCTGCACCGATTTATATTCTCACAATGCCACAAGACGGTTGGTGCAGCTGTTTGATGTAGCTATTTTTATTCAGCTATTTTGATGGCAGGGACTTTTCTGATGGGGTCATATATCAGTTTTGACCTGGGAACATTCATTTTCCCCCCCAATTTATTATGAATATTTATAAAAGTATAGAAAAGTCATAGTGCAATGAGCATCTATAGCCCACACCTCGATTCAACAGTTGTTAATATTTTACCATGTTTATTTATCAGTACACAGTTTGGGGGAAGGATGGGAATTGAGACCTAGCAAAATTAAGTACTTGCCACAGTTAAGTGAGGGAGCCAGACGCCATATCCTCTGTACCTGGTTCTTCATCTCCTGCCATTCAGGTTTTCCTGGATTGTTTCTAGATCAGATAGAACTGATGTATATATATATATATATATATATATATACACACACACACACACACATACATACACATATACATATATATATACGTACATATATGCATATACGTGTATACACATATATATGTATATACATATATATATATACACGTATATACGTGTATATATATATATTTTTTTATTTTCTGAAGCAGTTTAGTAGAGCATTGGTGTTGGGCAGATCCAAATTAGAATTCGATCTCTGGCCGTGGGCAAACTCCTCAACCTCTCCTTGTCGCAGTTTATTCATCTGATAAGTGGGGATGGCATCACTTACCTGTCAGGATGGTTGAGAAAGATCAATGAGACAATCCACTGAAAGCATGAAGTAGCCATTATTATTGTCATTTTTCCTGTATCCCTCTTTTCATCTAAAGCAGATCTCTAGGGCACCTCGTCCAGGTCCCTGTCTTTACCCTGCCTGCCGGTACTGTGTCTGGCCCATTTATTCCTGGTGTGTGGCTCTGTCTTGTCTACTCCAGCAGATGTGGAGGGCCGGTGCTCCAAGTCTCTGAAAATTTGTACTGGGCACGTATACTGGGTAATGTTCAGCGGCTTGCCATCACTCATCATGGACCCAGAACTCCAGGCCTGGGCATCAGGCCTCCCAGGTCACTAACCCCCAGGTGAGCAGGTCTGGACCAAATCCCAACAGCGATGGACTAGCAAGGAAAGGGCGTGTGGCCCGTTGTTCCCTTCCCACCCTGTCCCCAGGACTTCTCATTAGACCAGAGTTCAAGATTGTAAGGAGGGGGAGGCACAAGGATAGGACTAGGGTAGGGACAGTGAGGTGCTCACCTTGGGTGCACAATTTAGGAGGTACCCAAAACCTCAGTAACCAGGCTAAATATTAAAAAATTAAATAAAATCTTTAAACTCTGGCCTGTGGCTGGCTGCCTGTTTTGTAAGTAAAAAATAAAGTTTAGGGGCGCCTGGGTGGCTCAGTCGGTTAAGTGGCCGACTTCGGCTCAGGTCATGATCTCACGGTCCGTGAGTTCGAGCCCTGCGTCGGGCTCTGTGCTGACAGCTCAGAGCCTGGAGCCTGTTTCAGATTCTGTGTCTCCCTCTCTCTGACCCTCCCCCGTTCATGCTCTGTCTCTCTCTGTCTCAAAAATAAATAAACGTTAAAAAAAAAAAAATAAAGTTTAAAACTAAAGTTTGAAGGTCTCAGTCTGCCCACACAATCTCTTTGTGGCCCTAGAAATTGGGGGTGACTGGAGAGCACACCCCTGGCCCTTGTGGTCCTCAAGACGGCAATATCAACGAGGCTGCAATTCTAGATTTAGTGTGGCTCTTTCATCCCTTAAAGGGCCAGACACCTTGATGCTCTTAGCACCTGGCTCCCCAGGCCTGTGGCTAGCGTGGCTCAGAAGGAGGCATAGGTATGTGGTGGCTTCTGTTGGTGCCGGGTAGCACTTGTTTCTCTGTCACGGTGGAGGGGATACACAGAGCCCCTCTCTGGCCTTAGAACTGAAAGTACGCCTCCGTGGAAGAGATGTGGTGTGGGGGGCTGGAGAACTGGCCCATGTTTACCTGCTGGTGAACTTAGAAAGCCACCTCATATCTCTGAGGCTCATCTTCATCCCCAGTCCAGTGCTGGTCACAGAGTTCAACCTCCTCCTTTCTGGGTTCTTCAGTGAGAGGTTGTGGAGTAGAAGCTGGAGCCAGTGTGTATGAAATGCTTTGTTCTAGAACTGGGACGTGCTCTGGAAATACAAGCTGTCCTCTGGAGTAATAGTGGATGCGATAGATTCCAGTGGATAGTGTCAGTTCCCTGGCCCAAGGCTGGCTAAGTGATTATTCCTAGAGAGGAGGATCAAGTCCAACACCCTGACCAGCCTGGAGCAAGAAGGGGCAGTGACAGGTGGAGGGGCTGACAGCTTTCAAGGTCTCATGCCTGTGCTTGCTCCCCACCCACCCACTTCTCAAACAGGTGGCTCCCCAGTGCCCCCCTCCTGCCCCATTCTTGGCTCACCTAAGAATTGTGGGGCTATTGACTCCCCTGAATCTTCTGAGAATCATGTGGAGAGGCTGCTGGGGACATTGCTATAGTCACCTTTTTTTTTTTTTTTTTTTTTTTTTTTTACCTCCAAGGGAAAGAGAAATAGATTCCTCTTCTTGATATGAAGAGTGGTATGCACATAGAAGGAGGAGGGAATTAATGGGGATTTTGGCCCACAATTCGTATCACTCACACATGCTAAGTAGGCACATCCTCACCCAAGACCCTAACGTTTCATTCCACTCTGGCATCAGACTCGGGATTTTAGTATAGGATATTTTCATCTAAATACGGTCTCTATCCAGGAGCAGATGAGGCTCCTCAGATGGAGTCCTTCAGATGAAGAGACCTGGATCATTCGTGGCGCTGCAGTCAGATGGGAACTGAAATGTCTACAAATAGTCCACCCATGGTACAGGTGATGAAGTTCATCGTAAGTCTGGAGTTGGTGCTGTTAGCTGGGATGCCTGGATCTTTTCCAAAATGCTCCTCCTCATCCATAGCTAGACCAGCTTCCTCCCAAGATGATCTCAGGGCAGCCCTTCTGCAGGAATATCTTTTATGGTGAGCAGGGAGCTGATTGGAGGCTGAGGAACAGTAGGAAACAGTCAACCTGGCTGGAAATGGGATGGAGGTGGGAAGGGGGGCAGATTCAATCTTCAGACTACCATGAGATGCCTAGGGGTCAGCTTCTGAGCAGAAGTGGACATTTGAGCAGGGTAGAAATGGATCTATACATGGAGTACCAGACAGGAGAATGCTTTGCCAGGTGGGTGTTTTGCTGTATACAGAGGTGAATTCCTCACTGAATACAGAGAAACGGGAGTGGGGTAGGCATCAATATACCTCTGTATTACATTTCCATTATGAATTGGGGTTTTCCATTTGGCGTGTGTCTGTCCTCTCTCTTCCGAGGGCTGGGAGCCTCCTGTTTGTGCATTTGTGCCTTGCATAGCTGGGCAGGGGTAGGCAGGATGTGTGCCCCACTGGTGACTCCCTATTTCCCAAGTTCACAAATTGGGCCCCATTTGGAGGGCAAGGAGAGACCCAAGAAAGAGGCAGACCACTCCAGCTAGGTAGGTGGCAGGTTTAATAAGGGAACTTATGTATGAGGTTTGTCTTGGGTGCTGCAAGACACATGGATCTCCACCAGACTCTTAAGTTTATATAGGGTCCTTGATGGGGTTCCATCATGTATAACATCCAGATAGTCTCAACAACACATTGCTCTCTCAAGACTGTGTCCTTGAAAATGGCCCCCACTGTGGGGACACGGGCAGAGTGTACATTCCAAGGACAGGGGAAGAGGGGACGAGGACCTTCCACTGCCCAGGTCCAGCTTGTGGGTCAGCCAGTGGTCATGTCCTCTCAGTGACCTCCTTCAAAACCATGACGGATGTAGAATGGTGCTCCTTGAGGGGGCGGTGTCTCAGAGACCAGGTGCCCATCTTCACTTGGTTGTTCTTGAGGTGTGGGCCTTGAGCAGTCATCTTGGCCTCTGCAAAATGGAATGAGTAATACGTCCTTATAGGGGTCTCAGTGTAAGTGAGAGAACGTATGTCTAGTGCCCAGTGCAGTGTGGGGTGTGCAGCAGGCACTCAATAAATACTTCCTTTCTTCCCCGTGTCTCTTCTTTCCCTTCTCCTTCAAGGCTATGGTGTGGGGGTTCTGCTTGGAGAAGCTGCGTCTCCACCTTACACCCACACCCTGCCTCCTGCAGCTGTGTAGACACTGCCCTTGTAGCTTCTCGTGGGAGAGGTGACTGCCCTGTAACTCATTTTCCTGCTGCCCTGCCTCCCTTATCTCTGCCCTCCTGGGGTGCTTCCTTGTGACAGGCAGCCAGGAGTGCTGATGCCCCCTTCCCTACCCTGGTCTTGCCACCCCTGCCTCCTGCTCTGTGCCTTGCTGGGGTGGGCCCCGCTCAGAGGACAGATGGACAGTCCTGGGGCCAGTTTCTAATGTGGCTGGTATTAGCTAGTTGCTAGAACTGACTCCGAATCTGTTATTCAACAAGATTATTTCTCTTATGGGATCTCTGTCCCATCCCACCTCAAGGACCCGTGCTGATGAAGGAGAAGGCACACCTGCTCTTACCTCCCTCAGCCTGGAGGTGATGCATCTCTTCCCCTCTCCAGTGACCGCACCCATACACCAGCTGAGAAATGGGGTGAACGTCCATCTGGGAAGAGGGTGCTGGTTTAGAGAGCAGGTAGCATTGTCCCTGCAGTACCACCACAGCCTCTCTGCAGGCCAGGGACAGGGACAAATGCCTCCCTTCCCCCAGGGGAGGCCTGTCCACCAAGAGGGCTCCAAAAATCCCTCTCTTCTCCTCTCCCTACATTCCTGTCTTTCCCTCCTTCCTTCCAGTGTTTAGAGAGCATCCCCTTGGACCAGAAACTGGTCTTGCCTCTACGAAGTGGAGGAAGAGATACCTGAGGGTAACTATACGGATCACGGAGGCTGGGCTCTCTGACCACAGGCAAAAAATCAACCACATTATTCCACACAGAGACAGGTGACTAGAATAATTAGGGCTGAAGCGCTTCTTCAACAGCAAGTTCTTGGTGTTGTTTTTTATTTACTTCTGTTTGCCTGGGCCGCCTGCAGTGTGCCCCCCACGCTGGCTGCCTCCTCTCTTCCTGGCACTCCCCACGAGCTTCCTCCTGCCTCCCAACATTTGCACCTGCTGTTCCGCTGCTGGGTAAAGGGAACAAACATTTGATATGCTTTGAAAGGGAGAATGAAATTTAATTTAAAAATTAAGAAAAAGAAACATTAGAACTGGTTGTTGTATGGAAACCAATTTGACAATAAATTATATTAAAAAGAAAGCATCTAGAGAAATGTTTAGAAATGATAGTAAAGTGGTAAAAAACCAGGGAATGTAATTGCTTAAAAGGATTTGTGAATAATGAAGATGGTTCAAGTAAAGATAAAAGATAGGGATAAAAATAATGGTGGACTGAAAGTGTAAGCCCAGGTGCACAAGAAAAAATGTGAAATCCAGAAAACTAAAATACTTTTATGCTGGATTGTAATAATGCAAGAAGAAAAAATTCAGAAGGAAACAGCTGTTCCCAAACCATAGGTGAGGTGGGGGAACAGCCTGGCTCTGTGATTGTTCTGGAGGGAGCCTGTGTCTCTTCCTCTGAGAACTCTTGGTGTGTGAAAAGTTCCAGCGCAAACAGAAACAGGTTTCTCTGAGCAGGAAGAGGCTCTAGGTGGAGACCGTGAAACCGGGAGGCGGGGCAACTTGCACCGTTTGTTGTATCCCTAGGGTCCAGGCCTTCTGGGTCTCTCCTTTCTCCCTGTCTTTGGGGCAGTTGTGTGGAGCACAGAGATTGGGAGGTCAAAATTGGGGCCACCAAGAGCAGAGGGGTCCCTCCCAGACAGTGTATCTAGGAGAACGTTGGTTAAATGAGAAGTGAGATGGTGTTAACATGGGGCAGGAGGAAGAGGTGTCACCAAAGGCCTTGTGCTGTCTGGGAAGTAGTGTAGGAGCCGGGAGGTCTCCCTGCTCCACTTTTGGAATTGGGGACTGTATCTTGGGTGTGAAGGGGTGCTTCAGCTGGCAGAGACACCCCCTTTCCCTCTGACTGCCCTCCTGCCTGGAACCTGGTCTGCTGGACACCCCCGTCACCACACTGGAGGCTCCAGGGCTGTCCCCCGAGGCAGGCGCATGCTCCACAGACACCCTGTAGCCTAGGCTCCCAAGCCTCTGGCACCTCTCTGCTCTGACATTGGCCACCTTTCACTGAGACGTTGGCTCCAGGTGAGCTGAGCTGTTATAGGCTGACAGTGTATGCGGGATGGAGGGGGCACTAACCAACAGGTATTCCTTTCTCATTCCCATTGTGAAAAGATTTACTTTCTAAAATCAGGATCTTTCCCTGACCCTTCAGGAATGCCCATGATTCTTATTTAAAGTTGTAGGATATTATTCCATAGCATTTGTGAGCAGGACCACTCCAGCCTCTCCCTGCCCGGTTCTGATGAGCAATACAGCACCAAAGTACATTCCTTTTTTATTTTGCCTCATTTTGCAAAGATGACAGATCTAAATTACATCAGGGACCCTTCTGTTTTTAAATAGCATACTTTTGTTGTTACAAATTTTTTTCCCACTCACCTTGGAACAGATTTGTGTCCTTCTCAGAAGTGCTGGAATGGTTCATGGGAATTGGGGTAGCAGATTGTAGCTTTGACTTGGCATACATGAACCTCAATTATCCACTCAAGGATCATACTGGGCTGATTTGTCAGCACGACCTGCACCCTTGTCTCAGATCTGGGCAAGAGGGAAACAGAAGCGCCCTCAGTGGGTGGACTGGTCCACCTCTCACACCGCTGGGACCGTCTGGTTTCCTAGTTCCCTTCACACTCCCAAGTTTCCAGACACTGAGTTGAAAGGCTATAGTAGCTTGTCTCTGGGCCTGTGGCCTCTCAGATCATTGCTTTTGCTTAAAAGCCATTGCATCTCGCAGGAGAAGGTGTGAACTGGTGTAGATGACACTCACCTGCCTCCTTAATGGAGGAAGCAAATTTAGAGAGAAGTGTCCAGAAAACAAGGACAGGCCAGGGTCTCCCAGAAGGGAAGTATCTTCTGTAAACAGTGGGTGTTGTGAATGGAGAGGGCCGAACTTGCACAGGAGAAGGGATGGGGTGGAGGAGGTCACTCTGGACTTGAGAATTGGAAGCAGCAAGATGTTTCCAGAAACAGCACATTTGAGATGAGAAAACCAGCACATTTCTGTAGCAGTCCCTGGAGGTAGGGGTGGGGAAAGGGGGGCTTTGACTCTTGGCTGGAAGGAAGTCCCTGTGCAATCCTCAGAGCCCCCCTTCAGCATCCAGGGCTGATGAATCTGCTTGGATGGGGCCACTGGGACTACAGCATGAGTGCCCAGGATGGTGGGAGAGAGATCTTTCTGGACTAAAGGAGGGGCAGGCTCTGGATTGCTGAGTGTGGGAAGATAGGAAGGAAAGAAGGAGGGAGGGAGAGGTGGATGGAGAGAGGAAGGAAAGAAAAGGAGGGAGGAAAACAGGGAGGAAGAGAGAGAGAGGTGGAGTGGGGCTGCTTCATATGGCCCTTTCTGGGCAGAACCAGACAAAGAGGAGAGAGAGGACAGAGAAAGAAGGGAGGGAGGGGATCAAGGGGCAGCAGAATTGATATCATCATGGCTGTCTTGGGAGCTCAGGATTTCTAGCTGCCATTTCAGCCCCCCAGCACCTGCCAGGGCTCTTGCTGAAATGTGCCACACATACTCTAAGTCAGCTCTGGGGGACTGGGAGAAGAGAAGGCCTACCTGCTGGGCACCTGCCTTGCCTCAGACTCTGCAACGCCTAACTCTTCATGGATGCCTTGCAATAACCCAAAAGGCTAAGCCTTGTCATTTCCATTTCACAGACAAGGAGGTCAAGACCCAGCTTGGCCAAAATCAAGGCAGGTTCTTTCTACTATTCTCATGAGGCAATCAGTTGCATGGAACATAGTGAATACTCAGGGAACTGCTAAGTGTCCCACTGAACATCATACATGTGAACATCCACACTGATGTCTTCTCAAGAAATTGTAAATACAAACATATTTTATTGCCTGAAGTCAGAAGTTGGTGATAGCATCAGTTTCCATGGCAACATGCTATGATGTCACAGACAGATGCCTGCAATAGCAGAGAGACAACAGGCAGGGGAGTGGGGAGCCACGGTGCAGAGGACATGATCTATTAGTACAGATGCTGAAGGCCTTCTGTCCACCCTTCCCCCAGCATCTACACAAACTTTATGAACCACTGAATGCTTCAGCTTGCAAACTCACACAGTAATCCAAAGCAAATAGGATTTCCTTGGATGTTTTCTTTGAATATTTGCAAAAAGAACCATACTTGTTGTAGTTGTAGTAGTAGTAGTAGTAGTAGTAGTAGTAGTAGTAGTAGTAGTTGTTGTTTTGTAATACTGGGCTTTTGCAGTGGACTGATTGGTGGTTGGTTCTTTGTGTGTCAAGCATGGGGAAGCTGTTAATTCCTGTTGATATGGCATGCCAGGGTGGAGATGGCAGTGAGACAGGACCAGCTGGGGGTCAAGTGCCGGGAGGCAAGTGGGTTTCTGGAAGGAGACTGGAAGGTGGAGACCAGATGGTGAACATGCTGGGACAGAGTGCCAGTTGGTGCACATTGGACTTAAAGGGTCTAGGTCTGGGCTTTGCAGGGTATGACACACAGCAGCACTGTGTACCCTTGCCAACTGCAATCCTTTTCATTACAGTGTTCATCTTTTCAAACTTGTGGCCCATTATGTTGTTCAAGGATGGCTCCAACAATATCTTCCATCTCACGTGTGCTTCAGCAATGGGCCTATTCCAGTGTAGAGGCTTATGCCCTTTCTCTTGAATCTGGCCTGGTCTTGGTAACTCACTCAACCAATAAAATATGACACAAGTGATGTCCTGGGACTTCTGATGCTAGGTCATGTACAGCTTCACAGCTCCCACCTGGATCTCTGGGAACTTGCTCTTAGAATACTCACTCTGGGAACCCAGTTTCCATGTTGTAATGTGCCCAAGCCATGTGGAGGGTTGACAGCCCCAGGTGACCTCCCAAATACCAGCCAGAACCAACTGCTGGCCATATGAGTGGGCCATTTGGGCATCAAACTGGGAAGAGCTTTCGTGACTGTATCTTCTACCAACATTGACTGCAACGTTCTGAGCAAGCCCAGGTGAGAATTACCCAGTGGAGCCCAATCAACCTGCAGAACTGTGAGGAATAATAAAACATTATTGTCCCAAGCCACTGAATTTTCAGGGTGATTTGTTACACACAGTAGATAACAGGAACACAAGCAATCACTTGAAATTGTCATGTGAGACAAAGCCCAGGTCAGTGACCGCAGTGGCATGTGTCTATTCCTCTAGTAGGCCCAAGGGGTCAAGGCGTTACACCTTCAAAACCAAAGGAAATGATCAGTGGCCTGTTGGTGAATCCTGGTCCAAGGAGGGCACACTGGAGGTGAGGAGATCATCTGTCAATCAACTCCACAAGCTTGGCGGTTGGTCTGCAGTTTGGCAACATCAGTGCCAATCAAGCCAGATCTATTCTAGCTCTGATGGGATCGTTTTGAACCTAAGCATGCAGGACTGTTCATTTCATCTGGTTGGTTTTGGCTGAGCGTCCCAGCAGTTGAGATTGGATGAGTGTCCCTTGCAGGGTTTCATCCAAGTGGTTGATGAAAATGCCAAAGAGAACAGAGCCTGTGAAATCTCACAGGAGATGCTGCTTTCCATTGGGCCCTCTTTGGCTACTGTTTTGCCAGCTGCGAATCCACCAATTTGTACTTGTCTCTGCCCAGAGCTCTCCATCTGATCCGCCATTTCATGAAGTACTTAACCGAGATTCAGATACACCATCATCTAGGGGCCTGGGAAGACTTTCAAGAAGGAAGGGATATATATTCGGTGGTTCTTACTCAACCCATGGTGTTTCCAGGCCATCTCCATTATTTCCTCTGTATACAAATATACTCCAGTCTCCATCTTCCACCATGGCTTGGCTTTATGGCATGTAGTGTTCACTTTTTCTTCCTTAAAGAAATAATACGTTTGCCTCCCAGTTTTCTACCATGTTTTTCATCCTCTGGCATTGCTTGAAGAATATAGTAATTTTTGACCATATCTGCATTGCCTTTCTATATTACATTTTCTTCCAGATAGTATTAGAACATAAAAGGTGCTAGAAAATGTTTTTAGATGACTAACTTAGAAGCAGTATACACTTAGGAAGTTCTTCCTGTTACCATTTTGATGTCTATCCCAAATCAGTCCGGGTGCTTTGCCATTTTTTGTCTCATTTCTTTTCCTCTGTTTACATAGGGGCAAGATACGGGCCTCTCTAATTGACGATTCTTGCTGTGTCCTTCATCTGCCTTCTCAGGTTCTGGATAAATAACCCCCAGCTCCTTGTGCATTTCTTCACCACTCCTGTTTTTCAGGGCCCTAATCAGTTTTATTTCATTCTCCACTATAAATGGTTTTAAAGCCCCTTGGAAATATAAAGGTTGTCTAAATAATAAATCATCATTTTGGCAAATGATACTAAGACATTTAGAGACATAAAATTAATCACCCCTTATAGCTACATAGCAGCTTTTCCACAGGGAGTACAAAGTAGTTTGTAGAGCTCATAGTTAATGCTCCACCCAGTCCTGGAGAAAGAGGGTAGGGGTTGTTTATCTATTTTACTGGAGGAAAAGCAGTGGAAGTGCAGGTGACTTCTTTTCTAGCAGCCTCTGGCAGGCACGGTCCATGGTGTGAAAGAGGCCTCAGCTCTCTACTCAACATCTGACACTGCACCCATGGGGTGTGGTGTATATTCTCCACCTGGAGCGCAGCATGCGGTGGGCTCCCTGGGTGGGCATCATTCCCTCTATCCAGCCTGTACTGCACCCAGGCTAATGAACACAATGCACATTTTCCTTAGAGCAAATTGTCTGCCCAGAATGCTTCAGAGTCTCCCACCCCATCAAGTACAAGTGCCACGGAGTCTACCAATATTCACGAAGCCTGAATTTTCATATACATCAGCTGATGAATTATTCTGCCCATTTTGTAGATGAGGAAACTGGGGCTTGTAGAACCTAAGTGACTTATTCAAACTCACACAGCTATTCTGTGATAGTGCCAGGATCTGAGGCCAGGTTTATTTATCATCCCAGTCTAACACTTTCTCTTCTCTCTAACCTGAGCTTAGGGCTATGCCCATTACAATTATTTTGGTTCTGAGTAAGCAGAGTCAGTGCATATGAATACATATGCATTGGCCCATGTAATTGAAGGATCAGTGATGATGCTGGCTTCAGGCATGCCTGGAGTCAATATGCTATCAAGACTCAGTTTCTGTCCTTCTGCCCCACTTCTTTGGGGTTAGCCTCAGGCTCTTCCATAATGGGAAGCAGGTCTATCGTTCTGACCACAACAGAAACAGGGAGACTCACTTCTTGGTTCCTGCACAGTCCTTGGGGTCATTCTGATTGATCCTAACCTAGGTCACATGCTCATCCCTGAACCAGTCACCACACCAGGGGGCTGGAATTCTATGGTTGGCCCACATTACTCCTTCCCCTAGGGGAGCTGGGGGCAGTGGATGGGCAGATGAAACTATAGAGGACAGGGGTGGTTATGAAAAGTAAGATAACAGCCCTCCATTGGCACCCCACCCTGAGTCCTCACGTTCTGGCTGGGCTGCCTCTCAGATGGGCATTCCCTGCCCCATGTCTTTGCTTATGTTTTTTTTTTTTTCCTTCCCCTGTTTTTTGCTCTTCTCATCTGAGTCCCCCACACCCTTTGGCCTATTTCATGTGTCCTCGGACTGAGGAAGCCTTCCTGGCCCCCTGGCCCAGAGGCTTCACCTCTCTTGAGGACCTGTGATCTGCATTCCCGTTTTCCCTTATTTGGTACTCCATTGAGGAAAGACATATGCTTGGCGCCTTGGACAGTTTTCAAGAAAAGAGATTATGTTCAAGTTGGAATAAATGTGCACAATTCACATCTTGGTGCTATTTGGGCTTTTGGTGAATAGTTGGTGAAAATCACTGCCTCAAAGATGGAAGCAAAAGCAACTCTGTATGAGTAGGAACAAAAAAGGTCATGGGGTCTTAATAGGCTAGTGATGAATATGACTCTGAATATAGTGCCATAATGAGAAGTTTAGCATGGACCTCCCAGCTCCCCAGGTGGGATTAAAACAAATAGGGCATTTCAGGCTGAAGGTTGTCCTCTTTTTCTCTTCCTCCTGGTCAGTTAGAATCTTTTTAGAGACTAGTCCCCAGTTGGGCCATTATACCTGAAAACGTATGTTAATTCCCAGCATCTGACTCAACCTAATTATTTTACAGATTAGGAATCTGAGATTCTGAGAGGTTGAATTAACTCCCCAGGTCATGCAGTGGGTTAGCAGCACAGCCAGAAGTGGAAATCTCGTTTGGTGCCCTTTGCAATCTCTGTGGTTTTCCAGGGGGCCAAGCAAGGTTTTCAAGGCTGGGGAATACTCTGTGAGGCTGTCCCAAGCCGGAAGGAGGCTGAGGGTCATGGAAAGGAGCTGATGGTACTTCCTATAGGCTGGTCAGCACAGTCCTGGTACATGTGGACACTGAACCAGTGTAAGGACAGACAGCTGGATTGGCTTGATGATGCTTCTCAAGCATCTAGTTAGGAAGATGCCACCCCACCATTTTCTGTACTGCAGGAGAATGGGACTGTCAGGGTGATAGAGGTTGGGGTGGGCCATGCATGGTAGCCACTGGGTTCCTTCTCCAGAGGCATTAGAGGAGGAGGTCTGAGTGGCACAGATATGAACTACCTGAGGCCGGCAGGTTGGGGCTGTCCATCACCCGGCTCATCCTCTGGGATGCACCTACTGTCCCCGTCTTCCTCCCTGTTGATGAAGTATTGCTGTACAAATGTGTATTTCTCAGACATGATTTGAATAAATGGAAAACTCTCATATGGAGTGTGCTATTTTTAAGAGATACTAGTTAAGGAATAAAATTCTGTGAAACACACAATTATTTAGCGTCTTTGTGTAGCAACATTCTTCTAATTAACTACTGCTAGTGTCTACTGAGATGCCGGGCAAGTGCGCCCCACTATATTCTTGTTTCAAAGGGGAAAAAAAATTATTTGTGTTCTTGACCCAAATCCTGAGTGAGGCTCCTCTTCAAGGACCTGAGTCTATCACCACAGAGGTGGGAGTAGGAGGCTGTCTTTGTCCTGGGGGCATAGGGACTTTGTCACCCCCACTAGGCTCCTCTCAGCAGCTGCCTCCCTTGTGGGCTTTTAGAACCCCGTGGCTATGAGAGGGCTCCCTGATAATGCTCTCCTCCCCTGCACACCCTCCCCTTCAGGCCTTCTTAGAGCTCCTTTCTATTTATCTTTTAAAAAAGAAACAAACACTCTCAATTTTGAAATAATTTCAGACCTACAGAAAAGTTTTAAGTATGGTACAAAGAACTCCATTATACCCTTGTTACAGGTTGAATTGTATCCCCTCCAACCCAGAAAAGATATATTGAAGTACTTATCCCCACCCCTGTACCTCAGAATGTGACCTTATTTGGAAATAGGGTCCTTACAGGTTTATTAGTTAAATTAAGATGAGGCCATAGTGGAGGAGGGTGGGCCTCTAATCCACTATGACTGGTGTCCATATGAAGAGGGGAAATTTGGACAGTTCACACACACAGGGAGAAGGCCATGAGAACATGAAGGCAGAGATCAGGGTGATGCACCAACAAGCTGAGGGAGGCCAGAGATGGCCAGCAAACCACCACCAGCTGGAGGGGAGACCTGAAACAGAGCCTTCCTTATGGCCCTGGAAGGAATCCACCCTTGCCAACACCTTGATCTTGGGCCTCCAGAGCTGTGAAAAGATACATTTCTGTTAAAGCCACGCATTCTGTGGTGCTTTGTTACAGCAACTCTAGCAAAGTAATAATACACCCCTTCACTCAGGTTCCTCAGAGGTGAATGTTTTACCACTTCCTTTCCCTGCACACATATGCTCACATACACACATAGAGTTGTTATTTTCTGAAGTATTTGAAAGATAATGCCTGTTCATTCCTAAATCAGTGGTTGTTTCCTAAAAGTGAGGAAATTCTTACTTAAGGATCAAAATCAGGGAATTAGCACTGATATAATACTCTTACTTTTTCAAATATACAGACCTTCATATTTTGCTAATTTTTCCACTAATGCCAAAGAAAAAAGTTATTTTGATCCTTTTTATCTTCCTAAAAATTTTTTAATTAACATCTTTGATTTTTACCAGCATAAATGCACATTTGGAAAATAACTCTGAAGGTTTTAAAAACAAAAAGTTAATATACCTGTGTTCCACCTCTTCCTGTTCTCGGCCTTACTTCTCAGAAGTGACCATTTGTGTTGTATTTATATTTTCTTCTTCTGGTGATTATGCCCATGTCTGTACACGTGTGTAGCCTTGTCTCTTTATTTCTCAAATTCAGTGGACTTTTGAATATCCTGTCTGTTGACATTTCTGAAATAATAGATTGGAGCCTGAACTTCTTTTATCCCTCCTCTTCTCCCCATCCCACTCCTCCTGATACCGAAATCTCTATTTCTTGTTCAGTCCCCCTGATACTGCATTTTTTTTTGTGAGGTGAGGACATGGGCACCGGTCACCCTTCCCAGCAGCTCATCCCAAGTCTCGTCAACTGTGCCTTCACCTTTGCATTGTGAAGGTCCATGTTTATATTCAGTTTTTTAATCACAGTGGAATATTCCATAATTTGACCACGGATTGATTCTAAAAGGCAAAACCCATTGCATGGCATTTATGACATCATAATCTGAAAGTGTCATTCACTGCGAGGCCAAGCAGCATGCTGTAACTTAATTTTCTTGTCCAAGTTTCTAATGCTATCACTCCTGAAGGTTCACACTTATTTATATATCTATTAATGCCTATTTATTTTGAGAGAGAGGTGGGGGAGGGGCAGAGAGAGAGGGAGAGAGAATCCCAAGCAGGCTCCATGCTGAGCATGGAGCCCAAAGAGGGGCTCGATCTCAGGACCTTGAGATCACAACCTGAGCCAATACCAAGAGTTGGGTGCTTAACTGACTGAGCCACCCAGGCGCCTATGATCCATTTAAAATTAAGTATTTCTAGCATTAAAAAAAAAATTTTTTTTACATTTATTGATTTTTGAGAAACAGAGTGAGACAAAGCGTGAGTGGGGGAGGGGCAGAGAGAGGAGACACAGAATCTGAACTAGGCTCCAGGCTTTGAGCAAACAGTCAGCACAGAGCCTGATGTGGGGCTCAAACCCATGAACTGTGAGATCATGACCTGAGCCGAAGTCGGACACTCAACTGACTGAGCCACCCAGGTGCCCCTAGCATTTTTTTTTCCATATGCTACCAATTACTTAAAGTAATGCCTTCATTTGGTGTGGTACATATTTGGATGGTGCCTTTCTTGTCTTTTTTTCCTCCTGGAGTTTTGGATTGCCTCTTTCTTTCTTGCATATTTTTTTGTTTTGTTTTGTTTTGTTTTGTAATATATGCCAATACAATATCCCCACATTGCCCCCATAATAAGTTTTCCCCAAAGTATTTTCAAACACTCCATCGCAGTATGTAACCGAGCTTGTACCCCCTCATTTTTCAGAAACTTCCCTCCTGGGGTTCTTCACCATCATGCTCCGGTCCAGGCTGGTTTTCTCCCAAGTCTGCTGCACAGCAACCCCCAGAGACTTCTCAGCTCTAATCTCATGGGTTGATCCACTTCCTGTGTCCTGGCCCCTTGTCTTTCTCTTGCATGACTGATACCCTTGTTTGACTGCAATACAACCTCAAATAGCTTCTAAGAAAAGGTGCATAGAAAGTAAACTTGGCATTAGCTGCCTGAAAATAGGAGTTGGATGCCTGGAAGGAGCCTCCATGACTCTTACCTCTTTTTCTTATTTCCTGTTCTATGTGGGGATATTCCTTGGCTTCATCCTACAACTGTTGTTTGAAAGATATATATATTTTGACAGTAATTTTCTAAGCTTTATCAGATCACTGTCCTCTGTGTTTTCTCTGTTTTTGTACATGGTATTCTATTCTTGCTGCTCGGATCCAATGCCTTGTTTCCAAGGGTACTGATTAGAGAATTTTTAAGTGGGGTTGGGGAGGTGAGGAAGGACTGAGGAAGTATTTTTTGAATTGACCATTTTTTCTTGTTTGTTTGTCTATCTTGTTGCAGGGCTCCTCAGAGATATAGAGGTCCACATTTAAGAATTGGATAGTAGATTGTTCTCTAGATTGTCTCTTAACTGTAACTCCCTGTGTTCTTGCCTATATGACTTTTTCCACTCTGCTTCAAAAGGAAGCACTTGTCTATGGACTTTAATCAAGGAGCTTAATGAAATCTTTTCTATACTTCATTCTCTCTGTGGATCTGGGTTCCTGCTCTCCTCTACCTGAAGGAAGAGGAGAAGCTGTGTTTTCAGCCTGCTGTCTTCTGAACGCTGTGGTTTTTTAGGGCTGTGGTCTGCCTGCTAACCATGCAGACTCACTAGCTGTTATGGGACCTGTTCCTCAGTGTGAAGGGATCCCTTTTCATTAGCATATATTGATGCTGATGGGCTGAGAAACATTGGAGAACATGTATAGAAGGTGCTTTATTCACAGGAGGACCTTCCCATCCTGGGGCCTCAGGGCTTGGGGTTTGGGTACTTTGCATTTGCTCCGATGTCATCCATAAAAGGGTCCCTCCAAAGCTCTCCCTCCGTTTTTGAAATGGATAGTGATTTCCTATTTTCCTGTAAACTGTCATGGCATCCCTCATCCAACTAGAGTATTGTTTCCATACCCTTCTAATAAATAAGTTCCAGAGTGGTCTCCTAGGAGGGGATGAGTCATAAGAGGGTGCCTCATAATTGGCATAATTGAGATCCAATGTCCTCTCCAGGCAAATTGCTTCCAAGAGTTCTGAAAACACGTGTGGGTATGGCCTCCAATCTGCCACAGAGCTTGGGAGAGCAGCTGGGAGACGAGACCAGGTGTGGACCCACAGAGTCCCAGAATCTAACTAGGGAACTATAGCTTGTTGAGCTGCACCCCTGACCCCACTGTTCCAGACCAGCTCGCTGACCCCAGAGCTGGTCAGATTCAGGTGCCAGCAGATGCTCTGGGACCATGCGTTCCCACCCTTTTCCGTCCTCACTTTCTCCAGCTTGCTTTCCCCAAGTTGACAGATTGGCTCACGTCCCTCCAAAACAAGCAACACATACTTGCTTCTGGCCTCTGATGTTTCTTCCTTCTTTTCCTGCATTTTATTTTTTTTTCTCCCCTTATTTAAGTACTTATTTATTTATTTAATTTTAATTTTAATTTATTATTTTTTTAAATATGAAATTTATTGTCAAATTGGTTTCCATACAACACCCCGCATTTTCAACACACTTCACGCAAGCTGCTTCCACTTCCCTGAGGACATTTTCCCTATGTTTGGGATTGATTTGACTTTTTATCACCCAAAGGTTGCCTCTATACAAGTGGAAAATTACCTTCCAGCTTTGGCCTTCTGTCCCTTCAGACCACTGTGGTTTGGCCCAGTGCTTTGTTTCTATTTTATAAGATTTATTGTCTCCCCTTATCCCCTTACCCCCGCTACAAAGGAGTTATGTGCTTCTGAGCTTTCCTTATTTTCCAAAGTGAAGATTCCATATCCAGTGACAGAACGGAGCTGAAAAGAAATCTGGGATAAGGCATGAGTCAGCTGAACTTCCAAATCTTCAGATGAAGTGTCTGAGTCATTGTACTGTCCTGAAAATTTGCTGTGTTGAGGACATGTTTCTGTCCCCCAGCTTCTGCCATCTGAGTGTCACCGCTGTGATTCCCCCCTTATCCCCGTGCCACCAGTGCTAACACATACCTAATATTTGTCCTTATGTTCACTTAAAATCTTGAATACATGTATTTCAAAAAGGAGACTTGATTTCACCACTGCCAGGGAAAACCAATCTCACTTTTCACAGATTGCAGGTAACTGTAAACATGAGGACATTGAAATTGATAGTATTGAAATCTAGCTTTTGACTCTGAGTGTGAAACCTGCTCTTGATTCCTTAAAAAGTCAAATTGGGAAGTGGTAGAGAGATGCTAATAACACACAAGTCCCAGTTGGAGCTTTCTTCTGGACATAATCAGAAGAACAAGAGAAGAGTTGCAAAGGACACAACTTTCTATCCCTGTGGGTCAGCATATTTAATGCTGTGGCCATGCATTCATGGTTGATATGACTCTCACTTCTAGGAGGTGCTGGTATTGGGTATGTTTTAGCAGTGGCCAGTAATGCTGGTTTATTACTTACTTACTTATTAAAAAATCCTTTATAAGTGATTTTTTTTTTTCTCTGCGGAGAAGAAGAGATTTGAGTATTTGAGTTTCTGCAGAGCATGCCCACAGTGATCTAACCCATATCCTTTGCGCTCAACCTCGGGGACAGTGTCCCAGGGCCATGAGCCAACATCCGACAAAAACCATTTTGGGGTCCCTGGGAACTCACATTCTCCCATGAGTGAGGCTGCAGGGGTAAACCCAAATAGATTATCCAGCTTTGATCTGATGGTGGCCACACACTGACCCTGTGACACCACCAGGGCCTCTGGTTTGATGGGAGGCACAGCACAGGATATGCCAAATGGACCAATATTTTTGTCGTTGGAACTTTGAATGGGCAAACTGTGTCCCCGACAGGCCAGGCAGAACTTGGAGCACAATTTTTCCATGGAAACAATGTACTAAAGGGTGGTTAGGTTTTATGGTATGATTGGTTCAGGATAGTAAACTTTCATTGAACACCTAATATGTTCCAGACACTGTGCTGGGACTATAGAACATATAAAGCACTGTTTCAGGCTAAATGGAGTTCAGTCTTGAGGGAGAAAGAGAAAATGAGCAGGCAGTGGCAAGTCAGTATCGTGGGTGCTGGCATTGAAAGAAGCCGAGGGTGCTGTGGGGTCTGGCAGAGGGGCCTGGCCGATCTTGAGGGCATCTGGAGGAGCTGCCCTAAGGCTGTCTCAAAGGGCAAAGAGGTGCTTAGTGGGTGAAGAGCAGGGATGCGGGGCGTGCATGCAGGGCAAACAGCCAATAGCAGAGCAGGGAGCTGACCAGCCCTGTGTGCATCTCACATGACTTGAATCTGGAAGGATATGCAGAGAGGATTATGGGAAGCACACCAGAACCTAAGAAGCTTGGACTCGCTATTTTAGGCAGGGAGCCACTGAAGGGTTTTGGTCAAGTTTACCTTTAAGAAAGTTGCCCTGGCAGTGTGCGGGTGATGGCCAGAAGGCTGCTCAGAGGGAAAAGACCAGCTTCTGTGTCTTTCTGGGCAAGGAATGAGAAGGCTGGACCAGATGAATTGCCAGGCTCCCTGGAATGTAAACCCCATGATGACAGGCATCTTACTCTGTTTTGTTCAGACATACCCTCTGTGCCCAGAATAGAGCCTGGTAAATAGTAAGTGACAAATAAATATGTGTTGAATGAGAGGCTCAGACTGAGGGGAGATTTAGGGCCTCCAGCTTTGTGGAGATGAAATGGGCATTTGCTGTTCCAACCTGGATTCCTGACTATCCCCTTTAGACCTCCAGAGCCAAGACTTATTCTTTTTCTTTTTTTTTTTTTCCACAGAAACTGACTTATGGGTGATCTTTTGGGATGTGAGTGTGAGTTGTCTGTGACTATCTTTGGTGTGATCATCCCTGGGGTCCACTAATGGATCTTTTCTGCTGGATTCAGATTGGCCAGTCCCAGTCTCTCTTCCTTGGTCCTTAGTAAAGATAGAACAGTGCTCTGCCTTTTTTTAATGCTCAGAACATGCCATCTTCTAGCTTCTTCTTAAGGATGGTCCTACCCTTTGAGCCTTTTTACTATGTTAACATCAAGTGGTCTTTTCAAATACTCCCCATTGGAGATGCCTTAGAATCTGTGAGTTGGGGACACCCAAGCAGAGGTCTCTTGACCATCGGGGCAGTTTGGGATGTCACCCAGTGGAGGAACATGAGCAGCCACCATCAAAATCTGTGATTAATAGACATAATCTCCACCAGAGCATTAATTTTGGGTATAATCAAAGCCTGCTGAATTACTTCAGTAGAAGTAATTGACAGAGAAGTCAGCCTGGGATTAGCATTTTGATTTAAAGTTCAATGGGTGGTATTTATCTTTATTTCTGCCACATACAAGTGATTGACTGTCTGTCCTGGAAAGTAAAAACAAATGCTACTTCCCCAGTCAAGTGAACAGGGGGTAATTTAGAGGCGCTCTCTCACGGTTGGCTGGACACGTGTGTAATGCGTTGGCAGCCTCTCTTTCTTGGCTTCCACAAGGTGTCTGGGATTCGGGTTCTTGATTCTGTCAGAAGTCAGGTGACCATGGGAGATGCTGCACTAACATCTGAGCAGGTGTATTCCTCCTGATGGTAGTGCCTTAGTCAAGCCATTGCTTGAGGGGAAAGATACTGGCACATGATATCGAAGGTGGAAGGGACTCTGGAGAAACCAGGTCTATCCTGGTGGGACTGGGGTCAGAACACCAGAGATCCCTTCTCTTTCCTAAGATGGACAGCTTTTAATGGTGGTAGGTTCCAGATTCCTGCTCATATGATTGCTTGCTAACTTGCAGCCCAGCAGAGGAATTGATAATGGGAACACATTAACAGATGTGGGTATGACATTTATTGATGTTGACAGTGCAGCTGGGCACTGGGCTGGTTTTTACCTGTGTTGTCTTGAGTCTTGACCACAACGCTTTATACTTAAGGACCTGGAGGCCCACAGAGGCGATGTGACATTCCCAACATTAGTAGAAATGCCAGCCAAGAGTCCAGTCCAGAAAAGTCTGGCTCCAAAGCCTGTGTTCTTCCTGTCCCAGCACATGATACATCTAGCCAAGTGGGACACACTCTGGTGGAGGTGAGAAGACAGGCCACGGAACTTCAGTGGTGGTTCTGTGAATAGAAGAGCTTGACTAGGGAGGGAGGAAGGGCGAGGAAGGTGTGTCAGAGTTTCCTGGGCTCCCAGGGCTCTGATGTTCTTAGCCGGCATCGGCATCCCCTTCATCAGAACCTGGGGGTTTCTGTCTCCCTGCCTGTGGCCTCCTTTGGTCACAGGTTGGAGGCCGCAGGTGTGGGAGTTGTTTTGGTCCAAATGCAGAAATTGCTGATGCCTTACCAAGAGCCAGCAAGCTTCTTCATAAATAAGGTGTTAGAGAAAGGTTATGTATGTCTCAGTCAGCAGTTTGTATCTTTTGTGAACGTGTTGTTTGAAGGCAGAAGTTGATGCAGAGGATGTCTGGAGGTGAGAAAGGGATGGATCCTCCCTCTGGGAGAGCTGTCTCCTGGGCACCCAGTGGCCACAGCCATCCCAGTCCCTCTGGTCACCTGGACACACTGAACACCCCCTAAGGCATGATCAGTGCCTGTTAGTTCCCAGGTTGATTTCACAGCAATCGTCAATGCAAAGCATGATTTCATCACCTATTATATGCAGCTTTTTCAATTAAAATAAATTTTAATAATGGATTTAAGCTCTTAGTTTTTCCTAAATCAGATGCGGGGTTTTTTTTTTTTTTAAGGTACATTTAAAGAATTAACTTCATTTGTCTAGTTTTAATTTGCGTCTGAAAATGTAATCTTTTCGGAATTTTATTTATTCACACAAATTGAAGCAGATATTTGTATAATAAGAGTGAAACCATCACCAATCTACCAGAGAAATGATATATATTTGGTGAATTTTTTAAAACTGTATTTTATTAGGCAAATAAAGTGTAACAGAAATAACAGATATTCAAATTATTTTGTTTGGTTAAAACCACATATTTATGTATTGTGACTATCTACATTCAACAAAAGCACATTTTAACAAAAACATGCACACATTTTGTTAGCATTTCAGTTATAAATATGAAATGCAGGCTTAAAAAATAACAATAAATATGAATCAGCCTAAGTTTAATCAAGATAAGAAACTTAATGTCTTTTATTATGCAGCTACTTCCGCATTTACCTTCTCCTTCATGTTAATTCATTGACCGGAAAAGAAATAGGAGCTCTCCTGCTTTTCCAATTCCCAAGTGACTGATCTTGAATAAATTTGTCTAAAGAAAGAAGACATTGTTTCTCTATTTATAGAGGAGGCTACTGTTAATAAAAGTTTGGTTTTCCATTTTAATATTCTGATGAGTTTAGGTAAATGACTTTAACTAGTTCAGATGAATCATTAGCAAATATCTATCTTTTAATGTGTTCCTCCTTAGGATTGACCATAGAGTCGACTTTGAAAAAGGATGATAGTTAGTTGGTCATGTGGCTGGAGGCTAAGGTATCCCTGAAGTTAAGGAGCCTCTACAGCCTGTTCTCTATGGAGAACACCAGCAATCAATGTGTCAGGAGCATGTGGGGACCCATTTGTAAAACTTTTCTTTAAAAGATTAAAATAACTTAGTCTCTCAAGCACCTCTTAACTAAAGAGTGTACTTTCTATTTCATGATCCTGTCTTTGAGCTGTAGCATATCTTTTTGGCTATAAAAAGGCAAATCAGTGTTTTTCAAATTGAGGATAATTTTTTTTAAAGATGTTTTAAAACCTGGTTTACTCCTAAAGAATCCCTGACTGTCATTCTTCCTGGTTCATGTGGATGCAGATGTTGTTGACATAAACTCAAGGGTGACCACCAGAGGGTTCCCGGAGGGTTCAGACTGCTTTGCAGAATGCCCCAGCTGTCCAGGATGATGGCCGGGAGGAGACAACCGCTCTTTCCATGCAAACCTTGCCAGAGCAGGGGAGGGGTGGGGTTGGTAGGAGAAGATGCCTGCAAGGCTGAACTTTAGTGGGGAAGAAAGAGGAGTTCTTGGCCTGGGGCTTCCTTCAGTCTTGCATGCTCCTGTGTATACAAACTTTGTTTTTTCAAAAGCACAAAGTCTTACAGGAAGTTCTCCCCCAGTTGCCAAAGATTGAGGATTTGCCAATATGAAAGACCTAGGGGTTAGGGGCTATTTGATGGAATTTTCTACTGTGTCCATACAAGGACAATTTAAAAGGAGAGCGGGGACCACGAATAGCCTTATTCATGCTGTTTCTCCCTTGTGGATGCTCTGTTGGTAAGAAAAGTGGTGATAGTTGCCTCACAGAACAGTCCCTGAACATTACACAGCCGTATACACAGCCACGTACAAGGAGGAGATAGCACCTGGGTGGACCCCAAGAATAGGCAAGCAGTGGGGGTAAGACTATGGGGAGTATAGAACAGCGGTGCGGTTTGAGTGGGATTGAGCTTCAGGACTATTTGGGAGGTTTGGGGGGTTCATTGGTTCTGTCCTGCTCTGGTCCCCACTCTTGCCCCATAGCACCCTTAGGCCTAGTGGTCAGGTTTGTTGGGAATGCAGCTCTCTTCCTGCGATTCTGGTCTGGGGTCTGGTTGGAGATCTGTCATTACCAGAGATGACAGAGGCTAAGATCAAGGAGATGCAACACAGAAAGGTAGAAGATTCATGTCAGCCAAGGTCATGGGAGCCATAAGAGATCATTTGCTCCCTGATTTCCTTTTATAGTGAGGAAACTGAGGCACAGAAAAGTTTGCTGTTTTGGCCAGAGTCTTACAGTATGTTGGAAGGAGAGCCAAAAGGAAATCCTAGTTTCTTGATTTTCTATCCTAGCCTTTTTGTCCCCTTACAGCTTTTCTGGGCTTATTTTGGCTCTTGGAGACATCTCCTGCGTGTCTTCTGTACAGAGTCTCTTAACAGTTTATGCTAAAATGTTATTATCCTGTTGGTCAATCAGTTCTTTCTACTGTGTCATCTATTTTGCCCAAATTTAAAACCTTATCCTCTCATGCTATACTTGAAAGTCATGGGAGAATAATTGCTTAGCACTTTCCTTTAAAAAAAATCCTTCACTTAATAGAATCTTCTAATCAATCATATGTAGCCTTTCTTGCTCGTTGAAAATTAATGTCTGGAAAATTCATGGGTGTAGCTGGATCTAAAACAAATCATGAGTTTTCCAGCCCAAAGTCAGCCACTGCCACCTGGTGGCAGTGTACCCTAATTACAAGAGAAGTACATAAAAAGAGGGCAGGTTTTTTGCATGCAACTTTGAAGCTAGGAAATAAAAGTAAACACTCGACTCCCAGGGAGATTCTAATAAAAACAACAAGAATGGAATAATTAGAAGCAGTCTGGAGCATGTTTAAGTAAATTCTTTTTTTCTACCGTATATTCATCCATTAATTCATCAAGTAATGTTCAAATGGAAGAGAACTAATATTTACATAGTGCCTTCTATGTGCCAGGCACTGTATTAACTGCTTTGCATATGTCACTTCATTTGATTCTCAGTGTACAATCCCAAAATATTATTCCTATTTTACAGATGCAGAGGTTAATAGGCCAAGACACACAATCTGGAGCTCACAGGGTTAGGATGTGAACTCAATTGTTCAGGCACAAGTAACTGTCTTTCTTGCCCCACTGCCCGCTGATTCTACAGGGTCCTGTACTTGCCTAGCATGAGTGCATGACAGCGACAGCCACAGCCTTGCCATTACTATGCTAGTTATTGGCTGGTGGCTATTTCCATGCATGGATAGAATGAGTGATGTGAGCTTCACCTGGACCACTAGAGGCTGTTTCTTTGTTGTTGGCTGTTCTGGCTGTGTCACCAGCCACTGCCTGTCATGAGGCAGGAGTGGAGGAGAATAAGTCCTGTGGAAGACAGTGTGACTGGAGCTAAGGCAGAGATTTTAGGTTACAAGGAGAAGGCTCTGGCATGTCTTTAAAATACCTCTGCCCTTGGACACTTTGGAAGCCACTCTGTGCCATGCCTAAGGCACAAGGCCAAGGATGCCCAATCCTGGCCTCCTGACTAGGTCATGACCTCTGGGCAGACTGTCCCTGATTAGGATGGCTAGTGCAGTGGATAAACCCCTGACAGAAAAGATGTGGCCTAGATGGGGTCTGGCATAGGGCAGGGCAGTGGTGAGTAATGGGAGACAGACCACAGAGCCACCTGGTGAGTGTTTTCCATGTCCTGGTGAGCATATTCTCCCCCAACCCCCAAGAGGGAGCCCAGCTCCTTAGATGGTAGGACCTGTTTGTGTGTGGGATGCAAAAGCTTCCAGGTGATTCTACTATGTGCCCTGGGGAACTTTGTGGAATAAACAAATGAAAGGTAGAATATGCTTCTGCTTTGTTGAGGATTAGCTTGGGATGGGCTAGGATTGGGACCTCCTTAGGGCCCCTGGGACATCCTGCTAGGGGGTCTTGGGGCTGGGGCAAGGAGTCATATTTCTTTGTGGGACCACATTGCTCCTCTGAGTCTCCCTACAAAATCTCTTTATCTCCACTTGGCTCCTCCATTATTCTCTGACTCTCATTTCTCTTTTAATCAGTTATTTCTGTGTGTCTGTCTGTCTTCCCAAGCAGAATGAACCACTAGGGCACAGGGATCAGGCCTTACTTACTTGTTTCCCCATGGTGCCTGGCACAGGGCTTGGCCTGTAGTAGACTACTGTGTCAGTGTTTGGAGTTTGTCTAGAGCAAGGCCCCATGACTGCTAGAGATTAGAGGTTTTGTAACCAGGTGGGGTGGCCTGGTGGGTGCTGTGTAGACAGATGAGCCCACACCCCATCTAGGTATATGGGCATTGCCTTATCTTCTGGATTTTCAAGGGGATGATAACCAATTTTTAAGTGTTGACAAAAACACATTCTCTCTCTCTCTCTCTCTCTGTCTCTCTCTCTCTCTCTCTTTGTAACATCTCTGTGCAGGCCAAATAAAATCAGTCTGGCTCTTGGATGCATTAAAACCCTCTAAATTAAAGCACTACAAATAGTCTGTGTATGTCCTAGTCTTTAAAAAATTGTTTCTTAGTGTGCATGTGTAATTAAATGGGCCTTGGCAATTGAACTTCAAACTTTCAAACGAGTGCATGTGTAACAGTACCCTCCTCATAAGAAGGAAAAATTTTATGAAGTTGTCTGAGTCAGAGCCGTAACAATACCAATAAAATGTATTTTATGAAGTTGGTGGAAAGTTGTAATGTGGATGCCATTTTGCAGTGTGCAGAGCTGGTACATGTTGTAAATGCCAGCTCCCTGACCGCCCCCTGGGTCTCTCTTTTGGTGGCAGATGTGAGGCCCCTTCCCTTCTAGAGGGAGCTTCCAGCACAGTGGTGGATGTTAGTGGCTTTGGCCACTCATGGCCCTCTGGCTCACTTCCAGATCGCCTCATTCTGGTAGTGACAGTCACCGGACTGTCATTGGCAGGTGTTATTAGGAAGGGTGGATTCTGAACTGTGTGATATGCTTCCCCATCTCAGGGCTCCTCCCAGGAAATGAGCTCCGTTCCTGGACTCCCATGCTTCCAGAGCCCCCTTCTCTGGATGCACTTCCCTGTACCCCACTTAGGAGAGGGTGTGTGTGCCAAGAAGGGGCAGCAGTCACTGGCACCGCAGTATGACTGGAAGCCCCTGTTCCTCCTGAGGTGTTTTCCTGATTTCTGTGAAGAGCTCTGATGTGAGCAGCAAACAGTGTCTCCAGAACCCTGTTAGGTGCCCTGCCTGCCCCGTGTTCAGACCCAGGCAGGGAGCCTTGGAGGAGTGGAACTTCCTTCCTTGCAGCCTTGTACCTCTTGCTATTCGTGCTGCGTTTTAGTGGCGGCTATTTTTCCTGAATGTATATCAGTATGTATGTGGGTGTGGGGCATGGGTGGGAGATACTGAGGCAGCTCACAACGGAGCAATGCTAAGCCTGGGTGTTTTGTTTTCTAGGGACCCCAGACAGGGATGAAAGATTGCTGAAAGGAGACAGGAACGAGTCTAGCTTAAACAGTTTTCTACTCATTTCTCCATTGATTTGCTTGCAAAAGCTGATGGTTCGGGTGGGCACCTTCTCACCTGAGGAGCTGGTTGAAAGTGTGGGAAGAGTGTAAGTGGTGATGAGTCAGGTACACGTGCATCTGAATTTGGCTTTTGCTCTGTGTGAACCTTAGGCCAATATGTCCTCAGTCTCCTCCTCTATAAAATACATTTAATAAAATCTCCCTTTCAGGCTTAAATAAGGGAGTTTGAGGTGCTTATCAGACCGCCTGGCATTGTGTATGGATTTATTGAAATTCTCTTATTTTCTTATTCACTTGAGTGTCCACTCCTCGGGGTCTCTCTCATTGCTTTACGCCTCAATGAGCTTATTGGCAGCAACTTTGAGAGCTGGGGAGAGAATGAAAGTAAGAGGACGTCATAGATATCACCACATGTCATTACGGTGGGCTCCTGAAAACCTCCCTTATAACGAGCCTCACTCTTGCATGCCCATGCCATCTGGAGCCTGTGCCATCATGGCACTCATTCCATCTGGGACCTGAGCCATTGCAGTGCCAGGAGCTAGAAGACACTTCCTGAGGCACTGATTAGAAATATTTATTTCTCTAATTAAAAAACAAAAAACAAAACAAAAAGCCCTTCAGTTTCCTTTTGAATGGGGAAAAACCAGTCCTGTTTCCCTAGCCTGGCTTTGCACAGGTTTCCTTAGTTACCTGTAGAAGACTCTTCCAGCCTTATCATCTGGGCCCTCAAATAAGACAACTTGCTCTTCCTCAAACACAGCTTTCCTGTCTCCACACTTGTGGCTCCTCAGCTCTCTCTGCCTGGAGTCCCTTTTCCCACTCTCACTGCCTGTTAATACCCCCACATCCTTATGGCCTGGTTGAAATGGTGCCTCCTCTCCTTTACGCTATTCCTGTTGTATTTTTCTGTTGCATTTATAGATGCTATAAACCCAGCAATACAGCCTTAGAATTCTTACTTTATAATGTTATGCTTTTAAAATACATTAAGAGAAGACTCACATACTTACATATATTACATGCTTTCCATTACCTATTCTTTTCATGTTTTCATGTTACCTTCTGGTTTATATCTTTCCATCCTGAGTGACATCTGTTACTGGTTATTTTATTTTAGTTTTTTGTAAGGCAGGTTTGCTAGCAGTGAATTCTTTCTGTGTGTATTGGGGAATGTCTTTATTTTGTCCTCTTTTTTTGTAGGATAGTTTTGCTGGATATAGAATTTTTGGTTGGCAGTTTTTTTCCCCCCCTTTTAGCACACTGAATATCATTCCACTGTCTGTGGGACTCTTGTTTTGGAAAAGAAGTCATTATTAATCAGATCATTTTCCTCTGTATGTGATAAATTATTTTTCTGTTGCTGCATTCAAATGTTCTCTTATCTTTTAGATGTTTGACTATGGTGTATTTATGTGGGAGTCTCCTTAACTTTGGGTTCATTGAGCTTCCAGAATATGGTATACATCAATGTTTTTCATCAAATTTGAAAAGTTTTAAGGCATTGTTTTTCAAAAAATTTTGTGTCCCTTTTTCTCTTTTTCAATTTGTGTAACTATCATCATATGTGTATTGGTGTGCTGGATGTTATTCAATCAGGCTGCTGAGGTTCTGGTGGTTTTTACTTTAATCTTCTTTCTGTGTTCTTCAGATATGGTAATGTCCATTGATCTGTCTTCAAGTTCACTGATTTTTCCTTTTTCCATCTTGAGTCCTTGGCTGAGTTTCTCTAGTAAGTTTTTCATTGTAGTTCTTATACTCTTTAACTCCAGAATTTCCATTTGGTTCTTTCTTTATAATTTCTGCCCCCTTAGTGAAAATCTTTGTTGATTCATTGTTGTCACACTTTCTTGATTCAGTGACATGGTTTCCTTTGGATTTTGAACATATTTATAACAGCTGATCTGAAGTCTTTGCTGAATCCAATATCTGGGGACTCAGAGACCATTTCTATTGACTGCTTTTTTTTTTTTCTTGACTATTGGTCACACTTTCCTATTTCTTTAGATGTATCATAATTTTTAAGTTTCAAACTGGACATTTTAGATAATGTATTGTAGCAACTCTGGCTCCCCCCCCCCCCCCCCCCCAAAAGACTGTTGTCACTGTTTTGTTTATTTGTTTGTTTAGTAACGTACCTGGGCTAACTCTGTGAAATTTGTCTCCCTTGAAGTGTGTGGCCACTGATGTGATGGTTTAGTTTTTGTGTTTTAATTTGTGTTTTTATTTTTAAGCTTTTTTCCTGGAGGTAGCTCCCTTGCCAGGGTAGCTGAGGAATTTGCCAGTGGTGAAAAAGAGGTTGTGCTTAAACACTTTGAGTCAGTAAATCTTCCGTTCTTTGCTGATGAATCTGTGTGTAGGTAAAAAAGCACATTCAAAATTAAGGCCATCTTGAAACATACTCTGGCTTTGACTCTGCTTCTACTATGAGCAAGCAGTCTTGGGGCTGGCCAGTCATGTGTGGATATCTTGGGGCCTCCCTGGTTTCATTGGATATATGCACAGCCTCAGCCAGGAATATGCTTGCCCCAACCATGACCACAGCTGTGCCTGATGAGATCTTTACTTCTACTGACAGTGCTCCTAGATGTGGGCATTGTCAGCCGCTCCAATCAAGTGAGTCCTCTTTGACCCTACACCTCCACTACTCTCATGTCATTTCCTTTCCTGGAAGAATCTCCATGTCAGCTGAGCTGGGGGATGGGTGGAGAGGAGGAAGCAGCAAGAGTCACATGGATTCCCACTATCGTTATCGGATGTTCAGCCTTTGAAACATAAACACTTCTCAGATTGTCTCTGGATAAATTTCCAGAGTGCTGAGATGGTTGTTTTTGTCACTTTTGCCCAACTTTATAGTTGCTTTTTAGAAAAGGGAATTAATAATCTTCTCCCTCTGCTCTAGCCATATATCTCTACCCTGTTGCATATTTTTTGATGTGATAAGAGTTTTTCTTGGCTGTGGAGTCTGTGGAGAGCTTGAGTTTCCTCCCCTACTTACCCAAGGGCTCCATCCAAATCCACGTCGGATTTGTCTTTGAATCCTCCATGTGTGGCATCATGCCTGGTGCACAGCAGGTGCCCAACAAATGTTTGTTGCACTTATGATCTGAAAGATGGCTGACAGATGGCATGATCCATTTAAACACTGGATGTGGACTCATGCAGATCTAGCTTTGGGTCTCAAGTACAGTGCTTCCCTTTATTGATCCTTAGTCGAAAATAAACATCACTTCTTGGGATATTTGTGTGAATTAAATATGATAAGGTATAAAAGTCATTTACAACAGTACCCAGCATGGAGTAGTGCTTTGTAACTATAAATTTCATTTCTTTCCATAAGATGTGGGATTGATGAAGATTATATGCCTTGGGTATTCTGATTTATCCATCCATCCATCCATCCATCCATCCATCCATCCATCTTTATACAGATGCAGAGATAAATGAAACTTGATGCATGCTCTGGAGAAGCACATCTAGTAGCATAGACAGCCATATAAATAGACAATTTGTAATCCTGTAGGCAAGAGCTATGGCAGGCATCAGTGAAGGGCTGTGGGTATTGAAGCCAGAGAAGTGACATTGGGTGGAGGATCTGGTGTCCATGACACTTCACTGTGGCTTTGAGGCTGTCTGGCTGGGGGCAGGGAGCCAGAGTTAAGTAGAGACAAGACTGCCAAGCCACTTCCTTCATCCCATAGAATCCCAATGTCTGGTCTCATCTGGGGAGGCAACCCGGCAGATGTCACACTGTGGTAGTCATCTGTGTGCTCACACTGCTTCTCTAGGAGGTTCCATTTTATTTTCTTGCCAAGACACTCATCACTTCTATTCATTATTTTACCCCAAAGCACTCACATGTCATAGTTTTTCAGTAGAGTCCAGGAGAGCCTAGGAAGTTCTCACTTTTTTTTTTTTTTTTTTTTTTTTTCCTTCATGGAGGAGGCATCCCTGCCTTTTTAAGGTGACTGGAACTATTCCCCCCACAACACACACACTCATACTTGGGAGTTGGAGGTTTCCTTGCCTGGGTCAGACAGAAGAAGACCTGTGGTCATTTCTCTTCACATGCACAGAAGGTCTTCTGCAGTGAGCCACACCTCTGGGGAAGTGGGACTGCCAGCCTGCACCCCAGGGTTGCATTTTCTGCTCTGCTTCTATGGCCTGTTCTCAGGGACCCAGGGGACAGGAGGGAAAGGGTTTTTCCTGGGTATATTAAGCCAGGAATTATTTGTCTCTGCAAGCACAGACCCATTTTAGGAGGCAAATACTCAGTGCTGTGTCCGAACAGAAGCCCATTATGGAGTGGTTCATTGCTTGCATGTTGCCACCTGCCAGAGTAGGGCTCCAGGGTCCCATTCGAAGGGATGTCAGTGCAGCCCAGTGCGGCCCAGGTTGCCCATAACGCTGCCTTCACGAGACCTCCCAAGCCCTACATTGTTCCCTCCACGCACATCATCAGGAGCATCGCCCAGGTGCTCCTTTGCTGGCCCTGGGAACTTTATAGCCCATATTTACTATTCATTATTGTTTCCAAAGTACATCTTGTGTGATGCCTGTTCAGCGGTAAAATGGTTTTCCCCTCTCTTCTCCATGGAGTTACTTCAAAACCTGCTCCTGGCTGAGGGCGGGGGACAGTCCTCTTCAGGAAAGCCTTTGTGGTGGAGGGAAAGGCACGGAAGCCTTGCTCACCTTTGCAGGCCGTGGTCTGGGAAGGAAAGGCTAAGTAAGGGCAGCCAGGGTGGCTCACTGGTCCATTTTGGGAAGTTGAAACTGAAACTTCTGGGTGTTTACCCAGCCAAGTCACCTGGCTGAGGAATGGTTCAGGAGGGTCATGTGACGGGAGTCAAGGCGAACACAAAAGAATCCATTTATTATCCTGGCAGGAAATTTGTTCTTTTGGATTCTGTAGCTGCAGACATAATGATTTCATTTCCTTCAGTGAAGGGAGATTAATGGCCCTTACCCCTGGGCCTGTGTGGACTGCCGTTTCCTTCATTTCCCTAAGTGTTGTCAACTCCGGTATGCCTGCCTTCCCGTGGGGTCAGAGGGCATGTGCCGGTTCACGCTGATTAACAGAACATGGCCTTCCCTGTGGAAGGCTCCAGGATACCCGGAGGTGACCCAGGTTAAAACACACACATCATGGAAAAACACATCCCAGACAGAGAGGCTGTTCACAGGAGCCTCTGAGAATTTCCAGCACAAGTAGGGTGAGGCTTGGTTCCCCTCCTGCTTCAGAGGTGCCTACTCATCTTGTGGCTGGAGAAGTGAGCTGGAGCCTTGACTGCCCAGGAGATAGCTAGCACTAGGATGACGTTGCCATCGGCCCTTTAGCAGTGTGACCTGGAGCAAGGTACCTACCCTCATTGGGCTTCCGTCTGTAAATGTGCAGATGATACCTACTGTCCCAGGCCTTGGAGAGGATTAAATGAGATCTGTGCCAAAGTGCTTTCAAACCAAGGTCCTCTCCGGGAGTGATGGCAGCTCATGGCCCTTCTGGACTGGTGGCTGCAGGGAGGACATGCCTTGTGTTGAATCAGCCTTGTTTATTATACTTTTTTTTTCCTTAAATTTTTAATGTTTATTTTTGAGAGAGAGAGAGAGTGAGACAGAGACAGAACATGAGCAGGGGCGGGGTAGAGAGAGAGGGGGACACAGAATCCAAAGCAGGCTCCAGGCTCCAAGCTATCAGCACAGAGCCCTACTTGGGGCTCAAACTCACGAACTGCAAGATCATGACCTGAGCTGAAGTTGGACGCTTAACCAACTGAGCCGCCCAGGTGCCCCGAATCAGCTTTGTTTAAAGGACATGAGAAGGTGGGTGGATTGAATCTGTTGGTCTGCCCTGAGATGAGTTCAGGAAGAAGGAGGAGGAGGAAACCAGAAAGCCTTGGCCAGGGTGCCCCTCCTGGGAGTGTCACCGGGTGATCTGAGTGGCCATTTCAAGCTGGCTCCAGTGTTTCATATTTCATGGAGCAGATATCCCATAGGGGGAGTCACATTCTGTGTTTGGATAGGGATCAGTGTTTTTTTTTTTTGTTTTTTTTTTTGTTTTTTTTTTTAAATCAGGCTTAAACAATTTTCTCTCCATGGCCTTTAGACATTGTGTGCCCTGATGCTCTGCCTGGAGTCAGGCCCTGGATTATGAGGCACTGTGGCTTCTTCCCACTGAGCCTGCTCATAATTGGTGCTTATTGGCTTTTTGCTCATTATACCATAAATTAAACCAAATGTTTACATTCCATAGAGATGCAAGGTGATTTATTGGGGGGAAAGTTTTGTATTTCCATGTGCCTCAGTTTCCCATCTGTGCCTCCATTCCATCCCAGCCATGTACCCGTAATGGAGAGTAAGGAATTTCTTACGGTTTGCATGAAGAGATGTCAGATTTAATATCATGAAATTAAACTGAGTTAAACTGTGACAGAGCTGTTGAATACAGGATTGTGTGACCAGGACAAGGATTCTTCCCTGGGGGCCTCAGGAACAGGGTGAAGCTCTGAGCAGAGGTTGGTTTTAGGGGAGTCTTCCTGGAGGCAAGGGTGTATCTCGATGAAGCATTACAAAAAATACGTTAAATATGGTAACAGAGCAATTTTAATAAACATTTTACTTTTAATATGTTTATAGCGTTGTTAATTATCTCTCTAAGTGGAGAAAATAAGAGTTGTAGCACATCGAACAAAGATTGCTGATTAGGATAATAAAATGGAAATTTTAATCAAGACGATAACTTTAAGTCAAAGGGGGTTTTCTCCTAGGCTGCTGGAGCTTTCATCTTTATTAAACACCCCATTTATCATCACCACTCCATTCATCGTGAGCGTTAGATTAATATTGACAATTTAAAATAGAAATAACTTTTTCTGGCCATTATGGTGCTGATTTGATAATGGTGTTGGAGACTTTGAGGGAGCCATCACCAGCTGTCGCTTCCCCCTCTGCTGCATCGGCTGCCACTCTCCAAGCCAAGCCTCAAGTCACCAGCCACCCGGCAGGGAGGTCTTCTCCTGCCAGGAAGCTCCTCCATGGTACGCAGCCCGCTGAAGCTCCTGAGTTCTTCACTGAGAAAGTGAAAGACCTCTACTGCCTTGAGGTTGTCTCTTCATGGTGGAAGTGTGCCCCGAAGTCACAGGCCTCTCTTTCCCAATCCAGTGGGAGAGGTATTTATGGAGTACCGGCCAGGTACGTGGATCGCCCACACAGGCAGGACAGCCCTGCCCTGCAGAGATGGTGCTTGCACCTAAGGCGGGAGGCCTGAGTGTCAGATGAACAGCTTGGACAGGTGCACCCCAGAGATTTAAGTGGAGGGAGGTTCTTAAAGGGTGGCGCCCGGGCCACCGGCAGCAGCAGGCACACCAGTGGTTGAGGTCCACTGACCCTAACTGGCGGTTCTCTGACTTCCAAAGGATGATCTGGAGGGCTTGTCGAAACCTGTTGCTGCTCCCCTACCTCAAGCTTCTGACCGAGTAGCCTCTTGGTGGAATGCAAAAAATTGCATCTTGAACAAGTTCCCAGGTGACACTGATGACAACTCTTGGAGAACTACTGATTTCAACTCAGAGAAGACTGCTGAGAAGAAGACCAGGAGGACTTCATGGAGAAGGTCCCTTTAGCTTCTGTGGGAGAAGAAGAGCCTCACCACGCAGAGACAAGGAGAAGGCCCCTGGAAGGTGAAGTGGCCAGAGTCAGAAAGGGGAAGTTTGGAGGGCAGCTGGTCCCAGGGAGAGGCCTGGCTTCGGAGCCCTTGAGGCTGACACGGAGGTGGACCAGCAGGCGGACCTGGGGATTGGACAGGGGAGCTCCATCTCTGTCTCTGGAGAGGGGTGAGTGCACAGGGGGAGCTGTTGCTGCCACCGTGATAACTCAGGGGGATCCTGAGGGCAGAGCTAGGAAATCAAGGTTGGTACCAGCTGGATGGCTGTCTCGGAGTACAGCCCAGCCCCCACCACAGAGACCTGTGCTTCAGGCCACATTGTCCCAGGCCTACTGTCTGGGTTAATGCATTTCCCTACATTTCTGCCTTTGCTGGGCGGCGGGGGGTGGGGGGGGGGGGTGGGAAGGGAATGGGCGTGGGTGCGTGTCCTGGAGCTCTGCTCCACAAGCCCCCGCTTGTGCGGAAAAACACCACCACCTTGGGAAGAGGATTGCTCCTGCCTTGTGCTGTGTCTGCTGGGCCCAGCTTTGGGGGTTCAGCCAGCAGCAGGGGCCCTTCAGCCGTGCTGGGAGGCTGCCCCTGATGGTGCTCTGGGGCACTGGGGAGGGGACCAGGTCACTGACACCTGCATGGAGCTGCCTCCTCTTTGGAGCCACTTCATTCTTCCACCTTCCCCAATCCTCTAGGGCTTCTTAAATGTGCTACATGGCTTCTTAAAAAGCCTCTTTCCTTTCCTTGATCATAAAATTGCCAAGGAACAATGGCTGTCATTTAACACAGCAGCATTAAAGCTCCTTCCCACCGGTTACTACCATGTCATCGCTGTTCCACATCAAAGCAGCACTGAGCTCCCTGGGGAGGAGAGAGAGGAGGGCCTGGCCTCAGTCCTCCCTGGTGCAGGGGGGCAGCCAGCCTGTTGGCTGACACCTCTTCTGAGCGAAAAGGGTATCCTTCACGTTGGCCCCTGGGGAGACTGCCCTGGTCTGGGGCCTGAGAGAAATGAGGTTGGGGACCTACAGAGATGGGGTTCCCTCAATCTTCTTGAGTATCCTCTGGGCGTGCCCCCACTAATTGCTCTCAGTCAAGGGTGGGAAACCGGAGAGCATGGGGCAGGAAGGAGGCCATGTCCCAGGCATGGAGGTGAGAAGGGGTTATGGGGTCTGAGGGCTGATGTGGGAGTCTTATGCCAGCCCCTCATGCTGGCCCCAGAGGGCTTTGGGGATTGTGCCTGAGCAAGGAGGGGCAGCCTATGTCATGTGCCCACATGAGCTGTGGGGATTCTTGACTTCTGTTTAATGGGGCTGGGAGGTCATTATCCCCCCCCCCCCACTCCCCTTTCTTTGGGGAGCACTCATGGCTGCTCCACGGGCATCAGGAAGGCCGGACAATGTCGCCATGGAGCAGGGTCAGCCACAGCAGATGCTCTGGCTGGTGCTTACAGAGCCAGGAGTGTTTGTCCCCTTCCCCTTGGGGACAGCCCCACAGAAGCAGCTGGAAAGGAAATTGCATCACAATAGAAGGATGGGCCTTGACCTCCACCCCATCAGGAACTGCCTTTCTCCTCTCTTCCCTGTTGGATCACTGCCCTGTTTCCTCCTGGGCTGAAGGTCCGAGTGTGTTTGGGAGGAAAGGTGCTGGTTCTGTGTCCCTCCAGGGTCTGGCTGGGTCCAGTAGGGAGGGAAAGGGAGGTGGGGCCCCTAGGGCTGGGTAGGCCTTGTCTGGAAGAGTCCTGGCTACAGGGAGGCTGCTGAGCAGTTGCCCACATGACTCCTTAATGCAATGCCACCTTCTCAGTGACAGGTTTCCAAGGCAATTAGGCCCCTGGAGAGACTCATCTTGGGGCCCTCCTTGAGGTCTCCTCCATTGTCCATTCCTCACAGCCTTTCCCCACAGGCCCCTTGTCCTGTGCATTCCAGCCTCGACTCCTGGTACTCCCCCTGCGTCCTCTCCCCACCGCCCCTTTTCTTCCCTTTCATTTTCTTCCTCACCCCTCCAGTTTCTCCCGTCTCTCCCCCACCTCATCCTCCTGTAACTTTGTTCATAGAGTTCTCCTTTTCCGTTGATAGGCTCCCCTTCTTGGTGGATGTCTACCTTGAACTCCACACATATTTGTATGGCAGGGTTCATATGGGCTCTCTGCACTTTTGCAGTCATGTTCCTCGGGCTACTGCAAGTTCATTGTGGGGGCAAAACCATGCTCACTGTCCTCGGGGCTCTGCCCCATGGGCACCGTAGCCACTCTTCATGGCCAGACAAGGGATAGTTTGTTTCAGATCTGAGGTTTGCTCACATGTTGTCTTAGAAAAGAAAGTATAAATATTAAATCTCCCTTGTTATACATTACGTGAATTATGTTGGCTGAAAATCAATTACGTTGGCTGAAAATCATATAATGGTGCAAAATCTTGGGGGGAAAATGGGGGGAAAAAAGCAACCTATAACCTTGTTTAGTATTTTGTAACTATGTCCATGCTCAGAGCCAAACCATTGTCCTTTGCTAGGGTCTGGAGACCTGATGTGTGTCCATGGACTTTAGGATGAGCCCAGGATCTTGATGCATCCTTCTTTGCTCACTGTTTTGAAACTCTGCCCAAAGGTGGATTTTCAGTGGAACCCCAGGGCTATCAGGATCTGTCCAAGTTCAGATTATGTGCCCCGCCCTCATCCTGTGCAGGCGGCTGTGCACTTAACCCACCTCGGGGGTGTTTTCCTACCTGTTTTAAATGGTCGCCACAGGACAGTGCACCGCCATCTGGTGTCATCCACCTGCCCCCACCTCTCACCACTGTCCTCCTCAGTGGTCCCCTCATCGGCTGCCCACCCCTCTGGCAGTCTGCCTGGACCCTGAATCTGCAGCCGCAACACACCCTGACACTCCCACCCTGGCCAGCAGCATTTTCACAGATGGCTCTGTTAAATCTGGATGGGTTCCGAAGGTGTTATTTGATTTCTGCAGCCCTCTTGTGCCAAGACCATATGGGGCTACAAGGAGAGAAGGGCAGTGGGTCAGGCACTTACTCCTTCACCCCCACGTCCCCCTGAATTTCCTTTGGGCACCGTCTTCGTGGCATTTTTTTAAATCCTTTGTGGTGAAGTGATGGGATTTTGCAGACAATTTTTGTAGGTGCGTTCAACTGCAACAGAATGTATCACCCTCACCAGGAGGAGAATGTGAAGACCTGAAAAACCACAAAAGTAACATTTGGAGAGGGTGAAGCTGCTCTCATCTGAGATTTGGGGTTGCAGGTGTCCATGTGTGCAGTACATGTGGAGGGGGAGAGACACAGACACACAGACATACCCAAGCACCCTGATTATTAATGTGTGTTTTAGGAAGAATGACTGTTCCTGTCTTCAGCAGAGGGTCACAGACCTGGAGTAAGGGACAGGGACTAGGAAAATCCATGCTGGCTGGGGTCAGGGTATCCCCCACTGTTGATCTTGCTGCCTGCCAAACACAGTGAGAATGGGGAGGCCCGTTTCCCACCCTGAGCCTCACGTTCCCATCCATAAAGTCAGATGGGCAGATGATGTTACTGGCAACTTTGACTTCCTGTGACTCTCACATCTGAAGAACAGGAAGGAGTGGAGCTGGTGGTGGTTGGAAAAAGAGAGAGAGAGAGAGAGAGAGAGAGAGAGAGAGAGAGAGAGAGAGAATATGAATAGACAAGGCCAAGGAGTGGGAGAGAGAGAAGCAGAACAGAAGATGAAAACAGAAGTGGGGACAGACATGGAAGGGAAGCCAAGACAGAGTAAGGTGAATGCTGCCCTGGGAGCTGGTGTGGTTAGAGGGAGAGAGAGGAGGGCCGCAGGGCAGAGCTTGAGGATCCGCTGTGTGCTTGTGCTCTCGGGTGACTTACAGCCCTCGCCCTGCCTGGGTCAGCCTGAGGAAAGCCAGAGCAGGCCACTGGCACCCCTGAGGATGCTCCAGTTCATGTGGTGGCTAGGGCAGCCTCTCACAGTGGACCTGGAAATGAAAAGGAATGGCAGACGAGTCAACAGATTTTAGTTAAGGGCTGGCTGTGGGAAGGAGGGGAGAGGGAGTTTTCAGACATGGCAACCAGGCTTTTACAGCCGATGGATGATGGTACCACTTGCTGAAATGGGAAAGGATGGAGGGTTGCCACGTGTGGGTGACTTAACATGGAGGTGTGGATCCAGGGCTCACAAGAGAGGTCTGTGATTGGGAAGAAGGTAGAAAGTTGGTGGCTGTGGCATACAGATGGGGGCTGCCCATCACAAGCACCATGGCCCAGCAATATTCTTTGCCCCTTCTAATAGGGGTGGGGAAAAGAGAAAGCTTTGGGAAGAGAAGGCTCTGCGCTCCACCACCCAGAACTAAAGCCAGGGGGAAAATACTGAACATGGTTCCTTATAGGAGCAACATCACATCTCTGTGAAGTGCGTTCTCCTCAACCAGGACCAGAGTGCATCCATCATGGAGTCTTTCTCAGGAGCTCATACTCAGCCCCAGAATCCTTTGATAGAGCAGCTTCTATCAATTGTGACCTCTGTTGGTGTTCAAGCAGGCAAACGTGTTCCTCTCCTGCCCTGGAGATTAACCTGAGGCTTCTGTGCAAAAAAGTGGTGTTTGTCTTGCTGCAAGCCCCAAGGTGGTGTCAGGTGGGACTGGCTAGGACCCTGGGTGCATGACAGGTCTGGGAGTAATTGTGTGATAGGAGTTTGCGGGAGGTGCTCAGCGAACGTGTGTGGAATGAACAAACGTCTAGAGGAGTCGGTGTCTACAGCCTCTTTGGGGCAGAGGTATAGGATCCTGCCTCATGACCTAGGGGACCATGCTGAGCCAAGCCGAGCCTGGAAAGAGCCAAGCTAAAGGAGGAGGATCCTTGAAAGGTGATCTGTGTCCTTGTCTTGATCCTCTAATGTCTCCCTCTGGATTAAGTCAGATCCACTGTGAACCCTGTCTCATGGTTTCCACTCCTCAAGGAATTGCTTTTACAAATGCACTACACTTTGGCGAGACATCATCAGCCCGCGCTGAGGGGCTTTAAATGAACGGCCCTGGGAAACTCTTGGTGGTGTTTATTGTGAGTGTGTCGTTGGCAGCGTTCATTGCATTACACGGTATCCTCTGTGAGGGCCCGTGGGAGGCATTTGCTTCAGGCTTCCATATCAAGAACGGCTGGGCTTTTCTGAGCAGCCATTTAGTTTATGTCCTGTGGACCCCCTGACCCGTGTAACTGATCAGGTTTTCCTCATCCAGTGACCGCTAGAAAATCCAGCTCTGAATGTGTGGCTTGGCCACAGAAATGAGCTGTTTTGGCCTCACTGTGGGCTCCAATTTATGTCTTCATTTTTGGTTTGGCTTTTTCTTTCTTGCCTGTGTTTCTTTAAAGGCTTTTCACTGCTTTTCCTCTTATTATAAGACAAATATAGGTGCTCTACAAAAAGTTAAGAAAATATATAGAAAAGTGTAAGGAGAAAACGGAAGTCATTTATAATGCCCACCCCCTCCTCGTGGCAATCTATTAAATTTTGTGTTTAGCTAACCTGTGACTTCCCTATACATGCAGGAGCATGCAATACATAAGTGTGTACACACGTGCAGATTATTCAGAAAATTTCACCATGTTGTGTATAACGTATGGTAACTTAAAAAATAGCAATGTATATTTTTTACTTGGTTACTTAGATATCTTGTAGTATTGTACTTAATTCTTGTAAGACACCCTACATCTTCTAGGATGGAGTGGATTATAAATAAAATAAGATAAAATAAAATGTAACATTTAAGGTAGAGACTCCCAGGGAAGTTTTGGAACCCAGAGTGAGGCAAGGCCTGCAGCAAGTTCTAGAGAAGGGGCCATAGGGGCTCCCCAGAAACTGGAGGCTCTGGACCGGGGTGAGAGCTGCCCCTGGGGTGGAATTGCCCTGGCAGGCTTGCCTCAGGTCCTTGAGGGGGGAGTTGACCACATTGGAAGAAGCTCAAAGGTGCTCATTGGATTCCACAGACAGATGGGAAGAAACTTATCTGTTGAACCTGTAACAGAATGTTGGGGCAACTATGAGGTGTTAGAAATGGGGAGAATGTCTATCCTCTGAATGACAACCTACCACTCATGTGAGCAGAGATATCAGAAGTCACCTTGAAGCAACAAGCTGGCTCCTGGATAAGATGGGGCTGTGACCTGAGTATACTAGCTGTAATGGGAATAGTATTTTAGAAATATTTCCTGATATATTCTGTGTTTGTAGGGTTGTTTATTTCCCTGTAGTCCTTTCACCAATGATACTGGCAGAAGGAGACGGGAAACATACTGCACAGCAGAGAAAAAGGAAGATAGGACCTAGAGAAGTTTCTGTTTCACTACTATAACTCATGTTATTGAGCCCTGACCCAGTACCAAGTACTCTTCTGTGTATGAGTATTTACCATTCAGTCCACAAAGCACCTCTATGAGATGGTAGTATTGGGGATTATGCCCATTTTATAGATGATGAAATAGAGGAAGAGAGGAGTCAAGTAACTTATTCTTGGTCATGGAGCTACTAACATATAGAGCTGAGATCCAAAGTCAAGTGGCCGGACACAGACAGCAGCCTTAATTTATGAGGGCCTAGGGCCCACTCAGGAATACAAATAAGAAAACTCTCCTGGTTCTTGGAAGAAGACAAAAAGAGAGGAAGACAAGGGTGGAACTGAGTGTCAGGGCCCCAGAGCCCCACTTTGAGATGGGGGAAGGTGCTGGGGTTTCCAGGGGCCTGGAGACCCATAGACAGGTTTGGGGGAGTGAATGTATGGGGAGAAGCAGCAGCTGGGACCAGGCCTGGAGTGGGGCTTCATCAGGAGTGGGAGGTGCCCTATGCTGGTGCCCATGAGCCTGATGAGCCAGGCAATTCAGCGTCCCCTCAGAGAGCAGCCCTGGCAATCAGCCTGGGTGGGGCAGGAGCAGACAGTCACATCCCATGAGGGCAGCTCAGCTTCTCTGCACCCTGCTCCATCTCAGTCCTAACTGAGAGGTGCTGGAAGTTAAATATACCCTGGGTTTTGAAGACTTAGTATGAAAAAAGGAATAAAATATCTCAATAATTTTTATATTGCATATATGCTTAATTGGTAATCTTTTGGACATAATTGGAATAAATAAATTATTAAAATTATTTTTACTTTTT
Organism: Panthera onca; assembly: GCF_046562875.1. NCBI lineage: Eukaryota > Metazoa > Chordata > Mammalia > Carnivora > Felidae > Panthera > Panthera onca. The sequence continues at coordinate 128,152,896 of NC_138347.1, read as the reverse complement.
TATTTTTCATAATTTGGTTACTGAAAACCTTGAAATTATATATATGACTTGGATTACATGTCTGTTGGACAGCACTGGTTTAGACAGGAAGAAAAGATTAAAAAAAAAAAGGTTTTAATTTTTGCACTGAGCTATGTGAATTTCTATTGTGAAAATGAATCTTGAGAAAGAAATAGGGGCAGTGTGGGAATTGAGATCTCCCAAGTGACTAATCGGGCAGGGTGTTGTGGGTAAGGGCCTGATGCCAGGCAAGTGGGGAAAGCTGAGTGAGCCGGCCCCAGGAGGGCAGTGCCCGGCGAGTTCCAGTGGGGCCAGCTCCTGGGAGAGCCCAGGCTGCCACTGATGCAGCATGAAGCTCAGATTTTGCTCATGCCTGTCTCCTCTCTGTCTGCTCCCCTGGGCATATACCCTCCCTCTTCTTTTAGAGTCTTCTCCTTCCCTCTGAGTTCCTGCTTCCTCCCAGCCTGTCCAGCCCTTCTTCATGTCTTCCACGTGGCCTAGCCTCCTGCTAGCTGCCTTAGCCCTGCAGGCCTTACTTCAGAGTCCTGATACAGGCCTACTGGTGGACGAATCATGTCTCTCAGCAGGCAATGGAATGGCCACTGACTGGCTGAGGGTGTTGGCCTTGGGCGCAGTGCTGGCCTCTGATCCACTCTGTGGCTTCCTCTGTTTGGATGCCAACTTGGCATGTGCCCCTGAGCAGAGGGCAGAGAAGTTGGGCCTGACGGCACTGGATAATCGGGGGATGGCGTGGTTAATCATGAGAACAGAAACAAAGACTGGCAGTGTCCCTCTCAGCACCATGTTGGAGGGCAGTGCTTGTCCTAAGCACCTGTTCAGAAGTGATTCCTGGTATATCCCTAAGGTAGAGGTGAAGGCATAGCCTACTGGATGCTGATGCTGTTAAGTATTTAATTCTGTCATCAATTTCCCTGTACCTGTTGGATAATGTGACTGTCTATGTAGCTTGTCTCTAGGGAGAGAGTGTGTGCTGGTGAGTTAACATAGGTTTTCTGGCTACCTGGATGGTTACTCATTTCATTTAGAAGCAACACATTGACATCGTGGTTATACATCATGCTTTGTGAATGTTATTAGCAAAAATTACCATAGTTGTGGGTCTGACTTGGTCTGGGGTAATTTCATGAAAGATGATGCGAATTTGGTAAGCTTTGTGGAAGCTGTCCAGGGGGCCTTAGACTGTTCTATACCCCCCACCTAAGTCTTCCAGAACTGCTCCAGGCTGACAACTTTTTTTGCAAGCATTATGGTCCCATCAACATTATCATCATCATTATTGTCATCTCCAGGAGATCACCGTAGGTTGGGGTGATAGGCACTCCTTGGTTGGGGCCCAGAAACCTGTTCTGCAATCATCCCATGTGCTCATTTCGTTCCCTAACTGGTTGGAATCAAAGGCAATGCTTTGAGTGTATTTATGTGAGCACTCACAGTGGCACGTGGGAGGGCATCTGGGGCTACCATAGCTGAGTAATTAAACAGGAAGAATATATCTGATGTCCAGGTAATTACTGCTGAACATCTGCTAAATATGAAGTTTCATTGATGGCTGGTGTTGTTAGGCACGGAAGTGATGGTGTGTTTGCACTCAACATGGCAAGGGATGATTTAAAATCTGTTCCCATCAGCAGCCCACAGAGCAGCCCCAACAGAAGGATCTTGGAGCTTATATAACCTGACCCAAAAATCACTTCCAGAAAAGGGCACAAGAAAGCTTCTCTTCTTTGGAAAGGCAGCTAGAAATAACAGCACGAAATGACAGAGGCACAAGAAAGGACTGTTGAGAGCTGGTCAAGTCCACTCATCTGACTGTTGAGGAAACTGGCACAGCACAGGGAGGGCAAGTGACCACAGAGTCAGCGATGGCGCTAGAGCCAGGACCAGCCAGCCAGGGTCTCTAGCCATCCCCCCCGCGGGTCCTCAAAGCCCAGCCTACAGTCCCCTTGGAAGCACTGGGCCGTCCCCACCGGAGCGTGGGAATCCTGGGTGGGCTCCAGCTCTGTGTGCTGCACAGACATGTGTGGGGCAGGCTGCTTACACCAAGTCCTCCTTACCTGCACTGCCAAATGAGCTGAGACCCATGGGGGAAGTGGGACGGAATTCAGGGAGGTGTTACCTCTGATTTAGAGGGCTTTTTCTTTCTCCTGTCCACTTCCTTGGGGCAGGAAAACACCCTGCACTTCTCCTGATTTCTTGTGTCCTTCTTGTCAGCAGCGTCTCTCAGCTAGCTGTTTTAGGCTCTGACCCAGGGACATGTGGTATCATATCTTCTCTCCTCCCTCCCTCTCCAATTATTGCTCCTCTTTAGGCCTCGCTGGATGACCATCAAACGATGGTCTCCAAATAGCAGAGAAAATTCTTCTCAAACACAGCCTTGGGGTGGTGGTTATCAGAAGCCAAAAATGAAACTCCACCCCACTCATCCTGCTCGAAGTTACTTGGGGAGTGGTAGGAGCTTCCAGCCTGTTCTAGCTCATTCTGGTCAAGATGTGTGGCAGGTCTGTGCCCTGATCTGGGTTCAGTGGTTCCAGGCTTGAGATCTCTAGAGGGCTGGTCCCAGGGTGCTGCTCTCTGAAGCCTGATGCCCCCAAGCCCCTGGCTGAGACGCCTGCCTTCCTTCCCCATTCAAGGACCCTTCTGTTGGAGCCTGCAGCAGCCAGTAATAGGATTCATAGCATCTTCCTTCTGAGACTCAAGACCCTGTCTTCTGTCCCCTTGGAGCCTGCCAGCTGCACCATTAAGACTTTGAATTTCCCTATGCAAGAGTAATCACTCATTCAATTAACAGGCATTTATTTGCAAATTTCCTCCTTTTTTAAAATAATGATTTATGTCATAAAATCCCTAAGTTCATTTTTTTTTTGGTGTTTCCTCTTCTAGTCCAGATGCATATAAATTTAATGTGTGTATTTTCCTTGTTCTATATAATCTCTGTAATTTTCATTTTAGATAGCTTTGTCATAGTCCATCAAGGGGCTACATAATATTTAACCACTCCCCTGTTTTATGAAATTGGGATAAATATATCTGTATTTAGCTTTCCTTCATACTGCTTTTTATTTCTTCTGGTAAACTTTTAAGAATGGATTATTTTGAATGCCTTGATAGCTGTTGAAAGTACAGAGCTACATCATATGTACGTTTAAGTGATCTTAATTCAACTCTAACAAAAGGGAAAATGTAGAAATACACACACACACACACACGCACACACACACACTGAGGGAAAGGGGCACAGACTCTGCTGACCCTTCAGCCCGCCTTCCTCCTGCAAGCCTCCCATTCTGGAAGTCTCTCCCCACACCCTAATTAAAGATTCTGGTGTTAAAGATGCGTGGTTTTTGTGTTCTCTGGCACCTAAGTGTATACCAACTGCTTCATCTGGCACCCAGCCAAAGAAAGAGGCCATCTGTTTCTGGGCTGCTTGGAGATGTGGAAAGATGACATGGTGGTCTCCAGTGTGGTGCCTTCCTCACTGACTCTCAAGGACAGTTTTGACCATAGGGACCTTCAAACCTAACCCTGGCACACGAAACAGCTCCACTTAATGCTTTCCAAAAAGGTTACTTGGTACTGTCACTGTGAGTGACACTAGAGCCTGTCACCAGTTGTCACACCCACCATGCACCCAGGCTCACCCCAGATTTAATAGATGAAAAGTAGTACTTCAGGCCTCACTGTTTAATCTGCATATGTTTGCTGCCTGTTTTACTTTTTGTGGTTCCCCAAGAAGTGCTCGGTGTGCAAGAGGCGGTGAGGAGGGGAGAGCATGAAGAATGGGGCACATGGCAGAAAATCGGTGGGCTGGAGTGCCTGGAGGAGGGCAGGGCTGGGTTTGCAGCTGGGTTTGGGATCATGATTGAGTGCAGTGGGGAATGGGGTCGGGGAGCACATACATGCAGAGCCACGTTGGGGTCTAGAAGAGCAGGGGGTGTGACTCTGGGAACAGGAAAAAGGAGATGCAGTAGAAAGACAATAGTGTCCTTCTAGAGTTGGCGAGGGCCAGGGAATTTAAGAAGGCAGGCTAGGGGCGCCTGGATGGCTTGGTCGGTTAAGCGTCCGACTTCGGCTCAGGTCATGATCTCACGGTCTGTGAGTTCGAGCCCCGCGTCGGGCTCTGTGCTGACAGCTCAGAGCCTGGAGCCTGTTTCGGATTCTGTGTCTCCCTCTCTCTGACCCTCCCCCATTCATGCTCTGTCTCTCTGTCTCAAAAATAAACATTTAAAAAAAAATTAAAAAAAAAAAAGGAAAAAGAAAAAAAAAAAAGAAGGCAGGCTAGTGCATGGAATGTGTCCAAGACCACCAGCAAAGGGGGGTGCAAAGAGCAACCTTGGCAAGCTTGTTTCCTGGCATGGTGGGATGGAATCCACATCACCAGGGACAAGGAGGAAGTGGACCTCTAGGTATAGACCATTCACCTGAGTTTCAGCAACCAAAATTTGAGAATTTGCAGTGCCAGCTAGGGGAGGCAAACAGCAGAATAAGGGGAGCCATGCCAGGTTCCAGAAAAAGAACTGGAAAGGAGGTGTATGGAATAGTTAGGGACTGGACGGGGCCAAGGAGAGACAGGAAGAGAACCCCTTCACCTCCAGAGGTGGCAAAGATGTGTTCAGCACTGTTGGGCTACAAGAATAGCTCACTTGTAATATGGCGGTCCTTGGGCTTCTGACCAATATGTAACTTGGGTATTCATTTTGGAGGAGTCAAGAGGAGCCCTTAGAAATACTTAGCAGCCTCCCAGCCAGGCCTGGGGTGGGGCCTCTGCTCTAGGGATTCCTTATAACGTTTATCTTGGTCTCACTGCTGCCCCTGCACATGATCAATTCTCAGAGTCTCAGAAACTGCTGAGCATCATGGGTGATGGAGGGATGCTGTGGTAAGTAAGAGATCATAGGGCTTGCCTGGGGCCTTGCCTGTCTGCCAGGAGCATGTGGTCCAGTGCAAAGGGTGATGGGGTTCAGGGACAACACCACCTGGGTGTCTCGAAATGGGGTTGATGTCTGGGAGAAGCACCTGAATCTCTGGGGAAGGAGTGGCTGGGCAGGTTTGGAGTTGGGGCCAGCAGGGAGGGAGAGGGAGCAGTTTGAGTTGGCCCAAAGAGGTCAGAAGTGTGTATCCCATGGACTTCCTTAGTCTGTCTCCCTACAGCCCTAAAAAAAAGACTTACACCTGTCTTAACCATGGTTCTGCCCCAGGGCTACTGGCTTGTTTGGTCATAGAATTACTTTTATGGGCAAGCTATTATTCTTTTTTTGGTTTAACCTTTGTAAGGTCGAAAAAAAAAAGATACCCAATTAGAATAAAACTTCAATTAAATTGAAATATCAATTAAAATAGAATACTAATTAAAGTGCTTCCAACCATAGCAGCCAATATGGCCCGGTGGCCTGGGGCACCAGTGTTGGCCATGGGTAGCTAGAGGGTCAGTCGGACATGTTGCTGTACCTCTTGGGGTTTGGGGATCAAGAAGGCTGGCTTTCGGCCCTGGGAGCAGGATGTCTCTCTTGCAGAGTTCCTCAGTTCCATGGCACAGTTGGTGACCCTCTTGCTCCTCCTCCTGGAGTCACAGGGGCTCACAGCAGGTACTAGCTGTCAGGGGCTGTCCTCCTGGGGCCCTGAATAGGAAGGGCTGCAGGACACACTCAGGACTTTGCATGTACCACTCCTGGCAGAGTCACTTTGACCCAAAGTCACATGGACATTTGTAGGTGCTATTTTCCTTCCACTTAAGATGGAACTTGGGGCCGTCCTTGGCGCTGTGGCTGTGAGAGCCAGCGCCTGTGTGTAGCTTTGCTCCAGGGGAGCCTGGACATCAGCTAGGGCCCTAGACTCCCCTGATGGCAGATCTGGCATTCGTGGCCTCGTGCCACCTCTGTCTTCCCTTTTGTCTTCCTGTCTCTCCTCATCTCTCACCAGGCCTGTGTGTACAAAGACCTTCCACTCAGCCACTCTAGTCTCCCAGCTAACTGGTAAATTGCTGGAAGTAATAAGATGTTTCTCCAAAACTGTCCCTGGCCACCTACTCCCCAAGGCCCACTTAGACATGTCTTCTTGCTGCTCGTCTAAGTCTGTATGTTGGCCTTGATTGGTCTGTTTCACATCGTATTGCAATTACTTATATACAAGCCATTTCAGTTCCTTTGTAGATGTCAGGGTATCAGTTAAAAATAGCAGTAAGTTGCATCTTTCTTGTATAGTTGACTGTGTTTTTCTAACGGTAGTAATTGACCTTTACTTATTTTGTATCCATTGATTTTTATAATTACTCATTAACTTTCAAACTTTAACAATAATATATTTCACTCTTCTAAGGAAGAGCTCTATTTTGACACGAACAAAGTGTCAGTGTGTCAAAGAGCCCCTTCTGTCTCTGTCCAGCAGTCCCCGCCTGCAGAGGCTGGGATCGCAGGGCCATCACCTGGACCCCCGCTTACTTGATGTGAGCTCACTTCAAAAGCAGCCGCGTTCTTAGGTGGAAATCAATAACCTTATGTATGCTTGTCTTTTAAACCCAGTGCTCTTAAATGGAAGCATGCTCCACCAGGAACAAAAGAAGGAAGAAATTAGGTAAAAGGAGAATCAATATTTGTGTTGGGTTTTTAAAGACTTAACAGTCTTTTACTGTACTTGGTTCCGGGGAAGAGTGGCTATTATTCCAGACCTCCTGGAACAAGCCTTGGGAAAGCTCAACATTTTGAATGTCGTCTTTTACCTGAGAGCCTGGAAATAGAACAGGTGTGGCACACCCTGCAAAGCATTGTTCCTTCTTTCTAATGTATCTTCTTCCCCAGCTTCGTATTTAATGTAGAGACCAGGGAAAGCAGGCCTGCTGTGTGTCAGTGTCCTATGCCCAGACTGTGGCCCTTGTCCCACTACGTCCCTTGTAAGATGGAGAATAACAGTGGCGACAACAGTTGTGTTCCATTTCCCAGCTTCCAGTCAGCGTTCACTGGGGAGGTGGGTGGCGGGCAGGTGGGGGGCTCAGAGACCGTGCTGTGGGAGATGGCAGTGCCTCCACTGGTGTCAGGATGGAATCTTTCTCGTCAGGGAAAAACGCTTTGGGGAAAGTGGCGCATTCTGTCCTCTGTTACGCTGAGAACAGCAGAGATGGTGTTTTGCCTTTTGATGTTTGTTCTAGGCCCAGTACTAGGCCTTTTGATGTTTGTTCACCTCCTCTGCTCCTCTTCTGAGCCCCGCTGCCTTTAGTTGCTTTCATGTGAGGTTCTGTTCCCCTCCTTTCCTTTAATCCCCTGTTCTGTGAGTTCTGAACCGTGCTTAGCAATTCCAGTGTCAGGAGAAGGCTCCGGAAGACCTGGACCCTTGTTCCCAGATGTAAGGAAGGGCTTCTTTACTTCAGGGCTGGCTGTTTTCTTCCCTGAGCTCGCTGGCTGGCCTTTCCTCTGTTTGTTGGGATACCTTTGCACACATGCACTGCTGGTTCCTCTTCTTCCAGTTTGCCTCCCCCTCCCTCCCTCTGCCTCCCCTCCCAGTCTTTCTATGATTGCTCTAATTCTTTAAGGAGCCACAGGCTCAGAGGAAAAAAGAAGTCAGTGGACTCGAAGGAGAGACATTAATTATTCTACTGCCCTGAAATCTGCTCTTTCTCCTTACTTTTCATAAGAGCCAAAACAGCAGGTGGAGAATAGTCTCCCCATGAGAGTTTTCTCCCCGAGAAAATGAAGGGGTGGGAGAGGCCATGTGGAGGTTATATGTCAGGAGGAAGCTGTTTGTTCATTTATTCAGTGTAGCAGATGTGTTCAGAATGCCCATTCACTGCCCTCTGGGCTGACCATAGTGGACGTGAAGGCAAAAAATCCCACCGGCCTGTCCTTGCTCTGCTCACAGTCATTGCCCAGGACGTGCTCCAAACCCAGGGTCTTTGCATGGACCTCCCAGAGGTCAGAGAGTTAGGGGCACATTTTCTCAGAAGAGTTTCTATAGTCTTTCTCAGATTCTTGAAAAAGTTCAAGATCTAAGATTGACTTTAAAACTTTTTGACCATGATGTATGTGGTAAAAAATACATTATCTTGATTCTGTCACACACTCTGTGTATGTATGTCTGTGTGGATGCATGAATATGGTGTGTGTGTGTGTGTGTGTGTGTATGTATGCATGAGTTTTTTTAGGTATATCTCTATCTCTATCTCTATCTCTATCTCATCCCTGAAACAAAAATTCTCCAAACAGTGCTTAACCTTTCTACATTCAAATAAATATGGCATTTCTTTTTTTAAAATTTTTTATTGTGGTATAATTGACATATAACATTACATTGGCTTTAGGTGAGCAACATGACGATTTGATATTTGTGCACATTATGAAATGATCACTACAGTAAGTCCAGTTACTATTCATCATAAACTACAGTTAACTTTTAGGATTTATTCTCTTGGTAACATTCAAGTGTTCTCTACAATATTATTGACGCTAGTCACCATGCTGTACGTTATATCCCCATTACTTATTTATGTTACAAATGGAAATTTGTGGCTCTTGAGCCCCTTCATCCTTTCTCCCCCTACGCACACGCCCTCCCTTCTGGGAACCACCATGCTGTTCTCTGTATCTATGATTTTTGTTTTCTTTTGTTTGTTCATTTGTTTTGTCTTTTGAATTCCACACATGAGTGAAATCATATGGTACTTGTCTTTCTCAGATTTATTTTGCTTAGCCTGATTCCATCAAAGTCCATCTATGTTGTTGCAGATAGCAAGATTTTATTCATTTTTATGGCTGAGTAGTATTCTTGCGTGTGTGTTTGTGTGTGCACGCATGCACCATATCTTCTTATTCATTCAATGGATACAAGTTATTTCCATATCTTAGCTATTGTAGATAATGAACATAGGGTTGATATACCTTTCTGAATTACTGTTTTCACTTTCTTTAGATAAATACACAGAAGTGAAATTGCTGGAGCATATGGTAGTTCTATTTTTAACTTTTTGAGGAAACTTTATTTTGTTTTCCTTAGTGGCTGCACCAGTTTACATCCCCACCAATAGTTCACAAAGCTTCCCTTTTCTCCACATCCTCACCAACACTTTTTATTTCTTGCCTTTTGATAATCACCATTCAGAAAGGTGTGAGGTGGTATCTCATTGTGGTTTTGATTTGCATTTCCCTGTGTGATGAGTGATGTTGAGTGTCTTTTCATGTGTCTTTTGGTCCTCTGGATGTCTTTGGAGAAATGTCTGTTCATGTCTTCTGCCCATTTTTTAATTGGCTTGTTTTCTGCTGTTGTTTTATGAGTTCTTCATATGTTTTGGATATTAACCCCTTATTGGTATATGATTTGCAAGTATGTATCTTCTCCTATTGGTATATGATTTGAAAGTATGTAGGTTGTCTTTTCATCTTGTTGATGGTTTCCTTTGCTGTGGTCTAGTTTCATTCTTTTGCATATGGCCGTTCAGTTTTCTCAACACCATTTACTGTCCTTTCCCCACTGTATGTTTTTACCTCCTTTTTTTGTAAATTAATTGACCATATATGCATAGGTTTATTTCTGGATTCTCTATTCTGTTTTATTGATCAGTGTCTGTTTTTATGCCAGTACTGTACTGTTTTGTGATATAATTTGAAATTGGGGGCATTATGGTTCCAGATGTGTTCTTCTATCTCAAGATTGCTTTGGCTTTTATTGTGCCACACAAATTTTAGGAGATTCGTTCTATTTCTGTGAAAAATATTATGGAATTTTGATAGGGGTTGCATGGAATCTGTAGATTGGTTTGGGCACTATGGACATTTTAACAATATTAATTCTTCTAATCCATGAGCATGGAATATCTTTCTATTTATTTGTGTCTTCTCCATTTCTTTTATTAATGACTTACAGTTTTAGAAAAGCATCTAATTTTTGTATGTTGATTTTGTACCCTGCTACTTTACTAAATTCATTTATTAGTTTAAATAGGTTTTTTTTGGTGGAAGGTTTAGGGTTTTCTGTATATAAAATCATGTCATCTGCAAATAGTGACAGTCTTGTTATTTGCAATTTGGATGCCTTTCCACCCCCCCCCCCCTTCCCTGACTAATTGGACTGGCAAGGACTTCCAATACTATATACACCACTGAATAAAAGTGGTGAGAGTGAGCAACTTTTTCTTAGTCCTGAATTTAGAGGAAAAGCTTCCAGCTTTTCACCACTGGACATGATGTTAGCTGTTGTCTTATCCTATACGACCTTTATTATGTTGAGGCACGTTATTACTTTTGTCTTTTAACCTTCATACTAGCTTTAGAAGTGATTAATACACTACTTTTATTATATATGTACCTTTTCCAGTGACATTTTTACTTTATTGTGTTTTTGTTATTAATTAGGGCCATTTCTTTTCAGCTTAAAGAAATCACTTTAACATTTATTTTAAAGCCAGTTTAGTGGTAACAAACTCCATCAGCTTTTGCCTGTCTGGAAAACTCTTTATCTCTTCCTCAATTATGAATGATAACCTTGCTGAGTACAGTATTCTTGGTTAGAAGTTTTTTTCCTTCCAGCAGTTTGAATATATCATCCCAGTCTCTTCTGGCCTGCAAAGTTTCTGCTGAAAATTCTGATAGACTTATGGAGTTCCCCTTGTACATAATAAGTTGTTTTTATATTGTTACTTTTAAGATTCTCTTATTATCTTTAACTTTTGACATTTTAATTATAATATGCCTTGGTGTGGATCTCTTTGGTTTTATCTTATTTGGAGCTTTCCGGGATTCCTGGGCCAGGATATCTGTTTTCTTCCCCAGGTTAGGTAAGTTTTCTGCCATTCTTTTTTTTTTCAAATAAGTTCTTTGCTTCTTTCTCTCTCTTCTCCTTCTGGGACCTCTATAATGTGAATGCTATTCTGCTTGATGCTGTCCTTAGTTTCCTTAAGCTATCTTCACTTTTTAAAATTCTTTTTTCTTTTTCTACTCTGTTTTGGTGAGTTCCCTTGCCCTGTCTTCCAGGTAGCTGATCCATTCTTCTGCTTCATCTAATCTGCTGTTGAACCCCTTGACTGTATTTTTCAGTTTACTCATTGCATTCTTCAGCTCTGTAACTTCTGTTTGGTGGTGTTTTCTTATAGTTTCTTTCTCTTTGTTGAAGCTCTCATTGTGTTCATTCATTCTTCTCCGTGGTTCAGCAAGCATCTTCATGACCATTACTTTGAATTCTTTTCAGGTAGATTACTTATCTCCATATCATTAAAGTCTTTTTGTGAAGTTTTAATTGTTCTTTTGTTTGGAATATGTTCCTCTGTTTCTTCGTTTTTCTGGACTCTCTGTGTTTATTTCTATGTATTAGGCAAAACAGGTATCTCTCCCAGTCTTGAAGGAGTGGCCTTGTGTAGGTGATGAAACTTATTGTTCAACCTTGCCATAGATCTTGGTTGTCTTCTGAACCTTCTTTGATTGTCTAAGCAGCCTGAAGTGTTCTTAATATATCCCTGTTGCTGAGGGTGTGCCAAGACATGTCAGTGTTCCAAAGGGAAGGATCTCACTTAGTGCCTAGTTTCAGGCCATTTGCTAGTGGGACCCTCAGGAAGCAGCTTTTAAATTCTGCAGATCTATATAGTCGTGTGGGGCTGTAACCCTAATCCCTGTGGGCCTGTAGAAGATCTGGAGGCATCCTCCAGGTGACAGTTGCAAAAACTTGGATTCCAGGCAACTGTTTAAGCTCCTTTCTGGGAGGTACTATTGAGCTGTAGCAAGGCCACAGGAGTGTGCAAGGATGATGTCTCCCTGTTTCCATTCCCTGAGAGTGCTTCTGTAGCCTCTAGAGGTATGTCAAACCTGAGGTCTGTCCCTCAGATGGAAGTTCCAGGACAAGCAAATAGGCCTTTGCCACAGGAAGGCTGGTGGTGGGTGTGTTTCCATCTGCTGTCTGTGCGGTGTCCTGAGGGTGGTGGCCTGCCGAGAACTGTCTTTCCAATTGGTACAGTTCTGTGGAGCCCAGGAATGCAAGTTCCCTTGGCCCCCAGGGCCAAGTGATCAAGAGGCATCCCCTGTGTGGGTTGTATGTGCCCACTGCCTTTACTGAGGCAGCTGGAGAGTGTATGGGGTGGAACACACTTGCCAGCTTCAGCAAGGCGGTGGGGAAAATGGCGTGTCTGTGTACCCACTAGCTTTAGCAAGGGAGCAGAAGAGTGCTTTGTCTTCACAGGCTTGTGGGCTTTCCGTAAGGGAGTGGGAGAATGCTGTCCTGCTCACATTCACTGGCTTCAGCCAGGGATTGGGGGACCACCACAACTCTTACTCCCGCCAGCCTTAGCAAGGCAGCAGGAAGGTGCCACATTTGTACGAGCCCACCTGTGCTAGCAAGGTAGGTGGAGAGTACCACAGCAACATCCACCAGCACCTCTGTCTCCATAGAGAGTCCCAGCTGTCCCCTGCCCCTCCAGCCAATGCCCCCAGATTAGCAAATGAATCTCTTTTCACATATAGTCAAACTGCCACTTTTGCTCTGGGTCCCCAGGCAATGTAGTATTTTCCATTTTATTCTTCTTGATGCTATTATATGCTATCCTATTTTATTTCATTAAGAAATACTGATTGCAACCCACAAAATTGATTTCATGACTCAGTAATGAGTCACAACTTGCACTTTGGAAAACACTGATCTAAAGGAAAAATGTTAAGAATCACTGATCTGGGAACTCTCAAACATCACTAGTGGGGATGTAAATTAGCACATTCTTAATGAGGGCCTTTTGGCAAAATCTGTCAAATTTACAAATATATACACCCATTGACCCTGATACTCCATTTCTAGGAATTTCTCTTGCAGATATACTTGTGCAAAGTGATGTTCAAGATAATTCTTTGCTCTACTGTTTATAATAGCAAAAGATTGGAAACAACCCAAATGTCCATCATAGGGGACTGGTTGAATAACTAATGCAACATTCACACAATGGAATAATACTGTGCAGCTGTTAAAAAAACAAAAAGGATGCTCTCAATGACCTGAGTTGGAAAGATTGCCAAGATTTATTAAGTCAAACAAGCCAGATGCAAAACAGAGTATTTAATATGTTACCTTTTGAGTTAAAAAACAGGGTAATTAGACTGTATATTCACACCTGCTTGTATTGGATTAAAGCGAATGAAATCACATTTTTAAAGGTCAGAATGATTGAATATAGGCAATTTCACATGGTTCAATGCAACATATGCCTAAAAGAAGGATAAGCTAAGAAACGGAATTATCTGGAGAAGGGTGGGACCTTCTCAATGGGACTTGCTAAAATAGATCTCTTTGAGGTGGCTAATGGGAAAGGAATGGTGGTCACTCTAAACTAGGACAGAACCAGGGACAGCCTCTTGTCCAAGTGGAGGGTGAGCAGAGGCCTCCTGCCCCTGTCCTCACACCTGAGTCCCAGGTAACACCAGCCCCAGACGGTGGGAAAGAGGCTGGGACAGGGTGGACCAGCTGCTGAAAAATGCCTCTGTCTCTCTCCTTTATCCTCCCCTGTCTCTCGATATTGTGTGTGGACGTTATGGTGAGAATGAGTTAGAAATTTAACTTTTTCAAAATTTTAAACTTTGAATGCAGTTGTGTGTGGCAAAGAAAGTATCAAAGTTCAGAAAAAAAAAAAAAAAAAAAACCAGAAGTAAAACCCATGAATCACTGAAGTAGTAGTTAGTAAAAGTTTATTGTGCACACACGAAAAAGACAATTTGCAAACTGGGAGCACTCAAACCAAAACATGGAATGAGGCTTGGAGATATATTGTTACAAAGTAGATTACATTGTGTAGAGGCACTGGCTGTTCTTCATGGTGATTGGTTAGAATATTAGAATTTTCTTTTTTTAAAATATTTTTTAAAATGTTTATTTTTGAGAGAAGGAGAAGGAGAGAGTGCACACATGAGCAGGGTAGGGGCAGAGAGAGAGGAAGACAGAGAATCCAAAGCAGGCTCTGCGCTCTCAGCACAAAACCAGGCATGGGGCTCAATCCCAAGAACCATGGGATCATGACCTGAGCTGAAGTCGGACACTCAACCGACTGAGCCACCCAGGTGCCCCTAGAATTTTCTTAGTTGAAAGTGAATTGTTTACTCGTTTCACTTAGATTTTCAGAGACATAAGCAAGAAGAGGCCCCGGGTCAAGTTAGCTTCACTTGTCTTGCAAAATAAGCTAAATCAGGCTTTGCTTGTATGACTAAACTTGTTTTGTCTGCTCAGGAGATTTTCACGGCTAGTCTCCATTTGTGTTTGATTTTAACAAAAGCATCGCCCAAGAAGTGTCAGTCTCTGTAAGGCTGGACCAAGTGGGCTTTTAAAGAGAGCTGCCCATAGTGAGGGACCACTTTTTTCATGTCCAGTACCTACTACCTTTTGCCCAGCCTGATGGTCAAGGTCTGTGAGGTTCCTAGGATCCTGGGGTCATCTGGGCAGGTGTCTTGAGGAGTGGGCCACTGCTGAGGTGAGAGTGGATAGAGGTGGAACCTGGTAGGTTCATTCCAAAGCTCATGCTGATTTTTCTTTTAGGGTTTCCAGGGCCAAGGAGGATCCTTGGGCAGCTGGCAGGGTAATCTGCTAGGTCCTATAGGGCACTTCACCACCATGGGGAGCTCGATCTTTGAGCTGCAGACTTAGACATTTGTTTTCATCAGCATGTGGAGGACAGATCCATCTCTTCAGGGCGGAGTCATACACTTCATGCACCCAGAGGCTCATATGTGGACCCAGCCCTGTGTGTTTGTTACCCTGGGAGCAGAGCCTCCAAGGGGAGCAGACACCCAGGCTGTCTGGCAAGGACACCCTGCCCCTCAGGCAACTCCAAAGGGGCAGAAAACCTTCATTTGGCAGGTGAGAATCTGAGCTATGCAGGCCAGTCTGGGGCTGTGAAACACCAGCCCTGATGTATCACTGAATATGTGGGGACTCATCCCTTCCACTGAGAATGGGAAATGCATGTGTGCATGTGAGTGTGTCAGGGGCGTAGTGTTGGGAAGGCCATGGCTTAATTCTCTCTGAGAAGTTTCTTTTTATTCTCTGGGTGTGACCATTCTCCCTGATGGAGCACATTCCTTTATTAGCCTTATGAATACCTTAAATTCAGCTGTTGTTAATGCTAGCTGGACAGAGATCTTTAGTCTCCCTCTGAAAATACCATGATGGAGCATTGACGTCTTTCTATTTTATATGTGTATGCACGTATGTATGTATGTATCTACTTTATATGTGTACTTATGTATGTATTCTGTCAGGGGAGGATCCTATACTCCCTCTTATTTTCTGCGTACATTTTACCCAGCAGCCTACTGCTCAGATAACAGAAGCAGCATTGGACAGTGTTAATAAAGGGATTGGTGTGACCACAGTGGGGCTCTGTGAAATTAATCAGGAAGTGCTAGACAGACAAAGGGGGGTGAGCAGGAGCCACATAGCAGCCAGGTAGGAAACTGCTGCAATAGCTCCAGGAGCAGCCCAAGGGCCCCACCTGGGAGGAGCAGGCAGGCGAAAGGGAGAGGTGGCAGTGGCCTTGAGAAGGAGGAAAAAACAGGCTTCAGAAGCTGACTTAGGGAGTGCCTGGGTAACTCAATTGGTTAAGCTTCCTGCTGTTGATCTTGGTTCAGGTCGTGATCTCACAGTTGGTGAGTTCTCCAGCTCAGCCTCCCACTCAGTGCTGGGGTGTGGAGCCTGCTTGGGCTTCTCTGCCTCACTCTCTCTGCCCCTCCCCTACTTGTGTGCACACGCACAAGTTAGTACTCTCTCAAAAATAAACAAAACAAAACAAAACAAGCTGACTCAGTATCAGAGGTGAGAAGACAGACCCGCCATCACTCTGGCTCCAAGTCTGGTGTTGGAAAGTGTGATGGAGAGGTGCCTTGGGGAAAAGGTGTTTAATTATTAAGTTCAGAGCTGGGCATTCAGATATGACTTGGTGATGGGCATGGAGAGTCCCACTCTCTACCTCCCTTGGCCCTGATTTCCTGACCCTGCTAGTGAATCTCAGGCTCGGAACTGAGTTCAAGATTTTGGTCCAAAGTTCACAGAAGCAAAAGATGGTGACTCACTCAGATGAAGGAATAGGTGAGATCTTTTAAGAGGGAGTATACAGAAAGTAGGTGGCCAAAGACCAGATCTTGGGAAATGCTTTACTCGGGAGTGCTGTGCCATGTCACTTCTCACTGGGCCCTGTGCTGGCAGTTAGGAGAGACGGCCGAGGGACAGTAGTCGGGTCTCCTGGGACATCTGGGGAAATGCTGTGGGCACTGAGTGCTGGGGACTCCTTCCCAGGGGTTCTGGTACCAACCATCCCTTTCTCCTGTACTGGGAACAGAGCTGGGGCACTGAGGGAGAAGTGGAACCAGTGGAGCATGTACCCTGAGGACAATTAGTAAAGACCTCATCTCTGAACGCAAAATTCAGGGAGATTTGAAGGGGGATTCTGCTGCAGCCGGGGAAGAAGACTAGGGTTAGGTGAAGCGTTGATGGATGAATCAAGGTTTAACAAAAAGATACCAAATTGTACTTAAGTGCTTATCTTTCTTCGCCTCTCGTTCTTAAATTATGTATCAGATTTTAAAATGTAGACATGATTAATGCTACTTAGGATCTCTGCCTTGGCTGTTTTAACAAAGAGTTATATTTTAACTTAAAGAGCATAACTGAGAGGAGACTCATCATTTTTCATCAATCAGCGGTCATGAAGCTCAGCTCTTTGGACCCCAAGGCCGCATGCAGAGGCACCACTGCCCAGTGGGTGGTAATTTACCCTCATTATGGGTAGGGTACTTTGGAGAAAATAAACTGCCTCCTGGGTCCTGCCGCTGTAATGTGTGCTGAGGGTTACAGGAATCCAGAGGTTCTGTGTTCCATGGAGAAAGGAAATAGATGTAGAGGGGGACGTGGGGGAGAGGAAGTACAGTGCTGATGCTGGGGCAGAGGGTAGTCTTAACCTCTAGACGCATCAGGGAGACTCCTTGGAGAAGCTGGTCTTTGAAGGGAGCAGATATTCTGGAGGATTTGGGAAGTGAAATAGATGGAGTAAGTGCCCCACTTTTATAGTTCAGTTCACTAGGCAATTATGAAGCACCTACTATGTGTCAGGTTCTGGGGATACAACAGAAATAAGACACATTCTTTAAGTTGTTTATCATATAGCAGGGAAAATAGACTGGTGAACAGTTCGGTCCATACCTGTGGCCTGTTCAGTAATGGACATTTCTATAAGGCACAGAATCGGCCTCCTCATGGGAAAATAATGAATCCACAGAGCCGGCCAGCTGTCATGCTACTCCCATAGCTGTCATGTGCCACTGAACAACCACTTGGTGCATTTGAGGCCATGAGCCTTCAGGGTTTGATGAGCTCTAACCAGAGGGATGATTAAGTGGGTTCAGATCTTGCCTCTCCCTCTTACATGTTGTGTAGCCTTGAGAAAGTCACTTAATGTCTCTGAGCCTCAGTTTCCTCACAGTGGTACTTACTTCACATGGCTGTTGGAAGGATTAGTGGTATTACACAATGTTAGCTTTGATGATGGAGAAGAAGAAGAAGAAGAAGGAGAAGAAGGAGAAGAAGGAGAAGAAGGAGAAGGAGAAGGAGAAGGAGAAGGAGAAGGAGAAGACGTCTGGAAAGCAGAAGGGGAAGAGAGTTCATAGAGGAGAGAAAGCTAGGTAGGTGATAGAAAACCTGACCCAACATGGTTTAAACCAACAGAGAATTTATCACTTTTCCAGTGGGCCAAGAAGGTCAGACAGTGCATGGATCTGCTTTCTCTCTCTGCCTTGTTGGTCACTCCCTCTGGGGTGATGCCATTCTCACAGAGTCTGTATGTGACCTTACCAAGATGTCTGCAGGCAGCTGCTGGGACTGCAACCTTTCAGGATAGATTCAGTGGGAAATAATAGTAAGAGTTGTTGTTCTGGGACTCCTAGGAAGAGCCCTTTCATGGACCCTGGGAGGGTAAGGACTGTGTCCCACCTTGAATCACTCTCTTAGGTCTGCTGCATGCCCAGGGGTCATTCTACTCTGGCCATCTAAAGTACACCTTCTCTAATGGCCACTTCTGGCTTCTTTATGTGGAACAAGAACTTGAAAACCCTGAAGCATTTTGAGTGCAAAATCTGCTAGCTTTTTAGTGATATTTTGTTTCTGATCTTTTAGCTTTGTCTTACCCTGTCCAAAAAGTGAGCAGTTTTGGTTTTTTGTTAGCAATTTGTGTTTGCTGTCTTTCCAAAGCATTCAACTTAGTGTCATAGGAGCAGCAGCTCTTTTTCATATTCATACTTAATAGGTTTATTAATAGCTAATTAAATTAAGTATTTATAATATCAAATACAACTGGCAAACAGGTGTGGGGGCACACACAGCATACTGTGGGTAATTATTCTACTTCACTCATGGGATACAAGTGCAAGAGTCTCCTTGAGCTGTCACAAGGCTCTGGGCACTGGGTCCATACATTTGACAGAGCAAATAGAAACAATAGGTAAAGCAGGAGAATCAGATAAGGACATTAAAGAGAGTTTTCACTGCCCAAGTTTGTTCTCTGATGACTGGATAGATGGGCCAGTTGCAGTGAATGCTGAGAGGGTGAGCTGGACCCATATGAGATGGGCAAGAGAGAGAGTGAGCTCTGGCCTTCCTGAGGAGAGCCAGCAGTCCAGAGAGAGACATAATGACATTAGTCCATATCCAGACCTGATGTGCAGCATCTGTGAGCATCTCATCTAAGCAAGGAAGATGCCCAGAGCAGAGTTCATGGGGGTGGAGAGGAGGAGGTTGGGAAAGCATAGTCCCAGCCTGCCCACTCTAAGTGTATTCCATTAGGGCGTGCGAAAGAGAAGACGATGCCATCCCCTGGCAGAGCAAAGCAGGGGGTAGCCCTAGCTCACAAAAGGGAGTGCTCCCCTCGGGTCACCTGACGCGTATTTGGAAGGGGTTATCTACACAGGAAGGCCAGGATGGCACTGACCACTTTGTACAGGGATCTAAGCAGGCATGGCAAGTTTTGGATCCCACTGAATTTGAAATCTTGGGCAGAGACTGGCATCATCTAATACTACCTGGGACTGCCTGACCTCAGCTGCAGTGTGCAAGAACATTCCAGCCGTAGAAAACCTGAGACAGAGGCAGAGTCTGTTTTAGGAGCCTCATCAATAGAATGGGGACAGGGGTACCTACCTGAGGATTAAATGAAATGAGAATCACCATGTTCCCTGTATAGAGTAAGAACGTAGTATCGGCTTCCTCTTAGCTACATCTCCCTGGTTTTTAGCATGGGTACTGAGGCTCACAGAAGTTAAGCAACTTGCCTCGTTTACATGGCACAAGAGTGGTAGGGAAGAGTACTGACTCTCCCTCTTTTCCTCTCAGCCCAAGTTTGGTCCATACACCAGGCAGGCTGCTGCTTCTCTGATAGTTCAGACCCCTGCTCCGGCCCCTGGAATGGGTGGCCTGGGACCCTTCACGGTGGGTTACCGCGCAGGGAGAAAGGCCTCCGCTTAATAATGCAGCAGAGATCAGAAAAGCATAGGCCGGAGGGAGGCCATAGAAATACCTGGTTACTAAAACAATATCAGATAACAACCTTTTAAACCAGCTGCAGTTCAGGGGACAGAGTGGTGCTGGGTAATGTCTACAGCTCCGGGCCTAACGAGAAGGCCATCACTTATTTATAACACTGCCGCCTTCTTTCTGTTATTGCACGTGTGCCCCTGGGGCTAGGCAGGTGGGCTCCCTTCACAATCTGAGCAACAAATGAGTCAATTTGTCCAATTCTCTTGGCTGAGGGACTGGCTGAGCTGAAGGAGGGGAGAATTTAGCAAGTGAGATCCCCAGACCTCACCAGGGTGAGGGGAAGGAATGTTAAGCTCTGGAGTACTCTGAGTCCTTTGTTCCAAGTGGATTCAGTTGCTGGGAACAAACCAAGTAGACGTGGGGCTGTTGGGCTGCCACCTCGCCGTATTCATTATTTATTATGTGTGGTCATTATTATTATTGCCTTTATTGAGTACACTGCATTTTATATTCCAGGGCTCCCTAGGGGATTTCAACCACTGCCTGGACTTTAAATACTAAGTAAACACTGATGACTCCTGAACTTATTTCCAGCTCGAACTGTCCACTCACTACAAACACATATTTCCCCTTTGTCCCTGAATCCCTCCAAGGGGACGTCTGACAGGCTCCTCACTCAAGGCATGTCCAAAATGGAACCATTCTTCTGCCGCTCTTTATGTCACGGTAAATGGCGTTATGATCTACCTGATTGTCATAGCCCCAAAGCATGGGTCACCTTTAATCCCTCCCTTGCCCTCATGGCCCTTATCCAGTCTACCCACAGACCCTGCTGGCTCCTCTTTCAAAGGGCCTCCTGCATCTGTCCACTTCCCTCCACCTGCACTACCTGATGCTGCCCAGCAAGCTTTGGCCTCCTACCCAGCAGGCATCGCTGCTTCCAGGTTCCTTCTCACCCATTCTAGTCAGGGAATCTCTCTCTCTGATGCAGAACCCCATGTTGTCTTCTTATTACACTTGGCATTAAACCCCAACTTTGTGCCATGACCCTTGAGTTATCGTCATGTGCTCTGACCCTTGCCTGTCTCTGCAACCTTGCTTCCTACTTCTCAGTACTTTCCAGGCCACACAGACCTTTCTGGCCAATTAACAGACCATGCTTGTTCCTGTCTCAGGGCCTCTGCTGGTGCTAGTCTTTTTGCCTGGAATGGTTTCCTTCCAGGATTCCTGGGACTTGCTCCTTCTCATCACTCAGGGTCTCCTAAATGCCAGCTTCTCAGAGACATCTTCCTAGCCTACCTTAGTTAAATAACACCCTCTGCTACTCCTTAGCCTATCTTCTTGCTTTATCATGTATGTATCATATATCATGTATATATCATATATATGACACTTATAATTATCATGATTATCACAATTATCTTACTTGCATGCACTGGGGGCATAGACTTTCCTGGAGCAGGAACCATTTGTGTGTGGGTTCTGCTCTGAACAAGGCCTAGCACAGTGCTTGGGACATGGTAGGCTCTCAGTATGTTTATTGAGTGAATTTATGAGCAAGTGTTTTTCTAATTTAATTAGTAACCTACCAAAGGAGGTTTCATTTGCTCAATGTTACAGTAAGTTCAAGTTCAAAGATGTCCGCCATCTTGCCTAAGGTCATCCAAGCTTGTAAGTGGCAGAGATGAACTTCAAAACCAGTTTCATCTTGTTCCAACACTCTTCTCTAAGCCACGCCACTTTCTCTAAAGCCATGCCACTTTTCTAAGACAAACCCACTTGGGTGCTGCTCCCAAAACAGAGAGTTTCGGGGTCTCTGGGGAAAGTGTTACCTAGCTGGCTCAGGGCGACCCCCCCCCATAGAGGAGTTACTCTGCTTGGACCCTGGGGTCTTTGCAGTTATGATGATCATCATCCCAGTAGCTGCAGATGAGGGAGCACGTGTGAGCGTGAGGGGAACAGGTGGAATAGGTAGTAGCTGTCCTGAAGTTCTGGGTTATCCTCACAGGGACCACATCAGTGTGGCCCTGTGGTGGCCTACAGACAGCCTGCTTAAAGGAGTTAATATAGTAAATTGCACCAGGCTACCAGTGCGAACAATGGTGTCTGAGAAAAATCCAGAGACACTAGAATGGAACCACTTGGGTAGCTAATTGATAGCAATCATTTGATGCTATGTTTCTATGTGGTAACACAGGAGCTGCCAAATTGCTCTTCTATCCACCTGCACCTGCTCTTTTCCCCCTGCTTCTGTAAAATCCTTGACTTTCTGGTTGTGTCCCACCTCTTCATTTTGCCTTGGGTGCGTTCCGTTTGCTCTCATCCTCACCTGACATCTGAGAATAAAGGGTGGCCTCTTATGACAAATTCACAAAGGAATACTGGATTCGGGGTAAAAGCTTTGCCTCCCTAGGAGAGAACTGATGATCCTGCCCACTCCGGAGTCTCCCAGCATACCTCACAAAGTAGCCTTGACATGGTTTACGTGGGCTCTCATAAGCACATCTGAAATATGGCTCCTGTTCAAGGGACAGGCCTTTTGCAAATAGTGTCTTAGTTCTCTCTCCCATCGCCTCTTCTATTCCTTATAATTTGGATCTAGCACAATTAATCAGATTATAAAAGAGTCCTGGAACAGTAAGCAGAATTTGTCATTTTCATGCAAAGCTGAAAGACATGGCTATTTCACATGCAGCGATTAGACGTTTTTATGGCCAACCTATCACATTACACACCACAGATTTCCAATAAATAAAGGAAAGCTGGAGTGGGGGCTGCCAATTGTATAACAATCCAACTAACAATATCGTGGACAGAACGGTGCTTTCTTGACATCTCATTTACTCAATTACATGAGTGATCATGCCACTCCCTGGTTAAGCTCCTTCAATGTCTTTCCATAAATTAGAATGACGGGTGAATACCTTAGTGCTTCCCTCCATCATGGCACTTATCACAGAGCACTGGAAGAGAATATTCCTGTGTGCCTCTCCCATCAGACTGGGTGTCCCATGAGGCAGGGACCACACTATTTTTCTTAGTATCCCTGGGCTACCTGGCATCCTGAGAGAACCCTCTTGGGGTTCTGAGTGGTTTGCTCAGTCATTTACCTGCTGAGTGGGTAAATTACTGATCAGCTGGAGAGACTGTGGACAGGGGTGGGGATGGACTGGGGAGCATGCCATGGACCTAACATGGTTCATGTGGTGGCCAAGATTCACAAAGTGACATTTCTCCATATTTGACACATCACCTGGAATTTTCTTTCTTAGTGTAGACCCTGAAACTCGAACTGTTAGATTAGAATTATGCTAAATTAACTGCTATTGCTGTGACAGAGATTGGGGGAAGATGAGCAACTCATGCCCAAAAGAGAAAAAAGGAGGGAGGAATGGGGGAGGAGGCCTGGGGAGGGAGGGGGAGAGAGAGGAGGGATGTGAAGGGAAAGGCAATGATTTCTCCTCTATTCTGGTTCTCCTGTGCTCCTTGTGACCAGAATGTCTTGCTGCTCTGAGTGTGAGAAAAGATTTGTCATTTTTACTGGCCTTAATACCTAATTCACCCCACCCTTACCCCAAGTAAGGGAAAACTCTTCTGGGGGTATATTTGCTGCATCCAAGTGACCCAGATGGTTTGGGATATATCCTGAATTTATCCGTATTCTAATAGCCAATCCCAGTAATTGTCTTTTTATCTAATCTACATCTCAGCAATAATAGTGTGTATATTTACTGAAGACATATGGTGGTGGGGACTCATTACATGCTGTTGTCAATTCACAGGGTTCTGCTTGGAGCTACCTGTCATACAGCCAGGGAATATCCTGCCCCTTAATTTAGTGGAGCCCCCACTGGGCTTCTGGAGGAGTGGGACTGACAAAGTGTCCTGGGCCAGCAGGTGGGGACAGACCATGTCCTGTGACAGCTCTAGGAGGGGCAGTTGGGGAGGCGTTAAATGAGTAGAGGGATCTCTGGTGTGGGTTGAAGAACAGAAATAAATAAGAACAAGGTGGTGATGTCTCTCTCAACCTCAGATTCCGGTTTGGGCAGAGTGGCTCCTATTGGGAAGTCACTGGCAGTGGTTTGTCATTCAGGTAGCTCTGAGAGGTTTCAAGGAGAGGTGAGGAAGGAGAATGAGGTGCTGCTCTCTGTAGAAGACCTTTGATAGGAGCAGAAATTCAGCTGCTTCTGTGGGTTGTTTCTAGAGCAGAAGTGTAAACTCGCAGGGCCTGGCAGGTGATGCCGACAGGGAGGCTGGGCCGGCCCGTGGCCACAGGATAACTGCTTTGGTCCTGCCATTCACCTCCAGTGGGAGCATGCTAGGCCAGAACTTCAGATGTTCTTTAACACAATCTGGAAATTGGACTTTTTAAAATTTGAAATCATTGCTTTTTTAACATTTGCAAGAGATGTTTTATGTTTTTATTTTTAATGTTTTTATTTTTATGTTTTATTTAATGTTTTTATTTATTTTTGAGACAGAGCATGAGCAGGGGAGGGTTAGAGAGAGAGGGAGACACAGAATCTGAAGCAGGCTCCAGGCTCTGAGCTATCAGCAGAGAGCCTGATGTGGGGCTTGAACCCACGGACTGTGAGATCATGATGTGAGCTGAAGTCGGACGCTTAACCGACTGAGCCACCCAGGCCCCTGCAACAGATTTTTAAAGCATCATACACTGATCCCTCCCCCAACCCAAAAAAGGTCTGTGGATAGCATTGGAATCATGGATCCTTCAGCTCTTAGAGGCAGCAAGGTGGCCTGGATGACCTGTGGAGACTTTTGGGTTGAATTCCTCGTGGGCACACAGTGATTCTCCGGTCCTCATCTGAAAGCACAGAATTCACTCCTGAGGTGAAGATATGTCCATCTTTTCTTGCTTGAGCATTTTCAGGAGGAGTAACCCCAACGTGTGGGCAGCAATCATTATTGTAGTTACCCGATGGTCTGTTTCTACAGCATGGGCTCCGTGTCTGCAGTCATCGTGAGGCCCCTCCTCTGCTTGCCCGTGTAGCAGACTGAGCCTGCATTGTCCGGCCCTTCGTCCAGCTTGAGCCTGTCTGCGGGAGACAGTCCACCTCCTCCTTCCTTCTTGTTGTCTGACTTGGAAGGCCACGGGGCAGGGCTTTTGCATCACTACTGGGTGCTGCCTAGGGCTTGGCTCCTGGAATCCTTAGGAACTCATCTTCCCAAGGGGTCAGCCTCCCCTGGTGCTTGCTTGTACCTGGACTGAGTCTTTGGTTTTGCAAGGCAAGGAAGCCAGGCTGCTCAGTTTAGACTCGGCATGTGGCTCTGCTGGCTCCTGGGGAGAAGCGGAGTGTTGTCTCTGATCCCTTTCCATTTGAATCAGCCAGGAACAGCTGACCTGCCCGCCTGGTATCTCACCAGGCTTTGTGTTGGCGGGCAGAAGGGAGCAGAAGGCCAGCTGGGAGGGAGTGTTTGGGCAGATGGAGGTGCTGCCGGCAATGGAGACGCGTGCGTGTGGGCAGGAGGGAGAGGACTCCTGTGGAAGGCAGGGGCTCATACAGAACTGCAGGGAGAAGAGGGCAGTGGCCTTAAGGGGACTGCACGGAGGCCTGGGCAGCGTGGCCCCGTAGACATGTTCTGTCCCGAGCCTCCACATTGGTGCTGCCAGTCACGGGAAGTTATGCAGCGCCTCTGAGCTCTCCTTTCCACATCGAGAAAATGCAGATAATAACTACCTCTCACCGTGGTGATGAGCTAATGTTTGTGAGCTGGCTTGAAACGCCATAGATCGCTATACCTAAGTGAGATGATTATTATGTTTACCTATTTTTATTCCACTTCATAAGTACTTATTTTTTCCCCAGGTCTTTAAAGCAGACATTTTAAAGACCTCCAAAATGGAACGGGTCAGGGAAGTGGCCACAGGGCCTCTTTGGAGCCTTTGTCATCTCCTGCTGGCACCGAGACTGCCGTCTCCGTCCCTAAATGGCCTCCCAGCATCCAGCCTGGCCTCCTCTGCTTCTTGGTCCACAAAGCCTCCAGAGCTAGCTTTTGAAAACTGCTCTTGGCACCTTCCCACTTCACAACCCCTAGTTTGTAATTCTGCTCTCACGCGGGAAATGTCCATTAAGCTGGGCAGGGGGCTGGGATGGGACAATGGAGGGCAGGCTTACGGGTTGGGGTTCTTCAATCCCTTCTGGACAAGAGTCATGGCTCCCAAGTTCTCTGGGGGCTGTCCCTGCCCATATCTCCAGCGTCCTCCTCTGCCCCTTTCACACCAACCTCCTGGTTAAACTCCCAGAGCTGATTGGTCAGTGCTATTCTCAGACCACGCCCAGGCTGGTGTTGGGTGGCCCATCTTTGCTTGCTCATCTCCCAGATGCCCTTTGTACTCCCTCTGTCCCTCTTCATTTTCCAGTTGCCAGCCCAGCCTTCACGACTTAGGCTTTGTTGGGTTGTGAGCGACAGAAATTTAACTCAAAATAACTTTAAGTAAAAGTGAATTTATTGATTCACAAAACCAGAAAGTTACGTGCTTTCTGGATCCAGGTGTTCAGGCAACACCAAGAGCTGGTCTTTCCCATCCCATGGCTCTGTTGTCTTCTGTGTGAGCTTTTTTTGTTCTCCTGTGAGCTTTATTCTTAGGCCTCCAAAGTGGTGGCAGAGACAGCTACCCACAAGTTCACGCTTAAGATACACACAGTGTATGCTCTATAGTGGTGCCAGCAAAAGGCCTGAGGTGTAGGCTCCATGGGGTGGTTTGGGTCATAGAACTCATTGTTGTGTTTGGGAGTCATGGATTAGAACAAGGCCCATGTTTGGGGCAGGCTGGGGAGGGTATGAGCCTGGCTGAATCTCATGGACTAAAAATGGGAGAGAGTATTTTACCAGAGCAGAATTAGGTGGTCTTACTAAAGAAAGGGGCCACAGATGCTATGTTGGGGATCACAGCAAATTCCAGCACACCACCCTTGGGGTGGGTTTGGCAGGGGCAGTTATGTGCTATCTATGGGCCTTGCTGCTTTTATCAGATGGAATGAATTTTTGCCCATGCACCTGTTTCTCCAGTGAGCTGTGGGGTCCCTGAGGCGGGAGTGTGTGTCCCAGTTAGCTCTGACTCCTCATCATCTGACTCTGGGTTTGCACACCTCAGGGCTCAGTACTTGTGAACCCATTGAATGAGGCCCAGTCCTGCACAAATGGAGCCACACTGAGAAGAGTCTGGAGTCAGCTGGCAGACCTTGGGGTCATGATCCTGGCAATAGGCATGGACCCTTGCTGGGCATAATGGCCCAGATCCCACAGATCCTGTGGTCTGTTAATCCTTCATTTACTCCATTAATTTGTGGCCTGAGAATGTTGTGTCATGAACAGGATGCCCAGAAAGGATAGTGATGCATACACTTCATCATAGGAGCTGGTCCTTTCCCTGTGGGGGGGAGAAATCAACCCAGTAGCCAGCACCATGATCCCCAAGGAGCAGAGTCAGCCCTGAAACTGTGTTCTTCCTTTTTGAGAACCTCTCCTTAGCCTCCTATGACCCTCAGGCCTCCATCTACAGCCAGTCCCCCTCAGCAGTTAGCTGAGGATACTCAACACCAACCTTCCTAAAGGCACTCACTGCAGAAATAGGATCACCATCAGTTGGGAGATACACTACAAGAAAGTTGCTCCTAATAACAAAGAACACAGGTTTGTGAAATACAGGGGTTCAAGGTTATTTTCTATAACACCTCTCTCACTTGCATGTGCTTTCCTGAGTAGGGAAAGAAGAGGATGGCTCCACTATAGGGGTCTGGGGCCTGTGTGTTACCTTCAGCCTCTCATACCTGTGCTGCAACCCCGTCATCTGGGGTTTCTAGGGAGCCTCTGCCAGGCCTGGTAGTGTCACCCACCGAGGCAGAGAGTCAGGCAAGATGTGCTACCCTAGGCCTTCCTCCTTCCCTTTAGCAATAGGAGTACTTGCCCCTGAGCACCCAGGGCTGCCAGGTGAAGTTGGGGTGAATCACACACACTCCCTGGAAGGTGGTTGAGAGAAGGCCAGCTCCCTCCTCTCTGCTTCTGTGTGAGGATTATCACCCACTCTCCCAGCCAGGGTGCTGGTGGACCTGAGGGAGCTCAGGTGAGGATGGCCTTGGGAAGTCTGAAACTTCTGGAGGATGTTCTGGTCCCATCTCCATTGGTCTTTCTGAGGGATATTTGTATATTATGACTTAAGAACAAGTTTCAGGATGCTCTTAAAACAGTTTCTTAAGAAAATGGCTCTGGTGCAATGAGCTGTTCTGAACAATTTATTTGCCTTCTTCCAAACTTAAATTTTCTCTTCATGGAGAAGCAGCCAGATGTGAGGCAGGGATAGTTGGTGGCTCATATTAAAGTTATTAAAGGACAGGGAGAGGCTGGAAACCCTGTGAGTGTCAACAGAGAGAGGTGACCCAGGGGTCGGTGTCACCATCCACCGCTAGAGTGGAGAGCTCCTTGCTGAGCACCTAGCAAGCCCCCCCAGGCTGGAGGGCAGAGCTCCTGGGGATGGGGACTTCTTGGCTGTGACATCCTCTGGCTTCCAGACAGCTGGCGGGAAGGGCAGATTTGGCCCCTTGGTGGCAACTGTGACTATATATACAGGGGTCGTGGTTTTCTCATCAGGACACCTGCGCTGAGGGTGGAAGGGACCTCCAGTGCCATGTAGCCCAGCATTTTCTGAACTTCCGTTATACACCAACCACCTTGTTGAATTTTTGACACACTGGCTTACTATCTGTACCACTGTTGGTTCACTTTTTAAAAATTTAAGTGCCTTCATTTGTAAAAGAAAGTTTAAATCACGCTAGTCTGTGGACAATTGGGCACATGTGATAAGTAGAGGATGGCTATCAAGATGAATCAAATGAAAAATATGGTCTTGAGCTTTAGCTAGAACATAAAGCCTGTTTTCTTGCATTTGAATATCGGGTGTTCAACCGTGGGCTGCTTCTGATCCTTCTCCTTTGTCCATCCTTCTTGTCCCTAGCCTGAAAGGTTCTCTGTGCAGGTCTGCTGGTGGTGGGCATATGTCCACCCAACCAGGAGTTCTTGGAGACTGCAGTGACCCTTCATATAGCCAAGAGGTGGCTCCAGCCACTTCAGGGGGCATGGCATTGAGGGCCCATCACCAGGAACCACAGGGCCAGATGGCTAGGCCCATACCACTGCTCCGCCAAGATTCCTCTTCCAGGGCCACCATCAGAGCACCCAGCCAGTGCTTGGCAGGGTAAGGCCGCAGTAGATGAGCATCTGTGCTGGCGGTCTGCAGGCCTTCCAGGCTCACTTACTACTGATGAGAATCCCAAGTGTGTCTTCATAAGAAGGTTAGGCAGCTTGGAATTGGGCTTCTGGGTCCTTCTTGCAAGAGGGAAGAGCTGTTATTGCTTTATGTGTGAGAGGAAGGCGTGATGTGAGAATTACATGGCCACGGGTTCTGGAACTTGGGAAGCAATTAAGAGGAATAAAGGTGTTCATCACTGGAATAGCACCAATTCTACACTTACCTCAGCAGATCAAGGGTAGCACAGGGTCTGGTGCAAATAGTTCGAGCACTCTGTCCTTGTGGGAGATTCTGGGTAGTCGAGCCTTTGCTGGTTGTGGGAGGACCCTTTGTTAGCAGTGGCCCAGAACCTTCCTACCAACATCCTTAATGCACGAAATGGCATCTCTTAGGGAGGCAGAGGCCCCAAAGACTCCATGGGAAGAGGCGGTTGGGTGTGTTTCACATGTGGATGGGATCAGGTGTGTAGCATGTACCTAGTAGTATGTTGTATGTAGATGTGTATGTTGGGGGATAGGACATGTAGGTGTGTGCAGACAGATAGGGGCAGGGGATTCTCTGAAAGGAAAACCCATCAAGAAGCAAAATGCAGACCCCAGGCTGACTTGAAATAAAGGTGCCTTGGTTGGTGATGGATGAGATGAGTCCCCATTCCAGAGCTGCCCCATCTGGGGTCCTACCTGCCTCATACTGATAGGGCCACTGGACAGACCACTGGCAGAGACTGAGTGGTGGCCATCTGCAGAGCCAATGCAGAAGGCATGCTCTTCTGAAGGGACCTCTTTTATAAAGCAGGCAGGATCCACAGGGGAAGGGAGCCTGACAAGAGATGCTAACTGGTTTATGTCCATCAGCAGAGCTGCTTCAACAGACATTCACAGGATGGTAAATAAATGAATAATTGAGAGTGAGAAAGAGCCTTTTAGACAAGGCAGCCCCTTAACACAGGCATAGATCTTATTTTTATTCCCCGGAATTCTGACTTTTTAAAAAGAGCTTGACTTGGCAGGCAGTAGAAGAAAACGTGGGAGTGAGTGCTATGTCTGACCATAGGTTGGCACAGCTTCCAATCAAAGATGACTGAGCAAATGAAAATAAGGGTTCGCAGAGGGTTAATAAAGCTTTATTGCAAAAACCAAACAAAGAATTCATGGAACGAAATGATAATGGGGAGCTGTCCAACAATATTCTTTGGGATGCATCCAAGACTGCAATCAGAGGCAAGCTAATTCAGTACTAATTTCAGGAAAAAAGATGGGGAAAAAATGGATAATTAGAAAAGAAAATGGAAACACTAGAGGAATCACATAAACATAAATTAGGTCCCAAAATACTAACACAATTAATCACAGCCAGGGGTGAATCAAACCTCATCCTATCAAGAAGAACTGAATATTTCATAAAGTATACATAAGAAGGATGAACTGAGGGCCATAACTAAACACACACACACACACACACACACACACACACAAACACTTGTCAGAAATTAACAACCAAAATGCAAGAGAGAAATAACATCTTCATTAACCAGTGGGGATGAAAAATGGACTCAGGAAATACAACAAATGCTCATATTCCTCAAAGCCCAATCTCCTTCTATTGAAATTACAGCCATAACTTTCAAAAATCTTTTTATTTTTCCTCTCTCAGGAACAGAATGATTCATTGTATATAAAAAAGAGAAGAGAACAGAGGAAATAATTAAAGCTATAAAAAAATTCCCCATTACGAAGCATCAGAGTCCAGATGGCTATACCACAGAATCACCGTGAAGAATCAACTTGTGTGCATGCGTGCATGTTTGTGTATGTTTGTGTGTGTGTGTGTGTGTGTGTGTGTGTGTTTGGTGGGGAGAACATCTCCTCTAAACTGACGGAGCCAGAGACCTGCAGAAGGATGTCCTGTGAGAAAACTTTCTGCCTGCAGCGAGAATGTCTTAGGAATGGAAAGGGATATACAAGCTCACATGTTCCTGATTTGCTTATCCCCACATGTTGACACTTTACTTTGAAGGAGGAGAAGCAAACCTTAGTCTGTTCCAAGGAGCCACACTGCAAACCTCTCCCAAGAAGGCCCGTGGAGGAAATGAGGGCAGCCTGGAGAAGAGAACTCTCAGAGGTAGACATGAGTCACTGTAAGGGAGAGGGCTCACAAACACAGAGTGTATGCCAACTCTCTGATTTGGGCCCTGGCTGTCCTATGAAGAAATGTCCTGCCGTGGGGTGTAGTGAGCACTCCACCCCCACGGGGATGTACAACTTCTTGGAAGAAATATGGAGGGGGATACAAGTACTGAATTTGAAAGGGTCCTATTTAATCTTTGTGTTTCATAATTTTGAGGTCGCAAGCCAGTCTAACTTTAAACCCTCTCAGAAAGGTCAAGTAGACATATTTAAGATTTCTGGAGGAGGACAGGGTAATGTGGCTAACTTTTAACAACTGTCCATGACCCCTGAGTTGGGCATCAAAAAATAAAGGACATTGTTTCGTTTGTGGAGAGGAATTGGGCTGGGGGTCTGGACAAGGGCATGGCTGCCTGTTCTGATATTGGACCTTCCTGAGTAACTTCTGGTTACCATAGAGCCTCTGTGCAGCAGCTCCCAGCAGGGGCAAGATGCTCAGAGGACATATTCACCGTGCCTTGGTTAGCGGAGAGGGTGGTCAGGGACAGTCACCGTTAGGTGCCTTCCTGGTACTGGGAATAAATGCATTTCATATACCATCTTATGGCAACTCTGTGAGTCGCAAACCATTTTCCTGGGTTTTAGAGGTGAAGAAATGTAGCCACCTTGAATTTAAATGATTTGAGCAAAGCCACAGACGTGGTCGGTGATGGAAGGATGGCATTTGAACCCAGGTTCATCATTCTAGAGCTGGGTGCACTACCCTGTGCTGCCTTCTCTTCTAGTTTCTATGTATCAGGCCCTGTGGTTATGATCAGACTGCTGAGCCAAAGACATCCAAACGTCCGAGCAGTGTTCTGATGTGGGGCGCCTCTGGCTGAGTCCCACGTGTCAGAGGCTGCGGACCCCGTTGCAGCATGTCGGGGAGCAGCGATGGTGTGGGAAACGGGGATTTGAATATTCCTTATTGGATAGTGAGCAGCTGGAAGAATCCTGAGTCCTGGAGCGATCACCATTCTATCACTTCACTGAAGCCTCAAAGAAGCCTTTTTATATGCATATGCTTATCATAAATCAATGAGTGTAAGCCTTCTTTTAACTCTTTGAAAATACATGCTTGAAGCCACAGCTTCTCAGATGCCCTTCCTGGGGATTCAGAAGTTCATTTGATCAGAAGGTGATCTGTTCTTCTAGAGAATATGGTGGGTTCTAATTAGTTGGGGTTCAAAGTCTGAGCGAGCATTGCACACAGTTCTGTTAGTTAAGCAAAATATCAAAAATCAGCATAAACAAGCAATAGGACAAGAGTTAATAATATCATTTCCTTTCAAAAGACTTGGATGACCGAGACTGTATTTCCTTTGGCTAATTTGACTCTGCATTTTAAGAGGCCAAGGTACTGGGGCACTAGAATATTGGCAAGAAAGCATCTCAGTTTCCTCCATAGTGCGGGGTGAGCTGTGCTGCACCCACACCCGATATGGGCAAGCACAAGGGAGGTGCTGGACCAGTAAATAGGAATTGGGCAATCCACCTGCTTAGAGCTGATCTCAGAAATGCACTCAGTCAATCAGCAAGCATTTATTGAACACATATAAATAAAGTCCTGCTGGAACTGACATCAGCCCTTGGAAGAAACACAAGGAGTGGATGCAGTGATTTCCATACTGGCTTTCCCAAGTTTTAATGGAAGTAAGAAGTTTTAGATTGTAACAGTGCTGAGAATTGTCTCTGCTTTTCAAGAGGAATGCATGAACACGGTAAGGGGAGACATAGAAGATAGGGAATGGGTCCAAATGGCACACCTGGAGATGAACATTTGAGATGAAAAATACACCGGGTGGGATCAAAGGAAGATGAGGCTCTGGAGAAAACATTAGTGGCCTTGAAGACACGCTCGTACGAATGATCCATAATGAAACACAATAAAAGATTGAAGAATAATGTGCAGCGTCCATAAACAGTGGACCTTAGAAAAATGACAACGGAATAGTATGTGCATAATGCTAGACAATTCAGGCAGCAGACAAAAATGTAGAATGAAAAGCAGTGGCCTCTTTCCCCAGTCTGTGTCCCCGTTTCTTTCCCCAGTGATAATCACTGGTAACAGTTTCTCAGGCTTCTTTTCAGAAAATTAAATATGCCCACATCTACATGTTTGTATTTACGTATCTGAGAGGTGATCCCACTTAACCAGGAGGCAGCAGACCCTCCTCCCCATTTCTGTGACTCCAGGCACTCCTTCACCGAATTTCCTCACCTGGCCTCCGGGGGATTTCGTGCAGCCTAATTGACATTGTGAAAAAGAAGGGTTCCACGGTATAGAAAGTTTGGGAAACCCTGGAGACAACAAAGCCAGGAGAGTGGTTCTAGTTGTTGCTGACTTGGCAGAGCAGCCGACTCCCAGTGGAGCAGAGCGTGAGCAGTGTTCCCCAGGATTCTTCTCGTTAAAAGGGGCTCCTTCAAGGAAAGGTGTGTCCTGTCACTACTGCTGCGGGTGCGTTCTCTGGGGGACGCCCCTCTTCCAACACGTGAGAGAGGGCGACTTGACTGGAAACTGAGCTGAAGGGAAGGGGCCATTGTTTGTGAGCCTGACCATGGGCAGCGTGGGAGAGCTCGTAGGCTGGGCAGCTGAGGGAGGGGCTGAGCAAGAACCCAGACTGGGCAGGATTGGAGGCGGACCCCGTCACAAGAGAGGTGTCACAGGGAGGTGAGCGTTGGTTAAAGAGTTGATTAAAAACAGCAACAACAACGACAACAACTTTTCTGGGAGAAGAAGTTGATTCAGCAGGTGAATTTAGCTGCAGAAAAAAATAAGGGTGGAGAAGCCGGCTCTGCTGCTGGAGTTGAGCAGAAGCAGGAGGGCTGGGGGGCCCTTTTTCACAAGTGTGACAGTGGCGAGAGCAGAAGGCATGGGGTCAGGTAGCTCTTTTGCTCACTACCTGGTGGTCCTGTTCACCTGACTCATGCTTTCTGAGCCCCAGCACCACCATCTGAACCAGGGGGATTATAACCTGTGGCTGATATTTATTGAACACTTCCCGTGTTCGGCTGCTCTCTGCATGCTTGACAGGAAAGAACTGAATTACTTCTCACAACAACTCTGGAAGGGAAGTGCACTTTTTCATCTCCACGCTTTGCATGTGAAAAAGAACTGAGGCACAGAGAAGTTAAGTCATTTATCCAAGGTCACACAGCTTGCAAGTGACAGAGATGAGAATCAAACTCCGGCACTATTTTCTGCCATGCCCATGTGCACATCGTTGTAAAGACAAAAAGAAATAAGGCTCCGTGGCACAGAGAAAGTGCTGCATAAAATGTGAGATCTTTTCTTCCTGCCATTAACAATTTGGTAGAACATTCAATAAAAGTATTTCTCGAATAAATATTTTATAGTCATAATAGCAGCTAATATTTTTTGAGCACTCGTAATGTACTGGGAACTGTGCCAACCTTTTGCATGTTTCATCTTACGTCCTCAATAACTCTGGGTTGGTACTATGGTTATCTCTCCTTCATAGATGAGGAAATTGAGGCAGAGGGTGAGGTTAAGGTACTTACTCTAAGTCACACAGTGAGTGGATTGGTGAAGGCTAAGGAGGCGTCATGACTTATGTCCAAGACCAGAGGCTATTACAGGAGGATTATGAATCAGAGTGGTGCTCCTTTCCGAACAGTGTGTTCACCTGGAGGAAAACCTGGGACAGAAGAAAATAGCAATTAGAGATGCAGAATCATGGGGCAGCAGACACAGGGCAATGGTTTATCCATTGTCTCATAGCAAACCATTCCCAAATGTAATGGCTTAACCTCCTCTGGTGCTTTCTCTTCTGGTTTCACTTGGGCTCACCTGTGCAGCTGTATTTAGCTGAAGCGTTGGTGGCTCTAAAGTGGTCTTACTCTGTGTCTGGCAGTTGGTGCTGGCTATTGGATGGGGGCCGCCTTCTCTTCCAGGTGGCCTCTCCTCTCCAGTGGGCTTGACTGGGCTTCTTCATAGCATGGTGGGCTCAGGGTTGGAGGACTGAGTGGGAGGTGTTAGGCCTCCTGAGTTCCTGAATGCACACATCACTTCCACCCATACTGCTGCTCAAAGTATGCCACAGGGACAGCCTGGCTGCAAGAGGGTGGAGGACAGACACCATCTACCGAGGGAAGGAATGGCAAGTTACGTTATAAGAGGTGTAGACACAGGGTGGCAAGATTCACTGGAGGCCATTACCATAACCATCTACCACACTGGGTCTGGGACAGAAGGGTGGCCAGAAAGAGAATGATATTTACAAAGGAAAGAACACCAAGTATTTATTTTCATATATGCCTTGATGTCAGAGCAAAGGCTATCTACTGAAACAACTCTTTATAAATCTGAATAATGCAATGAAGTTGTTTGGGGAGTGATGATAAAAGAAGTCAAGTTTTCGTTGTTTCAACTCTGCAGGACGATCCACTTTGTAAGTTAGTGAAAAGTTGAAGAGTAATGAGACTATATCCATGAAGTATTTAGAGCTCCTTGCAAGGAGTGAGAACTATATCAATATTAGAGGTATCATAACACAGCTATCAAAATGCCATTTAAAAGAGGACAGGTCATATTTTCTATCTGGAAGGATTTGCTTCTGATTTTCATGGGCAGCCTGGATTTGCATTGATTACCTTTCCCCATTCCTCTTGGCAAAGGTGGAGTGAGGAACTTGCACTCCTTTCTGGGGGTGCTGGGTGAGGGGCTGCATGGAAGGTTCCACCTCTGGGGCATTTGTTCTCTTCCCTTGAGGTGACCACCAGGGGCAATTGAGACATACTCTGTGAAGGGAATCCTTTCTGGGGGGTAGGGAAGGAATATCCCTTGATAGGCAGCATCTGTGATTTCACACAGAGGCAGCCAGCTGGAGCACTGGGGGCCTTTCCATATCTGGCCTCATTTGGCCTGATATATGGTTCACAATATCACATTAGAATGGTCTCGGTTCCACACCAACCTGGAAGGTGTCCACAATGAGCTCCGTGTCGTCAGGGAGGGGATTCCTCAGGACGTCTAAGGACCTGTGGTACAAGCATTCTGTGGTCTCATGTGGCCTATATTCCCCAGTCTCTCTAGGAAAAGGTATCCCCTCTTTTCTGGAAATAGAACATATCTTCCTGGAATGTCAGTCTTAGCCACATGTGATTTGCTTATTCATCAGATATGTTGAGTGGCCCATGCCAGACCCCGTGTGAGGAATGGAGACACAGCAAGGAACAAGGCAGACAGAATATCTGCTCTCCTAAGAGCTTTGAAGAATGCTCTAGAAGGGAAGGAGAATACTGCAAAAGTTCGGAGGGGGTTGGAGTTTGGCAGATTTCAGTAGCAGAGAGAAGGTCACTTGCTAGGGACTGAATATAAGGGCCTTAGGTTCTCAGAGGTGGGTTGAGGTAGACCCCTGAGGAGCCAGTCATAGGTCCTGGTGAGGAATTCAGATTTTCCACTGAGTGCCATGGAGTGCTATTGAAAAGGGTCAAGCAGAAGGGTGAATAGATATGATCTACATGTTTAAAAGATCTAGCAGTTTAGGGGGGCAAGAGAAGAAACCAGGGGAGGGGACCTGTGAAGAGCAGGTGCAAGAGGCCAAGCCTGATGAGATGGTGGCCTGGGCTGGGATAATTATGAACAAGAACTTATTTTTGAGTAGATTGCAAATTCTGCATTCAGTGAAACAGTAAAGGTTGAATCTTCAAAGAAGTTTTGTCCCCATAGTGGGCCACTTTGGGCTGTGGTCCCAGACCTGCAGATCTCTTTTCACCACCATTTGTCATGAGGGATCCTTGGGTGAAAAACTGAGGGGCACTCCCCCATACAGACAGTGCTGTGTTAGAGCAAGTAGGTAGCCCTCTGGAAAAAGAAAGGTGCGGAAATTTCTAAATGTCCTAGTTTATTCCATTAATTGACATCTTTTGTTTAAGTGTATTTTTGAGAGAGAGAGAAAAAGAGGGAGAGAGGGTGGGGGGTGGAGAGAATGAGTGGGGAAGGGTCAGAGAGAGAGGAAATCTCAAGCAGACTCCATACTGTCAGTGCAGAACCCAACATAGTTTGAACCATGAACTGTGAGATCCTGACCTGAGCCAAAATGAAGAGTTGGACACTCAACTGGCTGAGCCCCCCAGGTGCCCCAAATGACATCTTTTGATGCCAATACCACACTGCTTTTACTGTCTATGGCATGATTATATGTTTGAATACCTGGTAGGACTAGTTGCCACTTACTGTTCTTCTGTGAAAGCTTTCCTGGTTCTTCTTCCTTTTTATCTTACACTAGAATGTTTCAGACCTGTGAAGAATGTAGAGGAGAATGCAACACTTAAAAAAAGTAGAAAGAAAGAAAGAAAGAAAGAAAGAAAGAAAGAAAGAAAGAGAAAGAAAGAAAAGAAAAGAAAAGAAAGAAAGAAAGAAAGAAAGAAAATGTGTTCTAGACACTGACCTACCTACAACCCAGCTTCTGGAATGTCTCCAGTTTCATCTGCAAATGCAGAGGAAGCCCCTCCACCTCACCTCAGCCCCATCCTCCTCCTACCAGGTGGCCATTGAATTCCCTTCCTTGTATTTCTACATATTTTATTCACTTATAGTGCCTGTGGATGTGGGCCTAAACAAAACAGTGATGTAGATGTTTCTGAATTTTAGGTAAATGCTATTATACTTTATGTGTTATTCTGAATATTTTCCCTTTTTATCCCCCCAACTCAACATGATGTTTAAGAGATTCATCCACAGACAACTTGCTCTAGTCCATTATTGCCACAGCTGCGTGGTATTTTATTGTAGGAAAATACCACAGTTTGTTCATTTTCCTGTTGATGGACATTTAGCTTGCATACGATTTTCTGCCCTTATAAACAGTACTTCTACTGACATTCTTGTACATGTCTAAGAATTTCCCTGGGATTTTTTGGGTCTATACCTAGGAATGGAATAACTTGTTCATAGAATATATACACTGTTCATCCCTCCTATATAGAATCAAACTGCTCTTTGCAGCAAGTGTACCTGTTTTTCTGTTTTCACTTTAGAATTCGCTTTACCATTTCAAAATGAACATAAATATAAGTAACAGTTTTATTGGATTAAATTTATAGATTGATTTAGGAATAATTAACATTTTATGATATTTAGGATTCTAGGGGTGCCTGGGTGGCTCATTTGGTTAAGTGTCTGACTTTAGGTCATGATCTCACGGTTCTTGAGTTCAAGCCCCACATTGGGCTCTGTGCTGATAGCTTGGAGCCTGGAACCTGCTTCAGATTCTGTGTCTTCCTCTCTTTCTCTGCCCCTCCCCCATTCATACTCTCTGTCTCTCTCTCTTTAAAATAAATAAACTTTAAAAAAATTAAAAAATAAAGAATTTTTATCTAAGGATGTGGAACTTTTTTGTTATTCAGTGTATCTCAAATTATGTTCTCTTTTTTTGTTACTATTATAAATGAAAATTTTCTCTTCCATTCTATCTTATAATTGGTTGTTGTTTGTAATGATAAAAACCATTGCTTTCTTTATGTTACTTTTGTAACTTGCCCCTTTATTCTTCCGAGCATCTTGCAAGTTGATTGTCTTGGGTTTTGCCAGGTGTACAATCAGATTATCCACTAATGTTGACCATATTGGTCTCCTTTCAAATTTGTACATTGAATTTCCTAGACTAATTGTTTTGCCTACTGCTCCACAATACTGCTAAATAATGGTGGTAAGTGTGGACATTTTGCCTTGTTCCTAATTTTTATGGGAAGAATTCTGGTGTTGTTCCATTAAGCATTTTGTGTTGAAAAAGATATATATCATCATGGCAGAAAATATCCATCTATTCCTGTTTTATTATGAGATTTTCTTTTTTTTTTTTTTTTAATTTTTTTTTTCAACGTTTTTTTTTTTTATTTATTTATTTTTGGGACAGAGAGAGACAGAGCATGAACGGGGGAGGGGCAGAGAGAGAGGGAGACACAGAATCGGAAACAGGCTCCAGGCTCCGAGCCATCAGCCCAGAGCCTGATGCGGGGCTCGAACTCACGGACCGCGAGATCGTGACCTGGCCTAAGTCGGACGCCTAACCGACTGCGCCACCCAGGCGCCCCCTATTATGAGATTTTCAAAATCAAGAATGAGTGTTGACTATTATTTATTGCCTCTTCAGTGTCTGTTGAGATGTTTAGATAAGGCTTTACATTCAGTAATATGGTTCTTTTATATTATGAATTCTCTAATATTGAACCATCCTTGCTTTATAGTCAACCCTACTTGGTTCTTCAGTGTGTTGTTGGCTTCTCTGCCAGTAATGTATTTAGGAGTTTTGCATTGATACTCATAAGCAAGCTTGATTTCATGGGCCTGTCTGGGTCTCTGGGATCTATGTATGAGGCACCCTGGTAGGATCTGGGTGTTAGAGTCCTCCTTAACAGCTTCAGCATTTATACTAAGAACCAGTTCTCATGATTATTTGGGTCTCCAAATGTTCCATGGAACTTCAGCCTTCTAGAGATGATTTTCTCCATAATCTTTTCACAGAGTAGGGTGGCATCTCAGATAAGAGGGGTTCTGTTCAGATTCCTTGAGAATGACCATGGACCACAGTCTCCTGTTACATAGCTCATCTTGTTCTCTCTCTAGTCAGGCTTTCTTCCATATAAGTGCGTTTTGGAGAAAGTGCGGCCTAACTCATTGTCTAAGCTGACCCTCTCCCAGCTCCCTTCCTGCTGTGCTTACTGCTTCACTAGAAGTTCTTCCCAGTTCTCTAAGCAGGTTATTTTTCCAAAGTTGAATTTATAAGGGAGCTATTTGGATCAGGAGTGTATTTTTCCAGAGAAAACATGTTTTAAGTAATAGTTGAACTACTTCCTTATCCTGGCCTTGAAGCCCATTTACTGCTTAAAGTTCCTACTAGAGGTGTGGGTCTGGCAGTCCCAACTACAGCTTGTCACCAGTTATCGTGGTCTTATGACAGGAACCTATGTGGAGTTCCATTGCTGGAACCCTCACCAGAAGCCCACTCTTTCCGACCTTGGCCTGACAAGAGCATCTTTACTTTCAAAAGGCCAGTTGCTTCTGGGGGATTCTTTAGACTGGGCTGCCTACTTGCACCAGGAACAGGTTAACTCTGTAAGAAGAGGTCCCCTTCTCTATTTGCATGAGAAAAGAGAATTCTGTGCATTTGCCTAGGAGAAAGCAACTACCCATCAATCACTCCCTAGGTGACCCCTCAGGAGAACAAAGGGCAGTTGGTTTTTTTAAGTCAAGGGTTTGTAAGTTAGGGGTTACCAGCAAATGGGATCTCTCTTGGTAGGATGCTTTTCTTTTTCTTTTTCTTCTTGATGGACAAATTAGGCTCCATTTTTATTTCTTTCTGACTCCAGGCATCTCTGTAGGTCTCTATTCTCTGGCTTTCTCTATCCTCTTCCTTTCTATTCTCACTTTCCCCAATTGGCTACCACTCTGCTCCCCCCTCCCGCCCTCCATCCTATCTCTTGGTGTGTAATTTGTTTGCAGTCAGGTTGTCTCTTTGATTTACTAGGCCTCTTCTCAGCAGAATTATAATAAATGGATTGCTTTGCTGAGCCCCAGCTAGTTCAACACCATTTGCTCAGCCTGGGTCAAGCCCCTTGCAAACAGAGGATGCGTACAGCCTGCACAGAGGCCCGTGCTCACACACACGATACCAGCCCTCTGCATCTCTTCCTAGCCAAATATAATGAAAAATCACAAGTCATCCATGTGAGAACCAATTAAGTTACAATAACGTGAAAGAGATGTCCTTAGGACAGTTTGTCTCCCCATAGTGAGTCCTGGGTACTGATGCTCTTGGGCCTGGAGATTGTCCTGATTACAGACTTAATTAGTTGTATAATTAGCAAATGTAGGCTTATAAAACCTTTTGTTGTTTGCATCCAAAATACACGTAAAGAACATAAACCTAAACTGTGTTAACTGAAATGGGGAATGAACAAATCCATTCACGGGCCACTGTGCCTCGAACACTTTCAGTGGTTTTCCTTCACATTGAGAAGGAAGTAGAAAAGCAAGAGAACAAACCATAAATCCAAACAAAGAACATCTTAATGCGGCCTATGAGGCCCAGCCTGCCTGCTTCCCCTCCCATTCTGTCCAGTGCAAGTGCGTACTCTGTGCCCTACTCTCTCTCTCTTTCTCTCTCTCTCGGGCCCCATAAGAGCCTTTCTCTTGCTCAGAAGTGCCAGACCCCATGAGGGCTTTGGCCTCACCCTCACCTCTGCCTGACAGTCCTGCTAGGCACCAGCTCCTTCCTTTCCTTCATCAGGCCCTTTTGCTCATCCCTCCAGGCTCAGCCTCAAAGCTGCTTCCTCCAGGAAGCATCTCATCATCTACATGAGCTTGGTCCTGTTGTCTTCACCACCCACTGTCATCCTCCTCTGTGTCACCTAGTGCAGTGGTCATGACATGAGTATTTGGGCCACTCCTTGAGGGTTATCTGTCTGTCCCTCCGGACCACACAGTGCCTGGCATTTGGGCTCCTGTCTGTTCCATTCTGGGTTTTATCTGCAGAGCAGGTACTCCCTAGGGTACCTGTGGGCAGAACTGAGTGAAGGAAGGAAAAGAATGCCAAGAGCAACAGCAGCTTTGTCTTTCTTCACTGAGTTGTCAGGAGAGGTTTGCACTGAAGTGTGAAATTTCTCTTTTCATAGCTCCCTCTGTTTCCCACCCTCACTCACCCACCTTTATTCCTGTGCATGGCCCATTCTTGTTGAGGTGAGCCCATGCTGATTTCTCCTCACCAAAGATGGAGCCTGAAGGGTAGCGACTGAACCTCTGCCAGCCTGGGATTCTGCAGCCCAGTGTGCATGGGCTCATTTCAGATTCATTGAACTGAGTTGGTGACTTCATCGTGAGGTGTCCTGGCCAGGGATCTCCCGCTGTCACCGCATCTGAGCTGGGCACAGCGTGACTTATGGAAAGAGGTGCAGAGTGGTGGCAAGGCCTGGGCTCTGAGTGGACCCAACTCACTGTGCTACCTTGAGACACCCTCCCCCAGGGTCAGCTTCTCATCTGAGGCTCCTCCTAATGATATGATTTGACCTCTGAAGCAGAAATGCAAAGACTGGGTCTTCTCAGCCTACAAGTCTTCCAAGAGGTCACGTCAGCCACCCCTTACCTCCAGGAAAGGTGGCACCTTGTCCATCTGTTTCTTCTCTGATGTCTGTACTCTATTGTCCTTGTCCCCATCTAGTGGTGTTTATGAAGCCGTGAGCTGTCGGTTTGGTTCTTTCTTTGGGTTCTGGCAAATGAAATAAGGTTCTGGAAGAAGGGTGGGGAGTTCTGTTTGGACCAACGGCTCCAATGTGGAAGACCGACCAGCCTCTGTCACCAAACTCTCTGGGCTTTTTGAGATGCACTCCTTAGCGCAGCGTTTTGTGAGTATATCAGTCAGAGGCGGTACATTTCCCCTGCCTCCTCCTGTGGGCACCTCTGATCCACAGAGGTGTGTTGAAGAGCCAAACGCTTTGTTCCTGGAAAACATCCCCTTCTGATGGTTTGATTCCCTTACCTGGTATTTTTCTCTGT
The DNA here is from genome assembly GCF_046562875.1 of Panthera onca. Classification (NCBI taxonomy): domain Eukaryota; kingdom Metazoa; phylum Chordata; class Mammalia; order Carnivora; family Felidae; genus Panthera; species Panthera onca. The sequence goes on along the minus strand of NC_138347.1, from coordinate 128,110,469 downwards.
AGTTTCTCATTTTCTCTGTCTCGGGGAACGAGGAGCCGTTGCGGTGATGCTAGGGCCTCTCCTTTTCTTGTTGGAGTTCAGTAAATCTGCAGCATCTGAAGGGAGTGGCAGCCTCCAGCCTTGGGCTTCAACAGGGAAGTAGGACACTTAATGTATAGCCGAAGCTTCTGCTTTCATAACCAGCCCCCTCTCTTCTGGAGATTTGTAGTTTAGAAGGTGTTATTTAGAAGAAATCAATGCAAAATAGGAGTCTGAATCGGGGAGAGCCCTATGCTCTCCGCTCGCTCACCCCTGCTCTCCCATGGCCCTGCAGATTTGCCTTGCTTTTTCTAGCCAAGCCTGGCCCCCAGGAGTTGACACCCACAGAGATCAAAGCCACCTCTATCTTATCTTCTCACTCTGCATTTGCTGGCTCTCTGGATGCCCAGTGAATTAAGCATTTCGCTCAGTGACAGAGAATCAGGGTCCAGATGGACGCAGGAATGGTCTTGGTGCCTGGTGCAGAAGGTGGGTGTTGGACAGTGACTGCCTGTCTTTCCGGCCATTGCAAGCAGGGGGAGAGTAAAGGTCTTGGAGAGAATAATCTCGAACTGTTACCAATGCATTTTTTTCCACAAAGAAAATAAGAAAGCCACAGCTTTGAAGTGGAAATTTTCTAGGCTTGGAAGAAGCTGAAAAGTAAAGTGTGGTGCTAGGGACCTTTTGTGTGCAGATGCAGAATGTGAAAACATGTACTTTTCCCATTAAACATGCTCAAATATCCTTCTAGTACTCATGTAAGCAAAAGTGAATTTGCTGTTTATAAGTCTAAGAGGAAAAGCCACCTGAATGTTAAGAAGGGCAGCTTAAGTTTCTATTCAAGTTTAAACTGCTTGAGAAGGTGGGCCGATAATAGGAAAAGCATGACAGGTTTTTCTCCTGCATTTTGAAATGGATGGGCAAGGGGAGGGGGAGTGGGCACAATTGAAATCCAAAATGAAAGGTGAGGTCCTTCCTCTACCTTTCTTTTTCAGTTCCAGTTTCTGCAGCCTATGCCAATCGTTGTTGGAACAGGCAAACAGGCTTGGGGTTGGGGTAGGGGTTGGAGAGAAGCAAGGAACTGGAATCTTCTCTTGGACTCCTCCAACTTTCTTCCATGTAGCCAATAGCAGGGAGTTGTAGCAAGAGGGAGATGTGGACATGGAAGTCTTTTAATGGATCACCAGGTCAGGTTTATGGCACCTCAAGGTCAGGGAAAGAAGCTGTGAGATACCACACAGACCGCCCAGACCTGCAGACTGTTCATAGTCCCCAAAGGTCCTCCGAGGCCTCCCTGTAGAAGCCACCTCAGAGATGCCCCGTGTGTGTTTGCCACGTATCTGCTGGATGTCTACCTTTCTCTTCAACCAGTGTTCTTCAGTCTTGGTGGCCTCCTTCTCATAACCTGTCACACTGGATGCAAATTATCCAATTATCCTGTCAGTGAAGGGGGATAATCACTGAACCTACCTCATGGGGTCACTGAAGACTGACAGAGGCACTGAGACCATGCCGTGAGAATCCGGTAATACTTGACGTCGTGGTGGTGGACGTTGCTATTACTACTCTGACAGTCATTGTCTCCACCCACACTGGCGTGCCGCTGCTCACCTTTCTTCTTGCTGAGTGACTTGATGGTTTCCTCTTGTCCAAGGCCTGCTCCCCAGCGGGTTGGTCTCTACTGTAGATCGTTACAGAGTTGGCCTCCTCCAGCCCATGTCCTCTGCCCACAAGCCTCTTGCTTTGCTCATCAGTAGTCCCCTGCAGTGTCAGGCTCAGAGGGCAGCCCTCCTCGGGCAGACTTGCTAGAAAGCACCGTGGGTTTGGTGTTGACAGAGGTGGGAATCTGGCTGGAAGCTGTAGTTGTCCTCAGGCCCCTGTCCGAAGGGCCCCACATGAGCCTTCTGATTCACAGGGGCAGAGGTTGGTGAAGGGTCAGCCCTGGTAGTTCAGCTTCATGATGGGGTGTGGGAACCGCTCAGTGGGGAGTTGCCTCCTGGTGAATGTCCCTCTGCTCACGTGATATCTGTCTCATCACCAGGAGGACTGTATGAGAGTGGAGGCATGGGCCTACACAAGGTGTGTGTGGACGGGGGAGACTCTGGCCCTTTGGTGAAATGAGTGTGCCTTGGAGAGTTTTCTTGAAAAGGTGAGGGCAGAGTTGTTCCCTGATGCTTTCTCACAACCAGGTTTAAGTCAGGGGATTCTGGGCATACCCCAATCCCCCCTCGCCATATTCATAAAGAGTGGTTTTATTCTTGGTCAGCTCCTCACTCTTAGGATTCTGGAAGATTCCACCTTCCTTTGGCCTGGGAAACCATGAGGGGCTACATGGTTGCTGTGGAGGGATGCTGCGATCCTAGCTGCTCTCTGACCCCTGGGACTCAGGCCAAGGGCATGGGGGGTGGGGGCAGGCAGCAGCAGCCCTGCAGGAGAGTGTGACTGCAAGTCAGCAAGGCAGGGTGGTAGGGTCATTGGCAGGTCCCTTAAGGTGGCCCTCCCACCACAGGTGTGTCCAGTCCTTAGGTATCATTGTTCCTCTGCCGAGAATGCCTTCCCTGCTGGTCTCTTCAGGGACATGACTCATCTAAAATTCAGAGGGGCAGGGGCGCCTGGGTGGCTCAGTCGGTTAAGCGTCCGACTTCAGCTCAGGTCATGATCTCACAGTCTGTGAGTTCGAGCCCCGCGTCGGGCTCTGGGCTGATGGCTCAGAGCCTGGAGCCTGCTTCTGATTCTGTGTCTCCCTCTCTCTCTGCCCCTCCCCCATTCATGCTCTGTCTCTCTCTGTCTCAAAAATAAATAAAAAAACGTTAAAAAAAAAATAAAAAAAAAATAAAATTCAGAGGGGCATTTCCTCTGGGCTGCCTGGCCCGACTCCTGGCTCTGACTGAAGTAGCCAGCCCATCCTTCCATTGCACTGTTGACTGACACATGGAATGAATGAAGGATGGATGGTCACTTCTCACTTTAGGACCATTATTACCTACTTCAGACCCTCCTTCATCCCGGCTCAGACATTTTGGGACTAGCTATGAAAGATGGGGGCTGGTTTGGGACTCCAGCCTGAGTGGGTGTGTCTGCCTTCCTTCCCCAGGGGAATCATCTTTCTGGTGGGCAGCTGGGTCTCAGTGAGATGTGAGGAAGGGAGGGGTTTTAGAGCCGCTTCTGTAGGCAGCCTCCCTTCTCTTCTCTTAGAGCCCAAACTGCATGTGGACCATGGCCCAAGGCCATGACACGCCCTGTGTTTCACCATTAAACATCCCTCAAGGATTCGTGACTTGGAGCCTGATTAATCCCTAGAGGGCAAATCGATGCTATCTCCTGTGCCAGTGGCATCTATCGGCATGTTGGTGGGGTGGGCTGCCATGAGAAGGATTGTGCCCTGGTGGCTTAGTGTGCCTGGGCTGCTGGCAGTGTCTGTCATGGGTGAGGGGAGAGGTGTGGCTGCACAGAGGCCAAGTGTTTTGTCATCTCAGCTATCCACTTCATGCCCAGCCTCCTCTAAGTTACGTTTTTACAGTCGTCACCTCCAAGTGTCATCCTATAAAAGGGATTCATTAGCAGCCCGTGTTCAGCTGGGGAAAATGACTTGATCACAGTGGCACTGAGTGCTGAAGGCAGGACTGGGTGGAGAAGCTGAGTCTGTAGGATTTCCAGCCCAGTCTCCACTGGTTCCTCCTTCCTGCTGACCCCATGGTCTCATTTAGTGGCACAGATTGGCCTTCTCTGTGTCGCTGGTGGCAGGCCAGCCCTGATGCTCCAGACTCCCAGGAGATTGCAGGAGAGGTTCGGCAGTCAGCATGCTGGCAGGTGATACAGGGCTTCAGCACAGTGTGTAGTTTGGAAGCGATTTTGTGTTTTCTAGGCGCCCATCTGTGGAGGAGAGCAGTGTCTGCGCGGGTCTGTCTGCTTACTGAGGAAACAGCTGATGCTCCCGTGTGGAACTGTCTGCCCTCTGCGTGTGTCATTTCATTTCCAGGCTGAGAAGCTCCAGGCCTTCTCAGGAGGTGGGTCCAGCCTTCGGGAGCTCTGCCTCCAGTCCCCGGAAGCGCCCTGATGTTTTGCTTCCTTGTGGGAATGAAACGTATGCCATGCCAGGTATACAGCATGCTGGCTGGGAGCTCAGCTCCCACTTCTGATTCTGGCCAGCCTCCTGAGGGCAGCATGCAGGGCGGCATGGTCTTAGAGGGTGTCTTGAGCCAGTTCTTAGTGGTCTCCTAACAGATGAGGTAGATGCCCCTACGTAGCAGTTCCGATTTTCTTAACTTCTTTGTGTAGTGTGGATCGGTGAGTGGAGGGCAAGCAGAGGGCCGTGGGCTCTTCATATCATGGGCGTTTCCCAGGAGTTAGGAGTAGAAAAGACACTTTGGACTCTTGATGCATGAAGTTCATCATCATTGTCCTAATCATTCTCTTTCTCATCATCCTCAGCCATGAGGACCTGGGGATTAAGGAAAATTTTTGCTGGATGTTCTAGGCAGAGAATGAGACAGCTTCTAACTCAGGTTGACCTGAGTGTTAATTCGCTCTTGTCAGTCCTTCTGAGATCCTACACTGGGCAGCTTGCTGATCCCCCCAAACACACAATTCTTGCATGTGTCAGTGCCTTTGCTCTTGCTGTTCCCTCTGCCTAGAATTCCTTTCCACGTTTCTTTGACTAGCACACTTCTCGTGTGCTAAGCCCCAGCTCAAGTACCCCTTTCTGTTGTACAGAATAAATGTATTTCCAAGGATAATGTTTATCACATTCTAAAGTTGATCTCTTCCTTGTTTTCAAGTGCCCAAATACACATGCAACTTTGGGTTTATTGAGGGGAGGGTAGGCACACACAGCAAGGATAGTGGTGGGAAGTCATAACTATAACTGGTGAGTTTGTGAGATGATGGAGTGACTGATGGACTCAGAGCTTCTTTCTAGGCCAGGAGTGGCAATACATAGGCCAGGTGGGTCAGGAATGTCTTTGGTGTATAAGCTGATAAAACTATCCTAGGAGAATGGACTTTAGGGTTAGATAAGACCTTGGTTGGAATCAGGCCCTGGTTGCAGCATGTTCTGAGGCCTCATCTTTGAGCCCGGTTTCTCTTTCTATAGAAATGTGATAATACAGTCTGCCCATTAGGCTTCTGTGGGAAGCATGTGGGGTGATGTAGGTAAAGCACACAGTAGGTACTCAGTCTGGGTGGCTGTAATTGTGACCGTCCTGGCTGAGAAACTGAGGCCTTTAGGAGCAGGTATCTTAATCGTGTACAACTTTAGATCTGCCAGTAGGCCTAGCATGGTGCATGTGCATACTGGCTGCTCATTTTTTGTAATTGGTTGAGTAGAGCTAATACCCTAAGGATTTTGTGCCAGGAGGAGGCTGGGTGAAAGTGGTAATTAAGGAAGAAGGCTCTGGCAATGGCATGTGTGTAGGGTGAGTTAGAGGTGAGTAGAGGTGTTGGAAGGGAGAGGAAGAACCTTGAGCCTCAGAAGTGAGGAGATAGCAAGCACACTGTGACGTGACCTGGTGGGGCCAGGTGGGTCATGGAGCCTCTTCTTCCAGTGTGGGCTCATGGGGCCGAGTGGGAGGGTAGCCTTGGGCAGAGAGGTGGGAGGGGCATGTGTGTGGGTAGAGGTACTTGTGGGTGTCTGTAGGTGTTGGGGGGAATGTGCATGCGTGGGTGTACATACATACACGTCCAGAGGACCCACCGCTGACCAAAAGACACATTTCTGCCCTCACACAGCTAACAGTTGCATGGGAAAGAATGGCATTAATGAAATTGTTACTTAAACATGTAGTGATTGGTCTGACGGGAAAATTCAGGGATTCTTTGGAATTCATACAAATACCTAATTCATACTTGGGGGCTTGGGGTAGGCAACTTGTTTTTAAAACAGCTTTTATCTTTTGGTCTTATTTATCCATAATAAGCATAATTTAATAATTTTTACATAGATAAATATGTTGATCTTTCCTTTCTTTAACATAACTACAATACCATTATTACATCTAAAAAAATTAACCTAACTTCTTAGTGTTCTCCAATATCCAGTCAGTGTTGAAATTTCCCTGTGTGTCTCATAAAAGTTTTTATAGTTGGTTTATTCAAATCAGGATCCAGACAAGATCCACCTGTTACATTTGGCTGACTTGTCTCTTCTAATCCATAGGTTCCCCTGCCGTCTTATTTTCTCAAGTAATTTGATTGTTGAATGACCAGGTTGTGTGTCCTGCAGAGTTTCACGGAGTCTGGGTTTTGCTGATCACACCCCCATGGTGTCAGTTAATTAGCGTGCTGCTGGGGCTCTTGCACACCCTGTAAACTGGAAGTTAGAGCCAGAGGCTTGAACAGGTTTGGCTTGACTTGGTTTCCCCATAGGCCTTTCACCTACTGCTTCAGCAGCCGTTAGTGACTGTGGCCTAGGCGGGAGACATGTCATTGATGGCAGCATCCACGCTAAAGCCAGCCAGTGAGAAGAGTCACCCAGGGAAAGGGAAGGGGAGGGAGGTAAGGCTTGGGTGAAAGAGAGGACGGACATGCCAGCACTGAGAAGAGCTCTAAGGAGCTGGTCACTGTAGTGAAAGAGGGCTGGGGTGGAAAGCAGAGGCAGCACTGAGCTGCGGGGACCTAGAAGGTCTTTTAAACTCTTTAAGCCTCATCTGCAGAGTGGACAGAGTACCTATGATCGCCTCTGAAAGGCCTGTGGAGATTCAGAGAGGTAGCGGATGCAGGACATTTAGCAACGGTGCCTGGCAATAGAAAGGGATTACTGGATGTTATTGGTAACGATGATGATGATGTGGAGGAGGAGGAGAAGGAAGCTTGGACTTTCCCCCTAGGTCCACGAAGCTGTTGAAAGCTTTTGGGCCAGAGGGTTATGACCAGATTTGCATTTTAGGGAGCCTTACCTGTTTGCAAGATGGAGGATGGGTTTGGGACGGGGATAAAGGGGGGCGAGACCGAAGTTAGGTTGATGCTGTTGTCCAGCAGGAGAGGGGGCCGGCATGAGTTAGTGATGCCAATGGGGGTGGAGGCAAATGGACTTATTGGAAGGTATTCAGAGAGCAAACACAGAGAAGAGGTAAGAGTCAAAACAGGTAAGAGGAGGGAGCCAGGAATCCAGGAGGGGGTAGAGGGCTTTGGCTTGACTCTCTAGAAGGAGGATGGTGGTAAATCTCTGGGACCTTGGGTCAAGCATGCACTCCAGTACCTATATATTTCTGTGTTGTGTGACTGTGTCTGTGCTGCTGTACTAATATATTCTGTGCATCTTAATATACACAGTAAAATAAAAATTACTTAAAAATCAGATAAAGATGAAAGAAACAATATTTTAAAATATCTTGCTATGATTAAAATGTCTCCTTAATCTCATTAGCTGGGAGAGCAAGGCAAAATACACACTCAGGGAAAGGTGCATCATTAGCAGTAGCAGGTATATATCCACATCTCAAATAGTCTTCTTGATTATTTGATGTTTTTGGCCAATTTCTTTTCAGATCTGATTAGACTAGCATGGCTCTTAGCTCCTTGTGTGGCTGATGAAGAGCAATTACTAGATGTAGGGCAAGTGTCAGCAACCTCAGGCTCATGGGCCTTATTTACGCTTGCAGTACTGGAATGGCTCAACTTGTGAGTTCTTTGCAGGAATCTTTTAGAGCCACTGATTCTATTTTTATAAGGGTTCATTTGGCCTAAACCAGATTATACGCTCTTTGCCAGGCATCTATAAGCTGCAGTGTCACGCTGAAATGAACACACTGTTAGGGCACGCTGGTCACCCTTCTGCATTCTGTCCTCCTGTGCTTCTCTCAGGACACCTGGGAAGCTGTGCCTGACACATGACCCCTACCAGAGCCCCAGGGAGGGCACCAGGGGCCATCTGTACACTCAGAAGGACTAAGCTTAACTTCTTCCTTTTATCTTCTTTTATGTATTAAGAAGAAATAGAAAAGGAAGTGCAAGCACCATACTTAGATCCCTGGGTTGCTCTGCGACAAGCCAAGGGTGGCAGAGTGTTTTGTGCGAGGTGGTTAAGGCAGGTGAGGTCCTGAGCAGCCTGCTAGCATGTGGCTCCAGCCTGGGCTCTTGCATGCCAGGTACCCCTGCAGCTCATGGAGTCTGGCTGTTGAGGGGTGCCCCCTTTGTGCTGGAAAAGCCAGGGTGGGTGTGTGGAGGAGGGTGGGGGCAGGGAGGAGCTGGGGTGTCACATGTACCCTCTCTGACCTCTAAAGCAGTCTGCCCAGGAGCGAGGCCCCAGCTTGCCCCGAGGCCAGGTGTGTGGGCCTGTATGGGGAATTTGGCACATTTAACAGCATTACTTGCCATTAAAAATGAATTTGCATAAGATCACCTTCTCAGCTGGTCCTGGGGGCTGGGGGTCCAGGGTCCTCTCACTTACTGCCTGCTCATGGACATTCCCCTCCCACCAGCCAGGGCCCTGTGTACGTTTCTAGGGATGGCAGTGGTGAGGCCTCTGCAAAAGGAGGGGCCCGGGTACCCACCAGAGATGGGAACCAGATAATGGATTAACCAGGCAGAGTTGGTGGAAAAGAGATTTGTGAGGTTGTTTAAAATTGTTCGGCATTCTACAGGCTGTTATTCTCTTGCTGCTAATCCTGGATTCTGATGAATCCACAGGAGACCCGTGGACTCGGACGTCATGCCTATGCTGAGCAGTTCCACCGCGACCTCACTGCAGCCAAATGTGCCTGGGAGGGAGACTGGCTGGAGGAACGTGGGCCCTAGTTGGTTGTTGCTGTAACATTGCTTCCTGAGCCTGTGCAGAGCCAGTGCAAGCATCTGCTCTGGCCCCAGAGCCCCTGCAGTCCTTGGGAGGGGGCAGGCGCCTGGGCACTTGGGGGAGGGTGCGTCCGCCTTGACGGGACTGGCTGCTGCCAAAGGGAGCTCATTGGAGTCAGCTCCACAGTCACCCTGTGCAGTTCCCAGCCCTGGAAAGGAGGCCGGCTGTGAGAAGAGGCAGCGCTGCCGACCAATTAGGAGCCCAGGCCGCGTGGCGCTTTCCTCCCCTGAGTGATCATTTCCTTCTGAGGCTTGGTTCTGCCCTCTGATTATCGCGACGCGTTGCCTGTTTGGTTTTTCTCTGCTTAACTCCCACACTCATTTTGTGCATGAATGAGTACAATGAAACCAGTTTAATTTGCTGTTAATTCTCTGTTCAAAATATTCTCTTGTGTTTAAGGGACATGGTCCCTTTCATCTTTCTGCGGTGGTTCTGGAAAGAAGGCAGCTGCTGGGGTGGTGGAAAGGGTGGGGAGGGCGAGGGGCTGTGGGAGACAGGCACAGTTCTTTGCGGAGCAGGTGGGCACTGTGGAGTGGGACATCTTTCACAGCCTGTTTGGGAAGAGGGCCTGTGGGGGTGGGGCCTTTAGGCTTTGGAGCTAGGGGTCATTTTGGATTCTCACTGTGGGGTAAAGTTCATGATTGAGAGAAATACCTCCCAGTGGAGGGGTCATGGCAAGGGATTTGAGGGTGCAAACCCAAGCTGGCTTCTGTGGATCCCGTGTGTAGGCATGAGAAAATGAATTCTGCAGCAAGTCACAGTTGTGAGGTGGTCAGGGGAGATGGTGATGTAATTTACAGAAGGCAAACTTTAAAAATTGCTTTAAAGCATCTATGTGTAGTGTTTATACAATATGCTCGAGCTTAGCCAGTCTGAAAGAGACCTATTTTTTGACAAAAGTTGCTGGTTTTGGTCAACCGTGCCTAGCTCTTCCACCTCTCTGCTTTAACCAGAGGACCTTGGGGGAAGAGAGCTTTGTACCTGGTGACAGGTATCCAGTCCCCAGTGTCAGGGCTGTATTTTGAGTGACAAATGATCTACACAGGAGCCGATTCTGCCGAGCAAAAGTAATGAGGGGGGCGGCAGCTTTGGGGCTGGTCACCCCGACAGTCCCTCAGGCCATGTGGGAGCAGAGGCAGCTGGGTGGAGGGTAGGTGAGGCTGATCCACCATGAGGGTCTGCCTCATTCTCCAGTAATTGCAGAAAGACCCCATCTTTTGGGGAGGCTGTTCTTTTGGATGCTTTATGTAAATTGAAGATGGAGGAGGTTGAGAAACCACCAGGGATCAGCTTCCCTCAATTTTCCTGCCTGGAGGTACCAAAAGTGCAGGTTGAGGGAGCCCAGGAGCCTCCCAGAGCCTGTCAAGCATTCTTCTGGTGACCTAGCTGGGCATTCTTGATTCCCTAGGTAGGAGGGCGGAGCTCCACTTTGGAAAACACACGTGCTTTATCCATGATTTTAGCACATCTGTAGAGACTGCCTGCTAGATAAAGGTGCACAGGAAAGGGAGAAGAGCAAAGGCAGCCTGTGATGGGTGGATTTACAGGGGCCAGACAGTACGGCCCGTGGGACTTACCACACTGTTCTGCCTGGGGTTCTTTGCCAGAAGTGGGGAGAGAATTTCAGAGGCCCAGGATGCTGGGAAGCAGGGATCATTGGAGAAGATGGGGCTCTGAAGATGAAGTCGGGGGTCAGCTGGGCTGGGTTGTGCTCAGGGAGTGGTGAGGGCCACCCTCCCCTGCCCCAGGCATGGGGCTCCTTCTTACCTGCTTCACTTCCCATGGCCCCCTCTTGACATGAGCACAGTTTGGGGAGTTAGGGCAGAGATTCCCAGCAAGGAGTGAGCTGAGAATGGATACAATCAGGATCAATGTGCTGTTTGGGGGCACTGTAGTTGTACCAAGATAGAGCATTGTCATTAAGCTCATCTGAAAGGATATGAAATGAAAATAAACACAGTGCGTGCCCTGTCATCTTGCCTTCTTTTTGTAATTAGGAAATCTCCTTCCTCACCAGAGAAGGCATAGTGACACTCATGTTCGTGTGTCTTACCAGGTATGTCTCTACCACAGCCTGGGCCCTCCTCACCTCTGGCTTCAGACCACCTCCTGAGTCGTATGGGTGGAAGGCTGAGAATGGTGGGGACAGGTCCCATGTTCTGTAGGCTGACACCAGCCTGGCCCTGCCATGCCCACTCTCTGCCACCCATTTACCATTTACCATCCCTCTCCTTGGCAGCCAGAATACTTGACCAGTATTAGCTACTGAGGATGGTCTGTTTCTGGAGCCCCGCTTCACAACCCACCCCTTTATCCTTACCAAAGAGTCTTGTGGTAAGGACACTGGTTTAATTAACTTTTCTAACTAACTGGACCACATAACATTTTTTTCCCTGGAGCATATATTCTTGTTTCCCAGTTCCACATATTACCCTTTGGGAAACATTGCTCCAAACCTTCCAATCCCTTATGTCTTCTCCCATCCAAATCCTTTGCAGAATCCGAGAGGTGCCTGTAGTCTGGCTCTTGCAGGAAATCTTCCCTGACCATCGCTGTCCTCCCCAGGGCCCTGATAGTTCATACCACTTAGCTCCAAGGATTCTTTTACAGACTGAGGTGATGAAAGTAGTTTTTCAGGATAGTCACAAGATCCAGGGTCATGGTTTTCTCAGGAACCTGATTACTACTTCCTGCTGGACTTCCAACCTTTGCTGTCACTTGCTACACTTCCTCACCCCAGTGCTCCAATGCACTTGAACTTAGGACTTCGCAAGTCAGAGAATTCCACAGCCTTCAGGCCAGTGCCTTGACCAGCTATCTCCCACCCCTTGTCCTACTCTCAGGCCCAGGGGCCACCCATCAGCCAGCTCAGGGCTTGCAGCAGCCTTGGCCATCCATGCACTGAGCAGGTGGTGAGTATTTACAATGTGCCTGGACCTGAGGATATAGGTGTAGACAAGACAGACCGTGCCCCTGGAGTCATGGAGGGAACATGCCATTCCTGGCTGGATTAGCTTCCTAGGGCTACCATAAAAAATTGCCACAAGCTAGTTGCTTAGAACAACAAAGATTTATTCTCTCACCGTTTTGGAGGCCAGAAGTCTGAAATCAAGGTGTTGGCCAAATCGATTCCTTCTGGAAGCTCCGAGGAATAATCTGTTCCTTGACTCTCTCCTAGCTTTTAGTGGTTGCTGGCACTCCTTGGTACTCTTTGGTTGTAGTTGCAGAAATTCAGTATTGGTGGTGACAGGAGCCTTGCTGTGTCCATTATCCCCCAGCTGCCCTCTAGGCTGTGGAGGGCGGGCAGAGTTTTGCCATTTCCCCATGATTCCTGGGTAGGCCTTGGCTTGTTTTGATTGAGCATCTTGCTGTTGGCTTCCCTTCTGAAGCCCCCTTTGCCCATCTGCTGACTCCTCTCCTTCTACCACCTGGTTTTGCTATGTTGCATTTTCTCTCAACTGATCTCCTTCATTGTGCCTCTGATTATGGCCCCATCAGATCAAAGGGGACTCTTCCCTAAACATGACAACATGTTTCTGTTGATGTGCCAAGTTTACAGACTCCCAGCTGACAGGAACACTAGTTACCCATGTGTCTCTGAAAATTCAGTAGTGGTGAGTGAGACTTGTGTTCCCCATGCTTCTTCTGTTTTCCTTCAGGCCTTCTAGGAAGAACTTAAACTCCTTCCTGAAGCTGGTGGAAACCAGTAAGCCAGAGAGAATGGCATCATAGACCAGACTTAGGCCAGTCATCTTCCATGGATATACTTTGCTTAGAGTACTCAATATAAACTATATTTAATTTTGTTTTTGTTCACTAAATATCCCCAGGGACACAGCTGGTGTCTTTCTGGTGTTCTGAAGGGTCACAAAGACTTCTGCAGAAGTTTGTAGGTGTACTGATAGCTCAAAGGCTATTTTATTATTGTATGTTAAAAATAACGAATTAGTTGATTAAAAATTACATGAAAAAATTTAAATCTCACTCAACAAATTCTGTCTGCACATTTGTCCAGGCCAGACCCTTTTCCTGTCTAGATTTTGGGTGGGCAAACGGTAGGCCACGGGCACGATGAAGCCTGTAACCTGTTTTCATGCTGTAATGGCAATGGCAGATTTACATAGGTGTAACAGAAACCTTATGGCTCACAAAGCCTAAAATATTTACTATTTGTCCCTTGACGGAAAGTTTGCCAACTGCCAGCATAGACCATCGTAGCGAACATCATTCAGCCCAGCTTCTGGGTGGTAAACTAAGGCCACTTGGGAGGGTGTGCTCTTGAACAGGCTGGAGGACTTCCCCTAGAGCTGTGTTCTTTCCCAGCCAAGATGGTATGTTCCCTACAGAGGTCCAGGGAATGCAAGCCAAGATCCATTTGACTGATGGTACTATGGCTAGTGTGTGTAATAAGATCTCAAGCAATAGGGCACATACCTATCTCTCAACTGTCTTTTGAAGATGTGATGATGTCTGTGAAAACATTTTATAAATTCTAAGGGCTGTTTATTAAAAGCATATGTTAGCATCCCCTCAAAAATAAAATCTAGCAAGATATGGGTGAGATCTTTATGAAATGAACGGCAAGACTCTGATGAACAAAATTGAAGAAGAACTAAATAGGGGGATATTGCATGTTCGTGGACAGGAAGATTCAATATTGTCAAGATGTCACTTCTTCCCAACTTGAGCTATAGATTCGATGCAATCCTAATGAAAATCCCAGCAAGTTATTTTATGGACATAGACAAAATGATTCTAAGGTCTGTATGGAGAGACAAAAGATGTCAAATAACCAAAACAATGTTGAAGAGCAGAGGTGGAGAACTGACACTACCCACCACTGAGCTTGAATGCTTTACATGGTGACAGAGGAGCAGCACAGAGGAGGGAAGACTTACTATAAAGCTGCAGTAATCAAGAGAGTGTGGTATTCCTTTTTTTTTTTTTCCTTAACGTTTATTTATTTTTTTGAGACAGAGAGAGACAGAGTATGAACAGGGGAGGATCAGAGAGAGAGGGAGACACAGGCTTCAGGCTCCAAGCTGTTGGCACAGAGCCCGATGTGGGGCTCAAACTCACGGACTGCGAGATCACGACCTGAGCCGGAGTCGGACGTTCAACCGACTGCGCCACCCAGGCACCCCGAGAGTGTGGTATTCCAAAAGAATACACATAGCAATGGAACAGAATAGAGAGCCCAGAAAAAGACCCCTACAACTATAGTCAAGTTCTCTTTTACAGAGGAGCAAAGGCAATAAAATGGAGCAAAGACAGTCTCTTCAACAATTGGTGCAGGAACAATTGGAGGTCCACATGCAAAAAATGAAGGGGCATGGGACCCCTGTCTAGACACAGACCTTACACTCGTCATAAAAGGCATATATCGGGGCGCCTTGGTGGCTCAGTTGGTTAAGCATCCGACTTTGGCTCAGGTCATGATCTTACCGTTTGTGGGTTCGAGCCCCACATTGAGCTCTGGGCTGACAGCCCGGAGCCTGGAGCCTGCTTCTGATTTTGTGTCTTCCCCTCTCTCCTCCTGTCCCCCACTTGTTCTCTCTCTCTCTCTCTCTCTCTCTCTTTCTCTGTCTCTCAAAAATAAAAAAAAAGTTAAAAAATTTTTAAAAAGCATATATCTTAACTTTTTATCCAACTGTTTCAAAATAATAATAGATAATGAGTGATTATTATGGGCCAGGTACCATAAAAAACACTTTACAATAGCATCATTAGACCTTCATATTACCTTGAGAAACAGGTATATTTTACCCATATTACTGGTGAGAAATCTGGGGCTCAGAGAGGTTGTGTAGGTTGCCCAAGGTCACACTGCTATTATATAGCTGGATTGGAACCCATGTCTTCTGACTTCACCTCCAGTGCTCTGTTAGCTGCATCATAACTGGCTAGGTAGGGGTCCTTTAAATAAGGCAGGTGTGTATTTTCCTCTGCTGGTAAGTAAAGCTTTGCATCATTTTTTAAAAGGAAGGGCAGGTGTACCTAAGGAACATCGTGAAACATAAAACACAGCTCAACTGTCTCTGGCCATTTCTAGCCTTAACACTGAATTTTGGCTGTTGTAGAGTAAAGCTCCATGTCATTTTGCTGCGATGTGAACCCAAGATGTGAAGCATCAAGGGAGCTTCCAGGAGGGACACAGTTTGCTGTTTGCCAGTTGTCATCACATCATACGTTAGGGCAGTTCTTACGATGTGGGGAAATGGTGACCCCCCTCCTGTCCAGCCTGTAGTACTGGTGATGGAAATCAGGAGGATGCAAAGAGAATTGACACCTTACCAGAAAGAGTGTACACTTGATTGTATTACTCAATTTAAAAATTAATAGAAGTCTTGGAACATGGCCACATTTAGATATTACCACTTGACCGTCCTTGGGAGGCTGAAGAATAACCATTCATGTCCCTGCTTACCGCCTATGCACTCTCCCCACCCGCATTCCAGAACTTGGCGTTCCCTCTCCAGGCCTCCAACACGTTGCTGCCTTTAAATTCACGGTCTCCTGGTACAGAGTTAGGGACCAATACATTGCAGATAAGCCTCCTCCCCTGAGAAGACTGTAGGCTGACGGCCTCGCTAGTGTCTTGTTCCCCCGCTGATTTGGTCACTGGCCCATTCACCCAAACCTGAATGGGCCCCCAGTGCTCTTACCCACATCCTGGGCACATTTCTGCCCCCATCCCGTAATGCCCTGAGCTGTGTATCCCATCTTCCCTTTTGCAAGCCCTCGCCCCTCCTATTCTAAACACAGGATGTGGGGCCTTCTGCGAATACACCAAGATGCTTCCACGTGTCAGGCATGGAGGTGCTCATATTCCCAATGAATGCATGGGGCAGGGGGCGGGGAGGGCTTGCCCAGCCTCTGGGAGCTCTGACTAGAGAGAGGCTGGTCCTTGTCACTGGCTTTCCCGGGTCGAGGACCTAGGGCTCCAGCCTTGCTGCACAGGGCCCCATGCCTTCACAGTAACCCACGTGGGCTGCATGCAGGGAAGGGGATCTGTTCCCTGTGCCTGTCACTCTGCACTGTGCGGAGGGAAGTGGGGCTTTTGTGAGTTCTCAAGTGAATCTGCTGGCCCATTGTCTGGGCTAGCTCTCCACAGAACTCCACCAGCGCCCATGAGGACAGGGCGGGGCTGGGAAAGGCCGGATGTATTCCCAGCCAGGGCTGAAAACACTATTCATCCCAGAAACACCCTATTAAGCAGCAACAATGGCACAAGGAGGGAGAGGGGAGAGTGGGAACAAGGAGGGAGAAGGCAGGAGAGGTGAGGGAGGGGAAGGGGGGAAGAGGGCCAGGGGGAGGGGGGAGCGCAAGGAGGAAGAGCACCCACACGCAGAAGAGGGGGCCACTTGTCAGGTCCTTGTGTTCCTGGGGAAGGATTCAGAGCTTTAAGGAGCCACATTTCTCCTAGGGAGACCCTGGCATGCTCAGTGGGATTCATAAGGGAGATGAGAGGTAGGATATGCCCACCAGGGAGGTGACAGCCCCCTTCCCTCCTCTGTGCTGCTCCTCTGTGACCATGTAAAGCATTCAAGCTCAGTGGTGGGTGCTGTCCCATTAGGACGGTGCCAGTGAAGTGGTGGGGCTGACAGAAGAGCTGAGGGAACCAGAGTGAGGGGGAAAGAGACTATTCAGAAGGTCCTGTCCCCTCATAATCTGAAGGTCTGACGTGGAGAAAGGGAAGCAGTTGGTTTTGGGGGGAGGGGCTTTCATGGTCACAATAAGGGCCAAAGAAAGGAAATCCCAAGGAGCCAGCCTTCTGACATTTGGACCAATCTAACAAGAAAACGGCCAGCTTGGAAAGGTAGTGAGTGACCCGTCTTGGGTGGTATGTAAACTGACACTGAATGGTCAACTGGTGAGGGTGCTGTATCAGAGGCTTGAGCTTAGGATGGAGGAACATACCAAACTTCTGGAGCTTTTAAACCCAGAGAGGTTCTGAATTGAGAGTGATGCCCAGATTCGGGACCCAATCCCCAATGTATCTGGAGAGGAAATTGTGAATGGGCAGAGGAAATCTGGGCAAGTCATTGTGTCTGAGCTGGAAAACATGGAACAGAGCTCCAGATCCTGAAGCCACCGGACTTGATCTTTTCTCAGTTCAGAAGGAAAAGAACTGCAGGTGTCGTTTTTCCCGAAGCCTGTTCTTTAGGCCAGAAAACCGAGAGAGAGAGAGAGAGAGAGAGAGAGAGAGAGATGAGAGGCACAACCCTCTCAAGGAAACCTCTCCCCCAACCTAGAAGGGAAATGCAAGGCCAAGTTGATGAATGAACCTCGCCTTGAGCTTCCAGCATGGAAGAGGAGGCGACTTCCAGGCAAGAGCCTCAGTCCAGAAAGGCCTAGAGTGATCATCCACCTTATCCACTGTCTACCTGGGGGACTGGGCAGAGAGAGAGAGATCCAAGCTTATAGCGCATGCTGATGGCAGAGCCAGGCCTAGACCCCAGGTCTCCTCTGTAATTGAGAGTGCTCTCCTAAGCCTGGGACATCCAGGTTGTGATGCTGAATTTATCCAGTTCCAAAGCCCTGGTAGCTGTGGGAGTGTGACAGCTTCTGCCCTGGGAGTTTTCAGGCATCAGACTTCCCCCTGCCCTCCCTTCCTACTGCAGAGGGCAGATCAGGTGCTCCTAACCAGAGCTGGAGCTGGACCCTGCGGCCACCAGTCTAGCTTGCCTCCAGTTGTGAAAACCCAGCAGGACGCTTTGCAGGCCAACAAGGGAACTTTGCCTGGAGCTTCAAATCCCTCTGGAGACATTTCTGCACAAAGGCATGCACTGCAGGAGTTTTTCAAGGCTTAGGGAGAACATTTGTGGCATTGAAACCATTTGGGATCTCAGGAAATGCTGGATGTCAGGAGCCAGTCAATGCTATTGATTGGAAAACACAAATAGAAGTCTTCCCAGGGCCCTCTCCAGACACCTTGGCGGTGAGAGAGAGGCCTTAGGGGCATTAGTGACAAGCAGGGCTGGACAGGCTCTCCCTGATAAGGAGAAATAGAGTGGCAAGAGGTCCATTCCTGGGGGCAGGAGACATTCGTGGAGTTCAAGGGGTGGTGCTGGAGAGGCCTTGGGCATCACCCCATTGACAGCCCCCACCCCCCCACCCCCCCCACCCCCCACCCCCGCCAACCACACAGCTCAGACAGGCCAGAACTGTGATCTCACAGCTAAGATTGAGCCATTCCCTGGCAGGCCCCTCCTGGGGTCAGCTCTTGGTGGTCCATTGCTTCCATCACTGCTTGCCTCCCTTTGACCCTCTATGTGTTAACAGTGGTCATGTGATACAACAGGACAGGGTTAGACCTAGACAGACAGCACCTCGCAAGTAGTTCAGAATCAGTCCTTCCGGACAGGGTAAAATGATGAAAGCAGACAGCGATTGAGCACTGCACTGAGTGGTGGCTCTGTACCAAGGTGAGGGTGGGGCAGACTTGGTGGCTGGAGTCTTAAGGGAGGCCTTCTGAAGGAAGAATGATCGGGCCTCTGTGCCTTGCCACCTCTGTGCCTTGCCACCTACAGCCTTTGAACCCAGTACTGATTCACACAGCTGGGCCCATGGGTCAGCTCTCCAATGGCTGTGCATTGCCACTGCTGGGTGATCTGCAAGGTACCTGTGGAGGAAAGTGATGTCATTTGGTCCTGCTGTCATGGAGCTCGCAGGACACTGGCCAGGAAACTGCAGAGATGACATGGAACACAGACCCTACAAAGCTGAGGTGCTAGTGGGGATGGGCTACATCTTCAGGGGCAGGAGGAACGTAAAGGCTGGGTGGTCAGGCAGGCTTCCTGAAGGGGGCGAGAGGGGCCATGGCTGGAGGAGTTTGGGGGGTGGACAGTTAGGGTGTGATGAGGATAGATTCAATCGGGGGGACCTGGGTGGTGGGTCTGGGGGTTGCATTAGACCAGGCTGGCTCTCTGGAGAGGGAGGGGGAGGCCTCTGTGTAGGAGTGGGGTGGGCAGTGAGGAGGCATGAGGCCACGTGCAGAGAGAGCGGTGGCATGAGGCACAGAAGCCCCAGCACAGGACACTTGGAAGAGGATATCGGCAAAAAGTGTTAGCACCTGATGGCAGGTGTGCTTTGGAACAGCCTTAAGGGTGTTCTGGTGGCTCCTGGAGACTCAGCACCCCCAGTCTGGTCCAGGGTGTGTCCAGGAGAACATGAGAGCCTGCCTGGCCAGCCCCACACCCTCCTTTTCTGACTGGTGGCCCCTCCCCTGGCACATCCCCTAAGCCCTCCCCCCTGGGGGCACCTGGTTTTCTCTGACTGCTCTCAGTGTACTTCAGAGTCAGTTCCCAGTGCCAGCAACTTCAGAGACATACTGTGCCACAGATCAATCCAGGATGAGGGCACAGGAGGGCCTGGAAGGGGAAGCAGACGGCAGCGTGTTCCTTCTCATTAACGAGCTCGGGCCACCATCCATCGCTGGCCTTCATTAAGACTGCACAGAGTCATTTTGCATGGGCATGTGGGCTCTCCTCCCTGCTCTTCTCCCGGGTGATTGATGCCTCTGGGGGCCTGTACCCCCAAGAAGGGAGAGGCCCTCTTTCCTGTGCCCACGATAGACAGGAGGCAGCAGGCTTATTCTGCACAGCTCTTTTTTGTGTGTGCCACTGGTGCCAACTCATGGGTATGTCCGAGTGGCTGGGGCACAGATTTCCTCTCCATCAGAACCCATGGTGATGGAAGAATGGAAAGTGCCAGGCTCCTCAATTTTAGTAGTTCTTTGACATCCCTCGCAAAAACGCAAAGAGGTGAAGCACTGAGCGGCACTGGGCTCCTGGCCAGGCCTGCACCATCAGTGGGGGGTGTTGATTTAAATGATGTCCTCAGACCACCGCATCCCTGTGTGGTTTCCTTTTCTCTCCTGGTGCCTTGCGTCTCTCTCTCTCTCTCTCTCTCTCTCTCTGTCTTTGCTGCTGCTGGATTGGGCAGAAAGGTGTGCCCTGTGTTGTCAGGGAGGAATCTGGGTTAGGCAGAGGTGAGGGCCTGAGAGCCAGGTTGGCTGTAGGTCTGGTTAAAGGTTCCAGGACACTTGATGGCCCGGCAGTAGGCAGGGCAGTCAGCAGTCATGCCTGGGCCGGAGGCAACCTCAGAAGTCTGCTTTGCCTTTTCCCACTCGCCTGATCTGGCTGGTTTGGCTTGGGCCCATAATGTTTGATGCCAGAGATGCCTGGAGATTCCTGACCAGGGGTGGTGACCCCCAGTTCTCTTCTTGGTTCTCTGGCTGTGGCATATTTTCAGGCACAAGAGGGGCACACGTGGATCTGAAGGGGTGTCTGGCCATCTTAAAGGACAAGGGAATACTGATATCAGAATGGGAAAAGGGAACTGAGACAGAAGGAAAAGAAGGCAGAAGAAGGAATTTGGCAAAAGAAAGACTGTTTGGGATTTTTGTACCCCAAATGGAACGCTTCCGGTCTCTGTGTTTCCTTGTTCCTGTGTAAGTTTCACATGTGCAGGGCTCCTCCTATGTTGGAGAACATACCTGGGGCCCCCATCCATCTGTGAGCCATGTGGAGACAAGAAGCTATGCTCAGGGTGGGGAGGCCAAGGTGAGGGGGGCCTGGGAGCACAGAATGAGTGCAGGCTGTGCAGGGGCATGGGGGTGGTGTAGGGGTGCATGGAGGGTCCTGGTGGCCAGACCTTCATGACAGCAGTCTCCCGCAGGCAGGGTCCAGCACTGAGCTTCCTCTCCAGTTAGACAGGAATACTGTTGATGCTGTAAAGAGTGAGCCCAGCCGACCCGAAACCTCAGGAAGACTAGCAGCATGTTGTCTGGGAGGGTAATGGGACAGACACTGTTGTCACCCTGCCTTTGTTCTGAAGAACTACCCGGACTTCGCCCCCTTCGGGAAACCTCCAAGGGTTGTGGAGCTGCTTGCTGACCCCCTTCCCAAGGGCTGTGGATGCAAGGAGAGACAGACTCTTGTCCTAAGTTCTTGGTGGCCTTCCCAGAGAGAGCCCTCTCTGGTGGCTCATGAGATAGTAGATGGGAGAGGAGCCCACTGTCTGGCACTGTCACGGGGAGGGGAGCAGGGTGCAGAGGAAGGCAATATGGGGAGCACTGGGATTGGGGTGTGGCCCTTTCATGCAGAGCAGAGCCAGTGATGAGTGCCTTGAGTGCCAGCCTCACATGCTCTGCCTCAGTTCCAGGGCACTGAAGGGAACACTGGACCCAGGAAAGCCCAGTGCTGCTTCCTGGGCCTCAGTGTGTGTCTGGGGGTGGGGTGGGTGGGGAACCACTGGGCTATTTGGGCTTCTTCTTGTTGGCCTTCCCCATTGCTTCAGACCTGACGGGGCCACACAGGGTCCAGGTGGTCCTCAGGAGGAGCCGGCCAGACAGTCATTTAGTGAGCTCTTGCCCGGGCTCCTGCCCCACCCCAGATCCCTCATTCACAGTGTGTGTGGGAAGAATGAGGCTGCACTGAGTGGCCTGTCTGTGTCTGGGCAGGGGGTGGCTGAGGAGAAGCTAGTGTGACACCTCCATCAGCTGAGGCCACCAGGGCTGGGTGGAGCCAAAGCCCATCCTTCAGAAGGGCCTTTGGGTGGGAGACAGGCATCCGGCCCAGTCCCAATGGGTGTAGCTGAGGACCTTGGGCCATGAGAGACTCTGCTCCACACCAGGACCAAACTTGGGACATAACAACAACTGCTGTTTGAGGGTGAACAGCAGCTTGTCAGTGGCCGGGAGAAGTGCTGGGTATGAATACTATCTCATTGGCTCCACACAAATACCTTGTATGAGGTGTGGGTGCTCTTATCTTCATTTAGTGGATGGCTGAGCATGAGCCGCAGGGGCCTGAGCACCTTGCTCAAGGTCAGACAACTGGATAGCGCTGGAGCTGGGACTCACTCACACCCAAGTGTGTCTGATTCCAGTCCCATGTGACCAGGACTCTGCCACTCTGCAGGTGGCTGCCTCCCGTGTGCCTGGCTGCAGGACCTGGCTTGGGAGGTACAGGAGATGCGGTGCTGCCTATCCTGGGTTACTAATGTGAGCCCTGAGGATCGTAGGGGCCTGGCCGGAACACATGGGGGCCCAGAGAGGTGGCGGAGGGGAGATGAATGAAGCAGCTTTTTACCAGGGTTTGCATGGGGGAAGCACAGCACCAAGGATGGCAGAGCACTTAGAGACCAGTAGCGATGGGGCACCTTTCCCACCCGCAGCCTGAAGGCAAGGTGGGGGCCCTGTTAGCAGACCCGGGCTGTAGGAAAGGTCCACCAGCCACTGCACGCTCTGCAGGGAGGAGCCAGGGATGTGCCTTAGCCCTGCATTCCCCACACCCTCCTGGCTCCTGTGCTGAGGGGCCCGGCTGATGCCCCTATACAGGTCTCTAAAGGTCTGCCTTCTGGGACAGAACGAGAAGGAGAAGGGTGGCCAGTGGATCTGGAGGAGAACAAATGAAGACTGTCTCTTACCTGTTAGAAAGGATGTCTGAAGGAGACACCGGCCTTGTCTGTGTCTGTATTTGCCAAGCTTCCCATGCGGGACCTGAGTATTTGTTAGAGGAAAGCTTACAGCTTTATTTTCTGGCAACTTACCCTTCTGTTACAGATTAAACTGTGCCCCTCCCCTCTGCCAAAAGAAAGTTGTGTGGAAGTCCTAATGCCCAGCACTCTCACATTGTGATGTTATTTGGAAATAGGGTTGTTGTGGATATAGTTGGTTAAAATGAAGTCATGTCGAAGTGGGATGGGCCCCTAATCTAACATGACTGGTGTCCTTGTGAGAGAGTCACATGAAGACAGAGACACACGGGGAACAGTATGCGCCGCAAAAACAGACATATGATGCAGCTGCAAGCCAGGGAGCACCAAAGTTTGCCGGGATACCACCAGAAGCTAGGAAGGATTCTCCCCTACAGGTTACAGAGAGGGCATGGCCCTCATGACTCCCTGATTTTGGACGTTGCGCTTCCAGAACTGAGATAATACAAGTCTATTTCAGGCCACCCAGGTTGTGGTACTTTGTTGCAGCCCTAGGAAACGAATATGTCTCCTAAAGCAATTTCCGTGTTTTATTAGCAAAAAGCATTTGCGAGGTACAAGTGTATGCACGGCTAAGTCACCAGAGGACCAAGCCAAACCTGGGGATTCAGGAGGCAGAGTTTCCCTTTGGTGTTTGGCCATGTTTCTTAGAGACCACTCTAAGAATTAGGAGCCAGAAGTGACCCTCTGAGGCCAGAGAAGAGAGGAAATTCTCTCGAGCCATATACCAAGTCTGAGGCCAGGCTGGGCAGAGAAGGCAGCCCATGTGAGGCTTCTCTCCAGCCCGATCCAGCTCCACAACTGAACAGCTCATGTCCCGTCCCCATGCTCTGGTCTGTTGCCCTGTGAGCCTCGGCAGTGCCCTTGGAGGGAGGGAAATCAGAAGTGGGGCTCTGGGCCTCATGCTTGTTCTCGGGCTGTGCCCTGTGTGGACCAACCACAGATGGAGACCTGTCCCAACTCCTTGAGGCACACTGCTGTGCTGTGCCCCACCTTCCTTCTATGTACGGTAATTGACTGCACCTTGGAACAGAAAGAGAAAGGTGTGTGTTGCCGGTTGGGGGTGGGGTGGGGGTACTGCACTGATCTGTGCATTCCTTAAAAGAGCAAATTTCACAGTTTGTAAGTTTGTAATTTATCATTTAAATGCCTGTTCTGACTCATTCAGTCCGTCAGTCAGCAGATGGGTAGGACCAGCTCATCTGTTTACTCGGTGTTGTCTCTCGTCCCCACTGGCTACTATGACACATCCAACAGTGGTGACTTCTCTAATCATAGCTTCTCTTACCTAGCATTTTACACTTGGCAAAGAGAGTAAAGAAGTGTTAGTCCAATGGGTATCATTAATGATGTGCAGAGCCTCTCTCGGCCTGGGCTGGCTGGCTCATGGATGCAGGCGGGAATGCCTCTACCTGTGAAGATCAGGCTTTGACACTCAGAAGAGATTGCTTTGCTTGGCAGTTGGTAACCCAGGACTCCAGAGTTGACTGAGCATTTTGCTTAGTGTGGCCATATTGCTTCCAAACCGTTTACATTGGCACCAGATGGCTGGGATGGGAGCTTCTGTTGAGACGTCGTTGAGGAGGCGGTTGCTGTGGTCCCAGTGTTCGGGGGCGAAGCCCCGGATCAGAGAGGTTGCTGAGAATGGAAAGAGGTGTACAGATCAGTGCTGCAGAAGGTGCTGAAGAGAAAGAGTCCCCGTGGTGTGGCGAATGATCTGATGAGACTCGGGGGGGAACAGGGAATCGAAGCTAAATGCCTCTGAGGCTTCTCTCCTGGGCTCCAGGGAAGGGTGGCAGGAAAGTTTGGGCAGGAACCGTGTGCACAAGAGGAGACATGGAGAGATTTACATGGGCTGGACACATGGGATGGGATGTGAAAGGCTTCCTTAGAATGCTTGCTTGCTTTAACTAACCTTTTGTATCTGTGCAGAGCCCGGGCCGGTTGTGCCAGAATGTGGGCCCTTGAGGCTGGTTGGTGTCCTCAACAGTTCATATTCAACCACTTCACCCCAAACCCAGAGCCGGCAAAGCCTCTCTCTTCCCTGGTCCAAGGAAGCAGCTTGAGGCCGAGTCAGAGGCCAGAGGCGTAGGGATGAGATTACAGGGAGGCTGGCCTGAATTGGCAGCAGGAGGTATGGGTGTGGTGTGAAGCTGAGGGTTAGACGCTGTTGGTTCTGGGACCCTGTCTCAAAGACTGAGGATTGGGAGGGGAGCCACGGGGGCATCGTTCAGAAATTCTGTGACAACAGGCTGGCTTGCCCGGTGAGCACAGCACGTGGAGACAGGACACAGCCCTGAGGAAGGTCGGGGAAAAGAGCTACAAAGCACTCTGCAGGGAGGCCAGGCTGAGTCCTTGGCAGGCTGCTGTGATGGACGGAGCAGGGCCAGGGTGGGAGCACCACAGGAGACTGAGGTGGTGGCTGGGGGGTGTGAGCTCCAGGGGGTGCTCAGACTACTTGCTGAGTCCAGGTCTGGAGGGTAGCACAGGCCTCCCCGGAAAGGCAGAGGGCCTCGCCGTGGTCAGAGGTGCCCAGCACATTCTGGTCCCTCCACACTCAGGATGTGGGAGTGGGGGCGACTGTGTGATACACAGACTATTCCTGCCAGTATGAACTCAGTCTTAGGGCAGGTGTGTGTGTGTGTGTGTGTGTGTGTGTGTGTGTGTGTGTGTGTGTGTGTAGGTGTAAGTACATGGGGTGGTGATCCCTGTGCTTTCATCAGCTAGGGGATGGGGAAGGAAGGAGGAAGTGCCAGCTGTGTGCCAGGCTCCAGTACCCCTGTCATTTTATTCACTGCTCACAACTCTCCCTGGGATTCCCCTTTCCTGCCATTCAGAAGCTGTAAATGCAGATTTACCTGCATGGTTATTTGATTAATTTCTGTTTTCCTACTTGCCTGCAAGCTCCCTGAGGGGTGGGATGTCTGTCTGTCCCCTGTTCTGTCTCTAACGCCTGAACAAAGCTCATTCTGCCTGCGGGAGTGGCTCAGACAGCCTTTGCTGAATGGATACCGGAGTCACTTCATACCACCCTGTTTCAGACCTCTTCCAACCATCCTGAGCCCTTGTGAAGGCTCAGGGAGGGAGTTGGGGCTGCAGTGAGCTGCCCCTCGACTCAGTGCATTGATATAATAACAGCTTGCTTCTTGCAACTACACCTGGTGTGGCTTCTAGCTTCAGCAGTTCTGTGGGCCCCGGAGGGCAGCCCAGGGCAATGACTGCATGGTTGTGCTGGCCCTCCTCTGCTTGGAAGGTCCACAGACTCGCCTTATCGGATGCACACAAGGCACTGCTCCGAGACGGCCTAGAAGCCCCGATTCCATCTGTATATGTTGTCGTATATTGTTACCACCACGGAAGGACGTTGTAAATATTTTCAGCTGAATGTCTGATTAATGTCTCTCCAAAAAGAATGGCAGAGCTGTAAGGAGAGGGTTTATTTATCTCTCTTTCATCATGATGGGTATCTAATTCATCCCAAATGTCAATACATCCCGAGGTGCCAATCCAGACAGAGACGGGAGCCGCCTGCAGAGCCAGGCAGCAGCCGCCTCTTCCTCCTTGCAGGGGCTCTGACCTGGCCCTTCACCCGGACCTCTGGGCACTGGCCCCCACAGTTGGAGGGGGCACCCTGAGGGTTTCTGTATCGAAGCCACTTCAAGGAGATTGTTCCTTGGGAAACTGGGGTCTCTCTGCCAGGCTTCTCATGTGCCTGGGTTCTCAGGTTCTTGCCAGTCCAGCCAGCTCTTGCCAGAGGCCCCCTTCTGTCTCCCCTCATGGCCTCCCCTCTCCTCTTGCTCAGTCTTCCTCACCCTCTTGTATGTTTGGGGTGGCTCCCACTTGGTTCCCATCCACCTGTTTCTGCTGCTGCCCTTGTTGCCCCTGGGGAGTCACTCCATCATCTCTGTCCCAAGGGCCAGGTGGAGCTCTCCATCCTCCCCTCCCCACCACTGCTCACCACTGTCCAGGAGACTGCAGCATCTCCTTTTGCCTCCACGCAGTGTGAGTCTCTCATTCTCCCTGTTGGGATGGGCCCACTCATTCCCCATGTGCAGAAGAACCCCATTCATTCCCTTGAATTTCTGTCTCCTTCTCATGGCCTCGGCCAGAATAGGATGCCAAGTGTAATTTTTTGCTTCTTGTCCGTCCCTGGACTAGATCACGAGTCTTACCAGGGCACCCACCTCTCTGATTTGCTGCTGTATCCTCAACCTGTTCCTCCTTGGTCTTTATAATAATGCAAGGAAGAGGCAGACAAGATATTATTAGATATTTAATATCGTTAAGTCTTACAGATCTCTTATAGGTGTCTTACAGATAGCACCTTTAGGGTTTTTGCCTAGCAAAGGAAACTGCAGCTTGGAGTGATTAAGTGGTAATAATAACAATAGCATATGATTTGCAGTGCTTTATCTCCCCCTACCTCCCCACTTCCCCCACCCCAGTCCTGTGTATTGGAAAACTCTAGCCCCATTCTGCAGATGAAGAAGGAAGGAGGGAGTGATGACTGAGTGAGGGATGTGGGGGAGAGGGAGGGAAAGAAAGAAAGAGAAAGGAGGGAGAGAATGGGACAGAGAGCGAGTCGTGGAGGTGGGATCCCGACTCAGTCCACCTACAGCATCACCGCCTCTTCCCCTCTCCAGCATTCCTCCCTGCCGTGGGCAGTGAGGACATGCTCCCAGAGGGCAGAGGCCAGGCGGTGGGTGTGAGTTCCAGAGTTGCATCCCCTGTAGGCATCAGATCTGACAGCAACACATGCACCTCCAGCTGGTTGGTCCCCACGCCACTGTTTGAGAGCAGAAGTGATGGTAAATATTTAATTGTGCTTCCACCATAACTTTCTGCCAGAGCTCTCAATATGCTTTATAAATGCAAATGAGTGCTCTTTTCCTCTCCAGGGATATGTAAACCTCCTCAAATCACTTTTATTCCGCCCCCACCAGAATGTAATGCCATAATCAGGAGCGCTCTGTGCCAGAAAAGAAACTGCCCTTAATCATATCGAGTGGATGGTTTATGGTTTTGTGGTCTTCTGTCTCCACGGCAGGCAGGATGCAGGGAAATGGATTCCTCTTGCTGCAACTTCTGTCCAGTAGGGTGGATGGAAAACATTATTTAGAAATAGTTTCAATTATAGCCCTTGAGCAGGTGACTATGAATAAAATGAAGTCTTAGATTATATTAATGGGACTAACAGAACACACTAGTCCTTGGAAGCTTTAGGAATGAGGCTGATTCTTATTTTTGATTCTGGACTCGGTTTCCCTTGCTGCCTGCATCCTCTGCCTGTCCATCACTACTTCACCTCGATCCTGAAGTTAAGGCGGGGTGATGCATGATTCTGGCGGCTGTTGTGGCTTCTTGGGTTTATGAGCAAGGCCCCCACCCTTCCCCCAGGGCCACAGTAGAGCCCCTGGAAGCCCAGATCAGCCTGGTAGGGAGCACCCTGAGGTTTGAAGCTATAGCGTCAGGGTGGGAGGCTGTGTGGCCTTGCAGAAAGTACTGCGCCTTTATGTGCCATGGTCTCCAACTCTGTCAAATGGGTTCACTGGCCCCTGTTCAGGGCCACCTGGCGGAGCCATTTAAATCATAGAGATGAATTTCTCCAGAGCCTCATGGAGTGTCTTCTGAGAAGTGTGTTATGTAAATTTGGTGTGTCATGATCATTATTAGTGCTGTGAAGTGGAGATGAGGGGGAGAGGGAGGGTTGGTCCTGGAAGGGACCGGCCTCCCCAGCTGTCAGAAGAATTGGAGGAAAAAACAAACTTAAGAAGTCTCTTCCAGTGCTTGCCTTCCTTCAGATATGCACAGTATGACTCTCAACGCAAACCCAAGCTCAGACGGGCGAGAAAATACAGCTTTATTTACTTTATCCCCTTGATTTGCTGTTTGAGCCCCATTCCCCTGGGGTGGCAGAAATGTAATTTAGGTTACACGTAGGCTGTATGGTGCCAAGTTGTGGAGGAAGCTGCCTCAATGCCTCTGTTAGCTCCTGTCCACACTGGCACCCATCGAGACACCCCACACCCCATGTGACCCTTGCCTATAGTCCATGCAGGTCACCACTGGGTCGTTCTGGGTCCCCTTCATTAGCCCTGATGGGACCTAAGGCTCCCTCTGCTGTGTCCATGCCATGTCAGCCTGGTGGGTCACTCACTGCTGCATCCCACACTGGAAAGAATGCTGCATGTCCAAGGCCCTGTGCCCTCCACAGACTCCTACCATCCCTTCTCTGGGATTGAATACCAGGAGACAAGAGCATAGGGAACCCGTTTTCTCAACCAACACTACCCCTCACTTATCACTTCGATTTTCATTCCTCCCACCTGCCCATAGGGGGATTGCTTCCCAAATCTTTGGCTTATGCCAGGAGTCCTTCTGTTTCTTGAGGGGCCCACCATTTTGTAACTGTACATTCTGCATTCATATCTCCCATCTCCTGCCTGAAGCAGTGAACACAGAATGGCTGTTCACATGGGGCATAGGAGCATTCAGGAAAAAAAGGAAACCGAGGAGGGGGAAGCCAAAACAGCTGATGTTTATTTCCCCCTCCTTGGTTGGTTGAGCACCTAATGCACTGGGCCTATTCCTCTGATACATGTCCTGGGAAATCCAGGTGGATGAGACACTTCCACCAGCCTAACCAGCACCATGGTGTGAATTTAAAAAGGTGCCCCTCTGCAACTACTGGACATCCACATGACAAAAACAATTGTACGTTTGATTCACCTTGCACCTTATGCAAAAATTAACTCCAAGTAGATCACATACCCAGGTAGGAGGAAAAAATCTTTGTGACCTTGGGTCAGGCAAAGATTTCTCAGTATGACACCCAACCATAAAATAAAACATTGATAAGCTGGATTTCATGAAAATTTACAACTTCTGCTTTTTGAAACACACTGTTAAAAGAAAGAACATACAAACTGCAGAGTAGGAGAAAATATTTACAAAGCATATATCTGATAGAGGACTTGCATCCAGAATATATAAAGAACTCTCCAAATTCAATAATAAGAAAGTAAAAAATCATAAAATATTGAACACACTTCACTAAATAAGATATGCCAATGGCAACTTGGCACGTGAAAGGATGTTTAGCGTCATTCATCATTAAGGAAATGAAAATTAAAACCACAATGAGCTACTGCTACATACTTATGAAAATGGCCCAAATTAGAAATGACCCACAATGGCAAGTTGGTGAGGATGTGGAGGAACTGGAATGCTCATACACTCTCATGTATAGCCCCAAACTGGAAACAACAGGTGAATGAGTAGGCAGACTCATTGTGACCATACAGTAGAATATTACTCAGCAATAAAAAGGGATGGACTGCTGATGTACACAACATGATCAGTCTTTTTAAAAAAAGTTTTACTTATTTATTTTTGAGAGAGACAGAGCAGGGGAGGGGCAGAAAGAGAGAGGGAGACAGAAAATCCCATGCAGGCTCTACACTGTCAGTGCAGAGCCTGATGCGGTTCTCAAACTCACAGACCATGAGATCATGACCTGACCCAAAATCAAGAGCCAGATGCTCAACCGACTGAGCACCGGGGACCCAGGTGTCCCCACAACATGATCAGTCTAAAATAGTTATGCTAAGTGAAAGAAGTCAGATTAAAAAATAGTATATGCTATATGATTCCATTTACATAAAATTGTAGAGAATGCCAGTTAATCTATAAAAAGGAAAATCAGTCATTGCCTAGGGACAGTGATAGGGTGGGGCAGGGACAAGGGAAGGAAGGTTTACAAAGGGACAAGGGCACTTCTGGAATTATAGATATGTTTATTATCTTGATTGTGGTGATGGTTCCCCGTGTAAATATATGTCAAAACTTATCAAATTGTATGCCTTAGCTACATGCAGTTTATTGTACGTCATTTCTACCTCAATAAAACTGCTGAAAAAACACCCAAAGAGGATTTTGGCTTTGCTGATCAGGAGCTTATGATCAGGCTTTTGGGAAGTAGTTTCCATTGAGAAGTATGGGCTGACAGCAGTCAATAATGGACTGACGAGCAAAAAAGAAAAAGGCACCTTGTTTTCAGGACACTTTACTGCTATCTGCCAGAAAACAGTTCTCATAAATAGTAAGTCTGTGGTCACTCTGTGCCTGATGATCTTGGTGTGTGCACTGGAGCTGCTGCAGTGGCTCCCAGGAGCTCACAGCTGGAGCCACAGTGTCTCTTTCTCTTACTGGCCACAAGGATAGGTGAATAGGAAGCAGGCTGCAGGGACATGACAGGTGCATTTGTGTGAGCCCCTTGTAGAGTCTTGGAGAAGGGGGTGACGTGTATCTAGGTCCAGGGTCAAAGGGGCCTGCAGGGAGGCTGAGTCTTGGGAGGGTGGTTGGGGGGCCAGGGGAATTTATGGGAAATTATCCAAGGGTGTCAACTTGGATGCCTGAAAGGGAGGCGGAGGAGAGTGGTGGGGAGAAATGGGTGCAGACAGACGAGGTTGGAGACGCAACCCAGTGGGGAGGAAGATGGCAGAAAGACATGGCTCAGGAAGGCCAAGAAGGAAGTAAATTGGCCACTGAGTTGGCATGGCCCTTGAAGAGCCTGTGGACAAGTACAGTGGGAAGAAGCCGTGTCTGGGGATAAAGTGGTGGGTGGACAAATGACTTCATCCCACACAGGGGGCTTTCAGTCTTTCAGGGAGAGACCAATGAATGTAGCATCAGGATACGTAAGCTGTGGCATCTGACAGACTTCCCTTCTCTGAGCCTTAGGCTTCACAGAGGGCCCAAGTCTCCTAATATAGACATTTACAGTTATAAGTAACCTTATGAACATAAGGGCCACTGCCTAGAAATCCTTCTGACTCATCAGATTTTCTCTTTTGACCCACAGAAACCTTAATGGACACCAGAACGGCTACCGCAGAGCTGGGCTGGACAGCCAATCCTGCGTCAGGGGTGAGTGTCAACCATCCATCCTTCAATCCTGCTGTGCAGTCTAGGGCCTATGGGATGGCTGGGGGAACAGAGCCTGCCTACAGCAGGACCTTTGTGGGGGGAATGTAGATGTGAGTGGCTGTGTCCTCTGCCCATCCACAAAGAGGCAGCACTGAAGATCTTTGGCCTGAGCTGCTCCCTGGTAAGATGATGTAGACCATCTCTGACACAGTCCTTCAGGAAGCTGGCTCCCAGGTGACTAGGGCTGTGCCTGTGTGGGAACAGGGGCAATGGCTGCCAAGAGCTGAGCACTCAGGCCAATGGCGCTGGGGTAGATCAGAGATCTGTGATGCCCACAGGGCTGCCAAGAGGCAAGGGCACGAGGAACTGGAAGTCAGAAGGGCTGAAGCTCTCTTTCACCTGGAGCTTGCCTTTGAGAGATGTTCTTGATTCATTTGTTCAGTGTTCATGTCCCTGGCCAGACCCTGTAGCCACAAGAATGGAAGAGCTCTGAGGACCTCGTGGTCTCCATGGGTGTGGGGACTGCCAAGTTCATAAACAGGCAGAAGTACATCTCTTCTTTGTGGCAGTGGAGTAATCAACAGGCAGGTGTGGCCCAGAACTTGGGATGAGGAACTTGGCAGGGACACAGGAGCCTTTGCAGAGAAGATGCATGCTAGTTGGGGTTTGCAGAGTGAGTAGGAGTTTGACAGGTTAGAGAGTCTGCAGAGATATTCCAAGTAAGGGAAATAATTGACCAGAGGCATGGGGCCATGAAAAGACATGAGACAGGAGAGTCTGTGTTTTTGGAACATGGCAGGGTGTGGACAGGGCTAAGATGGGGCTGGGGTGTGGGTTGGAACTGGGTCTGATGGCAGAGGACTATGCCTGCCATGCTGAGGAAGCATAATGGATTTTATCCTGTAGGTAGTGGACAGATCCTGGGCAGGAGAATAACATGTATTAGGCTCTTCCAGCTGTCTTCGGTGGGTGGGAAGAGTGGGATGAAAATGGGATACTTAGAGGGCAGTTGGAGCAAAGCAAAGGAAGAAGCATTGGCAGCCCTGGCAATGGATGGACTGCAGGAGGATGGAGCGGGAGATGGAGGAGGGGAGATGACGTTCAGGAGCCTGGCACGAGTGACTGATCACCAAAGGAGAGGGGCCGGGGAAGGAGTGGGCTCTTCATCCCAGCAGGGAGCCAAGTCAGCTGGGGTGGGGCTGCCCACGCCTCCTGTCTCCTTCCCTGCCTTTGGTGGCCTCTACCCCAGGGCCCCTTTACACCCTGTGGTGCGTATCATGACCAGGCCTTTCACCCACTTTTACTGTAGGGTCAGTACGAAATGGCCACTCAGGTCCCAGCAGGCTGTGCATCCTCCCCGGCTCTCACTGTCCCCACTCTATCCCAGCATTTGGAGAAACACACCCCCCGGGAGCAAGCATCCTGCCTTGGAGCAGGAAGGCAGGGATTACCACGGGTTGGCGTTTTCCAAAGCAGGGCCCAGAGCAGGGGCCAGCCCTGCCCACGCAGACCAAGTCCCAGTCCTGCTGGGAGCACTGTGGGCAACTAGGGAAACTCCCCTACTTCTACAAGGGACTTTATACAAAGCCTGTGAGGCAGCACCTCTTCATGTTGCTGGATATTAAGAACCTGCCACTCTTTTACAAATTACGTTATTGTTTGAAGGCCTGTGCTTTCACAAAGTATCAACATGATTTATGGCGAATTTTCCCTGTGATTTTTGTACACCTGTGTTCTTTAAACTTCTGCTCTCCTTTCCCAAGGAAGATTGTCCTTTAGGAAAATACTCAAAGTCAAGTGATGCCCTTTAGAGACAGCAGCTGCCGGGCTGCTCTGTGCTTGCCTTCCCACTGGTTAGCAGCCAAGGTTCAGCTGCCTTCCTCCACACCCTTACAGCCAGGTAGCTCTGCTTTAGGTGCCCTGAGCAGCCTCAGAGCCTGCCTGGTTTATAGTGAGTGGCTGGAGGGTCAGGCTGACCCTAGCCTGGGTCGAGAGGGAAGAGCAAGAACCACGCTTCCATCCCAAACCTCTCCTCCTCCCCCTCTGTTATCATCCTGGATAGTTGCCCCTGATTCTGTGAATACCCCAGTGGCTCCCAAGTGTGTGTCCCTAGCCCATCCTCCATTGGATGCTCATGGGCATGCCAGTCTAAGCCTGGCCCAAGCAGAATTCAACCCCCTCCACCTCCCTCACCAAACATGAGGTCTCCATTTTAGCACATTGTAAAGACCAAACACTGGAGTGATTCTTCTTTGTCATTTCCAGGCCCATCCACACGAGCACCTTTGCTGTCCCCCTGACTGTACTGGGTCCCCATCACAGGTCCACTCAGGGCCAGGGAGCTTTCCTCAATAACACTTTTCATAGTTGCAGATTTTGCATCTTTATGTGTCAGTGTTGGATTAGTTTTTATCCCCCCTAATTCTAGCTCCTCTTTGGCCATACTGTCACCTCAAAGGTAGCTGGGATTCTCCCTATTTGCTCACCGTTGGAAACTGGCACTGCCTGACTCAGCTACTTGCTGAAAGTTTCTGACCTGGGCAAGTGGGTGGATGATATGGTGCCATTCTTGGGATGGGGGACACAGGAGGAGCAGCGAGCTTGGGTGGGAAGAGGCAGAGTTCAGCATTGGACCTGTTGAGTTTGCAAGGCACCCATGGGGACGGGCTCTGCCAGAATTTGACTCATAGGCAGTGGAATCAGAAGGCAGGCAGCCTCACTGGGAAGGGAGCCTGGGGCGTGGCTGCAGTCTCCCAGAGAGCATCTGGAGGGAGATGAGGTGACAGCTTCAAATGGGTAATCTGAATTGAAATGTCAAATATAGAAAGAGGAGCCTAGAAAGGAGACTGAGAAGGTATGGCTCAGGAGGCAGGAGAAAACTAAGTGGTTCTCTCACAGGAACCAAGAATGTGTCAAGGAGTAAGAGGAGACAGAAGTGGCAAATGGTGCGGGGGGCTGGATGGGCTTAGTTACAAGGACCCTGTTGGTGACCCGTGTGGAAGGTTTCACAGGGGACAGGCATAGAAGCCAGAAAGCAAGGGTTGAAGGTCAGTGGGAAGTGAGACAATGGAGACAACACTTTGTGAAGAGGCAGGAAGACCAAACATGGGGACAGAGGGAATGGGGCTGTGGGCACATTGGCTCTTCACGGGAAGAGACTCCTGTAGAAATGGAAGTACAGAGATAAGGTGGCTACAGAGAGATGTGGGCACTCAGATTTTGTGACAGAAGCCGTGAAAAGGAAAATTATTTCAATGTTCTATCTTCTCACTGAGGTTGGAGTCCAGGTTCAGGCCCCGAGGATGGGGCGGTCTTGGGCAGCAAGTTTTAGGGGGGCAGAGCAGGTCTGAAGGCACTGCTGGTGTTGGAGATGTGGAGAGAGACTGGGTGTGTATAGAAGGAATGTGGCCTAGCTGTGGCCACAAGCCATGTGTCTGTGGTGCCCTGATCTGCAGGCCCCCTTCAGTGATCTGACCACATAGGAGGACGTGTCCTGGTAGATCGTCCTGAGGTGTGGGTGTGCAAGAACAGTAGGCCTGGAAGGGTAAGGGGCTGAGGACATTGGTGAAAGGAGGTTGGCATCTTGTATCAAGGCATCTACTCAGCAGGAAGAAATGTGACACCAGGAGGGATTGACCACTGTGACAAAGTGCAGGGGCCCAGATGGAGGTCTCAGTAAGACTGGAGGAGGACCACAGGCTACAGCCTTGAGGCAGGGCTTGGATTTAGGATATGCAGAGTACTTCTGGGTGGTAAAGAGGTCCAGGGAACGGGATTGAGGTCAAGTATTTGAGAAGCCAGGGGGCTGGGTGGGTGACCACATCTTCCTGGGACCCACTGAGGATGAGACACTCCCCACCCCCACCCCCAAAAGGGGGAAGAGGCCTCAGATCCTCTCTGCAGTCGTGATACTATGCATGCATGCCTAAAATGGAAAAGGGTGGACTGGCATTGTTCCGGTAGCCTGGGGGTCCCCAGCGAACTGAGTTTGTCTTGACCAGAAGAAGCCTAATTCTGCCAGGGGGCCCAACTGGCATTCCAGTGAACCCTACCCACAGTGCACAGCCTGTGAGGTGGCTCCCCAGAGAGAGGCCATGGGACTCTTCCTTTTATGGGGCTCCCTGGATGTCTTCACAGCTGTGCTTGAGAACCACCAGTTGTGGGAAGGCGTTGGACCGCCCACCCACACACAGCCCACAAATTGTTTTCAGTTCTATTGCTGGAAAGTGGATCATAATTTTCCATGTCAAACACAGAAAGTATTTGTGCCCAAATGAAAACTGTTGCTTTATGATCTAATTGTAGCTTTAATTCAAAGCCTTTAGATTTAACCTGAATAGAGGCCACCTGGTGAGTAGAGGGAGAACGTGACATTTATCCAGTAACAAATGCCAGGGAGGAGCTTAGCTGCCCACCAAAGGACATCCCAGGGACCCTCACTGGTGACACGTGTGACCTTGGGCTGGCTTCATAGATCTCTCCCAAACCCTTGCTTCCAGCCCTGCTACAGCCTCTGTCCCCATGTTTGGTCCTGCCTCTTCAAAATGTTCCCTGACCTTCACATTTCAGGGCCTCTGGGCAGTGGGGGTGTTCAGGGAGGCCTCATGGTAGACACTCAGTAAGTGGTGGTCTTTATGGCTACCCCTCTCACCAATCTACCCCCCCCCCCCATTTCTGGATGCTTCCTGGCCCTCCCTACTCTTTTCCTTCCCCCCTCCCTTCCTGCATCACTCCCTGCCCCTCAGGTATCAGCTCTGTACTCACCCCCTAGGGGAGCCCTCCTGGATCCTTCTCTCCACCAGGGCTCACTAGGTGCTCTCTTCTTGAAGCCCAGACGGCTTGGTGCAGACTTCTGACACACTGTCCATCGCTCTGTGAGCTAACCAGATATTGGTGTGGTCTCCCCCGCTGGCCAGAGGATGAAACAGCCTTATCTCTGTATTCCTGGTGCCCAGAACCAGCCCGGCAGGAGACAGGCCCCAATAAATGTTTGTTGACCAAATAAACGAGGAAGGTCCAGAGCATTCCTGATACTTCTTGCATCTCCAACCCAGGGTTCTGAACATAAGAGATGTTCAATTTTGGTTTATTGTAGCCCAATGAAATACTTGTTTTAGGCCTCTCAATACCCAATTGGTTGTCAATATCTTTTCAAAGAGCTTACTTAGTGATGCAGATGGTGCCACCTGTCCTGAAATAAGCCTGACAAAGGAGACCTGGACACCCAGGGGAAGGTGCCACTTGCTTTCAGGTGCTGCCTATGATGGGTTAGAAAAACAAGCCTAGGTCCCTCTGATAGTGAGGCTTATTCCACTCACTTATTGGAAATCCAGCCCCAGAGCTCTTTCACTTTCCATGAGTTTTGCCAGGGCTCACTGGCTCTGTGCACCTGGGCTGCCCATGGGCTCTGTGTGTGTAGGTTTCTGTGTCTGTGGGCCATGTGGCCTAAGTGTAAACATCTACCTCAGTTATCTGCAAAGAGTGCTCCCTGGGCTTCCAGATTCCAGCTGCATCTGCACTGCCCTTGGGAACCACCTTCCTGGCCTGCTACAAAGTCTGTTCACTACTTCAGTATTGGTAAATCCTTATCATGGGAAGGGGAATTTGATGGTGGCAAGATAGAAAAGGACTCCAGAGCCAAGCCTATGGGCCTTGAGGATGAGCAAGCTGGGTGTGTGTGTGCCTGTGCTCTGTGCATGTGTGTAAATGTATATATGTGTGTATATGTTCATATGTGTATGTATGTGTGTCTGTGGAAGTATACATGTGTATATATATGTATATATATATATATATACATATGGGCATCTGTGTATATATGTTGTTTGTGTGTATATATATGTGCATCTGTATATATGTGTGTGTGTATGTGTCTATATGTGTATGTATGTGTATATGTGTGAATATTCATGTCTCTGTGTATGTATGTGTCCATATATATGTCTGTATATGTATATGTGTATATATATGGTCACCTGTATATGTGTCTATGTGGTCATCTGTGCATATATGTGAGTGTATATTTGCATATATATGTGCGTATGTATATATGTATGTTGGGGGGGGGAGTTAAATGAGTTTATTTCATTTCATGCCCCTGTGGGCAGTTCCTAGAGTTCTGGAAATATCTTAAATGATGGGAGGGTTATTGGACTTAGTGGCAGAGCTTCCAGAGGAGGCCCCTGTGAAGGGAATAACACTCATTTGAATGCGTGTGTCTGGTAAACTGATTCATTAGCTCCCAACACCAGATGCACGTCCATGAGAACAGACACACGAGGGCCTCACCGCCACTACTTAGTGTCCACATGTGGACCTTCCTGGACACTTGGCAGTCCCTGGCTGCCTCCCTGCTTGCTGTCAGTCAGTCCTCCAGGCACCCCTGCCAGCTGCCCTTATCATGGGAATAAGGAAAGCATGGTCAGGAGAGAAATTTGCTCTTATAACACCCCATTTATTCCAAGGCCATGCAAAATCAATTGAAATTTGTCTGATGGATGAGAAGTTATAGAGGAGCCCTGAAGGCTCCAGGCCTTGGCATCAAATAAACTGGCTCCCATTCAGCTCTGCAGCTCCCTGGCTGTGTGATGTTGGTCTGGGCATTAAGACTCTTTCAGCCCCAGTTTCCCCCTCTCCTCAGTGGGGCAAGGTTGGCACCTCCTCATACATGAAACACTTCAGTAGGACATTTTCCTCTGTAAACACTCAAGAAACATTAGCATAGTACTAGCCCTTTGGAGGGCTGGATTTTCTCTTTTCTTTATTTGATGACTCAATCATGTTAATGAAGACAGAAAAGCCTGAGCTAAATTAGGCAAATCCAAGAGAAATTTAGCTCTGGGCAAAATGATTTTGTGAATGGAGCTTTCTGGTATTTGAATTTCAGGCCTTGCTGGGGGACAGGCCAGCAAAGGGGCTTGGGGTTGGTCATCCTTTCTCAGACTGGTACCACCACCTGGGACTTGGGAGCCTTTGGCCTGATTTGGCTTGATTGCCGGAAGCCACACTTTTGTATCAGTCCGGGTTCTCTGGTGGCCAGTGACAGAAGAGCTCAACTCAGTCTTTTTTTGTTTGTTTGTTTTAATGTTTATTTAATATTTGAGAGAGAGAGAGAGACAGAGAAACAGAGCTTGAGTGGGGGAGGGGCAGAGAGAGATGGAGACAGAATCTGAAGCAGGCTTCAGGCGCCAAGCTGTCAGCACAGAGCCCGATGCGGGGCTTGAACTCATGAACTGCAAGATCATGACGTGAGCTGAAGTCGGACACTTAACCACTGAGCCACCGGGGTGCCCCAAGCCCAACTCAGTCTTAAAGAAAGTGCCCTGGCTCATGTAACTGAATGGTATAGGGGCCGATGTGGCTTCATGTGTGGGCTGCTCCAGAGTCTAAGGATCTCTCTCTCTCCCTCTCTCTCTCTCTCTCTCTCCCTCTCCCTCCCCACACACCCCTGCCCATTCTCTTTTTTTCCCCATCTACTTTTTTCTCTCTCTACTCTCATGGTGCTGGTTCCCTACTGGGCCTCCTCTTGGTCCTAAGAAGTCCAGCTTCTACAACCTTGTTCATTCATATCCCCTGGGAAGAACATGCCCCTCTTGGTGGTTGCCCCAGAAGAAGCCCTGGAATTAGCTCTGAATGGGCCTGAGCAGCTTGCCTGGAATCCCATGCCTGCCTCAACTAGTTCTGCAGCCAGCAAAAGCCTAGTGCCCACTGGTCCTCCCAAATTCTGGGTCTGTCTCTGTGTTGTGCTGAGCATACCTGAACCTGGGGATAAAGGGCGAGAGGGAGTAATTCCCCAGAAAGAATTGGGATATAGGTACCAGAAGGATGAATAGATGCTAGGTAGGGAAAAATTAAATCTCATAGTGTATCACAGGCTCAGAGTGCATTATAGTCATGCACACATGATTCCTCAACAGCCCCATTTTACAGATGAGGAAACTAAGGCACAGAATCAGCTGTGAAATTACTCCCAGTCACATGGGTAGAAAGTGCCAGTGCTGATATCTCATCTCCTGCAGGCTGCTCTCCTGCTGACAACCATGGGGTACTGTCTTTCCCAATGAAATGCTGCCCACCTTGGTCTCTTCAGAGGGTGGCTCCAGAAGGAACTTCCAGGTCATGTTGCGGTGGGTTCCTCAAACTCAGACTGAGTACATGAAAGGTTTTCTCTTACAGTATGAGAGAT
Organism: Panthera onca; assembly: GCF_046562875.1. Taxonomy (NCBI): domain Eukaryota; kingdom Metazoa; phylum Chordata; class Mammalia; order Carnivora; family Felidae; genus Panthera; species Panthera onca. Next base: position 128,071,047 of record NC_138347.1, on the reverse strand, counting down.
GAGTGGTGTCCTTTCCCTGAGCTGTTAACAGGAATGAATATTGCTTTCTCCAAGGAGAGAGGCCCTGCCTCCCAGGGAGGAGGCCTCTGACCTCCCTGCTCCCTCCCCCCTTTCCTCCCCTCCCCCCACCCCCTCAGGTAAACCACTGGGATAAGTCAGAGCTCCCCACCCTGGGCCTCCCACCCACTCTTTATCTTTTTCTCTCGCTACCAAAAGGCCTGTAATTAGGAAACATTAGCAGGCTCCAAACAGCTTTCATACCTGAAACATCCTCTGTAATTGCACTCAGCAGTGCTCTTCCCTGGCTATTAATGTCACTTTTATGAAGCAATGAGGAACAAAACACCCCGAGGCACTTAAAACATTTTTTTATATAATATGCGTCTTTTAGGAATGGAAGTTTAAAATCACCTGCCTGACAGAGACAGTGATAGACAAAGGCCCCGGAGCCGTGGAGGTGGGGCCCTGGAGAGAGGAAGGTAGTCCATGAGGTGCTGGGGTGCTCGGGGCTACTCTGGGAAGAGTGTGACAGCTAGGGGCCCGTGGGCTGAGGACAGCAGGTACCCAGGGCAGGGGAGAGGTGGACCAGAGGGAGCAGCAAGGGCACCATTCTGCCCTGCTTCATCGTCTGTGATTGCGCTCTCGTGCGGCTTTTATATGAGAGCTTCGTGGGCATGTGTGGGCCTTTAACAGACAGGTGAAGAGAATGTTACAGATGACCAGTGTTGTTGAGTAGAATGGTAATTAGTATATTGGTTGCAGAAAGAAATTGGGTCTGACTGTGTATACGTGGGGCGGGGGTGAGGTAGGGGCGGAGCAGGGAGAGAGATTGAGGGAGAGATGCTTCTTTAGCTTGCTGGATTAAAGAACTTTGGGAGTTTGTGACGGGTCACCAAAACCTGTCTGGCAGTATCTTGTTGTTCTTGGAAGGAGCTCACAGGCTCATTCTGCAGCGGAGCAGGAGATATGTCTTTCTGCAGACTCTGAGAGGGAGCCCCAGAGGTCACCAAGCCCCCCTTCCCCTTCTTGGAGGCGGGCTTAACCTTCATTTGCTGGCACAGACAGGTGTTTTTCCTCTTTCCTAAAACCTTCCCCAGAAAGGCAGTCACCTCCACCACATCCCTTGTTCTAACGCTCAAAGTTTTCTGCCACTGATAGGTGAGCCTGAGGACCAACTGCCTGATGGCTGCTCTCCTCACATTGAAGGCAGGAGTCGCTCTCAGGGCTATGGAAGGAGACGGGCACCAGGACAGAGCTAGGTGGGTCAGCAGGGGCTCCTTGCCTGAATTCACAGCTCCATCACACTGGCTGCCTTGGTGAAGAAAAGAAATTGGGGAAGACAAAGCTTTAGAAGGAAGGTGAGACAGAGCTTCGAGGCCTAGCAAAGATGAGTGAGAGGCAAATGGAAGAAGAAGGGAGGGTCAGGATGGGCAGACACAGATGTGGACCCTGAGTCTAGGTCTGCAGGGACCAGCCTGGCCTCTGTGGAAACCGAGCAGCCCTCTGATGATACCTTTGACTTTACCTCCCCTTACGACCAAAAGCATTGGAATAATTTGGCCCCAACCCCAGTGTATAATAGTCTCCCCTTATCCACAGTTTCACTTCCGTGGTTTGAGTTACTCACAGTCAGCTGTGGTCTGGAAGCAGGTGATCCTCCTTCTGATGTATCGTTAGAAGGTCAGTAGCGGCCTAGCGCTCCGTCACAGTGCCTGCGTCATTCCCCTCACTCCGTCTCATCACGTAGACATTTTATCATCTCCCATCATCACAAGGAGGGTGAGCTCAGTACAGTAAGCTGTGTCGAGAGAGAGAAACCACATTCACGTAAGTAAGTTTTATTACAGTAGATTATTATAATCTATTTTATTATCAGTTCTTTTTGTGCTAACAACATTTATACATTTATAATTTAAAATTTATATTTAATTTATAAACTAAACCTTGTCCTTGGAATGTTTGCTTAGGAGAGGACCATATAGGGTTCGGTACTATTCGCAGTTTCAGGCCCCCGCTGGGAGTGCTGGAACATGTCCCCCATGGATAAGGAGGACGACTGTACTTTTGGGAGTATAAAGGAGCAGGCCCAGCATTTGGAATCAGTTGTCCTGGGCTATTTCCATTTTCCTTGAAGTTCTTTAACTTCTCTGAGCCCATTTTCTGCCTCATCACCTGGGTAATGTGACATTTTATTTATACAGTGGATGGCAGGATTAAATAGTGTTTACCTTCTTTGTAAACTCTGAAGCTCGGTCAGTAGCACTTGCCCTGACTAGTACTAGTAGTTGCAGTGACTCTTGTTTGAGGGACTTAACTTGCATAGAATTAACCGACGACGGGGGTGGGGGGTGCTGAGATGCGAGATCAGCATTCTAGCTTTTCTGTTTGGCTCTGGCATGAATGCCATCGGAGGGTGAACCTCGCTGTTAATAACCATGCTATTGTTAGTAATAGCGATAACCACCCCTACTGCTAGTCACCCATCATTAAGTACCAGCTGCATACCAGGCACTGAAATTACTTGTATGACCTCACTGGATTTTCACCAGGACCCTGCAAGCCAGGTGGTATTTCTCCCATTTTACAGAGCAGACATTGAGGCTGAAGGCAATTACCCAGAATCATAGGACTGCTTAGAGGTTTCACTGAGGCTGACCCCAGGCCAATCGGGACGCAAAGCTTACTCTTCTTCTTTTTTTTTTTTAATGTTTATTTATTTTATTTATTTATTTTGAGAGAGAGAGAATCCCAAGGAGGCTCCACGCTGTCAGCAGGGAGCCCAACATGGGGGCTCAGTCTCGGGAACTGTGAGATCATGACCTAAGCCGACATCAAGGGTCAGATGTTCAACCGACTGAGCCACCAGGCACCCCCCACAAAGCTTAGCTTACTCTTGTACCTCTGCTCCTGAAGATGTGTTAGGAAGGGATCTCAGAGTCATATGTCATTGAGAAACTGGAGAACAGGGGTGAGGTAAAAGTTTCCTTGTTTTCTACAAAGGGAAAAGGTAGATTTGAAACCCATGTGCTAGTGAGTAGTGCACATTTTAAGCACCCCATGAATTTATTTTTAAATGTTTATTTATTTTTGAGAGAGAGATCACCAGTGGGGGAGGTGCAGAAAGAAAGTGGGATAGGGGATCCAAAGTGGGCTCTGCGCTGACGGCAGAGAGCCAGATGTGGGGCTCCGACTCAGGAACCGTGAGATCATGACCTGAGCTGAAGTCGGATGCTCAACCAACTGAGCCACCCAGGTCTCCCCCTGCTGTGAATTGTTTTTTACAGCAAGCTGTATGGGAAGAGGTGGAACAGACGCTTTGTGACATATGGGGCTCAGGGTCCAGGAGGACTTGGAGGAGGACCAGGTAAGGGCTGGCTGGGATCCAGAGGAGGGCACAGGTCGTCCCTGGGGATGGCTGGCTCTAGGCGAAAATGGAGGAGCCTGGGGGTCAGCTTCCACCCCCAGGCCTTGGCAAATATTCAGGAAGTGAGGACTCTAGGAAGGGAGACACATGAGGGGATGGGCTCTAGTGAGTTGCTTTGTCCCATCCAGTGGCCTCTTGTCACTTCTGTAGAAGCAGTGCCCGCTCCACTTGAGATGCTGTTCTGCCGCTCTCATGGCAGGGAGTTCTAGTCATGGCACATCCTCACCTCCGTGGACACACTGTCCCACTCACCACTCTGGTGGGGACAGGCATGCCCGACATTTCCCAGTGTCACAAAGGACAACCAACATGAAAGATGTTGGAGTTAAGATTTAAACTTATCCTGCCGATGGAGAGCTCTGCTGTCAAACTGACATGGTTGATGGTAATGGGCTTCATTTGCATTTATATGTGAACAGCTCATTATGCAGCCAACAAGCCCCAGGGTGACCCAGGTGGGCAGTGCCTCAGGTGGTGGGGACTTGCATGTGGCTGGTCACATTTTTGTGGGGACTGACCATAGGATGCAGAAGCAGGAGAGGCCAGACTGAGCTGGTGGTATTTGGAGCAATCCAGGTGCAAGTCACAGGTGATGGTGGCCCCATTGTGTGCTGTGCTGGCCTGAGTACATCTGCCATCATGGGCTCATTCTGGGAGCTGAGTTTTAAAAAAAATATTGGAAAGTCTGGAGCATGCCTAGTAGAGGGTGACCAGAATGTTCGTGGACCTGGGAAACATCAGTCCAAAGACAGTCTGTAGCAAAGTCTGCGAGGCAAAGGAGTAAGATCGAAGTCCTCCCTGGGCTTCCCAGAACCACACTCTAGCAGCTGCAGTCCCAGGAAAAAAAGTCCCCTGAAGTGGGTCCTACATAGTGACCACATTCTCACAATTGGGAGGGAGTAGGCAAGATAGAGGACAGTGTGTTCTCTTTCCAGGCTCGATTTGACTTTATAGCACCCTGAGAATGGGAATTCTCCCCCACCCTGAGAATGGAACAAAGCCAAGAACTTTAGGAAGGCCAGCCTCTTCCTCCCCCCATGGCTTGCTCTCTTGTTTCCGGGGTGGCTCCAGCTGGCCACAGCCAGCCTGGCCCTCATGCAGTCAAAACTCTGTGCACTCATGCACTGAGGAACCCATTCCCCCAGGCTCTAACCCAGTGCTCCAGCCCAGCCCCAGCCCGGCCCCCTCTGTGCGTTCTGAGCAGAGATGGCTCCAAGCTGCTGGGAAAAGTCATCAGTTTCTTCTGGTGGTAACTCTGCTCCTCGGCGGTGGAACCCAGATCTGGGCAGAGCAGGATTAGGCAGCTGGGGCCTGGGGCCCTGCAGCTCCCGCCCCTGCCTTGTTCGACAAGGCCTTGTTGGACAGCAGCGAGGACCACATTCAATCGACAGCTTAAGATAATCACATGTGTGAGGCACTGGGATAATGACAGCTGAATACCCTGCCATGGTTGCCATAGTGACCAGCCAAGCACTGGTTCCCTCCTTTTTTTTTTTTTCTTTCTTGTTTTCTGGGCCTCCTTGTTATAGGGCTGGCTGGTGGGGTGGGGGCTGAGTTTGGGAAATGGGAAAGAGGAGGAAAGGGGGAGGGGAGCCCCAAGAGGGGCAGCCCATTATACTCTCTTTAAATACCCCAGCTGGAGGTGTTTTAAATCCCAACAGAGACAGAGAGAAACAGTGTCTTAATCCCTAGCTCCCTGTGAATTATTGAAAGGGATCTTGTCAGAACGATGAATTTGTCACTGTTGCAGTGTCAACAGCAGCAGCAGCAGCTGTCATAATGGCTGAGGACCCCACTCCAGGCAGAGCCTGGTACGAAATGCTGCTGCCTGGTGGAAGTTCCAGTGGCCTGGGGGCTGTGGACAAGGAGCCCCCTCCGGAGGCACAATCCTGCAGTGTTTCTCCCAGCAAGCTGACGGAGACCTGGGTGTGAAGTGTGCCAGGATGCAAAGAGATGCATGCCATCTGGACCTTGGGCCCAGTCAGCCTCGCTCTCTGTTGGTGTGATCTCTGAGCAGTGAGAGGCGTCACCCTGGCTGGGAAGGTGCAAAGCCGACCGGTGCTCATGAGACAATTGGTGTATGGGCATACCCAAGGGAGGGCACACAGGCCCTACCCGGGCCACAGCCAGCACCCCCAGCCACACACGGGCACATATATACACATATGCATGTGTGCATGTGCCAAAGATGATGCACAGGTGCAAAAAACCAGACAGCCAGGAAAGAGTCCTAGATAGTACACACCATGGAAGAAAAGCCAGGACTTTTAAGGAAAAATAACAGAACTGTGCTCAGGGAGAGACTAAGCATGTGTCTCTGGAGGGCTGATATCCATAATAACTGACTTACAGGGGTCTCTTATTCAGATTTAAGTACTTTATGTGAATTGTCATATTTAATCCTCACATTGAATCCTCATGAGGTAGGTACCCCTGTGTCCCTGTGATAGAGGAACAGCCGGGGCTAAGAGAGGGGTGAAGACTTGCCTGTGGTCACACACATGGGCTTAGCTGACTCCAGAGTCTGTGCAATTGAACTCTTGTGCTAAACCAGGGGTCACCGTGACTTCTGGGGTCCAGTGTTAGGCACGGTGATGGCAGTGCTTCTTAATTCCAACCCTTTTTTGGTAAGCACAGAACTATGCTTCCCAGGGACACGATGTGTTCCACTAAGGCTGTTTCTCCTGCTTGCAGCTGAAGACAATATTTCTTGCATTTCCCGACCTAAGGTTTTAAATGGATTTTGTAGAGACTCTTAGAGCCTGCATTGGAAACAATGAGTGTGTTTTCCATATTCTAATTATTTCCGTACCTAACTGGGTCCCTCACCCCCTTTCCAGTGCTCTTCTGCATGGCAGAGAGTAAGTAAATCCTTGAGGGAATGCATGGATTTGTACCACTGCAGTATGAAAGCCTTTCCAGGCAGTCCCTGTCTCAGGTAGCCTGTCCAGTTCTTTGGCACATCACGTGGAGCCATGGTAATGAGTGGAGGGTCATTCCTGTCCGCCCAGCCCGGCACATCTGGGAGGTAAATTAAGCCTATTGGGAGGTAAGCTGGTGCTCGCAGCCCTCAGGGGGGCCATTGAGTAAGTGGCTGCCTTGGTTGGTTGGTGCACTAAATGGTAGATCCCTCAGGGCTTGTAGGAATTTATGCCCCATGGACCACATTTTACATTTTAATTAGGCCTCTAGCTTGTCTAATATCCCAGCTCTTTCAGGCCTAGTCTACTGTCTGTACAGGGGCCGCATCCTTGGCATCCAGGCTGCTGGGGTGGCGGCTCTGGCCCAGCGCAGTCTGCTGCCCTGAAGAACCGGTGGCCTCCTGTGGGCTCTGTGAAGTTGTGTACTGTTCGGGTCTCAGTGGGCTTCTTGTTCAGAGAGGCAGCCATCTCTAACTGGGGTCTGAAAGTGGGTCTTTGGGCTTCCTCTGATTGGGCAGTGACAGGCAAGTTCCATATGGATCCATGTTGGCAGCGACTGTTTGCAAAATAACAAGTTCTCTCAAACAGCAGTGTGTGCCCCAATACAGACTGCTGAATGGGACCAAAGCCTATGTGCAATGTCAGATTTCATCTCCTTGTAGTTTGAGCTGGTAGCTGATCATGCTTCAGGGATTGCCTAGTTGAGAGAAGGGAATCCATACTTAAACCTGCCCAGAGGATTCCAGGAGGGGCAAGAAAGGGGGGTGCTGACTGTATGGAGAGGCAGGTTTTGGCTCTTTAGTCCTGGCATTCTGCTGACCAAAGGCAGGATTATTTATCCAAGATGGAGGAGACAATTTCCACACCCTCATGCATCAGTCGGAGGTGGATCCTGAGATTAACATTAACAGTGGTGATGCTGCTGATGGTAGTAGAAATGATAATTGGTACTTAGTGAATGGAGGGTATTTGCAGGCATAGCGCAAAATGAGTTTCTTACATGATCTTTCAGTCTCATGGCACCCACCAAGGTAAATAGTCTTTGCATATGAGGACACTAAAGCTCAGAAAGTCATCCATGGTCACAGAGCTGTAACTGGCAGGGGTGGGGCCCCTTTGTCCTCTGGCAACCTCTCCTGCCTCATCTCCTCCCTTTTCCCCTTGCCCTGTGCAGTTTGGCAGCCACCCTGGCTTCCAGGCTTTCCTGGCAATGTGCTAGGCACACTCCTGCTCTGGAGAGTTCATTCTTCTTCTCTGAGTCTGGAATGCCCCTCCCTCGTGTGCCCTCCAGGCTGGTGGCTCCTGTGTCATTTAGATCTCTGTTAAAAGGCAACGTTCCACGATGACCCCACTACCAGCTGTCACTCTGTCCCCTTACCTGTTTCTCAAGAGTGTTTGACACTGTCTGACTTTATATTATTTATTTGTTTGCTTGTTCATCCTCTGGTTCGCTCTATTAGAGCCCACGGGGGTGGGGACTTTGGTTCACTGCTGGGTCACCAAAACATAGAACACTGCTTGGGAATGTAGTAGATGCTCAATTCTTTATTTAAAAAGTGAGTTAAATGAGCTGGGCTTCATACAATCAGAATGGCTGGGGTCTTATTAGGCTAATAGAGGCCAAAAAGCCCCCTTTGATTATGTCTTCCTCCTAAAGAGCAGTATCCAGAGCAAGTGTCCTTCCTGGCCAGACTGGAGGGAAATGGCTTATTTGGGGGCAGTTCTGGATGCAGCACTGTGGCATTGGGTGGGCATTCAGGAAGGGCAGGGTCTACCCAGGAATGTCGCTGCAGTCCAGGGAGCGTCCAGCTATCACAAATCTTTCCAGAACTCCATGCTTGGAACTAGTCAGAGGCATAAAGTGGAATCAGCTCACTTCTCTAAAGTTCGTTTTATAGTGGCTCTTCATTTTTGAACAAGAAATATTTCTTAGCTTGTTCATTCATCTGACTCATCAGATTTGGCTCCAAATGACTTTTGCCTGTTTCTAAAATCCAGATCCACTCTTGGAGGGTAACGAATGTGTTAGAGTTTCTGATGGTTGTTCTAGAAGGCAGTGTGGATGGACAGATAGATAGAATTCATGGCAGTGGTTTTGTTTTACACACACACACACACACACACACACACACACACGCAGAGCCAGACTGCAGATAGTCAATATGCAACCAGTATGCACTGTTCAAATGTCAGCAGGCACTGCTGCCTACTCCTGAGCACAGACCTGCAAGATCTGATTTCAGCAAACAAGTCTAACAAACCTGGATCTTGGAGGAACCTAGAAGTGTCTTTCTCATACATCAAAGTCATGGTCTTAAAGCCTGAACAAGTACTTTCTAATGGATGTCATTGTTTTCTTTACTATGCTTATCTCAAGGACAGGTGGTCCATTTGCATCAATAATAGAGCCTTTTCAGAGGCTGTTAATATTCTGCTGGGTGTGCAAAGCCGCTTTGTTTCTTCTCCTCCCAGGAACAAGGTAGCCTGGAGTCACCTGCAGTAAGTCCCTAGCAAAGGACCAGGGGCTAAAGAGGTAGAGAAAGTTAAGGAACAGACCAGGGCCTTGTTCATTACCTCAGTCTTCCAGTATTTATTTATTCATTTGCTTATTTATGTTTATTTTTGAGAGAGAGAGAGAGAGAGAGAGAGAGAGAGAGAGAGAGAGAGAGGAGACAGAGGATCCAAAGCAGTTTCACTGCAGAGCCCAATGTGGGGCCTAAACCCATAAATCGTGAGATCATGACCTGAGCTGAAGTCCGATGCTTAACCAACTAGGCCACCCGGGTGCCCCCTTCCAGTATTTACTCAGGGCTAGGTACTGGGACTATGGAGAGGCAACCCCATGGGGAAGATGGAGTTTTACAAAACTCACTGGGGTAGGGGAGTTAAAGAGAATGACTGGTGGAGTGACTAGGAAAGAGAGGGAAGTCAAGTGGGGAAAGGGACACACCTCATAGATGAGCTATGGAGGGGAAGGGAGATGTGGGTTTGGTGCCTAAACCCCGGGATGGGCAACAGAAATGTCCAGAGTGCTTCCTGGAAACCCAGTACAGGGACAAGGTGCCGTCTGTGAGCAGGAGGACCACAGAGAGCTTGGGTAAGCACCAGGTGTTCATCAGGAGGTATCTGGCAGGCAGCTGGGGAAGAGTCTGGGCACTGGGGAGAGGTTAAGTTTGGCGATGTACTCTGTGGTGGTTGCCTTGTGTGTGGACTACATCTCCCAGGGTAAATAGTGAAAGAAGAAAGGACCCCTGAAAAACCAGTCGATTTCAATGTTTCCAGACATTACTGAATAAAAATGCAGTTGTTCCGTATCAGTGCTGCAAAGCTAAATACGTGGAATTATTTTGCTTGTCGAAATCAACTAATAAATTAGTCAAAACATAATTCCCTATCCTCAAGGAGCTCACAGCCTGGTCACAGAATCCAAAGTCATACACAAAGCAATTAATGAATAGTTCAAAATATTGTACTATGAAATGCTAAATTGTATGGAATGAGCTCAATCATGCTATAAGGATTTGGAAAAATGATAGCTGAATACAAGCTAGGAAGGCCTCCTGGAGGAAAGAATACCCAAGCCCCCTCACAGGAGGGAGCTACATAGAGAGTTTGGCTTTGCCCCCCATCAACTGCCTGACTTCAGGCCAACTATTGAATGGCTCTGGGCTTCAGTACGCACATTTGTTAACGAAAGGTTTTGGTCAACACGATCTACAGTGGTTTCCAGCCAGATCAGTTATTCTCTGGTTCTCTGTCTTGGAGGAGTTGAGATGGGATGAACATGAGAGAAAGGTGTTAGGGCCGGTCAGAGCATCCACAACAACATCAAGAGGCAGGGATGAGCACTGTCTCAATGTGCAGAGTGAGAGGACCTGGCTCTGGTTTGAACCCTTGCCATCTCTTTCCTGGTCTGTTGTCATTACTTTCTGACAAACAGCAAGCCAGGGCATAAGTCCAGGCATTAAGTAATGGCAGCCCTAATGCATGGTCAGGGAATGCAAGAGAGAGGTCAAATAAGAAGAACATTGTTCTGGAAGAAATGGCAAATTATGGTGACAAGGAGGGGTGTATGTTGGACATGGAGGGCACTTTTGGCCTGATACCTGGCTGACTCCAGGATGGAAAATCAAGTGATTCTTGAACGGGGTCCTGGGCCCAAGATTCTGAACCCATCTTAGGACCATTCTCATGATTCTACTCAGACTCCAGCATCAGGGTAGGGATTCCACTTCCTTGGAAGTGTCCCATCTCAAAGATGCCATCTTTGCCTCAACTTAGACATCACTTGTTCATTCACAAATAAACTTGGTCAAGCACATACTGGTCATAGGGATGTAGGGATAAAGGAGTGAGAAGGGTATCCCTGTCTCAGTGGATAGGACAAGCAGGGCCCTCTTGTTGCAATGGGCATGGCATTTGTGGAAAAAAAGAGACCAAACCAGCATTGGTGGGGTATAGAGGTGGAGACTGGACTAAATAACAAAGAGTGTTTTTTTGTTTGTTTTTTTTTTTTTTTAAGCTGGAATCAAGTGTTAGTTACATGTCATAAAATTTATTCATTTGAATTGTACAGTTCAAGAATTTTTAGTAAGTTTGCAGAATTGTGTACTTATCACCACAATCCCATTTTAAAACATTTCTGTCACCTCCAAAAAAGATTCCTCATGCCCATTTGCAGCTACTCCCCATTCCCATCTCCAGTGCCAGGGAAATACTGATACTAATACCTTTCTATTTATAGATTTGCCTTTTCTGGACAGGTCAGGTATATGGAAACATGCAACATATGGTCTCTTGAGTCAAGTTTCTTTCATTTAGCATAATGTTTTAGAGGTTTGTCCGTGATGTTGCATGTACCAACACTTCATTCTTTTTTAGTTCTGATTAGTATTCCATTGTTTGGCCACATCACATTTTGTTTATGTGCTCACTAGTTGATGGACATTAACAAAGGGTCTTGGGTGCCATATTGGAGTCCGATTGAGAGCTCCAAGAAAGGAAGACTTAAGTAAGATTGGGGTGCAGCATTATAAATCTTACCCTCAAAACAAAGATGCACAAGGAATATCCTAGCCTTATTTTCTTTTAGTAAAATTATTTCAAACTCTGAGCTCCCCCATCCTACTGGTTGGTGAGAATTTCAGTCTCAATGGTTCTTTCTACCATGCTTGTCTAGAGGTCCCACTCAGAGCAAATTTGAGAAGGCTGCTACATTCTCCATAGGCCCACAGTCCCCTGAGGCCTGGCCACCTCCAGGTGTCCTGGGCATGCATAAAACTCTGGAGGTGATGGTGACTGCAGGTAATACCGTTCATACCTAATTTTATACACACACACACACACACACACACACACACACACACACACGTATATCTGGGGTTTGATCCTAGAAGTGAATGGCTGGGTCAAAGGGTAGAGAGAGCTATAATTTGAATAAATAAAACCACAATTTTTATAGAGGTTGTACCAATTTGCCCTTCATCTAGCTAGTATCAGAATGATTACTTTCCACACACCCTCCAATATAGTGTGTTATCAAATTTGTCTGACCTGCCCACCCAAAAACAAAGTATCACAACATGGTTAATTATCATTTTGATTATATTGAATGATGTTCAACATCTCTTCACATATTTATGAGCTATCTCTCTTAGTAAACAGTTTGTCAATATCCATGCCTATTTTGCATCTTATTATTGATATATAGATTATCTTTATATATCAGGGGAAATTAACACTTTATCTGTGATAAAGTATAAGTGGTTTCTTCCCAGCGTATTTCCTTTTTTTTTCCTTTTGATTTTACTTCTGGCCATTTCTGTTATGTCACTTAAGAAAAAACTTTGTAGAGCTGAATTGATCAATCTGTTCATTTGTGGCTTCTGTGTTTCATGTCATAATTACTATACATAAATTATCTCCAGGGTTTCTTTTAGTATTTTTCTGGTTTCACTTTTAATGTTTAAATCTTTGCTTCACTGGGAATTTATCCTGAAGTAAGGAACAAGGTATGGATGCAAAGCTGTGTTTTTTTCCCAGATGGCTACTCAGTTATCACAATGATCTTTTTTTTTTTTTTTAATGATGTACCTTTTCCCTGCTTATTTGAGTTGTGGCCAACATTTGAAATGTTGAGAGAAACTGTTGATTTGACTTCTAAAAGATTCCACCAGTCACACGGTCGCCACTAGGCTTGTGAGTCCCCTTGGCTTCAGATTCTTACCAAGACTTGCTATTGTATCTCTTTAATTTTTTGCCAAGCTGATAAGCAAATCATGGTGCTTTGTTCTCATTTTAATGGTAAAAGACAATTATAGAAAGGAACACAGAAGCAGTATGTCCGTTGCCTAGAAGGAGAGGCTGAGAAGCTGCCACTGAACAGAGACCCTTAGGAAATCAGCTTGGGGATAGGCAGTGAGAGTGTGTCACAGGGACCAGGGCTGTTGCAGGCCTTGAGTGAAAGAATCTTGAGTTCTGCACATCCATGGGTAGGATATCCACTCTTGTAAGGAGTTGGGAGTGGTGTGCCCCAGGGACACAGCAGAGCTCAAAGCCTGATGTGTGGAAGAGTGCTAAGGGATACATGGGCCTTGGGTCTGGTCAGGTCTCTCTCTGTCCTCCACCCCACACTCGGCTCAAGAAAACCTAGAGGTTCTACCCCAGATTATCTTTTCAGTTTCCACTGGTTTACTCCAACCTACTGTCCTCTGTTGCCTGTACTACCATACCTGCACCCAGTTGTCCCCACCATCTATTGGGGTGGCCCTCCAACCCAATCTGTACTTTATATCAGATAAATCTTCTAAAACCTCAGCTCTGATCACCTGTACTTTTCCTCACGGAAACTCATCAATGACTTCCAGTTACCCTCAGGATGAAATTCAGAGTTCTTGACCAGACTCACCCTCTCCTCAGTCTTATTCCTGCATCTGCAGTTTTTTTATGACTCTTCTGTCACACAGGCAGCATTACTCAATGGCTCCAGGCCACATTTTCCCACCACAGGGCCTTTGCAATTGCTGTTCCTGGGCCTAGATTCCCCACTCCTCCTCTGTCCCTCTTGGCCCCAGCAAACACACACTTCTTCTAACTTCTATCCGTCCATCCCCTCTCAGTTTGGAGGTTCTTCCCTGACACTCCTCTCTGCATCAGGTACACCCCCTCTCTAGGCACCCTGTAATTTTCCCTCACAGCAGCTAGCACAATTGTAATTATTTAGTTATTTTAATCACCATTTATCTAATTTCTGTTTCTCTTACGAGATTATAAGTGTCATATTGTTGTATCCCCAGTGGTTAATAGAATACCTGGCATAAAGTTGGCATTCAGCAAATATTTTTTTTTCATTGATGAATGAGTGAGGTATAACTATAAAGCAACGAGGCTGACTCCAGATATCACAGACAAATAACAATGTTTGTCCCTCCCTGCTAAGAATGCCATTCCACCCGCCTCTCTGTTTGCCAAAATAATTCTCTTTCTTCAAGGCCCCCGGTCCTAATTGCCGCTTGCCCGGAAGGCATTCATGCCTACTCTAGCCCACTCTGTAAGCATATTTTTCCAACCCCTGTCGTACCTGCTGACAGGAGAATGAAAGAGAGAAAGAAATGAATGTGAGGCTCTGTGATGGCCTTTCCCCAAACAACAGGGAAGTTATTTCCTTTCTCTCAATTTCTCTCTACTCTTTCCCTTTGAATATACAACTGTATTCCTCCTAATTTGCTTTGATCGCTCCCTTAGGAGCTGTCATGGAATCAATTAAATCTGTGTAGATTTTATAACTTGAGGTCACCCAGTATGATTCCTCATTTTACAGATGAGAAAACTGAGGCCCAGAGAGGTTAATGTTTGAAACGATTACCTCTATTGGGTCTTATAATACCAATCAGTGTCATTTTCTAAGATAAATGTTCTCAATATCCCCGCTCCGCAAGAGTATAAACGCCTCATTCTGTCTATTTAAGACCTGCTGGTGGTGACAGTCTCAGTGCTAAGGTGAGCCCTGAAAGGCGGGCTTCCTGTCCTGCTCCCATACAGCGAAGCCGCAGCTGTCTTGAGTGGGTCAACAGCTCTGGCTGGGACAGGTCCCTGCCCTAAATGGGGCCACAGGCTTCACCTGTGCATTGACAAAGGGGCCCTGTGTTTGTGCCGCCACTTCACACAGGCCAACTGAAGTCATGGACTAGGAGTCTGCTGTGCTTAAGCACCTACAGAACAGCAAAAGAAAGCTGTCCTCTCAGAAGTCACGTAGGGTCAACTGGGGAAATGTTATTTCAAAATGGCCACGAAAGGGAGAGAGGTCTGAAAATTGAAACTAAAACAGCTGTCAGAGACTTCTCTGTAATATATTTGCTTCTGGTTCCAGAAGCCCAGGCAAGCAGAACATAACTTTAACAAACACATTTAACTAGGACATTACATAATCTTTAAGAGGAGTTAAAAGTGGTTCCTTGACATCTAGAGAATCGATAAGAAATTAAGCAAAGTTCCAGGTGACGTTTGGCAATGTGCAAGGATCTGGAAAGAACTCACCAAGGACTCCAAGCTGAGGAAGAGACTGACTCCTGGGGGTGCTGGAAGGGGATGGGGGAGAAGAGCCTTGGATAGATTGGTACTCAGGTGCCTCAGTGGCAGGGCCCGGGCGGCAGAAGTGGCCATGAGGTCACTCTTCAGGTCTGGGTGGGCGGGGCCAGCTCTCTACGTGCCTGTTTGTTCTACACACCACGCCTGGTCTCAGATGCTCTGGCGCAAGCTTGAAGGGCAGCCTGGCCCTCCCGCTCCTACAGGGGGCTTAATTCTGTGCAAGAAGCAACTGTGTGTATTTTCCATGCACACAAGATTGACTTCAACTTAAAAACATTTTTTTAATGTTTATTTTTGAAAGAGAGAGAGACAGTGGAGAAAGGGCAGAGAGAGAGAGGGAGACACAGAGTATGAAATAGGCTCCAGTCTCTGAGCTGTCAGCACAGAACCCGACACTGGGCTTGAACTCATGAACCATTAGATCAAGACCTGAGCCGAAGTCGGACACTTAACCGACTGAACCACCCAAGTGCCCTGACGTCAGCTTTTTAAATTAAGAATACTATTTTATATATTTCAGCTCTATACTGTGAATAATAAGCAATTAGCACAATATTTAAAGAAATAGATACTATTTTGTACTTTTACTTTTTGCTACTGCTAAATATTAAAGTCAAGGATCATCATCTGTTTTTTCTTTTCACGTAAGATAAAGTTTAATTTCTTGGGGCGCCTGGGTGGTTCAGTCAGTTGAGCATCCAGCTCTTGATTTTGGCTCAGGTCATGATCTTGCGGTCCATGGGACTGAGCCCTGCATAAGGCTCTGTGCTGACAGCCCAGAGCCGGCTTGGGATTCTCTCTCACTCTCTCTCTGTCCCTCCCCTGCTCACACACACTCGTGCGCGCACACTCTCTCTCTCTCCCACTCCCAAAATAAATAAACATTAAAAAGGAGAAGTTTAATTTCTTCAGTCCCTTATTTGTTTCTGGCAAGCAGAACAGAATTTAATGAACATATTGAAACGTCCTGGGAATACTCTCAGTTCTTGAAGTCAGGGTCCTGAGAGCTCGCCAGTACAGGTAGTGGCTTCCTGTCCCAACCCAAGGAAGAGAGAATGCCCCATGACTCTCCTCCCACCCCTGATGGAAGTGAATTTCTTTGGCCATTCAAAATACCTCTTTCTCCTCTCTATCCTGTCTCTTATGGCCATGTGACCATGGGTGAATTGCATGATATCTTTTCATCTGTAAATTGGGGGTGATAATATCTAGTTTTCAGTGTTAAAGGGAAGATCAAGAGACACCACTTAATAAATGCATTGTTCCTCTTCTCTTTCCCACCTGCAGGGCTGCTAAAAATGAGAGTTTTCTTTTCTAGTGTGAAGCATGCTGTCTCTCCCCTGTTAAGAAGCTCTCCTTCCTCCCTATGTGACATCCTCCAGCATTCTCCTCCATTACATCCCTGCTTTCAGTTTGCACCCAATGAAGCTTGATTTGTTTCCTTAAGCATCTCACTTAGTAGCCCCTACTCCTACCAGTTTTATGGTTTAGCTTTTTCAAAGGAATTGATGTTATAAAACAAAAGTTTATGAGAATCTAAGTTTGTTGAGAGGTTGTGAAAAGCCTTATATTCGTATGCTTTTCACAACTCTAAAGGAACCACCATAAAGAATTAGGTTCGGAAGTGAGGATTTCTAAGGTGAGGGGTGTCCTGTAATTAGACCCCTAATCCACAGAGTGGTTGTGGAGAGGAGAGGCTGTGTCACTCAGGAATCAAGTCGTTGCCATCACATAGGGCAGATAGCCTCAGGCTTGTCCTGTGGAGGTGATGAGCCATAGTCACAGCAGGAGTGTTGTAGGTTAGATGAAGGAAGGCTTTCTAGAGTAAAGTCTGTTCTATTTCAGGGTGACCAGTGGAGAAATATTTGAAGTCTGCATATAAGGAGGTCTTTAAAAACAAATTAGGGTTAGGTATGTTTATTTCTCACGTTAAGTGGCCGGACTGGTGAGCTCATAAGGCCCTCTGCAGAACGAGGCTTCTTTGCTCTGCCTCTTTTTTTCTTCTTACTCTCTATTTTGTGTTTTTGCATGTGTGTGTCTGCGGCCTGCTTGGTACAGTGGGAAGAAGTCAGTGGCTACGATGAAAACCTGAACACCATCCGCACCTACCAGGTGTGCAACGTCTTTGAGCCCAACCAGAACAACTGGCTGCTCACCACCTTCATCAACCGGCGGGGGGCTCATCGCATCTACACAGAGATGCGCTTCACTGTGAGAGACTGCAGCAGCCTCCCCAACGTCCCAGGTTCCTGCAAGGAGACCTTCAACTTGTACTACTATGAGACGGACTCAGTTATTGCCACCAAGAAGTCAGCCTTCTGGTCTGAGGCCCCCTACCTCAAAGTAGACACCATTGCTGCAGATGAGAGCTTCTCCCAGGTGGACTTTGGGGGAAGGTTGATGAAGGTCAACACAGAAGTCAGGAGCTTTGGCCCTCTTACTCGGAATGGTTTTTACCTCGCTTTCCAGGATTATGGAGCCTGTATGTCTCTCCTTTCTGTTCGCGTCTTCTTCAAGAAGTGTCCCAGCATTGTGCAAAATTTTGCTGTGTTTCCAGAGACCATGACTGGGGCAGAGAGCACGTCTCTGGTGATTGCTCGGGGGACATGCATCCCCAATGCAGAGGAAGTGGACGTGCCCATCAAACTCTACTGCAATGGGGATGGAGAGTGGATGGTGCCCATCGGGCGCTGCACCTGCAAGCCTGGCTATGAGCCCGAGAACAGCGTGGCCTGCAAGGGTAAGTCCTAGGGCCTCTTAAGGCCTCTGCTTCTTGCCTACCTGGGACAGGGTCCAATCTGCAAATCTTCCCCACCTCCAGCTCTGGGTCATAAAGGAGCAGAAGAGCCTGATAGCTTATTACAAAGCTCTGTGGGAGTCGGGGGGTTCCTGGGTGGCTCAGTCAGTTAAGCATCTGACTCTTTTTTGCTGCTCAGGTCATGATCTCATGGCTCTTTGGTTCAAGCCCTGCATCAGGCTCTGCACTGACAGCACAGACCCTGCTTGGGATTCTCTCTCTGCCTCTCCCTCTGCCCCTCCCTGTCTCTCTGCTTCTATCTCTCTCTATCTCTCTATCTCTCTTTCTGTCTCTCAAAAATAAATTTTAAAAACTTAAAAAAAAACACACACAAAAGGTCTGGGGCATCTACATCCCCAGCTATGATGATTTTTCAACTGTGTCCAACCAGAATGCAGTGTTCATGATGGGGAAAGAGATAGAATTCCAAATGGTAGGCAATCACGTAATAACCCTGGACATTCATATTCTGTTTTGTCTGTGTATGCACTCTCTTGCCCTTCACCATGCACACACCCCTGCATCATGTCCAGCCCCATGCTCTGAAGCATGGAGAATTTGGGTTGTCATGGGCAGTTCACTCAAGGGTAGTTGAGAAGTGACTGAATTTTCAAAATACTTTAAGTCATTTCAGTTCAGTTCCCCCAGAACCCAGCTTGGTCTTGAACCCATGTAGCTCATTAACTCAAAGCCTTTTGCTCAGCTGTCTTCCTCCAGGGGCTCAATGCCAGGGGCAGGGGTGGAGCTACCTTTTGTGTACTGGAAGGAGATGAGCTAATGCAATGGGGGGAGGTGGTATCAGGTATTGTATTACTTTTGCTTCCGAAGGATACAGAGTGATACGAACTTGGCAGTTTGGGAGTGTCACGGAACTGTGTGCTCACAATGGCTCTCCTCAGTCCAAGAGAGCACATTTCTAATACATGGCAATAAATGAGCTGAACTGGTTTGAGATTCTTCTCTGAGAATGAATAGGATGGTCTAGAGAATCCATGACTCATTTCTTTAGTAAGTGCATGGAAGCTGAATACAGGGAGGGGGTGTCCAGAGTTGGGGAAGAGAAGACTTCGTTCCTCGATTAAATTTTGCCTGTGGCATTCAAAGTTTCAGATTCTTTCAAGGGCAGGGCTTCCCACATAGACCTCAGAAATGACCACCTTGACCCTAACTCATCGTTTAGGTTGCCCCAGACCTCTGGGGGCAGGTTGGAGTTGGAGCTCCATTAGCTCCCTCTGCTCTCTCATGAGCTTCCTATCAGCCATCCTCCCTGTTGCCCCCCTCTGACACTCCGCCTGACCACCATATTGTCTTTGCCTGTCCCTTTCCTCTCTTACCTTGCTCCCCAAACACCTGCAGCCAAGCACCAGGCACAGGATTGCTAATGCCCATCAGCTCTGCGATCCTTTGGACTCAGCTAATTGCCTGGGCTGGGGCACTCACACAGCCTTTCTGAGGCCTGCTGAGAGCGGAGAACTAAGGCCTTTGTGTCTTTATTGGATTTCTTGGTTATGGTGCCCGTGATGGATGGTGTGGAAACAGAGGGGAGAGAGTGCCAGATCAAGTGATGAATCAAGGCAGACAGTTTTAAAACCAGCCTAGCCTGGCCCCACAGCGTTCCTCTTTGTCCCCCTGGTTGGAGGTGGGGCAGGAGGTGCCCTTTTTGGCATTTGTCAGGGTCTGAGTGGGGACCCGGGCACTAGGCTGAGTTCTTAAAGGTGCAGGTGCGGCAGCTGCCAGGCACGCTTGCAAAAGTGCTGATGATTTCTTCAGGCTTCAAAGAGCTGCCACACTGCACTTCCTGGCTGGGGCCCTCTTGCTTTTCCCATTATTTCCCGAGCAGAATGGCAGGAATCAGGGCAAGCATTGATTGGTTCTGATTTAATTGGGACTCTGGGAACTGGCTCTCATTTCTTTGGGCTAATTGGAACTTTTCTCTTTTGGGGGGTTCTGCTGTCTGTGCTGTTTGTCAAGTCACCTCCTGCAGTTGTTGTGGGATGGCCTATGGAGACAAATATGTAAATCCAAGTGGCTTCTTTCCATTCTCCCTACCCAGCTCCAACCCCCTTCTGACTTTTGGTGGACGTTCCTAATCTAGAGTTATTATGAAACTGGCTTGATTTCACAAATTGCCTATTGCAAATGTGCTGGAGGGTGGAGGAAACGGGGTGGCCAGGGCATCACTTTGCCATTTTAGAAGCATAGGCAGCCACGTTTTGGTGGCATTTCTGAGAGTAGAGAGTGGCAAGCCAGGTGGTGTCATGGGTCTCACAGCCCAGCAGCCTGGCTGAGCTTGTGTCCTAGAAGGGCAGAGAAGCCCACCTTTTTTCCTATCTCAAGGACTTTAAGATACATCCTCCAAATCTTAGCCATTGGCTCTGCTAGTAATCTGGCTTTGATGGATGATCATCCAGGACTCCCTTTCCAGAACTAAGTGGGCTGCCCCAGGGAGGCAAAGAGGTCTTGGCCATCGACGGTGATATTGGGAGGACTCTGCACCCTTTGGATGGAGATGGGCAGTGCATGTGGAAGGATTTGTGACTCGTCCCTGTATGTGTCTCCAGGCAAGGGTACCCCACCCATTTTGGGTTCTTGTGCTGTGCTGTCAGGTAGGCACCATAGCCCTTGACGGCAGTTCTGGGGTGGCCCACCTAGTGTAGCCAGTTCTCCGGCCAGAAGCATGGAGAATGGGGGATGCCAGAGAATTGTGGGTGAGACACGATGAGCCCCTTTCAGCTGTCCTGGCAGGACTGGGGAGGGAAGGCAAGCTATTCTCCTCCAACACAGCCCTGAGAATTAATGCCCTGGAGCCTGGCTGGGCCAAACCTGGATGATTCTGGGCTTCACTCAGTTATACTGACCTGATAAACTTTTCTCTGGATATTTGAATCTGGGCCTTTGCATGTGTCAAATCTATAGAATATCTTTATATTATTTTCTGGCAAGACAGACTTTCATCATGGACAGGAACCTTATTCTGACCTTCACTTTGTGTCTACTAAACCTGCTCCTGTCAAAGTCATGGTGACCTGTTGTTCTGTTGTGCAGAAGCACCTGGAGACCAGTTAGGTAGCCCAGCCAGTGAAGAGTGGTCCTGGCCTAGAGCTCTCCTGTCCTGATGAGGGTGGGGGCAAGATGGGGGCAAGCAGAGGAAGCTGTTGGGGGGACCTTATACATTAGGATGTGCCACAAATGGCAGACATACTTTCTAGAGGGCTCCATGGCCCAAGGCCTCTTCTGGACTCATCCTTTATACTCACACAGATTGGACCAATCAGTCAGAGTCATAGTAGCCTGCTGACCCCTCCAGTGACTCTGGTCCCGCCTATAAAATTATTAATTACTAGGAAAATGGCCCATCTGCCCCAACTTCAAACCTTATGCTCATAGTATAGTCGATCAATGAGCACTCATGGCTTTGTCTTTACCCACCCCATACCTTTCCTACTCAGGTTGATGGCTAAGTTGATTTTCTGTGTGGCTGCCTGCAGTCTGCCCATCCCTGGGGCCAGGGGCCCTGAGAGCTGGCACTCAGCAAGCTTCCTCTGTGCCATGGAGCCTGAAATATTGTGCCAGCTGAAGTCAGTCTTGGGGAGGAGGGCTGGGCTGAGACTGACAGTTGCTAGGGGGAACCTGGCATGTGTAGGCCTCTTAGCTGTCTGTTGGAAGCTTGGAGACTATGGTATCCCATTTGGGTGCCCAGGGAGGGGTCTCAGGTGCTAGAACAGCCTCTGGCAGCCAGATCCTAGCTGGAGCAATATACTCATGGGGCTTGATTCTGTTTCTGCCCCTGAGTACTCCTTGAGGGCCTGGCTTTCCTTCCCAGACATAGTCCTGGGAGCTTCCAAAAAGAGCTGTCTCATTAGCCTGCATCTCCAGCCATACTCAGGACTCAGAGAATGACAATGCTATGTATGACCTTCCCTGCTATCCTCCCTTATTCCTGTTCCTGTGGGTGTTTAGGCCAGCCTTGGCTCACCACTGTAGAAGGCACACGCTGACCCATTGGGCCCAGGCCTTTGTTGTTGGTGCTGTCACTCGAGGGGAGGGTGTAGGAAGATGAAAGGGGAAAGGAGTATATCCAGGTGGAAGAGGTCTAACCTAGAGATAGGAACTGGTTTTAGTCCTGACTCTGCTGTGAGCTTCTGGGTAGTTTTAAGGTAAGTCTTTTCCCATGAGAGCCCTTTCTTCTGTGCCTACTTCTTAGGGTGTATGAGAATTAAGTGGATAATTAGTGCATATGAGAGTGCTATGAAAGCCATGCGATGCCATGGCATTGCCCTTAAGCCCTGAAACACACCATCTGACTCTGGCTTCTAAGGGGATAAAATTCTGGAATGAAGGTGGCATGTGGTGTCCCCACTCAGAGACACAGGTCAGCAGGAGACCTGAATATTCATCCATCACTTGCCTGCACCTGCGTGGCCCCAGCTCCATGACTGTCCAGCAGTGACCAGTGATCAGCATGTCAGTGTGATTCACTGTCCCTCAACAAGTCAGTGGGTCAGTTAATACACATTTGAAAGGTGTGGCCCATGCCAACTGCCTTGAGGCAGGTTGTGTAGGCAGGTGGTCTTTGTGAGCTGGAGGTCTGAGTGAGGAGAGAAGACTCCCCAAGCCTGAGGAGGATGGTCATCTGCAGCAGTGATTCTTGATTCCATGGTGGGCATGAGACCCCACAGGAGAGGTTTTATAAAATGATATCCCCAGGTGACCCCTTCTGAGATTGTATTGCATAGGTCAAGTGGAGCCCAGGCCAAGGACCCCAGATCTAAGCTCTAGACCAGAACCTTCTATGTTGCTGGAGTATAGAAGAAGGGGGCTCAGGGGAGGTCACTGAAGGCATCTTGGGCTTGTGGGATTTGCAGAAGGGTGGACCTGAGGTGACATGGAAGAAGTCTGGGAAAAGGGACTGCAGGAGTGGGCTGGAAGCTGGGCAGACTGAGCACGAGGCTAGCTGGCCAGCAGCAGGGAGATGCTCAGAGCATCAACACACTTTGAGCAGGGCCCTACAAGCCGAGCTGCTAGAAAGCCTGAGAAGGGGGCTATGGACAGAGGAGTGAGGGACAGAAAGCTGAGGGAGGACTGTCTGGGAGTTACAGAAAAAAGCAGCCTTTCCTGCAGCTGGCCAGCACCAGCTGGATCACTCAGGGCTATTCTCCAAACAAACATCAGGGGTGGATTGCTGTCCTCAAGGGCACCGTCAAGCCTGCAGGACTCCTGTGACTTTCTCAGGTCCTGCCAATCAGGGTTGGAGCTGAGGACGTGTGTGCCGTAACCAGGAATCCACATGGCTTTTCCAGGGGACTCTCAAGTCAGCTGAGACCATCCATCCCAACTCCAGATGTTGGCAGGACCTTGACAACTTCTGGAGAAGACCAGAGCAGTTCTTGGTTCATCCAACTCCCTGTTTCATGTCTCTCCCACTCCCCACATGTCTGTCAAAGCCCTGAGCTAGGGCCTACACCCTCTCTGGCACTTGTCCTGTGTAACCCTCCCAGGCACTCCTCAAGCCATCCACTCCCTTGCCAATGCCCCAGAGGCTGCTGTCCTTCCCCAGCTGCTTAGGCACACCCCTTTCTTCAAATGGGGCCTATTTTCATGGTAATTTTCCACCTACATGTAAATTCCTTCATGCCTGGAAACCCAAGGGACATTTTGAACCTTTCAACAGTTTTGGTGCCTTTGTCAACTTGAGTGGCTGAGATGAGCCAATTTATAAGCCTGGGGGAGTTGAGACAGAGAATCTGCAGGATTTGAAGGTGGAGAAAAATATGTCTAATTTCACTCGCCTTGGAAAAAAAAGTTCTGGGGCCTATTTCCATCTCTTTTGGGGTTGCTGGTCCCAGCTTTGGGTTACCACCTGCATTCTCATCCTGGGTGCTGAAAGAGAAAGTGGGTCCCAAGGGGAGGGTGTGTGTGTGTGTGTGTGTGTGTGTGTGTGTGTGTGTGTGTGTGTGTGAGAGAGAGAGAAGGTGTGTGCACAGGCGCAGCCACCAGCCTGGCAGCTGCATCTGGGGCACTGGGGAACGCTGTCTTCTAGCTCCAGCCCATCAGCTGTTGGCTGGTGAGTGAGAGGAAGCCTGCAGCTCAGTCAGCCTCCCCTCCAGGCCCAGGGAGACCAGCTCTGCTCAGGGCTCGGGGAGGACAGGGTCATTAACACCGCAGCCTTGTAAGATGAGCTTCATAATAGGATTTCCCAACAGGCTACTTCATTTAGAAGTCTCTTGGGCTTCCTCTGCTCCCTACAGTGGCCCTGCCCAGTGCCCTCCAGAGAAGAATCTAATGTAATTGGCTGGATGTAATGGGCTGTGACACCAGCATGAGCAACAGCAAACAGAGCTGGGAGGATGCCCCAGTGCCTCCCTGACTCCAGCATATGAGGCGGGAGCACTCGGTCCTGTGCTCTGGTGATAGTGGAGGACAGCAAGAGGGGAAGGGAGGGAAGAGAGGGGAGCTTCAGGTTCCAAGTCCTCTTGTGATCTGTGCTGCCCCTCTGCCTTTGAAAGACCTGGGTGGAAGCACCAAATTCCACTGGTGTTGACCAAACAGTTGTGATTCTCCCAGGTCAGTGCTGGAGTGACTGAGAACGATTTGGCAGTGTTCTGTGCACAAGAGCTGCCCGGCATGGAATCCACCACTTACTAAATGTGTGCTATCAAAGATGCTGACAGACACACTATGTAGCCATTACTCAGACGGTGTGGGTAGTGGAATTGTCACGGGCGAGCGGTCCACTTGAGGCCCTAAGGTCACCACTTACTGCACCGTCATTGGCCCATGCAGAACTAGAGAGTCTGAAACTACTCAAGCTGGACAGGCGTGTGGGATGATGAGAGACCACCACGGTATCCACAGAGAGAGGAAAGCCAGGGAGCATTTCTGGGTACCAGTCTAGAGAGCCCTGGCTGGCTAATGTCAGAGCAGGGATCAGAATCCCGGTCTGGGGAGGCCACCATCTCCCTTTGCATGTGAGACTGGATTTTGTTAAAGTTAACCATCCTTAAACATACAACATGTATCTTCAGGACTATCAGGCTTGCCTCAGCTGTTCTCTCATAGATAACCCTCTCTTGTGACTGTGTTATCCACTGTTGTTTCTTGGGTCAGGGCTCCCTGGCACCGTGTTCTGTGGCCATACGTTTGCCCACTGTACAGCACAGAGCTCCACATTGACTGCCAACAGCTTCTTTTAGCCTCTCTGGCTGCAACCCTGTCTCTCCAGATCCTCTGACATGTTCATCTGCTAGTTGAGCCACCCAGAGGTTGCATAGCATCTTAGGGTTGGGGGGCGACCCCAAGCTCCCTGGGAAGGATGAGGTCTAAGGCTTTGTGCTTATAAAAGGGGACAGAGGGAAGGTGGTGGGGATGTCAGCTGGAGGCCTGACTGTGGCTCTCTAATGGGTCTCAGAACCAGCATGGGCTCCCAGGGCGGAATCCCAGCTCAGGCAGGGTGGGGCTCAGACTTTCCCTCTTTGCTTCCTGTCCCCATCTCGCTCTGGAGCCGGGTAGTCCCTGCCTGCAGAACTTGAGGATGAACATCCACACAAACTTGCTTGCCTGGGTGAGGAATCACTACATTTCATTTTGAAGCATGAAGATCAAAATCATTCTGAGTCTGAGCCTGCTTGCAATGGGGTTCTTCAGTTCTGGTCCCCAGGGAGCTCTGACAGTCTGAATTCTTTTCCCATTGCTTTTGGCCTTTGACAAGCTGTGTTGACAGTGCCCTAATGCTCCTGGGTCTTATTTCTCCCTGAAGGAAGTGGGGTGGAAAAGACTGAGAAGAATCAGCCCAGGATATTTGCAAACAGAGAAGGGATGCGTCCCAGACATGGGCAAACCACCAGGAGCAAACCTTAGTTTACCAAGAGGGCTTTGACAGGAACAGGGAGAGAGGGATGCTCTTGGTCTTTTCCTAGGGGAGAGGTCTCTGCCTGTAGAAGTCATATCTACACTCTTTGGTGGCTTAACTAAGAGCTTGAGTACCAGTTGATATGGCAGCTGGGCCTTCCATTTTTGTTTCAAGGGCCAGCTAATGAGGGCAAGGCAGGCCAATCCTGTGGAGATGTGGTTTAGTATACAGGAGTATGTCTAGGTTGGCTCTGGGCCCCAGGAGTTATCCCCTACGACAGAGAACATCCCACCTTCCTGTGGATCCTCCCAGCCTGTTGCAGAATGAATCCGTGCAGCTGCAGATAGGCTGGGCTTATCCTGTGTGTGTGTGTGTGTGTGTGTGTGTGTGTGTGCGCGCGCGCGCGCGCACGTGCGAGCGCACTTCTGGCCAAGGGGGTCAGGAGGAAATCAGGAGAGGTGAGGGTGAGGCTAATGAGGCACTGTGGGGAGTCTCAGGAGGCTTCTTAGAATCACAGGACAGAAATTCAGGGCCAGAGGGGGCCAAACCCAGCCCTAACAGAGGTTTTTATTGAGGGTAGGGCCCAGTTCTGGGGAAGAGATGGACAAAGAAACAGGTCCTTTGGTTTCTGGCTTGTCCCTGGACTCTGCCTGGAATAGCCCACTGTCACTAGGAATGGGGACACATTCCTAGTGGTGACTGGAGTTACTTGGTCTTTGGGTATTACCCTTGGGGACCTGCTCTGGTCTCCTCCTTGCAGGTCTGGGCAGTTCTGGCCTTCTGTTCTTCAATCAAGTTGGATTCCACTTGTGAGTTCATGTGGATCTAATGATACCTGTGCTCATTCTTTCTTTAGGTACTTACTGGGTACCTACAGATGCCAGGCCCTTTATACTTCTGTACATAGATTGAGCGATTTTACTTCTAAGAATCTGCTACATTCTTAGCTCTCTGGAAAGTGGTTACAATGTCCACAGTACAAGGGAGTCACAAGAAGCTATGTTGCCCTGGTGGGACCCGGTGGAGGATAGCTCCTCCCAGCTAGGTAAGACCTCTAAGGAGAGTGAGTCCAGCCCACCAGATGATACATTGCTTTCCCACAGTGGTCCACCACCCTGCTTTTCAACACCTCCAGTGATGAGACACTCAGACTTCCTGAGGCAGTCTGGTTCATCGGAGCCCTTCTTCCTAATAGTGAATCAGGGCTCACTGATCCAGTCTCTGGGGTAGAACTTTTATGCAAATCTCTCTTCTGCAAAGTTACTTTTTGTTGTTATTTTAAAAATGTTTTGTGGGAGCCGGGGTAACCGGTTCATTCAGTTAAGCATCCAACTTCAGCTCAGGTCATGATCTCCCAGTCCATGGGTTTGAGCCCCGCATCAGGCTCTGTACTGACAGCTCAGAGCCTAGATGGAGCCTGCTTCAGATTCTGTTCTCCCTCTCTCTCTGCCCCTAACCCACTCATGCTCTGTTTCTCCATCTCTCAAAAATGAATAAATGTTAAAAATTTTTTTTTAAAAATTAAAAATGTTTTGGACAGGTAGTAAATAGGAAAAAGTTTCCCTCCCACTCTTGTCCTCACCAGGAGCCCTAGCTGTTAAAGTTTCTAATATGCAAAGAAAAGTGTGTGCATTTGCACACCCAGAATATAGCTATATCTTTTTCCCACCTGTATAGAGACATATTACCCAGGGCTTTTTACCTAGTCACCCCACCTGTTTCTTATTTAACAATGAAGTTTTCAACAATGAAATACTTATTCTGTATTACACAGAAATCTGCCTCATTTTTTCAAATGATTCTGTAGTGTTGTATTAAATGGGTGTGCCTTCATTGTTCTTCATTTATATACATGTAGGTTGCTTCCTGTTTTTTTTTTGTTGTTGTTATTTCTAAACAATATTTCAACAAAGATCCTTGCATTTATCTTTGTACTTGTGTACGAGTATATCTGCGAGTCAAATTCCTTAATTAATTTATGCAATGAATATTTATTGAGGACTTTCTATGTGCCAAGCACTTTTCTAAGAACTAAGGGTGCAGGAAATTCTTAGAAGAAAAATTGCTGTGCTCGCTTCGGCAGCACATATACTAGAAGAAAAATTGCTGAATCAGAGTATATACATTTCTAATTTTGAGAGACGTTCCTGAATAGTCCTCCAGAAAAAAAAAAAAGGGCATTTTCTACCAATTTTGCTACCTCCAACAGCGTAAGAGAGTGCCTACTCCCCACACCTTTGCCAAGAGAACAAAATGTCGATCATTTTTATCTTTGCCAATCTAGTAGATGAAAACCAGCAACCCACTGTGGTTTCAGTTTACATTTGTCTTGCTATGTAGGGCATTGAACATGGTAGCATTCACAAGTTGCCCTGATGTTCAGTTGTACGGGACTTGACAAGCGTTCCTGTACAACACATCATTAAATCAGGTGGTTTGCTTGTTGCAGACCTTTTGGGGTTTGCTCCCTCCATGGCATGGTCTATTCCTCACTTTCCTCTGTCCCCCTCTGTCCCCCTCTGTCCCGTTCCCTCCTGCCATATATCCGCCCTTGATCTGTTCTTTGTCCATCTATAGCATCAGGACATGTTGGCACATGCCGCTCACCCATTTTGACATTTCTTAGTTAGTGGCAGGTGACCGGTCTGCAGATGGGACAGGACAGGAACAGATGCTGGTGCTCAAGGG
Organism: Panthera onca; assembly: GCF_046562875.1. NCBI lineage: Eukaryota > Metazoa > Chordata > Mammalia > Carnivora > Felidae > Panthera > Panthera onca. The sequence continues at coordinate 128,042,782 of NC_138347.1, read as the reverse complement.
CCAGGCTGTTCTCCTGGTCCAGTCCCAGAAAACCCGGCCAGCCTGGTTTGTGGGGAAATACACCTCACTTTTCCCATCCTTCCTCTCCTGCCCGGAGCCAGTTCTGGGCTCCTTGCCAGAACTGGCTCCTTGCTCACCCCGTGCAGTCCTGCTCTGCTCCCTGCATCTCTCAGCTCTTACCCTTTGGCCCAGACCCTCTACCACACATCCTTTCCTTCAGTTCCCCCAGCTTAACTCTGGGGCTTAGGGTTTCAGCACACCCTGGTGGCTCCCCCTCAGCTGCCCCTTCCTAAATCACCAGTGCTCAGCCCTCACCTGCCCCACCCTCCTCTTTGTTTCTTCTGCACCAACCCACCCTCAGCAGAGCTGTCCAGCAGTGTCAGTCCTGCCACTGACCAGGCATCTACTCCCCAGGCCAGAGCTAAATCCTGCAGCCCTGCTGAAGCCCTGGCCCTGCTTCTACCAGCAAGCCTGATCTTAGCCCTGGGTGGCTGCTCACTGCCTCCTTCTCTCTGTGGCTTTTGTCTTCCAACTCTGCGGGTTTTCTTTCTCTCTGAGACCAGGGACTTCCTTTTTCCCTTCCTTGTTTCAGTCGCCCCTCCTCTCTTGTCTGCTCCCCTCCCCACCTGTGCTCTCCTCTCCCTTCCCTGCCCCTCCCTTTTCTCTCCCCTGCTTCCTTCCTCACTTTTCTGTTATTTTCTGTGAAAATAAATACATTCAGGTTAAATGAGTCAACTTAAAGAAAAATAATAACTTAGCTAATAGACTAAAAACCTGGTACATAGATGTGGCAAAAAGCAATGAAGATGGGATGCAAAATGACTGATGTGTGGTAAGAATGCTGATTTGCCCTGTGTACCTGGGCTAAGGAAGCACCTTATATAATCTTCTGGGCAGTCTCACCATTCACTGTCAGATCATGGTGATGGCTATCATTTGGGTAGGGAGCAAACCTTTCTGGATTGGCTTCCAGCTTGCCTGAAGCACTAATACAGCGGGGCTATTATTTGCAGAGAACTCACTATGTACCAGATGCTCTGCCTAATTCTTTTCGTGCATTATCTCTTAAATCCTTACAATAGCCCTATGAGGTACATATGATTATCAACCTCATTTTTCAGTTGAAGATACCAAGGCACAAAGAAGCTAAGTAACTTTACCAAGGTCATACAATGTAGGACTCTGGGGCCTGGCTGATAACTGCTATTCTCTACTCTTCCTCTCCTCACTCCCTACCCCCAGCTGGAGAAGAGAGAGATTCCCACAGGGCAGAACTGTGATTTGTGGTGGGGGTTGGGCCTTCAGCATCCCATTTGGACTGTGATATAATCCTTCACTAAGGGACCCAAGGAAAACCCATCAATTTGATATGCATTTCCCATTGGTTACGGATGACCCAGGAGATCCGTGGAGGGACCGTGCTTGAAGTTGAACCCCTCCACCTCTGTCCTCCACCTAGCCTTTCAATCTCTGTCACCTACTTCCCAAGCTCCTCATGGGCAGGGCCATGCTTGCTGTGTCTCTGTGTCCCAAATGCCCGCTGTGTGTCATCTGTTTAATGAGAACAAAACAAAATGCATTGAAAACAAAATTTGTGGAATCAGGGTGAGAGCTGAGGAAGAAGAAAGGCTTTGCATGTGTAAGAAAACATCCTAGCTGCACTGAGTAGTGTAAGCTCCGTAGAAACTGGGCAGGAACCATGCGGAGTCGCTGACAAGGCATGTGCTTATAGAGGTGATGATGGCAGAACCAGATGGAGGAAGTAACCAGTGATGGCAGAGGCCTTGTCTGTCTGTTGTCCAATATAGTGACACGCTGTACGCACACACGAACGCACACACACACACACACACACACACACAGAACAAAATCAACAGAATGGCCAAAAGCCCATACATTATGAAACCCTTTCACTAAAAGTTGGTGACAATGTCTCAGTTTGACAGAGGACATAAGGTCAGTGCAACGTGTGTATTTCAAGTGGAAAATGACAATCTGCTCTTAGAACAAGATGGATACAGCTTCTCATTGAAATTGTATGGAATATGCAAGAACTCTGCCAAATCATGAACTTGGCAAAAATTTGCCTGTTCTGGGAATTAGGCGATTTGAGGGTTTCTATTTGGTTTTTGGGTCTATCACACACATGCCTGCATTGATCTGAATGTGGAGGTCCTTGTGACGTGGGGCTTTTCTTTTCCTGCTGGTTCTGTTTGTCTTCCTCTCTGCATCTTTGGCCAAGTTGGTCTCCCTGTTTTCTTTTCTTTTCGTCCATTGACTCTATTCTCTTGTCTGTCTTCTCTCTGGACTTGATTCAAAAAGGAAGAAAAGAGAAACACATTTCATTGGTAGAAGTTTAATGAATGGATGGTTATTTCCATTCACTGTTTTTATTTTTTTCCCTTGGAAACTGTTTACATGCAAACTACAATAAAAATGAGTTCTTTCATGTAGTAAAATGGAAGAAATCAATGTTTATCATTGAAATTGATTGCAAATATTACAAGAGTGATTTTTGTCATCAGAATTACTAATATATAGTCACACATGCTGATAATGAGACCATTCATTAAAAAGAACAATAGCTTTTTTTTTTAAGTGTCTTTGTAGAATGCCCTGCTTCTCTGTGCTCATTTCTGTATTTTTCTGGAGCATATTCCTATTTTTTTTTTTTTTTTAGCTTTTCAACCCCATTTTTTTATTATTCTCCCCTTTTGAGAATTCTTTTAAGCTCCCCTTTTTTTTTCCCCTAACATTTTTTAAATCTTTCAATCCAGCTACGAGTTAAAAACCAGTAACCAAAGCTGTGCATTGTTGAATTTAACTTTCCCAATCAGAGTGATTGATTTCAGCCTTTGGGGTTGACGCCGCCACTCCTGCTTTGTGGGTACCTCTGCCCACTCACCTAAGAATTTCTTCTAATAGAAAGTCAGTTATTTGGGACTGACAATGCAAGAGTGAGCAGTAGATCCCCCTTCCCTCCAGGACCTTCTGCAGCTCTGGGGGCAATGGCTTTGCTATCCAGAGAACTGATAACACATCAGTACGCAAGCCAACTGAATATCCATACAGCCACTTCCTTCTGGGCCGGGAGGAGGGGGCAGTGTTGCTCCTGGATATCCATCCCATGGGTTGATGGTCTCCATCCCCTCCCTACCCTGGCTTCTCCCAGGGGCCGGGCCTTTTCAGGCCTTCCCCACAGACTCCTTTCCTGCCTGTAGCTGTGTGCCGGCCCCTCCTTCATAGCCCACAAAGAGCTCTGTAGACAGACATTGTGTGCTGTTTGCCAACACGGGGGCCCGGGTACACAGAGGGGGCGAGGGAGAAGCCATCTGCTCTCTCCTTTCACAGAGACCTTTGCTTTCTCCCTTTCACTCTCCTCCTCGCTCTCTGTCTTTGAACGTGCATACAAAAATAAAAAAAGCAGTTGCTAATTAGAGCAAGAGAATGAGCGTGAGCCTGGAAGGGGGTACAGCGGAGAGGCGGCCCCCGTGCAAATCAGCCCGCTGGTAAGAGCCAGTCGGGGAAGGATGAAGGGGCGCTGAGGGGCTTCGGAGGGATATTTTGACAAAATAAGCAACAAAGCTTCTTCTTCAGAGTGGCAGAGGGGCTTTGTCTTAACTTCTCACCAAAGAAGGGGAAGAAATAAGAAATGACAGAGTTTTTTGTAAACTCCCACTGCTGGTGTCCACTGACCTTTGCTCTGATATTTTCACTCCCTCAATAGCCCAGTAAACAATAGTCTCTACTGGGGGGACATTTAAGTGTATCCTTTTATTGGTAATTTTTGTCCTGGCTGATAGCTAGTGGGAAATCACTGGCTTCATCTCCCAGGCAGTGCTGGCTGAGGGAGAGCTTCCCCACGCAGGAGCAGCTGAGTCATCAGGAAGCCCGAGCTGGGAAAATATCCCCGGACAAATCCAGACTCTCTGTCAAGGCTTTTTTTTTTTTCCACCCTACTCTTTCCTGTTCTTGGTTCACCAGGTGATTTCTTTTCCCAGACCCATGTTGTTAAATTGGAAGGAGCAGCCTGATGCGTGGTGCTGATGTGTTGGCTGCCTGAGCGTAGCTGGGGTTAGAACAGGATGCTGCTCCAACCCTGAGCTCTGGGAATCCATCCTTCACTCATGGAAGGTTCTGGACATATCACCTCAGCCAGGCCTGGGGCCATCTGCTGGGAAGTTTTGCCATGGCTTTAGAACAGACCCTTTCCATCTTTACTCAGCCAGGCTCACTCACTCATCATCCCTGGGAGGGTTACTGCATGACTAGGCCTCTGTAGAGATGCAGTTTTTCCAGGTATAAACTTAAAGGACGGATGATGCAGATAAGGAAAGATTTGGATGTAACTACCCTGTGCATCTTAAGAATGAGGTGATTTTCTGATTTCTTGTGAATGTGAACAAGTGAGAACAGGAACATGGAAGTCTCATCAGGATACACACTGGTTACTAACTAGTCAGGGAGGAGGAGAGGAAAAGGCAATAGAACCTGGAAAGATGGATTATAATTAGTTCATTCTTCCTCCACTGGGCTGTTTAAGGTGATGGCTACACACGCAAAGACAGAAAGACCTCTCTTTAACTGCTGGGAATATCCCTGGACTCTCAGATGATGTCCCCAAACGAACTTTTCATGGGTCCATACTCAGTGCACCTGTCTCTAGCACACAGGGGTGCTTCCCCGGGAGCCCAGTGCAGCCCGTCTTAGCCCCGTCCGAGGACCCCTCCAGGGAAAGCAGGGCAGGAGTCCACACACCATGCAACTAGGCCAAGCCACCAAAGCCATTGAGGAAACAGCCGTGGATGGGGCCTTGTTAAGAGCCGGTGACAGGAAAGCTTGGGTTTTTCCATCCGAGCTTTGTGTTTGTTAGCAGAGTGGTATCTCTGGGTCTCAGCATTGTTCCCCATTAAGTGATGGTTTAACACAGGGCTCAGTCTTGCTGTGAAGACTGTATGATAATCTGCCTGTGCGGAGCTCAGCAAAGAAAGACCTTGGCACATTGCAAGGGTTCAGAAATGGATGCTGATGTTACCAAAATTTTTGCTATTAAATAAGCCCAAGGATAATTTTCTGCTGGTTCCTTTGAGATGTGAGGACTGTGTGAAGAATGTGGGAAATGTACAGAGATCCCATAAATATTAGGAAGGCTTAGATGGCATGATCTGAGTCCTGGGTACATGAAACATTTTAAAGTAGAGTTGCTGAAGACAATGGAAGCCACCCATCTAGTCATAAATGGATGTGAGTTTGCCCAGTTTGCCACTGCAAGATTAAATCCTTTTTTAAAGTTAGTATTTTTTTTAATTTTCTGTGACTTTAAATTTCATTAAAAATTGTCATACAGAAAATGTGACTTCTTCTGGTGGAAAGTTTTATGAATTTTAGTCCATGCACAGATTTGTGTAACCACCCTAAAAATCAGAATACAGAGAACTGCCTTATGGTGTTGCTTTATGGTCACTGCCTCCTCCCACCCCACCCCCTGCTATCAGTGATTCTGCATCCCGTTGTGTCATCTTTCTACATGGAGTGATATAGGAAACCTTTGAGACTGGCTTCTTTCACTTAGCATAATGCCTGTGAGATTCACGTAAGCTGTTGCTTATGTCACTGGTTTGTTGCTTTTTGTTGCTGAGTAGTATTCCATCCTGTACCATAGTTTATCCATTCACCTGTTGAAAAACACTTGGATCATTTCCAGTTTGGGGTAATCATGAATAGAGTTGCTGTAAACATTCATGGGCAGGTTTTTGTGTAGACATACATTTTCATTGCTCTAGGTCAGATACCTGAGAGGGATTGCTGGGCCACATAGAAACTATGTGTTCAACTGCCAGATTGATCTTCAGTGCCTGTTCCATTTTGCAATACCACAGCAATTTTTCTGCGTCTTTTGCAGCACTTGGTATGATCAGTATTTGTTATTTTAGCCATTCTATTAGATGTGTCTTGATATCTCATGGTGGTTTCTAGTTGTGTTTCTCTAGTGAATAATGATGTTGAGTATCTTTCATGTGCTTATTTGCCATTTGTTTATCCTCCTTGGTGAAGTGTCTATTCACAATGTTTGCCCTAGTTTTAATTAGGCTGTTTGTTTTCTTACTATTGGGTTTCAAGATTTCTCTACATATTTTAGATACAGGTCTTTTTGTTGAATATGTGAATATATTGTTTGCAGATATTTTCTTCCATTCTGTAACTTGTCTCTTCTTTCTTTTAATGGTGTCTTTCACAAAACATTTTCAATTTTGATGAAATCCAATTTATCCATTAATCTTTTTTATTGAAGTCTTTGTTTTCTTAGAGAAGCTTTAGATTCATCATAGCAAGATTGAGGGGAAGGTACCAGGATTTTCCACATGACCCCTGCCCCTGCATATGCATGGCCTCTCCCATTTCAATACCCCCCGCCATGGTGATACACTGGTACAATCCATGAGCTACACGGCTGCTTCATAATCACCCAGAGTCCATGGTTCACATTAGGGTTCACTTGTGGTGTTATACCTACTATGAATTTGGACAAATGTATAATGGTATGTATCCAGGATCCACCATTATGGTATCACACAGAGTAGTTTCACTGCCCTAAAAATCCTCTGTACTTCACCAATGCATCCTTCCCTTTTCCTTAACCCCTGGCAACCACTCATATTTTTACCGTCTCCATAGTTTTGGCTTTTCAAGAGTGTTATACAGGTATATAACAGGATGTAGCTTTTTCACGTTGGCTTCTTTCACTTAATAATATGTATTAAGGTTTCCTTACGTCTTTTCATGGCTTGACAGCTCATTTCTTTTAAAAGCTGAATAATACTCCATTGTCTGGAGAATTTATTCATTTTTGTTCTCAGTGTGTCCAACTAATTACTTTTTCAATTGATCCAGGTTATGGATCATACTTTTGGTGGCATGTCCAGGAAAGTAATTCCATGCCTAACCCGAGATCACAAAGGTTTTCTCCTAATGTTAATCTCCTAAAAGTTTTACAGTTTTATGATCCAAATGCATGTCTGTGACCATTTTGAGTTAGTCTTTATTTAAAGTATGAGATTCAGATTCAGGTTTATTTTTATTAGTTTTGTCTCTGATGTCCACTTATACCAACAACAGAGAGCTGTGGTGATGGCTCTTTCACCTCCTCCAAGCCTTTACTTGAATATTACCTTCTCAGTGATCCCTACATTGACCACCCCACTCAGAGTGTGGGCTCCGCCCTCCTCGCACTGTGGGCCCCGCCCACCTTACAGTGTGGGCCCCGCCCCTCCAAATGTGGGCCCCGCCTTCCTCACAGTGTGGGCTGCCCTTAACAGCCCTCCCATCTCCACTACCTTGCATTATTTTTCTCCATAGCACTTATTGTCTGTGACATAGTGTGCAGCTTGCTTACTTACTGGGTACACCATCTCACTGGTATGCAGGCTGCATGAGGGCAAGGATATTTGAGTGCGTGCTGGGAGGGGGTTGCTTGTGAATGGATGTTTCCTGAGTGGTCGGTAAGTGTGGGGTGCCCGAAGAGGCTGGGGCCCGCCTAGGGCACATGGCTGCAGAGGGAGAAAGCACAGGCCTCCCTGTCTCACACATTCATCAGGCAGAACAGGTTTGTCAAAGTTAACACTCCACTCTGAGGTCTTGTCTTACCCACCCGCCCACCATATTGTTTGAGATAAATAAGAATTTAAGCAATTAAACCTTTTTCCCTCTCAGTCTTAACGTATTTGTTCCTTGAAACTTAAGCTTTATCCCTTATGCTCCTTGAAAGAAAGAAAGCACTCTAATGCCCTGGGAAAATTATCTTAAATTCTAATCAGCCCTCAATCCTGGGTGTGAGAAGCAACTCAGAGATGAGGCGGTTGGCAGAGCAGGGGGCAAGCAGGGAAAGCTGTTTAGGCAGCAAAGCCAGCTAGAATTGAGGTTTTCAACTGGCTAATAGTGCTTCATTTCCAGCGAAGAGGCTCAACTTATCAAGTGAGAGGCCCAGGGAATCCGAGAAGCAAACAGTGCAAAGATATGGAGATCCCAAAAGAAAGTGCAGATTAAATAAACTGGGATGCAGAGTTGAGTGGATTCCTGTCCCCCTGCAATGGAACCTTCCTCTTTATTCTGTCCCTACCCTGAGTTCCAACATCACTGTGCCCTGGGCTTCTCCAGTAACAGGTGGAGTGGATGCATGCCCTTGCATTTCCCTGGGGCCTGCTCTGGAATTTCTTTATCAGGTAGCTTGGGGGCAACAGTGTGGTTAGCTGAGTGGGGAGGGGGCCAGCTGGGCACTTGAAGCTAGCATTGGCACAGCAAACACACCGTCCTTAAAGTGAATGTTAATTTTGAGTGAGTCGGGGGAGGGCTCTAGACGACCTTGATGGGAGGGCTGCCTCTGTGTCTGTTAGGACCTGGCTGGTGAGGGCTGGTGAGGGCTGGTGGGAAGCATTTACAGAAGGCGCTGGTCCTTTCCCTTTCTTGCTGCAGAGAAGCCAGCCCCCTAGATGCCACTCCACCCCCCACCCTAAACTGGTCCCCTGCAGGTCCAGCAGGTCCTGGCAGACAGCCCTCTGTTCAGCTAGTCCTGCTCTTTGATGATCTCTGAACAGCTAAGGCTCCTGGCCTGTTTGGAATCTGGTCACATACCGTGTTTGTTCCCAGAAAAGCAAACCCACGTTGTCTCCAATTTCTCTCATTTCCACCACTGGATGGACCAAGCCGGCTAATTTTCCCTTTTCATAAATTTGTTTCACTTCAGTGGGAGGAGCTGCTGATTGTGAGTCATCAGACCTGTGAGGGTGGGGGAACCCAAGTTGTAATGTTTCATAAATAATACTTTAATGAAGACACCCATTAACACTTGTAATAATTCACAGAAAAGAAGCCCAAGCAGATCTGGTTGAAATATCTTCTTTTGTCTTTTTTTTTTTTTTTTTTTTTTTTTAAGTGTTACCAGCTTAAACAGAGGTCTTAATTACAGAACAGAACAGAAGCCAGCAGTGTCTGGGAATTTCCTCTTGCCAGTGTGTACCAGTCCTTGGCTACACCTTTCTCCCATGGCTCCTCCCAGAAGACCTGCCCCAGGAGAGGCAGCCTCTCCCCCCTCACCTTCCCCTCCCTTCCCCTCCCTTCCCCTTCAGAGCATCCTTGCTATGAGCCAAAGCTGTGTGCAGGGCTTTGTAGCTGAAGAGTGCCTAGGTCTTTAAGTCTTTCTCAATGGATGTGCATGTGCGCACACGTGTGTTTAAAGAGGTGAAGTCAAAACAGGATTACAAAAATTGTGGCATGACTTAAATGTTTGCTTTCCACAAATAAATGCTTTTAACACAAAAATTGCAATACTCTATGTTATGCTCTAAGAAGATACTTGCAGGATTCATAAAACGTATTCATGTCCAGTGCCCAGAGGCAGGCTGCTTGGATAATGCGATACAGTTTTAAGTTGTATGGATTTCTCATTTCAGTCTGTGAGTATGTGTCACTGAGTGTGAATTTGAGCCCTTTTTTGAATGGGAATGAGGCCGGATGGTCTCCATACTTGTCTGTGACAACCCTGCTGGGCCTCTGAGTCTGGGAGGGCCTGTCCCTCATGCACTTGCTCATCCCAGGTTGGTTGCGTCCTCCATCTCAGGGGAGCATGGTCTGACTCCTCTTCTTGCTCTCTCTAGAGCAAGGTGGGTGGGTGCCACCACCCACTGAGAGCCAGGGTGGGTGCTCCACCAACAGAGACATAGGGAGTCAGATTCAGAGGACAGATTTAAATCTGGTGCCTGATTGAGCTGGGGGCTGCTGGAGCAATCAGTCTCCTTCCCTGGGTGTGGGGAATGTGTCATGCTGTAGAGGCCTCGCCCCACCACACCCTCTTCTGACACAGGGCCCCCAGCCTCTTCTAAGGCCAGGCACACAACAAAGGGACAGCTTTCTCTGGCTGTGTTGGCTGGCTCCCTTACCTTCCTGGGCAGGGAAGGGGGGAACATGATGGTGAGGGGCAGGGTTGACTGACCAACGTTCAAGGCACCAGGCAAGGCCCAGCCTAGCTCTCTGTTTCTTTTTTTTTTTTTTAATTAAAAATGTTTTAACATTTATTTATTTTTGAGAGACACAGAGAGTCAGAGCACAAGCAAGGGAGGGGCAGAGAGAGGAGACACAGAATCTGAAGCAGGCTCCAGGCTCTGAGCTGTCAGCACAGAGCCTGACGCGGGGCTCAAACCCACAAACTGTGAGATCGTGACCTGAGCTGAAGTCGGACGCTTAACTGACTGGCCACCCAGGCGCCCTTCTCTGCTTCTTTACTCTGGGAGAGTCAACTGCAGATCTCGCAGTAGGAGGGGAGCTGAGCAAAGCTCTCTTTGCCTGTATTGTGGTCCTCGGAAGGAATCCTCTGAGCAGAATTGAAATAATGCCCAGGAGTGCTAGGGGTGGGGTGGGGTGAGGGTGGCCAAAGAATGTGGAGAGAAAACATTTCTGAATACTGACCCCTAGAAGAAACCCCTGCAGTTCCAGGCTTCATGGCCTGAGTGGGAAGGTGTGCCTTATCCCTTCGTGACATGCTAGAAAGCGTCGTCTGCCTTGGAAAAACCACAGAGAAGCACATCTGCCGAAGGGATGATCCCAAGGCCGGGGAAAGTTGGTGTTTTGGCTAAGGGGATAGTCTTCAGAGATACCATAGAATGATTTAGAGCTGCCTCTGGGCTGGAGGGCCTGTCCCATCTCTGCCTTTATCTTTTTTTCTTGATGGAGACCTTGCCTGTAGCAATGGTGTCCGTCCAAACCCCTCCCCACCAGGACTCTGCATTCACCTCCTGTCTCCAGACACATCTTCCTAAGTCCGGGTCAAACTGTGACAGCTCCCCACTGCTATGTGGCACGTTCTCAGGCAAGAAGCCAAGAGTGCACACAGGCACACGTATTGGCACACAGGCCCCAAACTCAGCTTGGTTAAGAGTGTACACTCTGGGGCTGGACCACTGGGTTTGAACTCTGTTGCTACTGCCGTATGATGTTGGATAGGTAACCTTACCTCCCTGTGCCTCAGTTTCCTCAGCTGTAAAATGGGCATTATAGTAACTACTTCCTAGGGCGATTGTGAGAATGGAGTGAACCAGTGCTCGAGATGTACTTGGGACCCTGCTGGCTCTCAGGGAGCATTGAACACACATTCGCCGTGGCTGTTGTTTGCCAGCCCTCTCATGTAGCTTGTGGAACCTTCCCCCTTCAATTCAGCAGTTGCACTTTGAAGTGTCATCAACCTTTCAAGGCCCACTGGAACTTCTGCCTCGTCTATGAAGAGCTTTGGATTCCCTCTCCAGCTGTTAACTGGACAGACTTACTTGTCCCCACCTGTCTTCCCAGCACTTTGCCTGTTTGTTCCTTGTCCTCTCTGTCCCCCACCCCACAAGGGGCCGAGGCAGACTGTCCGCCCCTGAAGAACAGCAGCCCCATTCCTCTTCGTGGCCTGCTCCCTGCTGGTGGAGCTGCTCCTGCGTGGTGCCTGCACATCTCTGTCCTTCTTCCTTCTCCCTTTTTGACTCTTCTCCCAGCCACCAGCCAGCCTCCCTCTTTCTCTTGTCTTCCCTTCTCTCCATCTCTTCCTTTTTGATTCTCCTGGTTTCTCTGACCTCCTCCACTTCTGTCTTAATGAGAACTTTCACACATCATATTGATTTGGAGTTTTAAAAAGTCAGAATTGATTTTTCTGGGGAACTTTTCATGATCTTATTTTTAAATGTAGGAAGAAAGCTGTTTCCAGGGCTGTTGACTTTGTTCTATTGAGTTAGGAGTCGATGTTGGAAACTCTTTTCCGGAAACTCAGAGAGCCTAGGGACCTCTGATGCCACATCTAATGAGCTGTGGGTCAGGGCTTCCCTCCCCTCCACAGGCCCAAGTGTGGGGGCAGAGAGTCCTGGCAGGGGGAGGCCTCGCAAACTGGCCTGGGTTAGAGGACAAAGTTAAAGAGCATGTACAGAGAGTGAGCACACACAAGGCAGACTTACAAGGCCATAATGAGTAAGGGGCAGGCTAGGGGAGAACAGCAGTGGGAATTTGCTGGTGAGGCCACAGCTTCTGCTGTGAACCCATCAGAGATGGGTTCCATGGACTGTCTCCTCTATTCCCACATGTAGCACATACTGACCTGACACCTTTGCTGTGTGCCTGGCCCTGTGCTGAGGGCCTTGCCTATATCATCTCATTCAATCCTCCCAATAACCTCAGGATGCAGATCATATTATTTACAGCTTGCTTTAGGGGTAAGATAACATTATAGCAGTAAATTACAGTTGGCAAAGGGCAGTGGGCTAAAAAAACTATCTGTAAAGATGGAGTAGTAGAAAGATCTAAGAGAGCAGGATGAGGGGGAAGAAAGGCAACATCTTGCCTACTGGGATGGTTGTATGTGCACATGGGTCTGCACATGCAGGCTGCATTGAATCTTTTTGGGGAATGAGGCTGGATATATATAAATAAACTGAGAAAATAAATGGAATAGATGAGGATGTTGGATTAAGAGAAAATAAAGGCAGGGAAGTAAGATAATCTATAGCTGAAGGTCCTGATTCCCATGGTCGGGGGTGGATCTTCTGGATGGACTGGTTGGTTGTCACCAGGTCTGACCTGCTCTGCTTTCTTGGGTTGTGCAGCCATGAACTGTGACCACCCCTTCCCCACATGGGTTCAAAGCTCCATGGAAGGGGCCAGGAGAACAGCAGCCTCACCACATCTCATCTGACCCAGTCTCCCAGGCAGGGGCAGGGCAGAGGGGCCGAGGACATTCCTGGGTTGGTACAGCAGCCCCTCTAGGCACTGAAGCCTGGCAGGCCCTCTGGCAAATGCAGAACAGCCTTTTCCCCCTGGCTCAGTAAAGGCAGCATTGGGCAGGGCCAATTCGCAGGAAAGTTGAAAGGTGATCAGACCATCCTGAGATGACATGGAACCTGCTTGCCAAGTCTAACATTGTCTGGATTTTGTTGCAGAACAATTTTGCTTCCTTTTTCACCTGGCTGACTGCTCCTCATTTTCACATTTCAGTCTAGGGGTCACTGTCTCCACAGGTCACCCCCTCTCCTCCTCTGTGTGCCTATGAGCCTCTTAATGGCCAGGGCGTTTCTTCCACAAAGCCACATATACTTGCCTAAACAACCTTTTCTGTAAAATCGCAATCTACAATAACAGTGCTTACGCGGAAAGAAAGGTTAGGGCTTGCCATTTACACCTGCAGAACTTTTAACCAAAGCCTTAAGAAAAACAACAATCCCAATAAAAACAGTAGCCCAGATAAATCTGTTCCAGGGCTTGCACCCAGCCTCACAGCAGATGGAGCTTTGAGAACCCTGGGGCACCTCCTTTGACTTTGAAATGTAGGTCTTAGAGGGCATTCAGCCTAGTTGAGACCCAGTTTATCAACTGAAACTTTGTGGATGCTTTCGCCACAGGCAGAAATGTGTTTGTAGCTTCTTCATCTGCATTCCCACCTTCATAACTTGACAGAGTGGAAGAGTGGAGGTGCTTGAGGCGGCTAACAGTGGAGCTTACACTGAGGAAAGCACTGTGTAGACTTTCGGCTTGTGCTTCGTGTTGTCATGGCGCTGTCACAGTGAGTGCCCTGAGATGTACAGGCGAATGCCTCAGAACACCCCCCAGCTCCTGGCCTGTTTTCTTTCAGGAAAGGTATGCTCTGGGGAGGGACAGGATGGCCTGCAGGAGCCATCCTGGGCAGAATGGACTCCTACATCCTGTATCTGTCTAATAGCATCTCTGAGGCCTCCACCATGGTGACTCCCCCTGAATCCTCTTCCCTCATTTTCAAGCTTCCTTCTCAGGAATGATAGCAGAGCCTAGAATGTTGGTGGCAAGCCTTTCTTCAGTGACCAGGACACCCGCTTGTCCCCTCCCATGTCCCCACCCTGTTTCTCCCCATCTTCTTAAGCACAGGGTGAGGGTTTCCCCCCACCGAGGTTTTGGTTTTTTGTTTTTTGTGGGTTTTTTTTGCTCTTACGGGGTGAGATGCTCCCCACCAGGTTCATTTTCTGTAGCTCTTCCTGCTTATGTTTCTCCTGTTCCTTCCCAGCTGCTCTTCCCTCCCTCCTTAAATCACCATGGAAGGGAGGAGTTTTCCATTCTCCCAAGATGCCTCTGGCGCCCCTTGGGTTGTCCCTTTGTGCCAGGCACAAAGGCCGAGGCCTGACCCCAGTGAATGTGGGAAACCTTCAGGGCTCGGAAGAGAGCATCCGGCCTCCCCAGGCCAGGCTGGCGGGATAGCTCTACCTGCAGAGGAAGGAATGAAGGAGGCTTGCCCAGCATCCTCCCTGTCCTCTGTTTTCCTTCCTGCAGTGTCCAGGCCTCAGACAGTGTGATCCATATTGGAGGAGCCTGGCATCTCTGCCGCATCCACACATCTCCTGTGGCTCAATCAGCCCCTTCTGAGGAGCCAGGGCTGCTGGTGGAGTCTCAGAAGTCGGAGGTTCACACTTTTCCCTCCTTCCGCCGTGGAACTCCCCCTGCCCCTTCCCAAGCCACTGAACTACCAGGTTCTGTCCATTCTGCTGCTGAAGATCTCTGGGGCCTTCCCTTTCTCTTCATTGCTCCTACCCTAGGGCAGGTGGGCCCTCTCTGGTCTTCCTGGCTCCTGTCCTGACCACTCTGTGCATCTGCCCCATGGCTGCCCCAAGGGTTTCCCCAAACTAACGCTGGCCCTGGCTGGCTGTGCCAAACTCTTCAGGTCTCCCCACTGCTTCCAGGATAAAGTCTGACACACTCCCTCTCCCCACCCCTTAGCACCAGGGCATTTAGTAATCTGGCCCCTGACTACATCTCCAGACCCATGTCCTGAGGCCCCACTTCATGCTTCTGGCCAGACAATGCTCAGGGGTTGCCAGAACCGAGTCTGGTCATCAATGCTGCTGACACACTCTTTCCTCCTTCTGGATCTCCCTTCTCTTTCTCCTCTACTGGTACAGCTCCAGGTCTGTTCATGTGGCTCCTTTCCCTACTAAGCCCTCCCTGTCGTCCCCTGCAAAGGCATGTCAGCAGCTCTTGCTTCTGTGTCCCCAGTGCCTTGTGAGCATGAACTCAAGTGGCATTCATCGCACTGTACAGCAGAGTATCCTCTCTCCTGGTCCCTCACAGGACTTGGTGCTCCCTGAGGGCAGGCAGCCTCCAGGTTAGTTCTGCAGCTCCTCACCTGGCCCAGCGTAGGTATTACAAGGACTCATTCCATACGTGTTGAGTGAATGAGTGAATGAATGAGCGAACGTGAGAATGGTGTGAGAGCTAGACAATAATATGAGAGGTGGTAGACACTGCTGCCATCTGGCTTCAGAGGAGGAAAATAGAACCAGTTTTCTTGAGCTTCCTCCCCCTGAATGCTGTCTCTGTGCAGGGTGGAGCCAGGCAGGGGCCTTGGTCTTGGCATCTGGAAGCTAGACAAACACTCAGGATTTCTGGTCCCGTGGTATAGATTGTCAAAGCCCCTAGGGCAGCGAAGTCAAGAGATGTTAGAGGATTTTTCTTCAGGAAAAAGAAATATTCTCAACTTATATATTTAGAATGGTACAGTATCTTCTACCCTATGATTTGACTGACAGAAGAAGTGTATTTAAGCTATTTTTAACCTGGAATCTTAGGAGGAAGAAATCTAGCGATTAGATATTTGGAAGCTATTGTGTAATTTTAAAACTTTGGTACCAAAGGAGCATGTTGAGAGAAAGAAAGACAAAAACCCAGATTGATGTGTTTCAGTTTTCTCTGTAGCTCTAGACTTTTGTTCTGGAGAAATCCACTGTCTTCAGAAAGGGCATCCAAGGGTGTGTGTGTACGTGCACACACGTGTGTGTGTGCATGTATAACTCACTCCCTTCTCCATAAATAGCTTAAGATTATGTTCTTTACCTAAAAAAGCATTTTAGAAAGGGCCTCCTTCACTCTATTGACAGCAGCAATGAGCATTTGTACAGGGCTTGGCAGGCTGTACCTTCTCATTTATTTTTTTTAACAATCTTGTGGGGAAGCCATTATGTGATCGTTATTATTCACATCTTGTGGAAGGAAAAGAATGAAAAGAAGAGTGGCTGGGTGACCAGCCCAAGACCATATCTAGTCAGGTCATGGTTGTACACAGTGTTTGAATCCAGAGCCTCCCACCCTAAATCGTATGTTTTTTCCCCATTACTCTGATACAAAAGTTATGTGGGCTCTCCATACATGGCATTGCTGGGACCATAACTTGTAGGGTTATTTTGGTTTCCAGTTGCTGCATGACAAGTCACAATTTTACTCCTCTGAGTGAGTTCATTCTTTCAATAGCAACCATTTTTATTACTCTCATAGATTCTCTGGATAGGGAATTTGGACAGGGCACGACAGGGGTGGGTTGCCTCTGCTCCATTGTGGCTGGGGCCTCAGCTAGCAGATGGAATCATCTGGAGGCTTCTTCACTCACATGTGTGGCCCCTGGGCTAGGATGACTAGAAGGCAGAACTCAGCTAAGAGTTCTAGAACTGGACTGGAACCCTTACAGGTATCCTCTGTATGTGGTTTGAGCTTCCTTATAGCACAGTGGTCTCAGAGCAATTGCATTTTTCTCACGGTGATTCAAGGCTCCGAGGGAGAATGTTTGAGGAAAGGAGGGGGAAGCTATGTGCCTTTTATGACAGTCTCAGGAGCCACACATCATCACTGCTGCCATACCCTAATGGTCAAAGAAGTCACAAACCCCCTCGAATTCAAGAAAAGGGCGCATAGCCTGCCACCCCCCAATGGGAGGGGTATCAAGAATTTGCTGCCATGTTTTTAAAACTACACCAGACAATTTCTCTTCTGACTAGATTGATCTGGCTTCACTGCTGTTTGGAAGAAATCAAATGAACAGCATAACCTCTAGAGAGACTTACTAGCAGTGGACTCTGATGATATCTCAGATTTCTCTCTCCACATGAGAAGACAGGCCTTCCACATTGTCCCATGTAGTTCTCCCTGGCAGTACCAGGTCAGAGAAAAAGTGGTCCTTGCCACCCTCTGCTGGGAATGAATACTCAGTGCATGTCAGGTAGATTACCGGGTGCCATGCTAGGCCCGGGGCTTAAGAATTGTATGTTTTGGGGGTCTCTGGCTGTTGCTCCTAAGCTATAACACTGCATCACCTTGGAGGGAGGGTACTTCATCTGGCATAATCCTTGGGAGTGAAGGGACTGAGAACCTTTCTGAAAGAGAGAGACCACAGAGACAACTTCCTGGAAATGCAAAGTGATGTATCTGTGAGCTTCAAGGGTTCCCTTTCTTCAAGGCTGGATCAGGGAGATGAGCAAGGACAAGCAGGGGATCAGACCTTGCAGGGTCATCCTTGTTGCACCAAGCCATTGCTGACACATTAAGATCTCCTGGGACACATGTTGACCAATTTCTTCATTTTTGGTAGTCAAAGGTGGCCCCAAATAAACCTTCTCATGTGTGTGCCAACTTATATGGTAGTGTTCTCAACTACATTCCAGACACAACAGATTCTATCGTTAGATTTTCACAGGCTGTTGTGCTTGTAGTGGTCAGCATAAGCTAAGTCATGTTGCAGTAACAAGCACTCCCTCAACAACACATGCTTATTTCCCCCCTCACCAAGTGTTTATCATGAGTTGGCAGGGGTTCTGTTCCATGCCATTGAAAGTCATCTGTCAGAGGTAAAGGGAAATCTGCTGGGTCTTGCATTGATGATTAAGTGTCCTGGCTTAGAAGTCACATACCTCACTTATATTTATAGAAGTCTGGCCAGACTAGACTCATGGCCTCACTCCCACCTCAAATGGTCTAGGAAGCATAATCCCACCATGTCCCTGGAACACAACTGGAAAAAATGACAAATTTCACTGACTGCTATGTGATTACCATAATGCTCTCCTTAAATCAGTATCTTTGCCCTCTTTTTAGAATGTCCTTTTCCTTGGGGCACCTGGGTGGCTCAGTCAGTTAAGTGTCTGACTTCAGCTTGGGTCATGATCTCACAGCTTGTGAGTTCGAGCCCCACGTCGGGCTCTGTGCTGACAGCTCAGAGCCTGGAGCCTTCTTCAGATTCTGTGTCTCCCTCTCTCTGCCCCTACCCTGCTTGTGCTCTCTGTCTCTCATAAATGAATAAATGTTAAAAGATTTTTTTTTAAATAGAATGTCCTTTTCCTCTTCTCCACATTTTCATTCATGCATGCAACTGTCTACCCATCCACCCACCTAATATTTAGTGAGCACCTGTCCTGTCCAGGTATGGCTTCAGGTGCCAAGAATGTGGAGATGAAGTCATTCCCTCAGGGAACTTCATCTCTTCATCTCCCTGAGAAGTCCCTGACCTTTCTGGAATTGTTCAACTATCTAGCTTTTTCATGCCATAGCTAGACTCCCCTTAAAGACAGCCAGTATTAATGGAGCCTTAATCCCTGGTATATCATTGATGGTTAGGCATAGCAACTATTACTTAGTTGTTATTGAGCCCTTACTTTAAGCCACAGACTTTGCTGAGAGTTCAATTTAACCCTCACTATAATTTTGAGTGGTTGGCTGTATTATGCCCGTTCACAAATGAGTAAATTTACCCTCACAGGGGTTAAGGCACTTGTACAAGATCACATAGCTACTAAGTGGTAGCATTGAGGTTTAAATTTGGCCTGAGTCCATGTCCTTACTCTTCAATGGCCGCATGACACTTACCTTTAATGCTCACGCAATTGTTTCTCTGTATCAGAGACCTGAAAACAAGGAACCAAGATTGCAGGTGGGGAAGGTGCACTTAGAAGGCAGAGATCATTTCCAGTGATTTCAGATTATTCGATTCCTTTCTGATGAACGAATGAAGCAGGGAGAAAGGGAGGGAGTGAAAGAAGAAAGGAAGGGAAGAAGGCAAGAGGGAAGAAAGGAGCAAGGAGGAGGGAGAGAGAGAGAGGAAGGAGCTGGTTTTCTGAACACAGAGGGGAAACCTTGCCAGCGAGGTGGAGCGGCGGTGTGGCTGCCTGAGAAGACAGGCTCGAGCTCTGATCCTGAGGAAGAATGTGTAAATCGCGGCAATGGTCTTCTAACCCGACCGAGGGCAAAGTCTCCGAGTAGAAGAGCTCTGTGCCTCAGCGCGTCTCATTACCGCCAAAGAGGTTCTTCAGTCTACCACGTCTGAACTGACTACAATTAAATACACAGATGTATTCCTCCTCACTCGGCTGCTGAAAAGGAAATATTTTTGAAAACTATGACAACTCAGTATCACAGCTCAGAGAAACTGGAGGAAAGGAAGAAAGGGCTACAAAGGAAGCATTAAACAGAATTTTTAAAGGTCATCCTCTGATTTTGTGTATTACTTTCCAAAGTGGTATTTTGAGATTAAAAAAAAAAAACCCGCGAGTGTAACAATTATGGCTAGCCTCCGCCCTGTACAGTTAGATAATGGTTTCCACTGGGGATCAACAATGGTGAGGCCTGTAAGCGTCGGCCTTTTCTGCAGCCCGGCCCTGTGTGCCAGGCCCAATTTGTTTTCCATGATTGCTCAGTCTTTATCAAAAGAACAATCTGCAATCCCGTGCTGTTCTTATCTGGTGCTGGAGCCTTAGACTGTGTCTTATACATCAATATAAGGTTTGGGTTAACCTAGATTCTTCTAATGCAGCTTCTTGACGTTTTAATAAAAAGCCACCCCCCCTCACCCCCCCCCCGCCCCCGCCTTAGTGTCCTTTAGTCTCCAACCTTGAGAGTCAGATTGCTTTGTTCTGTGTTCACTCCTTCATCAGGGAGTGTATGTATATATTCCTGTATGTGTGTGTGCATGTGTGTGTGTCCCTGGATATGTGTGCATGCTCATAGACGTGTGTGTGCTGCATGTGTATGTGTGTCCCTGCATGTGTGTGCGTGTGTGTGTGTGGGTGTGTGTGCATGTGTGCGTGTGTGACCATGCATCTACTAGTGACTACTGTGTTGGCAACTTTCATCCTGGAGATAATGTGTAAGTGCCTAATTGCATTTGCTATTTAGCAATTAACCACTTGCAGGTGCAACTAGTTGTAAGCACAGTTCTGCATGTGTGACTAATTGCAGGTGTAAAATATTCACCTCTTAAGTTCCCTTCATGGCTCAGTGGGGCTTGATGCTAATTCTCCCTCACCATCTGGGTTCAGCCTCATCCTCTGGCCACAGCATCTCCTCAGGAGAGGGAGCCATGGGGAAGGTGGGAAAAGTGTTTTAGGGCAGGAAGGGACAAGGAGATGAAGGGGAGCAAGGCGGAGTTCTTTGGAGACTTTGCAGAAACTCAGAAGCTTAGCCGGTGAGTTTCCTCCCCACCTTGCTGCCCATGCAAAGCAGGGGATTAGCTGGGCTCTTGGGCTGCAGAACCCCCACATCAGGGGCCTGGCATCTCCTCACGTGAAGCCCTCTGTGAAGGGCTTTGCTTGTCTGAAGGTCTTCCCTCTCCTAGGACCCTTTGCCCAGGCAGTGGTGTGAATCTTCATAGAGTTGGCTGATGGAAGTTTGGACAAGTATTCGGGAAGCTTGGATCCCTCTGCAGCATTGCCACTACACTGTGTGAAAGCTGCACTCTTGGGTCTCAGCAGTTGATCTGCAAAGTGGGGGTGACACTGTCCCCTGCGTTCCTGGTGGGCCCCCAGGGTGTTCTGAGGGTTTGGTGGATGTAACCTCAGTCCTGGACTTGCCTGGTGAAGAATATATTCTGTGTCTGCAAAGGAGCAGATGACTCTTAGTGGTGGCCATAGGGAGTTCCTTGAGTTCATGATAAAAATCTCTAAAAGGTGTCAAGGGGATGAAGAAGTAGGAGTTCTGGCCCTGAGCTTCACTCACGGTACCTCTCTCTCACCACAAGTTGCAAATGAAGGCCTGAGAACAAGCCCTTTTCAGGGCAAGGACCCATCCTCCCAGTGGCCCCCAGCTATGAGCTCCCTGCAGCTGGGCAGTCTTCCCCTCCCTCTGAGGCATACCCACCCTGTGGACAGTGACCCTGACAGCAGCCTGCAGACAGCCCCTCTCCACAGTTTGAGAGATGGATGAGCAGAGCTTCCAGGAAAGGAGAATGGGAGAAACCAGGATCCAAAGGAAGAGGGAAGGCCAGGAAGAAGCTGGACAATGTCAGATGGCAAGCAGGCAACCAAATGGAATATCAAGCTGTCTGAGAAGCTTCTCTGGAAGGTCTAGGGAAGAAGCTACTTCCAGGCACCAGACAGGGAATGGCCCTGTCCCGGAACTCCTGAGGGCTCGGAGCTTCCAGCCAAGGGTCTACACAGAGCCACTCTTGCCACATTGGACTAGGTCTCACTGCAGCTCTAGACATGCATTTCCTGGGGTGAGGGGGCAGGGGAGTGGTTGGGAGAAAGCCTCCAGAGGCAACAGCTTGGTGTACTGCCAGGTGGGGGGTGTTACAAGAGGCCTACTGATGAGGGTGTGAGCATGGGGCCTGAGGCCAAGGGAGAGGTGAGGCGCAGAGGGAAAACAGTCATGTCATACGCTCCATTGTGGTCAGGGTTAGGGAGCTTAGGTGGCCTAAGTGGAGCTCCGTGGAAGGGTGCGGAGCTTAGTAAGGACTTCATGGAGTTTGTGACTCCCAGAGTTTACTCCAAGGGAGTGCTGGACCACTGGAAACCACCACTCTGGCATCATGTGTTCAACTGAGTCCCTTTTATTGTATAGCTGAACTTGGCTTTCCGGTCCTGACACTTGGGTTCCTACTCTGGTCAGCTTTCAGTAGAGTACCTTACAAAACTTACCGTGACCCTGGGACCCCTGGCCTGCCTCTTGGTGGGGTTCCTTGGAGTGCAATTAACCCCTTTAGTTGGCTTTCTGTTGGGATTGAGTTGAGCTGGCCCTTTATGCCTTATTTCTTTTTTTATGTAAAAAAAATTTTTTTTAACGTTTATTTATTTTTGAGACAGAGAGAGACAGAGCATGAACGGGGGAGGGTCAGAGAGAGAGGGAGACACAGAATCTGAAACAGGCTCCATGCTCTGAGCAGTCAGCACAGAGCCCGACGCGGGGTTCGAACTCATGGACCGCAAGATCATGACCTGAGCCGAAGTTGGATGCTCAACCGACTGAGCCACCCAGGCGCCTCTATGCCTTATTTCTTCAGAGATTTGAGAACTCCTTAAAAACAGGAACGAGGACTTTTCTATACCTACTTCACCACTTGCTACTTGTGCCTCAGATTTCTCATCTATGAAATGGGATAATAATAGAACTTATTTGATAGGGTTGTAGAGAGGATTAAATGAGATGAGTAACATGTTCATCATGTTAGCTACGATGGCGCAAACCCTCACTAAATATTAGTACTCAAGTTATTTGTTATTGTTGTTGTTCTTAGTTTCCTTTTACTGAGGCTCCTTTCTTCCCAGAATTCCTGCCCCCCACTGCTGGACGGCTTAGGGTCAGTGTTGTCTGTTGGCTTTGGATGCCAGCACCCCATAATTCTGAGACCAGTGTGGTTTGAACCTGAATTATTGGCTTATTCGTGACAGCAGATGGCTTTGGGGACTGCTGGGAAGCCTCTGGTCAGGAGTCACACACAGTTCCAGCCAAGCAGAAAATGTGTTTGCCCCAGATAATGGCCATCAGACACAGATTTCACTAGCAACAACTCAGGGATCAGACTCAAATAAGGAAGTCTGCCTTTTGGCCATTGCTTTAGATTATAAATTCAGGCTTAACATAACGGGTCAGGATGTGGTAATTCAAATGCCAACTCCTCAGCTTCATCCCACAATCATGGGGAGTGACTGTTTTCTAGATAATTAAAGAATGTGAGTGCTGTGAAAATCCCTCATGATTACTCCATGAAACCATCTTTTTCATTTGAGAAAAGTGGTAACAGTGTTTAGAGAATTTAGCCGGAGTTCATCCTATTCGGGGTTCTTTATCTCTTAGCTGGTTCCTTTAAAGTCGTTCCTGTCAAGTGCAATGCAGCTTAAAAGAGGCTTTCTTAATTGCCAATCCTCACAAATAAGCATATGCATCGATATGTGTGTGTATGGCATTATGCATGCCAGCCAACATGCAGCTTATTCTGAAAGTTTGCCTCAGGGACTGGCTGAGGTTCCACATCAGCCAGACCACTTGGAAAACACCCAAGTGAGGTCATGGTCCAACTTACTTATCTGGAAAATGGAAGCCTGAGACAGAGAGCTCAGCTTTTCCAGTTCATATTAGACCAGAGTCCAGCCCATGGGCTCCAGGCTTCTGGACCAAAAACGATATGAAAAATACCAGGTTACTAATACAAGCTTTCCATTAAGTATATTAAAGCATACACATGCGCGTGCGCGCGCACACACACACACAGCCCAAACAAGAACATGTAAGCTTCCCTCAATTGTCGGTGCATCATTTCTTTTTTAAAAAATGTTTATTTATTAATTTTTGAGAAAGAGCACACAAGCAGGGGAGGGGGCAGAGAGAGGGGGAGACACAGAATCTGAAGCAAGTTCCAGGCTCCAAGCTGTCAGTGCAGAGCCTGATGCGGGATTTGAACTTACAAACCATGAGATCATGACCTGAGCTAAAGTCAGACTCTTAATTGACTGAGCCACCCAGGTACATCATTTCTTAAAGGGAGGTTAGTTTAACAACAAAACAAGGACAAAGCAGAGGATCCCTTTGTCTTCAACTCAATGCGTGTCATCACAATTCTAGAACAGCCTCATTACATGTTTCCAAAATAAAAAGAGAAAAAAAAAATACAATCTCAGAACTTACACATTTAAGAATTTCATCTTTATGAAATCTTTGAAAATTTAATCTTTGTGAAAATCTCGCCACATTACATTTATTCCCTGTGTGCATACAGCTTTGTCACTTCTAGCAGGTCTAAGTGAAGGAATAGCTGTTCTAACCTGATCTTAAGATGAACGACATTTTCTTTCTTACTGTATACACCTCATCCAAACACTCACCTGGAGGGAACTTTAACCATGAAATATTGGGCACTCGCTGTTCTTCAAACATTAGTCTATCATGACTCAATGTTTTGAAAACAACAATATCAGTAGTAATAATTGCTAACATTTATTAAGCGTGTAGTATGTATAGGCACCATCCTCCTAAGTGCATTATGTGCATTAACTCATTGATTGATCACATACTGAATTATGTCCCCACAAAATTCACATGTGGAAGCTCTGACCTTCCATGTGACTGTGTTTGGAGATGGGGTCTTTAAGAAATGTGATTAAGGTTAGGAAATCTTAAGAATGGGGACCTGATCTGATAGGATTGATGTCCTTATTAGAAGAGGAAGGGAAACGAGCTCACTCTCCTTGCATGTGCAGAGAAAAGGCCGTGTGAGGACACAGTGAGAAAGTACCATCTGCAAGCTCAGGAGTGAGCTCGCACCTGCTGGCACCTTGGTCCTAGACTTCAGCCTCGAGAACCGTGAGAAAATAAGTATCTGTTGTTTCGACTCCCAGTTTGTGGTGTTTTATTAGGGGAGCCCGAGCAGATTTGGAGTAGGTACTTCCGTCAGCTCCATTTTGTCTCTAGCATCAGGGCCCAAGTAGCAGGTGAATGTTTGATTTAAGGAGGACCTTGAATCCCGGAACTGTGACTAGCATGTCTGAGGCTGGACAGGAATTATGGAGCTTGGCCTTATTCCAGAGCCTGAGCTGGTAGCCACGCGGGAGCTGTCCTCCCCTGAGATCGGAGCGGCTGGGGGTTGGGGAGGCAGTCCTCGCTCTTCACTCTAATAAGCCTGTAGCCCTGTGTCTCCACCCAGCGGGGCTGTTGTGGTAGAAAGAGAATGCATCCAAAGTGGTGGGCTCAGAGCTGGGCACCAAATGGGCGAGACCTCAAGAGATGCTAATGGGATGTGATGAGCAAATAAATGAATAGTATGCTGGCCTCCCTATGTCTTCAGCTTAATGTGTGTGACCATAGTCATAGAACAGCCTAATGATATATTTTTTTCAAAGAGGAGCAGTTAGCCTAATGAAATGAGTAAACATGAGCAGAACGAATCACTGTCAGGTTCTATAAATTGTGTCTTGAAGTGCTAACTGCCCTAATAAGAGCAACCACAGTAAATGAATGCACCATTACCCTGAAAATAGGACTATCAATACCAGAAGATGCCTGCCCCCTCACCCTCCTGCTTATTGCTAATGGATGCTAGCTGGATGGGCTATGACAGACACACGGTACAAGCATTCAGGTAGCCATATCCACGTGGTTTTCACTTGTATTACTTACAGGGATTTGTGTGTACAGTAATCCCTCCCCAAACACAGATTCTCTTTTTATGAAATTCTGGTATCCTTGGATTTATTTCTGTATACTTTGACAATTTCTGTTCCAGGATACTCAGGTTTTGAGTCACTGCTGCTGGAGATAATTTAGAAATAGAGGAACTGGTGGGTGGTAGGAGAAAAGAGAGTGAGTGGAAGGCGGAGCGGTACCAGACGCTTCACAACACAGTCTTGGAGGGGGGCGTGTGATGCCTTCCTGGTCTGAGTCTGCTCCGGGAAGGGGACTGAGATGTACGTGACTTGGGATCTGGGTTCCGGGCCAGGAGCTGAGGAACTCTGGCTGTCTCTCCTGCCACGCTAGTGAGCAGGCTGAGGAATTGGATACCCCCGGGGCTCTTCTGAGCTGATCACATAAAGACTCCTGAAAATGTTTCAAACTTCCCAATTAGTGTATGTCTGTAGCATCAGGGCCCAAGTAGCAGGTGATATAAGTAAGAAGGGCTTTGAATGTTTGATTGGAAGGTAAAATAAGGCAAAACAACAACAACAACAAAACGAATTAGCGTGTGCGTTTACTGCGCGAGAGCAGGAGAATTACAGATGCCTTTTCAAAACTGTGGAGGGGGAGCCTGTGTGGTTCAGTCAGTTGAGTGTCCAACTCTTGGTTTTGGCTCAGGTCATGATCCCAGGATTGTGGGATCAAGCCCTGAGTGGGGCTTCTTGATGAGCATGGAGCCTGCTTGAGATTCTCTCCGTCTCCCCCCCTGCCTCTCTCCCCTGCTTGTGCTCTCGCTGTCTTTATCTTTTATTTTATTTATAAAATAAAATAAAATAAAATAAAATAAAATAAAATAAAATAAAATAAAATAAAAACTGTGGAGAGGGAGTTTCTGAAAATGTTTTAGTAAGTAGGGGCCTAGTAAATGAGAATTACTAACATGGAAATCCTAATTATTACTTTAACTTATGCAACATGTATTGATCTCCTTTTTGTGTGACATTTATATTTTTAGAAAAGTGACTTTGTTTTTATTAAGGTGACACATTTTTATTGACATTCCAGAAAAGAAAAGAAGAAAAAAGTATAGCGAGTAAAATAAAACATGACTTAAAAAAATCCAGAAACTACCATTGTTAAATTTAGGTCAACACCATTTTATATATATGTCTGTATAATCTGTCTTCACTGTGACTGGAAAGAGAGATGGAGAGTTAGAGCTAATTTTAGGAAACTATGGTAATGCTAAATCTTGAAAACAGTAATTTAATTTTCTTTAAATGTAACTAAGAGGGGGTGCCTGGGTGGCTCTGTCGGTTAGGCATCCGACTTCGGCTCAGGTCATGATCTCACGGATGGTGGGTTCGAGCCCCATGTTGGGCTCTGTGCTGACAGCTCGGAGCCTGGAGCCTGCTTCGGCTTCTGTGTCTCCTTCTCACTCTGAACCTACCCCAACTCATGCTCTGTTTCTGTCTGTCTCAAAAATAAATAAACATAAGAAAATTTTAAAAAATGTAACAGAAGAGAAAGAAATGAATACAAAACGGAGGAAATCTCTCCATTTTGTGTTTCTTCAGCACAAAATATATTATTTCTTGAAAGGTTCTCTTAAGATTAAGAAAGAATATTATAAAAACGATGAAACTAGAATTATTGTTCTAAATTTCCTATTTCAGTTTTAAGTAGCTGACAGTTAACCCCTTTCTATGAAAGATAAAGAAATTGGTGTACTTCTATTTCTTCTCTCTCTTCCCCTTCCTCCCCTCCTAGTTTTTGTTAATTTTTTAAAATTACTCTTTCATGATAAGGTTTATAACAACTTCAGAATGTTTTCATTTTCTTTCTATATTTAAGAGACTGTCATGACTCCCAGTCGCCCCATCACAGCTTCTCCATGCTGAACTCATTATTTGGATTTATCTCTTGGTTGATTGAATTTCATTATCAAGTAATTGTTCCCTGTGGAAGGACTCTTCGTTACCTGAGGTTCTACATCCATGAGGACACCTGCCTGCGAATGTCACTATAGACAAGTCTGGGGCTTGCCTATGCTTCCCCTTAGAGTGACTGCTCGCTCCATCTGCTGCTTGAATACTTTTTTACCTTTGAATTTAGGAACTCCACCAGGTTGTGCTGATTATTCCTTCATTTTCAGAAAAATTTTTTCCTATTAGCTCTCTGAGCAGAGTAGGCACTTTTTTTTTTTTTTTTTTTGGCTGGGACCTCTAGTTTAGGAATACTAGTTTTCCTCCATAGATTATTTTGAGCCTTTTCTTTGCTAATCATCTGTGTTTTATGTATTTACATGATCTTAAACTGGATCAACTCTGTAGCCATTTGTGCTTTATTAATTTTATGATGTTGTTATCTTGATCTGTAGCTTGTTTCTTTAACTCTGCCATCTCCCTTTCTAATTTTATTCTATTGTTTTATCGTCTGGTTTTGAGCTTTTGTATTATTGAATTCGTCTGAGAATGAATCCTTGTGGATACGCTTATTTCTTGGACTATATTTTCTTCCTTACTGAGCTCTTTTTCCCTTTCTTTTCATGTTATGTTTCTGTATTTCTTTCTTATTTTTCGGACAGTTGTTAGTGAGTTTGTGTATTTGCCCCGTTGTTCATTTCTTTTCATTGCGGTGACTCTTAACAAAGGTAGCTCAGCGCAAATTTCCTGTTTCTCTGAAGGGCAGTGGGTGGCTTCTCCGGGACTCTCTGCCCACGTTGCCTGAGCCACACCTGGAGTGCTGGGTCACTACCCACCTCCACCTTCTGTACCTGGGGGAAGAGGAAAGCTCATCTGGGTCTGTACATTGTCTTTGAGGGAGATAAATATGTCTACTTTCTGTCTGGAACTTTGTTCAATGCTTCCGGCCAAGACTGGTCTTCCTCGAAATTGGAATGGGAGTAGGGGTAAAGCCTTGGTATTTGAATTCTTTGCCTGCTTCAGAGTGGAGCCCTATGACTTATCTTTCCAGAAGGGTGTTAGCCCTGGAAAATAAAAAAGAGGTTTAAAAAGACCCTTGCAGCTTGCTCCTTTGCAGCCCTCCAAATGAGGGGGTCCAGAGGGAATTCTCAGAACCTTAAGCCACCACTTGTGCCACACTGGCCCCACAGAGCTGTGTGGATTGCCGGCCTCACCCCTAGTTCCCGTGTATACCGCTGTCCCCCTTGCTGGCTGCCCTTCCTGTGGGCCGGCTTCCCATTCCGTGCCTGCCCCTCCCTGTGCTCTTCTAACTAGAGGCCTTTCCAGCATTGATCCCTCTGCTTGGCTCATGCCTCCCTTCCTTCCCCCTCGTTCCCTAAGTCACATTACAGTTCATATGTCACAACCTCAAGGAGCCCACAAGGAACCCTCACACAAGGCCACACCTCTGTTATTTGCACAGCTCCGCTGTCTGTGTTGAAATTCTCCTCTCCTCCAAGTTGCAGTGTGCAGTTACTTTCTTGGGACTTTCCCTCCATGGCTGAGTCTGGAAGCAGGCCTGTTTCCAGGGCTGTTTTTTTCCAGTTATCCGTTTCTCCCTGTGACTCTCTCTGCCTCTACGTTTTCCAGCTGCATTGTAGAAACTTTAATCCCAGGCTCCCTGTGAGGAAAAACTGACTTGTTCTCTTTTCTTTTTTTTTCCTTGTAATTTTTTTTTTAAAGGTCATATTTTAAATGAGCTCAAAGTTGGGACCTAAAGTGAGACACTGTGGCTGTAGAAGCCTGTGATTTATGGTGCCAAGACACCATCCCAGAACCTGAGGGGGTGGTCCAGGGAGCAAATAGGCTGCCTTGGGGTGAAAATGAAGGCCTGAGATCTGCTCTCTCCCAGCTCTGTAGGCATCTCTCACTTCAGGCCGCAAGCTTATGAGAACTTGGTGACGCCTTTGGGACAGGTGTCCCCATACATGTGGCAAACGATGCCTGCTCCAAACTCCCCTCTGGTCCCAGGACTAGGTCAGTGAGATGAAAGCAAGCTGCTTGTGTTCCTGTTTCCTGAGACAAAGGGGTTACAGCAAGACAAACATCCCACCAGTTTTGACTGACCATCTACTATGTTCCAGACACTACCGTAAGCATTTGAACATGAGCAAAAAATGATTCTGACATAGTGAAAGGGATCTTTGCTAGTGCTTGGGCTGCTGATGTGATGCCCTCAAAATCTCTTGGGCCCACAGCGTCAGCATTTTGCCTCCAACAGAAAACAGAGTGTATAGAGTCAGATGGTGGCAGGGTGGAGCCCCAGTGTCTTGTCATACCCCCACTATGCTGGGAGCTCCCGGAGGGTGAGACCTGTCTCATTCATCTATCCACCTGCAGTGAGATAGCAGATGGAACAGAATCATGCAGGCCCCCTTCTTCCTCATACCACACTGGTCCTGCTCTTGTGGTCCCTGGATACCGCCCGTGAGAGGAGCCTATCTGTGGTTTTCTGCCTCTTGGTTCTCACCGGGTTTGGGACTGACTGGTGGTCTCCCCCCATTCCACCAGCCCCTATCCTCTTCTGAAAGCCGTTGTCCAGATTACACTTGTCCCCAGCAGGCATCTCGCAGTCCAGAATGATGCCTGCTTGGCCAGAAAGGGTGCTGTGCGCCCGCCCCTGCATGCCTGCACTGCCAGCTTGCCTATCTGCAGTGCTTGCCATGTCTCTTTCTAAGCACAGCAGCACAGGCTGCCGGCTGCCCTTGCTGCCAAAGCACAGCCTAGGAAGCCATCCAGTCTCATCCCCATGCC
This sequence comes from Panthera onca, assembly GCF_046562875.1. Lineage (NCBI taxonomy): Eukaryota > Metazoa > Chordata > Mammalia > Carnivora > Felidae > Panthera > Panthera onca. Next base: position 128,012,891 of record NC_138347.1, on the reverse strand, counting down.
AAGCGAGCAAGACCTGGGGAAACAGATAGATCTAATCCTGGCCTCAGAAGGGACAGCTAAATTGTCAAGCAGCACACTAATGGGGGCTGCTGACTGCACAGGTATCTCTGGGTTATAAATGCCCGGCACCAGAGAGCCTCCTAAGTCACACAGAGGACAACTTTATGATCCAGAAAGTAAAGAACTGGAGCAAGATCAGCTTGTGACAGGGAGCAATTGATTGGGGATGGGAGAGAGCTTGGCCCAGGAGCTCAGGACTCCATAAACCATCAGAACTCAGTGCTTCCTGAGGGGACATGCGCTGACCACAGCACGGGGAGCCAGGAAGCTCCGTGTGAGAGCTCCGGAGGGCTGTATGGTGTTGTCCTGGAGCTGGGATTCCCTGCAGCACCCTGGTGTATTCTGCACTCGGAATGATCTTCCCATAACCCAGTTCTGATCGTGAGCCTCTCCTGTGGAAAAGATTTCAGGGGTTTCCCCAGCGTCCTAAGAGTCAGACTTCTTAGTATGGCATTCAGGATGCTATGGGATCCTGGGTTTGATGAGCTTTCCAGCTGCATTTAACGTCTTGGGTTTCCCCAGTTGTGACACACGTTTTTTACCTTTGGGTCTTTGTATAAACCATTGATTCCTTTTCTCTCAAAGGCCATCCTCCCCCATTTTTTCCTCATTTGGCCTGCTGTCACTCATGTTTCTGGTTTTAGCCCAGATGCCACCTCTTCCAGATTTGGATGCCTCTTCCATACACGTACCCTGTGCATATCTGTGCATACCTTGTCATGGCATTTATCACACAATAATGTATTTGCTGTTTCTGTTTGTATATCTCCCCATCAAGATCTTGGCTGGAGTGGGGTGGACAAGGTTGGTCTAATTTTACTTGTCATTTTATCCCCAGGGCATGGTGTACTGTCTGTCCCATGGAGAATATTTGTTGAACAAATGAGTGAATGAATAAATAAATGAATGATATGATAAGTAAGCAAAACAGCATGACAACATGGGGAAAAAAGTTGGCCCTCCCAGGGCATCCTCTGTCCCTGTCTGCCCTCCCAGAGATACAGTCATCACAGGATCTCAGGCTATATCCCCATCCTCTGTTGCTCTGTGCCTGAGAATGCTCTTGCTGGTTGCAATCCCTCCAGATTCCTCAGTCAACCTTTCTTGAGGAGGCCTCCCTGAATCCCTTGTGGGACAGAATTCCCACTGTGCCTCTCTAACTTCCAGTGTTCCAGCCTAACTATGGTTTGACACATACTTTGTTGTATCTTCACTGTATGTTTTTATGTCCCATTGTCTTTTTTACCTTTTTATTTTGAGAAAATTATAGATTCTTAGGCAGGTATAAGAAATAATACAGAGGGACCTATGTGCCCTTCATCCAGTTCTCCCCAGTGAGAACATCTTGCATAACTGTAGTGCAATGTCACAAGGAGGAAATTAACACTGATCAGTGCCATCCATTGATCTTATGCAGATTTCACCAGTTTTACGTGCACTCACTTGTGTGTGTGTGTGTGTGTGTGTGTGTGTGTGTGTGTGTATTTAGATCTATTCCATTGTATCACATGTGTAGAATCAGAGGACCATCACCACAGTCAAGATACAGAGCAATTTATCATAAGCATCCTTAGTGATCCCCTTTTATAGCCATAGCTTATTCTCTTCTTCCTCCTTCTCCCTTACCCTGGCAACCAGTCTACTCTCCATCTTTATAATTATGTATTTTCAAGATTTCTGTGTAAAGGGAATTATATAGTCTCTAACCCTTAGGGGTTGGCTGTTTTCACTCTGCGTAATTCAGCTGAGATCATCCAAATTGTATGTATCAAAAGTGTGTTCCTTTTGATTGCTGAGTAGTATTCTATGGTATGGATGTACTCTAGGTTGTTTAGCCTGTTGAGAGACGATTTGGATTGTTTCCAGTTTCTGGCAATTATGAATAATGTTGCTATGAACATTCATGTACAAATTTTTGTGTGAACTTAAATTTTCATTTTTATACAGATGGACCATAAGCACATGAAATGGTATTCAACATCATTTCTTGTTAGGGACATGCCAGTTAGAACCACAATGAAATATCACTGCACACCTATCAGAATAGCTAAAATTAAAGGTAGTGATAACAGCAAATGCTGACAAGGATGTGAGAAACTCTATCCCTCACACATTGCCAGTACCATTCTGGAAAAGGGTGTTATGGTTTCTTACAAAACCAAAGATGTGCTTATCACATGACCCAGGAATTGTACTCTAGGGCATTTTAATTGTATTTTAAAACAAGTTGGAAATAATTCATGCATAATTCATATTCGTGGTAAAAAAAATAGAAATACAAGTAAACATAAAGGAAAAAAATCTGTCGTCTTGCTATCTAGACGTAACTATTAGTAATGTTTCGGCATATGGTGTGTGTGTGTGTGTGTGTATTTTTTTAATAAAAAATGGTGGCATATACTTTCATGACTTTTTTTTAACAATGTATTGTTTCCCCCTCCATGTCAGTGGGTGCCTGTGTTATCATGTTAACACTTGCCTTATATTAAATTCAGTGACTCATTTCACTGATGAGACCTCTAGGTCATTTCACTTTTTTTCTCCTGCTGTTATAATAATACCTGATGAAGTTCCTTGTTCACATATGTTTGATAACTTAATGGATGCTATTCTAAAGATAAATTCTAAGCAGAATTCTTGGATTAAATTTTTTCCCATTTTTAAGACTTTTGATAAAAATTTCCAGTTGCCATTCAGAGATGCTGTACTGATGGATCCTTTAGATCCTGGATGACCATGAGTGACCCCTGACTGTTCCCACCATGGTCCTTATAATTCTTTTGATTTTAGGTTAGTCTGATAGCTGAAAAGTGCTAAATTTTAGCTGTTTGAATTTAGATTTTTAAATTTGATTACCAATTGGACTAAATACTTGTTTGTATTTCATCTTTGTTAATCTCCTGTTGACAGTCTTTACCCATTTTTCTATTGATTTGAATGATACAAACCTTCATATATATTTCATTTTTTCCCCTTGTTTTGTCATTTGATTTAGAACAGCATTTTTGCAGCAAACCTTAACATTTTTCTGTAGTTATTCTATCAGTCTTTCTCCTTATGTGCTTTTCCCTCTGGTTCCCTCTTTGCAAGTTCTTTCTCCCCCAAACTTACAAATATTCATCTGTGTTTTGCCATATTTATTTTTATGGCTTAAATTTTCATTTAAGTATTTAATCCAATAGAGATTCATTTTGGGGATTTGGCATAAGGTAGGGATTTACTTTGTCTTCTAGCAGCTAACTTGTGACTCTGTCTTTCCCCCTGACTGGAAAGGTCCTCTATGTTACTGCCCGTGTTCTCCTCTACCCTCAGGTCTGTTCTATGTCAGAGATGTCTGAAGCCACCTATTCAACCTGCGAGCAGACAGCTTTCTCTCTCCAACATTATCTTGATTATTTTCCATGATGTGTCTAGGGTCGCTTTTTGCTGACTTTGCCTGGTGAGCCCATCTGTCTGTACACACAGGCCTTTATCTTCAGCTCAGTAACATTTTATTACATTATATCTTTCATTTCTCTTCTGCTTCATTTGTGGATTCTATTTTAGGAATCCTCATTATCTGCATGTGGCTCTTCATTCTCTATTTTCCAGCTCTTTCACCTTCTGCCATATTGTTTTAATTTCTTTCCCATTTGTTTTCTGTGTTACTGACTTCATATCCTGAAGCTTCACTGCTAGCCTTCCCTGCCTGCAAAGTGGCTTTGTTTCTGTGATTGCATTTTTAGTTCCCTTGCTATCTTTCCCTTTGGAAAGCATCTTCTTTTCCATCTCATCCTGCAGATTGTGCCTTCTTGTGACTTTCTGCTCCTGTGACTTAGAAGCCATGCTTTCTTGCACACTACTGAAAAAGTGTACATCTTCCTGAATTTTTCTTCTGCATTGCAGGGCATCTCATTTTTAGAGGTGTGCTCTTCCTCTGAGTCTACAGAATGATGTTCCCATTGTGGCGTATGTGGTGTTTTTCCTTCTCCTTTGAACATGATGCACTTTGGTGGGACTTGGTGAGGTTCCACAGACAGCGTGAGTACGTCTGTCCTGGGACTCTCTTTCTGCCCACTTTTGGGTGATTTCACCCCTTCTCATTTCTGTACTAGCTGCAGAGGTCCCCATTACTTGCCCATATCTGAAATGTCTCCCTTGATGTGTCTCTGCTCTGAGCAGGGGCATATTCCTTTGACCTGCAGCATCTGGTTCTTTGTTTCTTCTGGTCTGATGCAGTCTGAGAAAATTACGGTTCCCTGCCAGTACCACTTCTGGGCATTTCTAACCTCACCCCTTCCCGCGAGTGCTTCCCGCTTTGGCCAGCAGCTGTCAGATGCTTGATGCCACTTGCAGGTCTTGGGTGGCCCTGTTCTGTGCAGCTGTGTTCTGGGAAGGGAAGAGAGCATAACGGGTGAAATGGAAACTTGCTTGATCTTTAGCATAGCCCAGCTCCTCACTGGTGGCAGCCTGGAGCCTCTGACACAGGGACGGAGGGTGGCACTTACTGCCTTTTTTCTCTGGCAGATTCCGTTTCGGGTAGTTGAGTCAGGGAAAGCATGTCCTAAGCTCGAGTGGGTTCTTTCATCCATCCTGGTGCATCTTCCTCTCCCCTACTCTGACACTGGATTATCGTTCAGTATTCGTTTGGAGAAAGGGTGTCGTGAACTTCTGCTGTTTGTCTGACATCATGATAATTGACCTGAAAGATTGGGAGTGTCTTGGGGGCTGCTCTCCCCATTTTGAGCCTGAAAGTCTTCTTCATGTAGTATATTAAATCATCCATTTATCAGTCTGAACCCACCCCCCGTCTGACATTTGTCTGTCAGGTTTTGGAAAGAATTACAACTCACCACGACACCAACAGTGTCTAACACAGTGCCTTGTGCCTGGTGTTTAATACTAGTTTTTGAATTAAATTGGGATATGATTGCCAAGAAAGGGAACATAGAGAGGAAGGAAAGGAGAGTGGACAGAGAGAAGTTGAGGGACATGACAGCAGCAGGAGGAGGGGCACAGGCCAGCGAGGGAGGCACAGAAGTCGCAGGCGGAGAGGTCGGGGGAGCGGAGAAGGTCTGATGAAGCACAGGTGCCTGGAGGACACCTAAGGGAGGACCGGTCAGCGATGGCGGGCTTGGCCACCTGGCTGAGAGGGGTGATGAGGGAGGTGATTGCATGCCTGGACCATCACTGGTGACCTTTAGTTTCAGGAGATGGAGGCAGTCCTTTCCTGAGTTGGAAGGCTGAGTGGGTTGAGGAAGAGGAAGCAGTTCCATGCAGATTGAAAAAGAAAAAGAAGAGAAAAAAGAGGGCTTGAGGGGAAATCAGCATGCCAGAAGGTTTTTGTTTTGGTTACTGATGTTGCTGTTGTTGGCATGGGGAAGATTTGATCAGCTTTATATCCTAAGGGAAGGAGGTTGTGACTAGAAAGAACAATTTGTAGGCCGAGAAGGAATATTTGAAAGAGCCGGTCTGACTCTGATCTGCACAGGGTGAAGTCAACCATGTGGAGAGAAGACGTGGTCTGAGAGCTCCCAAGGGCAAGGGCTGCCTCCCACTGGGTCCGGCCAGCACCGCGGCTGTGGTGGGTTCACCTTAAGGCAGCGGCGGAGGTGGGGAGGGTGCTCCCCCTTCTGCCTCCTTGCAAAGGAGGGGGCAGGGCCCAGCCAGGCCTGGTGTGGCGAAAAGGAGAAGACTGAAAAAGGTTCCTGGCAGCCCTTGGGCCCAGACGAGGGGCAGAATAAGCCTCTCAACTGGATGCTGGGTGGCACCACGAGAGAGCCTTGACGGCCTCTGGCTTCAGGTGGTCTTTTGCCGTGTGCTAACATTGATTGCCTTTCTGGAAGGCTCGAGGAAGGCTCTGAAGCAGTGGCTTTGGTTTAGCCAGGAGAGGGACTTCTTCTGGACCCAAACCCTCTTTTCCTCGCCTTTCGGGTACTGTGAGGTATTGCTCCCCATTCTGTCTCCGGAGACGTGAAGTTCATCGGCTGCGGACGCACAGTGCAGCTCTGTGGGGATGTCCTTGTCTGATCCCCAGACGCTGGGCAGCACTTGGCCTCACTCTCCTCTGTGTCCGTGCCTACCCCCTCTCTGGGCATTTACCTCTCCGAGGGCTGACTTGAATCCACCCAGCCTGGCTCAGCGCTGTCAACTGGACAAGAAAGCCCGCTGTAAAATAGCCAGCACTGAACTGGGCTTACGATAGACTTATTGGGTTGAAAAACAGGATATTAATCTTACTTCATTAACTAATTAATCAATTAATAAATAAAACATCTTTGAGAATCTTCTGTGTGTCAGGTACTGATACCATAAAGGTGATGAGGCCATCATCCCTGCCCTTGAGAGTATATATCTAGTTCAAAGAGGTGACACTCACTTAAATAAAGGCTTTTAAACTAAGGGGGAGAATTCATGTGAGGTGTAGACAGTCCATTCAAATGAGAGGCACAGGGATGGATTAAGTAATCCCTGGAGTCCTGTCCCAACCAAGTAGTTTCATTATAAAGCAGGACCTGCAAATTGGCTTTTCCTTTCAGTGTTCTGCATTGCCCTTTCAAACAAATAATTAACCATGCAGCAATCATCCAGCATATTCTAGAACTCAATTCCTAGTACTACTCTCCGGAGTACTTGAACCGTGCCCTGGGGTTGGCATTGTTACAAGAAATTCTTGATGAGAATAATGCCTGATATTGTGCAATTGTGTGCGGTTGGCCTTCCTTGCGCGGTTCTGTGTATGCACATCAATTACACGCATTCGGTATAATTTGTCTTTTTAAAATCACACCTTCTATTTCACCCCAAGAAGATAAATGGATCCTGCCTCGGTCCCAATTCCATTGATTTTTTTGTGATCCTATGGTGAAGCTATTATCAACACTAATCTCAAACCCTGCTAGGAGCCAGGAAGTCCTTAGAATACAGAGCGCCAATTTCTGTGACTTCCAACTTATTTTTCTTTTCACTGGCTTTTGTTCTGACTCCCCTCTCCTCATCTCATTTTCAAAAATATGATTTGATTATCATCCTGTGAGGTCTGTTCCACTGGCTCTGAGCAGAAACCTTTTCGACACATCCAGCCTGGAGGAGGTTGCCGGGAGTCTCTATTGATGGAGCATGACCCTCCCCGGGGCAGGGTGTCCCTGCAACTTTGAAGCCCCACTCGATGGCCTCCCTTTCCAGCGGGGTGAGCGCACATCCTTCACCTTGCCTCTCTCAAAATGGCTTTTCTAGGGAGAGGTGGAAGAAAAGAAGAAACATGGGGATTAGAATTGAGAGACTACAAGGCACCGGGGAGGCTTTTGACAGTGAGCTCAGTGTTTGAAGATGGGGAAGCAGTGATGTTTCTAGGACTTGAAGCGATTAATGCCAGACGGTCATTTGCTTCCATTTTCCAGGGCTGTTCCGCAGCCTCCTGGCTGTCACACACCCCACCTTCTGATGGACCTGTGACCAAATTTAAAATCTTAAGAGATCACATGCCAATTAAAAAGCATATTGATTAATTTTCAGAAGGCAAAACATTCAGTTCATTAAAATATTTCCAATAGTACAAAGGGCATACACTGAAGAATGTCTTTCCTCACTGCTGACCCTGGGCCCAGTGGCCTCCTGAGCACTGCTCTTACAGGTTCCTGTGGAGCCTTCCAGAGACAGTCTGTAAATCGGGCATGCACTCAGTTCCTCCTGCTACTGCCATTGTCCATGCTGTTCCTTCCCTCCCTTCCTCTCCCTTTCCTCCCTCCCTCTCCTTCCTCCTCCTCTTCTTCCTCTTCCTCCTCTTTTTTTTTTAATGTAATATCCTTTAGATGATTCCATACCAGAATTCATAAGCCTGCCTCATTCTAAAGGGTTGGATGGTATTCTAATGTATGGATATGCAATAACTTATTTTACTAATCCCTTATTAATAGCTATTTAGTTTGTTTCCAATCTTTTTGCCATTAAAAAGAATACTTCCCAAAAGACTTGAGAGCAGGGACTCAAACAGGGACTCAACATTTTGTACAAAAATGTTTACAGCATCATTATTCACAGTAGCTAAAATAGGGGGAAACAACCCAGATGTCCATCAGATGAATGGAGAAACAAAATGTGGTATTTCTACACAATGGAATACTATTCACCCATAAAAAAGAATGAAATATTGATAGATGCAACGTAGATGGATCTTGAAAATAGTATGCTAAGTGAAAGAAGACAGACACAGAAGGAAAAATACTTATGATTTCACTTATGTAAGGTACCTAGAATAGGCAGATGTGCAGGGACAAAAAAGAAGAGAGGTTATGAGGCAAGGAGGAAAAGGGAACGGGGAGTTCTTGTTTAATGGACACAGAGTTTTATGTTAGCGATGATGAAAATGCTTTGGGTATATTTAGTGGTGGTGGTGGTTGTGAAACTATTTAATGCTGCTAAATTATATGCTTGCAAGTAGTTAAATTGATAATTAGCATATAACATATGCTTTGCCACAATACAAAGAAATGATGATAGAAAGAGAGGAATATGCTGCTAAAGCCTAAAAACAAAACAACCAAAAAAAAAAAAAAAAAAGAAAAGAAAAAAAGAAAAAAAAAAACCCAGGATGGTGCTATAGTGAACATCTTTGTACAATAGAGAGCTCTGTAGGAATGCAAGTGTATCTGCCTGATAACGTTTCCGGAAACGGGGTTATAGAATGAGACAGTGTGTGCATTTAAAATTTTGATATATGATGCCAAACTTTCTTTTAAAACATTGTGTTACATAATGCTCTGACCATGAGATACAAAGTTGGTTTGATGCCAACCACAGTGTGATATCAAGTGTTTTCATCTTTGCTACCCTGACAGCTGAAACAGGGTCCCCCTGGTAGATTTAATCTGCGTTTCTCTTTGGGGCTTATGCTCTGTGTGGGAGACTCTGGAGATCAGGAGTTGTCTTGGTCCCAGGTCAAGACAGAAACAGGTCAGGAGCAGCCTGGAGGCACAAGGGAGGGCTGGTTGGCTGAGCTGACTCAATTTACTCCTTCCTCAACCTCCTTCCTCCCTCTGCTTGTTGCATCAACCTTATCCTGTGATTCATGGGGCCATGGAATGGCATGTGGAAGAGAGCCTGAGGCGTCCAGTTGCCTAACAAAAGTAGGAGTCCTTGATCTGTTCCCTTCCCAGCCTTGAAAGCCTGTGTCCACAGCTAGGGACAGCAGGCTTACTCCTTCTTGATCCTTATGGAGGCTATGCTCCCATCACATGCACCTCCTGGTTTCCAACCCACACTCTTAGACCTTCCAAAATAACCAGAACAAGGGTATTCCTTCTTTTAGCATCTCTTGGGCCAGTGACTTGCAGAGATAAAGCCAGAAATGTGAGGGTGGTGAGGGGATCCATGAAAAATGAATTCTCTGCAAACTCTAGTCACTCATGTTCTTATTATCTTATGGCTTCCACAACAGCACAGAATTCTTTGGAAGGAACCTCTTCAGCTGGCCCTTTCTGGGATGCAGCTCTGTTCTGGATCAGGGCAGGAAGCACAGAGTCAGCTGGCATGCCTTGGTCTTCTTCACAGAGTGTGCTGAGGAGCCAAGACTCCTTGATTTATGTACATTTGTCCTGTCTGAAGAGCACCTTCTCTTGGCTTCAGTCCAGAATTCCAAACCCCCATGATCAATCTGAGCGAATCTTAGCTCGCTCGCTGGCACTTCGGTCATTTCTTCCAGCTTTCTGTCACTTCCTGATTTGATATACATTCTGTTAAATATTTTTCCTCCACGTTATGGATTAAAATGTTGATTAGGTCAGGACCAAGGGCAATGTCAGGTGGTGACATCCCATTCCTCAAGGCTGACAGGATACAGTTACTTAACAGAATTATTACTAATGGAATGGCTGAGGTCTCGGCCAACTATCGTGTCCATGGTGAGATCACGAGGGGCTCAGACTCTGCTGAAATCAGGATGCCCAGGACTGTGGGAAGAGCTGGGGGACAAGTGGGAAGGACAAAACTTAGTGCCTGAGTTCTGACCGCCATGGAAGAAGTAGACTGTGCAGTGAAAGTGGAGGGGGTGGGTCGAGACAAATTACTGGCTCGGTGTGTGGAACTGAAAGAGGAGAGGAGGGTAGTTGCCTTCAGACCTGTAAGTACAATTTGAGAATACAAATAATGAACATACACATAGAGCTTCCCATGTGCCAGACATGGTCCTTTGCACACTTATATATATATGAACTCATTTAATCCTCATGCATCCTGTGAGCAGAGGTAATTATTTATCCCCATTTTACAGATAAGGACACTGAGGCACGGAGGATGGTTAAGGAACTTGTACTTGAGTCATACCTCTGGGGTTTAAACCCAAGCAGGCTGGCCCCAGTGCGTGTGCTCCTAACTGCTACACTTCTGTGGCCTTGGCAGGTGCAGCTTCCATCATATTATTGACTGAATTTCAATGAGTGCACTGGCATGTTGAGCTTCCAGAAAGAGGACTTGGAAATTCCAGATCTCTCCAGGGGTAATCTCTCCAGGGCCAGCAGTGCCTGTGGAATCTTCTCTTAGCAGACCGGGAGAGTGAAAGTGACCGCTAGGAGTTGTTGGATTATCTCCCTCCAGAGGTCATCCCCTCTGATGAGAACGCATGGCAGTATTTCCTAACAAGCGGAAAAGGCACAGGGCCAGCAGGAGAAGGTCTGGCTCAAGGGAGGGCTTTGCCATCACCTGACACCTTGGTCTTCGGTCGCTTCAGCTATGGAAAGATGAGGCTGATCTAGAAGACAACTTGAGTGTAGTTACTGTCTTAGTAACAGTTTAGTGTGTCTTGAGAGGGGGAATATAAGTCACATATCTGGGTGTCTGTGAGATAAGTGCGTTCAGTGCTGGCAGACCCTTTACTGGACCGGTGTTGTCAACAGCCTGATGGACTTGCCTATCCATCACACTCCGCTGCAGAGTCACAGAGCCCTGTGCTGCCTCTGGAGATGGGAGTAGCATAATCCCACATCTTTCATTAGATCCAGCAGCAGCAGATGTGAGAGCAGGGGTTCTCAGCCCAGCAGCAACGAGACCGAAGTCCACTGATACCGTGGACCATCTACAGAGTCTGATTCACTCCTCACATTTTAGGGGGCAGAGATCAGGACCACTTGGACAACCGTTTCCAGGTGTGATTCTGAGAATCATCAGAGTTTGAAAACCAGTGGTCTGGGGGTGTGGCTCTGAGTCATTTCTTAGAGCTTAAAGTGTTTTACTGTGCAGCTAAGGGAGTACAACGGGCAGGCTCTCCTATATCTAGGTGTTAGGGGTGCAGAGGGTAGCAGAGGAGAGAGAAGCTAAGGCAAGCCTTGGTAAGCTCACTTGGGCTGGGCAAGTTTAGGATGGGCTGCCCCTGAGGCTTCAGGCACTTGCCCAGGGCACCAGAGCCCCAGAGATGGCCAGAGGTTTTGCAAACTGCCAGAGAAACTTCTCAGTGCAAACCATTGCAAGATTTTCCTAACATCCTGATACTGGAAAATCTAGGTCTGTTGGGCCTAGAGTAGTTCAGTTTTTAGCCAGCTTATCTCCTAATTTGACTTCTTTTAATCTCATTTTAATTATTTTTTCAAGATTGATACAATTTAAGTACTAACTAGAACATCATTGAAATCTGTTATTTTAAACAAAGGCCTTTCTGATTATGCTTTTTAAGAAGGTTTTTTTGTGAAGTGAATTCAAGCCCATTATTTGTTTTTTTTTTCAATTAAGTAATATACAAAAGTACCCAAAAAAGGAAAATGAAAAAGAAAAAAGGAAAAATTACTTCCCATTTCCACCACGGAGAAGAAATTAACATTTGGTGAACATCATCACCACACTCTTTCTCTGATAGAATGATAGCTAATTAGGTAAATTGAAACACTTTTACAAAAATAGAATGTTACTGTACACATTTTTAAATTAAAAGCAATATGTTTAATTTGATTTGAATTTAATAGACAAAAAAATTCAAATGGAACTTCAAAAACTGCTGAAGTTCAGAAATATTTTTTCTTCATTACAGGTTTTCAGTTTCTGAAACAATTTCTGTAAGGTTATTTATTTATTGGGAGGCAGGGGGAGATGCGATTTTTTTTTTTTTTCCCCTGATTCTGAAATTTCCCATTGTCTGCCGGGGTCCTGCCACTCCCTGCATCCCAAACCCTGGATGTCTTAAGGCACTATTTTTATACGGAGGAGGTGTGAAGCATCTGTGTTCTGTTCCCTGCCCTGGGGGCTCTGCCTGGCCCTCCACTCCCTTCAGTGCCTTCCCCTTCTTTCACTGGGTTTCTTTATTCCAGCCTAATGAGTCCCAGGCCTTAAAGTGCATATGAATCGCTTGAGGGTTTGGGTAGATTGCAGATGCCTGTGCAGTAGGTCTGAGGTAGGGCCTGAGGGTCTTGATTTCTAACAAGCTCCCTTATGATGTCCATGTTGCTGCCCTTAAGAACCACGCTTTGGTAGACAAATTCTAAAATTTTTTGTTTATTTCGGTGTTAACCAGATTCCATCCTCCCCCACCACCTCCACCCACCTGGCCCTGCTACCTCATTGGTGCTGTGTTCCCTGAACTGTGGCATTCTTTTTTTCTTTTTTATTAATTTTTTTTAAATGTTCTTTATTTTTGAGAGAGAGAGAGGGACAGACAGAGAACAAGCAGGGAAGGAGCAGAGAGAGAGAGAGACACAGAATCTGAAGTGGGCTCCATGCTCCAAGCTGACAGCACAGAGCCTGACACAGGGTTCGAACTCACAAACTGCAAGATTATGACCTGAGCCCAGTCTGATGCTTAACTGACTAAACCACCCAGGCACCCCATGAACTGTGGCATTCTTGACAATGCCTGGATCTTCTTGCCTGTTTGTGTGCAGGCGGTGAGGAGCAACCTACCTGGGTTTAAAACACATAGTAACTTGGGGTGCCTGGGTGGCTCAGTGGGTTAAGCGGCTGACTTCGGCTCAGGTCATGATCTCTTGGTCAGTGAGTTTGAGCCCTGTGTCGGGCTCTGTGCTGACAGCTCAGAGCCTGGAGTCTGTTTCAGATTCTGTGTCTCCCTCTCTCTGACCCTCCTCTGTTCATGATCTGTCTCTCCCTGTCTCAAAAATAAATACAACGTTAAAAAAAAAAAATTAAATTTAAAACACATAGTGACCTAAAGTTGTTTGTTTTTTTTTTTCCCCTTCAGGATTGATGACATTGCTTCAGTGTCTTCTGGCATTGAACATTGCTGTGGTCAGTTTGGGGCAAAGCCAGAGTGTTATTTTTTTTTTATTATTATTTATTATGTTTTTTAGGTGATAATGCCTTTCTCCACCTGGATGTCCAGAGGAGTCCTTCTTTAGGTTTGAAGTTTAGTGATTCACCAGGATATGTCTTGATTTGATCTTGGGATGTATTCTGGCTTTTTCAAAATGTACTTTCAAGCTTTTAATTCAGGAAACCTTTCTCCCATAGGCCTGTAAATTGTTGTTGCTCTCCTTTTGGTGTCTCTTCTGCAGAGCAACAATGATGCATATGTGGGTGGATGCACAGGGGTACATGTTTTTGTCATAGCTGCTGTAGGCTGTGACCCACTGAAGCTGTTACCCTCCCTAATCCACACTCTCTTCTGGAAGTTTCTCCAGGCCAGGGTCTGTCTGCCCAGGAGCCCTGGAAATGGGGGCAGAGATAGAAGAAAACCCTCTGGGCTGTACCACAGGTTCCCACAATTTCCTCTACACCTTGCAACTCCCATATATTGGGCCTTTCTGCATGCTATATTGGCCTTTAGAGAAATCCGATCTTGCCCAACTTCTGAGGTTTGTCAGTTTTCAATATTCTTCCAAATTCCCCTGCATTTTCTATTATGTGGTTTATAGTGCTGGCTGTTTATTTATTTTAATAAAGGTTGATATTTCATCTCTTCCTACAAGAAAAAATCCCTTTTCTTTTTTGCATTTAGCTGGAGATCTATGGGAGGAGGTAGAAGGCCTCAGAAACAACTTTGCTTTCCTCTACCTTTCTTTCTTGGCTGAGTCCAGGATGTGGTTTAATTTGATCCACAATTAATTGGCCTATTTTCCCCTCTTTTCCCAGATCAACATGGCTAATGGGGGGTGCACATGACCAATAAGTGCCTGGCTCTCTGTCCCCATTGCCCTGGTTCCTGTAGCTGTACCAACTCAGTTCTGAGGCTCCCATGGGCCAACTCCGTTAGAGGGGAATCTCTTTCAGCCGAACCTTCTCAGCTTGTGTCTCTGGGAAGGCTGTTTTATTGGCAAATGATGAATGAGAAAAGAGTCTGAAACTACCAAACCCATTGACCTGGCTCTTTGGGTGAAAGCCATCATTTCATGTACTATTATTTGCATATCTGTGCTTTATTGGAAAACAGGGAATGTTGGCTAGAAGTACTTCAAGGTGGGCCAAACCTCCCTTCTTCAGTTAATTTCAAGCCATGACATCATAATAGATGTGGCACCTGACCACTTCAGAGTGAAGGCCTTTCAGTCTCCAGAATCGCCCCACCTTTAACCCATTTAGTAGGATCGTGCCCAACAGGAGGGGTGTTCTCTGCACTTGGGAGAAAGGAAAGTTGAGAGCACAGAGGTGGGCGTCACTGACCCACCTTGTTTGTACCAAAAGCCATGAAACAGGTGACGATGACCCCATCATCTCAGGACTTTAGTAACAGATACCAGGAGGTTGAGGAAGGTGCAGAGTGTGGTCTCTCCCTGTGATGCCTGCCCAGTGACGCCCACCTTCTCACGGGATAGCGGTGAAGTCGGGGCCTGCCTGTCGGGGAGGATAGGAGGTGAGCAGATTGCGAGCACTGGGAGGCAGCAGCCTGACCCATGTATCACCCCAGAGTGCTGTGGAGCCCAGATGTCAGAGGACACATGTGGGAGAGCTGGCTGCAGATGTAGATGGACGCTCTTAGTGTGGCAGCAGGGAGGGAACGGGTGGCGGTGCCAGCCACTGGCTGAGAGTCTGTGGCTAAACTCAGGAAAGCAAAGGAGTCTTGTCCAGACCCCTGCCTCCAGCCAAGAGTGACTGCTGCTCCCCCCACTCCTAGGCCACGGACTGGAAACGACCCGGTTCTCTATCTATCGAAACACCTCAACGCCTCAACGCCTTCCCCAGTGTCTCCAGCCTCCCTTGGTAACCAGAGGCTAAAGTTACAAATGCAGCTGTTTCCTCTTGGCTATGGCTTTAGCACATTATAAACACTAGACTGTAAAACTGACTCAATTATACACCTCGCAAGAGAGCTTATTTCTGCTTAAATTCAGCTACTTTTACAAAGTCTGATGGAATAAGGTTGCTGTGGAAGTTGAAGACGGGATTCCATGTCGTAGTGGATGTACGTCTGGTGTGTGCGGGTGGGTAGGGGCACTACCTGGAGTCTGAACACTTCTTCCTACTTGGAGGTGGGGAGGGTTGTCTTCCTGGAGAGTGTGAGGAAGTCCAAAGGGCCCAGGTGTTCCTCCTTCCCACCTTTGGGGAGCTGGAGCATGGGTACCCGGCCAGGTAGCCCAGCCACCTGGATGTTCCTGACTTAAGGCTTTGACTTTTTAGAGAGTGGCTGGAAGATTTGGGAGAACTAGGACTTTTGCCACAGCATTAAGTCCTAGCGAATGCATCTGCATTGTTAGGATGGTCGGCAGGGCAGAGGGGTTATTGGGACGCGTAGCCTGGCCCAGACCCTCCCTGAGGTGTTGGCGGGGCTCTGGAGCCCAGCCTGCCTAGACTCCTGCCCAGCCTTTCTGATGATTCTGAGCACTGTTCCATGTTCTTCCAGAAGGCTGCCTTCCTTTTCTGTCCCTTACGTTGAACTACAGTCAATTTCTGTTACTATAACCAGGCATCCTCACTGATACAAGAGTGATGCTGAGTTTTGAGTCAGCCTTCCTAGGGGAAGGCTGCTTCCAGCAGAAAGACCATACCTATCGAGTGGATCAAGAAATGCCCATTCATAATTCAGTAAATAACCAAGTATATGCTGGCGGCAGGCACTGTGCGAAACACTAGGAATCATGTGCCATCACGGAGCTTAGGCCCTGGTGGAGGAGACATGCCTGTCTGGCTTCCAGATCACCATTCCACACGAGTCCCATTTGGAAGGCTGCCTGCCTGGTAGGAGGATGTGCCATGTGTCCATGAAGCAGGTGCCCAGCAGGCCTTTGTGGAGAGTCAAGTAAGGTTCTGGCATTCAGTAGTGGTAACTTGTCTAGAGACTGGCTTTCACGTAGGCACAAATCACCCACTCCTTTATGTGTTATTATAGCTATTTCATCTAGTTTTTACTTTCTTGTTTTATTTTCCTATCTTCTTAATTAATAGACCTCAAGAGGGAGAGAATTGCTGGTCATGGCCAATCATAGATTTATCCTCTATCTTTAGGAATGAAGGGACGCTAGGCTGCCAGGTATGTATGTGTTTGGGGTGTTAGGAACCCCCACAGCAGCAACGCAGGCTCCCACACAGTACACAGGCTCCAATCCTGAGTCCTCCTTTGCAAGGCCGTCCCATTTGGGCTTGGAGCCTGACTGCACCCTCCTGTGGGCTTGGCCACACTTCCCACCTTCCAGTTTCTGTGCTTTTCTTGCTTATTTCTCCATCTCTAAAGGTACTGGGCCTCTCAGTGTCCATTAGCCAGAGCCTCTGACTCCCTGGCTAGTCAGCATAGGCCCCAGTGGCCTTTGGCATGTCCCAGAGCGCAGGCACGGGTCATTGTCCAATGAAAAGGTAGCAGACACAGCAAACATCCATAAAGTGCTGATCCAGAGATTCTTAACCTGGCTAACCTTGAGAACAACCTGGGGAGCTTTTAAACAAATACTGATGCCAGCCCCCATCCCTCCCCTGTCATTCTGACTGAATTGGCCCTTGTGGGGGTGTGGGCAGGGTATTTTTTTAACCTTTCCAGGTGATAACCATGAGCTTTCGGGGTAAAGAAGCACTGTTTAAGGTCTTTTTTTTTCTGAGATGACCCTTCAAGGAGGAACCAAGAAAAGGTTAGGGAAAGGAAGGGTCAGGTCAGAGGTAGAGCTTAAGGAAAAAGTGGTGGGCATGGCTGGTGGGGCTGAGTAAAGAATCTAGGAGTGTGGACTGGATTGTCAGCCTCTGCCCAAATATAGCCACAATCTTGCTACATCTCCACAGCGAGAGGCACATAATTGTTTCTTATTTTTTATTTTTAATGGATCTGCCCTTTGGCCATGACCCTGGAGAAAAAAGGAGGGGAGCAGACCCTTTTAGTCTCAATCCCATCACTCTATAGCCTATCCTTTCTCTGGTGGGGTGGGGGAAAATTGTCTAAGGAACAAAGTAACAAGAATCTGAGCTTAGGACAAGGCCTGGGAAGGAAGATGGAGAGAGAGTGCCTGGAACTGGGGCTACTTTCAGTGGGTAGTCCGGGAAGTCTCTGAGCTAAGGGCAGGAAAATTAAAAGCCATTTCAGGCTTCCCAAGTATCATGAATTGATGCTTGGGAAGAGCATTCCAGGCAAAGGACCCAGCAAGGACAAAGGCCCTGAGGTGGGAAGGTCTTGGCAAAGTTGAGATTGGGTCTGAGGAGTAGGTGTGGGTCAGGTGGTATGGGACTTGTAAGTTGTCCTCAACTTACTTTTCTGACGAGTAGAGATGACCTCACTCCTCTTCAGCATCATCATACCTCATCCTGAATAGGTAGAGGTGGAGATTTGGAAATTGAAGAGCCTTCACTTTGAAGTGGTCAGGTGCCCTATCTATTATGATGTCATGGCTTGAAACTATACTGAAGAAGGGAGGCTTGGCCCACCCTGAAGTACTTTCAGCCAAAACATTCTCTGTTTTCCAGTAAAGCACAGATGTGCAAATAATTGCATGTGAAATGATGGGTACCTGTGGCTTTCACCCAAGGAGCTGGGTCAGTGGATTTGGTAGTTTCAAACATTTTTCTCATTCACCATCTGCCCATAAAACAGCCTTTGCAGAGACACAGCTTAGGGGGGAAGTGTATTCCCCCTCTGTGTGTGAAGGAAGCCACTGGGGAGTTTGGAGGAGGTGAATGGTGGACTGACTTAAGTGAAATAATAATACCACCCTGACCAGTGTGTGTGGAGAGCTGGTGGCAGTGGAATTCCGAAGGCAAGGTAGGGGTGCCTGGGTGGCTCCGTCAGCTGAACATCTGACTTCAGCTCAGGTCATGATCTCATGGTTCATGGATTCGAGCCCCGAGGTGGGCTTTGCACTGACAACGTGGGGCCTGCCTCAGATCCTCTGTCTGCCTCTCTCTCTGCCCCTCCCCTGCTCCCTCTCTATTTCTCTCTCTCTCTCATTCTCAAAAATAAATAAACATGAAAAAATAAGAAGGGAAGGCAAGGGGGCTGAGGCTGAGAGGGGCAGTGTCCCTCCCATGGTTACCCAGCACTCGAGTGACAGAATTGAGCCCCGCCAGAGCCTGGAAACCAGGTGGGCAGGCCCAGATCCAGAATCCTGAAGGGCAGTGTCCTCCCTCTAAGGGCTCAGGCTCCTCCCACTTGCCAGGAAATCAATAGTTTTACTGCCCCCACCCC
Organism: Panthera onca; assembly: GCF_046562875.1. NCBI lineage: Eukaryota > Metazoa > Chordata > Mammalia > Carnivora > Felidae > Panthera > Panthera onca. The sequence goes on along the minus strand of NC_138347.1, from coordinate 127,994,326 downwards.
CGCACCCCGCCTTCTTTCAAGATCAGAATAGGAATTTCACTCCATGCATAGCTTCCATCCCATCCATTTGATGCCTTTCCTTTAAAAATATCTCTTAGGCTTATTTCTTAGGACCCTGGCCAGGAGTATTTTCTTCCTTGAGAGATTCCCAGGCAGTTCTCCCCTCAGGCCTGGGCTTTCACCAGCGAATGACTCCCGTCCCTTCTCTCTAAGCAGCGGATGAAGGCCTCGAGCTTGAGGGGGAGGAGGAGGCAGAATTGGCAGACTTCTTCCTCAGGCACGCTGGGAAAGATTGTTTAAATTTAGGCCTTACCCTCCCAGAATGAAAATAAGTTATTTTTATGTGAGTAAGTGTTAGTTATTGAATTAAATATAAGTACGGGGCACTTCTCCTAATTTATAGCTCCGGTCTGGGAGCTGAGGCGGTCTGCGTCATCCGGGCACCCTCCTCCACGGGCCACACTGGCTTCTCGCCTTCTCCCACCCTCTGTGCTCATCTGTCTTGGTTGTCTCTCCCAACTTTGTCAAATGTAACGTGAAAGAAAGGGAAATTAAAAGAAAACAAAAGAGAGATTTTCCAAGAGGGGAAATCAGATTTATCCTGAGGTAATTAAATGTGTAGGAAACTGAGAACAAAGGATTGCAAATAGTGTTGTGTGTGTGCGCGTGTGTGTGAGTGAGAGAGAAAATAAATCATTATTTCCCAGGCAGCCAGAGCCCTCTGATGAATCTTAAATTCAGGTGCCTTTGAGGTGGAATTGGCAGAGGAAGCCAAACGTGGGCTTTGTGTGGCTGCAGCTGAGTGCTCAGGTGTCCTGGGCAGCTGCACACACCGTTGTCAGCTTCCCGTGGCTCCCCACAGCCCCTCGGCATGTCCCAGGAGGGTGGGGGGGGGGGTCACTGAGGGAGCCCCTCCCTGCCATGGCTGGGAGAAGCACCATTCACCCCCTTTATATGTGGCCTTCTGCTCCCACCTCCCTGCAGAACTGGCCGGCCCTGTCTGTGCACAGGGCCCTTGTCCCTGGACTTTTCTTTTGTTTTTCTCATCCACTAGAGGCTGAATACATTGGGGTCAAGGACGGTATCCTTTATTGTGCATTCCTAAGTGTCTACTGCAGGGTCTGGCCTACTGTGGTCACTTAGTATGTGTTTGTTGAAGGAGTAAGTGAATGAATGAATGGGCCTAGGGAGTAAGTGAATGAATGAATGAATGAATGAATGAATGAATGAATGGACCTAGGAGGGACCCTCATTCATTCAAACGCATTAAGGTCATCTCACTGCCATATTTGACACATACATCACCTGTGACTAGGCTGTGAGGTGGGGTGTGACGAGAGCTCTGGGAAGGACAAGGTGGGGGGGAGGAGCAGGGAGGTAGAAGGTGGTGCTTAAACTGGGTCTTGACAAATGTCCAGTTTTTGTGAGGTCCCCATCAAGCAAGCAGCAGTCACCCCATCCTCCCCACACTCTGCCCAACTTAGACCAGTGAAGGCATAGTTCTTCCGAGAGACAGTGCTCGTGAGTGGCCAGCAAGGCTTTCAAAAGCTGTGATGGGCATGCTGAGCAAGGACCAACCTCCTCGGGAAGCTTTCTGGAGCCAGTCTCCACAGCCCATCTTCCTATCTGCCAGCCCCTGGGCTTTTGCTGATACTGTTAGTTCCTTCTGTAATAGCCTTCCTCCCCTTCTTCACTGACCAGCTCAGATGTCACCTTCCTCCCCTTGGCAGATTCTTGAAAGCTTTGTTTATTATGCCATGGCCACTTTCCAGCCTGTCGTGCTGCTCCTGATCTACCTTTTCTCATGACCCACCCATCCATAAGTGGCACAGGACATGGCCACATCCCACTCAGCTAGCCTAGGAGCTGCTGAATAAATGCAGGGCTTATTTCCTTTACAGACCAATGTCCTAATGCTTTTTGAGTGACAGTGGGGGACAGGGATTTTACATGGCCTTTGCATGATGATCTCAATTTCTTCCTCAGTGCTGGATAGGAGTTGGTCTTGCCAGCTGATGGGGACTGAAGGATAGAAATTCGTGGGGCGCCTGGGTGGCTCGGTCAGTTGAGCGTCTGACTTCGGCTCAGGTCACGATCTCACGGTCCGTGAGTTCGAGCCCCGCGTCGGGCTCTGGGTGGACCGCTCAGAGCCTGGAGTCTGCTTCCGATTCTGTGTCTCCCTCTCTCTCTGCCCCTCCCCTGTTCATGCTCTGTTTCTCTCTGTCTCAAAATAAATAAACGTTAAAAAAAATTAAAAAAAAAAAAAAAAGAAATTCGGGGCTGAGGCTGTGCCTTGGAAAGGTTGAGGCAGAGGGGGCCACAGGGTAAGCGGCAGCCTTGGGTAGGTCAGTCCGAGAACCTGTGCGTTCGGAGTGATCTTGCCCTTCTACCGAGGCTTAACCATCACAGGCTGCCCAGCCGAGCTCTGCTTGCAGTGCTTTGAAATACCTGGAGGGCTCCATATTGGGGTCTTCATGCCCCAATCTTTGCCCCCAGGAGAGGTGGGTGCTGCCCACCAGAAGCAGGCTTGGCTACTTGGGGATTCCTCCCCACCTCTTTCCAGAGGCCTGAAATTCCACCATTGAGACCTTGTTATTATTTTATTGTGATAAAATACACACAACCTAAAACTTCACTGCTTAACCACTTTTTAAAATTAAAAAAAAAATTATTTATTTATTTAGAGAGAGAGAGAGAGAGCAGGGGAGCAGCAGCAGCAGGGAGAGAGAGAGGGAGAGAGGGAGAGAGGGAGAGAGGGAGAGAGAGAGAGAGAGAGAGAGAGAGAATCCTAAACAGGCTCCACACTCAGCCTGAAGCCCGACGTGGGGCTCGATCTCACAACTGTGAGATCATGACCCGAGCTGAAATCAACAGTCAATGCTTAATTGACTGAGCCACCCAGGTGGCCCTCTTGCTTAACTATTTTTAAGTGCACAGTTCAGTGGTACGAAGTGCATTCTCACCTCTGTGCCTCTGTCAGCACCTTCCATCTCCAGAACTCTTTTCATCTTGCAAAATTGAAACTCTGTCCCCATGAGACACTGACTCCTCTTGACCCCCTAGCCCCAGCCCTTGGCAACCATCATTCTATTTTTGCCTCCCCACTTACCCCACCCTCCACCCTCTGGTAACTACCATTCTACTCTCTGTCACTGTGACTTTGCTGTGTATGTGTGTATATGGATGTGTGTGTTTATACACACACATATATATTCATTCTACGTGTAAGTGAAATATTGTCTCTCTACATCTGGTTTATTTCACTGAGCATAATGTTCTCCAGGTTCATTCATCCATGTTATCACCAGCAGCAGGATTTCCAGCCTTTTTAAAGACTGTATGGTATTCCATTATATTATGTTATATCACAGTATGTACAGTGGAGTATATATTCCATTATAATAAATATATATCTCACATTTTCTTTAATCATGAAACATTCTTTTCACTGGATTCTAAATGTTCTTTAGTCTTCAATGTGATCCATGTTAGAACAAATACGACTTTGAGGTACCTGGGTGGCTCAGCCAGTTGAGCATCTGACTTTGGCTCACGTCATGATCTCAGGGTTCATGAGTTTGAGCCCCTCATCGGGCTCTGTGCTGACAGCTCAGAGGCTGGAGCCTGCTTCAGATTCTGTATCTCCCTCTCTCTCTGCCCCTCCCCCGCTCATGCATGCTCTCTCTCTCTCTCTCTCTCACTCTCTTTCTCTCAAAAAATAAATAAACATTAAACATTTTTTTTAAATAAAGAACAAATACCACTTTGGACTAAAAGACCTTCACGCTTATCAGTGATATCAATAATAGCTTTATTATTCTTTGTGAGACTCAGCCCTACAGAGATAAGAAGCCTAGATAAATTAGAGCAAATGAATGGGGGCCCTTAGTGCTATGGTCTGAATATTCATGTCCCCCCAAAATTCATATATTGAAGCCCTAACCTCTAAGGTGATGGCATTAGGAGGTAAGGCCTTTGGGAGGTGATTAGTCATGAATGTGGAACCCTCACAAATGGGATTAGTGTCCTTCTAAAAGAGGCCCCAGAGAGCTCTCTCCTCCCTTCAGCCATGTGAGGACATAGTGAAAAGTCTGCAGGCCCGAAGAGGCCCTCACCTGACCATGCCGGGACTGTGATCTCAGACTGCCAGCCTCCTAAACTGTGAGAGACAAATTTCTATTGTTTGTAAACCACCCAGTCTGTGGTGTTGTGTTATAGCAGATCACGCGGACTAACACAGTCAGCTTGGTCAGAAGGTGGGTCTGCCTCCAGAGGTTGGCTGGGCCTTTACGGCTGCCCCTCTACAGTACTCTGGGGCAAGGGAAGGTGGGGAGGGGTGTGTGCAAAGCAGATACCAGCTTTTAAAGGAATTGCATTGCAGTTATTCCTCTTCTGGCCAAAGACTTATCTGCAGATGAATATTCCAGAAAATATGCCCATCATAGAAAACAAGGACTCTGCAGGAAATATAAAGAAAAACTGACCATCACCCAGAATGCCACCACCTAGTGATCTTTTCTGCAAGCCCTTTCCTGTATTTCATGTTAGCATTGTGTGTATATGGGATCATATTGTAAGCAATTTTATATCCTTCATCCATTGAACATTACATTGTGATCATTTTCCCTGTCATTAAATTTATTTGAAAACATCATTTTTAATGGCTGCATAATATTCAGCCTTGTGGCTGATCCATAATTTATTTAACAATTTCTCCCTTTTTGAGCACTGATGTTCATTCTAATTTGTGGATATTATAAATATCCACAAACAATGCTGTGAACATCCTCATGCATAAATCTTTACTTGGGTATTTTGTGCTTATTTCTTGAGGACGGATTCCTAGATGCAGAAAAAAGGGGATGTGTATCTGGTCGTAGATCTGGATGCTTATTCCCAAGCTGCTTTCCAGCATGGTCTCCAGGTGAAAGCTTTGCCACAGTAGAAAAGAATGTCCTTGTTCTAGTACCTTCTTGTGTATTGAGCATTTCTTCCTTCCTTCCTTCCTTCCTTCCTTCCTTCCTTCTTCCTTCATTCCTTCCTTCCTTCCTCCATCCCTCCCTCCCTCCCTTCCTCCCTCCCTCCCTCCCTCCCTTCCTCCCTCCCTTCCTTCCTTCCTTACTTCCTCCCACCCTCCCTTCTCTTGCTTTGCTTTGCTTTGCTTTCTTTTCCTTTCCTTTCCTTTCCTTTCCTTTCCTTTCCTTTCCTTTCCTTTCCTTTCCTTTCCTTTCCTTTCGACAAGAGCACTTTATTTAGTTATTTCTTTAATTTGTTTGTTTATTTATTGAGAGAAAGAGAGAGAGAGAGAGCGCGCACATGTGCACATGAGCTGGGGACAGGGGAAGGGGGCAGAAGGAGAGAGAGAATCTCAAGCAGGCTCCACACTTAGCACAGAGCCCAACCTGGGGCTCTATCTCATGACCCTAGGATCACAGCCTGAGCTGAAATCAAGATTCGGATGCTCTATTGACTGAGCCCCCCAGGCATCCCAAGCATTACTGTTTCTTGAATCACTGCTAAGGTGATAGAATAATCACTGTTCATTAGCCTCTTAGTCATTTATTGTCCCTTCATTGTCTGCCCAGTTTTCTAATAGGGTGTCATCATTTTACTTACTATTTTTAAGTGTTCCTTATATAACAAGATTATTAATATTTTCCTGAGTATGTTACAAATATTTCTCCCAGTGGTTATTTGCCATTAAATTTTTTATAACAGCTTTATCGGGATATAACTCATACAATTCACCCCATTAAAGTGTACAATTCAGTGGTTTTTAGAATATTCATAGAGGTGTGCAGCCATCACCACTATCAATTTTGGAACATTTTCATCATCCTAAAACGAAACCTCATACCCATCAGCAGTCACTCCCCATTTCACCTCAACTCCCCCTTCCCCCAGCCCCTGGTAACCACTAATGTACTTTCTGTCTCTATGGATTTGCTTATTCTGGACATTTCATATAAATGGAATCATACAATATATGGTGTTCTGTAGCTGGCTTCTTTCATTTAGCAGAATGTTTTCAAGGTTGAGCAGGGTCTTAGCATCTCCATCCGCCGTTCAATTTTGCTTATGATTTTTAATAGTAGAAGTTTAAAATTTTTATGTACTAAATATTTTGAGCTTGCCTTTCATGATCTGCCCCCTCTCTCCTCAGGGCTTTTATGCTTAGAATGTCCTTCAGTTAAATTTACAACTATATTTTCTGCTAGTTTTTTTTTTTTAATGCTTCATTAAAACATTAGAATAATTAAATCTCAAAGTAATATATGGATATAGTCCTTTTTTAAATGGCTTTCGTTTTTATATCAACTCTGCAATCCACCTGGTGTGTATTTTAGTAAATAGTAATAGGGTGAGAGTCTAATTTAATTTTTTTTCCAATAGCCAATTGTCCCAGTGCATTTCTACCCCATTTACTTGGACTGCTTCCTTTGTAATTTATTAAGTTCCTAAATGTACTTGGGTCTATTTCAAGACTCTTCTGTTGCAGTGCTCTGTTTATCGATGATTGCACTGGTGCTGCACATTTTAACAGTTGTAAAAAGCAGGGGACAGTCTGGTTATTAGACAAGTTACCTCCCTTTAGTCTTCTTTTTATACTTTCTTAATTCCTTTACCCTACTCATCTTAGCAGAAGATCTTAGGTTTTTGTTTCTTCAAAATCCCTTCTCTTCTCTCTTTTTTTAAGAATTTTTTTATTTTTGAGAGAGACAGAGACAGCATGAGCAGGGGAGGGGAAGAGAGAGAGGGAGAGAGAGAGAGAATCCCAAGCAGGCTCCCACTGTCAGTGCAGAGCCTGATGCAGGGCTCAAACTCACAAAACCATGAGATCATGACCTGAGCGGAAACCAAGAGTCAGACACTTAACTGACTGAGCCACCCAGGTGCTCCTCTTCTCTTCTTTTTAACAGTGCTTCTCCCCTTCCCCAAACCAAACAGCCGCTCATGATTTCATTGCTTATGTTGTAAAGTTATATATTATTTTGGGAATTAATTACATTCAGTTTTCCATCCAGGAACACATTCCCATTTTGTCAAATCTTATTTTATATATTTTAGTAATGTTTTTAATTTTCTTCATTTTGGTGCCACAACTTAGGGCTATTCTTATGTCTTTGATTGCTTTTGATATTTTTTATAGCTGTTGTGAGCAGATTTTTAGAAGTAGCTATTTCTAGTGTTAAAGAAGGGTGCTTGTTTGTTTGTTTTGCCTTTGTAATGGTCTACATTCCTGAACCCTCTTTCTAATTATAAGATATTTTCCAGTTGTTTCCTTTGCAATTTCTGTGTCTGATCATACTGTTTGAAATAATGATTATTTCTTCCTTTCTAATAGTTATATCTCTAATTCCTGTTTCATTTCTTATTGCCTTGGTCTGATCTTCTAGAAAAGTGTAAAGCATTAGTGGAAGGGAAAGAGCTCATTTTCTCTCTAATTTTAACAGAACTGACTTTAGTTGTTTCATTAAGAATAGTGTAAGTTCAAAGTAGGAAACTAGGAAGAAAATAATGTGTATTTACTTGAAAGAATAGTAAAGAAGAATATATTCAGTATGTTTTGAGGTAAGCATATGGTTTTCCTTATTGCTCAATTGACACAAGGTTTTGGTTACTGTTAGCAAAAATGATAAAAACTGTATTTTCAGTTTTGAGAGTAAATCTTAGTTGGCCATGGTGAATGATGTATTTGGTATATGATGCTTTTATTTAGATGCTCACATCTGTATCTGTACATTTTTATTTTGTTTTTCTTTAATTAGTTATATTGGCACATTTTGGTATAAGGTTTTACTAGCTTCATAAAACAGACTATAGTTATATATATATGTATTTTAATATCTAATATTAACTAATATATAATATTAATTACAATATATAATAATATATAATGTTAAACATGGAGCTACCTGTTTGTTAAATGTTTAAAAGAACCCCCTATAAAAGTATTTAGTCTTGGAATCTTTTCCAGATATAAGCTTTGGTAGTTTTCTTATTCTACCCTCACAACTGATTTCTTAAGGTTTTTGTTTTATCCTGTGTCAAACTCTGGTAATTTACATTTTCCAGAAAAGCCATCCAATTTGTCGAGATTTTTCAATTCATTAGCAAGTGCTGTACGGAGAGATTTTTTTGGACTAGAAGGAACCACTGTCTGTGGTTGTGTCCCCTTTCCTATTATGATATTTATTTTCTCTCTTTCTCATTACTTACAATAATAATACAGAGAACTTTACATGTAAATGGGTTTTATCACTCATCTCAAGCCACACCATTCTTGAGTTCTTCATTTTGATTCATCACTCAGTCAGGTGGAGTATGTTTTCAAGTAGTATTTTCTCTTCTAAATGATACATGTTATAATTTTAGAGTTCATACATATCTTGAAATGCCTTCATGGCTCCACATTTAGACCATGGATTATCGTATTGGTTGAATGTAAAATTTCTAGCCACAGCCATTTTTTGCAAAACTCAGTGGATATTGTTGTCTAATGTCTTCTGTTCTTTGTGATGTTGCAGAGATGGTCAGAGGCAAGTCCTCCAGTGGTTATCTCATTTTTTGTTTTGCTTTTTTTCCCTGCATGAATACTTGTAGAATTTTAAAAGCTCTTTTAGATAACATTATTAGGGCCTTGAAACCTAATGTATTAAGGTGTATGAAACGCGTCTGTCTGTGTGTGTATATTTGTGTGAGACAGAGAGACGGAGAGAGAGAGAGAGAGAGAGAGAGAGAGAGAGAGAGATTGATTGATTCAGTATGATGGGGAAACAGACGTTCTTAATGCCTTCAAGTATATCTCCTGCACAGTACAGCGGTTTTTCTCATCCTTGGCACAGAGCCATTCTGTGCATTGTACAATGTTCAGTGGCATCTTTGGTTCTCTACCCATTATATGCCAGGAGAACCCCTCCCTTGAAGTCATGATTGCTCCAGACGTCCCCAGAAATTATGAAATGTTTCCTAGGGAGCAAGATGGACCCCTGTGGAGAATCTCTGTCACAGAGTGTGGCGTGAACTTGTGTTCTAAATTCTAATGCAGGAACTGAACATCCTGCCTATCTTATTTCAGTTGGGCTCTAGTTCAAGCAAAAAAAAAAAGAAAAAAAGCATGTGTCTCAGTTTGTGTTTTTCACTTCCACTCCCATGGCTTTACAATTAGTGGAAATCCCGGAGGGTTTAACACTGTATCAAATTGTAGTTAATGTAGTGGCATTTGAGTTTTTACTTGCCTAGTTTTGACTGGTCTTTAGTGGGAACCTGGGAGAAACTGTCAGGCATTGCTGGCCAGCCACTGTTTAAGACCATTTGCTGTGGATTTTCTCACTCTGTGCATTTTTATACTCAAACTCTTTAAAATTTTTTTTTGTTTCTTAGGGGAATTGGTCTTAATATATATGCTGGTGTTTCGGGTGAATATATCACTGGTTCAGATGGTAATTTGGGATGCCCAGTGAAGTAGTTTCTTCTGGGCCACATTGAAAAATGGTCCCTCTGTGACCTTAAATACGTGGTCAGCTCCTCAAGACCTGACGACACTTTTCTCAGGCCACAAACGCTAATGACGACTGAGCTGAGCTATCAGCTTACAGTCTACACCGAGTCAATTCTGAAACCAGGCAATGATGAAAATCCCCTCTAAATGCAAAGAAGTGTGAGACGCAGTCAAGGCATGGTGTGAAAACAGTTTGGCTGCGTACCCTTTGCCCAACTTCATCTCGAGAGACTCGGGAGAAAAAAATACAGAAACACCTCCTTTCCAGTTTTGTTTATTTTCACGTCACAAACTGTGCGGTGGGATGAAAACAGGGCCCTAGTGTGGCTCTGGTTGTGAAATGTGATTTTACTTCTTCTATTTTTAATCCCAGAATGGGAAAGTTCCAAATTATCTGCTAAAGCCACCTTTTTTGAAACCTTTCAACAGCATGGTTTAGAAACAACAATTGATGTGACCAGAATTTAGGAGGGATGTCCAAACCCCAGTCGGGGTGGAACATGTGTTTGGGGTTCCTTTTGCATTTGGCCTCCCTCTGACCCACCCCAGGGGGTACACCAGCACCTTCTTTTCCAGGTTGTTGTAGGCCCACTTGGGGGAGCGGCAGCTTTTCATTTTTTAAATTAATTTTAGTTTTTATCAAAGTAATGGATTTAGAAACCCAATGTGTACCAAAATGAGAGAACATTAGCCTCCTGCCCGCATCCCCCACCCCATCCTGTTCCCTGACACTTGGATTTGTTTCTTGTATTTACTTCCACGTTTGGAATTACGTGCTTATAATGCTACTTGTTGATACCAATTTAGACCTTATCTTTTGACTTACTTGAGAATTTAGCTCTCTGTTTTGCCCTTCTCCATAGTTTTCCTCTTCTTTTGTTTTACTAATACATCTCTCTTGCTGTGTTGCCTGTCTATAATGTTTTGGTTTTACGTATATGAATTTGGGATGTAATATGTGCACAAGATAAAATTTATCTCTACTTATTTTGTTAATCTCTATAGATGCAATCCACGTCATGCTCATATTATTATATTTATGCAACTATCTTTCAGTGCTGAGCTCAGTAGAGTAGTATATGGTTACTTTCTCATATACTTTTGATAAATTTTGGGATTAATGGTTTCCTAATTTTTTCGTTTATCGAGTTTTCTGCGTACTCGGAGGGTCCCCCCCACCCCCCAGATCTGGTCAAATCTGGCCAATTATAAGCAAGATTATATCCCAAATTCTCAGAAGATTCCCACCTCCTTCCTGCAAATGGGTCTGTTTACGTCCTGCTCACTCTCTGGTCCTACTGCACAGTTAGCATGTTAGGACTTTTCTGTTCTACTTTGGTGCATTGCTGATGTGATGCGTATCCGTGCTGTGTTATTTATATGCTTATTTGTTGGGATAGTGGCATCTGTGCCTGGACGCCTCACCTCCACTCTCTGAGGACTGTGCCTCTGGGGGTCCCAGTGACCAAGCTGCTCATGTGCCCCGTTAGAGGCATGGACATCGTGTCCCTTGTCCAAAGTCACCGTTCACTCCTCCCTCCAAAATGCATACAGACCTTTGAGACCTTCCCGGTGCTTTGTGAGGAGCTCACACCTTTCTGTTGCTTATTGTCATTTAGTGTGGTTCCAGGAAGTAGCCAAGAGAAATGTGTGTTTGAGTCAGAGATTTGAACACAGATGGCTTTGGTGGCAGAAATCCCTGTGTCTGAAGACTGTAACACCATAGGGAAGAGGAACCTGAGGCCATGGCCAAGAAGGAATAAGAGTCTCCAGGCTCCCAGAAGGATTCATTTTGTGTTGGGATAGTGTGTTGCAGGAGATTCCTGTCCTGCAACGTGACAATCAGGGTAGAACCTGGAATGGTTTATTTCAGGTTTGGCTTAATGGCAGAGAGATAGACTCAGAGAACCCAAGACCAAAGCTCACCTTGAAGACAGGGCAGCAGTGTCTCCTGGGGAAGGTCAGCTCCCCCTGGGACCTTCCATCATTACAGCCACTAGAGTCCCCAGAATCAATTGTCACCCCAGTCCTGTAGGAAACACACAGGACAGCTGTTCTCTTTGCTGTGTTGATTCACTAGACCTCAACCCCCGGGCTACAGAGTGGGGAGATTGTCATCAGCCTTCTGGAGAATGTGCCTGTGAAAAACACAATATACATGAGGGTCTGGAGGCTCCACGAAAGCCTATGGTCATGACTGAGAACTAACTTTGGCCAGGCCTGGCACTGAGGATTCACACACGTAAATCCTCGTCCACAGCAGATTTTAATATCTTCCTAGGACGATGAGAAATAGCTCAAGCCAGGGTAATATCCCTTAAAAAGGAGAAACTGCTGCTTCTGAATAAATTGTTTGCAAATAGGCTGAGAGAGAATCAGGAAATGAAGACTAATAAATCACTAGACCTTTCCTGTTGCATCAAGAAGGTTCCATCTGATTCCCGTGTGCTCCAGCCTTGGCCCTGGAGCACTCAATAACGTGTGTGTCACAGATTCAGAGAATTTAGTTGCTGGAAGGGGCCTGAAAGGTTCTAGCAAAATGCATCTCTTTGTAGATCCTGCCGCAGAGGAGCCATTGTGCGGCACACTCTCCCTCACACCATTAGTGTCAAACCTTCGTCAATATTTAAACATTCATTATTCAGAATTTCATTTCTCTGCTCCTCTTCTTTTTTTTTTCCCTTACTTGGAAAAGGGAAGAAAAACAAGGTTAGCAACTGTATGTTGTATTTCTGCAGGAAAGAAATGAGCCACTTCAAAGCTGAGCTGATTTACTGGATAAATATATATTTAAGCTTTTGGGGACTTTAAATGTATATGATTTACCAGAGAAATAGGGGGCATCCTTCAGAATCCACTATGCAAAGATATATTGACACAATTTCATCTGTATGGTTTTGTCTCTGATAAATCAGCCTGCCTCCTTCAGACCTTCATGGTCCACTGGAGATAAAATATGCATCACCCTTTTGGGGAGGGCAAGGGGCAGGCAGGCCAGGTCTGTGGGGAAACACCTCACAGGGAGGCTCCTGTAGGGCACAAAAGGCCCGGCCTGGGAATCCTGTGCGAGGCTGCAGGCTCCTGACTACTCATCTATTGCTGGGTTCGGGAAGCTGTGAGAGGCAACTGCTGTCTGCCTAGGGGAGCTCTGGAAGCTGAAACCCCATACAAGAAACTGGGGAGGCAGACTGTGGTGGAATGATAGGTTTAGTGCCTAGACAAGGCTCAGCTCCAGGCTGCAGCCAAGAGACCCTGGTCAGGTCTTGCAATGTGGTTTTGCCTAGGGAGGCCCGGCATGTGAGCTCAGGTGACCCTGTCAGGGCAGCTCTTGTGGTTTTTGGTAGCAGTGCTTTCTAAGGTTGCTAGAGTGGGGCTTGAGAATACGTAAGCAGATGGGGGACCTGGGCCCTAGAGCTGGCTTATAAATGTAATGTTTCATCACAAGGGTGCCCTTTGAAACCTCTCCTGCAGGGGCTCCTGCGGGATGGGCCCTGCTTGTAGGACCTGAGTAGGACTTACGACCAGAAAGAAGGAGGACAGCTGATGGAGAGACTGCCGATGAAGCTGAAGAAGGACAGGGTCTGAATATCGGAGGCCGAGATGGAGGCCCAGTGCTCACGGGCTTTCCGTGGGATCTTCCCATGGGCACACCCACTTCCTGCTGAGAGCTCACAGGCATTTCCATGCCAGCTGTGGACTTGTTTCCTCTATGGCCACATTCTGAGCTCATTCTTTTAACCCCAATGGGGATTGGAGCCACATGGCCTGAGCCCTAGGGTTTGTGCTCATAGGGTGGGGATGGGTTGTGCCAAACATCCCCTCTACGCTCCTCTTCCCTCCCATACCTATCTCTCCTTGGGGAGGCTGCAGAAAAGCCTGTAGTCACCCTTGTGAGGGGTCTGTGGTTTCTCTTAGGCTTAAAGCTTTGTCTCCTGCCCCTTTCCACAGAGAGGGACTGGCTTATTGCCCATGGAGTTGGGTAGTACTGCTTAGTTCCATGGAAAGGAGTGCTAGAACTACATGGGAAAAAAGAAAAGTCTTTTATTCTAAGCCAGTATTTACAATAATTATATGCAATGGTAAGTGGAACTGAGAAAGCAAATTACCTTCAATTAGGGGATCTTTTATTCTTAAAGTAGATTCTAGGGAGCACATCCTTGGGTATTTCAAGAAGGTGGTTGAAATCCAGCAGGTTCTGCATTTGAGTCTTCCACTCAGGACTGTCCTGCTAACCCCCACATCTGCTCTCATACCCGTCACATGGGTCTGGGTCCTGTTGCTGGGAAAAGCTAGGCCAGCTGGAGACCTGGTATCCGTTGGCCTTGAGGTTCTATCACAGCATCTCTTACATCCACAGACATCCTTTCATGATGCATGAGTCATAGACCATTGTAAAGCGTACTTGCTTGTGGCAAGGGTCAGATGACTGGCCCACATGGAGGCCTGTTGGTAACATGCCAGCACTCTGGTGTAACACAGAGAACAGAGAATTCATCCCTAGGGAGATGGGCACGTGGGACTTTTCAAAGTATCTGGTCTGGCCAGGTCCACGGGTTTGAGGAAAGGAGGGGCATGGGTGCATGGAAATCCCATTTGGAGCTAACATTTATTTATCTCTCCATCCACCCTCCCTCCATCCACCATCTCCACCCATTCACTGATCTCACATCCATCCATTGAGCACCCTCCAGTGGCTACCAGGCTCTGGGCTAAATGCTGAGAAGCTATTCCTGACCCCCGCCAGCAGCATACAGTTGGGTGGGGGAGGGCAGACCAAGCTGTTTGCATGAATCATATGGTGAAGCTGATGAAGCACTGTCTCTGGAGGATCAGAGCCTCAGGCCCATATTATACTTAAAGGGGGTGGAGGGTGGGTAGTGCCAAGGAAGCCTGGGGATAGTTCGACCCAGCTGCTAGGGCTTGCTTGACTTAGATGGGCTGGGAATTAATTAAGGAAGTGGTGGAATTTGCCCACCTGTCCACACTGGCTAGGATGGAGTTGGGGGACAGGCTCGATGGCCTGTAAGGTCAGGAGCTCCTTGTGGCTTTCCTATTCTGGGCCATGCCTACCGTGTGAATACCCTGCAGTGTGCAGATTGTGTCCTGATATTGGGAGAGATGTGTCCCCTACAGGCTTGAACATCTTGGGTGCAGCTATTTTTGTCTAATATTAGTCCCTCCTCCTTAGACCTGTAGAGGGTCCTTCTAACTCAGTCACCATGACAGTGTAACTGGTAGGCATCCTGGTCCTTGCCTTCCCCTGAAGGTATGTCTGAACTTGGGATAGGTGCCTTAGCCTCTCTGGTCAGTGGGGACATTGTGCCTATTTAGGAAACTTCTAGAATAACAGGTTGTGCTGATGACAGGCAGCCAGTTCAGGAAACCCAAATTGGACCCCACAGTTGGGATCTGGAGGAGGGTATAGCAATGGACTGAGGTGGCTGGGATCTAGAGCTACAGAGGTTTACAAACGTGGTAATCAGGGCTTGACGAGCCATTGCAGTGTAGCCATAAACATAACCTCCTGCTCCCCTGATTGGTTCAGGCAGTGAAACACCAGGTGAAATGGGCAGGACTAGAGCTCTGGGATGGTAACTGGACTTGCAGAAGATGAATGGGTTGTTATTCTGTGATCAGACAGTCTGAAGGCATGGGGCTGCATCCTGACCTGGGATACCAGCAACCTCACACCAGGCCCTTTAATGAGAGAATTAGCACATTACCAAGGAGGTGGAGTAACTGCTCAGGCCTGGAAGCAAAGTAGAGGATTTTCAGTGCAGTGAGCCATTCTGAAACTCAGTCTCCTTACCCCAGATGCACACTAAAGATGAAAAGTTCACTGTTTCAAATCTCCATGAGATGGGGTGAGTAGTGAGATGAGACTCTGGCCTCTGGGAGGATTTGATAGAATCCTGCGTAGTCTTTGCCTCAAAAACCAGAGAGGGTTCAGACCCTTCAGGTGATGTCCTTTAAGGATAAATATGCAGAGCAACACTCATTAGTATGTAAGGGAGAAAGTGACTGGTTTTGCATGAATTTGGCTTTCAGAGGTCATTGGCACTAGTTCCCAACGTCAAAATGTTGGAAAGGATTTAGAAAGCATGTAGACTAAGTCCATTTTACATAAGGGGAGACTGAGGTTCAGAGCATTTAAGTGACTTGCCAGGAAGAGCGTTTGCATCTATCCATTCCTCAGCCCTTCTCAGCACTGACTTCTTTAGAGTGGGTATTTTGCACTCCTTACTTGAAAAGTAGAATGCACAGCTACAGTTTTGCACAGTATCTCATCTTCACTGAGGACAACAGTCTCGTTACTGAGTAAGCCAAGAGGTGCAAGGTTGATATGTGGATTTTATGTATTTTGGAAGTTCCATGATGTCTGTGTGGAGCGTTGCATAAATGGTGGATTTCATCAGGCCACATTTGCTCTGCTCCCTTAGCCTTTGACTGGTTGGATGGCTTAACGCAGAAAAGTTACAAGAATTCTGTAGTTAGTGTTAGAATACTTTTCTGGTGTGCCCCTTATCAGACCCCACCCTTTATTCTCATCATCGTTGTCTACACTCATTAGATCCCCCAGTCTAAGAGCCCCTGGAACATCTGGTCCTATTCACAGAGCTCTGGTGTGTCCCCTTTGTGCACAACAGATGTGAGGGGCTGTTGGCCATTTGTAGCTCCAGTGGGGTAGCTTTGCCAGGCCCTGGCTTATGTACCATCTATGGGTTTACTTGCCACCTGTGGTGGAATAGGACAGCAAATCAATCCCTAGATACTTGTCCCATGCAGAGATGGGACCCATTTATACCCCCCTGCCCCCTTGAATCTGGGCTGGCCTGTGGCTACTTTGACCAACAGAGTGTAGCAAAAGCAACACTTCGCCACTTCCAGACCTTGCCCTTAAGAGCGTGTGTTGCTTCTTTCTTGGTCTCTTGGTGCCCTGAGCCACCATATAACAGTCTAATTACCCTGCTAGAGAGAGTACATGGGGCAGTCTTGATATTGCAGGCCGAGGGAGATGGGCGCAGCCAAGTGCAGCCTGCCAGCCGGCCCCACCAGGTTGCCAGCAGGTGAGTGAAGCCATCCCAGAGCCTCCAGCCCAGTCCAGCCACCAAGTGACTACCAATGAGGGACACTGCTCAAGAATCTTGGAGCTCAAGAATTACCCCACCAATTTCTGTCTGAATTCCTCACCCACAAAAACTTTACATGTAATAAAAGTATGAGCTTAGAGTCTGACTTTCTGGGTTTGAATCCCAGCGCTGCCACTTTCTGAATGTGTGACCTCAGGCAAATACCAATCCTCTCTGGATGTTGGTTCCAACACCTATAAAACGGGCAACAGTACTTTTCAGAGTTGTGAAGCATTCACCATGGTAAGGTATAAAGGGCCTGGCATATAGTAGATGTACAATAAATCCAAGCTGTTCTTTCACCTTTTTTCATTAAGCCAGAATTCCATCAGGCGGGGTACCTTGGGAATGGCTCCCCACAGGCACTGTGATGTTCTGAGAGCCACCTGGCTTGTCCTTTTGGGGACCTGCAGTGTTAGAAGGGAAAGACCACCCAAAGACACTGAGTCTTGGGTCTGGGGATATTTGGTTGGCTGGAGGCCCACGTTCCAACGTGCAAAGAACACAGGAACCACACAGGGTTTATAGATGAGGCGCATTTGCATCCATGGGCATGCCCATGTGCCCATGTACACACGTGTGTGTGTGTGTGTGTGTCTCAAAGGAGGGAAGGGGAAGGAGGATGAGGGTATTCAGTCCAGTGAATGTGGCTGTAAGGAGGGCTGGAGCAGGAACCGTGAAGTCTCAGGGAACCCTGTCAGAGCCCAGGCAGGTCACTGCACTGCCCAGCCTCAAAGTAATGCCCGGAAAGCTTTTTCTAAACTGTAAGGCACTCTATGAGCGCAAGGCATTATTCTTTATAGCTTGACAAGGAGGAGGAGGAGATAGGGGAAGTGGACGAGGAGAAATCTGCCTGAATCCTCCTGATAACAATTTTACATCTATAATTCCTTCCCCTTCTTACAGCATTGGAATTTTATGGGGATTAGTGAGCATCCAGTGTGGAAGGCCTGGAGCCCCTTAGGAAAGGCTCAGCCTGGACTTTATTTAATGAATCCCCTCAGAGGGGATTTTCTTTTGTGTCAAAATATTCCCTGCTGGTAGGGGATGTCTTCCACTGCCTAGGGCCCCTTCCCTGGGTTTCTGTAAACCAGGAGGGGAAGGATGTATCCACTCTGCAACATGTCGTGGTGGGCATGTTGGTTGAATTACTTACAATTATGGAGCCGCAATTAGTTTCCTTCCTTCTCGTCTCTGCCCTGGAAAGAATAGCTCCTGGCCCTCTCGTTCCCCATTCCTCCCCTGGGTACCCAAGGAGTTTACTTGTGTGGCTCAGAACTGCTGGGATGTTGAGAAGCATGAAGTGCCTGGGGAAGCTTCTGCAGCTCACGGAAATGTGAGCTGTGTTTCTGGGTTCTTTGCCTGTGTGAAATGGAGTTTTTCGAATGCAAGTATTCCAACTTGCATGAAGAACCCCTTGGTCTTAGCCTCCCCTCACAGCCCTGAACAACCCACTCCTCTGAAAATGGCAAGGAAGCTCCAGACTGCCAGGTACCATGAGCAGGAAGGTGAAAATTGGAAGCCCAGGATTTGAGACCATGAGGATAGGGTGGCCAGACAAAATGCAGACTTTCCAGTTAAATTCAAATTTCAGATAAGCAGTGAATAACCTTTTAGTATAAGTATGTCCCAAATGGAGTTCTCACAAAGAATGATTTTTCGGTACATGTCCTGTGCCATCTTTGGGATGTACTTACACTAAAAAATGTTACTGAAATTCAGATTCACCTGGGTAGGCATCCTGTATCCTGTTTGCTAAATCTGTAACCCTTCCTGCGGAGCACTGCCTCTCCTGCAGTGGAGGTCGGGTCTTGCACAGTGACCTGACTTTTGCTGCATCTGCAAGGCAGCCTTCACTGGGATGATGGTTCCCTCTCAAGGAGTTCACTTGCACTAACATCAGTGGCCCCAGGTAGGCAAGGTGCGCCTTATTATGCCTTATTATCTGGTCTGTCCAAACAGCAAGTGCATTCTTCAGCTTATCTGGAGAAACCTCATGATTCATTCCCCTAATGCCCTGTCTTTAAGCATAGTAATAGCTCTCCATGCCAAACAGCAAATACTAGACTATTGAATTGGAGATAAAGAAGTTAACTCAGATTTTATTTTCTTGTTTACATGCTACTCTCAATTCAAAAAGAATATAGAATATCTGAGCCCCTAAATATAGTTAGGTACTTTTCTCTCTGATGTTTTAACTGTTAGTAAACCAGGCTCAAGCTTAATCAAGGCTAGAACAGGGCTCTCTCTTGTGTACAAATATCTGTCTCAGAATGTGAAACCCTCCATGAGGCACGTTTATGCCCCTGGGCCTCCCTGGGGCCAAGGTCTGGGATGGAGACTCCTGGCATCAGCTTTCCTCTCTTCCTGCCTCTGCCCCTCCATACCTTCTCCCCTGACCTCCCTTTCTAGGGAGGCATCTGTCACTGTGTCTGGTTTGGGATGCCCTGAGGACTCCCTGTCCTCTACCATGGAAGGTCCTGCTCCATCTCCATCCCAGAAATTCCCAAGATGCATTCCTCTGGTGGAAGTCTTTGGCATCCATGGACATACAGTTGCCTCCAGTGTGGATGGCACCTTGTGGCTGGTTGGACCCTGTACCTCATACTGTTCTCCTTGGGTCTTTTCTTGAGTTACTGCTTGTGGAGGAAGAAGCAGAAGAGAGGCGGAGCTGCACGTTGTCCAAAACCCAGGGGGAGGACAGTAAAGTGGGAGCACTGAGAACAGGGCATGCCGGCTTCCCAGGGAGCCCATGCCAGCCCTGCCCGTCGAGTCTCCTCAGGACTTCACTCTTCCCAGGCTGACATTTGACTGGGGGTAGAGGGTGAAGACTCACCTCAGAGTGAGAAGGACAGTCAGAGACTTTGTGTAATGTATACCCTGAGTAGTGAATTTATCAACAAACGAGTTCTAATTAAAACTGAATTTGTCTCACACTCAAACCACTAATTAAAAAAAAACAACAACGGAGGTCTGATTATATTTGTTGCCTGTATTTGCTGCAGTTCCCCAGGATGTCAAGGGGCAGACAATTCTGTGTATATCGTAAGTATGCTGGGGGACCCTATGGTTTGTGGCAAGCTTGCTGCCGCCATTGGCTCTGTGACAGGTAGAGGGAAAGGGACCCATCTTGCGGCAGAGCTGGGCTGTCCTGGGGGAGAGCAGCTGTGCCTGCATCTGCCCCAAGGGATGGTCCCCGCGGATGCAGGTCAATATCTCGCCCCCGGCGAGCAGCAGGGTAACTTCGGCTCAGCAGTGTGGTCAGCTGTGCCTGAGGGACTGCAGAGCAGAGGCCCTGAGCGCACCGCTTCCTGGTCAGACGGAACCAAGTTCATAATCGCGGTTCTGCTCTCTTATTACTGCTGTTTAATACAGGGCACATCACTTCACCTCTCCGAGTCTTACTTTTCTGGCCTGTAAATGGAGGTAATTATATTTGTTTCATAGGGTTGTTGGAAAGATCAGACAGGATAACATAGGCTGAGGTCTCAACACAGTGTCTTCCCATAGTAAATGTTTAACAAATGGTACCGATTATTATTAGAAAACATATTAATTGGGTCTGTAATGTCGTAACACATTTGGTTGTTTTTAAAATGCTGCCTTTGAAGCTAAATTAAGCTGCTTGCTTAATTCAGCTATATGCTTAGCACATGCATTGCAATAAAGACTATCTTCCCTGAAATGTGTTTCCCCTACATGTTCACCTTTGTGTTTTCTTTTCTTGATGTATTTAATCTCTTGAAACATCTCAGAGACAAGGCTGAGTATGAACAAGATAGGTAGGTATGCAGGAAAAGTTTGAAAAATGCTGAGGAATTTAATGCTCCAGAGGTTCTCAAAGTGTGATCTATGGACCTCCCTAAGGGTTCCTTTTAGGAGGTCTTCAAGGCCAGATCTATCTTGATAATAAAACTTGCATGCCACTTGCCTATTTTTCTGTGTTGATACTTTATTTTTTAAAATGTTTATTTATTTTGAGAGAGAGAGAGAATGGGGAAGGGGCAGAGAGAGAGAGAGAGAGAGAGAGAGAGAGAGAGAGAATCCCAAGCAGGCTCTGCACTGTCAGCTCAGAGCTCAATGTGGGGCTTGATCCCATGAACTGTGAGATCATGACCTGAGCTGAAATCAAGAGTCAGACACTTAACTGACTGAGCCACCTAGGTGCAGGTGCCTCTTACTGGGTTGATGTTTGCATGGATTATGGGTAAAAATTGAATCTACCTGACTGAAACTGGTATTCTTTTTTATTTTTTTAATTTTTTAATGTTTATTCATTTCTAAGAGACAGAGCATGAGCAGAGGAGGAGCAGAGAGAGAGGGAGACATAGAATTTGAAGCAGGCTCCAGGCTCTGAGCTGTCAGCATAGAGCCCGATGTGAGGCTCGAACTCACTGACCGTGAGATCATGACTGAGCTGAAGTCGGATGCCCAACTGACTGAGCCACCCAGGCGCCCCGAAGCTGGTATTCTTAATTCTTGCCAAAGCAAGAATTAAAGCAGTGGTACCAAAGTGTTCTCGCAGTCATTCTCTTCTTTACGAACAATCACTCATAAAAAGAAACCAAACAACCCCTCTCCTAGGAAAAAGCTAGTGTCAGTTTTACTTAAGAATATCCTTGATGGGAATACCTGGGTGGCTCAGTCAGTTGCATGTCCGACTCTTGATTTTGGCTCAGGAATGATCTCAGGGTATGGGATTGAGACCTGTGTCCTCTTTGCAGAGAGTGGAGCCTGCTTAAGATTCTCTCTCTCTGCCCCTCTACCCTGCTCTCTGTCTCTCTGTCTCAAAAAAAAAAAAAAAAAAAAAAAAAAAAGAATTTCCTTGATGAAGCAGTAAAAGTAATTTTTTTAAGTCTTGATCCTTGAATACATGCCCTTTTATCATTCTATGTGACAAAATGGTAAGTTCAAATAAGATACTTCTGCTGCATCCTGAAGTATTATGGTTATCTCAAGGAAAAGCACTCATGATTATTTGAGTTGCAAGCTGAACTAGCCACTTTTCTTTCAAGGAACATCATTTTCAGTTGAGAGAATGTCAGATAAACAAATTATAGCTATTTGGACTTGGATATTTGGCAGATATTGCCTTGAAAATAAAAGAGTGAGCTTACCATTCCAATGAAAACCACTGAAGGTATTGGATGCGAATGATAAAATTTGAGCTTTCAAGTAAAAATCAGAGTTTTAGCAACTTGAGAGCTTCCCATTTTTAAAGAGGAGTATTAATGAATATAGTTTTTTGATACTGTATGATGTAATGTGTCAATATTTGGAAGATCTTCATAACTCATTGTACTGATATTTGCCAAATGGCCAATACATGATGTGAACAAATCAAGCATACATAAAAGTTTCTTTGGAAACTCAAAATAGATGAATGCATTCTAATGCAATGTGAGTGCAAAATTTTCATTGATCAGATTTAAGATTCCATATTACAGCTAAACTTCCTGAGTTTTGGTGTAGTATCAAAGAAGAATATCCTCAATCATCTGAAAAGGCTACAGTAATGACCACCTCTTTTCCTTTTTTCCTTATTTCCCTTTTTTCCTTTTTTTCTTTTATTAATTTTCTTCATATATTGCAATTAAAATGGCATATTACATCATATTAAATTCAGAAGCAGAAGGATCCAGCTGTCTTCAGTTGAGCCAAATATAAAGAGATTTGCAAAAACCATAAGGCACTGCCAGCCTTTTTACCTTTTTTCAAAAATATATTTTTAGAATAAAAATCTGTTATTTGTGTGCACATGCAATGAATTTATTATTGGGGTTCTCAAAAATTTTTAAGAATGTAAAGGGGCCCTGAGACAAAAAAAAATCGACAAATTTATAACAAATGCTTTGTTCTTTCTGAGCAATATCTCTACCTACACTTTATTACAGTTATTGGTGTTGTGTACCTTTCTCCTTCTCTGGACATGTAAACTCATGGAGGAAAGCTTCCCATTTTTGTTTGCATCCCCAGCAGCTAGCACATGGCAGGGCATGGGATAGATGTTTGGTAAATATTTAATGAATTGGGTGATGAATGTTAGATTGTCTCTCCATCTATAACAATGGGGTCTGTTGACCCACAAAGTTACCTGAAATGATGCCAGGTATAACATCAGATTCTACCATACAAGAAACCTGTTTCCCATATATATCTTCCCATTGACAAATGTGTGATTTGAGTAAGTGACTTGATTTCTAGTGTAAAGTGTTAATCCTCTGATTGAGAAAGACAAATTTGTAGGCCCCAGCCCAGACCTACTGCATCAGAAACTCTGGAGATGGGGCCCAGCAATCTGTGGTTTAACAAGCCCTCCAGGTGATTCTGATGCACCCTTGAATTTGAGAAGTTTTAAATCCCTTTTGTTCTTCTGTAAAATGAAGAATAGGGGTGCCTGGGTGGCTCAGTCGGTTAAGCATCCGACTTCGGCTCAGGTCATGATCTCACAGTCCATGAGTTCGAGCCCTGCATCAGGCTCTGTGCTGACAGCTCGGAGCCTGGAGCCTGCTTCGGATTCTGTGTCTCCCTTTCTCTAACCCTCCTCGTGTCTCTCTCTGTCTCAAAAATAAATAAACATTTAAAAAAAAATGAAGAATAAAACTCTTACTCTATAAGGTTGCTGACAGATTACATAATACTCATAAAATGGTTGGCAATGCCTAAGCAGGCTCTCACCAAATGGGACCTATTCTTACTTTATTTTATTTAATTTAAAGGTTATTTATTTTGAGAGACAGAGAGAGAGAGAATGAGTGGGGGGAGGCAGAGAGAGAAGGACAGAGAGATACCCAAGCAGGCTCCATGCTGTCACTGCAGAGCCTGATGGAGGGCTTGAACTCATGAACCATGAGACCATGACCTGAGTTGAAGTCCCATGCTTAACTGACTGAGCCACCCAGGTGCTTCAACCTATACTTACTTTAAAGGACAAGAAAGCCTAGACTATTTTACATCTTACTGAACAACTTCCTTGTCCACAGCCCCAGCCCTTGGCCACATTCTGTGGCCCCAAGCCCAGGATGAGGAGTGTGGTTGGGTTGGAGAGGGAACAGAGATTCCCAGAAAGCTGAGGAAGGACAGTGTGTGGCCAGATCCCTGAACCTTGTTTCCTTTTCCTTCCTGATGAAATAAAGTCTGCTGACCTTTAGCTGCACAGGTTCACTGGTCATACCTCAGTGAGGGACAGCACCCAACAGTTTAGTCAACTTTAGAAAAGGCCCTGATGGAGGGAGAGGGAGGAAGAGAAGTGAGAGCTTCGAGAGAGGTCAAGAGAGGAGAAATGCCGAGCAAATTAGAGCAAGTAACCTTTGCAAATGGCAGCTGGGGAAACAGAAGGTGAGAAACTGTCATTCCAAATTGCACCTTGACAAAGAAAATGAATCAGCGCCTTGGCAGACAGGTGCCTGAGCTTCCCTGTGTCACATTCTGCAGTCTGGCTTATCAGAGGCCCCATTCCTGTGACCCTATTGAAGGTCCATTGGCATCTGCAAGTCTTCTTGTTAATTGGAAATGCATCAAACTGCACAGTCAGCAAAAGCCCATTGAGAATTCAGGGTCTCAGTAGGACTCGCTGACCTATTAACTGCTTCTCTGCCTACAGCTTTTAGTTTATGTACCCAGAGTTCCCTGGAGGCAGTATGCTTCCTCTCCAGTGCATTGAATGATTGATTGACTGATTCATTGATTCATTGATTCATTGATTCATTCATATATTCATTTCTCTGTTCATTTGTTCTTTCTCTCAACAAACATTTATTCACACCCTATGGCAGCTTGTTTTTATTCTAGACCAATGGTTCTCAAACAGGGGCATTTTTTCCCCTTTTCCCCCAGGAGGAAATTTCGCTTTTGGTTGTCAAAAGTGGAGGGTGTATGGGCAAACAGTGGTAGAGATGCTGTTGCTGAACATCCTGCAATGCACAGGACAGCCCCCAACAAGAGAAAATTGTCTGGCCCCAAATGTCAGTAGTGCCACCATTGAGAATACTGCTCTAGATGGAAAATGAGTGTTTGAGGGTTGCTGAGGGAGTGAATTGATGTGGAGCTGGCAGATACCAAACTGTATCAGCAAAGTGAAGAGCCACACAGTGGGGTGATGGCTTTAAGAGAGAGCATGGGGGAACTTGAGATTGTTCTAACAGTTGGTGGAGGACAATGGTGCTAGGGAGGCCAGGTGTGACTGCAGATTGAGGTCTCAGGGGAGCAGGGGAAGGAAGCCATTTTTAGCCTGTCTTTTGTCAAGTCTTAGAAAGTCTCTCCTCTCACTAAGGGCCCATGACCTTAGGTTTGAAGCATGTGTCATGGGGCATAAGGGAGCACCATAGCCAAGTCTTCGCACCTACCACTCTGCCATGGGCAGACTCATGCTGGGATCTAGTCCCATTGGGTGGATAGTGAGACCTCTGTTCTGGGGCCCATGGCCTCCACAGCAGGGCTGAGGGGCCCTTGATTATGGGACTCCTGTGGCTTCTGGTTCTTCCAGCTTTGTAAGGAAGCACGAAGTCAATTCATTCCTGCTTCCTTCCTCTGTGGGCTTGGTTGTTAAGTCCTCAAAATGTGATCAAAGAGGAGTAAGAATTTGGCTGTTCATTCATTAATTCATTGGTCAAATAGTCGTGAACACTAACTTTGTACAAGGCTCTATGTGGGGACAGAGGCATAAGCCATGCCTCCTTCCTATGAGGAATGCAGGGGTCATGGACTAATTTCTAGACCTTTGAACTCTGTTCTGAGTGTTCTTCCTGGTTAGAAACCTGAGATGGGGCAAAAAGTGACTGGGCTCTGAGTCCACAATGTTGCTCTGCTGTGAGCTTCTGATGGTACCCCAGAACAAGCAGCGTGAAGGGCCTTACCCTGGAAGTGAAGCCTTCCTCCCCCTTATCTTTTAATATTCACAGCCAATGTGAGTTTAAGCTCAAGTGCAGTGGGTTTTCTGTTACATGCATTCAAACTTATATAAGAACAAAACAGAAGGAATGATACAGGAATGCACACAAGCTATCATGTATGCATGGAGGTCATGATGGCTGTTGGAGGGGCTTCCTAGGATTATACTGTATGGCTTTTGCCTTATGTCTTGGTTTTATAGCTTACACTTTGAGTTAGATATGACCCCTATGAAGCCATTGAAAATATAATGAGCATCTATAGCCATTGTTAATTCTGTAAAAGAGAAGACACCTTAATCCCCATCCCCCAAAGTGGCAAGGACATAGTAATAAAAGACAGTCCTTTTGATGAAAATAAATTTATCTTTATTAAGACTGCATTTTCATACTTTTGTCATCATGTCACAGCCTAATAATCAACGTAGTAGGCACTGTCCTTCTGGGGCCCTTCCTTTCCACATGGAGGTGAGTGGCCTTTGGTTACTAGGGCATGGTTTCTGCCACATGCAGCTGTGGGTCTCACCTCATTCAGGAGCATCTCCTGAGAGCCTCTGATCTATCCTAGTTTCTGATGGAATAACTCAAGTGTCCACCACCATATCTAAGAATCCTTCTATCCCAGACTTTCTGGGCTCTGTTATCTAATCTTTGAGAATGGCCAAAGGAAGGGCAATAAGAAGGGCAACAAGCTAGATTTGAAGAATCAGTTCATTCTCACCCACCCTTACTCTTGGCCTGGGTCCTTAATCACCTTCTTTTCTTTGCCATGTTTGCTTATTTTTTCTTTGAAAACCTAAAGCAGGACAAAGGCACCAAGGTAGTGATTCTCTAATAATAAACTGCCCCCCAACCTCCTTCCTATCCCTGTGTTAATGACTTAGTTCCTTGGAGGTTTCCCCTTGGAAATTTTGGAATGGCTCAAGCAAGCTGTCATCTTTCGAAATCATTTCTGATCATAGTCTCAAGATTGATTAGCACCTGCTCTCCTATTTTCCCCACCCGCAGGCATCTCTGAGAGCAACATGCTGAAAAGATGACAACAGTAGGGACCTACGTAATTCATAAATGGCTTTGACTGCATGGGTTTTGATGAGGCAATATGGAAAATGATTGCATTAAGCATTGCTATTTATTTACTTGACTTTGTACAGGACAATCAATTTGTTCACGTTCCGTGCCTCCTGTCAGGAAGTTAAACGGCAGAGAAGGCAGGCTGGATGCATTACCTCATTGCTCTAAGAGATGCTGTCACTTCTCAAATCACTTTAGATTGTTTTTAATAACAGCATCTTTCATTCCTGTCCACTGAGGGAGTGGAGAATTCTCTTTTCACGGAAAACAGGACACTGAGGAAGGTGAGGTCTGACCAGGAAAAGATGAGCTCATTTTTTTCTTGGACTATATGAAAATGCTATTTCTGTAGGTCAAATATCAGCAGTTTCAT
Source organism: Panthera onca (assembly GCF_046562875.1). Taxonomy (NCBI): domain Eukaryota; kingdom Metazoa; phylum Chordata; class Mammalia; order Carnivora; family Felidae; genus Panthera; species Panthera onca. Next base: position 127,967,359 of record NC_138347.1, on the reverse strand, counting down.
ACAGATCAACCTAATAGTTTAGTACAACCCTTTGCCAGAATGCGTGAATCTGTCCTAGGCAGGCAGGAATTGGTCCTGTTTGAGCCTTTAGGAAAAAAACTCCAGATCCTCGCCGAGAGAGCCAGTCAATATTCAGCCTTGGTCATAGCAGACATCAAACTGGGGTTATGTAAAAAGATTGTGGGTATTATGAGGCTGAACTGGACTCATGGAATGGGCCCAACGACAGAATGCATGCCTCTCTGTTGTGTGTTGATTGAATATTTTTGGAAGGTCTAGAAAATTTATCAGAATGATAGCTAGTCTCTGAGTTTGAATAAACTCTGGAAATCAGTCTTCTCACTTGGAGGGAAGGGCTGGTTAGAGAAAGAAAAAGAGAAAACAAATGCTTTTATTTAAGAAGTAAAAACTAGAAGAGAGAAATCACTTAGACATACAGTTGAATTTGAGTTTAGGATCTGCCAACTAGTTCTCTAGGCAAGACCTGTTGTCTCCAAGGACCTGTTTCTTTTCTTTCTTTCTTTGTTTTTTCCTCATTTGTGAAAGTATAAGGTTGGTGTGATGGTTAATTTATTACATCAACTTGGTTAGGCCACAGTATCTGGGTGTTTTGTCAAACATTATTCTAAATGTTTCTGTGAAGGTATTTATTTTTAGATGAGATTCACATTTGAAGCTATAGACTTTGAGTAAAGCAGATTACCCTCTTTAACATGGGTGGACCTCATCCAATCAGTTGAAGAGGGTTTTTTTGTTTGTTCGTTTTTTTGTTTTTTGTTTTTTGTTTTTTCTTAATACTGACATCCCCCAAGGAAGAGGGAGTTATGCCAGCAGACGCCTTCTGTACTTGAGCTACAGCACTTTCCTGGGTCTTTAGCTTGCTGACCTATCTTCCAGATTTTGGTCTTGTCAGACTCTTTAATTGCATAAGCCAAATTCTTAAAATCTCTCTCTCTTTCTACACTCTAACACACACAAACACACTCAGCCTGTTGGTTCTGTTTTTCTGGAGATACACTCTGTTTCTCACCAAACAGTGAATGAGAAAATTTTTATGTTATTCCACTCATTCGTTCAAGACATGAGGCACCTGCTCTGGTCTGACCCGGCACAAGGTACCTTGACACTGATTTAAGCTCCAGGAGACCACACGTGTCCCACTCCCTACTGGCCCTCCAGTTCTCTGCACAGCACCTAGCACAAAATTCATTTCTTGTAGATGATCATTTCTTTTCCATTTCAGCCCTTAAATCCTGGGTCTGTTCCAGAGAGGGGGCTTTACCTGGACCTGGAGCAGGATGGTCTTTCTGGGAGACCTTTCTGGGCGGGTGCTAGGAAGGCTCAGGATGAGAGTGCTATAAGCTGAGCATCTGTTTCCCTCTGCCCTGGAGGGCATCCTGGCATCACACGCAGGTGAAGGAGGGTGAGCATCTCAGAGCATGGCCAGCTGAACTTGCCATTGTTGCAGCCAGGCACCCTGATCATCTGCAGGCAGCCTTGGACTTTGCACAGCACCAACTAGTGTGGATGTTAGCTCGTCGGATCTTCACAGATTTATCATAAAAGATTTACATCGTATACATATTTATCGTTCCTTTTTCCAGATGCAACACAATTTCCACAAACACTGCATATTTATTCCTTATAAACTCAAATTTATTATAGATTCAATTTTCTTCTTCTCTGCATGGGTTTATCTTTCCCTTTCTGTGTGTTTTCCTGATTTTAGAGATGCTTCCTTCCAAAGGCATACATCTGTCCTTATGCTTCCCATGGCCTTATAGCTGCTTATGTCCTACATGATATTTCTCTGGCTCTCAATTTTCCTTATTTTTATTCAAGTAAATTAAGATTTTTTAAAATATGGAATTAACAGATGCCTACTGTCAAAAACTTAAGAAGCTAAACATAATAAAGAAGTAGGCAAAATACTACCCAAATTTCTGTTAATATTTTGGTGTGTTTACTTTATCTTGTAGCCTCTTCTTCGAGTTCATTAGCATTTTGTGCCTAACAATCTAGTCTAAGCATTTTGATATAAAAAATCATGAACCTTATTTTTAATGGCTGTCCATTTGGCTGTCTACCTTTGGGTATAATATCACATACAAAACAATTTCCGTAATGTTGGACATTTGGTTTGAATCTGCTTTTCATAAAATGACTATGCATAACACTTAAAAGAACATATTGTACCTACATCTCGTCTGCCTTTTGGGGTACATATTTAGGAAAGACTCGATCATAATGCTGGCTTACATCTAGTGAGCCGTCCCGTGAGCCAGACCCTATGCTAAGTGCTGGCTGGTTGTTTCTGAAGCAGCCATATGGAATTGATAACCATGATTCCCATTTTTTAAAGATGAGCACACATAAGGTACAAGGAAATTAAATGACTGGGACTTGTCCTTGATGACCACTCAGTTAGCAAGTGCCAGAGACCAGCTCTGAGGATGAACGGGCCCATCCAGTCCAGGCCTGGCCCCAGCCTGACACTTGGGAGGTGCCATCAGGGATAGCTGCTGTCATTTCTATGCTGAGGCCTCCACAGCCCAGGTCTGAGAATGGACCTCATTTTTCCATGCTTGTAGGGAAGTCCCCATTCGTGTCCTGTGGCCCAGAGGATAGGGAGACAGGAAAAATGCAGTGCTTGCCTAGGTGCTCTTCCACCTGGGGTTCTCCTTCACATCCCCCTATAGCCTGGCCCACAGCCTTTTCATCTCTTCTGTCTTAGCACCAGTAGCCTGCCTGTCAGACACTAACTCCCCGGAGAAGGAACGGTGTCTACTTCTGAGCCCAGTGCACCAATGCCAGTGACCATGGAACCAGGGAACCTGTACATCACTGTTGAGCATTGAGCTGCTCCCTGCAGAGCTGGATCCTTCTGCCTCTGAAGTCCCCACAGGGTGGGTGCCCACCACTGCACACAGGCAGGAGGGGTGAGGCCCCCTCCTGCAGTGCTCGTGCCCCTGCTCACCCCCTGGGCCACCTCTGCGTCCCCCGCTGAAGAAGCTCTGTGGACTTTTAACACACCCCTCCTTCCTTTAGACGGAACAGCCCTGCTAGGCTCTTCCCAGAATGCGTCCTCCTCAGTGGGCACTTGAACTCTCTAGAGCCTCCGGAAGGGCCTGTCATGGGCAAAGCGGATGTGACACTCTGTGTTTTTACCCTAGAGGCAGCAGATTTCCCCATAAGGGTTGGAGGTGGCATGGAGACTGACTCAGGTGTGCTCACTGTGCCCTGGGGCTCTCCTGAGCAAAGGCAGGGCCACAACAAGGCAGACATGAGATGGCAGCGTCGTATCCAGAACTGAGAGAGAGAAGTTAAATTCTGTCTTTCTATTCTACTCTGGTCTCATTAGATTTCCAACAGATTTCATGCTTCCAAATGCATTTGCCACACAGAGATGCTTGGGGTTTCTTGGAGCCCTCAAAGACAGATGGCGGAGAGGGGTGGTGGCTGGGTGGTGGGGGTGCTCAGCTCTGAGAGCGGGGCCGACTTGCAAGCAGGGAGCCTGAGGAGTATGGGAGGGGATAGAAGGCCTGAACCCCTGCTGAGAGGAGATTCCTGCCCAAGTGCAGACTGAGGGTGGCCTGCCCCTCCTCAGCTCTGCTCAATACCACTCATGGAGGCTGGGAGAAGGACGTTCACTTAGGCAGAGTGGCCAGATCGAGAATCCCCTTGGGACCTGCTCAGTAACCTCTGATTAAAATCATTACTTGGTACCTTGGAGAAATCATTAGACACCCCCCCACACCCCCCCCAACACAGCATGGCCACATCCTTCTTGATGCCTCAGAGCGCAGGAGCAGGTGAGGCAGGGACTGGAAAAGGAGCCAGGCTTGGAGGCATCCTGGTTACACAGATGGGCTCCCCGTGCCACATGCAGCTCAGGATATCTTTGGAGAGTGTCTTTTCCATGAGAAGTCCCTAAACAAGGAAGGCTTATAAGGGAGGGGGTCAAAGAGCAAGAGATTACAGGCCAGAGGGGCCTGGGGGCAGGTGAAAGGGATGGAGAGCAGGCTCTGTTGGAGCCTCATGAGCCCTCAGCGTCCAGCGCTGTGACCACTGGGTTCATTCTGCATCATTCAGGGACAGTGCCCTATTCTTCTTCCTTTCTCTCTCGTTTCCCTCTCTATTATTCCTTTGTCCTTTGAGGAGTTTCTGGTGTGCCCTGCCAGTGGGGTTTTCACGTCCCCCATAACCCACATCCCCCAACCCCCAGCCCCATGCATTTTTCAAACCACCCTCCTGGGCCCATGGAGGACCCGTCTCTGCTGTGCTGTTCTATCTGTTATGCTTGCAGGTGCCCTGCCCTGTCCCGCCTTCTCTCCAGGCTCCCCTGTCCAGCTTTTCAGAGGGGTTCTGTCCCCCAACTCCCATGGCTTTGGTCACTGTTTCTCCCTTGCAGGTTTTCTGAGCGTGATGACCACATTTTCCGATCTCAAAATTGGATTCTTTAATAAAAGTGCACTTCTGTCGTAGGTATGCATACGTCTGTATATACACATGTACTGTATATATACGCATGCATATATCTGTAGGATATAAACAAAATCCTGTCCTTGGTTGCCTTTACTGAAAGCCCCAGACAACCTAGGCTGCCGGGCTGAGCCCCCACCCAGTGAGGCTCTGTGCTGCGGCTTTGTCTTTTACGTTAGCTTCATTTGAGCTCCCTTCTTTTAGTGAGTTTATTTTTCTCTCTCAACTGGAAAATCACATTTGATCAGCTGTAGAGAGCAATCAGATACCGAAACATTGGGATTTCGCCCTGGAGGCAGCGCCTCCGAAGCTGGTACGGGTTCTCTGGGGCTCACCCAAACCCCGGGAGCAGTGGGTCAGGCAGATGGTGGACGGGCACAGAGAGGGCAAGAGGGGAGTGAAGCAGCCACATCAGAAGCTGGAGAAAGCCATACTGAGCTGAGCACTGGAGCCCTGTGCATCTGGGTGCGGGCTGCTGTGTTCTGTGTGCCTCCTTGTCTCCCTCATCCCTCTGCTCTTCCTCTGTCTCGATGAATGTAGCATAGGTGAATGAAGTGTCCTTGTCTCAGCACTGGTGTCCAGCCCCTCTGCTGCTGGGTGCTGTGTGCTGTGAATGGAAATGGTCGCCTGCCTGACAGGGTAGTGAGCTCTGCCCTCCTCTCCTCCCTTCTCCCTCCTCTGCTGCCAGTGAGCCACCACAGGCCCTGGGGAGGAGGGCCTGGCCACACCGGGGGCTTCCTTGCTAGCTTGCTTTCCCCACCAATGTGGATCTCCTAAGCGTGGCTCTCCTCCTGCTGTAAAAACAGTGTGAGCGGCATCCCCGGCCCTCTTCCCACGTAAACCTCCTGAGGGGCACGTGGCGTTCCGCAGCCCCGAGGGTTCCTCCCACCACCCTCCTCGTCCCACCTTTGTGTGTCAGCCCGGAGTCTATCAAACACCTTACTGGCCACTGCTGTTCAACCATCCCCGGCATCAGAAGCTCAACCTGCTCCTTCACCACTGGCCGCCCTCCCCCTCCACCGCCTTGCACCTTGGTTCAGACATGGCATCTCCTGCCTATGCGCCACAGAGCTCTTGTTCCTTCAGCTGACACAGGGGTTCTGGGGAAAGGGGTCTGTGGCCAGAACAAGATGGTGTGTGTGTTAGGATGGGGGGTTCTTTTGCAGGACTCCACAGACCGTTTTGTATCCCAGTGTGCTCCTTAAGACTCCAGGAAGGGTATTTAGTATTAATCGTTTCCTAAACTCTTCTTGCCACAGGAAGCTTTTCTCCTCAGAACACCTGATGACACCTCACAGAGTCCAGTTTGGGGGAAGTGGTGTGGGAGAAGCAATTTGTTTTTAAACTTGACTCCTCACTCATATTCATGACAATGATCCTTGTGGCTATTATCAAAGAAATTGTGCAGTGCACCTACGTGCAGTATCTCAGCTTGGTCCCTGTGATGTAGCAGATTCTTTTGTCCAAATTCTGTTCCGTGATAAAACCAGGGATCGTATGTTCAGCTTCTCGACAAGGTTTACTTCTGAGGTAGGACCAATGTTATTACAGAAGGAGTCCGCTCTGAGTGAATACAACCATTTACTGCTTCACAGCGACTAGGCTGACATTTAGAATTCAGGTGTCGCCGAGAGTGCCTGAAGTACCGCGTTATATGGGATATTATGACATGGGTCACTTTTCTCCTGTAGGCCTGATCCCCAGCAGCTCACCCCATTACAGGGAGGTCTCCTGATTTGGCATTACTGGAGGAGTGAACCCCCACCTGCTTGAAACAACTTAACGCAAAAGGGGGGAGAGGGGAAGAGAGAGGAAGGGGACAGAGCGGGGAGGAAAGGAGGAGGGTAACCAAGGAGGAGAAAGTGAGGCACAGGCGGTGGCTTGCACCCCACAGGAGCTTCAGGGATCAAAAGTTGCTGAGCCTCCTGGCTTTGCTATCAGTGTCTGTTGCATGGGCACAGGGTTTTTACTTGGTTTTAGGAATGGTGGAGTCTTGCTTCCTAGTGGGAGTAGGTGAGGGTGGTGATAATGTAGACATTTCAAGGTCTTAAATTCCTAGAGAAGCTGCATAGGCTCTTAAGGGCCCTGAGGTATGGGGATCCCGGCCCTGGTTCCAGCGGTGCCACTGCTAATGTGTGACCTTGGTCAAGTCTCTGTGGCCTGTTTGGGCCCCAGTGTGCTCATGCATAAGGTGAGAATCATTTCTGGCCACAGTTCTCAGATGTAGTGCTTATGAGGGCCGAGCAAGGAGCAAGGCAATGGGGAAGGATGGAAGTGCCAGTGTGCGTGCACATTCCTCCCCTCCCCTCCTCTCCTTTTCCCTCCCCTCCTCTCCTTTTCCCTCCCCTCCTCTCCTTTTCCCTCCCCTCCTCTCCTTTTCCCTCCCCTCCTCTCCTTTTCCCTCCCCTCCCCCATCCCCTCCTCTCCCTCCTTCTTCCCCTCCCCCCCTTCCCCTTCCATCTCCCCTCCTTTCCCCTTCCCTTTCCCCCTCCCCTCCCCTCCTCTCTCCCCTCCCCTCCCCTCCTTTTCCCTCCCCTCCCCATCCCCTTCTCTCCCCTGCCCTCCTGTCCTCTTGTCCCCTCCCCTCCCCTCTCCCCTCCTCTCCCTTCCCCTCCTTTTCCCTACCTTCCCCCCACCCCTCCCTTCCTCTCCCCTCCTCTCCTCTCCTCTCTATTTCACATACCAAAACCTTTGAAAGTGGTTTTTAGTATATTCACAAATTTGTGCAATCATCACCACTATCTGATTCTAGAATATTTTCAGCACCCCAAGAAGAAATTCATACCCATTAGTAGGCTCTCCCCATTTCCTCCTCCCCCTCAGCCCCTGGCAACCACTAATCTACTTCCTGTCTCTATGGATTTACCCACCATGGATATTTCATATAAATGGAATCATGTAATACGTGGTCTTTTGTAACTAGCTTCTTTCACTTTGCGTAATGTTGTCAAGGGCCATCTGTATTATAGCATGTATCCGTACTATATTACTTTTTATAGCTGATTAATATTCCATTGAATGGATATGCCACATTTTGTTTATGTGTTCATAAACATGGAAGTTGTGTTGTTTCTACTTTTTAGTCCTTATGAATAATAATAAGCATTTGTGTATATGTTTTCACATGGACATATATTTTCAATTCTCTTGGGTTTAGAATCGGAATTTTTAGATCATATGCTAGCTCTATGCTTAACTTTTTGAAGAACTGCAAAACTGTTTTCCAAAGTGGGGGGACCATTTTTTATTCCCAGCAGCAATGTATGAGGGTTCCAGTGTCTCCACATCCTCTCCAATACTTGTTATTGTTCATCTTTTTTATTATAGCTGTCCTAGTGGGTGTGAAGTGGTACTCATGAGTTTAAATTTTTTTGTTTATTTTTGAGAGAGAGACAGAGACAGAGCATGAGTGAGGGAGGAGCAGAGAGAGAGGGAGACCCAGGGTCCGAAGCAGGCTCCAGGCTCTGAGCTGTCAACACAGAGCCCAACGCAGGCCTCGAGCTCACAAACCATGAGATCGTGACCCGAGCCAAAGGTAGATGCTTAATGAACTGAGCCACCCAGTTTAAATTGCATTTCCTTAGGGGTGCCTGGATGGCAGTCAGTTTAAGCGTCCAACTCCTGATTTTGGCTCAGGTCATGATCTCCCAGTTTGCAGGTTCAAGCCCTGTGTTGGCCTCTGTGCTAACAGTGTGGAGCCTGCTTGGTATCCTCTTTCTGCCCCTCTCCCACTTGCACTCTCTCTTCTCAAAATAAATAAATAAACTTTTTAAATGAATAAATAAATTGTGTTTCCCTAATGGCTAATTTGATAGAGAATCTTTTCATGTACTTATTGGGACTACTGATGCATTTTCAGAGAAATGTCCTTTCAACTTTTTTGCCCATTTTTAAATTTGCCTTTATTGTTGAGTTGTAAGAGCTCTTTATATAATCTAGATACTATTCCCTTTTCAGATACATGATTTACAACTATTTTATTTCTCTCTGTGTTTTGACTTTTCACTTTGTTGCTAGCATCGTTTGAAGCTCCAAGCATTTAATTTTTTTTTCATTGTTTAATGTTTATTTATTTTTGAGAGAGAGAGCACAAGTGGGGGAGGGGCAGAGAGAGAGGGAGATACAGAATCTGAAGCAGGCTCCAGGCTCTGAGCTGTCAGCACAAAGCCCACAAACTCACAAACTGCAAGATCATAACCTGAGCTGAAGTCAGATGCTTAACCTACTGAGCCACCTAGGTTCCCCTCAAAGCATTTAATTTTTTTAAAAATTTTTGTTAACGTTTGTTTATTATTGAGAAACAGAGACAGAGCGTGAGAAGGGGAGGGGCAGAGAGAGAGGAAAACACAGAATCTGAAGCAGGCTCCAGGCTCCGAGCTGTCAGCATAGAGCCTGATGCGGGGCTTGAACTCACAAATCGTGAGATCATGACCTGAGCCAAAGTCGGACACTTAACTAACTGAGCCACCCAGGCGCCCCTGAAAGCATTTAATTTTGATGAAATACAATTTCTGTATTATTTCTTTTTGTTGCTTGTGCTTTTGGTGTCATATCTAAGAAACCACTACCTAAATCAAAGACCTTAAAGGTTTATGTCTATGTTTTCTTCTTAAGAGTTTAATAGTTTTAGCTCTTATGTTTAGATGTTTCATCCATTTGAGTTAATTTTTATAGTGTACTCTCTTAACATATTCACCTCGATCAAAAACAAAAGAAAGCCTGTAAATCGGGCCAAGCCAAACCTTCTTGTGGGTCACCAGTTTTGCAAGTTCTGAGCAGGGGTTCTGTAAGGGCTCTCTGCTGTTTCTCTGTTAGGCTGCCTGCCTTCTGTGAGTTCGTGGAGAATCACCTAGATAGAACCCAAGGGAAGACAGTTTGGAGCAGCAGTACAGGCCAATGGTGGCTGTCCTGTGCTGGGTCTTCTGGAGAGGAAAGCCACATGGCCATGGCCATGCTTCTGAGCAGGCCTCAGAACTGGGTAAGGCTTTGCCAGGTTAGATTGAAACCGACCGTAGGTTCTGTGGGCTCAGGCCTCATGTGCTTGCTCACACATGTGCTCCCAGAGCCCGAGCACTGGCCTGGTTTCTGGAGATCTGGGTCCTTTGATTAGTTCTACTATAACCAGCTATGTGATCCTTTATCACTCACTGAACCACTCTGAGCCTCTAGTTCTTGCTCTGAAACAGGTCATTGGTGACCTTGTGTTAAAGATTTTGATAATTGCTTGGGTCATTCTGACATGAGATAGATGCTTCCAAAAGTTAAAATGGTTTGATCATGGAAGTGTTGAATAGTGTTTCCCCAAGTGTATTACCTTGCAAATGTGAGACACAGTGGTTGTGTGGTTGAATGACTGAGAAACACTAAATCAAACATAAATAGGTTTCTTTATTAGGGGATTTTCCAGAGCCTTTCTGAGAACATATCGTCTGAATCTTTTGGAGGGGGATGTGCTATGCAACATTTCCTAAATTAGTTCAACTATGAAAGAAATATTGTAAAATGTAAATGTTGCCAATTTCAAACAATGTGAATGAAACCACAGTCCTGGAGCCAGACTTCTGTCTGTGTGTGATGCTGTGTGGGTCAGGAGCCACATTATCTAACCGGGTGTATAGAAGTATGTCCCCTTGAGTAAACCTCGCACACTGGTGTGCCTACAACAGTCCATCAAGCTGACCTAGATTATGGAGGGGGACTCTGGTCAGCCTGTGGGGTTTTCTGATTTTCACTCCTGGCTGATGTGAAATTCAGGGCTGCCCACATTCCTGTCTTGGGCAGCACTTAAGGGCCGCTATGCCAAGAACCCCAGGATCCATCTGACCTATCCCATAGATCAGTGGGACTTTGATCTTTGATCATGTCAGAAGTAGAAAGCCAGGTGTCTCTGGGCTTACCCCCCAGCATTACTGGCAGTAGAACTGGTCAGGCCACTGGGAGACTGAGCCCTAGGGTTTTAGAAAGAGTCTCAGGCACAGGGAGGTAAGGAAGAGACTGGCAAGGCCACTACAAGGTGATCTTTCTTTTTGCATCAGCCCAGGTTATTTGCTTATTATTGTGAGGAGTATTGGGATGGGGTGGGTAGAAATAGTAATGAAGGAAGAAATTATACACAAACAATTTAATTTACTCAAAATAATTTTATAATATATTCTTCTTATATTCTGTTTAACTCACCAGTGCTGCAGTTTTAGACAAATGTTTGCATTATTTTACATTCCTAAAGTACAGGTTGAGAGTTGCTTGATGCATAACAAGGTTGGTGGGAGACATGGGGCATGGAAGAGGGAGTCCTATACCTGAGACAGTTAGATGAAAAGGGACATCAGACTGTAGGCTCTATTCTGCACATAGTGAAAAATGGTGCACACGGACAAGTGTTCATTATACTGCATTGTATGTGTGGCCAGTGGGCCCAGTTGGTCTATCTGGTCTGTGTTTTCTCTCTCCTCCCACACCTGGAGGCTTTTTGGGGTCATCAAGGACCCCAAAGGTCCTTGTATAGCATCTTTCTCAAAGGCTAAGGAGACCTGACCCCCACCAACCATCCTTTGCTGACCTCATCTGGCTCTGCCTTGGCACAAGTCTTGTAAACCTTCTTTAACAATTAAGTATATTTCCCTGGTAGAACTGCTGAGGAGATCCAGGTTCCAAACATCCATCCTGTTTGTACTGGGATATAAAGGTGAGGCTGAGATAATGTCTGCTCCTGGGGACATCACAGTCTCACCAAGGGGGACTGTGCCCACATAACCACAGCACTAGGCTAAAAGCAATAAGATCTTGAAGGAAGGCAGATATATAGAGGAGTGAAAGATTGTTTCCAGCTAGTGTGAAGGACAGGAAGCCTTTGTGAGATTAGAATGACTTTTTAAAAGAGTTTTTAAAGATGGTAGGGCTTGAATAAGCTGAGATGGGGGAAGGACTCATGTGGCTTCTTCCGAGAATTCATGAAAGGCAGCTGCAGTTATATGACAAGACAATGTGCTGGACCAGGATGTGTTCAGTCTTATATACTGGGCTCTGGGGATTGACAATTTAAAGCAGTTGGACACCTCTTTCTGGTCCAACACCATTTCATTTGAGGTTCAGGGATGGCTTCAGAAAGGAGGGTGGTGCTCCTCTTTGTGCTTTATTTTGGTAATGAGTGAAAAAGCTCATCTCTCTAAATACCATCTATATGCTAATGACTTCAGAATTTACATCTCTAGCCAAGACCTGAGCTCAAGAGTCATATATTCACCTGCTGACTTGACACGTCCCCCAGGATGGCTAATAAACTTTTCAAACTCAATGCATCCCACCTGGAACTCTTGATTTTCTCCTTCACATTGACTGCTCCCACTCTTTAGCATCTCAGTAAATGGCACCATCACAGATCCAGGTTTCAAATCAAGAGAAGTTAGGTCATTCTTGATTCCTTTCCTACCAGTATCTTCCCCAGCCCTGCTTCCAGTCCATTGAGTTCTTTTGGCCCTACCTGAGAATATGTTCCTGTCTCTGCTTTGTTCCATCTCCACTGTAGGGCCAAAGCACAGTCTGCCATGGTTTCTCCTCTTCTTAATAAAATCCATTTCTTACCAACTCTCCTTGACCAGCCCTCACTCTGCTCTCTGATGTGTTTTTTTCTGTTCTGTTCAGGCCCACCCAGCTGCAGCCACACTACCCTGTATGTTGTTCATACTACCCTAAGGTCATTCCTGCCTGAAGTCTTTGCACTTGCTACTCCCTCTGTCTAGAAAGTTCTTTCCCTTGATCTTTTTTTGTGTGGTCAGATCTGACCTTAAAGTTTAAAGCCCCTTCCGCTCCTCATTCCTGTCCCCTCATTTTCCCTGTTCTATTGTCTTCAAGGCATTTGTTAATATGAAAATTTCCTGTGCGTTAATTTATTGTCTTTACTCCTCGCTTCCCTCCTCACTAGAATGGAAGACCCATGAGCCCTATGAGAATAGTTTTATTCTTTGTCTAGTTCATCATTGAACCCTCTGCACCTGTCACCTCATAGGAGCTCAAAAATATATTTTTAACATATTTAAAATGGAAAATTTCAAGCACATACAGAAGCAGAGAATAGTATAATGAACCCACTTCTACCTATCACTCAGCTTCAACAATTTATCAACTGAAGGCCAATCTATTTTCATCTATCCCCCTATGTTGAAGCAAATCCTGGTTATCATATCACTTCATCTATAAATATTTCAGTGTATATCTCAAAGATAAGGGCTCTTTGGAAAAAATAACTACAATACCATTATCACATAATTTACAGTAATCCCTTAATATCATCAAATATCCAGTGAGCTTTCAGAATTCCCTGGATGTTGTGCTTTTTTAAAAGTTTGAAATAGGCTCTAAAGAAGGCCTTTAAATTACAATTGATTTATTGTGCCTTTTCAGTCTCTGTTAGTCTATAGCTCTCTCTCTCTCTGCAACTCTCTTGCTTTTTTTTTCTTGAAACCTATTTGTTGAAGAAAGTAGATCCAGCAGAGTATCCTGTAGCCTAGGTTTGCTAATTACATTCCAGTGGTGTTGCTTAACATGTTCCTCTGTCCCCTACATTTCCTGCAAATTGGAACTAAGAGGCTTGATTAGATTCAAGTTTGTTCCTTTGGAAATAATACTGCAGGCTCATATATTCCTCTATCAGGAGGCACGTTGTGTCTGGTCGTCCCTCTGTGATGTTATAGGTATTGATCTTATTGTCTAGTTCCTGTATTTCATTCCAGTTTACAAAATGTTAACATTCTAATTCTGTAATTACTTCTGCATATATTAGCTGGAATACTTTTATAAGAAGCTTACCCTCATTAGTTATTTGATTACCCTGAAGCAGACCTTCCCTCACACCACTTGAGATATAATTTGTATAGGAAAGGCAGAGAAATGCTTGATTCTTTCTTGTGTCAGATTTCAAGGTAACAATTTGGTTCCTACATCCTCCAAAGTTGACCAATGAGGATTTTATTTTAAGTATCATCATGAGCTCATAGATTTAAATATACTTGATGCATTTCAATCAATAAAAATATGCTGAATTAATGAGTGAATAATTGAACAAATGCAAATTTAGGAATTTCTATAGGCTTTTCAGTTTTTTCTTTCCAGACTTTATAATCCCAGATTTCATATGCAAAACCATTGCATGATTTTTTTCTAGAGTTAATTCTATTCCTTGAATTTTTACTTAGTACTCTGGGGTTTAATTGAATAAGTGAAAAACAGGCCCTGCTTTTAGGAATATTCTTATCCATCTGCTACTGAACAAAACAGTTTTAATTAGATCTTGAATCACTTCATTATTGAAACCCACTGATGCGTTTCCCACCTGAGAAAGTGCTGGTCAATAGCCCAGGAGCAGTGGCATTGATCTAGGCCTGGTTCAGGCTCCTATGCTATGGGCTTGGGCCAGTTACCTCCCCTCTGTGCCTCAGTTTCCCTGCCTGAACATGTAGGGATGACAGCAGGTCATTACCAGGGCTCTTTCTAATTCTTATATGATGGGAAAGTCTCCATTCTCTCTGCTACATGTGACCTCTAGGTAAAGGCCACGTGAATGTGTCAGAAGGAGCAAGCAAGGCCGCACTGGAGTGGTGGGGAGTTAGGAAGGAGAGACCAGGAGGGAGAGCTCGTCATGCATAATTCAGCCAGCTGCTCAAAAGGAGCCATGGCTGACATACATTTGGTGAAATACATTGTGCTATTTTCTTTTAAAAGCTTTCTAAAGTTTGGCAGGAGTGCTGGGTGCTCACCAGGTTAGGAAAAATTTCTGGGAGTGTTTGGTGGTCTCTGAAGGAAGAAACACTAGGTGCTAGATGCAGGAGCCTGGTACTCTGATGCTTGAGCCGTCCCACCCCCTAACCCCGCACTTCCTGGCAGGGCTGCTCCCACACCTTCAGTTCATCCCCCACCTGTAGTTGCGGCCCTCCCTGGAGGCAGAGGAGGCCTTGCCAGCTCCTGGCAGCATTGCCCGTCTGGGAATTCAGACGTTCAGAATGCCAAAGAGTCCGCTGGCATTTTCCTTTTGTCTGCGCAGGGCTAGATTGCATGAGAATCGATAGCCTGCATTCCAGGAGCTTTCTGATGAGCAGGCCTGCTGCTGAGTTGTCTGCGTCCAGCTCTCCAGTCACAGGCCCCCCACTTTCCCATCTCTGTCAGCATGCAACCCAAGTCCCCAAGAGGAAATCAGTTTATCTGATGCTCACATGGATCCAATGAGGTACCCAGTGGTGATGGAATGTCTCTTTTTCCTGCTTCCTGACACTAGCTGCCAATAGCTACAGGATGATGGGCTTTCTGTAGCCAAGGATGGGGCCTTGGCTAATAAGGGGTGTAGTGGCTTACATGGTGTCATCCACAGCTCCTCTCATCCCCTCTGTGGGATGAAGGGGAGCTGCTCTCCTGCCTCCCTACCCCCACCCTCACAGTTCTCCATCACTGTTCTCTTCCTGGGTGTGAAATAGTGGGCAGCAGACTCTAAGAGGGAGGAGTCAGGGGCTGGCATGGTGAGGCGACCCTTCTCCCATTTGAGGTCCCTGGGGTTGAAGGGACAGTCAGAGTTCCATTGGTGGTGGGAAATCATCCCATAAGGTGGCTCCTGGTGTCCATTTAGAAAGAAGAGAAGGCAGTGAGACAATTGGAGATCCATATGGAAGACAAGCAGACCTTTCCCTCACACCCACTTGCCAATATTAATTCGAAATGGTCATAGAGCTAAATATGAAAACCAAAACTATGAAACTTATCAGAAAAAAAAATTGTGACCGTAGGACAAAGATTTCTTAGATATAACTCCAAAAGCACAATCATAAGAGAGAAGATTGATAGATGGGACTTCATGGAAATTAAAACTCTTGCTCTTCAGTCAATACCATTAAGAAAATTAAGAGACATGGCATAGACATGAGAGAAAATATGTGTAGCTTGTAAATCTGATAAGGGACTCATATTCGTGACATAGAGAATGCTTAAAATTCAATAATAAGGAGTCAAACAACTCAATTTAAAAAATAAGCAGAAGTTTTTAATAGTATTTTGGTAAAGAAGACATATACATGGCTGAAACACAGCAGAAATGCTTAGCATCATCAGTCAGCAAAGAAATGCAAATGAAAAACACAGTGAGATACTACTTCACACTCACCAGGATGCCTGTAATTTTAAATTAAAAGAATGGAACACTTGTACACTAGTGGGAGCATACAGTTGCACAGCCACTTTGGAAAACAGTTTGGCAGTTTCTTAAGTTACACCTAAATGAACCATATGACCCCGCACTTCTACTCCTGGTTTTCTACCCAAGAGAGTGAAAACGTGTCCCCACAACAGCTTGCATGCAGATGTTCACAGCAGCATTATCCATACTGGCCAAAAAGTGGAGATAATACAAATGTCTATTAACTGGTGAGTGGATAAATAAAATGTGGTATGTCCATACAATGGAACATTATTCATTAATAAAAAGGAATGAAGCACCCATATATGTTTCAGTATAGATGAAACTCAAAAACATTAAGTGAAATGAAAGAATCCAGATGCAAAGAAAATATAGATTGAGTGCATGAAATATCCAGAAAATAACAAATTGGTAGAAACAGAAAACAAAAGGGTGGTTGCCTGGGGTTGGCACTGGGAGCAGTTATTGGCAGCAAATGGGCATGAGGGAACTTTGGGGAGTGATGGAAGTGTTCTAAAATTGGATTGTGGTGATGGCTGCACAACTCTATAAATTTACTAAAAATCTTCGAACTGTACACTTATAATTAATTTTACAGTATGTTAATTATCCCTCTGTAAAGCTATTTAAGAAAAAAAAGGAGAGAAGTAGATTCCATCATGTACTTTGCCAAAGGTACCCCAAAGGAGAGGGAGAGAAGGGGAAAGTGGGCTCAGGACCCTTTGGAACATGTCTCAGCCTCCAGGGAGGGTGCAGAGCTTACCTGGTCCAACCCACTGAACTGAGTCCTGAGCATCTTTGAAAAGCAGTTAACAGCAGATCATGGATTAGAGTCCAAGCAATCAGTCTGGTTCCTGCATCTGTCCCCCACCCTCACCCCTGCCCCACAGGCCTCTGCCTAGTGTGGATTTGATGGGGTAAGAAGCCAGACTCTTAACAGGCCCCGTATGACAAGGCTGGAGGTCCTTCAAGACAAGCTCATCCTCTGGGTTCAGTGTGGGGAAGAGGAAGGAAAGGAGTAGGAGAAGAAGGTGACATGCTCTGGACAGAGGAGAGGCACAGGTCCTTCCAGAAAGGTGTCCTGGGAACCTGTCTCCCGGAGGGAGGGAAGCTGGATGGGCAAAGCACCTGAGCCTAGCTCCCTGGCTCCAGCTACTACATCTATAGGGTACACATAGATGGAAGCCTGGGCCAGCAGCACCGTCCATCCCTTTGCACACTCTGGCTTGGGCACTGCAAAGCCAGTACCTTCCTTGGCCACAGCCAGCTTGTGGGATGGAGGGTGTCTTCTGAAAGAGCAGTCTGTAAGGCCAGTGTGCTGATGACCAAGGACAAAAAGGCAGCACCTATTAAAGAGGGAGGCGGTCTAATGCAGAGGGAGGTTGGGAGCTGGGTCATACTCTGCCCAGAAAAACGTGATCATGCATCTTTCTTAGGGAGATTTCGGGCTCATGGTAGCAGGGGCTGAGCCTAAAAGAATCCAGTGACAGAGGAGTCTTGAAATTCAAGAGGATTTTTACCTTTACCTAGTGTGGCTTCAGATTCAATCTGCACTTTTGAGCACCTACCATATGCTTGGCTTTCTGGACAGAGACCTTCTCGTGGATCTTGGCAGGTGCATTCTCTTCTCTGGTCCCTTTTCCTTTTCTTTGATTTCTGCAACCCCCACCTTCTCTAAGCTTCAATCAGGAACCTGAGCAATGCAGACCTGGGTTGAATGTTGATTCTTTCACTTACAGCTCCTTCCAGAGAAGGACCTTGGGATAAGAGTACTTGTGAGCAGGTACCTCCAGCATCCAGTGTCTAACAGCATAATGCTGAGCCCCAAACAGTGCCTGGGGAGTTGTGGACATAAGTTTAAAAGCCCAACCAACCACTAAATGGTTACCCATTATAACATATACTTGGGGAATTGTGTCATTCTTGGGTTTGGGCAGTGATTACGTACAAGGCTAAAATGAGTCAATCAGAGAGCTCTGAGCTTGCAGAATGATGCTAACCTGCTTATGGACCATGCCTTCATCCAGATGGGTCCCATACTTGCATCCAATTGAGACCCATACTTCCATCCAAAGTCCCATTCAAAGGGGCACCCATGCCTCCATCCAGTTGGTGCCTTGTGAGGACACCTCTGCCTGCTGCTGCCACCACACATTCCCTGACCCCATTAAAGCAAATGCTCTGAAAGGCTGTGCCCCCAAACTGCATGTGAGGGGAGGCCTCAATCTGCTTCCTGCTTCCCAGAGACCGGCCTTTTATTTAAGATAATGCTGGTGGAGAGCAGGGCAGGGAGATCCTTGGAAAGCAGTCCTGAGCTCCCTCATGGCTATTCTCCTTCCCTTTCCCTTCAGCTTGATTATTATTCCAAAGGCCTCGTTATGGAAATTACAAAATAATGGTTCTGCAATTTGTGCATGTGTGGCTGTGTGCACACTAATTGTCATCCGTGTACCCTCTCTCAGAAGGGCTGCAGAAGAATACAGACGCAGCTCACTCTCTGCTGCAGCCTTTCCCTCCTCCCCTCCTGTCATCTGTCACCACAGCCATCCCCCTTCCCCAAAGCATGAGGATAGCATGGAGTATCTGACCAGAAATGACCACTCCAAGGTCACCTACATATGTCCAGAGGCGCCCAAGACTCAGAGATGTTCCTCGGCTAGAAGAGGAGATGTGGATCTCTATCTGTGGAGCACACACGTTGTTTTAACAGAATGCCTGTTTGTTTGGGGTGGCTTTGGGGGGCTGGTGGAGACTAGGAGGCATAGTCCCCCTTGTCACTGGCACTGTGGCAACTCTACCTCCCTGACTTGCATCATCCCCCTGTGTTGGGGAGTTGCTTGGATAGTTGGGAAATGAAGGTGGGGGAAGACTCTTAGGGGGTGGGGTGGTATTACTGAGTAGGGTGAAATCTTGGCTCTAGAGGGAGGTTCCCAGAGTGGGTGGAGTGGCTCTGAGCCAGATGTCTTTCAGAAGGGGAAGCTGGGGCCAAGGCAGAAGGCAGAGAGGGCAGGAGGAGACAGGAGCAGGGACAGCCTGCCCCAAACCCAGATTGCTCAGATTCTTTCTAAAGGAAATTGTTTTGGGGGAAAGCTAAGCTTTCTTTTCAAGAAGGGGTAAATTGCTTTAATGGAATCACCCCTGGGAATACTAGGGGTGGGGCAAAGGCAGAACAGAGGGCCACTTTTGGACCACGAGGAGAATGTGGTCCTGGGGAGAGGAGGAGGGCAGTACGTGTAAGAGGGACTCAGAAGCACGTGCTGTCAGTGGGACAACTTGGCATCTTTAGGATTTGAGTGCCAGTGAGATGGCTGGAGGTCATGATCAAAGCTTCAACCCCCACCTTCTCTAAGCTTCGATCAGGCGCCAGAGCAGTGTAGACCTGGGTTGAATGTTGATTCTTTCACTTACAGCTAGCTGTGTGGCCTAGGATGAGCTACTTAACCCTGCTGTACTTGGGTTTCCACATTTATTTAAAGGGGTAGTGACACCACTGACTTCATGGGCTGCTGGGAGAATTGAACATGACAACGTAGCTAAGCCCTTAGCACACTATTCATCCAGAACAAGTCCTTGTCCATAGTGGCTGTTCTGTTATTATTGCCAATGGTTATTCAGTTGTTTTAAGAATTCACTGGTATAGTTGTATAATTTCTGTTTAGCTCTAGCACAAGCCCTGGCATGTAACCACTCTGTATTTGGTGTCGACTGCTGCTTTCACATCCATCCTCTTCTGGTTCAGATGGACATTTTCCATTCCAAATCTCCATCCCATCTACTGCTAGAGAAGTGAGGAGAATAAGGTGGGGGGCTGGGGAGGAAGGGGCAGGGGGAGAAGGAGGAGGAGAAGAGCCTAGGATTCCACCCTACCCTCTCTGTGCCATCAGAGAAGCTCTCTATGTCTTTGAGGAATTTCAAATTCCTGATACCTTTGAGTATGCTCCTCACAAGTTCTTAGAATGTGTGACATGAAAAGAGGTCTTCAGGAAGAATTAATTTTAACCTATTTTAGTAAAAAGCTGTGTGCTGTGAGGAGGAAGGGAATTGACATAGAAATATCGCAGGTTGTTTCAGGTAGAAGCAGATTTGATATAGGAATTCAAAACTCTTGAAAGAGATGGGGAGACAGAGGTCAGACCAGGCCACTGAGTACTCTCAGGTTGGCCATCAACTTTCAGGGAGTCTGTAACCAGAAGATCCTGTTGACCATGATCATAGCACTAGCACTGAGGCAGGTGCAGAGGAAATGGCTGGGGATCACTGCAAAATGTCACATGTGCCAGAACCCATGGGCTGCTCACCACCACTGCCCAAGAGCCGCATCAAAGCTGCTGTCTCTCTTCCCTCTCATATGTGGTGGGTGGGCCTCTCATTGGTGAGCTCTAATCCAGACCCACAGGCCAGCATTTTGGGAAATGTCGTTTCCCTGCTTCCAGCCCCTGTGAGCCTGGGGGAAGCATAAAAGGTCATGGGGGATGATTTTCCAACAGATAATCTATTGAGGTGGGGATCTGATGCCTTTAAGATCTAAAAGGCAGTGGTCACGAGTGCAGAGGCAGGGCCCGCATCAGGACCACAAAAGGACACAGAAGGCACCACCATGTTCTTGTGGGCAGAGAGCTCAAAGCTGCACAGCTCCTGGGGGAGGAAGGGGAAGGAGAGGCAGAGGCCCGGGTACCTCTCTGTGAGGCAGATGGGACAGCAGCAGGAATGGGAAGATCTCAGCAGGAGATGCAGGCTGGGAGGTATTAAATGCAGACCCTCCCCAACATGAGTGATTAGCAGTGTAGGTGGGACTCAGAGTTAATAGGAAATCTGGTACTGCCCCAGAGGACCCCTAAAACTGGATCAGGGCCAAGAGAAGAGCCTGGAGAAGCCAGAGGTTCAGTGGGAGGACTGTAGGATCACCACGGACAGACATAAGAGCCATAGACCAATGGGGATATAAGGACAGTCTGTAATGGATTAATTTAAACAAGTACCCAAAGCCACCGCCTGGGTTGGTCAGGACCTTGGACACAGAAGGGTAAAAGCAAGACCTGGATACAGCCTGTGCTCTGTGAGATGTGATGATGATGGTAGTGGTGGTGATGAGGAGGAGGAGGATAGTGATGAGGTAAATCTTTTGACTGCAACTTATACGAATAATTTTATGTGGATTATCATGTTTAATCTCCAGCAGTACAGTAGGTACTCTTATTATTATGTACTAGAATTATATGCTATTATTATTATATACTATGACTGTTATAACAGGAGCTATTATTATGCCTAATTTACAGATGGGGAGCCTGAGGGTTGGAGAGGTTGGGGATTCACCTGTGGTCACAGTTGATAGGAGGTAGAACCAGAATCTATCTGTGGACTCCCTGACTCCATATCCTGTGCTATAGTACAAGACAGAGTGTGTTGGTGGGGAATGACAGGGTGCAAACGCATGGATGGTGCTCAGGGCATTCTGGGAGGAGACATTCACGCCCACTAGGAAATGAGGGACTAGGGTGGAATGTGAGGTAAGCTCTAGGGGATAGGCACATTTTAGGTGTAGAGATGGGCAAGAAAGGCATCCAGATGGTGAGATCCATGTTAGCAACATCTTGGAAGGCCATTAACAGTCATATAGTAGGGAAGGAAAAAAAAAAGTCTGAACTCTAAAAAGTTTGTCTTGCCTCTATGCACTCGTTTGCTCATTCACCACGAGGATGTGAGTGCTGTTATGTCCTGGCAGGCAAAGATACACAGGGAACCAGGAGCAGCTTGGCGGGGGAGGCGGGCAGGTAGACAGCCAGCCATACCCAGTGTGGGAAGTTCTACAGGGAAGGCACTTGGAGTCTAGGACTGGTGCAGAGGAGGGCAGTTCACACACATGGGTGGGAGGTCCTCAGGCAGCTGCAGGGGCAGCGAGAGGCTGGAAGTGAGCCGAGCCATCAATCCTGAGGGGCTGTGGAAAAGTCACGTTCAGGCACAGGGCTTCTTTGCCAAGGCAGGGGAGCCCTCGAAGGTATTAGACAGGAAAGAGGCACCATCAGATCCCTGTTACTAGAAGATTTCTCTAGCAGGTGTGTAGAGGAGGCAAGCAGAAGTTGAGGACATCAGACAGGTGGTGACAAGACAAGGGTCTGAACAGGGGTGAGGGCAGACATTAGGAGATCTGACAATAGCTCAGAATGTGGAGACAACAGGATGTGGTGACTGTTGGATGTGGAGGCTGAGGGAGTGCTAGGGAAGCAACAGGTTATGGGACATTTACTGTGAGCTGTCCGCAAGTCCTATACCCAGAAATTGAAAACACAGAAGAGGGGATGAAACAATTAGGGAAGGGCCCAGAGCCCAGCAGAAGAGGCGTGAAATGAGGCCAGGAGTGAGAGGGAGTGGGGCAGAGGGGTTCTCTCTATGGCAAGCAGAAGCTTCTCCTGAGTTCATGGCAGGTTTGGGAGGGGGGGTGGCAGATGGGAGGTGGTGAGCCTCCTGTTTCTCTAACTGGAGCTTTTAATTGTGTGTGGTAGGCAGGAGTGAGTGCTACGTGGGTCAAGTTAATTAAAGCCTATACGTTAAACATAATCATAATCAAGGCCAAGTGAGTCCCTCACATTAACGGTGCCTCCTGCTCCATCCCCTTGCTTTCCGGGAAGCCTGGGGCAGTCCTTGAGGCATCCTGGGGCCCCCTTACTTCCCAGGAGCAGGTGACAATGGCACTAACACAGGTCTGTGTTTGTGGTGGCAGAAGTGTAAAATAGTTCATCTAGGCAGAGAGTAAAATCTCTGCTGGATATGGTTCCTCCCTCTCTCTTTTCAGGAATAGATTTTTGTTTCTCAGCCCAGAAGTATGCCAAGAAAATGAAATAAAAGTAAAGGGGAAAGAGAGAGACCCAGAGCATGAGCAAGCCAGTAGGAGAGAGTGCGCAAAGTGCCTTTGATTTGAATAGCTTTTCCCCATGTGAAAAAGCGACAGTTCATTGCAAAATATTTATCTTCATTACGGTTGGTATCATTATTGATGGAGAAGCTCTGCAGACTAATGGGAAAATCTCTATAGGAGGCCTGAATCCAGAGAGCTGTCTCCACCTTGCCTTCGACATGCTGGGTGAGCATGGCCTTTAATGTCTAGGTGCCCCAGCTGACCCATCCTTGCAGCCTGGAGAGGAACGTCTTCATGGCTAGATCAGCCTCACAGAGCTGGGAGAGGTCTTCCAGATCAGGGCGTGAGCTCCTCGTGGCACGGACTGCTTGGATCACATGGGCCCTTGCCATGTGGCTGAGTGACTCGTGAATGGCGTAAGGGTGAGTGTGTGTTAAAGGGATAGGTGAATCAATGGATCCGGTTGAACCATTCATTCCTCTGAAGGGGCAGTGTGGTCCAGAGAGGGGGCTCACATCCATCAGCTGTGGAGTCGGCCTGAGGTTCAGCTCTTCCTTCCCAGAGGCCTCTCTGTCCCTGTCCCTTCTGCTGAGACATGTTATAAAACATAAATGAGAATGTGCTCTTGTAGTTACTTTTGCTATTCAGAATAAAAGGAGCTTATAAAAATCAAAGTATCATTTATCATGATGGATGTTTGAGAGGCTCAGGTTAGCAGCGTTGGAAGCTGTAATTCACAGTAAAATCAAGCCTCGTATGTGTTCGCCAATCAGCAGCAAAGATGAGGAGCTCTCCGTGTCCCTCCCTCCCAGAGGAGCCCACTGTGGCTCAGAGTGACTGCAGTGGGACTTGCCCAGGACTTCACAGGTAGTAAGGGTTTAGAAGCTGGTTCTGGAACCCAGGTGTGTGGAATCAACACTCAGGGTGAATTCTGCTTCCTAGTGGCCACCTCCTGTGACATTCTGGGGCCTTTCCTCTTGTGAGCAGGAGGGTCCAGGGCTCAGAGCTGTGTTTTCCGGCGCCCGAGTCAGTGGATTAACACAGGAGGTACTGAGAACATCTCTGACTTTGAGGAATTCCTTGAGGGGAACTGACTGTGTCTTCCCAAGCTCATTACCTGGTCTCAGAACTTTATAGCCATACCTCGTAAATTGGTACTGTGTGACATTTGGCTGTTTGCTTGGAAGAGACGTCAGGGGTGATTGAGAGCTCCTGCACGTGGTTTCCGGTATGTGTCAGTGCATGGAAAGCTTGCATAGGATGGAGGCCTTTGTGCACACCCAGCCACCTTCAGGCCCAGGTTTACTGCTTTGAGATTGTAAAGATGCTGAGGAAAGGGAGACTGGGCTTGGCTTTTCCTATGCCTGCCGTGGACGGCATCTACTTGTCTGGACAAAGATAGCATCACACACGTCTGATGGGGGTGGCTCACCTTGTCCTGAGGGTGTCATCCAGTACTCTGAGCACACATTCATGCCTCACAGCTGAGGCAGTGAGGCATCCAGGCCATGCCCTCCCTGCCTCTGTCTCCACCCCCCTTCCCCCCCGTGACTAGTGTCCCTTGCCACACGTCCATCTCAGCATATTACCAACACCTCCTTCTGTCTTGAACCGCTTCCCTTCCCCCAGGGAGTGCTGTGGGTTTGAAATGATGGTCTTTAATCATTTCTTAAGTGACCAGCCCAGAAATCATTTCTTAGTGCCATACACACAAATTAAATCATAAATCCACACTGGGCCCTGCCCAGGAAGGACTGAAGTGCAGCCTGTTTCAGAGCAGAGAGGAGGCCTCCACAGGAGAAGGAAATCAGCATGCACCTAGAGGTAAGGCCGGGGCCTTGGAAAGAAGGAAGAAGTGTCCCTGCTGTCAGAGCTTGGCTGCTATAACAGAGTACCTTAGACTGGCGGCTTAAACAACAGACATTGATTTCTCACAGTTCTCAAGGCTGGGAGATCCAAGATCAAGGTGCTGGCAGATTCTGTGTCTGGTAAGAGCCCCAGTCCTGGTTTGCAGACAGGTGTCTTCTTAAGTCCTCACATGCCCTTTCTTTGGTGCTTGCAGTCAGAGAGACAGACAGAGAGAGAGAGAGAGAGAGAGAGAGCGCTCCTGTCTCTTTCTCTTTTTATAAGGGCATTAATCCCATCACTGGGGCTCAACTCTTAGGACCTGTAAAGGTACCACCTCCAAATACCATCATGTTGGGGATTAGGGCTTCAACATATGAATTGGGGGAGGGGAACACAAACATTCATTCCGTCACACCTGCTAACAATTCCCCTTTTGCAGAAGGTTCCTTTGCATTTCTGTTGTCTTGCTCTAGACAAAAGAGGTCCTGGAGAATACAGACAGCTATGTTCCGGGCATTAGGAGGTACCCATACATCTCATGGTTAGCAGGTCTGGGCAGACCCATCCAGGGCTGACCTGTCTGTAGCCCACTATCCATAATGAACCAGGCCCGAGAGGTTCTCTCATTACCTGTGAGAGTTCAGAAGAAAGGGGGCAAGCAGGATTACCTGGGAGAGTGAGGAACTGGCAGGCACTCATCAAGAGAGATGTGCTGGTAGGGGTTGAGTATGGTGTTCCTGAAACATGTCTACGATTTCTATTTATTTTGAGGCTCAGTTTAACATTACAGCCCCAGTTAAGTTCAGCCTATTTGGAACATCTGATAATCTGTCCCCGTGAAAACAAAGCCTCTGCTTCACTAGGTTGGTTATGGGTATACAGTAAGGACACTACCAAACTTTTAAACATCCTTGACTCTTTCCTACTGTCATGTCTTTGCACATGCCGTTTCCTTTATCTGGAATGTCTTCCTTCATTTGATCTACCTAGTAAACTCCTATTCATGCTTCAAAACCCAGATCAGCCTTCCCTCATTCCTAACTAACATAGAGAGGGGACTGCTTCTTTTCTCACCAGTCCTATACATGCTCTCTTTTCATATTACTCAGGCTATTTTACAATTGCCGTTAGCATTTGGTTCTTCCACCAGGCTTCATGTTCCTTGAGAATGGGGACTCTAGCTGACTCTGTTCTGTATCTCTAGTGGCCAGGTCAGGGCCTGGATCTAAGGAATGACCTTACAGAGGCTGTCTAGTGAAGTGGTTGGGGCCCTAAGGTGAAAGAGCTGCTGCGTACCTTTTCTTTGCCTCCAGCGTGCTTTGTCTGCATAAGTCACTCGCTGAGTTGAGACTCTGAGTTTCTTGTTCTGCAAAATGGGAGAAATAAAGCCAGTGCTTTGACTATTTCAGAAACCTACGAAGAAGATGAATCTGAGAGTGGGTTGGTGGGGGAACGTGTCAAAATGCTTTAGCTCCTTGAAAAATTCCATTAGAAAGTCAAGGTGTTGGTATTGCAATTATTATTTGATTCCCAAATGGTGAGAGCGCTTCCAGAAATGTGCTTTGCTTGATGAACCAATACATTTTCAGCCCCCACTGATGAGTTTGGGAATCGAATACCTGTCATCTTGAAATAATTGACACATCTTGGTGAAGCGCTTACATTCCTCTGATGAAATTCTGGATTCTTATTGAAAGCGAGGAGAAAGACATGTTACGTGGGAGCAATATTGTTTTATGGACCTTTATCTTGGTTATTAACAAATGAGCGTTACGTGTAGAAATGGGAAAGGGGGAATTCAGTAATGAAGTTTCATAGGATTATAATGATTATTAGCCTGATGATGATGAAATCCAGATTATATTGCATGTGGTTTCCTTGGCACTCACTGTTCTGTGGCCCCTAAGGCTGATGGACAGCGGGCTGGCTACTTTTGTCCTTATACCCTACCCTGAAGTTATGTGGGAAGTGGGCATAAAGGTGATAGGCCCCTTTAGCATATTTGGATTGGGGGATCAGTAAACAATAATAATTACAGGCGCCCGCATGCCATGTCAATAGCAAATACCTTACATACTCAGAAACTGGCCCCCACTAGAGGTAGGAGCAGTTAATGCCACTGACCAGTTACCTGCAGTGCTGCTGAGCTGCCCAAGCACCCTCTAGAAAAGGCAACCGACCCACCATTTACACCCTCTTCATTTCCCTCTGCTCACCAGGAGCCTCTGGGAAGATGAATTTGCCTTTCGGAGCAGGCCTCTGCAGAGTACCCAGTGACCACATCCATATATCACCTTTTTACATCTGGTCAGGAATTCAGGCAGGCAGGGACTCAGAGGTCTCAGAGCCAGCGTACGACATAGACCACAGTTTTTTGTGTTTTTTTCCCCTCCCTCTGGAGGCAGGGAAAGTAGGGCAAGATGCCTTCAGTAAGCAGAAATGAAATATACTTGTCCGTTTCCCAAGCTTCTCATCTGAACTCATGTGCACTCGAATGCATGTTCCTGAGCCTTAGTGCACGTGCCCATAAATGCAGAAGGCCCCCATCCCCATGAATAACTTGCCTTAGTAAATAACTGGAAAGGGCATCAGCATTGAAGCCTGGCAGACCTGGTTTTGAATTCTGCCTCTGCCACAGTCTAGCTGTGAAGATCAGGCGAGTTGTTTTACCCCTCTGAGCCCTAACATCATAGCCAGTGAAACTGGAGATAAGGACTGTTACTCTGTCTTTACAGTTGAAACGGAGATTCAGACAGATGACAGAACTCAATTCCTATGGCCATAAGTCATGTAGCCTGTTACTCAGGGGCTGGTGCTCTTGTCCCCATGAAGTTATGCTGGCCATAGTTTATATTTAATGTGATATACACTAACTTTTGTTGCTTCCGAGGAAATTTACTTGATTTTAAGATACTCCAGCCAATGAGCTATCAAGTCTCCGGAGTCAGTCAGGCAGCCCAAGTTCAATGCCTGGCTTCACCACTTACGGGGACCTTGGACAAGCTGCTGACCTTATTTGAGCCTCAGTTTCTTCCTGTGCAAAATGGGAATAATTGTAGCACTCTTAGGGCTATTATGAGAATAAAATGAGATCATGCTGAGCACCTGGCCCATGAAAAGTGCTTATTTAAATGTTGGCTACTATTGTTATTAACATTATTGTTACTCATATCAACACAACTTTATAACCAATTTCTGCAGGTGGTAGTCAGCTTGGCAACCTATGGACCTTTCGCTAGAGAGATGTGCAGGGTGGGAGCGGGCTGGTCCAACATCCCACACTATCCTGTGCTCCGCAGGACATGCTAGTCTCTCATTTAATAAAAGAGCTTTACTGGCCTGACCCAGAAGCCTGGGGGTGGAGGATGGACAAGGAGGAGTGGGCCCCTTCTGTTGTAGTGGAGGGAACCAGCAGAGTGGTCTCCTGTCCAGCTAGGTTCCTGTCATCCCTTTGGCCCTGGACTTGTTCCCTTTGGGGGAAGGCCTTTCCCAAGTTGCTCAGCAGGACCTGCCCCCACTTGCCTCCCTCCTACTCCCCCCCGGCCCTCCCTTGGGTCTGTACCTGCTACTCCTTCCCTAGGTCCTCCCTGATGTGGGGCCTTCAGTTGAATGGCTCTTCCCATAAGTGCACATCGAGATCTAAGTGCTAAGTGCACCCTTAACACCTCTGATCTTTGCTGCAAGCTTCTCCCTTAATCATGTTTAACTGACAAACCTGAAGGCAGTTTGTAATGCTAATGTTCATCCAGGAACTGCAAATAGGGAGGACACAGAGCATTCTGGAAATTACCTCTCAGCACTTGGGAATAAATGGTCACTCTGGAGAACACAGCTATCTGATGCTCTCCTGCCTCCCCTGCCCTGCAGCAGGAGCCCTCCCCAGCTGCTCTCATTGTAGTAGCCATGGGTCTGCTCACCGCCCCCTAGTGTGGGCCCTGCTCAACTGTTCAGAAGAAAGGCATCCTCCCTATTCTAGAACCCTCGAACCCCCTTTCTGTGGTCAGAGGCTACTGCAGATTTGGTGAGGTTCCTGAGCAAAAGTCATGGGACAGACAAAGTGAATTCTGCCAAATTATCTGCCTTTTGGCCTTTTGGATAAATGTCATACAACAGTTGTGCCTTATCACGTTCACTCCTACTTGGGGAACCTTGGGGGATGAGTATAACCTTATTATTTCAGTATTGATTACATTACTTCCGGTTGTTTCACTTTTCCAGAGTAGACTCTGGGACTCGCAAAGGGCTACATCCACTGTCACTGCACTTTAGGAGCTGAGATGGGGTGGAACCCTGGCGAGGGTGTGGCAGAGCCGGTTAGATCTAACTTTGGTTCCTCTGTGACCTTGGACAGGCCACCTTTCTCTCACATTCTGCCAGGAGGCCCGTGCCACACTCTTTGGCTGACAGACAAGGCCAAGGCAGTTTGGAGGAAGGATTCCTATCCTTTATCTGTCGAACAGCTCTGGCAATACAGCTTGAGAATTTCAGCCTCAAAGCTTTTGCTCCTTCATTACCGTAAAATAAAAATCATTTCTTTTGCTTACTTGTCTCACTTGAATGGTGTGTTACAGATTTATGTGTTTATGACTTGGTGACCTGGGGAGAAGCTGGAAATTCCACTGTGCCCATCTCTACTCCTGGGTTTCTGTAAAGGTCACAGCAAAATTATTTTATCAAGTACACCACAGAAGGGGAAAATCTTAATCTTATATTATACATATGCAGCACTTGACCTTCTCTTGAGATGCAGCACCTCTTAGCTACACTTACTTAAACATAATGCGGCTCTTCCCCGGATGCACATAGAGAGAATAATTAGGTGCCCTGGCATCCCAGCCGGAGAGGAGGCTGCACCGTGGGGCTGACCTCGAAGATGAGAAGGAGAAAGAGTTGAGGGCAGTGGGGGCAGGGATGGGGTAAGCCCCGCAGAGCTGCAGCAGGCTCGTTCTGATGAGTGGGTCACGTGGGCAGGTGGAGCAGACACCATGGCTTGCTCTGCCTCCCCTGCTGACTGTGGACCTTTGGTAAAAGTCATTCCGTGCCTTCTCCTGGCCTTAGTTTCCCCATCATAGGTATGGGATGTGCCATCTTTGATCCATGAAGAGTGGCTGCCTGGGGCA
Source organism: Panthera onca (assembly GCF_046562875.1). Classification (NCBI taxonomy): domain Eukaryota; kingdom Metazoa; phylum Chordata; class Mammalia; order Carnivora; family Felidae; genus Panthera; species Panthera onca. Next base: position 127,937,877 of record NC_138347.1, on the reverse strand, counting down.
TTGTGTTAAAGATCCTGAGTTCTGGTCTGGGTTGAGTGGGAATGAGAGCTGTGATTGATTAGTGATATCTGCCGTGGGCAGCATGTGAGGTAGTGATTGTAGCAGTGCTGGCTAACCTTGTTCTAGGGTATTTCTAAGGTCTTTTCCCACTCTGGCTACCTGTGATTTGTGGACTTGTCAAAGCCCCGGGGCAATGAAACTTGGAAAGGGAAAAACAATAACAAGCTTTCCTAAGAGAAGAGTACTATTTGCTTTGTCAGGTTTTGGAGGGGAAATGATATTTGTGTGTGATGCATCCAAACATGGTTGGTTTTTTTGTTTCTTTTTTCTTTTCTTTCTTTCTTTCTTTTTTTTCTTTTTTTTTTTTTTTCATACTCGCTCTGTGAAAAGCAGAGAGAGCAGAGGAAAGCAGTGCTATTTTTCTGGGTGTGATGACTCACCAGACCCAACCATCTGTGTGTGTGCAGGTGGCCAGCCCATGCCCCCTGGCCCACAGGAAAGAATGAGGAGCCCTGGGTGACTTCTCACCATTGTCCAGCCTTAAGAAACACAGTGAGAAGTCACCTTCGTTCATCTTACGAACTTGGTTATAAATTATTTTTTAAGGGAATCCATCAAGGTCTGTGTCAGGGGAAGTACTTAAAATAGGTTTTTCTCAAAGGGTAAACACTTCAGTTGGAAAATGTGGGAAGCTGCCTGACTTCCAGCATATGTCCCCCTAGCCTGCTGCCCAGAGCTACCAGATTGATGGTGTTTTTAGAACTTTGGCAGCCAAGCTCTGACGTTTATGGAGACAGGGCCTGCGGAGGGGACATCTGGGGATTCCCTACCCACCCCCCTGGCACAGAAGTGGAAGCTTAGGCCTGACAGCCCTGGTGGCCCAGTGGGCCCAATCAAGAGAGATGACCTTGGAGCCCCTTAGAGTGGCTGAAGTGATCTGACCCTCGCCTTCCTGTTTGTTGGGTCCCAGGGGCCCTGTGAAGCATCTCCTTGGTGATGAAGAGGGAAATGGGCAGCCATGCTCTCTTAAACATGTCGGTCCTGGCAGGGTGCTTCTGCTCTCTTCTAAAGACCAGACCACCCACCCCATCACCTCTGCCCCAGCCCCCAGCACAGACTCACCTACCTCTTTCACCACCTGGCTACGACATTGACTGTCTTCCAGGAGGCTTTGTTCTGCCCTTAAGAGCCTGACACTTGGAGAATTCCATCCCCATCTGGCCATTTGCTGCCTCTGGATTGGGGGCTCCTCCAGGCCCCTTTCCACTTCTGATTCCCCGTACATCTGCCACCTCTCCTAAACAATAGCCTTCTTCTTTCCTAATTTAAGAAAAGTGACTCTCATCTTTAACTTGGGGCGTGTAGAAAGTGCCCCCAAATGCGTGTTGCATGTAATGAATGAGACTAGCATATCACAGGGAAAGGCTCTGTTGGACTAAAGCTTTAGGAAGCAGCCAGGGGCTTTCCACAGCTACTGGCTATCCAGGTGACCTGTGGGAGAGGGGCTCAGGTAGTTGCATCTTCTGAGTCCAGTAAATAAAGTAGATGCATGGCTGGCTCTCCACTAGCAGCCTCTCCCTGTCCCATTACCGAGTCCTGGAGGCTCTTCTGGCCGCTGAGAATTCCTGAGTCTGAAGACTGTTGCATCCCCTCCTCGGTGCAGGAGCTGCTTGAGCCCTGTTTGGAGGCTGGCAGTTAGAGGATGGACAAAATTGGGGAGCAGTCACAGCCAGCTCCAAGGGGAGCCCAGTCCTGGTTTGTGAGTGAGCCCTCACCACCTCCCTTCCCTGCTGTGGGCCCTTTCCTAATATCACTCCCAATCCCCTCAAAGTCATGGACATCATGGACACAGTGGACACACTGCCAGGGCATTGGATATTTAAAAGAGAATTCCAGAGGGGCGCCTGGGTGACTCAGATGGTTAAGCATCCGACTTCGGCTCAGGTCACGATCTCACATCTCACGGTTCGTGAGTTCAAGCCCCCTGTTGGCTCTGTGCTGACAGCTCAGGGCCTGGAGCCTGCTTTGGATTCTGTATCTCTGCCCCTCCTCTGCTCATACTCTGTCTCTTTCTCTCTCTCTCTCTCTCAAAAATAAAGTAACTAACTAAATAAATAAATGAGAACTCCAGAAAGCAGAAAGTGTAAACTCAAGTGGATGTAATGTGGAGGGTGGGTTCAGTGCTTATCTGCTGAGTGAATGAGTGAGTGATCCCAGTGAGTCACTAGGTCCTCCTTTTCTAAATGACTCTTGAATGTCTCTACTTCTCCCTGTTTGTATTACCCTGATAATGATCACTCTTTCTGGGCCACTGTGTCTCTCCCTAACTATCCCCACCCCTCCAGTCCTTTCTGTTCCCAGAAGCCATTGTGATCTTTCAGAAACAAAAGTCTGATTGTAGTTCTTCCAAATTTTAAGTCCAATCAGTGGCTTCCATGACCTGATGATAATAAGATAATAAAGCTGTTTGATGACATGAACTCAGGTTACGTCTCTAGACAGCCTCCTCCTTGCCACGTGACCCCTGCCTACCCCATGTGTGCTTTCTGCCTAGCCATGGAAACACTGCTCTCAGTTTCTTGACTGAGTCACATTCTTTCTCCTGGGACTTTGTACATGCTGCTCTCTCCTTGTGGAGGCCTCTCTGTCTTCCCTTACTAACCCATCTTACCTCTGCCAATCTGTACAGCTCTTACTTAGTCTTTGTGTCTTAATTTGGATGCTACTTGCCTGAGACCCTCCAAGATGGGGTTAGGTCCCTGCTCCAGCCTCCCCACCCTGATTCCCACTCTTGGAATTTCCAGTCTAGAGTCTGCCTTCCTCCACCAGGATGTCAGCTCCATCAGGGGGGACCTTGTGTGTTTTGTATCCCACTGCCAAGCACAGCTCCAGGTATAGAGTAAGTGGTCACCTTAAATAACTTAAATTCATCCTGGCACCTCTCAGAAAACACCCAGTTGCTATTTATTGAGGAGATGCTACATTCCAGAAAGTTTATATACATTACACTGATCTTCACAAAGCTGTGAGAAAGCTCTGTTTTACAGAGAAGGGGGCTGAGATTCAGAGGATTAAGTAACTTGCTTAAGATCACACAACCAGTTAAGTGGCAGTTTTCCTGGACCCCAAGGGTATAATGTTTCTACTGTACCAGGTAGTCAAGAACAGTGGTTCTCAAAGTAGAACCTGCATCAGGTCTCTTGGAGGGCTTGCTATAACACTTTCATCACTGGGCTCCACCCCAGAGTTTCTGGCTCAGTAGGTTTAGAGTGGGGTCGGGCACTCTGCATTTCTGCAAGTTCCCAGGAGATGCTGCTGCTGCTGGTCTGGAGACCACAGTTGGAGAATCACTGGCCTAGATCATTAGGAAACACCTGGGTTTGCCTTATGGCTACCCCCACTCTCTAACCACACTGACCTTGGGCAAAGACTACAGGATGCAGCTCTGAGCTCCCTTCTGAGAAGCTCTGATGCCTCCCACATCTGGACCTGGCCTTGGCTGTGCTGTGCCTGGCTGCTCTCTGGGGACACACTGCCATTGCTGACAAGGATCTGAGTGCCTGCCCCTCCCCCTGGGACCCTGAACTTCTGTTTGTCATCCTTCAGTCCTGACTGGTAATCTCCCCATTCCCACTCCACCCAGGCAGAGGTCTCCGTCTCCACCCCACCTCTTTAACAACTTCCATGCTGATTGATGCATTCTAGGCTCACTGCTGCTGCTGCTGTCTGAACAGCTTAATAGCACTGGAAGTTACAGTCTTGTCTGTGTCGCGGTGCCTGCAACATTCATCAATTTCAGCAAGTGTCACCAAGAGTGATATGAGTGTGTGACACAGCTAAGTATCCCCTCTGCACAGGCCATTACAGCTGGCACCTGGCCCAGGGAGGCAGAAACTGGAGACCCGTTTGGCTTCGTTTGTGCAAGTCGACATAGACGCGCACCTCCTGCATGGCCCCTTTAAATGCTTTGTGTTCCTAGCAACCTCTAGGACTATCCAGAGTTTCCCCAGGCAAGCCAGCCCCTTGCTCTCTGTCTTGGCACATTCTCTTCCCTTTGCCCCACCTTCCCATTTCTGCATCAGCTGTTACCCATCTTTCAAGGCCTGTGCATGTCTACCTTCTCCAAGAAGCCTTCCCAGCTCGTCTTCACTCTCCCCGAGACCTGCAGCAGGGGGCATCTCCACTCTTGTCGTAGAGTTTTTCTCAGTAAATGGCCCACCCTGACCTGCTGTGCTCAGCTTAGCTCCCACTGGGATGTCCTGGGGTTGCTCAGGGAGGTCCATTTCTGGGAAAAGCAAAGACTTCTGGTAAGAGTGGACACGGGAATCTCAGCACAGGGGTCCAGCATCTTCTCCCTTCCATGGAGCATCATGCCTGGGGTTCCAAAGTCAATAACCCATGGTGCCAGCCACCAGTAATGTGAAGGTGTTGGAGACATTCGGCCACAGTAATGACTACATACCAGGCTCTACGTGGGACCACAAGAGCTCTGGGAAGAGCTGTGCAGAACTGTGCACATGCCCTGCAGGAAGCTCTTGTGTCTCTCCCCTTCTGCCGCCACCACTCATCCCGTAGTTCCCTGCAGCTGCCCCCAGAGGCTCTTCTGCCTTTCCTACAGAGCAGGAGCAAAGCATGGAGAGGAAAGGGAGGTTTCAGGAGCAGAGAGTTGAGCTAAGGGCTATGGCCAAGGGTGAGTGCCTTGCCCAGCTCACTGTTGCCCCTAGAGGCAGGCAGACCTCGCTGGCCAGCTGCTGGCCTGCACCTGCCTGTAGAAAAAGGCACCCGGTTCTTAAGCAGGGAATGAATATTCATGGGCATGAACCCTTGCAAACTCATTTGGGGAAAAAAATTAGATCAGGAGAAGTAATCAGATTATTAAAAAGAAAGCAAGGACAGAAGGCGGCGGTGGAGGGAAGAATCACATTTAAAATGCAAGGAGAGATTTCCTTCCTGTGGAGTAGCTGTGACCCCCTGGACCATGCACTGGGAATAGTTAAGCTCTCTCACATTTCTGCTGCATAAAAATGTTGTGTTTTGAGGCTTCAGTGGATGAGGGAGGGGCAGAGGCAATGTGTACCCTCCACGTACGAAAATTATAAAATAATGTTTTGAGGTTTTCATTTTATCTTCCTTGGCTATCAGAAAAAAATCATGAGAGCTAAAGAGGCTCTGGTGAGTGCTGAGTGACAGGTTAAAGGGCTCCAATAAAGATTAGATGGTCCACTATCTCCTGAGGAAATTGCATAAAAGTGGTTATTCCCTCTTGCTTCTATTAATTTCCTTTTCCTGGCTGCTTGGAAATGCTTCATAACCTGATGCTGCAGATGGGGACGAGAGGCGCTTTCCATTATCTCAATCACTGCACTGTTTATGAGACACTTAATCTGTTTCTTTATAAAGTAATAGTACTGTAGGTGATGGATTTAGTGTCACTGGTAGCCTGCGTGCAGGGACGGGAGGGGAGGGGTGTTCTCGAGAGCATTGTAAGCACCAGGTAATTTGTTACATGGTTGAGGCTCTGAGAAGTTGGGTGGGCGTTTCGAGGTGACCTTCGGATATCAGCTAGAGGTCACATGTACCGGTCCCTTGTCACTTGAAAAGGGAGAGAAACACTGTGCGTTTTGCCTGGGGAATGGCAAATACACACATGCTTAGGGACCTGGTACTCAGGTCTCGTCTCTTCCTCTCTGCCAGAGTTGGGGGTGGGGAGGTGCCACCCAGAAGCTCTATTTATCACCTGTCTGAACTGTGATCACTTGCAATAGAGGGAAACAAACTCCCTTTTCTTAAGGAAACAAAGCAGTCTGGGCTGTGCTGGTGTCAGAACCGTACAGGCCTGCACTTACAGGTGTCTTACTGACAAAGGTCTTGTGCCAACATACGGCCAGGCACATGCAGCTCTTCTCTTCCCACCCACCTCCTGGAATAGTGATGAGCCCCTTCCGGCTGAGATAGGACTGGGCACTCTTTGACCTACTTTCTCTTCCTACCTCTCCTTTTCTTCCAGCTCTTCCTTTTTTTGCCTTGTCTTTGCTTCTCCTGAAACTTGCCTCCTCGTTGCCACAAGAAAATGCTTCTTCTGGTCCTCATCTCACAAGGACAGAGCCTCATCCTGATGCACACCCTGCCTCACCAGTCCCCTCAGTCTGTACACACAAATATCGCCCAGGTCATCCCATATGGGAATCAGCTTTCATTTCCATTGTCTACCTCCCCAACCTGGAAGGGTGCCTCCCGATGCCTGCCCCCACCTCCTGCACTCTGCTGTCCTAGCAAAAGGTCTCTAGCTCCGGGCAGCTCTTCTGTAAACATTTGTTGAATGAGGGGCTCGTAACTGTAGTGATTGTTGACCATACTTTTATATCAAGAGAGAGGCAACCCTGAGTTTTGCTTTAATGATATTAAAGCAAAGAACTGTGCTGTCTACATCGAAATTATTTGAAAGTTTGTATATGTGCTTGGTTAGTTTATCACAGTATTTAATTACTAGTTTCGTAAAACCGTAGAGCCTGTAGGCAGGTATGCCGTCAGCAGGCTGCCAGAGCCCCCACCATTCTTCACTGTGTTACTCCCACCTGCTTTACATATTCAGGTGACTTATTTGGGCTGAGATCCTTTGCTTTTGCTTCTCTTGGCCTAAATACTCTTTGTTAGAATCTACCCAGAAGCTCCATGTATCACCTCTAATTAAAGCTGCATTTTCTCAAGGGGCAGCATAATTTTCTTATTTATTTTTCTATGTTAAATTTCTAGTATAATAACAATGTTGTTAACTTCTGTGTCTTATTAGTGGTGTCTGATACCAGATGAGTTAAACAGGCTTTGTAGAATAGCCTGGCACTTTAACCATTATTTAAGGCATTAATTCTGTGAGAAAATATAGCTCAAGTATGCTTACAAGTTACGATCTAAAACTTTAATAACTGAACCTAGAAATGTTGCTTCTTTATAAATTAGGGGATGCCTAGACACAGGTTTTATTAAAATGTTAACTTATGGAATCTGAATATTAAGGAGATTCCATTTTATAGTTACATGTAAATATATTTTCAGATGTAATAATTCACCATTATACAAATAAGAAATAATCTGTGCAGAAACACATTCATCACTTGGATTCCAAGATCAATTTGCCTGCTTTGGGACCCCAAACTCATATTCTGATCCTGAATTCTACAAGTTCCTGCAAAGAAAACTTTCTTTTCAGCAGGGAGTGGGGTAAGCAGTAGCAGAAAGAAATTAGCATTATTTAGCATTTATTAATGCTAGGAACATTTTCATATTTGAGTTTATTAAATTCTAATCATCTGTGGGAGTTGTGAGAAATGTAAGTTCCTTTTTTATAGATCCTTAATACAGACGAGCAGGTTGAGGCTCTGAGGCATTACATAACTTTCCAGTGGTCACTCAGCTAAGAACCAGTAGATCCAGGAATGGGACCCAGGACTGTCTGATCACTGCCCAGTGTTCACTGTCCTGGAAAGGATGGAGTCACCACCCCTCCCAAGACCTCTCCCCCCAACCTTTCTCTTAGCTTCTCTCCCTAAAGTTCAGCTTGGACTTGCTTTCCTCCATTTCCTCCCCTTATGGCCTTCCTAGAATCTAGAGACTTCAGGGCACCCAGTTCTGTCTGAGTTTCTTCCATCAGAAATCTCAAAGGAAGGCACTTTCTAAATCCCCTGCTACTTGTGGATATCAGGATGATTGTTTATGCTTTTAACTTATTAAATGCAAAACAAGTAGGCTTTTAAAGGCTGGAAAGCAAGTGAAAACACCTTGTTCCTCCTGGACTGATACATTAAGAAAATTACAGTGTAGCAGGGGACCCATGAATACATTCAGTTCACCACTCTCCTCTCCCCCAGTTTCCAGGGAAAGGGCTTCTGCTATGCTTGGGCAGCACAGGCCTGGGATTTCTCTGTGGTCTTCAGCTCTAGAACTGAATGGCCCAGCAACACTGGATGATTTACAATGGAAAGGGTCAAATACTTCTCAGAGAAGACAAGGAAGAGATGTGGAAAGAAGCAAGGGAAGAAGAGGAAAGAAAGGGAGAGACTTTACTGAGTGGACTTGGAAAGATAGATTAGTAAACCACAGTGTAGGATACTTTGGGTTTGCCACTCAGGGACAGCACCGATATTTTATTTGTTGAATCTTTAGTAAAAATGTAATTTTTTCTTTCTCCTGAGAAGCTTCTTTTGAATGTGCTGGGGTGGGTGGTGGTCAAATGGCCCATTTATACATAGGTTACAACCAGAAATCGTACTGGATCATCTAAACAACTTTTACGCTAGTGTGTTCCATGGGACTTGAATCTCAGGGGATGCTCTACAAAATAGGGCTTCTTGTTGAGAAAACAGCATTCTGTATTCCATTTTTGGAAGTTCTTAGAAATTCTATAATAAAAAATGAGATTAACTTTTTCAATGTACATTTTCAAAATACCTGGCCACAGAACACTTTTGTAAGTAACAGGTATTAACAATCCAAAGAACATGGACTCCATAGAATACTCTTGGGTAATGCCATTCCAGAGCATTCCATTTCAGAAATTACCTCTCATCAGAGATGAACTCCTGCCCCAGGGCATCCAGAATAACAAAACCCTGTACTTCACCTCAAAAGAGCAAAGGAGTGCAAAAACTTTACCAGCATAGGAAGTAGTTCTTCCTTCTTGTCATAGTAGAAAAGCTGTGGGTATTTTTCAGATAGTTTATATGTATATCATCACTATCATTTCTCCCACTGTGTAATTCTGGGTAACTTTTTTAACCTCTCCATGTCCCAATTTCCTCATTAGCAAAATGGAGATAATAATAGCTACCCCATAGAGTAATGCATGCAAGGCACTTAACAAGAATGTTTAACAGATGGTGGCTACTGCTATTATTAAAGAATACTCTGTACTTTCCGGAGGGAACAATATATTTGATAAGATGAGCTTTGTGTAAGCAGAAGCCATTATAATGGTATTTCTGTTGCAGTGACAATCACACTGTATTATAATTGTATGACTACACTAGATCAAGAGCTCCTTGAGGGCAAGCTCTGTTCTCTAAATTCCCTGGATCATATTCTCAGAAGAGTCACAGTAAATGCTTGTTGAATGAATTAGCGAGGAAGTCAAATGAGTTGACCATGCAGTAAGTTTTAGTCTGTCTCAAAGGAGGATGACTCAGAGCAGGTTTCCTGGAGACAAGGAGAGTCGGGAGCTGTGATGGTGAGGAAGGGCCTAAGGGAAGTAGGACAGGCAGAAGCAGTCTTTTGAGGAATCTATAAGGAGGAGACCAGATGTCTGGAGTAGAGAGTCTCTGTAGATGAGGCCTATTGAAAGCCTGAGGGGTGGCCTGGAGCCAGACTTTTTGGGGCATGGCTTCTTACAGGCTGACCACAGAGAGAACTAAGAAAAAATGCCTCATATCTGAGGGTACCTCTAGTGGACATTGGGCTGTACCAGGCGTTCCAGACCTTCTCCTCTGCAATGTACATGATAGATGACCTCAAGTGCGTGACATATTCCCTGGTGCACTGCCTGAAAAGCCTCCTTCTCCTTCTCCTTCTCCTTCTCCTTCTCCTTCTCCTTCTTCTCCTTCTCCTTCTTCTCCTTCTCCTTCTTCTCCTTCTCCTTCTCCTTCTCCTTCTCCTTCTCCTTCTCCTTCTCCTTCTCCTTCTCCTTCTCCTTCTCCTTCTTCTCCTTCTCCTTCTTCTCCTTCTCCTTCTCCTTCTTCTCCTTCTCCTTCTCCTTCTTCTCCTTCTCCTTCTCCTTCTCCTTCTTCTCCTTCTCCTTCTCCTTCTCCTTCTCCTTCTCCTTCTTCTCCTTCTCCTTCTCCTTCTTCTCCTTCTCCTTCTCCTTCTTCTCCTTCTCCTTCTCCTTCTTCTCCTTCTCCTTCTTCTCCTTCTCCTTCTCCTTCTTCTCCTTCTCCTTCTTCTCCTTCTCCTTCTCCTTCTTCTCCTTCTTCTCCTTCTTCTCCTTCTCCTCCTCCTCCTCCTCCTCCTCCTCCTCCTCCTCCTCCTCCTTCTCCTCCTCCTCCTCCTCCTCCTCCTCCTCCTCCTCCTTCTTCTCCTTCTCCTCCTCCTTCTTCTCCTACTCCTTCTCCTTCTCCTCCTCCTCCTCCTCCTTCTCCTTCTTCTTCTTCTTTTTTTTTTTTTGCCACAGCCCCTGAAGCATTTCAAAATGCAATTAAGGGAGAATGATGTTGTTAAGCCAGTAACCTTGAAACCACTTTAATTTATTTTTAAAGAATCACTCATGAATTTCAGCTCTTTACCATCATTCATAACAAATGCTTGTTAACACAGCTCACAGGGTCCCTCATGTGTGTTGCAACATGACATTTAAGAACCATGGGTCCAGTCCATTGTAAACCAGGAACCCTTTCCATCTGAGGATATCAGGGGAGATTTTTTTTTCAATGAGTGGTTCAGGGTAAGGCCCTGGCTGTTAACCAGGTGGAAGAGGGAGGGAATAACCATTTATAAAGCACTTATGTCCCAGACAGTGAGCTACACATTAGATTCATTTTCTCAATTAAATCTCTTGACACACCTGAAAGGGAAGAATCATTATTCATATTGTTCAAGTGAGAGAGGCCATTGGTACCAGGAAGGTATATTTCACTAAGGATGTTTGAAGAATTGGAAGTGTTAAATAAGGGTTTCCTCAATCTGAAATGCTCACTTTGTGCAAGGAGGTATCTCAATATCCTTTTCTGGGAGGCAGAATCTTTCATTTTCCACAGGCAGAGAAGGGCCTCTGACTGCCACTCTTCCATTAATTCTCAGATTATCTCTTTGTATTCCAGCCTGCCCTGCTGGGATGTTCAAGGCCAGCCAGGAAGCTGAGGGGTGCTCCCACTGCCCCTCCAACAGCCGATCCCCTTCAGAGGCGTCTCCCATCTGTACCTGCCGGACCGGCTATTACCGAGCGGATTTTGACCCCCCAGAAGTGGCATGTACTAGTAAGTGTCTAATAAGAACTCTGGGCTGTTGAGTTTGGTTCCCTGAGAGTGCAAGTGGCAGGCCTGGGGCAGGGGAGACTAAGACAGAAGAACAAAGCAGAAATGCTGGTTGTGGTGCTGAAGTGGACAGCTCCTGTGCTGGGCATGCAGACCCCCTCTGCTTAGTAGCACAAGGTTGAGATTATTATGTTCTTTCTTACCTCTTTCTCCCAAATGAGAGAGTCTTCCTCTGGTCAAAGCAAGGCAGCTTCTTTCCACTAGATGTTAAAAATCCCAGCCTCAAGAGTTCTTGAGTGCAAAATCAAGATCCACTAGGCTATTGTAATAATTCCTAGTCAGCTCCTCCAAGAAACCCCATTGGGCCTGACAGCTGAATATTTTCTGTCTTCACTGCAGTTCCTGTATCTGTGTGACCAGGTTCCTCTCAAAGTCTAATAATTTTATTAGTTGCCCATTTATTTTGTAGTTTGCCTTCTCAGTTACCAAAGGAAGGTATTTTTGTGCCAGGACCAGATATTCATCTGCCTGTGTCCCTTCCAGTGCCCAGTATGGTGCAGCATCTGTGCCCCTGCCAAATGATAAGACCAGAGGCTGGGCTGCAGCACGCATGTCTGAGGCAGAAATTCTATGGGCAGAGGGGCTAATGCTTGGGCTTCACCGCTCTCCCATTCTCTGTTGTAGAGGGAAGGGCAGTCATCTTGCCAAAAGTGGATGAACGACAACTCCACTCCCTGGGTGGGAGTGGAAGAGGGGAGAATTTTGTCCCAATATTCTCCCCCGTAATCCTGGGGAGACAAGAAGCATTACTCTCCCCACACAGTGCTTTAGAGAACTTGCTCCCACTCTCCTGTGTGTTGTAGCCCTGAAACAGGCATGGTTTTTTGTTTTCAGTATTCTCATTGTATTTGGAAGTCAGTGTTCCAGGGTAGCCTCTAGTTATGATATTACTTTTTTCTGCATTAGATGCTGTTGCCTGACTCCCTAGGCTTCCCTTTACCTCTTTGAACCAAATCCCTTCCTCCCACCCCCAGGATAGAAGGGCACAGAGGGAATGTTTCATATATGCCTGCAGTTTGATGGACGGGAAAAATGACTCAGCTCAGTATAGAAGACTTTCTTAATTCTGGCCTTGCAGTATATGTAATCTTTACTGGGGAAAGAAATGAAAGTATCTTCTAGATCAAGGTCCTGAGGTCGATCAATGCTTATAGATTTGAACTGAGGAAAAGCTCATCCTCTTGTAAACTGAATTTCCCCAGACCTCCCTCGCTAGTACTTGACGTGAACAGAAATTATTCCATTTCTGCTGACTGGAGTCCTTGTCTTCCTGTGGTGGTATAGTCTCTACTGATTCCTGAGGTTCCCCTGTGGGTCTCTATGAGCATGTGAAGAATTATTTAATGTACTTCTTTAGAAGCTGAATCAGTGCTGCCTGGGTGTTCATCCCAAGGACTGGTCTCCATGAGTGCCAAAGCATATGCTCAGGGTCTCACCACTTCCCCCTAAAAACATTCCCGTTTGCTTCTGCCATGAACTCTTTCTCTCTGGCCAGGCTCCCTCTGCAGATCAACTCATGCAAATAGAAATCTGGGCCTCAAGCTTCCCACTTCAGGAGACATACCCTGTAAATCCATCCAGCCCCTGGATAAGGTCACCTACACGGATGGTAGGCCAAAGAGCAGATGCTCAGAATGCCAATGTGGGGCTGTCCTCCTTGCTATACAGCACCTCCCCTGTCCACCTTTCAAGGCTTATCTTCCAACCACCTAACGTGATGTGCTTGAACAAATAGGACCAATCCCTGGAATAAATAGCAATGTCCCAAAGCTTTCAGTCTGCACACTGTAGATCCTCACTTCACTCTGCTTACCCATGTCCTGAGTTCATCTCATTAAAATCACACCTCACCAGTTTTTCTCTCCCATCTCTGGTCCAGCTAGCTCTGGGGATAGGCACACCTTCCTTGCCCCCTGTGGCCCCACCACAATCTCCCCACCTTACCCAGAGTGGGGATGAATGCTAGGCTTGCCCGTATGTGTCACCACGTTCTTTTATGTGGTTCTGTGCTCTTATGCCCCCAGTGTAGAGCACTAGGGTCAGACCAGAAATTGCCAAATCAAGGCCACACTTGTCTGTAGTGGTCAGGCCCCAGAGCAGCTCAAGGATGCATGATCCAGCCCCTGGTCCTGGCCTATGGGAGCAAGCACTTGGTGAGGGACCTGGAGGCCAGGCTGGGCTGCAACACAGTACTAGGCAAAACAAGTGTAAATAGACCTATTATTTTATTGAGCCTCATTATATATTTGATTTATTGCGTGGCAGGGAAGTACTGTATGAAAAAGTCAATTTGTTGGCTTTTATAATCTCATTAGGGTTTCCTTTTAAAGCATTCTAATTGGAGGTGCCATCTGTTCTCTTAAAAAGGCATCACACATCGCCACAGTAAATAATTTTTCAGATACAAGGAGCATATCTGGAACCGTTGAGGCCAGGCTTGGCCTTGCACTATAGCCTTGGGGACCCTAACTGGTTCCTCAAGTGGAGCAAGGCAGCCAGGCATGGGTCCAGCCTGGGAGAGGCCAGGGTGGGGAGGGTGCAGGTACTGGTTTACTTTCACGAGTGTGATTCTCCATCCATCCAATCAGGAAACAATTACCGATCACCGGGACCCAGTGAGGACCCACGTAAGGGGTAGCTCTGTCCCTCAGTGGGCATCTGCAGGGTCTAGGTGGGTGTTGGGGAAAGGGGTCAGTGTTGGGAGTATCCAGGAGCCCAGGCCTCAAAGTCTGGAAAGGCCTCAGTCTTGGCCTGTTGCCATCATCTTTAAAGGAGATTCTATCATCAGTCATACTCATTCACTGACGATATTGAAATATTTTTAAAACCTTATGATTTAAAATATGTTCTTTTACAAAGCTAAAATACCTGTAGTGCATTAAAATGTGTATTTTTAATAAATCCGGTTAGTCTTCTGGGACTGGAATTTATTCTAAATTAACCTAAATGTTTAGAGTGCATGATAGCCTTTGTAGCCTTGTGTGGGCATTTCTTCATTTTCTTTTTAATCTCCCGGGTAAGCCTAGGACCCCCTTGACATTTGAGAGTCCCCTGGCATCCCTGTGTGTTCAGCATTGTCCTTGACAAGGTTCGTGGACTCAGCAGGGATTTGGGTGCACCCCAAGGCAGTGCCACAGGGGCTGGTGTGAGCTCTGACTGAAGTCCAAGGAAGGGGCCCCCTGGGCCCGACTGTGATGATGTTACTGTTGCTGCTCTGGGGACACCCACTTCCCTTCTTCCTTCTTCATCGTGCTCACACCTCTTCCAGGATTAAGCAAAATAGTTTTATAGTCTTTGGCACAATGCCTGGTTCATAGTAAACTCTCAGTCGATGTTAGAACATGCTTTGGTTATATCCCTGGAAAGTGTGAAGATTACAGCAGATATGGAAGATTCCAGCATGATAGAGTTCTAAAAATAAAAGTGATGTTCCCAGGGAGGGTCCAGGTTGACACGGTCTCTGGGCATCACAGCAGAATCCACTGTGTGGCCCCAGACCACTTGGCCTGAAGGTGCTGATGAAAACAAGTGAGGTTATGGCCACCAGAACCAGATGTACTGTGGGAGAAGGAGGGAGGTACAGACCGAGCATCCCAGACTTCAGACTTAGGAGGCTGAGAAGCTGGGCAGGAGTGATGGCCAACAAGACTGCCTTCAGTCTTCAGGGAGCAGAGCCCATTGAGTCCTTGGGGTCAGACATGCTTCTTTTCACAGGAGGCTCTGATGGCATGGCAGGCGTGACACAGTCAGCAGAGAGGGGGAGCAGCCAGGAACGCATGCAGAAGTGCACAGCAGTGTGAAACCAAGCACCAAAATGCACATCTTTGGTTTTAAATAATTTCTAGTTTACTGGGGGATGAAATGGAAAGGAGGAATTTATGGGGCAGGTAAAAATAGATAATTATGCCTTATAAAATTGCTGTCTGTGGAAAACTATGCAGAAGGACTAGTGTAAAAATAATTACCTTGTTACATTTCTGACCACCAAACCCTTTTTCTTTTTCTTTTCTTTTAAATTTTATTTATTTTTTATTTTTTTCAACATCTAATTATATTTTATTTTATTTTTTTTTTATGAAATTTATTGTCAAATTGGTTTCCAAACCAAACCCTTTTTCTGTCACCCACATGGAAGAAACTTCGATGGATCACAGAGACAAGCTAGTGCCTATCGTGTTTCTTTATTTCTTCTTCAAATGTAGTGGGTTTCCCTCTACAGTTTTGATCATAGAAATGTAATGAAGAAGGGGCTTCAGAGATCATTGTCTTGTTCTCTGGGTCCTTCTGCTGTCCCCTCACATAAACCCTCTGGGGTTCCCTGGAGACCACCCTGACCTCCCTCCTGACTCACATGGAGAGACTGGGAAGTGAGTGGTGAAGCAGGGGTTCTCAGTGTGGCTCCCAGGGGCGTGCCCTGGTGCCCAGTACAGCCATGTGAGCAGGGACTTCTCATCATCAGAACCAGGCATGATGGAACCCACAGCAGGAGCTTGGGAGAATAACATGTCCGATGTCACTGAGGCCCCAGGATGGAAGCTCAGGTCTGTCTGCCTCCAATGCCATGAACTCACATGCGGTGAGAGCTAAAATTTGGTAGCTCTTAGGAGGTCGCTGCAGATGTCCATGGCAGTAATCCACTCTTGAATTGACCTATAGGGAAGGATAGGAGTCCAGTCTTCCCTCACCCATCTCTGTACACTCCAGTTTCTCTTCCTTAAGCTTCTGCTTTCATTCTTTAAGGGCCTCCCCCTCTTTCATCCCAACCATCCCAGCGCAGCAGTGTGGTCCCCAAGGCACAGGGTTTATGCTCCTTGGACTGCCAAAAAGTGGCATTTCCCAGACCCTGGTCTTTCCAGGCAGGCTGAGTGGATTGGAGGAGTGTGCCAGGGACCAGAGGGTGGGAAGGGCATCGGGATGGCAGGAAAATAAGGCAGTCCTCTGCAGCCAGGCATGATGGCCTTCAGGGCATTGTGAAAAGTCTGTAAGGACATAGGCTCATAAACTTTATTCTACCAATCTTGAGTCCTGCTGGGCCACACTGCACAAGATCACCTGTAATGGTTTATTCTTTACAGCAGTGGCATTTAAATATTTATTTTTGAGAGAGAGAGAGAGAGAACAAGTGGGAAAGGGGCGGAGAGAGAGGGAGACACAGAATTGGAAGCAGGCTCCAGGCTCTGAGCTGTTAGCACAGAGCCCAACTTGGGGCTTGAACCCACAAATCATGGGATCATGACCTGAACTAAAGTCAGACACTTAACTGACTGAGCCCCCCAGAAGCCCCCCAGCAGTGGTATTTAAATGCAGTTCCTGGGCAAGGAGCCTCAACATCACCTAGGAACTGGCTGGAGATTAAGAGTCTCAGCCCCTCCCTAGACCTACTGGATGAGAAACTCAATGGATTGGGTGGTGGGGAGGCAGTGATCTTAGTTTTAACAAGCCCTCTAGGTGATTCCGAAGCATTCTAAATTTTGAGAACATTGCTTTAAAATTAGGTTGGGTTTCTCTGTCCTCTGCTTTATGGCTCCTGGGGGAGAAAGGCCACTGAGTGAATTTCTGCAGGCTGAAACCACAGGGCCTGCCCCTCCCCATTAGTGTCCCGTGTACCAGGCTGGAGAAAGAGAGACAGAGACTGCAGATACCTGTTTGTGGAAGAGCAGGGGTGGGTGTGATATGAGAGTGAATGTGGGAGTGTGCGTCAGTGGTTGTGTTTCAAGGGAAGGTCTCACTGGTTCTCAGCACACCCCCACCTGTCCTGGCTTGGTTGTCTATGCCTTTCTGGGGTGGTTGAAGCAGTGTGGAGGCCTCCAGCGCAGCATCAGCTAGGGCTGCGGGCATGATGGGAAACAGAAGTGGGTGGAGGTCAAGAAGCGTGGCCTGATTAGAGCAGGCTCGGGGAGGGCTGAGAGAGAAACTGAGGCAGAAGGAAAGTGAATGGTGGGGAACACTCACCTGAGCTCAGATGGAGGATTGGGTGGGGAGAGAATATAAATGGGTGATGGGCTCATTACTCATCTGGTCTTCCACCCCACTCGGCAGGAAATAGGTCAAAAGGAAGTCTTTGGGGCTGCCACAAAAGACCGCCAGGGCAGGGAGACCCCCCCCTCCCCAGGATCACAAACAAGCCACCTGAGTCAGTGATCCAGTTTCATGAATTGAGGACTGCTCGCTTGTCTACATGCCTGCTTTGAGGATGATCTTCAGAAGTGTTTACCTCTTTGAATGTAGGAGTTGCAACATATTGAAAGAGGGTTCCTTTACCCACGGCTTACCAGAGCTTTAGTAAGGGATACAGCATGTATCCCATTCTGTAGGTAAAAGGCTGCTTGATTTTACTCTGATACATGATCCATGTTGCACATAAAAAAATATAAGTTGTGTTTTTTAGAGGGAGGTAGACTGTGTTTTCCTTGAGATGGAATCTGGGCAGGGGTCATAGATGAACAAGAGTCCTAGGACAAGACGTTTCTCCAGGTGCCTGGATTTGGCTGGTTCATCCACCTGGATGCAGATTTGAGGGACTGTGACAGCAAGCTAAAAACTATTTATAAATGTCACCGCTGTTTCAGGAAGGGTCAGCGCTGCCTGTATAAACACACTTCCACACTTCTATCATCTACAATTTCCTTTCACAGTTGTTGACCCAAGTGGGTATAACCCTTAGGAGGCTTTGGATAGTTCTAAGTTTTAAGCTGACAGCCAGGGACACGCTACATTTCTGCTGAGGCATTTTATCATGAGGGCGTTTGGAGTTACAGATGGTTAACATTCAGAGCAGCCTTCTAGGTCCCGCCACCCAAATTCTTCCTCAGTCTCTCTCCAGCAACCCTGAATATTGTGATGACAGACAGCTGATATGTTTTGTGAGACAGCTCTATTCCATTGCCAGGCAGCCATCATCCATCACTGAGGAATCTTCTGGCCCCTGAGTTGGGTACTGCCTTCCTCCTCCCCTCACCCTTGGTCCACCATTGAGGACCAATGTTCTGCAGGCCAGCAGTTGTAGTGTTTAAGAATGAGTTCCTCATCCTTCCTGAATCACCTACCTTAGGCTAAACACCTGTTATATTATCTGTTCCCCAAGACACGTGATTTCCTGAACTCCACCATCCTAGCTGGCCTTTTCTGAATCTCTCACATTTATCAATAAAACTCTCAAGATGTGGTAGCCAGAATGAAACATGTGACCCTCACCCCAGAGCACGGTTCAGTGGAAAAGTGATGGATCTTCTCCTCCTGGGGCTGGGATACTGTTGATTGCTCACTGTGATTCCAGTCCCCATGCCTTAGATCCTACCAGACTTTTGGCCACTAAACATCCAGTGGTTTTGTTTGTCCCTTCAGGAAATGCTACCCATTTGGGTCTTTTCTGCACTGACGAATGTGACTTCAGAAATTTTGTCTTGTGGAGTTAGTTAGGCATAGTGCTCTTTCAAGTCTAGATTATTTTGAATACTGATTTTTGTCATCTTTGAAATGAGAAGTATTAGCATAATTGTTAGGACTGTGGGCTCTGGAATCTGTGCCTGAGTTCAAGTCCTTCTTTGCTGCTTGCCGGCTGTGTGATATGGGGCAAGTGATAGGGCTTCACTGTGTCCTCATTTGCTTATCCATAAAATGGGCAGAGTATTGGTATCTGCCTCACTGTGTTGTCAGGGGTATTACATGTCATAATACTATTTAGAACGCTGTTTGGCATACAGGAAGCACCCAGTGAAAGTAAGCAATTTCATCCTATCACTGTTGTTAGAGTCGCTCACCCGACTTTGATGCCATTTTCAAAGCAGCTGAAACCTAAGCACTGACATTATCACTTAGCTAACATTTCCTCCTTTGGTCCACAAGTATTTGTGTACTTTCTTTCAGTTACCACGGTTGAAATCTAGGCATGCTCTCTATACTCTTTTTCTCCATAGGCTCATAAACATTTGGAAAAAGAAACAATGTCATTTGGCCTGACTTATACTTAGAGACATGTGCCGGTTCTTGTCCCTCTTTTCTTGAGGCCCACAAAGCACCGGTTTAACTGTGAAGTTTCAGAAGGAGGAGGTGACTGAGGTAAAATGTAATCTGTTCTCTTCTCTCTTTTGAAAATGTGGAATGAAACTGTCCACCCCATGGTTCTAGGACCCCGTTGTGTCATGAATGCTCCTTGGCAGTCTTCAAGCAACGGCTCTGATGCCAAATTTGCAAGCTCTGGTCCCAGGTGGGGCTGGTCTGGGATGCATGCTGGAACTTAATAGTAGCTAGAACTCGTGTTTCTTAAATCTTCCCTGCTCCAGTTCTCCACCTCAGAGGGGAAGACCATCAGAAATAGGTGACTCTGCAGCCTTTGTCCTCTGCCACCACCTCACCTCATCCCCAGGAAGGAAGGATGATGCCTTGCTTTGCTCACTCTGAATATTCTACACCAGTTAGAGCTATTCAGATATAGGACTGCCTCTGTCCACTGGACTGGGAGCTCTTTGACATGCTAATCTGATTTATTTTACCCTCTCCATGATCTTATACAGTAGGTACCCAACACAGTTGAGTGTTAAGAGTCCTGCTGTTGGAATCAGGTAGCCCAGGATTGACTCTTGGCTCCACCCTTCCCTTGCAGCATGGCCTTGGGTAGATTATCTAACGTCTCTGAACCTCTGTTTCTTTTTCAAAAAAGGAAGCTATAGTTTGTTATTGTACCCACTCTGATAATGAATGTAAAATACCTCAGTACTCAAAGACATATGGGAAGTGCTCCATAAATGGTTGTCATTGTTTTGGTTGTTATGAATAAGGATAAGAGGTGCGTCAGGGTCATATCTAAATTGCCTAATCCAAAATAAGAACAGAATAAAAGTGTGGGGGAAATGGGAATTTTAGAGCAAATATTCCTGGAGATCCATTCTCGGTTGGCTGAATTGTGACATCATCACCCCCTGTGTCCACCCCATCATAATGTGATCACAAATCTGTATATCATTTATGTAGACCATCTTGGTCCCCAGCTCCTCACAGGTGGTCTCCAGATGGCCTCCTGATTCCTCCAGTCTTCCCTCTTTCATCCATAGTATTCAGTATCAGACCCTGATCCAATTCTGACACCAAAAGGCCAAGCCCACATGTCATGGTGGAGTCTGGGATGTATCTCACGCCTAGATCTCTGTCCAGTGCTGTCTCTACGGTCGCCATTCAAGATCACCACTGTCAGTTAGCCCTGGAACCCATATCAACCCACTCCACCCCCTTGCTACTGGCCATTGACCCTGATAGCCAGCTTCGGAATCTACCCTCAGCACCATAATGACAGGTGTCGGGGGAGGGGGGGGTCCCTGGCTCCACCCCCTCTTTCATTCCCTGACCCTCTAGTTTGCCATATCGGAAACCTGGTAGCAGCCAATACTTTCTCAATCCAGAACTGTGACCTTCCAGATTTCCTGGTATGGTAACACATGTGAATGTGGCAAGGATACCAGAACCAAGACCCACATACATCAGCATGGCTTCACTTGTGTTTGACAAAGAGTGGGACACGAGGTGTCTTTGACTCTCATCAAAGATTTAGAAGGAAGCCACTTTCAACTTAGTGTAAAGGTGGATTACAAACATTGTCCAGAGACCAAAAGCCTCCTGAGTAATTAGCAATCTCCCCCTAACTGGAGGTGTGCAAGAGGGGTGCTTGTGAGGCCTGCCAAGGGGGCTCCTGAATTGTGTGGGAAGGTGGGCAAAGTGAACAAAAGTGGATCTCATAGTCAGTTTGTGTATGCCCATGCTCTCTGAACTATGTGTGGCATAAGACGGGGATGCCAGCGTTTTGTAGTGATTTATTTTGAAACTGTGTGTCTGGTCTTCTGAGAAACTTGGCACACAATTGGCTGGAAAGTGCCCAGTCGGAGCCAGACACCTGAGAACTCTTATGATATGGGGTTGGCTGTGGGCTTAAAGGCTGGGCTCTCCAGTGGATAAATGATCATGAATGACTTTGCAGAGGAAGAGCAGGCTTCAGTCTGAGGTCAGCCTGTGGAAGGGCCAGGATTCCCTCCAGCCTGTGCCAGAGGCCACCCTCCATCCCACTCAGTCAAGAGTGCTCTAATTCTCAAGTCACATGAATGACTTATCTCAGAGGCAAAAGGGCAGAGGGCCAGAGGCTGCCTGGACACAAAGGCCCCTCTGTCGTTCCGCCCCCTTCTGTAGAGAGAAGGTCAGGGCAGTAGTAATAGCAGTGTGCTGCCTTCCGCATGGCTCTGGGCTCAGACTTGCAGGAGATACCCAAGGTGACCTTTTGAGCATCTCCTCTGGGTCACCTCTGAGCTCTGTTCACCTTGGAAATGGGGACAAAGATGTTCGATGTTGCCGTCTGGAGTGAGGCCTTCATGGCATCTGTGTAGTGAGATGAAGCTTGGTATAGGCTGGCTCTGCTGGGCCAGGTGTACACAGAAAGTGGGTGGTTTGGTGGGGGCGAGTGGGCCGTGGGTGGTGGGAAGCACTGGGCACCGCCAAGCCCTGACGGTGCTCGGTGAGCACAGATGGAGGGCCGCTCGGTTCCCACAAAAAGCACACTGTCTGCTGGCCAGTAAAGGGGAACTGTGAGTAAGGTGAGAATTTGCTCTGCTTGAGAGTGAAGGGCAGTGTTTGTGCCCATGTTCAGTGAAGAGGCTTGTGCTTGTGCCTGTGCCTGTGCCTGTGCCTGTAGCCCCTGCTCAGGACTTGGGGCCAAGGCCTATTCTGAGGAGATGTCACATGCTGTGTCCCATGGCGCTCGACCATGCCGGCCACAACCGATTAGAGTGGGAACGCACGTGCATGACAAGACTGAGAAAATCGCTGACTCTGACTGAGGTCTTACCACATGTGAGGCAGGCACAGTGCTAAGCGCCTGACATGGATCTTCTCAGTCTCACAGAAGAGAAGATAGGTACTCCTGTTATTCCCAATTTATAGGTAAGAAAACAGAGGCCCAAAAGGGCTTACACATCAGTGAGTGGCCAGGCCTGATTTCACCCGGGCCTGACTGGCAAGATTCAGGTCTCTTTACCCTCAGTGCTAAGTTGCTTCCGTCAGGAAGGAGGATGCTCTGCCTCTGAGGCGGCATGGCACCAATCTAGTGACACCCCATTTCGGACAGTGAAAGATCACATTTCATGGGCTAGGACTCATCATGTGATTTCTAGTGTCTGGGAAGCCTATCTTCTGTGAGACTGGGGAAGAGAGAATTGGGTGGAGGAGGCACCAGTGACTTCTGCTGTGTTACACAGCACCCCCCGCCCCGGGCAGACATTCGGGCTAACTCCATCCTTTTCCTAATATAAACAATATTGCTGCAAAAATGCTCAGACATACCTTGGGGGGCACATACGCTTGTATTTGTGCAGGAAATTCACCTGGAAATAGAATTGCTGGGTTGGTGGGCACATACACTCAGAAAGGCAATCAATATTACCTAAGTGCTCTCCCAAGGGACTCATCCCATTTACACCCCTTATGTGCACCTTGCAGAATTCTCCACATACAGGCCAGCTTTTACTTTTTGCCAATTTGACTGATCTCCTAGTATTTTTGAATAGTATTTCCCTAATTATAAATTAGGGTGTACTTTTCATATGTTTCTTGACCAGTTTATTTGTCTTCTGGGAATTGACTGTTCATAACCCTTGCCCTTTTTCTATTTTAAAAAATTGATTTCTAGATGCCCACTAATTATACAGGGCATTCTCCCTCCCACCACCGCCCCAGCCCTCCACTGATTTTTAACTCTACTTATGGGTATAGTTTTTTGTGGGGGGAGGTTGTCATATTGACATTTTTATTTAAACCCAAACCTGACCATCTTTTTCCTTCTGGTTTTGGGGATTTGAATATTGACTTTTTGCCTGGGTTTGGTATATGTCCTCCTGCTCTAAGGTATAAAAACAGTCTCTGTATTTTCTATTAATAGTGTTTATGTTTAGCTCCTTCCTCCATCTGGAATTTATTTTTGTGTAGGATGTGATCCTGGTGTTCTTACATCTTATTAAAAATAACATCCCATCAACTCCACCTGAATTGTCCACATGTTAGTGAGATGCCCCTTTTATTATTTACTAAATGCCCGGTACATACTGACCTTTATTTTTTTCCTGTTGAGAGAATGTTCTGTTCTGGCATCACTTCTAAGCTGTTCTAAAGATGGTACCTTTATAAACGTTTCAATAACTTGTAAATCAAACCCCTACCTTCCATTCGTCAAAAATGCCTTGCCCATTCTCAAACACTTTTTTCTTCAAGACGAACTGTGAAATCAGCTTGGCGCATTTCATTAAGCAGTCCTATTAAATTGAGATTGGGGTTGTATTGAATATATAGATTGCTTCGGGAAGGTCTGTCATTTTTATGATATACCTCTCTATCCAGGAGCACAGTATTCAAGTCTACTTTTGTGCCCTTATGTAAAGTTTTATAGTTGTCTTAATACAGGTATTATTACACAGGACTTGTGAGATTTAATCCTAGGTACCTTATGGGGTTTGTGGCTATTGTGAGTAGGTACCTTTTTTCATTATATTTGAAAATAGGTTCTGGTTACTGTTAAGAGATGGCTCCTTAGTAGTGAGCTTCCATCGCTGGAAGAATAAAGAGAGGCTCGGGCGCTTGGGTGGCTCAGTCAGTTAAGCATCTGACTTCAACTCAGGTCATGATCTTTCAGTCTGCAACTTTGAGCCCTGCATCGGGCTCTCTGCTGTCAGCACAGAACCTGCTTCAAATCCTGTCTCCCTCTCTCTCTGCCCCTTCCCCACTAGCATGTGCTCGCTCTCTCTCTCTCTCTCTCTCTCTCCCCCCCCTCCCCCTCTCCTCTCCCCCCCTCAAAAATAAAAATAATTAAAAAAAAAAAAAGAGTCTGGCCAACCAGGTAGGGACTGTAGAGGGCATTCACCACCAGGGATACACCATGATCTCCAAGGTTTCTTCCTGTTCTGAGAATAAGTGTGTCTATAAAGTGTCAGAATAGGGATTTGATTTTGGATGACCTGTAACTTTCTGGGAGGAATACCTACTTTTTCAATTTCTCTTTTTGCCCCCTTGGCCTTGAATTGTTCTCTTTGGAACCTGGATCTTTTCTGTATCCCTAGAGAGAGTCTCTTTGAGAACTGAATGAGATAATGTCTGGCAGATTCTTCTCTGTATTCCCAGGGAAAACCGAATGAATAATCCACGAATCTGGGAATGCATCTCCACCAGCCTTGTCAGTCAGTGGTTTCTGTGGCTGTAGTACAGGTGCCCACCTCCCCTGCAGATTTTGGACCTCTCAGGGCATATGTCAGTGAATTTTTATACCATAATCTTATACAAAGGATATAGCACATAGTAGGATCTCAATAAACATGTCTAGCTCTATCAGTCACAGATCAATGAAAGGTGAGGCTCAGAGAGTGTAAGTGACCTACGTAAGGTCACACTGTGGCAAAGCTGGCCCTCAGCCCCGATCTTTTTCCTTATGAGTCTGGTGTATCTCTCACCACTCCACAAGGCCACTGAGCCTCATTGCAGGGCTGGGAAAGAGGTCTTGGAGGCCATGTCTTTAAGATGACATATGCCCTATAGCTCTCCTGGACTTGAAGTATCTCCAAGAAATCTGCAGGAGAGAGTCATGTCAAAGTTTCCCTCTCTCTGGCCTCACCTTGGGCCACAAATAGAAGATTAAGCCTTGTATACCTCCCCACCCAGGCAGTGGTGGGAGACATTCTTACTGAAATACGCTGCCTCTCCAGGTACAGGCGTCTCAGACATCCTCCAGGGGTTCTGCAGCCTTGTAGAAATTAGACGCTTGGGCTTCAGCTCAGGCCAGGTAGAGGGGCCATCTTTTTTCCCAGAATGTAATCCACCCCCTCTCTCCCAGACAATTAGCTCCATTGAAGCAGGAGAAACAAGAAGTACTTTCTACAAACATTGCTGTTTGGTGAAATGTGTAACATTAGGTTCTCTGATGCTCCCGAAATCTCTCTCAGCAGGGTCCCTCCTTGTTTTGACTAATCATTTCTTCTTATTACTAACTGTTATGATTAGGAGAATTGCCTGAGTACAGGCCCAGTGTTTCCAAGACCCTAATGAGCAACACGTGCAGACTTGCTCAGCATAGTGCTGGAACCACGGCTGCTCTGTCTCTCTAGGGAAGCTACTGAAACAGCTCAGGAACAAGAGCCTCCTGCCATCCTGAGAGACCCATCCCCCCACCCCCAGCACCCGGATGCATTTGCATTACTCCTGCACCTTACACCCTTAGGTGCCTCCACCCTGGGTGGAAGAGTTGCTAAGGATGAGCTTTGAGAGTGGCCAGGCCTGGACTCAAGTCTTGATTTCATCACTCACCAGCCACATGACTTGAGCAAGCTACTTAATGTCTCTGAGCTACAGTTTCCTCATATGTAAAATGGGGACAATAGTTCCTACCTTGTTGAATGTTGGGAGATGGGATTTTATTAAGTAATATACCAAAATACCTAAGGTAGTACTTTGCATATAGGGTTTGTTATTAAAACAAATCTCAGAATTCCATATATAACTCCGCGAAATGGAAACCAAAGCTCTGCTCTTACAAATGATCCTTGTAGGAATCTACTCTAGGAAAACAGCCGATATTAATCACTCAGTTAGTGGCATAAAGCACACAAGTCCCACCAAATCAATGTCTTATCCTTCTGACGACCATGCAGATGGCATAGGTGTCTGTCCACTGGAAGCCTATGTCCCTGGGTTCATTTTAAACTGGTTCCAAAGGTGGCATAAAACTGTCTCTGGGAATATTGGGATCTAGGACTGTTAGGAAAAATAAAGCAACATGATTCCCCAGGTTTCAACCACCTCTCATCCTTGTCCCAGGGGGAGTCTATATTTTGAGGGGAGCAACCAGGGTGCCTCACTTGCAATGGGACAGGCACCACTCAACTTTCTAGCCCTGCTGCCTCAGGCCTCCAGCACAACCGCCTCTTTGGAAGGGACACCTCAGAACTTGACACATTACCATCTTCACATTAAGCAAAACAGTGTTCCAAATGTCTGGTGCTCATCACTCACAAATTGTAGGTAGTCCTTGGTCTTTTTTTTTTTTTTTTTTTTGTAAGGATCTCACTAAAGTCCCTCTAAGCTTCTACTATTGAGTGGAGGTTGCCTCACTAGCCCATTTTGATGCCACTACTTTCCACCAGGTCTCTGATAAATTATTTGTGGTTTTCTGATCTGTCTTCAAACAGCCACCCCACATCCCCCAATAAGACTTGAAAACTCTGGCTGCCACTGGCTCCTATTATTGTGGTGTTATTGGTGCCTGACGTAGAATGTTAGGAACTGCCCCACTGCTGTCCAGGGCACCTCTGTGAAGGGGGATGGGAGCACGCAGGCACATACCCCTCTCCAAAGTTCTGAACCAGCATGTTACAGGACATCACAACCCTTTCCTTTAGGACAGTGGGCATTCCTGTCCAGTTTCTCCCAGAAACTCTACACCTACTGCAGGAATGATGGGAGAGGAATTGGCATCCTCAGGATAGAAAAAGAGAGGGAGAGAGAGAGCTGAACTTAGGCTGGGGAGTGTCATAACTATATATGGCACCTAAAAAAATAAAGAAAAGTTTCTTTGTTTGGTATTGTTTTTAAATAACCAGATACCAAAGAAGGAACTACAACTGAATGTGGGTCCACTTCATGTTTATTCGATAACTCTACTACATTTCTGATAATTGCAAAATTTCCCTCTTTTGGCTTATGTTACCTTCCAACCCATCCTGATTTTAGCCCTCTATGCTGTATTGAGGGCAAAGACATAACAACCAGCCTGACCTGGTTTGCTGCATATTTTGCCTCCATAAAAGACCTCGTCATACCTCTACAGCTCTGTTTCCATGTCCGCCTCTGTTCCTAGACTTCTATCTGTCTCTCTATAAAATCTCAAAGGACTTTCTCCTTTCTCCAGAAAGCTTCCCAATTATTCAGACATAGTTCCTTAAGTATCTCTTTCATAGTGAGCAATAAGTAAAGAGATGTCCCAATAGTACTGTAATTTTTTATAACCAATTCTCACCACCCCACCCCACCCATGTCTTCCTGGGCCCCCATGCCATGCTTTTTGCACCATCCCTACTCCTGGTGTCATTTTCTGATCTCCCTCTCCATCCCCTCTTAACCCTTAGCCCACATTAAAGTATGCAGTCAGTTTTCCAAACTACTGTCTTGACTCTGCTCAGCCACGAGAACATTATCTCTGCATTCTTTTGACTTACAATATTTAAGAATCTTGAGTATCAACTGTCCTTCTTGACCCATTCCCAGACGGTATCTCCATCCTTTCTCCTAAAAGAAGACTGAGTTGAGGATGTAGTTTGCTGTAGGGGTAAAGGATGTATTTCCCTGCCCATAGGGTGAGAGAGAACAAGCAAACCCAGATTCCATGTTAAAGCCAGACCACCTCTTGAGAGGCTAAGGAGCAGATATATAGGAGCACAAGAAGGTTAAAAAGAGCTGGACCCATTCTGGAGACACAGCCCCATGCCCAAGATTAGGGCTCTCCTCCTTCCTGGATGTGTTTTCAGGGATTAGTGCCCTAAGGTGTATAGACTGGAACACAGCCTCCAAGTCTGTACATGTAGCTCCAACTGGTAGACAAGGCCTCAGACACCATCTCTGAATATTTTGTTCTGCACTGATCTTATCTTTTCCCAGACACCTATAACTCTTTGTGTCTGTATTACTTACTTTGATCCTTAATTGTATGTGTCCACAGATTCTAGGACCCATGGATGTGGGGTCTTGCCTGACTAGAAAGCGTCTGGGCTCCCCAGCATCATGGGCTGTGGCTTCCATAGCTTCATGGCTTTCACAGTGCCAGCACAGTTCTGGGCATGGGGTCTCTGCTCAATGAATGAGGGGCTGCACAAGATCAATCTTAATTGAATGAATGGTTCAGGGCTCCAAATCATCTAATAATGGCAA
The DNA here is from genome assembly GCF_046562875.1 of Panthera onca. Taxonomy (NCBI): domain Eukaryota; kingdom Metazoa; phylum Chordata; class Mammalia; order Carnivora; family Felidae; genus Panthera; species Panthera onca. Next base: position 127,909,924 of record NC_138347.1, on the reverse strand, counting down.
TACTAATTATAATAGCAACTGATATTTATGGAGTTCCTCTGTGTACAGGCCACACAGCTAAACTCCTTAGCTATATTATCTCATTAAATCCTCAAAACTACCTCTTTTCAGTTGAGAGTATTAAGGCTTAGAAGTTCACCATCTCAAGGGTCACCAACAAGAGATTATTTTTGAACTTGGTTGCTGTGAACATCTAGGGTGTTCACTGGTTAGTTTCAAGGAACTATGAACCCCTCAGAGTCTCTGGAAACCCATGTTTGTGTTTAAGTATTTGTCCATTTTTCTGGGTAACATCTTTCTCTTTCGTCAAATCCTTCAAGCAGTTGTGCACACAACGTGGAGGATCCCATCTCTGGCCTGACGCAGAACAGTGCAATCTCAGCCTGCACATAGGGTCTCCCTGGAAAGCTTCACCTCATTGTGGTTGTCACCCTCACCAGCTCCCCATGGGGAGGGATGCAAGTATATAGATCCTGGCTGCAGCAAGGCACAGTTAGCTGGACCCTACCTGGTTGGCACCTTGGACCAGGCTGAAGTTCACATCTAAATTCTGAGACCAGGAAGTTGGCCTTATTAAGATTCCTGATAAAGGAATTGGCTTTCAGGGCTGACCTATCTTCAGCAGATTTTCCCTTTGATTACTCAGGAGTGCTCTTATTTCCAGCTTAATGCCTACAAATAAACTCACTCACCCTGTCTCTCCATTCTTTAAAAAAAAAAAAAAAAAAAATTCATCCTGCCCAAATCACATTAAGAAGCAGGAGATTCTATCTCAGTATGGCAACACTTGGGCTAATCTTGTGTCTCTAGAAGGATCTTTTCTGTTTAACTCTTTGAGGTCCCAGTGCCAACTGTACTCACGCAGGCTGAGCCAACCTCTCAGGCACATTCTGGAAAACACAGAGCCCTATCCTCATGACCCAGGACCTACCATGCCCCTCCTACTTAAGCCAGCTCAGTGGTTTTCCCATATTTTAAAAGGACTGAGTCTCTTTAGCCCTTTTCACAGGAAGCTTTCATCAGTAGTAACCGTGGCAACAGATCAGAGAAGCTTCAAAAAGCCTGTCTGTATATAATTAAGAAAAACGAGGACATGGACGCAAGAGCAGGGAGCTTTAGACAAGGAGACTGTGGCTCTGAGCCCCTACCACTGCACGCACTGAGGCCTTTTGCTGACGGAGATGAAGAATTTTCTTCTCTTTCTGGCCTCCCCCTCTACTCCCCCCGCCTTTTGACATTTTTGTTTGGTTGCCTCAGTTGGCCTCCTTCCTGAGGATGTTGAGTGGAGCTCTGGTTCTGGACAGACACTCCCCACAGGGGTAAGGGCCTCAAGCCCAGGGAGTGCTGCTTGGAGGGGTAGAGGTGGCCTAGCACCTTTGTCTAGGGACATTTATTCTGAGGCCAAACATGCTGTGGTCAGACTCTCCCAAGTACAGGCAAGGCTGAGCAACCTGCTGGCAGGAACGTGCCCTTATCATTAGGCTGATGGAGCACAGACCAGGGACCATTGCCATTTTAGCTACCCAGAGACTGGCCCCTGGCTTGCCCTGCCCAGAGCAGGCCTCCTGGGAAAAGGGGCAGGAGCTAAGCATTGTTGGGAGGCAATCTTTTTTTTTTTTTTTTTTATTTCTTTAATGTTTATTCATTTATTTTGAGAGAGAGAGAAAGAGCTTGAGCAGGGGAACGGCAGAGATGGAGGGAGAGGGAGAATCCCAGGCAGGCTCTGTGCTGTCAGCACAGAGCCTGATGTGGGTCTAGAACTCATGAACCATGAGATCATCACCTGAGCCAAAATCAAGAGTTGGATGCTTAGCCGACTGAGCCACCCAGGTACCCCACTGGGAAGCAGTCTTAACCTGGGGGCTATTTTATTTTATAGCACTTATTTTTATCTGAAGTCATGTCATTTATCTCCATGTTTCCTTCTTTCTTTCCTTTCTTTCCTTCTTCCTTCTGTCTGTTTTCTCTCACCAGAATGTAAGTAAGTTCCATGGGAGCAGAAGTTTGTCTATCTGGCCTTTCCCTAACCTCTGAGTGCCTAGAATTACACAGGAGTATTTGTTAAAGAAGTGAGTGAGTGAATGAATGAGTAGTGAACAGGATCCCAATCACTGTTTGTGGACCAGACTCGGGCCATCTCCACAGATGTGTACTGTGAGCCCAGGAACTCTGCTGGGCTCTGAAACAAGACACACCCCTACTCTTGAGGACATGGCGGGGAAGGACACACAGCAAGACATATTTGGGTTCTTCTAGCTTTCCTTGAAAGGAAAGGATTCAGATATACGCAGTTCTGGAATCAATAAACATGGGCCCTATAGGTCCCCATAGGTCCCCATTCATGCCCCACGGATGCATTTGCTCTGGAAAGCAGCCATGAAAGAGAATGGTGCAGTAGTTGCTTTATATGAAGGCTGTGTCTAAATAAACATGAAAAAATCTTCTTGGAAACCTGCCACTTTTCTTCCTGAGCAGGGAGCAGGCACGGGGAAGCATCAAATGGGATCATCCCACCTGCCAGGGACACCACTGGATCAAGGGACAGGGAAGTCCTCTCCAAACCAGCTCCTCACTTGCCACCTTTATCTCACTAAAGCCTCTACCACTCAGGGCCACAAGCAGTCTTCCCTGTTACCATAACTGTATCCTCCCTCTGCCCCACAGCAGGGCATCTCATGCTGGGATAGGGTGATCTTAAGTTGTGCACCCTGAGCAGAGGTCAAAACCAAGTGTGAGGAGCCTCCCCTGAGCAAAGAGCTGGGGCATTGGAACCATGGAGATAAGCCAGCCACAAGCTCCCACCCACCAGGAAGCCACAGCGTGGTGAGTTCAACACAGAGGAAGAGATCATCACAGTGCAATAATGGAATCTGTGTTAGCATCTAGAAATAGGCTTATGGAAGCCCAAGGGTGGGGGGTACGTGACTGCAGGCATCAGAGAAGCCTCCTGGTGAAATTGAGTACTAGATCTTGGGTGGTGAGCAGGAGTTCATCAAATGGATAAGGAGGAAAGGAATTGCAGACAGAAGAGAACACTGTGCAGAGGCTCAGGGGCATGAAGGGAGTTTAGTATGCACAGGAAATCACAGGAATCTTCCTACAGGCCACAGTATAAGGCCACTTTGAGGGTCAAGTGACCAGGGATAAGATCATGAGTAAGACGACTACTTGAAGGATGTGGAAAGGAGGTAAACTTTTGGGCAGTTGCAGTTTGAGCAGGGGAACACTATGATCTCATGGGCATTTCAGAACCCACTCTCTGGCAGAATAGAACGGACAGGAGGGGTGCAAAGCAGTGTGGGAGGATTCACAAGAAGGCTGTTGCTCTAGGGCAGGAAAGTCCACAGGGCCTGGAGTTCTAAGGGGGTGAAGATATTGAGGAAGGGAACATTCTGAGGACAAAGAGGTGGGACATCACTGTAGTGACTGAATGTGGGGGACACAGAAGATGTGACTGTCAGGGTCTGGCTACTGATCATGCAGGGTGTCAAGCAAGGGAAGGACTGAATGGCGTTCTCTGCATTTGTCAGGTGGGATGCCAAAAGAAAAGCAGTGACGGGGGGGGGTGCGGGGGGGGGGGTAGTAACTGGACTGCACTTGCCCAAGCAAGGAGAGAGGAGGCCCTCCACTTTGGAAAACTTGGCTGGAGGGCGAAGAAGAGAGGGCAGTCAACATAGATGCCAGTGGTGCTGCTTTAGCTTTTAAAATAGCAAAAATCTAATGGGAGTTTAAGTGGAGAAGGTGGAGCCAGGGGAGAAGGTGAAGATTAAGGTCATGGGAGAAAGGAGATAATGACATGGGGAGGCCTCCACAGGGTGGGAAGAATGGGTGGTCCCTCTCCTGGGCAGTACCTATCTCTGCTCTACCAACCAAGGCTGCTTTCCAGTGATGGTGTCCCAAAGCTGCAATAAGATAACATTGTTAAAGAATCCTTCCACACCCAGCAGAGAGCAAGTGCTGGATGAATGTATTTATGATGAGTATGAGAGATGGTGGCCTGTGGCAGAGGCTAGGCTGTCTGCTGAGACAGGGAGCAGTGGCACTGACCACTGGGAGCTTGTGGTCCAAATCTCATCAGTCTGAGCAAACAGACGTGTCCAAGACAGGCACTGGCCAATATGCACATTAACGAATAGTGCAGCGCAAGGTGAAGCTGGCCCGGCCGAGTAAGAACCCAGCAACGGCCATGCCAGCTACCCTCTCAGCACTAGCTGTGTGCTGATCCGAGAAGAGACGGATGTTTATCCCTGGGCAGATGGGTTGGGAATTCTTGAACGCTATTTGCAAGACTTCAGTAAAAATGCTTCATGAATCCTGCCCTGTCACAAGCCTGTATGAAAGTTGTGCTTTAGCTCAGGCCTAATGGGCTTTATATAGTACAGTACTGATTTTCTTTCACGTTTTAATAGAATCCGATTTAATATTTGCTTTCTGCTCTAGCTGCTTGCTGTTGACTGATTCAACACAGAATCCTTCCCTGGTGCCCCCCGACCTTGTTGTTATTCCCTCATTTTGTTTGTTGGCATTTGATTCCTGTCTTCAGCATGAACCACTTTACACATGTCTTCGTTCAGCTGGCGACAGTCACGTGTGTGAATTCTGAATGCATTACTATCCAGAGCGGCTGCTCCAGCAGACCTGCCATTCAGAAGGGGGGCTTTTGGGTGGGATTCATTTTCATCATTAGACATTGAGGACATGCAGCGCTTAGCTTGGGAACCTGAGGCTGTGATCTGTTCTGTTTCTGGGCAGGAGATTCTCAAAATGCCCAGCACCTTGGCTGTTAATTCAGAGATATGTTGCCTTCCTACAAAGGACTAGGTTTTCTAGAATTTAGTATTTAGCAAGGCATTTCAACCTTTGCCACAGTGTGAACACCATCTATAGACAGAGCTATCCAGAGGGAAGAGTCTGCCCTCCTTGACTCCCAATGAGTCTGGCTGGTTTGTAGGAGAGAGAGTCTGGTCAAATCTCCTGTTATCCATGAACAGATCTGATCATCAACCTTTGGAGTACCATACCAGTGTAAGGCCAGATTGGGAAATGGCTTTTCCCTTAGTAGGGAAGGATAGCCGGTTTCACTAGCAGGCAGCATAAGGCTGTTGTTAAAGTGCATGAGCTTTGGAATCAGGCAGACAGGGGTCTCCACACTGGCTGCAGTTCTTACATACCACATGATCCACAGCCAGTCTCCATTCTCAGTTTTAGTTTCCCTTTCTATAAAATCAAATTAATTACTGTCTCTTCTCAGGTAATAGGTATAAAGCAGCTAGCAGAATGTCTAGAACAAATCTCTATGTTCTTCTCATGTCATGGGGTAAAAAATGGTGGCTATACAAACCTCCCAGCCAACTTGGCTTCTTGTCTTCACCAAAGCTTGGGCACTGTGAATATTCATGTATCCAGGTGATCTGGCAGCCTGCCCGACAGAGAAATAGCCCCAGCATGTACACATCACGCAGACTCCAAATTGCATGTGGTTTTGTGCAAAATGCCAGGATATGTCGGAGCTTTTGATGGGTCACTCATGTCCCTCAACCCTTGAATTCTACACAAAGAAAAGACAGGAATCCAGTAAGTGTCTACTACATATGTGTAGCATACCCTAAAGCTGGCTAGAGGAAGTGGCTTGGTCCTGAAAACCAAAGAGCTTGAACCCAGATCCCTGCACCCTCCTCTCCTTTGGCACACACGATTGCCACTGTCCCCACTGGGATGACTGAGAGGGAAGTTTAGGCCAGGTTGTCATTTCTGTCCACCATATATTCTCAGAATGGATTGGAGCATGGAGATTTGGCCTTGACGGACTGAAGGTGATACATGTGTGTGACAGGGGAGAAGATACACCAAAGGCAGATGGAGAGAGGCAGGAGGAGGAAGCTTCTGCCTAGCCTCACTGGGCCCTTCTTTGTCTCCCTACAGGTGTCCCGTCAGGTCCCCGCAATGTCATCTCCATTGTCAATGAGACATCTATCATTCTGGAGTGGCATCCGCCAAGGGAGACAGGCGGGCGGGATGATGTGACCTACAACATCATCTGTAGAAAGTGCCGGGCAGACCGTCGGAGCTGCTCCCGCTGTGACGACAACGTGGAGTTTGTACCCAGGCAGCTGGGCCTGACCGAGTGCCGTGTCTCCATCAGCAGCCTGTGGGCCCACACCCCCTATACCTTCGACATCCAGGCCGTCAATGGAGTCTCCAGCAAGAGCCCCTTCCCCCCACAGCATGTCTCTGTCAACATCACCACGAACCAAGCCGGTGAGTCTGGAGGCATCTGTGCTCCTTCTGTCTGTCTGTGTGGCTGGCTCCCTATCCATCCCCGTGAAGGAACAAAGCTTCAGTCACACCCATTCTGCTTCCGGGCCTCCTCCCAGGGGTGAAGGTGTCAGGCGATGGGCATTTGTGGCCATGGAGGAAACATGGCAGAAAATAGTGTTTCACCTCTGAGAGTGAGTTGGATTCTGAGGGATATTTTCGTGCTCAGCACAAAAGCAAAGAGGGATATCCAGGCCAGCGTAGAACCCCCAGCTCTGCATCCAGCTGGGATTCAACAAATGCCTTTGGAAAGATAGATGGACGGACAGACGGATGGGTGGTAGATGGACAGACAGATGGATGGGTCTGCACGATCTTGAGAACCCTGGTGCCGCTTTATCAGAAAACCCAATGAAGGAAGCTTCCCAGAAATCATGTGATAAAGTGAGGATTGCCTTCATAGATTATTTTTCAATTAAACTGTGTAATTCAAGAGTGCATTCTCCTGTATAGCTTGCCTAAATGAATGCTCCACTGTTAGAGAGACTTCAGGTAGTTGGCAGTAGATCACTCCTGACGGCCTGTACGTCCCTGAGGCGTGCACAGCTCACCAGACATTTCCTTCTCTTCTCTTTATTTCTATATCTCTCACTCTTCTGACCTTTTCTCTGTATTGCTTTTTACACCTCTTGCAACAACCCATTCCTTTGTATGTCCGTTTAGCCAGTCCATTCAGGCACTCACTCACTCATTTATTTATTTACTCACTCATTATTAAGAGACGGTTAGTTAGCATCTGACGTGGGCCCAGCTGCGGACTAGACACTGTGAGGAGTACAGGAACGGACAACACCGTTCCTCCCACAAAACTCATTCACTGAAGAATTTGCAGGACGTAGACACAAAATACAAACCTGCGGCATGGTGTATTCTAAGCGTGTGTACCATACACATGCAGTAAATACCGAGGGAGTTAGAAATGAGCAATCTCTCCCCTGGGGTGATGGTGCAAGACTGCAGAGGGAAAGTCTATAGGCAATAGGGGTCGTGGGCAATGGACTGTGATCTTATTTGGAATTATGGATTTTTTTCAATCAACAAATTCTAGAAGGACAGCTTGCTAGTGGAATAGCTGGAGCCAGGCACGTCTCTTTTCTCTCTCTCCCTGTGTGCAGCTCCCCTTTCTTAACCTCCTCTTCCCTATTCCATCCTTGTCTGCTCCTCACCTCCCCATCCTCAGGCTCCTTCTGCCTCTTTCAATCCCAGGCATCTTTGATGGCAGATGATTCTTGGGTTTAAGCTGTCAGAACTCAGGAGAAAAAAAGGTGTTGTAGGAGAGCATGGCTGTCCAGATGGCTGCGTTGTTGCTGTGAACACGTGTGTGTTCGTGTGTGCATGTTTGTATGTATGTGTATGGTCACGTGTTTGCATGCATGTGTGTGCCGTGAGAAAATAGGCGTGGAAGTGTGGAAGCCTCCAGCTGGTGACCACAGCCCCAGTGCCGTGGAGACAAAGGTTGTGACAGTCTGTCTTACCCAAAGAAAAGGGAATGGTAATTTCTATATCACGTTGAACACAGAACATGGGCAGCCTTTGTTAGCAGTGTTTCCCTTGGAGAGTTTAAGGCAGAAAACTGGCTGAAATATTTTAGTGTCCCAGCTTCGGGGACTAATAATCCTGCCAGGCTGTCATGTCATGCTGGGCTTGGCTGTCTGCTCTCTCTCTCTAAGAATGTGCGAACAAACCTGCCACTTATGGCGGTTTACTTTGATTCCTGCCCCTCCCTTTCCTTACCCTGCTATTCCCGAACCTGCCCATCTGCTTGTCTTGCCATCTGCACCTTCCCAGGCTGCAGAGGCGCTGAGCGACCAGGGCTCCTGCAAGGGGCCTGGCATTGCCGGCATTCAAAGTATTTGTTTTGATCCTCACTCATTTTCTCCTCCACAAGCACATTTCTCATGGCCTTTGTTCCCCCTTTGGTGGGCCCTCTATTCCTAACCTTCCCTGATTTGGGGGTCCCAGCCCCATCCACATGTTCCAGTCTATGATTTCTTTCTGGGAATTCTGGAATTTGGGTGTCAGAAAGTTTATAATCAATAAGAGAAGGGTGCTTCTCAGTGGCATATGGTTGTTACAAAACAAATGACAAGGGGGCTCATGGGTCCTAATCTGTGGACTGTGGGGCCCTGAGGAACATGGTGCTTTCACACTGCTTTGACAGATCCACATGTGAATGCAAATTATTTTCAACCAACAGATAACTCTTTTAAAAGATGAGATTTTTCAAAATAAACACTTGGGCCTGTTCCTCTGTGAGAGGCCTTTTATGGCATCATAAAAGCCGTATCACTCAGATCCAGTAAGGAACAGGGTAGATGGACCCATGCAAGTCCACAAATTATGACATGTCTAACGTCTTTCCAGGGACCCCTGAACTCTTCCGTTCTGGGTGAAGTCCAGGTCAGCCTCCCCACCCTGACCTCGTGATATGGCACGGCCCCTGCCACCCCTCTCCTACTGTCTGGGTCATGAGTAGGTAGATAGAAGGTAAAGAATTTGACCCAGAGCTATCCTGGAATCAGTTATTAAATCAAATGATAAGTGCTATTGAGGACCTATTCTGGGTCTAGAACTGCCCAAACTGAAATAGCTGGGGACCGTTGAATGGATCCTGATTGAGGAGTAGGTGAATAATTATTATCATAGCTTAACACCTCATGTTTGTTGGTTCATTTTGTTTTGTTTTTGAGTTGACAAAGAATTTTGTCATACATGGACTCATTTGATCCTCATAATTACCCGTGACTTAGGCGTTGTTCATATGTTTCTGATAAGGAAGAAGAAGCTTAAAGGGATTTGAGAATCTAGGATTAGAAGAGGGTTGGCAGGAAATCACCTCTGATTCTGCCTTCCTGTTTCCTTCCCTAAACAGTGGGCAGTCCCTCTGCGCATGGAGAAAGTTTTCAGAGCCAGCCAGTGCCCTCTGGCTCAAAAGAGCACCTCACTGTGCACCCTCTGTTACTCTTCCACAATTTTCTCTGTGACACAGAACCACAAAAGACTTTTCCCTGCCTCTGGATCAAGATGGAGATGAGTGTGTGTTCGTTGAGGGATCCAAGGTGTCCCCCACGGTGAATTGGATCTTGACAGTGGGTGTCAGTAAGGGTCACACAAGAGAAGGGTTTGGATAAGTTGGCTGCTCAGTGGTCTTGGACTTGATCTGAAGCCCGATGCTCATGATTATCAGACTCTATCCTGGGAGGCTGGTTGCTGCTTTGGGCTGGTGCTTTCTTTTGTTGGGAGCTACAGATCACATCCATGGCTGGGCATATAACTCTTACTATTCATCAGACACAGAATTTCCATGTCCCCCTTTCTCAGGGCTGCCCAGGCACGCCACGCTGATGCTGCATCTGCTGCTATCATGAGCCCTGCCCAGTGGAAGCAGGCAGCTCATCCTAGCTGATTGAGGTATCTAATAAAAAGAACTGGTTGGCATCAGTCCATCAGAGGGAGTCACCATGAGGCTTTCCTTGACCCTCAGGGCTGTGATCTAAGACCATAGGAGGTTTTATAATCGTCTTTTGGTCCATAGCATACACAGAGACAAGCATCACTGAGGGAACACTGAAGGATCTCTTGGGTCCTGAGATGCAGAGGGCTTCCGTATCCTTCCATAACAACCCCAGTCATGTCTATAGTCATGACTTCTCAAGGATCTCATATCACTTGGAAAGTATCAGGATCAGATCCTCACCCAGCCCATAGGCAGTGGCCGAGAACTATTTTGAGCACCTCCAGTGTGCCAAGCACCTACCAAGTTCTTTATAAAGTTGAGGTGGATCAGATGAAGAAACTGGGGTCAGAGTGCTTTCAGAATTTTCTCAGCACCTTATAGGCAGCAGTGATGTTTCTAGGTTTCAAACTCAGATTTGTGGCCATTTTATCCTCTGACTGATCAAAAAACGCATTATGGTGAGCCGGGTAAGTTGTAAGCTCCCTCTAAGCCATTGCCACATAGCTAGGCCACTTCAGCTGTCAAAAAAAATGTCCATCATCTTTGGTCAGGGTTGGTCATGAATTATGCAAGCTCAGATTTACGTGAGGTCTTCAGGGATGCAGCCTCGCACTGAATACAGCTGCCTTGAGTTTAAAATAGACCAGCTCATGTGGAACTCTCTCTGTTCCAGTGGCCAAGCGATCTGCAGAGAGGTTGTTATCACCACTAACTCCTGCAGTCACTCTCTGGCACCTGGCCCCAGATTCAGACTGATGGCCGGATCATCTGCTGTCAGAGAGAATTAAAGTGAATGACAAACTTTACTTCTCTTTTCTGCCAACTAGATTCAGAGTGTCAGAGTTGGGGAAGGGGACCTCAGAGGAAATCCTGGAAAAAGTAAATAAGACAAATCAGACTGGCACATCTTAAAAATCAACTTGCTGCAAAATAGAGTCCGTGAATTTAGGACCAACTAACCCAGAGAGAACAAACCCAAAGGCCCACGAGGCCTGTCTAGCAGTGGAGAGGAGCAAAACATGGCCAAGTGTCAGGCAGTAGGGAGTGGTGAGGACCACAGAGGACTGTAGAGGACAGGGCGAGCCTCTGCCCAGCTCCAGTAAGTGATGCCACACCCAGCAGTGCCAGAACTTATAAGCTGATAACCTAGATTTAAAATGCTGACAACTAATTAGAAAATTTTAAAGCACTTGAGAGCCAAACGTGTTGGCTGTGGTTTCTCACCTCCACCTCAGAGGGCTAATCTGACTTAGCCAAGCCTGGATGGCAAGGGTGCTGTGTTGGTCTAGCCCTTTTCCACCATGGGGCAGTCACCTGTCTCAGCTCCTGCACTCAGTGTGGCAGAGGTGCAGCAGGGGACCCTGCAGTTGGACCCTCTCTCTGCTTTTCACACGACTCAGGCAAGTTCACATCACTCGTATGAGTGATGACCCCTCCTTCCTCAACTGTAAAATGTAAATAATGACACCTGCTTCCGAGTGCTGTTGCGACAAGCAAATGAGACGGGACAGAAAGTGACTTTGTGACCAATGCTATGATGGGGAGATGAGCATCGTTTCTGGGCCAGACAGAAATTTGCTGGACTCTCTTCCTAGGCTTTCCTTCCAAGGCCCCTCCATCCCTTTGTTTGGAACTGATGTCATCCCCATCAGATAAATGGCATGTATGGGTTTGTCCATTCTTTGAGGGAGGAGTAGGCACTAGAAAGGCGAGTAGCAAAGTCCCGGTAAGTTGACAAGGACAGCGGAGCTAGAACCTGTATGTATACCTGGCACAGGCTGATCTTGCCACTCTGAGGAGCCTGTCTATCCTTCCTTCTCATGTATTTGGAGAAGCAGCCCTTGGCCTCTTACTTTCATGATGGCATCAACAGTATCTATATCTGACATTATATTACGCTTGGTCGGTGGATGGCCCACTATGCCTATTGCATATGGAATATTAACATATTCACTGTGCCCACAGACACAACCCATTGCTTAATTTTGTTTAAAAGCTACTGCATTACTTCTATTAATGGTCATAAGCCCCAATAGTTTGTCCATTTTTAAGGCATTTTTGAAGCTCCTAGACAATTAAAGTCACTCAGAAATGCTACTTTTTCTACAAAAGAATTACCTAGCCCACCCATTCCTCTGAACACATCACCTAATTTGCATTATTCCTTGGTTAAATATAGTATTTGCATGCATAAAGAATAATCTTTGAATATGAAAAGGAATTTTATGATATTGCAATATATCGAGCTCTTTGGAGGAAAGATATTATGTAAATCTCAAAATTAAATATTAAAACAATATTACAGTGCTGCCTGTAAAAATTTAGAGTGTTAAGATCCATATGCTGAAACCAGTTCATTTTTAGGGGCTGGTCTCATTGGAAATTAGTAGGTGAAATTTGCTCCAAAGCAGAGAAAAGATTGAGTCAGAACTTTAAAAAGACTGGAATGACTTTAAAGAAAACTTTCATTGAAATTAATAAAGAAAGTTTAAAACCCTTAAGTAAATGAAATTTTCACTGTTCTTCATTCAATTTCATAGCTCATTTCATTGGTTTCTTCTTGTTGTTAATTCTAAAAAGATTGTTTTTATTGTTTCTTAAGCCTTGACATTGAGAAGGAAATTTTTTTTATATGAAATTTATTGTCAAATTGGTTTCCATACAACACCCAGTGCTCCTCCCGACAGGTGCCCTCTTCAATGCCCATTACCCACCTACCCCTCCCTCCCATCCCCCATCAACCATCAAGTTTATTCTCTGTTTTTAAGAGTCTCTTATGGCTTGGCTCTCTCCCTAATTTTTTTTCCTTCCCCTCCCCCATGGTCTTCTGTTAAGTTTCTCAGGATCCACATAAGAGTAAAAACATATGGTATCTGGAAAAGGAAATTTTAAGTGGCCTCAGAAAGGTCTGGGCCATTTGCAAACAGTTTTGTGTTGTCTGTGGAGCAGAGTAGGTCAGCAGGAGTACTGCTCACGGTAAAAGTCATGGCTTCCACCCCTGCAGCCTTGGGGCTCTCCACTAGATGATGAACTCTGTGGAAAATCAGATTTTCTCACCTACCCCAGCTCCTTGAGGGAGGGACCACACAGTGCTAGGCACAGGGAAACTTGATAAGTAATTGCCAGGATCCTTTAGTCCCTACATATGAATTAGTCCATAAATGTTTGCCTTGGTGGTGGTGACAGCCAGCCAGCTGGCTAGGTATCTTCCTCCTCAGTGGCTCCTAGAAGGAAAACTGAAGGGAATGATGTTCGGATGATGCCAGCAGCCCTGATCCACTTAGAGGAGCACAGTGAGATTCACCCATACTCAAAGGAGTTTGCTTTATTTATTTGTTTAAGCATTTCAACTTTGGAAGTGTATTCATTCATTCAACACAGCCTTGTGACTGCTTTCTACAGGCTGATTCATTGGTTCCGGCTTCTAGGGGCTCCCATTCATTCAGTTTCTCAACAAAAATTATTGAGGCTTTCTGTGGGTCATACACCACTTTAAGCACCAGGAACACAGGAGCAAACAACACAGCAAAAATCTGTGCCTTGTGGAGCTCACGTTCTAGTCCACAGCACTCACTGAGACTGAGGTCAGAGGCCCAGAAAAGTCACAGGGGAGCAGATGACTAGCTGGGAAACAGCAACACAAGGGGTCCTTCCATTGGGTTCTTGGTACTATAACCTGCTGTGATGCCAACTCTCACTTTACCAAAGTTGGGGTGCAGCCACATGCCATCGATAGAGAGTATCTCAGTCCATAGCAGCTACTGCTAAAGAGTGACAGTGTTGGATGGGCTATTGTATTGCTCACTAACTCACCAATTTGGACTTCTCATGGACAGATATCGCTTGCTGGGCCGTGCAGTGGTTGCGCGTGGGTATTCTCCCTGTTCTGGTTTGTGAGCGGTGCCTGGTGATGCTACTAACAGCTGAGAATGCCCCACATTGCATCCCTGCTGGGATGACCAGAGCACTTATGGGGCTTGGGGCGCCAGTGCTCATTTCACTCCACCTTGGGCCAGGCATTCCCAACTATGTGGCTTGTTGAATGAAGATGGGACACACTGCTGGCAGTTAAGATTGTAGTAATTCCTTACCCTGCTCAAAGTCCAAATGAGATTGCAATAATTCTCCTTATGGAGGGAATCTCACAGAGGGAACTTCTGATTGGATTATGAGATAGCTGCTGTTCACCCTGTGGCCTTGGCAAAGGAGGTGGCCGGGAGGAGGCATCCTCGTGATGTGTCTGCCCTGCACTTCTCTGGCACATGTTGACTCTGTGAGCCACAACTATAATCTTTGGTACAGCATGCCTGTATCCATCTTATTGGTTATTGTTCCCCAGTGTCTAGCTAGGTGCCTGAAATAATAGAAGTCAATAAATGTTTATTGAATGGATTAATGAAGTATCAAGCAAATGTATGAATGGATGCCTCATTCTTTCTTAGACTCATCTCAGACATTAGCAAATGGTGCAGCTTGAACTCTGTCTGTGGTCTTTCCTTCCTCAAACATCTTTGGGCAGGTGCTGTGATGGGAGTTATGCCTCTGCATTCTTCCAGATGTTGGCGAGACCTGGAACTTCCTGGGGGCACTGTCCTCCCAAAACAAGGCTCTATGGGAGACCCTCTTCTGTGACCTGGGCTTGCCCCTCTCTCACGGGCAAGGACCCAGCTGCCGGAGCAGGCAAAGCTGGGGGTAGTTGGGATAGCATTCCACTGCTGCTGTCTGTCCACCGGCATGCCAACTCCGTGCCTATCATTTTCACAGCACCAGCCGTGTTAAACAGGCAGGAGCACCAGGGGTTTTTGAATGCCGCAATTAACAAAACAGTAATCAAGCTAAGTGTTTAATTTCAGAAAATTAACATCTTCTCGGAGCGGATGTGAAAGATGGAGAAAAAAGGCACATTAAATGTTCTGGGTAAATAAAGGCAACACCAGACCACAAATATTTTCCAGTGCAAGAGAGACTCTCTGCCAACCCTCAGGCCTTGGGATCAGTTTCCTTCTGCGATCTGAGCTGCAGGACATCAGCTATAGAATTGAGCCCTATGATTTTAAAATTTCTTTTTTTCTTCCTCCCTCCCTCCCTTCCTGCGTGCCTTCCTTCACTCCTTCCCTCCCTCGCTCTCTTTCTTTCTGAACATAGCAAATACTTTGTCCAGAGCAGCTCAAGGGAACAAGGGCCCCTGTGAGCATATCTGCCCCATAGAAAATCTTTATGTGTGTTTGCCCTTCTCTGAACTGCACTAGTTATAAGGATGACACAGTGAGTTCTTAAATGCACATAAGTTTTTCATGTGCTTAGGCTGTATTTTTCCTGATAGGCTGTATGGCTCCCGAGGGAAATGACCAGATCTCACTCCTCCAGTAACCCCTGTACGTCAGCATGGTGTCCTCTGTTCTGGAATGTCCTGACTGGCTTTATATAATGTTCATGGTCTTTGGTGCTTCATCAACCAGCGGGCTGGCATTTGTTTGCAGGAACAGGTCTGCATGTGGGGAGGGAAGCTTGTGAGATGCTGGGTGTGCAAGGGCTGGGTGGAGACAGGACATCGTGGTGTCTGTTGGTTTGTCTGATGTCCTGGAAGAGAGTGAGGGCCCAGGACAAGGAGTGGAAGGAAGGCAGCTTTGCAGGAGGAACAGGGTGAAGTTTGAGCACAATAGGCAGCCTTGAGGCTACGTGATGAGGTGTCATAGTGCAGCAGGGAGGTCGGGCTCTCAGAGGTTGTAAGGCTTGTGCTGAACATGGCCACAGGTCCTCAGGGAGGGGACTGGAAATGTGGCTTAGTGAACAGCTTTCCTAGGGGGCATATCGCAGGCAGGTAACATGGAGAGCAGAGAAGCAGGAGATTGAGTGGATGGTTTGCAAATACATAGGAGACTTGTCAGGGCCTCCCAGAAGTGTTCAGGGATGGTGGCAAGGGGAGGTGGGGTCAGTTCTGCACATGAGTGATTTGTGGAGCTTGAGTTCCCAAGTCGAGGTATTAGTTATGCAGTTGGATATTTTCTCCACAATGTAGGAGATAAGCTTGGTTGCTGAGGGTGAATGGAGAAGTATTGGGGTCAAAGGTTTGAGAATGGCAAGTTTGGTAGTGCCATTGCAGAGATGGGGAAATGGGATTGAGCAGAGAAATTCTGCATTTCTAGAAAACATGAGGGCTCCTTGGAAGCTAGTGATCATGTGTTTACAAAGCTGCCTATCTGCCCTGTTATGTGACTTTCTCAGCAGTGCGTGGCTGACCCTACAGGAAGTTAATTGTGGATCTCTCTAGGGTTGGGTTTTGCTGGTTGTGTTCTCAGAAAAGCTAAAGGCAACTCCCACCTGAGGGTTGAGGGAGTATTGTCAATTTTGTTTTTGCAAAGATGGAACTGGGCTGGATAATGAGGGACACAAGTAAGGGAAAGGGCTGATGCATGGGGTGGAAGTCAAGGCTGAGGGGGCTGGAGGAGCCAACAAAAGTTGCAGTGGACTCATCAGAGATTGCAGAGGAAGAAGAAAACTTGAATTTGTGGCTTTGAATATGGATGTCAGGTGAGGCCGAATCCAAGTGTCAGATGTGGAAGAGTTGTGGGGGTCAGGGAACAGAAAGTACATTATTCTGGTGGATATGCAAGTTATCCACTGAAGACAGGATGGAGAAGACAGGAGCCCAAGTCTTCAGTGAGTTGGGACTGGTGGTGGGAGGGAGTACACAGTGGTCCCAAGCTTGGAGCGCTGTGGCCCAGCTGAGTGACATTTTAACAGAGGGTGTGGAGGATGGTGAGCCATGGTGTGGAAGTAGTGACTAGAAACAAGGAGGACACAGTCCACTTCCCAACCCAGAGGTGTGCCAGACACGAAACTGTAAACCACCACCCTTCAGAGGTCTGCAGGCAGAGGTGTCCCCGGGAGTCAGAGTCCAGGGGAGGGAGACCTGTACCATTGTGGGGATGGTGACATGCAGAGAGGGGCTCACAGCTGGGCATTGCAGGAAGGAAACTTGCCCGCAGGATGAGGGGTCTGGGCCCCACGGCCAGGAGACTTCCATCTCCAGGCTCGGGGAGGACAGTCACAGAGACTGTAGGCACAGTTCACAGCCCAGTGTCAGTAGTGGCAATGTCAGTCTTAGGGTGATGGCGGTGGGTTTCCCAGCTGTGGGGGGCACCCTGCTGAAGATGTGCGGGTGACAGCCAGGGAGCAGGCACACAACCTGCTGTAGTGTATCCTTTGCTCTCTCCAGTGCCGGGGATTCTGTGAACTGCCTTCTGTGATCAAACATTCAACAAACAGGATCTGCCACAGTGCTTGCCCCACACCCGGAAAGGATGACAGACCTGCAGGAGGCAGAGCTGATGGATCCGTCCTCAGCCTCGCTGTCCTGGGACAGGCACCGCCTGACAAGTGCCCCTCATACACTCACATATCCTTCCAGAGCCTCCCACTGCCACAGGGCCAAAGCACTCAGGTTTGCATCCTTAGGGCCATTTCCTGGTATGCTTTCTGGTTACCCCAGCAGGGAGGAGGAGCCAGGTGGGGTGACCTAGGAGGGTCTCAGGACCCCACTAGCTGTCATGCTTCCTTCCTGTGGCACAGGGCTCCACACAATTCCACCTCCCTGCTGGGGACCCCTGATATCCCTGAGGAACTGTACCCCCCCAACCCCGTACTGGGCACCCTCAGTGCCTGGTGCCTGAGTGCAGGGGGAGGGGAGCGATGGCTGGAACCATCATTCCTACTCTGCTCTCGCCTGCTGAGGACTTAGGGAAGTCACTTTCCCTTCAGCCTTCAGTGCTCAAATCCATAAATTGTAAGAATTGGCAGAAAACTGAGTGACCTCAGATGTCCTTTCAAAGTTTTACATTCTGATTTTTAGATTTCTAGACAAATAGTTTTCAAATTTGAGTGTGCCTCAGAATCCCCTGGAGGACTTGTTAAA
The DNA here is from genome assembly GCF_046562875.1 of Panthera onca. Classification (NCBI taxonomy): domain Eukaryota; kingdom Metazoa; phylum Chordata; class Mammalia; order Carnivora; family Felidae; genus Panthera; species Panthera onca. The sequence continues at coordinate 127,892,237 of NC_138347.1, read as the reverse complement.
ACACAGATTGTTGAGCCCTACCCCCAGCATTTCTGATCCAGTAAGTCTGGAGTGGGGCTCAAGATTCTACATTTCATGTCAGCTCCCAGGTGAACTGGGATCACAGTTTGAGAACTAGCAGGGTCAGTTGGATGATCCCAACAAAGAACCCTCCCTTCATCAGCACTAATATCACAAATGAGAGCCTCTTCTATAAACCTGCATCCCCAGAACGGCCCCCAGCCTCCAACCCCCAGTTGTCACACCCCCTCCCTTGTCTTGGAACCAAGCCCTTCATGGATGGACCCAAGATGGAAGCACCTATATGATATAGGACTGACTCAGCCACCCAGGCCTGAAGCCCTCACTTTCTCTCCCACTCCTGCTTCGCTGAGCCCACAGAGAGACTCAGCCAATATTCTACAACAGAATCAAAATGATGCCACCCCCACAAAGCAGTCCTCTGTCCTTAGTTGACCCCAAGGTAAAGAGGGAGATTGGAACAGGGCGTCAGGGTCAGCTCAAGGCAAGCCCAGAGCAAAAGCCAAGAAGCCAATGTCCACAATAGGAGAAAACAATTAGAAATATAATTAATTCTGCTTTTGTATTCATATCCAGTCTCCAAACTAATTGCTTATTTGTTTAATCTACTTTGGCCAGAAGTGTTACTGCACCAAAAATATTTAATGAGTCAGGCTTCCTAATGTAAAATTCAAGCATATTTGTGCAATGAAATGAGTTTTCATCATCAGAGGGAGAACCTGTTATCTGAGCAATACCTTCTCAACAAAGTTATCTCCTAGAATAGAAATGTCAGAGGAAACACAATTCCTCATTTGCACAGTTCGTCTGTGTGCAAACTGTTCCTCTTTGTCTTCAGTAACTGGTGGACCTGAAGTCCTTAGCTGACATTTAAATCTAGATTTTAGTTTTTTCCTAAGAATGCGTTTCATATAAGGAACAAGATAACCTACCATACCAGCCCCTCAGTCCCAATCTCATCACCCACGCCGTTTATGAGCACCCATAATTTAGTCTGAGGCCTCAAAGGGACTTGTGGAGGCTGCCCAGCACTTTTGGATCTCTTTGTGACCCCTTCAGAGTCTGGGCTGGGGAGATAGGAAATGGACTGGCTTCTGGGCTCTGGGACTCCTGCTTCTGATTCACCCAGAGCTGCTGAATTGTTCTGCTTCTCCTTTAATGCTTCAGGGAAAATTTTGTTAGGAGAAAGGATTCCACAGCTCTTAATAAAAGAAGGAAAATTAGAAAACTGCTAATGCTAGGGTAGCATTTCATCTGAAACCTCCCAGTGAGGTGGGGATGGCCCCAGCCTCCCAGCCTCTGCCTCTGTGCTATGTAAAGCACTCCTGCCCCTGAGCTCCCAGGATGGCTCTATTCAGACCCACTCCGTATTCCTCCCCAGGGGCGCTGCACCTGCTCCACAGAAGGCACTTCACAACCTTGCCTGCCCTCCCCGCTGAGCCTTTATCCCTGGAGGGCCGCTGTCTATGTTAGGTATAGGTACATGATTTTCTGACCCTTTAACTTCCAGTGTCTTTAGAGAAGAGACTGAAATCACTCCAGTAAAAGCAAACCCTTATGGGACATCTATTATGTGCTAACACAGTAGGAAGAGGCTAAAAACATGACTTCTACTCTAAAGAGTTTATTCCAGTGATGGAGAGCAGAGATGAGCACTTGGAAAGTTAGATCTGTCCCAAGGTAGCGATTACAGCCCAATGAGTGTTACTAAAATAAGGTCTTTGAGTTGGGGGGAGGGGGAGATGGGGTGCTCTGGTAGGCATGGTCAGGTGGGGCTTAAGGCAGGGGAGTGTGTTGTGTGATCTGTGCTTCTGAAGTCTACTGGATTACAAAAAGACATGTCAGAGATCCCCAAAGCTGGGTTCTACTGGGACATGGTGTGTGGAGTAGTTAGAGGAAATCAGTGGGGTCCTCTGTGGACCAGTTGGGAGGCAACCTGGACCGGCCATTGGCTGCCATGTTGTTTACTGTTAAGAGGGGGCACTGGGACCTTTTCCAATGGGGAACCATTGACGGTTTTTGAGCATCAGAGGAACCTGGGTGAATCAAGCTTTGGAAAGATTAATCTGGCTGCAGTGTAGTTTGAAGTGAAGAGGCCCAAAAGTGTACAAGAGAGGTGGGTCTGGATATCAGGTGTAAGGAGATACAGGTGACAAAACCAGGAGGAAGACAAGGACAGAGCCAAGGAAGTATCTGTGACCCCTGGACCTGAGTCATACTATAAGATGAGTGGGCCTTGGCTCATCCTCTCCTCTGAGCCAAAGGTCTATTTGTCCTCAAGGACAAGGCACCTTATTGTTTACATCCTAGATTACTTACAAGAAAAACTTTTGGTCATCTTGAGATGTCACAGGAAACCATCTGTCTTCTGGGACGCTTATCATACCAACCTCTGGGGATCCCTGCCATTAACCTTCCCCTTATCCAAGCTATTCTTCTCCATCATTTCTATCCTGACTGGGTAGACATGTTTATGTATCCCCTCAAAGATATTTATCAAATAAATACCCACACTGTCACTGGATTGTGCTTTTCACATTTACTTCCAGGACTATGCCCAGGCATTGATCTGCATATGTCAAGAGTAGTGGACCCAGAAGGAGACTATGAGGTGGTTGCTAAGACCCCTGGCCTGGCAGAATAGTTCTAAGTGGAGGGAGATATGGTCCGTACAGGGTATATCCTCAGGACATTTGAAAGATCCATAACATAAGAATTAATACTTCTGTTTTACAGTTGATGAATTTCAGGCCCCAAGAAGTTAAGTAACCTTAGTCCAAGATTGCACTGTAAGCAGATGGCAGAATGGGAACCCACATGTCTCTACAGCGCCTCCAGGCCCTATAGTTCTTCTCTATGTTTGCCAATTCCTACTGCCCTAGGCTGGGGCCCAGGATCCTGACTATTCCTTACCCTGCCTTGTCTTCCTCATAGCCGGGGTCTGTGGTCTACAGATTGCAGGTGGTTAGTCCAAGGATGATTTGGCTGAGAAATGCTCTTGCAGGAAGAATAGAAGAAGTTAACATTACCATGTTATCCAGGTTACCATATATATCCAGGATATATCCAATATATCAATTAGATATATACCCAAGAAAAATGCAAACGTAGGTCCACACAGAAACTTGTATGTGAATGTTCTTAGCAGCATTATTTGCAACAGCCAAAATGTGTAAACAACCCAAATGTCCATCAGCTAAGGACATCTGTCCTAGAAAAAACAATGCCTGGGAAGGTAGAAGAGGTTACTAAGCTCAGAGGTGCACCGTTCGGGCTGGGGCAGCTGCATCTCTCTGAGGGGTCACTGGAAGGACCTTCCCTCTGTTGCAAACCACATGACAGGGCCAGGGAGTGTTCCCCCAACCTCCCCAGCATGAGTTATCATGAGGAAGGCAGATGGGCTCCTCTTTCTGTGGACCTCCTTGGCAAGTTCAGATATGAAAATCCTCCCTAAGTGGAGAGGTCATTTATCTTCCAGGAGATTTATGAGGGCTGTCACCTGAGCCAAGGCAAAGGGGACTCAGCTGTGACCTGCACCCCAGCTCCTAAGGCGGGTCAGAGGTGGCCTCAGAACAAGACTGTCCCTGGCACAATTTCTACCTGCAGAAGCAACACTGCTTTATATGAAATCTGCCAAACTTTGAAATCCAAGTTCCATATTTTTATAAACTCCAGGCATTTTACTACAATAGATCAACTTAATTGTTAACAGTATGTGTGTGTTACTATTGTTTTTATTTAAAACCACTTTAAGTACTTTTGGTGTCTTAAAATATTTTAACACAGTAAACTGTTATATCATTTATTATTTCCCCAAATGGATTAGGGTTAAAACTGTTGAAAAAGGGGCTCCTGGGTGGCTCAGTTGGTTGGGCATCCAGCTTCAGCTCAAGTCATGATCTCACAGTTGGTGGGTTCAAGCCCTGCGTCAGGCTCTGTTGCTGACAGCTCAGAGTCTGGAGCCTGCTTCAAATTCTGTGTATCCCTCTCTCTCTGCCCCTCCCCCACTCACACTCTGTCTTCCTCTCTCTCTCTCTCAAAAATAAAATGTTAAAAAAAATTTAAAAACCGTTGAAAGAATTATTTTGACACAAAAATCAATTAAGACATTAGGAGGCAATTTTTAATAAACAAAGATAATGCATTAGAACTTAGTTATTGTCCTAGGAAAAAAAAAGCATCAACTCATTCTCACATCTTGGGGTTTGAGATGCTTAATTGTTGGAGGGGGTGGGGATGCCCTTATCAAATAAGGATAACAAAGAATAAGGGGAAAACTTGGAATATGACTGAGTCCATAACTACATTAAACGGTCAAAGAATGTTGTAAACATAAAAGGTATGATCCAGGTGAAACTGAGATATGACAGCAAAGCTTCCATACATCAAGACTCAAGGTCCCGGATTTGGGGTTAACTCCTGGCATAGATTCATGCCACCCTCCCAGACCACAAGCTCTGTGATCTCCTTTGGAGTCTTTCTTACAAATGGAGGGCTGGGTGATAGCTGGCCAGGCCCAGCCGTGAGGCCATAGGTGGTGACCTGTGACCAGTTTGGGTCCAGTTCCACGTTTGTCTGGTGTCACCTGTATGTTCTTTCATAACTTGCAGCCGGGGCCATCCTGTTCTGGCAATTTATCCACATCTCATTTGTCAGCTCAGGCGAGAACATTCTGTACACTTTCTCTGCCGTATGTGATATACTATCTTGGATCTGCCTGCTTCAAAAGCAATTTGGGAGTATGATCTCCCCAAAGTCTTCCTTGGTGAAAAAGAGGCAGTGACTCACTGACTCAGCCTGCCTTTGCATTTTCTCCATCCCTGAGCCCCTTGACCAATGGAAGTTAAGTCTCTCTCTGCTTCTGATACATCTATTTGTTTTTAAATGTTTATTTTTGAGAGACAGAGCACGAGCAGGGGAGGGGCAGAGGGAGACACAGAATCCAAGGCAGGCCCCAGGCTCTGAGCTGTCAGCCCAGAGGCTGACATAGGACTCGAACCCATGCACCATGAGATCACGACCTGAACCGAAGTCAGACATTCAAATGACTGAGCCACCCAGGCGCCCCTGCTTCTGACACATTTAAAGGGCCTCTTATTGTTGGCATTAGCCTGTCTCATCAGACACTCCTCATTCTGGTTCTGGTTGTTTTTGAACCCAGCTGATTTTACTCAGTGTTTGACAGGATACTTTGCCTTGCCTCTCCATTCTTTTCTTTGTATCCCTAATTCTTGTCGGGTCCAGCCTCTTTATTTTGCTTAGAAGGAGTGCAGAGCAGTTTTGATTGTATTTGGGGCTTTTGAGGATTTCCTCTTTAGGACAAACACATCCGTCTTGAGCCTTTAGTACCTTTTTTCCAAATAGCCCCTAGGGTAACTCTTTATTCGTACTTTTTCTAAAGAAAGGTCCATATTTATTTCTTCGCTAAATTTTAATAATATGGTGAACTCTTTGTTTTCATTTTCTTCTCTCCACAGAGTGTTTAATTTAGTCAAAAGGATTCTTGTGAGGGAGAGACCTTTTTAAGCATTCAGTGAAACTTCCAACATAGGTTTATGGAGAAGAGACAACTGGCCAGGACTTACTGTTGAAACCAGCATGTTTGGGGCTCAGAGGGGCTGCTTCTTTGAATTAATCTTCCCACCTCTCTTCAATCTGACTTAGTTTTGCTAGGTGGTGTTTGAGGGGATACCTGTGCTCATTTTCATTTTCTGTCTTGTTGGAAGTTTTTATAGCATGTAAAAACACCAGATTTAGAGGTGGCATTTGCAGTTGGGGAAGGAAAAAATAGTTTGTCACTGTAGGTGATCACCAGTGTCAGAGCACCAAACATAAGCTGTCTTGGATTTTCAGGGAGGAAGACTAATACTCTGTTCCTCTCTCCCAGGTGCTAAATCCCATCTCAATTAAAACGTAAGGCATTTAGAGTGACCTATGTGAGGATAAACAGCCTGTAAGGGGGCCTGTGAACATCTGTCATCACCATAAATCTGAGCAATGTTGGCAGTAGTGACCCTTACCCTCTGGCAGCTTCTCCCGGATCCATCCGTGTGCTGATTGGCGGCTGGGAGGTCCTTGCCATCTGTGGCTCTGGATTGCTTCTGGATCACCCTGCCCTGTGATTGCCTCTTTACCACCTAATCCCAGCTATATGCCAAGGATCTTCAGGGCAGGGCTGTGAATTTTTATTACTCATCCTTTTGTCCCCAGTGATTAGAGCAAGGGCCCAGCACAATGTTTGGCAAATATGTTGAGTCTTGAATGATGGTTTTCCAGGGATTAGAGGCAGAGAAAAGAACCAAGCCCATCAAAATCATCAGACTGTTAAAGTTAATCTTTCCAATTTTTAATCCATGTTGCATTAGCTCTTGAGACAGAGGAGGATCCTAAAAACCTATATGGCACTGACAGGGTTGGCAACATAGAAGTCATGTTTCCATGCGAGCCCGAAAGGGCAGCTGGAGCTACACAGTGAGTGTGGCGGGGTGGGGGAAGGAGGCTTCCCTGGGGTGCCTGTGTTGGTGGGCCCACCAGGATCCATCCCTCCCCCCGCCCTCCTCCACCAACCCTGTGCTCTGCTCTGACTCCAGGAATTGTCCCACCTTCCTCCTCTCCAGGACTCTAGACAGTGCACGCGAGGTCGGGAATGAGGGCCATGAGCCATCCCCACTTAACCATCCAGCCTGTTGCTGACTCTGTGCTCAGTTCCTGGTTTCCTTTTATGTGACTTAGCAGCAGCGTTGCACACATTCTCTCCTCCTGGAGACACTCACTGTCACTTGACTTCTAGGTAATCACACTCCCCTGCTTCCTTCTAGCTCATTGGCCTTTCCTTCTCAAGTCTCTTGGCTGTTTCTCCTCCTCTCCTGAATCTTAGATGATATATTCTTTTCTCCTCATTCTCACGATGATCTCTGTCAGTTCTGCTGCTTTTGGTATCTCTCACAGACTGGTGGATCTAAACTGGTGTCTCCAGTCTGGACCTCTTATACATGCATTTGCCTACTCCGACTGCTTCTACTGATGTCTTGCCACATCTCAGTTGATGGCAGCCCCACTCTTCCAGTCACTTAGGCCAAAAACCTTGGAGTCATCTTGGCTGTTCTGTTTCTTCCACATCCCACATCCATTGAGATGTTCTAAATCTATTCAGAATCTGACCACCCCCATTCTCACCACCTCCACTGCTCCAAACCCGGTCCAAGTAACCACAGTCTTGCAGCTGGACTATGACAATAGTGTTAAGATGGAGCTTTCAGCTTTTACGTGGCCCCTGCATTCTATTTGCAGCACAGGAGAGGGTGATGCTGTTAACATACGAGTCAGATTACGTCACTCCTCTGTTCGCCACCCTCCCATGGCTCTCCTTCTCACCCAGGGGAGAAGCCATCGTCTGTGGCCTCATCTCTTCTCTAGTCCCTCTGGCTCTTTGCTATTCCCCTGGAAGAGACTGCTCCCAGTTTAGAACCATTGCCTTGGCCTTTCCTTCTCAATTGCTCTTTTCCCAGGTGTTACGTGCCTCCCTCCCCTCCTCCACCCCCATGCTGCTGCATCTACTTCTCAAGCAAGGCCTTGCTGACCCTGTGATTTAGAACGGCAGCCTTCTCCCGGCGAGCCTCCTACACTTGGACATTCTGTGTCCCTTCCCCCCTGCTCCATTTGTTCCTGTTGTACTTAATATTTTAACATACCTTGTGATTGATCACATCTGGCCTTTGACCCCCTCCACTAGAAAAGAAACTCCGTGAGGACAGGAGATTATATTTCACTCACTATGGAATCTCTGGAACCTAGAGTGGTGACTGGCACATGGCAAATGCCCCGTGAACATTTGTTTAATTCATTCATTAATGGACCTGAGCCGTGATGCTAGGAAGAGAAGGCACATTTGATGGTTGAATCGGGATCACAAATTATTTCGGCTTCCTAGATGAATAGGCCAAATGTTACACCATAAAGGTAAAAGCGTATGTGTAAACCCTTGTAGTCAAACCCACAAGCAAACTATAAACAAAAGTTGAGGCACACACCATGAGAAAACCTAAAGGTTCTGTTTGACAGTAATGTCAAATCAAATGACAGGAACAGGTTTTTGATCCAAAAAAAAAAAGGCTAATGGTCACCTTCATTGATGTCTGGTACCCGGATCATGGGAGATAGTAGTTTCACCCTAATCTTTGCTGAGTAAAGAGCAGTGGGAGAATTGGGTTTACCCCTGGGCCATATGCCTACAGAGAGATTTAGATAACATGACCCCCATTTGGAAAAAAGCCACCTCAGGGGGCAGCGTGTCATGGGAGAAACATTCATAGTATCTGGCTGTTGTTTTCAGCAGGAAGAATTCAGGGGAAACCTAACTAGCTTCTTTAGTTACTTGACGAGCCATTCTGTGGAAGAGAGAACATTTTCTGTTACCTTAGTCAGTGGAACTGGGACTGGTGAGAAGACAACGAATTTCAGATAGGGATAGGAAGACATGCACATTGGTGAGAGACACCCAAGGATGAAGCCGCAGCCCCTAGAGGCAGTGAGCAGCCAGTCCCTGGGGACGCAGCAGGGCCCAGCAGAGAGTACTTGATAGGGGGATTCAGAATTGCCTTAAATCAGGTCCTCCATGAGGCCGACACCAAGATGGGATTGGAGGTGCCAGATATTGATGGGCAGGTGGGAGAGGAGGCCAGAGGGGGCTGGCAGAGCCATCAGATCACAGTGAAGGAGAGAGGGCAGGAAGGAGGATTAGGTGAGAAGACTCTCAGACCGTCACACTGTACAAAGAACCGTTGGTGAGTCCAGTAGGGAGTTTGAGTGAAAGCTGCCCAGGAGAAGAGTCAGGAATGGTTTTTTGGTTGTTTTGTTTTGTTTTGTTTTGTTTTGTTTTGTTTTGTTTTGTTTTGAGGCATCCTTGCTGCTCTCAGTCATTGGCTGGAAGCAGCCTCTGATAAATGGGGCCCCGCATGGATGTGGTGGTGGTTTCAGGGTACAGCAGCCAGGGCCAAGAGTCAGCTGTGCTCCCAGGGGATGGAAGCTCTGAGAGGCACGTTTGCAGGGTCACCCTGAGGTCTGTAGTGGGAACCGTGCAGGGTCCTGGGTGGACTCTCTGATTCTAAGTCCTCCTAACACCACGTCTCACACTGTGCTCTCTGATGGCTCTCCGATGGCTCCCTTGAGTATGGGCATCTTCACAAGTGCTCAGCAGCCCCTCCCCTGGCCTGGGGGCCAGCTCACTGAGAACTCACTGAGAGCTCAGTGAGTGGAGAGCAACCCTATCCCCCACCCCCAGACCGGCAGCCATGCTCTGGAGGGGAATCTGTTACCTTAAAGTGAGGATAGTAAATGTCAGTCCGCCACAGTCCCCCAGAGAAACCCTTGTAAAGTGGAGTTCGCATGAGGAAACGACCTTCATCACTAGAGAAGTGCCAGGACTAAACGGAACAGCCCCTGAGCAGAGCGCAGACTGAAGCCTCATCCATTACCCGCCTCTTCCCCTAGAAAGACAGCCCTCATTTATTATTTCCAGACTGTTTTCATTTTACTTACACCGCGCAAAAAATGTTGAATTGGAAAATAAATAATATTATTTCCTAACAGAAATTTTGGAATCACTTCACAGATTTTGGAATTATTACCCTGTTTCCAAATGTTTGGTTTGTGTATCATTTCTTCATTTATATTTGTGAGCTCTTTATCGCAAATGTCCTCATCTGGAAGACTCTGACAGAAGTCTGAATGAACTCTGTTGGTAGTCTGTGCTCATGTCTTTTTGAGTGCTGCCTCCTCTCTTCCTTTTGAAGTGCAGCAAAGTCTTACATGCAGTTTCAGAGCTCTTTCTGAAGAGTTTGCTCTTTCTAGAACATTCCTTTCTATGGCAGTAATTCTGCACTGACCAGTTCTAGTTTCTCATTATCATTCCTTGCCTCCACATTCTCTTCTTTATAGGAGCTCACCCCATTAATGCAAGACTGAGATTCCTTCAAAACCTTCTGCTCAAAAACATCCCATTGTGCCTCCTGTCCCACTGTTCTTCTTGCGCCACTGCCTGAAGCCTAGACTTGCTCTGGTTGTCATACCCTCCCTGGATGGCTCGGCTTCCTCAGCCAAGCTGAAAGCCACACTGCTTTCATGTGATTCAACCAACCATCTCTTTTTGGTCAAGCCTTTCTCCTCCCTGCCCAGGAAACACCGTGTCCATTCCAGCCCTGCCCTTACACATGTCCTCCTATCCTAAATTGTCACCTTTTCTCTCCTTTCTCATCCATAATCTACTCACTATGCAAAACCACGGGAAGTTCTGCAGATCAGCTCAGCTGGTAAGAAAGAAAGGGTAGATTCAAACCCAGAGACACTTCTCTCTTCATTTATCTCTGAAAGATGATGCATATCATATACTCGAGGGTCTGTTTATCTGCCCTGTCTCTTCCTCTCTCCACAGCCCCTTCCACTGTTCCAATCATGCACCAGGTCAGTGCCACCATGAGGAGCATCACCTTGTCATGGCCACAGCCGGAGCAGCCCAATGGCATCATCCTGGACTATGAGATCCGGTACTATGAGAAGGTGAGCCAGCTCCGTCCTCAGTCTTTCAGTACCCAGGGCCAGCTACTGTCCGGAGGATGGTGGCCATCTGAGGACTGGAGGAAATCCTGACGGAGGGAAAAATCTGCTGATGGAGGCCAGAGGCTCCTTGGGAGAGTTCATCGGGTCTTCATTGGCAAAAGTCTCCAAAGTCCAGACTCTTCCTGTGTCAACTCAGGAGAGAATCTTCCAGCTTACACCCTGCTGTCTGAACAGTTCAGTGGGCCGGTATGGGCAGAACCAATCCCATTTTTCCCAGTCATATGTTCGCTCTATTAACGTAGATGCTACAAAGTTCCAGGTGTCCCCTGAACTTCCCAAAGATTTTGTGGTTTTGTAGAGCCATGTTCTCTAAAGTTTTTGATCATGTTCTTCCAATATATGTTTGTGTATTTATAGGTCATATGCATGTACTACTGCACTAGTATATTCATAGAGATTGAAGACATGTAAGTGGAAATTTTGAAGGATGAGACAGAAATTAAAAGAAATGTTTGTGCTGCCCACTGACCGCTCTTTAGCAGCTGCTCCTGAGGCCTGCAGCAGGGCACACACTGCCAAGTATGAAAGTGGTGCCTTATGGAGTTCGTCCCCTTGGTCTCTGTAGGGGAGGCAGTACCTCCTTCCCATCCTGTTAAACTGCAGCATTTGCAAAATCCCAGGAAAATACTGACCCAACACATCGTTTGTAAAGACACTACATTCATTAATTGGTTCAGCAAGTATTGATTAAGTGCCTGCTATTTGGCAAGTACTATTCCAGGGTATATGCATGATCCAAACAAAGATGCCTGCCCTCACAGGGCTCACTTTCCAACAGAAGGAGACAAAAAAGGAACATAGTAAATAAGGAGATCATATAGTAGTTAGAAAATGAATGATGCCATGGAAAATAGAAAGAGCAGAGCATGGTAAATGGAATCAGGGGGTCAAATTTAGGGGAGGAACAGGTTACAGAATTACATAGGATGGTAAAGGGAGGCCTCTTGGAGTAGGTAGCTTCTAAGTAAAGACTTGAAAGAGGTGAGGTTGTTGTGAAATGGGGGAGAGAGAGGCAACCACCTGTGCAAAGGCCCTGAGGCAGGGTCATGACTGGTGATTCTAGGAACAGGAAGAAGACCGGCCTGACTAGAGTGGTACGAGCAGTGGGAAAGTAGTAGACAGGTGAGAGAGGTAACCAGGGGAGGTGATAAGACTGGACCTTAGAACTTACCCACTTAGAGCTTAACCACTGAGTGAGATGAGGATTCATATAGCAGGGTTAGAAGCAGAGAAGAGACAAAATCTGACTTACATTTTAAGAGGCCCATTCAGCTGTCCCATTAAAAAACAGGCTAGATTACAACCAACTAGAACAAGGATGATGGTGGCTTGATTAGGATGGAAGGAGATGGCTGGCGAAACAGGGTAGATTCCAGATATATAAACTAAAGGCAGAGCAACGGGATTTCTAACAGTTTGGGCTTCAGATGTGGGAGGGTTTAGGCCTGGCCCGATAGAAGGAGGCAGCCACCATTGACTTAGAAGGGTGCTTGTTGGGGCTCCTGGGTGGCTCAGTCACTTAAATGTCCGACTTCAGCTCAGGTCATGATCTCATGGTTTGTGAGTTCAAGCCCGCATCGGGCTCTGTGCTGACAGCTCAGAGCCTGGAGCCTGCTTCCAATTCTGTGTCTCCCGGTCCCTCTGTCTCGGTCCCTCTCCCCCTCATGCTCTGTCTCTCTCAAAAATAAATAAACATTAAAAAAAAGAAAAAAAAAAGAAGGGTGCTTGTTGAGAGAGAGCGTATTTGTGGTTGTGGTAAGGGAAGGGACAGAAGTTCAGCTCGATGTCTAAAACACTTCTGAGATAGCCAGTAGTTCAGGCAGCTAGATGTCCCTGCCTGGAGCTCAGGAGAGAGGCCAGGTTGGAGAAGTCCATCTGGAAGCTGTCAGTATGTAAATGTATGAAAGCCCTGAGCCCGGCAGAACTATCCAGTGGGTCAGTGGAGGATCAGAGATGGAGACTCACAGACCTCCAGGACGGAGGCAGTATTGAACAGTGGTACGTGACTGCCTGGGGAAGGAGGGCTCTAGTCTCCAGTGCCCTCCATAACTAACCAGCTGTGCAGCCATGGCCAAATTATTTAACCACTCTGGGTCACAGTTTTCACATTTGTAAAATAGTAGCAGTTTGTGTCCCTGAAAGTGGAGGGCTAGATGGATCACCAATCTAGTCTGTGAGGATGTACACCCTTCTGCCCTTGCGGCCGAACTTGTAAGCATGGTGAGGATTAGGTAATGTTCTATTCCATTTAGAGAATATTGGGTTTTGTAGACAGTTGATTCAGATAATTCTGTGAATTGGGGGTAATTTAAACCATCTGGATTCATAAGCAACCATTATATCCAATCAGCTTTGAATTGGGAGCCCTTGTTTGCTAGATATTTTTTATCAGTTAATAAAGTAAATGTTGGGTTTCCACAATGTTTTGGACCAATCTGCCTGGACCAATTGTCCACACAGTCTCATTTCATCATCAAAATTGACCTAAGAGTTTGATAGAGTTATCATGTGTGGCCAGCATATGATGCAATGTCAGAATCACCAGAAAGATTCTAACAGTGCCTCTTCCCACACACACTTGAACTTGAGCCTTATAAGCTCACCTCAGAAAAATAATAGTAATTTCTCCCTAGTCTGCCCCTCTTGGGTGCCAAGAGCTTTATAAGCATTATCTACTTTTCTCCTCACTACCCAGTGTGGTAAATATTAGTATCATTGCTATGGGTAAAGAAGCCAGTGCACAAAGTAGTTCAAAACAAAATAAAACTTACCCAAAAGCACACAGCCAGGAAGTGAGCTTGTCACACAAGGCAGTGCTGGAGATCAGCTACGTACATGCGAACCGCCTGCCTTCCGCCTCATCTGCCCTGCCAAAGGCACTCACGCCATCATAGGGGTGGGCTTCGTAACAGGCTTCTGCCTGTGTCCCTTGGCTCCTCATTTTCCAGCCCACACCCAACCTCTTCTGCTACTTTTCCCTTTACATGAAAGCCTTGTCCTTTGAAATACTGTAATGAACTTCAACTTTTGATGCTATGAAGGAAGCTTATTCTCCCATTTCAGACCACGTCCCTACTTCTCCGTAATTTATACTAATTATTAACAGACACACATGCACAGCAGCCCAATGCCCAAGGCAGCTTCCACACCTCAGTGAAGCATATTATTGTCCTCACTCCAGAGGATAGAATGCTTGCCTTGGAAACACAGAAGATTCTTTGCCAAAGCGTTGGTTACCATACGGTATGTTACTACGGAACTCTCCTTCACTTATAAAGTGCTTGACTGTAAGATCTGTTACATTGCCTGGACCATTTCTAATACAAATAAAGAAAAATACATTACCCTGTGAGGGTATTTTGAAATAACCACAGTGGTAATAAATCATCATACACTGAGTATCTGTTATGTGCCAGATATTCACAAATACATTAGCTCTGATCTTGAAAAGAAATAAAAAGAAAGATACTTGAAAGCCAGGTATAACCAATTTATAGGTGATGGAACTAAGTCACAGAAAGGTTAAATGACTTACCCATGACCATAGAGAATCAAAACTATGGACATTTTTGATATATTTCAATGGTGAAAATTTCCGAGCTCAGTAAGGAACTAGATAGCAGTCATGCTGATGCTGAGGATCTCAAAATTAATGTGGCCTGTGAAATAAAAGATTGTATCTTAATTTTAAATCCAAATTCTTATAAGCAGAAAGATCTGCCTACCTGCTCCACGAGGCTGGCAAATCCTGGTGTTTAGAGATGCAAACACAATAAAACTCAGCCCAGTAGATATCCTGGATTCACCCCAAAGAAATAAATCCCCATTCCTCCGTTCTGTGCCACTTCTTTTAAGCCAGGAGTCAGCAGAGTTTTTTCCATAATGGACCAAATAGGAAATATTTTAAGTTTGTGGTCATATAGTCTCTGTCCCAACTACTCAACTCGCCTTTGTAGAAGAAAAACAGCCATAGGCAATATATCAGAAGGTGGGCATGGTTGAGTTCCAATAAAGCTTTACTTACAAAAACAGGTAGCTAGCCATGGGCCATAGTTTTCCAACCCCTGCAAACCCACCCTGGGTCTCCTACTTCACATCGCCCTCTCAATTTATGCTTGGAACACCTTTCAATTTCAGCTCTATAAATAGAATCAATGAGGCTTTCGCCTCCTCCAACAGCTCATTAATAGAGAGCTCAGATGCCATCGAGCTGATGACACTCCCAGAGCCTCTCCATGTTCATCTCCTTCCCATTTTCATATGCTTCCATTTATCATCCTCTCTTGTTTACTGTCTTGTAGCACTTTTCACTCCTGGTGTCAGCGCTTGTAGGCAAACCATGGGAGGGGCATCTACATCTGCTCTCAGCTGTCTTCATGATTAAGCGTTTAGACGCTTACTTGCTCTTCATAACTGTCTGGGCCAGAATGGACTGGTTTAGGCCTTGGGAATTTCTACCCTTCAAATTTTAGGATCATTTTCTCCTAGAAACTCTTTCAGGCGTTGGCAATATCTTGTGCTCGATCGATTGGTTCAAATAACTGGTCTGAAGTGTGGTGTTTATTCATTCATTTAGCACTGAACCGTTGAGCAGTTTGGTGCCAGCCCTGGGCCACAGGTTGGGGATGGGAGCCATGGTCTCTGCCCTCGATAGCGATGGTCTATACCTCTCACATGCTATTAGAATCAATCATGAAGCAAACAAACAAACAAAAAAGCCGTGTGCTCTTTGCTCTCACCCATTTGCCTGCAGTTGATTAATGGGTTTGAAGAGAACAAGGATTAATATTCATTTTAATCACGGAACTTCTTGAATGTGTGGGCTATAAAGTGATAAGGGGTTAATGTTTTGTCTTCACAATCCAAATACTAATACACCAAAAGACAGTTGTCAGTAAAAGAGCTGCCCAGTGGATGTTTCACTTCTTTCAAGCAGTGCCTAATTCCACAGATACCAGTGAAACCAGAAAATCCAGACAGCTACCCGGATTTTGTAGCAATGGGATTTTGTCCTAATTTGCAAGGTGATTAGGTGATTTATATAGGTTTAGGTCTTAGATCTTCAGTGTGTTAGGACAGTAATGACCAACGTTCTAGCTAATATCCCTCCTATAGTAGACAGCCTTCTTTCTGCTGGATCCCTGATTGGTGGTGGGGTGGGGGCATACTCCTTTTTTTTTTTTAATAGATCAAACCGATGGATGGGCAGTTCCTTCCAAGCAGTCCCTCCCAGAGGTCAATGGATATCCCCTCCATGAGGATGAGTGTGTAACCTTCAACCGTCTATTCAAGCTGACCTCTAGCCTGTGGTCTCTTAAAACTACTTCCAAGCATTTGTCACCAGGGCATGTGTCACCACAGTCTAGATGGGCCCAGTTGCTTGCAGGCTTCTCATCTCTCTAGGCCTTGCTTTCACTTGTTCTATTCAGTTCTCACTCTCTGTATTTGTCCATGTGGCTAATTTCTTCCGCCTTTGATGACTCAACTAACGTCACCCTCCCAGTCTCCTTACCAGCCTGAGCTGGGTGACCCTCTGCTCTTCCCCCCCCCCCCATCCCCCAGCCCCCTAAGCTGCCTTCTGCCAAGTCACTCAGTCAGCACTGCTGTCAGCATCTGGGTATTTTCTGGTCCACCCCACAAGATTTTGCATCCCCAAGGAGAGGGGCCATGCCTTGGTCCCTGAAACCATGTGTAGGTAGTACCCAGCACATGGTAGCATGCCATAAATGTGGCTGCCGGGCCAAATGATTGAGTGAATGCACATTAGGTCACCTCTGCCTTTGCAAAGTAGATGTTTGCATATTTTAAAACAATGGCAATTTTTTTAAATCATTGCACTGTATTCTTTTGTCCTGGCTCAACTCCCCAAACTTCTGTTGCTTGTCTGAGGCTGTGGGTTACACATCTCTTGCCGTCAGCTTTCCCCTCATTTGTTACCATGCCCCTCAAACCATTGTGCCTAGAATTCATCACAGAACCCCAGATCTGCACAGGGACTTGGGAGCTTCCCTCTCAGTGACCTAAGCTCTTCATTTTCACTGATGTCCCCATTTTGCTCTGAGACTGATGGTACAGACAGGGGCAGTCCCAGAGTTGAAACTTTTGTTCCTGTACACTTGGAGATAACCCACAGTCTTCATAATGCACACATGAAAATGATCAGAGGCCAGGCTGGTGTATATGAGGGTGCTGAGGGGAGGGTATAAAGATGAAAGACAGCAATGAACAGAGTCCATGGGAAGCCTTCCTGGAAGAGGGGGTTTTAGAGATACAGGCACAAGGAACATGCAGGGTGCAGAGGAGCACTAGAGAGAGGCATTTCAGACCAGGAAAACAGCCCAAGCAAAGGCCCTGGGTCTGGGAGTGTGGCCCCTGAAGGGACAGCGAGGTGGTAATTTGGGGGTTGTGAGAGACTGCAATTGCTTCATTATGAGGACCCTCTAAACCTAGATTTAGGAGTTTTGTTTTTATCTGATTATAACTTTAGGGAAGGTCAGAGATCTTTTTTAATGTTTTGTTTTTATTTTTGAGAGAGAGAGAGAGAGACAGAGCATGAGCAGGGGAGGGGCAGATAGAGAGGGGGACACAGAACTTGAACCAGTCTCCAGGCTCCATGCTGTCAGCACAGAGCCCAATGTAGGGCTCAAACTCACTAACTGTAAGATCATGACCTGAGCCTACATCAGATGTTTGACTGAGCCACCCAGGCGTCCTGTTAGAAAAGAAGTTTGGATTTGGTGGAGAGGGAGTGGCAGAAAAGATGGGAGGCTACAAAAGTCTAGGCACAAACCAAATGTTAGTAGCAAAGACAGGAAGTACCCTTGAAGGCACCAACTATGGGTGGGGAGTCAGAAGGCTGAGAAACAGGAGCAAAAATCTGTGCACACCAGAGGACACTCATGTGTGGATAACAGAGACTATAGAAGACCAGGCAGAAGGTGCCGGAGAGAGTGGTGGGGGTGGAGGGGTGACCCCTGAATAGATGAGAAGGGGCAGAGCCTGCTCTCCAGGGAGAATGGACATGTCTTCCCGATGCTGGTGGAGAGGGAACTAGAAGTTGGGATCCAAACAGACTGACACAGGCCAAAGTGAAGGCAGAAGCAGGTATGGGAGGTGGTTTGGAATGGCCTCAGGCTTTGTAGCAGAGTGGACACTAAGTCACTCAGCTAAGGACTAGGACCTGAGGGAACTTAAGGGGTGATCTAGAACAGTCATGGTGAGGAGATCCTGAGTGAGGAGAGAAAAGGCAAGTCCTCAATAGAAATGAGACAAAGGGCAGGGACACCTGGGTGCCTCAGTCAATTAAGTGTCCGACTCTTGATTTCAGTTTAGGTCATGATCTCACAGTCGTGATTTCAAGCCCCATTTGGGGCTCTGTGCTGACAGTGCGGAGTCTGCTTGGGATTCTCTCTCTCCCTCTCTCTCTGCCCCTCCCCACTCATGTGTGTGCTCTTTCTCTCTCAACATAAATAAACCATAAAAAAAAAAAAAAAAAGGGAGACAAAGGGCTGATGCTGCCCAGCTTGCTTCTACTGACATCGGAGACGCAACAGGATTTTGCAAAGCTGCATGTGCACTGAACCCTGGATGGGGAAGGACTAGAAAATGACGATGAGCCCCCCAGCCTGGCTCTGAGAGCCTAGCCATTTGCTCAGAGCCTCCTTTTTAGAGCATGGCCACCTCATGACACAGAGCTGATCCTTCATTCCCTTGGTCCAGGCCAGATGTCCCCCATTCAGAGAGAGGGCCTGGGGCCAGTGACAGCTTTTAGCAGACCTGTAGGACCAAGGACTGACAGGGCCTGGGTGCTCCAGGGTGGAGTAGGTGGGGACGCAGACCTCAGGAGGAGGCTGCAGACTGTTCTCCTCACTCTCTTTCAGGAGCACAATGAGTTCAACTCCTCCATGGCCAGGAGCCAGACCAACACGGCGCGGATTGACGGCCTACGGCCAGGCATGGTGTATGTGGTGCAAGTGCGTGCCCGCACGGTGGCGGGCTACGGCAAGTTCAGTGGCAAGATGTGCTTCCAGACGCTGACGGACGGTAAGAGGCAGGCCAGTGAAGTGGTACAGGGCCAGCACTTGGGGGAGGGGAAGAGGCCCTGAAAAGCTGCCCTTGCAGCCCAAGTGCCAACCTGTCACTGGATTCCAGTGCGATTCCCTTGGAAGGGTTTGCCCTGGGGGGGTGGGGGCAGGGCATTACTCTTGAGTCATTCACAAGGCAGGGCATCTTTCTGAAGTCAGGCCTATTTCTCTCCTAACATCGCTTGGGTTTTCCTTCAGTGGATCTCTGTACCACATGCAGAGAGGTCCTGGCAGGGAGACCCCCACGTAGCTCAGGGTTCATGTGCCTCCTGCCTCAGAATCAGGGCCCAGGTGTTGCCGTTGTTTTACCCTCACTCCCACTTCACCCCTCTGTTCTGGGGGGCTGGGAGCTGAGCTCACAACCTAATTTCACGAGATAAGGTCTCCAGGAAGGACACAGAGGGGCAAATTTTGGGGTATAGCAGTCCCATGCAACCAGTATCTCAGCTTGTTTGAAACAGCTTCACATGTGACTCTAGCCATGTATCTCCAGTGATAATAGACAGACACTGTCTTCTAAACCATCCCCAAGGCCAGAAAGCCTGTCACCCAAAATACTTCCACCTTTGGGCTTTGTTAGTTCCCCATTAATGACAGTCTCTCCTGGTCCTCTGAGACCATGCTTTTAAATGGTTATGAAAATCTGATTTCCCTGTAGCCTGAGGAGGCGGTGTGGGATATCTGCCTGTGTTCACCCACTCTTTCCCTTAGCCAGCCATTTACTGTGGTGTATGCTTTCATTTTTCTATTCACTGTCTGTCCATTTTATTTATTCATTTGTGAGCTGTTTCCTGATAGTTTTCCAGATATCAGTCTCTTCTCAACCCCCTCAACTGAGAGCCTTTAATTTTTCACTTATTAATTAAATTACACACAAAACAGTCTGCCTTTACATAACATTTTATTTTAGGCTAGCACTCTCTGACTAGGCGCGTGATAGGACCTGAGGTTTTATATTGACTCACATTATGATGTTTAACAATTTAACATTTCACCAGAAACATTTAAAATCAGATGATTTCATATGAAAACCATAATGTGCATTTTCTTGTGAAAAGCTGAAAAGAAGCCAAAGCTGATGGGCGTTGTAGGGGGAGGGCTGTACCTCCGAGCTGAGAGGCGGCTGCCCCCATGGGGCATCTGCCCCTTCCCAGTGATTTGTACCCAGATGCTTTAATGTGAGTTTTCTGGCTCCTGTAGGATTGGAGCTTGCAACTCGTTTTGAGTTCTTTTCAGGTGAATCTTCGCTCATATTTTGAGGATAGTGAGATGGGGTAGAAACCGAGCCAATTTATTCAGGTTAATAATGCTGCCGGTATGAAAAGAATGCAGGCTGTCTCCTTTTCCTTAAGGATTCTGTCCCCTCTTTGCACCTTACTTACCATCTAGATTTATGGGCACTGTGGCACCAGGAAGTACACAGGATTAAAAACCCAAAACTCAGAATGCTCTGAGCACTGGTCTCTTGGCAATTCTGCTAGACAAATCAAGAAGTAACAAATTTCTCCCAAGAAGACTATTCCTTTTACATTTGGCAGTTAAGTTTTATAAACCCAAGAGGGGCTAGATGTAAGAGAGTTTTGGTAAGTGGCCAAATTCAGGAGTATTTATCTTAATGACTGAGGTTTGCACATCGGTAGTAATTATGTTCACTGAGGCTTCGGGCCCCGTCTTCAGCATAAAGGTGAGTTGAAGGTTGATCAGTGATAGGTCACTGGAGCCGGAGGACCTATAGGATTCCGCCCAGGGTCAAAGACCACGCTTTGGGCAGCATTGACCTCCACATGACAGCAGAGCTACTATGGGCTGCTGTTAGCTATAGTATGCTAACCTTTGGCTTATATGCTTTTTTTTTAACCCATTCATACAGCATGATATCTGCATGTTTATCAAACAGTCCAGGTGATTCTTATGCTCCACGGTGTTTGAGAATCATCATTCAACTCTGTGAGCAGAGGAAGGCACTTCTAAAGATAAGGATGTTGGTTCTTGAAGCCTCTCACTCTCTAGAAATCAATTTTAAAGACTGAAGGTCACATTGCTTTATGAAGTTTTTAAGTTATAAAGATGCTTTTATGGACTCTTCATTGTGGTTCCTTGAATTTTGTTCTTTTGCCAAAAAAATTTTTTTTTAAAGTTTAATCACTTATTTTGAGGGGGAGGGGGGGCAGAGAAAGAGGAAGAGAAAGAGAATCCCAAGCAGGCTCCGCACTGTCAGTGCAGAGCCCAGTGCGGGTCTCAAACTCCCGACCTGTGAGATCAAGACCGGAGCTGAAACCGAAAGTCGGGCGCTCAACTGACTGAGCCACCCAGGCACACACACCCCATTTTATTTTTAAACACTCATGTTACAGAAAGCTGTCAGTTGAGACACTATACCTTCAGTCTTTAAAATTGATGTCTATGGAGTGGCTTCAAGAATAACATCCTTATCTTTGGAAGTCTCTTTCTCCACCCACAGAGTTGAACGGTGGTTCCTAAACTTTGGGCAGCATGAGAATCACCTGGAACATTTGGTAAATATGGAGATATTCTGCTCTTCACTCAAAGGTTCTGATTCAGTAGACCTGAGGAGGGCCCCAGAAAAAGTCATGGTTTATTTTCGGGCTCAGGTGATTCTGATGCAGGACATGGTGAATTTCACTTTAAGAGCTATTGTCATTGAGGTTGCCAAGTGAAATACAGGATAGCCAGATAAATTTGAATTTCAGATAAAGAACTGGCAATATTTTATTCTAAGTAAGTATCTCCCATTCAACATTTGGGGTATACTTACACTAAAACATTATTCATTGTGTACCTGAAATTCACTTTTAACTGGTCGGCCTATATTTTTATTTACTGTATCTGGCAACCTTAATTGTAATAGAACACATAAAGCTTGATCTCTGTATGCCTCAGTCCTTAATGCCAAGTGAAGGAATAAGCATGATGATGATGATAGTAATAATAATAATAATAATAATAATAATAATAATAATAATAGCCAGCTAGGCCAAGTGGTTTCTATGGATTAAGGAAAAGAGTATTAGGATTTGCGACATTGCAGACATTGCAAACTGTGCAGACATTGCAAACTGTGCCTCTCATAATTTGATTGTTTTATTATTACCTTTTTTTAGCAGAAAGGAGTCTGAGGGTCAGAGAGACTAAAGACTTTGTCCAGGATCACAGAGCTCACCCATGGTAAAGCCAGGGTTTCGGGGGAGCTCTGTTCACCTCTGTGACTCGGGGGCTTCCTTTTTGCCCGTGTAATACAGCACAGTTCTAACCTTGGCAGAGGCCTTGATCGTATTCTTCTTGAGTGGGAACTTTGGAGTGCCGGGCCATTTCTCCGGTGTTCCTTCATCCTCCACAGCTCCTGGTGTAGCACCTGCTGCCCAGCTGCTGATACTCTTTAAATATCTGCTCAAAGAATCTATACGCTGTGCTGTGTTTCAACACCTGTGTGTTTTCAAAAGTCCTTCAACAGTGGTTTTTCTTCTTCCCCTTAGACGTATCCTAGCATGACTGACCGTCCTTTGAGATACCTTCCAAATGAGGGGATGTAGATTGGAGTCACCTCTGCTGTGGGGACACATGTCATCAGCATTTAATTCTGAGCTTCTGTCCCTGCTGTTTTGTTTTTATTGTTACTGTCATTTGCTTCTAGTTGTTCTTGTTTATTTGTGACTTGAAGATCATTCTTTGTTTTAGTTGGTCTTCTAGCTCTGAAGCATAGAAGCTGTACTCTCCATATACATACATATAGACACGCACACACACACGCACGCACACACACACATATTTATAATGTCTTTAGTGTCATGCATCGCGTCCCAGCTGTATGCAATGAGCACACAGGAAGAACTCTAATGCCTCTTTTTCACCTAGATGACTACAAGTCTGAGCTGAGGGAGCAGCTGCCACTGATTGCTGGCTCAGCAGCAGCCGGGGTCGTGTTCGTGGTGTCATTGGTGGCCATCTCCATCGTCTGTAGCAGGTAGGTCCTCTACTTCCATCTGCTCCCACTAGCTCACCTCAGACTCGGAAAGCCCCTCTCCACATGCAGGCCCCTCCCAGGCCATGCAGACTGGACGGGGCCTGACCATACACAGCCTTGCTGTCAAGCTCATGGTCATCATTCCATCTCAATCCACAGGCAGCCTAGAATTGTCCAGATTATTTGTTTTCTCTGTGCCTGGGATAAAATCCCCCATAAGAGCTGGGCAAGGCTATGGGTAAACAGCATCCATCTTCAAACCTCATTTTATTTCCCCTCACTGTTGGAGCGACAGTTACCAAATTGCATTTGACCCACTGGAGCATCACACCCTGTACTGTAACCCATCGTCTGGTTAGAGAGCCAAGGCCCTCGGCAGAGGGCACAAGGCAGGCAGTCAGGAGGAGAGCCAAGGAGGAAAACAGGAACTCCAAGTTCTGCAGAAGGGCAGGCCCTGAGGCCTTGTGCATTTTTAATACTGTTGCTACTGCCTTTGGGGGTTAGCCCAGATTCTGCTCTGGAAAGCACTGTAGTTGGCTTCTCCTGAGCAGTTCCATGGTACAGCCAGCATGCTGATAGGTATCCTGAGAACCTCTGCCCCAGGCTCTGACGGGGACCCAGAAGCAGACCCGGCTTCCAGGAAGCAGGACAGGAACTAAATGTTAAAGTGAGAGCTGCCCAGTTCCCAGTCCCAGAAGATGCCCTAGTGAGCCCCCGTCGGGACAGGGGAGGTGGGGGAGACCCCTGGAGCCGAGCAGCAGGGGTGCACTCCAGCTAAGAGAGTTCCTCTTCCTCGCATCTACAGGAAACGGGCTTACAGCAAAGAGGCCGTGTACAGCGATAAGCTGCAGCATTACAGCACCGGCCGAGGTGAGTAGAAAGCACACACCCACTGCCTGGTAGAGCAGGTGAGTGCTTGGAGGAGTGCTCCTTACAGCCAGACTGGCCAGTCCCAATGACAAGTCCCCTTCCAGCCCCCCGTGCCCCAGCAGCGTCCTTTCTCTGCAGGTCCCCAGGGCCACAGGCTGCCTGCCCCATCTGCTCTCTGCCTGTTGTGGGCACTCATTGGATGCTTGGTGGGTAGATTATCTTCCATGTTGATAAGCCCGTATAGGACACAGAATTCGGGGGAAAAGATTGGGTTTAGCAAGTCAATGAATCCTGAAATCAGACTCAGTGGGAAAAGATGGAGGGTTCTCTATTAACATCTTCTGCCTTATCTTATCCAATTGAGCGGCTGGGGAATGTGTTAACCAAATTCACAGATAAGCCAGAGAACATGAATATAGGGAATTAAAAAGATAGCAGAGCCCAAGAGGCCAGAGTGTTGGGATATCTCCCAAGTGTTTTCTTTTAAGCAGTGCCTTTAAAAGTTTTTCTCACTCATTATCCTACCCATCTCTTTTTTAAAAACCTATATATAATATTTTTATAACTAAAATTTCTCCTTACCAACGTGCAGTGTAAAGTCCTACGTCAAAACTATTCCTTTATCTGTGTAATTACAACATTGCAGGATCTGAAAAAAAGGTCACTTGGGCCACCTCCCTACTTCCAGAAAGCTTAGGTCCTTGGGACATGTTGTCTTTCTAAATAACTCCTTTTGAATTCCACAGTTACCCTCAGAAATCTGTCCCAGCACTTTGCACTGTGCTCTGTCTCAGGCTTCTTCTGTAAATCTCAACTCACCTAAATCCCCCTGTGCAATGTCAGCCCTTTTCTTCCTGTTCACTCAGCAGCAAGCATAGAAAATAGACCTTGTACACACACACACACACACACACACTCAGCGTGCCTTCAATGGGCAGTCCTGGGAGCGAAAATGGGCTCAAAGGCAAAATTTCTCATGGACCAAACTCCTCCCTTCTCTAAAATCGAGTCAGGAAAGTGAGGCCAGGACCTTCACCCAGCAGCTCCACCTCAGAGGAGTTTGTGTTCTAGCATGGCCAGTGCTGGCTGGCACTGTACAAAGGCCACTCTGTAGATATGGCTTTGTTCTCTGGGGACTTTCAACCCAAGACCAAGAAACTGCCAAGGGTTTGTAGAGGACCAGACTCCTGGCGGCCGGCTGCTATTCCCAGGCAGTCATTGCTGGGAGGGAGGAGAGGACTCAGAGTGAGCTCAGAGACACTGAGACTCGACCACAGTGGTCCCGGGCAGCTTCCAATCAGCAGCATAAATGAGGGTGGGGGACTGGAGAGTGGCCTCTTCTAAGGCTACAGGCAAAGTTTCTGCAACACTCAGAATCCCATACACTCCCCTTCCTTTCCCTGTCCAGGCCACTGTGGGCCTCCATTTTAACCAGTTGTAACTGGTTTCAGAGAGGAAACCTTACTGTGTTCTCTTTCTTTCCCAATGTCCTGACTCTGTGCCTCACTGCAAAATCTACAGATGTGTTTACCCATTTTAACCTGTGCATTTGCCCTTCCGGGCAGGGCCTTTGCTTCCCCAGCTGAAAAACAAAGACTTTGATTTATCTCTGATTCTCAAGTGAAGGTGCCCCCTCCACAGTGCATCAGAATTACCAGAAAGGCTTTCTCTATCCCCCTGCTTCCCTGCCCTGCCTCAGGATTCTGACATTACCCACCAGCCCCCTGCTCTGGACTAACTCCCTGCCATATTAAAAGCCACTGTGGAGGTACCTAGGTGGCTCATTCAGTTACGTGTCCGACTTCAGCTCAGGTCATGATCTTGCAGTTCACAAGTTCAAGCCCTGTGTCGGGCTTTGTGTTGACAGCTCAGAACCTGGAGCCTGCTTCAGATTCTGTGTCTCCTTCTCTCTCTGCCCCTCTCCCACTCATTCCCTCCCTCCCTACCTCCCTCTCTCTCTCTCTCTCTCTCCTCAAAAATAAATAAAACATTTTTAAAATGTTTTTAAAAAGGGCCATTGTGAAGCCCATTTCAGACTTAGCATCCTATAACCTCTTTTGAGGAAACTTTTGGAGCCATATCAGTCTGAATGCAGAGGGTGCAAAACTGGGTTCAAAAGGAGGAATGCCATTTTGGAGACTAGAGATGCCCTAGGGTGAGAATGGGGTACCCTAAGACAGACTTCTCCTCTTTAAAGCCAGGCAAGCTAAGCCTCGTCACTCTTCAGTCAGGGTACAGGGGGTCCCCAAGCATCGAGTGCAGGTGCAGCTTGGTGCCCTCCGGGCCACTTCCACTTGAGTTCTGGCCATCCTGCTCTGGAGGGGTGGGCTCTGCCAGCCACAGCACGCAAGTACGCTTCCACAATACTCAGATACTTCTGAGGAACTCTTCACCTCTAAGGCCAACAGAAGGAGGCTTCCCTAGTTCCCAGCTCCACAGAGAAATCACTATGCAGTCTGCAGTAATAGTGGCCCTGCTGCAGCCAGCGGGGACAGCTAAGCACACGGTGCTAACAAGCGGCACAGTTGCTGTCCCTGGGACGCAGGGTAGACCAGAGTTCACTCCCTTGGCTGCTTTAGAAGTCTGTCTTCTTTTTAATTCAGCTCACCTTTTATAAGTCCTTTTCCCTATTCGTACCATTCTTTTTATCTAACCCCTGAAACCTGGCTCTTCTTTGCAGCCTGGTTCCCTAAACCCATAGTCTCATGCATTGAACTGCATTAGTGCTTTTCCTCCCCTGCACATCCATCACTCTGACCTAAGCTACTACTGTTGGAGAATCACAGCTGAAGGACTGTAGAGCTGGGGGAAGGCTCAGCACTCTTAGAACAGAAGAGAACACTCCAGCTCTGATGGAGGCTGTGCCTGGCTCTAGACAGGGAAGGGGGAGGAGTATTTAGTTATGGAAAGCCTACTCTGTACCATGAATTGCGAACTTCATTCTGGTAGCTCATTTCAACTCATCTAACCTTGACAATCGCTTAGGAAGCAGGCATTAATCTAGGAAGATTAAGCGACTTCCTCAGGTCACACGCCTCCTACATGGCAGTAAGTCTGGCTACAGAGCCCATGCTCTTACCATATTGCAGAGGCTCAGGGTACCTGGTGGTCAGGAGCAGGGGCGAATGGAGTGAGAACTAATCCCAGGTGTCCTGGTTGGTGGACCCCCTTCTGGGTCCCACTGCAGGAGACAGAAAGATCAGTTATGTCTGAGCAGAATGTATGCACATAACTATACCTGAACCATCCACATGCATGCACGGTACTGTGGGATATGGCCAGCGACTGCAGCTCTGAGGACTTCCTGCCCAAGAGGTGACAGAAAACCCGCAGCAGCTCCCCAGCTGTATTCATCAGTGCCCAAGAGAGCCCCACCTCTCTTCCCCATGGGCAGGGAATAGGGTGCCATAGAGAGGCCGGTGGTCTGTGCTCTCCCAGACCCTCCTTTCAAGCTGATGAAAGGCTGAAGGAGAAATAACCAAAATCTTCACAGATGGATACCCTCTCTAGCTCATCTAGACGTGACAGAGCTGTTCAATTTGAGAGTACAGTCTAGGACACTGTCTAGGACACTGGCTTATGCCCTCCTCTGAGCTTGGAGCACAGAAAATAAGCATGTAAAGAGGAGGTTGGATTTGGGAAAGTCAAGTTGGGAAGAGAATCTGCTGGATGTGGTGCTGGATGCTTGGATAAAGAGCCTGGAAGGTTCATGTTCAAGGATGGGTGGGTGGGACTGTGGGTTTCCCGTGTCCAAGAAGAGGCAGACAGATGGTGTGTTCTCATGATTACTGTGAGCCAGATCTCAGAAGGTGCTTGCTGGCTGACTAAAAATTGCCTGGACAGGATGATCCAGGTAGGCCAGGGTAGGCTTGGGAATTAGAAAAGTTCTAGTCAATTCTATATTTGGGAAGTGCTACTGGGTATTGATGAGGCTTATGTAACCACATGCCTGATAGTGGCTGATGCCTCACAGATTTCTGAGTTGGGTGAGGTGTGTAGGGGTGGGGAGAGAGGAAGAAAGAGCTCGGTAAGGGGGCAAGGGCTTTCAGAAAGCAACCCTAACACAACCACCTCCGTTGTACAGGTAACTGTGGATATAATCACAGATCTATTCTTAAGCCTTGAGAAAAGTGAAAACAAATAGGTTACGTGCCCAAAGACTGGCAGAAGCTCAAATTTCCACCTAGGGCGAGAGGACAGAGCACTGAGATTACAGAACAGGAGTGTGAGCTTGATCCCTGCCAAATGCTTGTAGAGACCAAAGCAAATGGGTTCTGGGCATTTACAACTGAATTCAGTGATCACTAGGAACCACAGAGGATGATTAAGAAAGAAGCATGAGGACCTCATATCATTTCCTAGGGTTATACATTTAGTAATTTCAACAGGAATTGCAGATGTAGTGAGTTTTTATTTTGGCACAAATATTTGATGCTCTCCTAGAGGAAAGCATTGTAAAGTGAGTACAGACTTTGTCTTCGTACCCAAAGAACATGGGTTAGTAACTCCTGTCAGCCAGGAAGGAAGGCACCAGCTTTATTCTAGCCCTTGTCCAATTCAATCTCTTGTTCGTTTTGTTGTTTTGTTTTTTTTTTTTAAATTCATGAGTCAGGTGCAAGCCTAGGGATGCTTATCAAGTTTGTAGGTAACAGTTGGAGAGCATAACTAACACCATATAAAACAATCAAAATTCAGAACTATCCAACAGCTTTGAATGCTAATTTGAAATCTGCAAGATGAAATGTTAGAGGGATAAATCTAGAATCTATTGCTTGGGTTTAAACAAAAATAAGGCAACACAAAAAGGTGGAGACCTGACTTGCTATTTGTTTGTGTGAAAAGTGTCTAGGTGTTTAGTTTACCACATGCTTAATATGAGTGATATATAGTGGAGTGAAAAGCCAAGCACTGTTATGGATGCAAAACAATAGTAAAATATAATGTTCAGCTTGAGCGCTTACTGTGTTACAAGACACTTTACCTGTACTAACTCATTTAATCCTCATAACTGTCCCATGAGGTCGATTTTACATGTGAATAAATAGCCTCAGAGAGGACAGGTAACCTGTCCAGAATCCTGGAATTAGTGATTTGCAAAACAAGCCTTTAAACTCAGGTCTGCCTGACTCTCTGGTCCCTGGATCAGAGGAGGTGACACACAGACATGCGGTCCTCTGTGCTGGGAAGAACACATCTACAGTGATGTTCTTGGTTCTGAGCACCCCATTTCAAGAAGAACATTGTTGGCAAAGCGGCCTGCCTGTTTAAAGTGCCAAGTCCTGATCTCTTACCTCAGGAACTTGGAAATACCCATTCAGTGCTGGAGAAACATGGGCAGGGATCAAGCATGATGCCTTTATGGCAAAGGAAAGGAGATGGTGTTGTTGTGCTTCATGAGGTTAAATGGAACCATTGAGTGAAAGATCGAAGTAGGCAGATGTGGATTCAGTGTAGAACACCCTTGCCCATACCGGAGCTGTCCAACACAGAGCCAGGCTGCTTTGTGGGGAGGTTAGCTCTCTGTTCTTGGAAGCATTCAAGCACAGGCTAGGTAGCTATCAGTAAAAGATGTTGTAGAGCAGACTGCTGCTCTAGGTGGGAGCCTGGACTAGATTAGACCAGAAACATACCTTGCTCCAAGATTCCACACCCGACTTTCCTGACTCTGGGTAATAGAGGTGTTTCCGAACTATAGAGGACCAGTATCCAACCCGCTGGAAATCACTTTGGATACCAGGGTGAAGGTCAAGTGGATCCGCTGGAGGAGGAGACAGGCTGGGTACTTCGGCTGCCTCTTCTGGAGGTAACACGAACACTAGCATCTGGTCATGAGTAAATGAGGGCCTATGAAGAGAGGAGGAAAAGCCCCCCGGGGCAAAGGTGGCTGAGTTGTCAATGGGTGCTTATTAAATATCAAGTAAATCTAACAAGCACCTCTGTGGCTGTCAACTTTGGGTTTCCAGCATGACTTCAATGGCCCAGAACCAGTGGGCCTTGCCTGAAAAGACCTGCCTATGCTGGTCATTGATGTCAAGAAGTAGGGAGGTGTGAAACTCTTTTTCCTAAAGTACCTTCCTCAAGGGCAAGTCACCGGTGGTCTACTTTTCTTCTCCTAGAGATATATTAGGCAATTACTGTGGTTTTAAGAACAAACCTTAAAATGTGGTGAAACTTCCAAATAGAAGATAGGAGGAAGATTCTCTTCAGATCCATTGCTTTTCCGCTGAGGCTCATTGCCTCCCTAAGGGCTCTCCTCTTGGATTCTTCCTCAAACCCTGGCTGGGCACCCAGGACCTCTGCTCCTTACTGGAAAAAAACAACTATCTATTGCCCTGGTCTTGGCCCTCAGAAGCAGGTGGAGCAGACTGTTTCTACTTTCCATCAAGCTTTCCTGGTAGGTTTACTCCAAGAAACTGCCCATCACTCAATAGCTTCAACCACCACCCATGTGTCTCCTATATCCACAACTCCATATTTAGACTTCCAGCTCTGTTTCCATTCTGAGTTCTGACTTCTAGGCACTTGCATGTTTCATCTGTGCATTCAGAGTGTAAAAGCACATGCTCGAACTTCCCTGACACTGGGGTTTCTTTCCCAAAGTCCATTACCTGGTTTGTAGCACCACTTTATGCCAGAAGTCTTGGCATTGACTTGGATTCTTCTTGTACCTCTTTAATTCTCCATCTTTAATTGCTCACTGAGTGCTATCAGTCCTTCCTTTGAGATTCCTCTTGCCTCTTCTGTTGTTCTCATTGCAGCACTCTGGTTAAAAACTCTGTATCTTGGCACCTTAACTATTGCAATGACCTTAGAGCTGTTTCTCAGCCTCCGGCCCCTTCCCCATGACATACATGTGAACGCTGCAGCCTACCAGCCAAAGGAATTTCTTGGTGCCTTGCTCTCAGTGCATCCCTTCCTAGCTGATGGAACAGTTGTCAGCTCTGTGTGTCTGATGGCATCAATCTTAATGCCTTTGTTTGGAAGTCAAGGCCCTCCCATGCTAGTACATCAGTGCTCTCCCGCCTTAGTCCTCCCTTCCCACCACACGTAAGCTGGTCACACTCTCCTTACTCCTCTCTGAGCTTTGCCTTAGATACTCCAGGCTTCTCCTTCTCCAGTGCATGAGCATGTGACCTGTTCTTCTAGGATTCTGACCTTGAACACTGACGTCCATAGCCCTCTGCCTTCTCTGGTTTCTGCAACATTTATAGCTCATTTCCAGGTGTGGTCTCCTGATTTTAGACTCTCCAGTGCTGTTTTCCCAGTTATTTCATGTCTGCATCATCTGAAGAACCTCATGAGCTTTGCTTTTTCTATAGCTCCCATAGTCGCTAGAATGGTGCTGTCTGGGTATCCTGTTAAGGTTGAGAAAAATGAGGGGTGATCAATGTACTGAGGGAGAGGATTGGATGAAGTCCCTCCCAGGGACTGTATTTTATGTGCAGATCCCTAAACTGCTTCCCTCTTGTGCTTAGGTATCTGGACCAAATTTAGGTGAGTCACCAAGATGAGAAAGTCTGCCTTGGATCCAGAACGGGGAACAAGGAAGCACACTTCCCTCCTTCCCATGGCTCCATCAAACCTGCTAGGACACAGGATATCAGTGACTGAGAACAGCCTAACTCACTACCTCTCCAGAGCCATACTGTGGGATTCTAGGAATCCTCAGCCAGCTGGAGGGTATTGGGCCCTTCCTAGAACCCCTGAAGCCTCCCGGGCTGTCTTGCTCTCCCACCCCCCAGATGTTCACGGCACTGATTTTGTACTTTCTGGATCCATGAGAGGGCTGAAGAGGAGCTCTCAGTCTTCTTCAGCTGTTAATCCTCAAATGTCACACACTATTTAGAACTAGCCCTTTCCCAGCCTGTTTCTGCTCGACCCTGAGACCCTGGCACTTGCAAGCAGATCTAACTCTTTAGATACACCCATACATCTGCCAGCATCCCCAGACTGTCCCAGCCTGATCTACTGATGTAGGGTATCTAATAATCGCCAGGAGTTTTCTTCTGCCTCGAGGACTGCTCTGTACCATGTAAGAAGGCTCTGCATAGTGGCTAAGTCATTTCTTCTCAGACTTAAGTGCCTAAAGCATTGGTTTGTGGGTAAGATTTGGCTAATCTTCTGAGACTATGGTCTTTTAAAGCTTGAGGCAGTCCAGGCTGCAACCCACACCTATAGCATAAATGGGCTTTGAGGTCCAAGAACAAACATATCTGCAAATTGGTTCTTTAATAGAAACTAGTGAATTAGAAGAACATAAAATTGAAGATTTTTTTTCTTTCTCAAGACACTAGGAATCAGAAGTTTAGATCTGTACATACTACTTTTGTGTCAAAGGTATGTAAGCTATGTT
This sequence comes from Panthera onca, assembly GCF_046562875.1. Classification (NCBI taxonomy): domain Eukaryota; kingdom Metazoa; phylum Chordata; class Mammalia; order Carnivora; family Felidae; genus Panthera; species Panthera onca. Next base: position 127,860,313 of record NC_138347.1, on the reverse strand, counting down.
AAAAATGAGAAAATAATTGATAACTATAAAATATTATAATTATATAATATTTGCAATAATGTGAAACACTGTACAGGGCATTATAAAATACCTTACATTATGAGCTATTTTGCATCTGATATTATTATTACTACCACTGATAATATTTCCCCAACACTCATAATCTGAGAACAATTTCTGAGCCCCGTCTCCAAATGTTTGGCTGTGCCTGACTCCGCAGCTGACTTGAATTCCTTGTTCACTGTCTGGTGATTCATTGCACTAAATACCATTTTCCTGATAATTAAAAACTGCTCACTGGCAAGTGGGAGCAGGAACAGGCTGATGCAGGATTTATGCAGAAACACAAAATGAGCCACAAGACAAATGACCTGTTCTGCCTAGCTAAAGGCATTATTTTTTTCTCATCATCTTCGGGGACTTGAGAAAGCCTAGCGGTAATGCCAGAGAGAGGTCTGCAGAGATGTGTTATTCCAGGATGAGGCACAGAAGCCATTATGTGCACGTGCTGAGTAGAATCACTTTCCTGGTTTCCTACACTGGATCCCTACCCCTGCCAGAGGAGTTAGGCCAGGACCCTCTGCTAGGTCAGCCCTCTCAGACCCTCATCAGAGGAGAAGCACCCGAGTCTAAGCCATTTGATGATAGGCTTTTGTTTTCAGTTTCCCTTCCTCAATGTAACAATGGTATCTTCAGGTTCAGGGAAAACAAGTACTAATTCCTATATGCAGAACTTCACAGTGATGTCGCATCACCCCTCCTGGGCCTCTCCGTGCAGCCTCCTCAGCTTTCTGTCAGGAGTTTCAGTGACTGTCAGAACCTCTGGCCCCACAATAGCTGTGACCTCACGAGCACATGTCCTCTGACCCCCACGTACACGTTTCTTAATTCTACAAGGTAGCAACCTCTCTTTGTGAGTAAATTGCACCAATCATTGAAGTATGAACTTTCTCCCACCTTGGTGCACCTAGTTGCCTATTCCTGGCCTGAAAGAATGCTGGCACCATCAGGACGTGAACCGTCCCCTTCTGGGAGTAGGTCCTTCCCAGAACTGATTGGGGCTAATATCTGCAAAGCTCATTAACTCCGGATCCTTTCTCATTCATCCTTATAGATGTCTGTACTTGCAAACCGTTCATTACTGCACATTCTAGATTGTTTAATTAGTCTTTGTGGAAGAGTTCCTGTAGGAAAGCTTAGCATACATCATTTAAAAGCCCTTGATCTAAAATAACAAGGTAGTTATTCTTAAAGTAACTAATACAACTCTAAGTGCCTTACATCCTCCACTGCCCACCCCCCCCTTCCTCTTCCTACCTCCCCAAACACTTCCTAGAACCGTTTATTGATAATAATCCTGAGTAAGTCAGTCTGAGCCCTTCCCGTAAACATCAGGCACTGTGCTAAGGTATTTCATTTGCAGTGTGTTCTTTAATATCACAGTCACCATGGGAGGGATGTGCTATTTCCTCCACTTGCAAAGGAGAACATTATTCTAAAAGGGTATGTGGATTTGCTGCTTTATGCCAGACTAGTAAGAGGTTTTAGGATTCTCTTCTCACCTATAGGCCCCAGCATCTGGGCTCCTGACCTCCTCTCCTCTCAGCATAGCACAGGATTTGGGGAAAGTTGCAGGTTGTTGACACTGACCTGCTGTCTGCTTTGCATTCTGAGTGGGTCTGTTGTTGTCTCACCTCCTGCCCTCACCCCTTCAGTTCACACTGGCCAACTTCCACGTGCAGCATCTGTGTGTCTTCGCCTAAAAGCTCTCTGGCCATGGAGCCTCCCTGCCCACCTGCGCAGCAGGCCAATCAGCTCCCACTGAAGGCTGATGGGAAATGTGTGGTAATACCATGGCTCCTTCCATCCAGGTGGGCCAACTCTGAAGCATGTGATCACCCACACCAATTCCTAGAGCTTTCCAGGGGGGCTTAAGTCTGCTTCAGTTACCCATGGTGGGAAGTGGCTTGAGAAGACACTTTTTATAAGCTGCCTTCCTTGCCCACTCTTGTCCCATTCATCTACGAGTGCTGCTTGGGATCATCTTTCAGATAAGCCACACGGCTTTCAGAGCCTTTTCTCAAGGGTTGCTTCTGGAGGAACCCAAAGTGCGACTACCTGGAGATGCTGATCTGGCTTTGTTAGACCCTTTCAGTCTGGTTTCAATCATTCTTGGTCCTCACCTGTTCGTCTGAGCAAATGAGAGATGAACCCCCACTCTATTTTCCTTTAACTCCACTGTTAGCAAAATAGAACATCAGCCTTGCTCTCACTCGCTCTCCCCCCCCCCCCCACACACACATTCCCTAGGGATTACAACATTCCATATAAAGGTGAGGATCTCTCTGTTTGCTTTGTCCAAATTTCAGTGGGTAGATTCCAAAGTCCATGTTGTCATGTTTCCAAGGAACATTCTAGGATGGCATTGACCATCCTAAAGCAAGCCATCTAGCATGCTAGGAGTGATTTTATTTAATGACGCCTATAACCCATTTTTCCAAAAGAGCAGTTCTTCTGGGCATGGAACCTGGCTGTCTCTGACTTAAAAAACAAATCCCCCTTCACTTCTCTGCTGCATCTTCCTTCTCCCTCTGGACTGTACTCTAGCACTTCGAGTCCTTGCCTGAATTGTGACCAAAGCAGCATGAACTTGGGGGAGCTGTAGACTCATCAGAAAGATGAGTGAAAGATGTCAAAACTAGCCTCTTCGTTTAGGTCTGAGAGTCAGCAGAGATGAGCCGCAGTGAGGCTTGCGGTGCTCACCGTATCTGGGGAACTGCCTCAGCCTTGGGTCCCAGCCGAGGGAGCTTGGCATTTCTGCTTTTTGAGGCCTGCCTGCCCTGCTGACTTGACCCTTCCACCGGCATCGTTGGCTGGCAGGGAGAGCACCCACTCTTCACAAGGATGCCATGCCAGACCATGTTGTTTAGCTTTCAAAGCCCTCTCCTGCCCAGCACACTAGCACCAAGAAAGCAGTTTCTATACTTGGCCTCATGACACATCAGGCATACCGAAAATTACGTTGTGCGTGAATCCATTTGTTTCTTGGGTTCTGTTGCCTTTTTTGTCCCCTTTCCTCCACTTTTTGAATGTATTTTTTCTGTAGTGACAATTCTCTGTTTCGTCCCCATGCATGCCTATTTATCTTGCCAGTGTAAACATCAGTGACAAAGTCTATATTCCTTTTTGTATTTCTCATTCTCCATTTTACTCGTTTTTCGTACTCCAGTGTGTCTGAGGCATGGGTGTTCATGACCATTTTTCTTTCATTCCACCTCACTTTTTTCTATGTAGACTTTACTCTTTTCTCTATCAGTATTTTCTAAGCTTTTCTTTTCACATTTTCTCTTCTGGTATTCTGTCTGGACATTTCTATCTTGAAGTGTTTCTAACAGCAATTTCTCCTTTTTCTTCTTCTTCTTCTTTTTTTAATCCATCCTCATCCCTCTTCCAGCCGTGGCCACAGCCGTCAGTTATAACCTTAACGGTGGCCTCCACTCAGAAGAGTTGTCAAGTTGATAAATATTGATATCTACCCTACCATTTTACCACCACTCTTCTGCTAATGCATTTGGTTGGCATCAATCAGTTTCTTTGCCTTCTGTGAGTGCTCAGTGTGGGAGCTGGTCCCGATCTGTCACTTATAAGTAATCTGCTCCACATTTCATCAAGAGCTCAAAAAGAGAAGAAAATATGGAGGAGAAGTAGAGGACGGAGAATCAAGCTAGTGTGGCCCAGAGGGAAGGGAGATGGGAGGGCCCAGCAAGGCAAAGAGAGGCAGTCTGGTATGTAGGGGGGATGCCCCCCCGCCCCAGCCATACTCTTACTGCTGGGGACAGCAGCCAGGACTTACTGACCACCGTGTCCTCTTTGGGATGTTAACCCTGCTTATCTCCTCTAATAAGGCTCCCCAGGGATGAAGATCTACATTGACCCCTTCACTTACGAGGACCCCAATGAAGCTGTCCGGGAGTTTGCCAAGGAGATTGATGTATCTTTTGTGAAAATCGAAGAGGTCATCGGAGCAGGTATGGCTCTCCCCTCCCCTCTTTTCTGTTCTCTTGGTGTCCAAACATCTGCTTCCCACCTTTCTAGGTGTTCTCTTTCAGCATAAAAAAATCATCCCATTGGGAGAAGAGTTTCTAACATCTCTCTCCCCAGAAGATGAGTCTGAACCATCTACATTGTGTGTCTAGGGATCTTTGGGGAACCTTGAAGATGGTGGCCTAGCTTGGTTGGTGTTGCAGAGAATTCAGCTGTAGTTTTGAAAGATTCAGACAGACATAGCTCCAGAAATGGACCACCAAATACACCAAAAGAGAGAGAGCTAGGGTACACAGTTGAGAAGACTTTGAAAGAAACAAAATGTGTTTAGAAGCTGGACAGAGTGCCTCACTGACAATATCTCCATGGCTCTGGATCAAGATTTCCCCCCAAACTTTCAGTTCTCCTTTTCCTGCATACATGCATTTGGAAGCAGACCATGATGAATTGAAGAGGGCCCACTATTTCCAGAAGAAAACCCACCCATAACTGTATTTCCTACAAAAGATATATAATATGAATAGTAACCCAAGACAAGTTCTACTTCGAAGAAACATGCGTGCTCTCATCCATCTCACTGCATTGGACTAGAAATCCAGCCCAGCAGAGAACTAACTACCTGAGCTGCTATCAGGAGATCCTACCTAAAGACTGATCCAGAATTTTCATCTTTCCTTAATGGATCAGTAGTTGAGTCAATTTGGCAATGGACTCAGCCTTATTAATGTGAATGAGTGAAATATCATCACTTTATAAGTAATTTCTTTACTGGCTCCTCTGCTGCCTGTTTTGAATTGTCTTAAAAGATGTGTTTGCTTTGTGTCCTCTTTCCTACTTTTATTTTCTTCTACAGCATTCTTTATCTTTTCTTTGTCTTCAATTCTTGTTAGCCGTTGTTCGAGCTCTCTTCACTCATACACTGTAGTCTTCTTTTTAGTTCCTGTGTTTAGGAGTGCTTCACTCATATCAGTATTTGGAGAGTCATGGAGTTGCCTCTACCTGTAACATTTAACTCGATAAAATGTGCTTAGTCTAAGTCTTACAGACAGCCACTTTGGATATTATCTTTAGGGGGAAAGTCACTATCCTTCCGTTCACTGCCTCTCTTAATGCACTGAGGGGTCAAAAAGCCATCTGTGAAATTGGAAGTCACATTTGAAAGCTTGCCCCATTAGGCTACCATTTTCATGCTCTGGATTCCCTCTTAAAGATCTCTACCTTCATGGCATCTCTGTGGTGGCTGTTGGGACTGTCCCTGTCAGGACACACCTTTCTTCTGTCACCAACCCCTCAGGAGTTCCAGCCGGCTGGCCATAATCTGATCCACATGAGTCTATACATATTTCCCATTGACTTTCATTAAATATGTTACTGAACCACGACTTTCACTTCTGTGCAGATAATTTTCTCTTCCTCCTTAGAAGCTGACATATTTAAGGATCATGCCTTGGAAGGCTGGATACCAGATAAATTGGATTACTCCCAGAGGCTCAGATTTCTCCAGTGAACTTGAAAGAGTGTTGGGGAGGCATGCTTACAGTCCCACACCCTGTTTGCCCACATTATTAATTGTTGTTATGTCGTGTGGTAATGGTGCTAGTGATTTTAATGTTGTTACTTATGTCATGTGCTTAGAGCAATGTGTTCTGGACTGTGTTTCACCCCAGAGAGCACACATCAGCCCCCTCCCACCTTTGTCAGAGGAAGAGTAAAGAGCCTTCTCACTTTATGACCCTGCCAGGGAGTGACAATTTGGGGTGAGCTCACCAACTGCTGGATGCCTGTAAAGGGACAATCGATGGCCCTGCTCCATCCTTCACTTGCCATTTTTATAGAGCCTGTGCTGCTGCTACCGTGTTTGTGCATCCTCCTCGGAGAAGGTCAGCCCTCTCTGTGGCTCGTGTGGTAGTGGGGAGGGATCGGTACACTTAGCGGTTTATAAGATGCCCAGCGGCACGGGGTAGAGACCTGTGCCCAGTCTGCTGCTGCCTACTCTCTACCAGACACTCATCTCCTCCTGATCCAGAAATTCCAGAGCTAATCCCTGTGGATATTAATCCACTATGTGTAACTCAATGCAGTTTTAACAGAAGAGACTCCTAGCTGGAATCAATCCTCACTCCCCAGTTCTTTTTCTCCTCTCTCTCCACTCTTGCTTCCCCTAAACCCTGCCTCATGGAGACTCACTTCACTTTGTGCTAAAAGAGCTGGTGTGAAGGTCAAGTTAAAAAGAAAAGAATTTTGTAAGGTAATATTTATACAGCGTTATTGGCAATATTGCTCTTAGCCTCCTGGCTGATTGGGAGCACAGGGCAAAAACTGGGTTGCAAAATGGTAACAAAACATGAAAAGAAGACTCAGAAGTCATTTGTCCTTTTGCTGGTGTACTCCTTCCTTCCCTCCCTCAACAAGCTTTTACTGAATACTTCTTGCATACTGCGTGTGGGATTCCGGAGACGGACAGACAGCAACCCTGCCCCACTTCAGTGGTCTGACAGTCTTGGTGGGAGATAGGCCGGTAACGTGTTCACTGTATCACGCCATCCACAACACAGGCATGTGCAAAGTGTTGGGCCACCAAGGAGCCATGGTCAGCTCCTTGTTCGGGGAGTGGGTGTGGGCATCAGGAAGGCTTCGCAAAGGGGTTAACCTTTGGCCTGAGCTTTCAAGGATGAAAACTAGTAGAAAAAGCAAACTTTTGTGACACTCATTAGAGAATGAGACGGTGACAGAAGAGGAAAATTGCATGATTTAAGAGAAATGAATATGACCTTCTAGCAGCAGGATGTTGGAGCTAGCTGGCACCAGCTCACAAGAGCCAATTGTGTACATCTCTTTCCAGCCCCATGTTCCATGACACATGTTGGTAGGTTGACATCTGCCACGGTAGGAATTTTTACACAGTAGGAATTGGCAGATGCTACAAATGGGAGGTCTTTGTTTCTTTGTTTCTTTGCTTTCTGGAGAACTAGTAGTTGAACACTTACTGGCACACCCCAGCCTTCCAAAGTGTGCAAGGTTATTTCAAAGAGGATGCAGAGGAACCCACCTATGCCTGCTGAGTATAGAGCCAGAGGAGAAGGTCATGATTATTGCAGGAGGGATTAAGTTTAAAGTTCAAGAAGATCCTCATTCATTGAACATTGATTCTGTGCCTGGGACCATTGTAGATGCTGGAAAATACACCAGTGCCTCACAATCCTTGCCCTGTAGTGGTGATTGTCCAACATACACACAGTGCCACTCCATAAGAGGAGGGTAGGCAATTGACAGCTAAGATGAGTGGTCCAGAGAATACACAGTCTTGGAGATGGGAGGCTTAATGGCAGGAGAGAATCCAAGGAAGAGAAACCTTAGGGACCCTTAAAGATATGAAAGCTTTGCATGGGCTGATACTCTATGTGGCACTTCCTGAGAACACAAAGGAGAGAAGGCTAACAGGGAGGCTTTTCCTGAGGGTAAGCATTGAGCATTGAGTCTGGAGAATCAGCCTGAGACCCAGAGATCCAGAGGCTGCGGTATGGATTTTATCCTGTAGAAAATGGTGACGTCTTGTAGGCACCTGAGCAGGCTGGGCAACAGGAATGAGATTCTGGGGAGACAAATCTGATAGATGCCGTGTTTGGACTGGCCTGGAATGGGTGACGGGGAGGGGTGGGTGAGGCCTCGGAGGCATGGAGACTTTTATGGGGCTTTGCTTGGAAATGTGGAGTGGGTTTGAGATGGCTACTGCTGGGATGGAGGTGGTAGGGAAAGCTCTGCTCGAGGAACTAAACGGATCTAAACCAGAATGTATCCAAACATGGTGAATGGAGCTGATGGGGGAGACACAACAGGGAGGTTGTGGCCAGAAATGAGGGGCATTGAGTTAAAGCCCTTGAAGGGAGAGGAAGGCTGCCAGGCCTTGGGGAGTGTGGGGTGGCAGTTGTGCATGTGAATGAAGGCCAGTAAAGTCTAGAAACTGTAAGGCTGAAGAATTGCAGCAGCTTCCCATGTTTCTTCTCAACTTTTGAGGACGTTGGATGAAGGGATAACAAGGGGCACCTGGGTGGCTCAGCGGGTTAAGCATCCAACTCTTGGTTCTGGCTCAGGTCATCATCTTATGGTTCATGAACTCAAGCCCACATCAGGCTCTGTGCTGACAGTGCAGAGCCTGCTTGGAATTCTCCTCCTCTCTGCTCCTTCCCTGCTCACTCTGTCTCTCAAAATAAATAAACTTTAAAAAAATTTTTAAAAAAGAGTTACACAAGAGTAACTGTGAGCCAGGTGTGATGGCATCCAGGAAGACCGAGCAATAATGAACTTATTAACCATTATGCAATTATCTGCCTTTCTTTCATCATCAGGCTCAAAGTTCCAATGACGACAGGGCAATCTCAGGATTTTTTTTATTCCTGCGCCTGGCCTGGTGTGGCACTCAGGTGCTCAATCAAATATTATTTGCATATGGTTCAATGAAAGTAGGTCCTTTTGGGGAGAATATAGTGGGGAGGAAAATTTGGAGAACTGGACAGAGCTTGGGAGAATGGAGAGAGCCTAGAAGGAAGTGAAGGGTCCTAAGTCACTTGGTGCTCTCGAAATGACCCAGTGGGATAATGGCTGGCCTTCCTTTTCCCCTGCAGATAATGGACATTATTGGTCTGTTTAGAGAGGGCAGAAGGCCTTCTGGTTAGGAAAATATTAGCAATTAGGAGAACTGGAGAATATTAGCAATTTGTGACCATGAATCTGACTCATAGGAACCATCTCACAGGTCAACTCCAAGACGTTGGTTAGTTCTGACCAGTTTGATCCGTAGATTTGCCCAAAACATAAAGCAGGGTTGCCATGAATAATTAGGCCCCTCAGCATGAATGTCACTCTGGGTTGCGCAGTGTGTAACCCGTGTAACTGTATGCAGCAGCCCTGATCATGATTTTCAAGTGCATGAAAATGTAGGTAGAGGTGTCACTAGAGGGTGGCTTCCAGGGGAAAATAAGGCAATTGTATTTTATTAATAAATCTCCTCCTCTGACTCCAGCAGCTGCCAATTCAGCATTTCCACAGATGGCTTATTGTGAGAGAGCGGCAGATTTGTGGGGAGAGGGCTGGGTGAGGAAGGCTGGGGAGGGGGATCTCTGATGTGCACAGATTGGGAATGGGGCCAGCAAGGCCCACCAGTTCTCTCTTTCAAGAAGAGGATGGGTTTCTTGGAGATATTTTGGTAGAAAGGCCACCAGCCAGCCTGATTCCCCTAGGCTCATTTGAAGTGAGGGTGGGCAGCATGAGGGTGGCCTCATACTGGATAGGAGTCACAACAGGAAGGGTTTCCAGAAAAGCAAATCAAATAGATGTCTTGAGTAATTATAATTAAGACAGCTGGCATATATTGAACATGCACTGTGGACATACTTTATGAAAACATTGTCTCGCTTCCTCCCATAATGTGACTTAGGGTGTGTCAGTGAGTGTGCGTGTGTGTGGGCATGTGTGTGTGTTTAAACTGGTAAGGAAATCAATATTCAGAGGATAGCTCCCCAAAGGTTGCGCTGCCAGCTGAATGAATGATAGAGCAAGAATTGAAACCCAGACACGGCTGATCGAGGTCTGGTGAATGAAACCCCCACATACCTACACTTTGGTTACTGTTCTGGAAAAGAGCAGTTAAATATGCAGTGACATTACTTCTGATGGTAAACTCTGTCTGGGAGCTTGGAGTAGGCAAGCCTCCTTGCTGGTAATGATGATACTATCCTAGAACTCAGATTGCCCATAGGGTAGGCGCCCTCCTCTTCTAGAATGATTCGGTAATCTCCCTTAAGAAGGACAAGGACGAGGACCAAGATATCTGGCATTTTCAATGATAGGTGCTTGCTTACCTAATGAAACCAGTAAGTCATCTGTAGGTAGGCAGGAGTCTAATGACTGCAAACAGCTACAAGAAAAGAGAACGACTGCTTGCTCTCACCCTGTAGGTATTAAGTATTGTGGACCCCACAGGCAACTTCCATCTCATCTGCTGGCTCCAGTAGCCTGGTAACGGGGATCTGGGGAGCTCTGCTGGAAAGGAGGAATGGGGCTGCCATCAGTAAGGAATGTCTGTCCTGGGTGCAGGGTTAGGAGGTAGCAGAATGCCTGACATGCTTTTACTATCCCTGGTTTAACCATAACCTACTTACCTTGCACAGGCTAGTGTGATAAAGCTGGCTGGAAATCATACTTTAAAACCTAGTTTGAATTTATTCTTTAAAAGTTCCTTTTCTGGTGGAAGCTTGAATTAGTAACTAGAAGCTCTGCTTTCCTTTTTTTCCCCCAAGGCAGTTTGTGACTTCAAAATACTGCTAAAAAAAAGAGAGAGAGAGAGAGAGAGAGAGAGTGCAATTGTGTGTGTAGATTCGCACTGCACATAGCCAACAGCTACCACCTCAAATACCTGCTGGCAGGTTGGATGTTTCATTTTCAAAAATTGAAAATTCTTTCCTTCTGATTTTATATATAATAGTTGAGGCATTTAATGCTGCTGAACTACTTTTTCTCTCTTCCTCATTTTGTCAAGGAAAGTAGGAGAGAGGAACTGGCAAGGGGCTGAAAACTTGTAGGGAATAATTTCCGTAGCTGTCTGGAGGACAATCTCAGGAAGTGGCTAAATTACCCTCAGCTGACAGCCTTGAGGGCAGTGGTTCTCAAACTTGAGCCAGGCATCAGAATCACCTTGGAGGCGTATCAACACTCCTGTCACAGGGCCCCACCTGCTCAGCTTCGGATCCACTAGATCCAGGTGGGGCTTGAGAATCTGTATTTTCTAACAAGTTCCCAGGTGAGGCTGACGCTGTGAGGCAGAAACCACGCCTTGAGAACCACTGCCGGCCAAGAGCCACTGGCCCCCAAACTGGCCTGACGCTGGAGCGAGGTCCTGGCCGGAGGGAGGTTTGGCTGTAGTAGAGGCTCCAAGGTCAGCCTCAAAGATGCTTGCCAAAGTCCAGCCAGACCAAGATGAGGCTGGCTGCAGTTACTGTTGGTAAAGGATCTACATAGAGAGAATCAGCCATAACCAGTATGCAGTCATTTGCTGTAAACATCTATTTTAAATATAATGTTAATGCTTGATTGGTCGAGAATATTTTTAGGTGTTATGAATTTCTATCAGAAATTGAAAAATGTATGGCCGTGGTTTGAAGCTCATGTAAAAGGAAGCTCTTTGGTGTTCAGATCATGGCAAATCAAAGCATCACAGACAGCAAGTTCTGGCCCTAATTACAGGAAAGTGTCGAGAAGCAACAATAGTTTCTTGAGAATGGTGTATGAACCTGACGTCAAAGATCAAGGTGACAGGGTCTCTCAGATTATAAGCCATACAAGGCCTCAGTTTTCTGTTACTAATAATGGCAATATGCCCATCAACTCCCACTCCCCATGAGGCTGTGGCCGTGCCAGAGAGCCAGATCCCCCACGCTTTAGCATGCTAGACTTGCCTGGGGACACTGTCTATACCTAGATACCTGGCAGCGGGACTCCCCCACTACTCCTGGCAGAAAGCCCTGCTTTGCCTTGGCTCCCACTTGTTTGCAGAAACGTGCTCCTCCTCCTTTTTTCTTCCAGAGCCCACCCCCACGTACCACCCACCTCATGCCCCTACCCCTGGCTTGTCTTAAATCGCCACCCATATGTGTCACCCACAGTTTGTAGTTTACAAAACACTTTCTCAGAGACTCAACACCCTGTTAGGAAGCTGGGGTGGTCGACCCTTCCTTTTTATGGTTTATAAAGCCAAGACAGCTGGAGAAGTGAAGTGCCCCAAGTGGGGTGGCAGGGCTGGTGTAGACACGAGCTGCTTCTTCCACTCCCTGCCGGAGTTCCCCTCCCAGCACTGGGGCCACTTAATGACAGGGTGAAGCACAGCTTCCGAGAGAGAGAGAGAGAGAGAGAGGACTGTGGATTAAGTGGCTTCCTTTGCAGTTGGTACTTTGAAAACCTCTGGGCTTGGAGAATATGAAGTCATTTCTTTGCCAGACAGGAAAGGAGCTATTTTTACAGAATCACTGTGAGGCCACTGCTTCCCAGTGACTGCAGAGCAGATTCCTTAGAGCAGTGACACCTCTACCGCCATAGTGACTGACTACAAAGCCCGAGATCTCTCCCTACCCAAGGAGAGCACGTTTTTTTAACATCTACATTTTTTTAAGAGCAGTTTTAGGTTCATAGTAAAACTGACCGGAAGGTACAGAGATTTCCCATATGTCCCTTGCTCTGCACATGCACAGCATGTCGCCCATTATCAACATCCCCCACCAGAGTGGTACATTTATTGACAAACCTACACTGACACATCACCATCACCCAAAGTGCATGGTTTACATGAGGGCCCATTCTTGGTGTCGTCATACATTCTACAGGTTTGGACAAATGTATAATGACACCTATCTACCATTACAGTTTCAGACAGAGTGGTTTCACTACCCCAAAAATCCTCTTAGGAGAGCCCATTTTTATTTTATAATTCTAAAAAAACTATATGAGGGGCGCTTGGGTGGTTCAGTTGGTTGAGCATCCGACTCTTGATTTTGGCTCTTGATCTCACGACTTGTGAGCCCCCAGCTGGGATCTGCACCGATGGGACAGAGCCTGCTTAGGATTCTCTCTTTTCCTCACTCTCTTCTCCTCCCTGCCTCTCTCTCTCTCTCACACTCGCTCTCAAATAAATTTTAAAAAAAGAGCAATTAAAAAAAAAAAGTGTATGATGAAACCCCTACAGAGGATACAACTTAAAGCTCAAGTATTAGAAACATTGCACTTGATGACAGCTCAGAGCCTGGAGCCTGTTTCAGATTCTGTGTCTCCCTCTCTCTGACCCTCCCCTGTTCATGCTCTGTCTCTCTCTGTCTCAAAAACAAATAAACGTTAAAAAAAAAAAAAATTAAAAAAAAAAAAAAAGAAACACTGCACTTGAAAACCGGTCAGCCACAAAGATTAAGCAATGAAATAACATATGTCAGTTAAGAAAGTCACGGGAGCCACGCTGTTCTGTGTAGCTAGCACTTGCCAAAGCCACACCTTCATTGGTTTCTTCCCTCTTGTGTTCTTTCTTTCCAACCCTGTGTATAAAGCCTGCGCTCTCTGGCAGGCGCTGTGCTCTAAGAAGCAGCCCATATACCAGCACTGCTTTCTGAGGGATCCAAAGGTGGAGTGATGAATCCCAGATATCCCAGGGCCTCCGGCAGCTCCCTAATCCACCTGAAATATGCTGGGGTGCTTTAGACCCATGGTGCCGCACCTGGCTGCACATCAGAGCTGCCTGGACAGCACCGTGTTCAGAAGGGCCCACACTTAGTTTAATGCTATGCTGTCACAGGCTTGAAATCCTTCATAATTTCCAAACAAGCAGTCCCACGGTCTCATTTTGCACCTCGGTCTGACCCACAAATTATTGTAGCTGATCCTGCAGGCAGCTTTTAAGTATGTTCAGGTGACTCCAGTGGGTGGCCAACTTTGGGAAACACTGGTGTGGGAGAGAAGTCCTTACCTGGGGTGTCCCTTGTGTGTTGTAGGGGACATCAGATTCACCTGGAGCCCTTCCTCAAACTCTGCACACTGATGTAGAAATTGATGGATATTCTGATTCCTAAATATTCTGACCCCACCCGATTCCAGGCAGGAAGTTCCAGCAAATGTGACATCTGTCTGTGAGACAGTCCCACTGTGTTTGCAATTCCCTGTGTGTGAGTTGCTGTGACAGGGACTACACATGAACTGTTAGGACCTGCACAGTTGGAGCACGGTGGCCCCTCAGTTGTGACTTCATACAGCTGTGTTCCCTGTGGCACTGCTAATCGAGCACACCTGTAGAGAGGCAGTGTGGCTCTGTAGAGAGGCCGGAAGCAGGATGGGCATGGACGGCAACCCTGGCTCTGACTCATAGCTGTGGGGTTTGGGTGTGTTTTTCTTGTGCCCCAGATTCCCTATTAGTAAAATGAGCATCATAGTACCCAGCTCATGAGGGTGCTATGAAGATTAAGTGAGATATGACCTGTAAAGAGCCTAGCACATTGCCTGGCACATAGTAGGTGGTCAGTAGACATTGGTGTCCTATCTTCTCTAAGACAAAATGTTACCATATCTGTCCCCTCAACTCCTAAACTGTCCTTTTAGTAAAAGAAAATGTAACTCATTATTATAGCAACAAGGAAGAAATACTAACCGATATTCTTCAGTTGGCATACTTATCAAATATGTAATTTGTATTCATCTAGCTCATGGTTATTCAATATTTGCTAGGTCAAGGTGTCAGAAGGATGGTTTGTATATGTACATATACACAAACAGATATATTATAGATTGTACGTATATACACATACACATATATATGCATACATGTAGACGCGTATATGCATGTATACAAATATATACACATGCACATATAGTATACACACATATGTACATATACATACACATATATGACAGGACCCTGTTGTGCAGTACTTTAAAAAAAAATGTTACTCAATTCAGGGCTCCTGGGTGGCTCAGTTAAGCGTCTGACCTCAGCTCAGGTCATGATCTCGCAGTTTGAGGGTCTGAGCCCCGCATTGGGCTCTGTGCTCACAGCTCAGAGCCTAGAGCCTGCTTTGGATTCTGTGTCTCCTTCTTTCTCTGCCCCTCCCCCACTCACGCTCTGTCTTTCAAAAATAAACATTAAAAAAATTAAAAATAAATGAATATTTTAAAGATAAAAATTTAAAATAATGTTACTCAGTTGACCAACAAAAGTAATGCTTATTGTAACAATTCAAACATCAAAGTAACATAAAAGTAACTAAATTAAATTGCCTAGCTTTACTTCCCACTCCTACTCCACCCCTGTAGGGCAACCATTTTTAAAAATACCTGTAATTTGAAGTTTAAATACATTTTACATGGATTTTGTCCCTTGTTTTTCTTTTGCACCCATACACACACACTCCATTTGGGTACATACCGCATTCCCATTCCGTAACTTTCTTCATTTAACAATATAATATGGACATCTTTGAAGTCCATGCATATGACCCCTCTACCGGTTTTCAGCAGCTCATGGCATCCCGCAGGATGAATACACCACTTTCCAACCATTCCCTGGTGATGGGCATACAGCGTTTCGCTGTAGAAGAGGCTACAGTAAACAATCTTTTCTAAAAATTTAAGTACTGGCACTTCTACTTATTTCGGATAGAGCAGAGATAGAGTCTCCAGCAGGTTATGACCCAAGAGCAGACAAGGCAAAAGCCGAACAAGTAATAAGAAGCGTGCCCCCCCCCCCCCGCCTTTCACTGACATGCCTACCACATCCCAGGCACTTCAGTGGGCACTACAAGCTGTGAACGTGAATGAGACTCAGTCTGACTTGAAGCAGTTTGTTCACCAAGGCAGCATTGGGTTAAATGTCAAAACCAGGGTCCCACATGATATATGTCTTAAGGTCCACAGTGAAATCATCCTAATGGTGCTTAAGCCAACCTCCACTCCAGCCCTAGATTCTAACAAGTCCCACTGACTCTGGAGTTCTGTATGAAAAGCCCTTTCGTGCAGTTTCCTTCCAATTACATTTGTAGTAGAAAACAAGAGAACTCCCAACTAAATCGCAGAGGAGATGTTAACTTCCTTTTCTAATTCGGCCAGTAGTTTATCCGCTCAGTTTGCTCCCTCGTTTTCTTCCAGAAGCTAAAGGTGAAAGAGAAAGTTCCCCCCCCCCCCCCCCCCGCCGCCCCCCACAGAAAGACCCTGTGTCTCCTGTCAGGCCTTTGACACATTTCAGCGATACACTTACAAGTAGATAACTAAACAGGAAGTTACAAAACCAGGCTAAGCCGTAGAATAACTTTTGAAAGCACGTGTAACAGGATTCAACAGATTTTTTAAAGCAGCTATGAAATAGTGTCACCAGAATTGTTTTTACTCGGTGATTTTTACTGCACAAATGTTTAAATGCTGTGGCACCCGTGGAGATGTGCGGCTCGTGTTTGCTTGGAGAAATCACTGACTGTTTAGCTGCCACCCTTCAGCTGCAGCGCCTTCAGGACCTGCCTCAGCTTCCCTGCAGCCGCCACCAGTGACTGAGCATAGAGGGAGGCTAGAGCCTAGGCCTTCCTGGAATGGGTGCTCTTGACTGTGGAGCTCCCCAGGGGAGCGGGAAGCTGACAGGTCTGCCTCAGCCAGCTCTGCATTGCGATCTGGAGCTCTCCTTGTCCATTCCTGCTTCCTCCTTTCTTTTCATAATGTCAGGCCTGCCTTGTGATCTGGGACTCTGGCCAATCTTGTTTCCTCCCCTTCTATCCTGCACAGCATCTGCTAACTTCCCCACCTCACTTCTCAGTGTCTGCGTTCTGGGGCATCCAATCAACACAGAAGCTTCCAGGGCAATGTAGGAACATAAATGTTTTACATCTCATTCAGAGAGCCAAAGAGCATGAACATATCCCCCAGCCCCTGGATGTTCTTTCACCAGGCTCTGCTAAAAATGAATTATGATCTGCCAAAGTGAAACTGACCATTTCATTTTCATTATTCAGGTTGGACACAAAAACCAAACATGAAGAAAAACAAACTCATATATACTCTGAAATTCCACTTTATTTTTTTTATTTTTTTAAGTTTATTTTTTGAGAGAGACAGGAAGACAGAGCGTGAGTGGGAAAGGGGCAGAGACAGAGGGAGACACAGAATCTGAAGTAGGCTCCAAGCTCCCAGCTGTCAGCACAGCCCCACACAGGGCTCAAACCCCTATGCCGTGAGATCATGACCTGAGCCGAAGTCGGATGCTTAACCGACTGAGCCACCCAGGCACCCCATGAAATTCCACTTTAGTTACCTAAACTCTTTCTAGGAACTGAGGCAAGGAACATATTTTGGTATAACTTCGGTGTTTTCTATGAACTGAGTATGGCTAGGACATCATAGTTAAAATGAAAGGACAGGGGCGCCTGGGTGGTTCAGTCGGTTGAGCGTCCAACTTCGGCTCAGGTCATGATCTCACGTCATATGGGTTCGAGCCCTGTGTGGGGCTGTGCTGACAGCTGGGAGCCTGGAGCCTGCTTCGGATTCTGTCTCCCTCTCTCTCTGCCCCTCCCTCACTCATGCTCTCTTTCTCCTTCAAAAATAAATAAACATAAAAAAATTTTTTTTAATAAAAAAATAAAATGAAAGGACGCTATTTCCATCTCTGTCACTTTAATTGCAGTTCCACTTGGAGCACCATTGTTCCTGATAAGCTGCCTCCCCTTGTGCTTCCACGGACTGAGAAGGAAATGAGTAATGATTGTATTCTCGTTGCAGGGGAGTTTGGAGAGGTATACAAGGGGCGTCTGAAACTTCCGGGCAAGAGGGAAATCTATGTGGCCATCAAGACGTTGAAGGCCGGGTACTCAGAGAAGCAGCGTCGGGACTTCCTGAGCGAAGCAAGCATCATGGGCCAGTTTGACCATCCCAACATCATCCGCCTGGAAGGCGTGGTCACCAAGAGTCGGCCTGTCATGATCATCACAGAGTTCATGGAGAACGGCGCTTTGGATTCTTTCCTCAGGGTAAAGGCAGCCCAGGGGTGTGGATGATGTTAGCACTGTTGACTGCTGGGGAGAAGTGTCTGCATGAGGATAGGCTGCCACTTAGGAATTGCCTGATGAAATGTGGGTGGGCGTTGGAGATGTTAGCGAGGTTGACAGATTTGTTCCTAAAAGGATAGAACAAAGAGGAGCCTGTGGACCCCTTGGTAGGAGGATAACGTGGAGTAGGGCCTCGATAAATACTCGTTGGATGAATACGAATGAATAGGGAGGCAGGTGAAGAATGGCCATCGGCATCTGCATGAATCACGGAGATTGAAGAGACTTCAGCTGCTACGCTGCCCTGTGTGATTCACGCAGACGCCAGTGGCCATCTCTGCCTTTTCTCCAGTGCGGCCACCCTCCCCACCTGCTCCCTTCATTTGCAGCTCAGAGATAAAGCAGGCTGCCCTTTTCTGATGCCTGGGCCACCCGCCCTCTGAAGGGGCACTTCTGGGCATGAAAGGAATAGACAGTGTCACGAGCATTCACAAGTCTTTTCTGGCCTTGATGAGGAAGCATGACTTCAAGCTACAGCAGAGGTGGGGGTACCTCGAGGCCGCCGGCTGCAAGATCTGTAAGTGATCGTTGTCAGAATGTGCTCACATGGAACCACGCTGGAACCGCTTTCATTTCTGTGGGACATCACAGAATTACTCAGGGCGGGAGTGAGGGAGAACAGACATGATGCTAATGCCTGGGGAGTGGCAGCTGACTGGGCATAGGCCAGCGAGCAAGTCCTGCCTCGGACCAAAGCCTCAGCTGGGGACTTCTGGGGGCCCTGAGAGCAGAGAGTATGTGGGCAGCATCACAATGGAGCTGGGCCTTCTGAGCAAGGACTTCAGGGTAATACCAACTGGCAGGCTGTACATGTCACCAAAGCTACCAAACAGTAGCTGTGGCTGCAGATTAAAGTATTATTCATACACTTGGTCTTGAAATATTCATGGGGTGAGTGCTATGGTCACGCCCCGTACTGGGTGCTGGGCCTATAGGGATGAAAGAGACATTGCTCTAATGCTATGTAACAGATCACCTAACTTCCGTGGCTTAGCACAATTTATTTTGTTCATGAGTCTGCAATTTGGGCAGGGCTCGGTGGGGATATCTCTGTTCCATGTGCTATCAGCTGGGGCACTTCAAGATCTGGGGCCTAGAATCATCCAAAGCCTCACTCACTCATCTGTCTGACAGTTGATGTTGGGTGTCAGCTGGCATCTCTCCAGGTGGCCTGCTTGGGCTTCCTCACAGCAAGCTGGGTCCCAAGAATTAACATCCCACGAGATGAAGGCAGAAGCTGGACCGCTTTTGGAACCTAGCTTCAAGTCCCACAGCACCCTTCAACTACTGTGATATGACCCCCAGGTTCACGGGGAGGAAATGTGCCCCACATCTTGATGGGGAACAGCAGCATGGTGTCGTCTTATACATAAGGGATGGGAGGTCCTGTTGTGCCCACCTTAGAGACCACAACCTGCCACAGAGGTCCCTGCTCTGAGGACCTTGGTGCCCAAAGCGTCCAGCAATCATCCACTTAGATTCTGCTTTTTGTTTCTGTGTGTGGCGTAAAGAAGTATTGTAAGCCAAGAAGAACTGAAATCTTCCTGGGGAAACCCGGGAAGGCTTCAAGGAGGAGAGAGAATTATCTGATTGTAGAATGAGGAACCCACAGGCAGACGGGGCAGCAGGCTGGTATGATGGAACAACTGAGCAGTGTATTCAAAGTCCAGAGCCAGCATGGCCTATCTGGTAACCTTTCAGCAGCTGGTGGTGGCTCCAAAGTTCAGAAGCAGGGCTTGGGGACTGCGGTGTGAAAGGGTAGCCAGGGGACCTGTCTAGAAGCTGCATTTGCACATACTGAAGCTACCTTGGCAGGGCAAACACACACTTTTGCCTCCTCTGGGTTATTAGGCAATAGTAGCTTATTTTTGGAGGGGGGAATGGGGGGGCAAATGATGGGGTGGATGTACTTTGCCTGGTACAGGCTCCTTGAGGGTATGGGTTATGCCTTTTATTTTGAAACCCCCAGTGCCCAACACAGTGATCATCTGGTGAATGCTACTTGGATTAAAAAAAAAAAAAAACAGGGGCGCCTGGGTGGCGCAGTCGGTTAAGCGTCCGACTTCAGCCAGGTCACGATCTCACGGTCCATGAGTTCGAGCCCCGCGTCAGGCTCTGGGCTGATGGCTCGGAGCCTGGAGCCTGTTTCCGATTCTGTGTCTCCCTCTCTCTCTGCCCCTCCCCCGTTCATGCTATGTCTCTCTCTGTCCCAAAAATAAATAAAAAACGTTGAAAAAAAAATTTAAAAATCCTTTTAAAAAAAAAAAAAAAAAAAAACATGAAAAACCATTCTGGCACAAAAAGGTTTGGGAGTGACAGGGGAAATGTAGACATCCTGAGCGTCCGTGGACTCTTATTCTTGTGGCCAGACCTCTCATGTCAGAGTCAGGAAGAGACCATGCTTTCCTGGGGGCATTCATTCGTGATCAGGGATCTTCTTGTGAAGACAGCCAAATAAATGTGAATAGAAGGCCATGTTAGGAGAAAAAGGATTTTCTGGAAGCAGCCTCCAGACCTTTTTAGGAGTCATTTATTTCCTACAAGTGACCTGATTGTACTTCACAGAGTCACAACATGATTTGAAGACTGTGATCAGACTTTATCCCTGGAACATGCAGGGGAACAAGGAGATTCATTCTCAGGAGGCTACAGAAAATCAAAACCCCACACAGATGCTCCACTCAGGGCTATTTCCGTGTGAGGCCCAGGACATGGGGGCATGGTAGGCACCAGTATTTGTCACGATGATGAGGCCTGGGCGGTGGGAGAAGAGCCAGGGGCAAGAGAGGAACACAGGGAGGCAGAGGAGAAAGGATGGCAAGTAAGGGACGGCCAGAGCAGGCAGCGCAAGGAGGAGAGGGAAATGAAGCGTTTCTGACTCCTCGCACGGCATGGAGGCAGGTAATCTATAAATCTAATTTCAGCCTTACTACCAAACCCTGGAGCATAGCAACATTAATTGATGTATCTGCTGCTTGGTAAAATTGAAAAGTAGGTCATCAGTTCAGTTCTGCAGGGTCCATCTTTTGGGAAGTAGTACAATTTTAGGATCACCATTCAGAGAATAAAGGAAAAGAGTTAGTCCTCAATTTGTGCAACTGCCCCCACCCCGACACACACACACACCAAACTGGCCATGGCCGTTTACACTGGGCATGGTGGCTTTGGGGAGTGGCTGCAGCTCCAGCTCTGGGTCAGCGTCTGGGCGGCTGTGGCCACTGGGGATCCAATGGGCACACTGGCTTCTCACAGCCCACCCACTGCTCCTCTCCCATTGCAGGACTTAGAGTCTTTCACCTTCTGAAAGGATTAGAAACACTGTTATTTTCTAACCACACATTCAATAGGTTCAGTATTATTCATTTTTTAAATGTCTATGCCATGGATTATGTAGCATGCAAATCCATTATTTAATATATCCTTGTTGGCACTGGTGTCTCTTGCATAATCTTAGGAATGGTCCCTGAAGCCCTTCTCAATGTCCTGTGCCATAGCCAAAAAGGTCAACATGCTCTGTAAGGCCTTCTTGCCTAGCCTGACCTTGTAGTTGCTGCTGGGTCATCTACAGACAGTCATAACTGAAAGACTCTTGGAAGTTACTGAGCAATGTCAAATTCAGACATTTCTTATCAGGGAGGCTCATTCATGGGCTGGAGCCCATGACCATAACCCAGAAATCGGGAAGAGAATACCAGATTGGACATCCCGAGACCTGGGTTCTGCTTTGTGCTCCACCATGAGTCACCGGTGGCCTTGAGCAAATCTGTTAACTCAGTTTCCCAGTCTATAAACTAAAGGCATTGGAATTGAATGATCTTGAAAGGTAGGGCTCTTACAGTTAAAAAAAAAAAAAATCTATGATTCATTCTCTTCAAACAAATCAAATAAGGGTTTCATTTCCTGAAGTGGATTTGTCAATGAAAGTTGAAATACCTAAATCCTTCCTGCCTAATAAAAGGGCCAGCAAGTGGCTTCAGTGAATTTGCCAAAAAGCAATTTCAGCAGAAAGCACTTCATGAAGGGAAGAAAGTTTAAATCACTTCACTGTACTGTATTTTTACCATGTGATCACCGTGGAGCCTGATCCTTTCCAAAGTCAGTGAGAGAACTGGGCTTTTTCTGTCTTGTACATCTTTGTATGCTGATGTTCCTGTCTTTGGAAGTTCTTTTTGGGGAGTTAGACCAATGAACCAAACCTAAAACAGTTGAATGTGTCAGGGAATCTTAATAGGTTTGTGTCTTTAAGTTTCACCAGGATTATGAACTCAACAGGCACAATCCTGTCTTATCATGAAATGTGATTACCCTGCAGGTTCTAAAGAAAATATGTTGCCATTACAAAGTCCATATTCCATGGAAAAGACCCTGGACAGGAGTTTAAAGATTCAAATAAGAGTAGCATATTTCAGGCACACATGTCTCTACTTTCTTTTTCTATGACCATGGCAGACATCATTAATCAATCATGTCACTTTTTGCTGCAAAGCTTCTACACAGCCTTCTTCTCCACACAACATTTGAGGAAGGTGTTACCAGTTGATCACAGATGGAACGTTAGTGCAGAAGTAATTTGCTATCCTGGACTTAGATTCTTGTTATAAGTCAAAGCCACACAGAATGATTTAAGGCTGATCACTTAAACTTTCTGGACTTCCTTTATCTTCTCTGAAAAGCAATAAACTGTTGTCTGCCTTGCACAAAGGAGGATCAAAACACATTCTATCAAGAATGACTTGCCATTCAAAAGTCAAGAAATAGAAAAAATCATGTTAGTTAATTAATTGATCCAAACTTCAGGCCTGCATCATTAGGCCTCGGTCATCCACTGCTACAGTTGGGGTGTGGGTGTTGGGGTTTTTTTTTTACTGCAGCTGCCAACCTGTAGAGCCCAGAATGCCCTGTGAGCGAGGTTCTCCTATGGCAGGGATCCTAGGATGTGTCCCTAGCATACCAGGAAGCTGCGAGGAACCTGTAGTCCTGGCCCCTGGTGTCCTCAGACTCTCTCACCAGGCTCTGGGAGAGCTGATTTGTGAGACATTATGGCTTGGCTGATAATACCAGCAGTTGTTGCTGTCTTAGTATTCACGAGCACCGAGCTAAGCCCTTTCATGTATACTGTCTCATTTAACCTCACCAAAATCCTATGAAGAATGGACGCTATGTTCTTATTTTACAGATGTGGGAATGATGGCTCTGGAAGTTAAATGACCTGCCCGGGGGCACACAGCCAGTGAGCAGCAGAGCCTGGGTCCAGGCCAGGTCTGTCTGTCTCCAAAGCCTGGACTTTTTTTTTTTTTTTTAATGTTTATTCATTTATTTTTGAGAGAAAGAGAGCACAAGCAGAGGAAGGGCAAAGAGAGAGAGGGAGACACAGAACCGGAAGCAGGTTCTAGGCTCCGAGCTGTCAGCATAGAGCCCAACCTGGGACTCAGACCACAAACCGTGAGATCATGACCTGAGCTGAAGTCAGATGCTTAACCGACTGAGCCACCCAGGCTCCCCAAAAGCCTGGACTTTTAACCACTTCTTGGCCTTCGTTGACCCCAGAACCTATAAGGGTGACTGACCTAAATATTAAAACAAATCAGATGGTAAAGCTGTTCCATGAAGGCTTCAGTGATTTAAAGTAGAAACAGACCTATTGCTGTGCATTCTTCCAACATTTCTCTTCCCAGAGCTGTTTACAACCACCACCGATCCCCTCCCCAGAATCTATCTACAAACCGGCTTCTTTTGGGAGACATTCATTTTTAACCACATTGTTGTCTACACTTACAGAGAGGAAGTAACAAACTGAATTGGAAAAATGTGACCCTTGTGACTTGCAGCTGAGATACATTTTCCAACATACAGAAGTTGCATGACAACTTTCTGGGGAGGCAGGTCCCTAGAGACCTACTTAGAGAAAATGAATGGTGTTCGCAAAAGCCTGGCTAACTTCTCGAGGAGGTGTTGATTGAAGTTCATTAGCAAGGAGGAGGATTCGTATCACTCACAGCACATCCAGCTCTCACAGATGGGCACCATGTGCTGAACAACAGTCAGGGTTTCCAAAAAGCAGATCTGCACTTCCTTTTGGAGTTGGTTAGAAGAAAATATTGCAGGGAAAGCATTCCAGGCAGGGTGGGAGGTGGTTAAGGTTTGAGTTAGAAACAGCCTGGAGCTTGGGGTGTGTCAATCCCAGTGTGTTTGGGGGTTCTCTTCTGGGAGGCATCTCAGGAAGGTGTGGAGGGAGCGTCAGTTTGCTCACTCTGATTGATCAAGGGGCGTAGCCCTAGAACACAGACCTGGGCTTGCAGTCTTGCAGAAGGAAGTCTTCAACATTCACACTATCATGGTTAGACTGTTTGATTGGTGGGGTTTTCTCTAATACACAGGGTAGTTTTTCAATGGCTGTTTTGTTTTTCCATATTTATTTTTGCATGGAAAATGCTTTTGTAGGAGTGCATGCATAGATGCTGTGTCTCACACACACTTAAGTGAGGTAGTGCATGTGACTGTGTTGTATATCACCTCACATGCAGTAGGTGCTCAGTAAATGGGAGCTGTGCACGTTTTTGTGTGCTGTTTCACAGGAGGGAGCTGGGGAATGGCTGCTTTGCCCAGGGTCTGTGTCCAGCAGTAACTTAGACTAGACCCAGGGTGTTCTACCTCCTCTCACCTCTCCCCTAGTCAAAGCCTCTCAATGCCTGGGCCAAGCTCTACTTAACAGAATACTACTTATCGTTCTTTGGCGGAGCAGCTGGGGCGGGACTAGAAGAGAAAATTTGTTATTGGCAGCAAAGCACGGGGTCTGCTGATGTAACCAGTGTGTGCAGAAGCCAAGACCCAAGGGCTTTGGGGAAGCAGGAGGAAGGTTGATACATTCACTGAGGTCTGTCACCAAACCTTGAAGGAGAGCATCCACCCAGGAAACAGTGAGCCCACCGGTGACTGGAGAGGGGCAGCACTGCAGCTTGGCTCCCATTCGCTAAGAGGGCCAATGCCATACGTTGTGTGTGTGTTTCTCCTGCCACTAATCCCTGTGAGGTGCATATGGCTATCCCAATGTCAAGGTTGACAGCTCTGGTAGGACCCAAGGAAGATACCTTAAGCATTTAATTCTGGAAACAGGGAGAGATGTAGTAGTCACTAATGGAGCACATGTTTATTGAGCTTTTTCTATTTAAAGTTCTTAGCACTGGGAGTGCAATGGTAACCACAGGAGAGAGGGTCTTGTCTTCAGAGAGCCAAGCAGCAGAGGCAGATGGATAGGTGTTACACATACACACCTAAAACTTGTGATATGCTAAGAAGAAAAATAAGAGCATTCATAAAAGACGAGAAGATAGTAAGAAAGTGCTAATCATATTTGGAGGAGGGGAGTAGTTATAGAGACATTCTCTCTGAAAAAGGGACACTTAGTGGAGACCTTAAGGGCAGGTAAGTGTTGATTGTGAGGAAGAGCAGAGGGGACGGCAGGTGTAGGGGCCATAAGGAAGGAAGACCTTGGCTTGGGAAAGGACTGAGAGGTCACCAGTCACTGTGGCTGGCAGGTGAGGTGGTGGCTGATCCCCTGGGGTCCCGTGGACCATGAGGAGGAGTTTGGAGCTTTTCCCTAATACATTGAATGGGAAGCTGTTATAGAGCTTGAAGCCAGGGAGTGGCATGGCCTGATTTATGTCTTGCAAAACTGGCTGTAGCTGCTGTGTAGAGAATGGATTGGGGAAAGGCAGGTGTGGGGAGGCTGTTACAGGTGATGGATGATGGTGACTTGGTTAGAATGGAGGCAGTAGAGATGGAGAGGCGTGAATGGCTTTGAGATGTATTTTGGAGATAGAATCAACAGGGTTGGCAAGGAGAGAGCAGAGCATTCAAGGAGAGGGATGGGGGAGAGGGGGGAGGGAGAAGGACACAGTGAGCAGCATGGCCAGTCACAGACAGAGGCTGACAAGCAGCAGGACCGTGGTCCTGTGGCTTCTGTTTAACCACTGAAGCCCATCTTGATCCCAATGCCCTTTATGTCTTGTTACAGCAAAATGATGGGCAGTTCACGGTGATCCAGCTGGTAGGGATGCTCAGGGGCATCGCCGCGGGCATGAAGTACCTGGCTGAGATGAACTACGTGCATCGGGACCTGGCTGCTAGGAACATCCTGGTCAACAGTAACCTGGTATGCAAGGTGTCTGACTTTGGCCTTTCCCGCTACCTCCAGGATGACACCTCAGACCCCACCTACACCAGCTCCTTGGTGAGTCCTTCTTAGTGTTCTCAGGTAAAAGCATGGCATGAATAAAAAGTGGCTGCACATGGCTGGGCCGGGGACCCATGGCAGGGCACACTGGAAGTGACTGGCACTTGAACTTATCTCCCACTGGGGGAGGCAGGTGCTAGATGGAGAAACAATAGCAGCTGCTTGTCCTCGTTGTCCAGGTAAGCATTTGGGCATAGGCTGTAAGGAAGGGTCAGGGTGTCTACTCTGAAACCATGGATGGTGTTCTTGGCCAGTGGGAAAAGGACACCTTGGAAGAGGTGATTTGGAGGAATCCAGGCAGTTGGAGAGTAGCGTCAGAGACGTCCATCAGCAGAAGTAGGCGCCGGTGGGGCTGGGTACTGTGTCACCAGGCAGACCCTTGGTCCCCTCCTCTTCTCCCTCTCCCGTGCTTCCAGACAGCTCTAAGTGCCGTGTACATGATGAGTACTCTCACATTGGTATTCCCAATCAGCTTCCCCCTCCACAGTCAAGGCAGCTCTCATCACCTCCATCCAGTCATCTGGTTCTCACAGTTCTAGTCCCAACCGTTACAGGTCCAAAGCAGAGCTTTCTCCTCCATTTTCCTCCCCAATTTCTCCAGCTTAGTGGTTCCACCAATTCAACGAATGACTGAAACCTGCGAGTCACCCTTGATTTCTCTCTGCCTCACCATCCATGTCCAATCCCTTGGCAACTCCCATAGGTTCAAATAAAATCTGCCTCTTTCTTTCCATCTCTGCAGCCCCCATCCTATTCCAAAGCACCATTCTCTTTCACCTGGTCCCTTCTGGTAGCTTCCTAACTGGTCTCCCTGGTTTCTTCACTCCCAGGATGTTATTATAAAAATAAGAACAATACAGAGAAGTAAGGGGGGAAAAAGACAACCAAGAAACCACAATCCCCCCTGAAGCAAGAGTCAGTAAACTTTTCCTTAAAGGCCATATAATAAGTATGTTAGGCTTTGTTGGCTAAGAGGCAACATAGAGGATATTGTGTAGATAATTAGGTAACACTTTAAAAGGGTATAAATACCATTCTTAGCTCATGGGCTATAAGAATCCAGGTGACCTGACAGATTTGGTGTTCAGGCCATAGTGTACCAACCCCTGTCCTTAGGCGTCAGTTTTAATAGTTGGGCATGTCTCTTTTCACACTTTTCTCATTGCTCCAAAATTTGAAGATTTTTATTTTATAACAGTGGGATCATACTGTGCCTGTTGTTCTGCTGTGCGTGTCTCAGGGGCATTCTTCCTGCCAAGCTGCTTTTCTACAAGTTTGTGAATATTTACGCTCCACTAGGAACGTATGGTGCCCACCTTCCAACATCCTTACCAGCACTGAAGGCAATCGGTCTTTACCAATTTGCCAATCCAAAGATGAAAAGCATTACTTCCTTTTGTTTTGGTCTGCCTTTTCACCTGACTGCTGGAGATACTCCTTTACTGTCTTCTCGCACAGTTACTGGGATTCACGTTTCAGCTGCTGTTTATTATATGTACATGCCTTTACCTGTTTTTCTATTGGGTTGTATGCTGGTTTCTTAGAAATTTATAGGAAGCCTTTTTATATTAGGGTGTTAACCCTTTGTCTCCATGTATGATACAGTTAGTTCCCCTTACCACATCTCTTGTTCTTTTGATACTGTTTATGATATCCTTTGGCTTCCAAAAGCGGTTAATATTCTTCTGGTCAAAAATACGCATCTGTTCTCTCTATGTTTTCTTGGGGTTTTTTTGTTTGTTT
The DNA here is from genome assembly GCF_046562875.1 of Panthera onca. NCBI lineage: Eukaryota > Metazoa > Chordata > Mammalia > Carnivora > Felidae > Panthera > Panthera onca. The sequence goes on along the minus strand of NC_138347.1, from coordinate 127,832,686 downwards.
ATTTACTTATTTATTTAAAAAAATTTTTAAATATGAAATTTATTTTCAAATTGGTTTCCATACAACACCCAGTGCTCATCCCAACAGGTGCCCTCCTCAATACCCATCACCCACCTCCCTGCCCTCCCACCCCTCATCAGCCCTCACTTTGTTCTCAGTTTTTAAGTCTCTTTGGCTCTCTCCCTCTCTAACCTCTTTTTTTTTCTTCCCCTCCCCCATGGTCTTCTGGTAAGTTTCTCAGGATCCACATAAGAGTGAAAACATATGGTATCTGTCTTTCTCTGTATGACTTATTTCACTTAGCATTAACACTCTCCAGTTCCATCCACTTTGCTACAAAAGGCCATATTTCATTCTTTCTCATTGCCACGTAATATTCCATTGTGTATATAAACCACAATTTCTTTATCCATTCATCAGTTGGTGAACATTTAGGCTCTTTCCATAATTTGGCTATTGTTGAAAGTGCTGCTATAAACATCGGGGTATTTAAAATGTTTTTAACGTTTATTCATTTTTGAGAGACAGAGAGAGACAGGAGCATGAGCGGGAAAGGGGCAGAGAGAGAGGGAGACACAAAATCCGAAGCAGACTCCAGGCTCTGAGCTGTCAGCACAGAGCCTGATGTGGGATTCGAACTCATGAACCACAAGATCATGACCTGAGCCGAAGTCGGACGCTCAACCGACTGAGCCACCCAGGCACCCCGGTTTTTTTGGTTTATTTAAAAATCTCTCTTCACTCCAGGGTTATAAGTGCTTTTTAAAGTTTCCTGTACTATCTTATTGGGGGTTTTGCTCTATATTTAAATACTAAGCACACCTGAAATTTATTTATTTTTCCCAAGATTTCATTTTGGAAAATTTTCAAGCATACAGAGAGCTTGATAGAATTTACAGAGGCTAGCCATTACCCACCATCTAGGTTTTAGAATGAATATCTTGCTCTGTATGATTTATTATATAACCATCCATCTGAGCTGTCCCTCTGTCCATTCTTCACTCCATCCTATTCTGTTGATGCATTTCCAGATTTCATGTACCTCTTGGCCATCTGTATGTCTTTGGAAAAATGTCTAGTCAGATCCTTCACCCATTTTGTAATCAGGTTGTTTGTTGTTGATGCTGAGTTACATGATTTCTTTGTCTATTTAGATATTGACTTCTTATTGGATACATTTATTTGCAAATATCTTCTCCCATTCAGTAACCTGCCTTTTCATTTTGTTGATGGCGTCTTTTGATGTTCAGATGCTTTTTGGTTTGATGTGGTCCCATTAGTTTATTTCTGTTTTTGTTTCCCTTGCCTTTGAAGCCAAATCCAATATAAAACATTGCTAAGATTAAGGTCAAGGAGCTTGCCACCTGTGTTCTTCTAGGAGTTCTGTGGTTTTAGGTCTAACGTTCAAGTCTTTAATCCATTTTGAGCTGATTTTTGTATATGGTATAAGATGGTGGTTCAGTTTCATTCTTTTGCATGTGGCTGTCCAACACCCTTTATTGAAGAGATTGTCGTTTCCTCATTGTGTACTCTTTGCTCCTTTGTTATAAATTAATTACCAGGTAGGCATGGGTTTATTTCTGAGTTCTCTATTCTGTTTCTGTTTTTGTTTTCTTGCCAATACCATACTGTTTTGATTACTGTAGCTTTACAGAATAGTTGGAAATCAAGGACTATGATACCTCTGACTTTGTTCTTTTTTCACAAGATTTTTTAGCTATTTGAGTTTTCTTTGTGGTTCTATGTAAATTTGAGAATAATATGTTCTAGTTCTGTAAAAAATGCCATTAGAATTTTTATAAAGATTGCACTGAATCTATAGATTGCTTTGGGTGGTATGGACATTTTAACAATATTAGTTCTTCTAATCCATGAACATGGAATAGCTTTCCATTTATTTGTATCTTCTTCAGTTTCTTCATCAGTCTTATAGTTTTCAATGTACATACAGGTCTTTCACATCCATGGTTAAATTTTTTCCTAAGTATTTTATTCTTTTTAATGCAGTTGTAAATGGGATTGTTTTCTTGATTTCTCTAACAGTTTGTTATTAGTGTGTTAAAATGAAACATATTTTTGTATATTAATTTTGTATCTTGCAACTTTACTGAATTCATTTATTAGTTCTAACAGTTTTTTTGTTGGAGGATTTAGAGTTTTCTATATATAGGATCATGTCATCTGCAAATACAGTTTTACTTCTTCCTTTCCAGTTTGGATGCCTCTTATTTCTTTTTCTTGCCTAATTCCTCTGGCTAGGCCTTCCAATACTGTGTTGAATAAAAATGGGGAGAGTGAGCATCCTGTCTTTATCCAGATCTTAGAAGGAAAGCTTTCAGCTTTTCACCATTGAGTATGATATTAACCATTGCTTGTCATATGAGGCTTTTATTATGGTGAGATATGTTCCCTCTATACCCACTTCCTTGAGAGTTTTCATCATAAATGAATGAATTGTATCAAATGCTTTTTCTGTATCTACTGAGATGATCATATGATTTTTATCTCTCATTTTGTTAATGCTGTGTGTGATGTTGATTGACTTGTGGATGTTGAACCATCCTTGCATCTCTGGAATAAATCCCACTTGACCATAGTGTATGATCCTTTCAATGTATCATCGAATTTGGTTAGCTAATGTTTTATTGAGGATTTTTGTATCAAAATTCATCAGGAATATTGACTTGTAATTGTCTTTTTTTATATTGTCTTTGTCTGGTTTTGGTATAAGGGTAATTCCAGCCTCATAAAATGAGTTTAGAAGTGTTTCCTGAAGTTTTTTCGAAAGAGTTTGAGAAGTATAGGTATTACATATTCTTTGAATGGTAGAACTCACCAGTGAAACTGTCTGGTCCTGCCCTAATATTTGTTGGGAAGTTTTTGATTACTGATACAATCTCCTAGTAATCGGGCTATTCACCATGATTCAGTCTCAGAAGACAGTAAAATGTTTATTTATTTCTTTTAGGTTGTCCACTTTGTTGGCATATAATTATTCATAACACTTGCTTAAGACTTTTGGTTTTCTGAGGTATCAGTTATAACTTCGCCTCCTCTTTTGTTTCTGATTTCATTTGAGTCCTTTCCCCGTTTTTCATGCTGAGTCTAGCTAAAGATGTCTCAATTGTGTTTATCCTTTTGAAGAACCAGCTCTTAGTTTCATTGATATTTTCTATTGTCTTTTTAATCTCTCTCTCATTTATTTATGCTCTGGTATTTATTATTTCCTTCCTTCTACTAGCTCTGGGCTTCACCTGTTCTTCTTTTTCTGTTCCCTTTAAGTGTAATGTTAAATTGTTATTTGAGATTTCTCTGGTTTCTTAAGCGAGGCCTGCAGTGCTATGAACTTCCCTCTTAGAACCACTTTTGCTTCATCCCAGAGATTTTGGTAAGAAATGATTCTTAAGTGTACATGTATAGAGTTTGAACAAATCCATACACCTGTATATCCCAAACTCCTGTCAAGATACAGAACATGGCCATCACACTGGGAAGTGCCCTCATACCCCTCCCCAGTCAGTTGTCACCCCTACCCTACACCCAGGGGCAACCACTGTTCTGATTATTTTTTCAACCATAGATTTGTTGTGCCTGTTCTAGAACTTCACATGATTGGAATTACAGTCTATGCTCTTTGTGTCTGTGAGATTCATTCATGCTGTTGTGTGCAGCAATACTTTGTTCCCATTTATTGTAGTATTTCATTGCTTATATATCTGTTCTTTTGTTGGTGGACACAAGGGCTATTCTCAAACTTTTTAAAAAATTTTTTAAATTTTTGTAACTTTTTTTTTTTTGAGAGACAGAAAGAGACCAAGCCTGAGCAGGGTAGGGGCAGGGAGAGAGGGATACACAGAATCCAAAGCAGGCTCCAGGCTCTGAGCTGTCAGTGCAGAGCCCAGTGCGGGGCTCGAACTCACAAACTGTGAGGTCATGACCTGAGCCAAAGTCAGATGCTTAACTGACTGAGCCACCCAGGTGCCCTTCAGAATTGTTTTTGAGTATGTATTAGGATATATATTTTTTTACCCTGTTTTCATGCAAGTGAATAGATCATTTAACAATACCATGTGTTAAATATATTATCCATATTTTATTGATCACTTGTCATCCTGTCATATATTAAGTTGCATATATGAACCATGTTTTGATTCTCAATTCTGCTCCATCAACTTATTTACTTATTCTGTGCCCAACCATATTGTTCTGATTGTAACAACTTTAGCACAAGTTTTACTATCCGTATTGTTTGGATTATAATAACTTTAGCAAAAGTTCTCCTCTTTGGGTGAGGTTATCCTTTATTCTTCCTTAAAAAAAAAAACACTTTGTTGACTGTTATCAAATATCTTTTCTTTCAGGTATATTTGAAATCACTTTTTCTAGTTCCAAAACATGCATAAATACTCACATTTGGATTTTGAATGGAACTTTATTCTGCCTTTGAAAGGACTAACAGTTTAATGACTGTGAATCACCAAATAATGATGTGAACCAAACATTTATGCTTTACATTAAATTTTTTTAGGTAAAGGATTCCCCACATGATGTTCTTGTATACATTAGTTAGACCATTCGTTGTGGTTTTGTTGTTCTTCTAACTGATAAAACGTATAAACTCCTAGATCTAAGAGCTTTCAGGATCCTTCACCAATTGTTATGTTCCTCTGTCTCACTATATTTATCATATCATTTCTCCATTCTTTTCCTTTTAATTGAAATAGACATGGGGCACCTGGGTGGCTCGGTCAGTTAAGTGTCTGACTTCGGCTCAGGTCAAGATCTCATAGTTTTTGAGTTCAAGCCCTGCATCGGGCTCTGTGCTGACAGCTCAGAGCCTGGAGCCTGCTCCAGATTCTGTGTCTCCCTCTCTCTCTGCCCCTCCCAAACTCGTGCTCTGTCTCTCTCTCTCTCAAAAATAAATATTTTAAAAATAGACAGATAACATGTTTGTTGATTAACAACTTGTGGTTCTAAAATTTCAAAGAATTTATTCACATGGACAGTATGTATTGAGCAGCTGCTATGTGTCAGTACTGGTCACAGGCCAGGGACACTATCAAGATCAAAAAGAGACATTGTTACTCACATCACTCACAGTTTGATGAGGAAAGGTAACATTAGTCAGACACAGATATAAGTGCATAATGACCAGTGGAGAAAAAAGCCATTGTGTTCTGTAAGAACATGAATAAAACAGTAAATAACAATATAATCTGACCATATCTAGGGGGATTAAGGAGGGCTTCCAGAAGAGGAGATGGTGCTTCAGCAGGGATTTGAAGAATAAGTCACCCAAATGAAAGGGGAGGTTAGAACACTGAGAGACATAAATAGCACACACAAAGGCCCTGTGGCAAGAGAGAAAATGGAACATTAAAGGAGCTCATAGAGGACCCCTATGCTGGGAATTTGGGAAAAGAGGAGGAAAGTGGCCAGGGAGGTCAGCAGCAGCCTCCTGGACCCTTGTGATAGAATTCAAGGCCTTAGAGCAATGGGAAGTCATTCCAGGGCTGTGTATGTGTGTGTGTGTATGTGTGTGCACACATAGATGGATACACATGATCCAAAGGTGATGAATTTGCATTTTAGAAAAATAACTGGCTTTTCTCTTGTCTTTCCCTTCCAAACTCTTCTCTTACCTTCTTTCAGAATGAAACAAAACACTTTATTGGCTTTCTTTTATCTTTCACCAAAAAGCTACTTGGCAGACCCAATCAAGGTAGATGTCTCAGGCAAGGGAGGCATCCCTACTAGATATCTAGATCCATGTGGGGGAGAGCCAGCAGCCAAGAAAGGTTGGGAAATTAGCTATTTGCAAGGAGATGAGGAAATATATTGGAGACAATGGGAGCTATTGGAAAAGGAGGTACAAATATGGAAAACAAAACTAAAATGAATTATGTGGTATTGAATTGGAATTGAAAGTATTGGTGTGAACTTGGGTTTTTTTAATATATAAAGAGGTAGAGGAAAAACTACAGGTTGAGAGTGCCTCAAAGCAATGACACCACCTACAATACAATTACCTGTATGTAGAACGTGTGAAATCGTTCCACAGGTTCTTGAGGCTCTGCTCGTTATTTTCCCCAATTTTTCCTCTCTTCCTTATAACTGTCTTTAAGTTCATTGATTCTTTGATTTACCGTTTCCATTTTGCTAACAGAAAGTTCCTCTAGTGATTTTTTTCTCATGTTGTCTTTTTTAACTTTACAATTTCTTATTAATCTTTCTTTTATAATTTCCAGTTATCAACTGGGGCGCTTTATATTTTTATACATCATAAGCATACCTTTCTTTATCTCATTGAGCATAGCTATAATAGCTGCTTTAAAGCTGAGGTCATCCTGGGGCGCCTGGGTGGCTCAGTTGGGTCAGCGTCCAACTCCAGGTTTCGGCTCAGGTCATGATCTCACGGTTTGTGAGTTCAAACCCCACATCAGCCTCCACACTAACGGTGCGGAGCCTGTTTGAGATTCTCTCTCTCCCTCTCTACGCCTCTTCTGCTGTCTCTCTCCATGTCTGTCTCTCTCTCAAAATAAATAAATAAACTTAAAAAAAAAATCCCAGGTCATCCTGAGGTTGGCATCCTTTCCCATGAAAAGGGGTCACATTTCCCTGAGTCTTTGTCTGAATGGTAGTTTGGGATTATATACATTATGAATGTTACAATGTAGAGCCTGTAGGTGCTATGACATTGATCCAAAAAGTGTCAATGTTTCCGATTTAACAGGAAGTTAACTCAGTTAGACTCAACCTGCAAACTGTCAAGTCTGCAGGGAGAAACAGCTCAGATTTCATTTCCTGTGGTTTTCAGTCTGTCTCATAAATGCATGATTCAGGGGTCAGCCAGAGAATCGGGAAAAGTTCATATCCAGAATTTGGGATTCTCTCTCCCTGGCTCTCTTGTTTCCAGGGAGTCCCTGCAAACCCCAACTCTCTAGCAATCCTGATTATTCTGGGCTCCTTCCCTTGGTTCCTGCAGCCACAAGGGGGTGGGATTTTCAGCTGGAGTTTTAGCCACAGGGCACACTTTCCTCAGAGCAAAATTGCAAAAGGTGAAACTCACCTTGTGCTATTCAGTTTCTGGAATGCTCAAACAGTTTTCTGTTATCTTACTTCTTTTCCTTTTCTCTTCTATTTTGTTGTTACTCACTGGAGATTCTGTTTGTTAGAAGCATACCCCTCACACCAAAAGTAGAACCTTCCCCTTGTTACCCCTGTTCCATGAAACAGTCCTTAAGACTGCTATACTCCGTCTTTATAGTCCGTATCATACTCCATCTTAGTTCCCCCATTTCATGCCGTTCTTTCAAGACCTTTTTAATATCATCATCTTTCAAGACATCTTGTTTTACTTTATAAGTGAAGACCTCATTAATAGCTATTAAAGTTTTCTAGTTTTCCCTATTTGGCCCTCAGCTTTCATGTCTCATTCTGTCTTAATTCTCCACCATACTTTTCCCCAGGTCTTCCTCCTCTAAATTGCTATTTCTAGCCTCAGGATCATTTCCTTCCCACCAGGCTTCTGGAATAATGAACAGATAGAATGTGTTCCTTTGTGCTTTCTTATGGTTGGAATAAACCCACTAACCTAAGGAGTTCTTAACTGCTGGTAAAATTCCCACCCTTTAAGAGGGACAGATCTATGAGCTGGCCTGGGCTCTAACACCTGTATGATTTACAGGTATTCAAATTAACATTTCCAATTTCTTAGCTTGTATGGGCAGCCATCACAAAATACTATAGCCTAGGTGGTTTGAACAACAGACACTGATTTTGCACATTTCTCCTGGAGGCTAGGAAGTCCAAAATCAAGGTCTTGGCAGATTTGGTTCCTGGTGAGAGTCCTCTTACTGGCTTGCAGATGGTCACATTCTCCCTGTATCCTCACATGGTAGAGAGAGCAAGAGTTCTGGTCTCCCTTCCTCTTCCTATAAGGACGCTGATCTTGTCACGGGGTCCCACCCTCATGACCTCATCTAAACCTAATTACCTCTCCAAGGCCCTACCTCCACATACCATCCCATTGGGGGTTAAGGTCTTCAAAATATACATCTTGGGAGGACACAAGCATGTTTGACTTCACAGGTCACATTCTGATTATGACTGGTCCTGTCTTCTGTTACCAAGAAGAAAAATAGCACATACGTACCAGGAAAGGTGCCACATCTTTGATCAACTGTTTGCATTTGGGGCCCACATGCACATTCACAAACCTGATATTCACCCTTTATCAGCTCACGTTGGTGGACACAGCCCCAAGAGAATCCCACAAATCTCTTCATGGTGGCCTTCTGTTGGTTAAGTCAAAAACCCTACTCCAGTTGGCTTGCTTTCTCTTCTCATCAGTAGGAAAAGGCCCCATCCAGTCCCTTTGTGAGTGAAATCTCCCCTTCTTAGTATTCCACCAGGTTTCTTCTGCCAAAGTAGTGTCAACTCTCCCATCCTTCAGAGCCCCAGGCTGTCTCTCTGAGAAGTCTCTAGCCTTGCTCTGTGCCTTCCTTAGGCCCTGCTCCCTGCAGGCCTCCCTGTTTCATCATGAACTGAGCTCCTTCTTCAAGGCGCCTCTGATCTCCCTCAGCCCCTTCCCCTTTGCTCCTCCTGCTGCTCCTTCCTCTTGTCTCAGGCCCCCGCTCCTCCCACACCCTGTGTTTCTGCAGCTTCTGATGCTTTCTGCCTTCCAAGCTCGCTGATCCCTCCTTCTCCTTGCTTTCTCTCGTCTAATGTCCGCTGGCATTCTCTGTCCCCTCTGCCCTGTGAACCTCAAACAGAGCTGTTCCTTGGGCATCTGCCCATCATGGCAGGAGGCAGAAGCCATCTTCTCAGACAGCTTGCCAGCTGCACCCTTGTCCTTCCATGATGGTTTTCCCTTCGTCAGGTCTTCCTTATGTGCTGTTCTGCCTGGTGCTGCCCCTCCCTTCCCACCCTGACTGCCTGGACCAGCTTCCACTTCCTCTAGAATCTGCCCCATCTGTCTCAGACTCACCTCCTGCACTGCTCTGGGCCCCAGGCTTGGAGGCCTATCCTCTCCATGGGACAAGGGACAGTCTCTCCTGGGGGGAGATCCTGGGGGGCGATCCCTGTGAGCACCAGGCTCATCCTGAACCTGCTGGGGGAAATAAGGCCCACCCCACACGTGTTCTGCAGAGCCCTTGTTCCTCTGCGATGAATTCCAGTCATCCTGGGTCACAGTGGAGGCAATACCCTTGTCTCATCCTCCCCCGTTATTCCCATGGATTACTGTCCAGGCTGCAGCCTCCATCCTCACTGTGTTTCTGGGGGACAGTGTCTGCTCCAGCCACAATCAGTTCTGTGCTGAGATCTGTAGGGCCTTTGCTTTCACAGAAGATTTTACCTTTGTTCCACGATATCACGCTTCCTGTTTAAGCCCTGTCTTCATTCAGTAGCATCAGCTGGGAAAGCGGCAAACCCTCTCTAGAACTTTCTTGCTGTCTGGTATGGCAGAATAGTTCTTTGATATGACAGGAAGAATGCAGGACTTGGATTCAAACTATTCACAGAGGTAAATTTGACCTTAGGTCTTCCCATCCATAAAATGGGATTTGTGAGAATTTATGAGATTCGTAAGACCCCATGTGACAGAAACTAGAAACTACCCCCGGTACAGGTCCTGCCCTGGTCATGGCTTATGTGACTGTTGTGGGTGCTGCCGTGAGTGCCTTCCATGCTCTCAGAGCCCATCCCCCATGGTTGACACACACGGATGTACATTCTCAAGGATAACTGGTGGAAAAAAAAAAAAAAAGCCTCTAACGTTCCCTAATCCCAGTCACTCAAAAACAGAAAACAATAAAGCAGAGAGCCTCCAAGCATCTCAGGAAAAGATGATAGTCACAAAAGACAATTAAGGGTCCTTTTGATAGGATCACCGTGGAAGGATTTTGAAGAAAAATTCTCAGGAGAGAGCAGGAGAAAAGGCAGCTGAGTTACTGTGTCCACTGCAACGGCTGTGTTCACACTTCGCTGTGCACCCGAATCCCCAGAGAGCTTGTTAAAGCACGGATTTTGGGGCCCCGCCCCCTGAGTTTCAGATCTGTAGGTCCGAGGTCGGGGCCCGGGAAGCACCGTCACACAAGTACCCAGATGATGCTGATAGCCCTACTCTGGTACCACACTTGGGGATCCACGGCCCTGAGACTGTTTTAGGGGGCATATGTTACTTCACACACTTGCATTGCAAGAAATGTCAATTATTTTTCAAAAAGCAAAGCAAGTCTGACAGAGTCCTCATGCTGTCAGACTGGAAAAGGAAATGCATTTTCCATCATCTTGGAACTCTTCTTCCCTCCCCAACCCCAGGGGGGCTGTGAAGGCCCCAGGGCCACACCTGGGCACGTGGTCTGCAGCCCCTGTGCCTTCGGCCCGGACCTTTGTCCGAGGAGGCTAGGACGGCATGGTACCGGCAGAGGTCCCCACCACAGACCGCACACCAGCACCTGCTTCCCGGGCTCCAGACCCTCACGCTGATGCTGCCATTTGGCTCCCGTAAGAACCCAGTTCCCAGAATCTGAACCCCTCTCCCTTCCATCAGCTGCTTTGGACGAAACACAAAACAAGAGACATTAATCAGCCCTAGAGATCCTGTGGTTGGCATTAAAGAGTTAAAAAATAATACTCTTTATAAAAGAGGATTAAAGGCATCTATGTTTACCCTCAGTCTGGAGATTCTTCCGTTCCATAGAATAAAAATCCTATAAATTAACACCTCGGTCATATTCATTGTCACAGTTACCGGTGAAGCGGCTGCCTGGACACTGGCGTTGAACCGAGAGAGGGTTTTCTTGCGTTGTGTTTTTTTGGCCCCTATCTTTTATAAGTAAATCAGTGCTGAAGGAAGGAAGATAAGGGGCGCCTGGGTGGCTCAGTCGGTTAAGCGTCCGACTTCGGCTCAGGTCATGATCTCGGGGTCTGTGGGTTCGAGCCCCGTGTCGGGCTCTGTGCTGACAGTCAGAGCCTGGAGTCTGTTTCAGATTGTGTGTCTCCCTCTTTCTCTGACCCTCCCCTGTTCATGCTCTCGCTCTCTCTCTGTCTCAAAAATAAAATAAACATTAAAAAAAAAAAAAGGAAGGAAGATAATAGCTCAGGACACCTGAGGGGGTCACCCATGTCTGGGACAAAGAATTCCTTTCTCTCTAGGGAACTGGTTTTGGGCGTCTTTCAAAGAGGGAATCCACAGAGAAAAGATTGAGGGGGCCAAAGCCTCAGCCTTAGGGCCCTCTCTCTGCCTCACGCCAGGCTCTGAGACCAACCTGCACAGAAGTGGGTGCTGCACACAGCTTGAGACCCCCTTCTCTTTGCCATACCCCACAAGAGTGGTGGGCCTGCCTCACTAGCCCCTGAAACGGCAGGGGACCCAGGGCAGAGCTGGGAGTGCAGGCATCTCCCTGTCCAGGCTGCCTAGACTGGCTGCTCCACCAGGGGCCAGCAATACCATTCACAGCCCTCCTGGGGGACTGACTGGCTAAGTGACCCTGTGATAGGAGTGGAAGACTCTGGGAATTTTCCTAAAGCCTGCGGTGAGCAGCTCTCATCAGCAACACACACAGAGGGCATATGTGGGTGCGCACACACATGCACACGTGCATACACTCACACATAGGTAGTACAGTATACACATTCAGTGCCCAAAGCATAGTCAGAGACACACAGAGAAATGCACACACACCCTGAACTCCCCAGAGGCAGACAGAAACCTAAACTGGTGCAGGGTGATAACTAGGCGAATTATTTTCATTACCGCCGAGAAGTGGGTTCAATGCTATAGTACTGATTTAGATTTTTTTTTTCCTATAATGGACTTAATACGTAAAAGGTGCAAAGAAAGCAGAAAATTATCCCGGAGATAATCCTTCAGGGCTTTGGGAGAAAGCCCCCTGTCTGCACTTTGCAGCTCCAACTCCATGCTTTTGCTCAGTAGGAGAACCTCTGCCTGACAGGTTTCAGTGCAGGCTGGGAAAGAGGAGGGTTGGGATGCCTGGGCAGCTCCTTTGGCTGAGCTTCCGACCTCGACCTCGGCTCAGGTCACCATCTCGCAGTCCCTGGGTTCGAGCCCCACCTCAGACTTTGCTCCGACAGTCCGGGGCCTGGAGCCTCCTTCGGATTCTGTGTCTCCTTCTCTCTCTGCCCCTCCCCCCTTCTCAAAAGTAAACAAACATGAAAAGAAAAGAGAAAAGAAAAGAAAGAGGAAGGTTTGTTGGCTTTCTGTCCGATAACCCCAGGTCCAGCTCTGCTTCTTCCCACAGTTCCGGGCATTTTTACATTTAAATCCTACTTCTTCTCCCTATCTGATCCACAGCTTTCCTCACGAGGCCGTTTTCCAATTATGATTCCTCACTCTTCTTTCAATCACCGAGCTTGGGTAACAGGCTATCTCTTGGGTGGATGGAAAGTAGAGAGGAATGAAGACAAGCAAGGAAAAGAGGGGAGACCCTTTAATTGCAGCCAGAATAAAACTGAGTCCTGGTCCCCTGGAAATTCTTCTGTAGCATTAATTAAGCTGAAGGAGGAATAATTCAAATGCCACTCTACCCCATGCTCTGCAGCTCAAATAATTCTTCTTTCTGCAGTTCCGCCTCCTCCTTGCTCTGATATCTCTCCCGGGTCACTTTGTCACCAGATGCTCAGTTAGGGATATCAGGCCCTGACTGAAATGCCCTTTTGAAAAAGACTCAGCATAATTATTATTAGTAAGGCCAGTATATTATTAGCACGAGCAAGATCGGGATGGGATTTAAGAGCCCCCGGAGACTGGAGTGAGGCATGAGTCAGGTTTCTCGGGAGCACATCTCTCCGCTTTGAGCCTGGTGTATGGGGCCAAGCAGGCAAAACTCTCATCCTTTTGTGCCTGTCATCATGTCCGTCATCATAGAGGAGGGGCTGGCAGGTTGAGTGTGGGCCCATGCGATGCCTCCACTAGCTGTTCTCCCAGCCAGCACATATTTTTCTTAAGTACTCAGTCTGTGCAAAGTACAGCAGTTAACGAAACAGACGGTTCCTGAGCTCCTTGAATTTCCTTCCTGGCGGAAAAGATGGACATGAAATAACTAATTAAGCAATTAGCTATGTAATTACAATTGTGAGGTGCTATAGGGAAGTATGTATCAAGGGTGTATCACAGGACCCCGAGGAAGGAACCTCTGGGCTGAAACCCAAGGGTAGAGAAGAGAGAATTAGGGGGACAGTATGGCCAGTGCCTCATGGGGACCAGTCCCAAGCTGGACACAGGCCCACTTCCTCAGCAAGGACAGAGTGTGGAGGAGAGGAGGCTGTCGGCTGAGACTGCTCAGCACGGAGCAGAGAGAAGCAGCTTTCCCGTAGACACAGCCACAGGGTGTGTTGGGAGAAATGGCAAGCAGGGGTGAGTCAGCACCAACGAGTAGGGACTGTGCAAGCAGCCCAAGTGGGCCCAGGGTAGCTTTGATCCAATCTGTGAACTCGGGTTAGAGGAAGAGAGGAAGAGCCAGAAGTAAGACCGTGCAAAGTATAGCATTTACCCGACTTCAAAGTACAGATGCCCGACTTCAGGGCCTGGGCTGGAGAGCCCTGTGAAGAAATGCAGGATTGCACTCCCAGCAGCGGATGGCGAGCCAGATTTCACCTTCTCAACTGAGGTTCCAATGAGAGTCAGTCAAGAAGTCAATGAGCCAATCAATCAAGGACCATTGATTTCTGGCAAGAGGCAAGGACCTCTGTTAGAGAAGGAAATAGACTTTACTTATTTTTAATATGTTGATTGGCAGTAGTACCTGTAAATCATTCACTAAGATATAGGCTTATTTTCCTGATTCAGTGCCTAATAAATAAAAGTGTGGAGCCATAAGCTGAGAGGAAAGAGATGGCTTTCAGCCGAGATGAGAGAGGGGGATGGAGTAGACTCCCAGGTGAGTTAGATATGAACTAAGCAGTAAAACGGGGCACATAAAAGGTACTCAGTGGCTGTTTATAGAATGAATGGATAGATGGATGGGTAAATGGATGAAGTTACAAGGGCTAAGAGGCTAAGGGTTTTCCAGAAAGAAATAATAGTCTGATCAGAACTGAAGAGACAAAAAGTACCTGGTGTGCTCATTGGGTAGTGAACAGGCTGATTTGGCTGGTGTTGGGAACAGGACCGGCCAATAAAATCATGCTATGTTAGTCCTAGAAGGGCCCTGTTATCACATGAACTGTGTTTCCCCCCAAAAAAGATACATTGGAGTCCTAACCCCCATACCGGTGAACGTGACCTTATTTGGAAATAGGGTCTTTGCAGATGTGATCAGGTTGAGATGAGGTTGGGGCATCTGGGTAGCACAGTTGGTTATGCATCAGACTCTTGATCTCATGGTTCCTGAGTTTGAGCCCTGCGTCAGGCTCTGCACTGATGGCCTGGAGCCTGCTCGGGATTCTGTCTCTCCTTCTCTCTGCACTTCCCCCACTTCTGTGCTCTCTCTCTCTCTCTCTCTCGCAAAATAAATAAACTTAAACAAATTTTTTTTAAGTTAAGATGAGGTCATACTGGATGAGGGTGGACCTTAAAACCAATCATTAATGTCCTTATAAGATGGGGGAATTCTAGACAGATGCACACATGGGAAAAGATGGGCATGTGATGATGGAGGCCGAGATTGGAGGGACGAGTCTACAAGCCACAGAAGGGTAAGGATTGCCAACAAGCACCACAAGCTACAAAAGGCAAGGAAAGATTCTCCCCCACTGATTTCAGAGGGAGATTGGCCCTGCCGATGCCTTGATTTCAGACTTCCAGCCTGCAGAACTGTGAGACAATAAATTTCTGTTGTTTTAAGCCACCCAGTTTATGGTACTGTGTTAGGGCAGCCCTAGAAAACTCATGCAAGTCCTAAGAGGCCAACTCTACCCCTGTCACTGAATGGGTGGGTGGTCAGACCATAAAGGATGGAATGTAAGACACAACGTGGAGGGTCTTGGATGTACAGCTGGAATTTACCCAGATTCAGGAGAACCTTACTGCATGACAAATAAGAAAAAAATAATAACAAATATATAAGCCTGGGCGCCTGGGTGGCTCAGTCGGCTAAGCATCTGACTTCGGCTCAGGTCATGATCTTGTGGTTCGTGGGTTCAAGCCTTGTGTCGGGCTGTGTGCTGACATCTCAGAACCCGGATCCCGCTTCGGATTCTGTGTCTCCCTCTCTCTCTGCACCTCCCCCAGTCACCCTCTGTGTGTGTCTCTCAAAAATAAATAAACATAAAAAAATTTAAAAACAGAAAATATAAGCCCATTATCATCATCATTTGTTGAGTTCCCTGGGTGGCAGTGAATGTTTGTGGGAGCACTGCCTTCAAAGACCTACAGCCAGAACAGGTAGAGTAATTGGGACCTGCTCAAATTTCAAAAGCCCTGATCAGCTCTGAGGCCCTGGGAGTCTTTGCAAACCTCCCTCGAGTTCTTCATTCTTCAGGAGTCCTACCATCGTGAGAAGAAAGTTGATACAGAGGGTGGAGGTGCCCATCCTGTGCACCCAACCTAATAGGGCCTTCTAAATGTTTCTGTTTATTTTTGAGAGAGAGAGAGAGAGAGAGAGAGAGTTGGAGCAGTGGAGGGGTGGGGGGGTGGGAAGAGGATCTGAAGTGGGCTCTGTGCTGACAGCAGCAAGGCTGCTGTGTGAGGCTCGAACTCATGAACTATGAGATTGTGACCTGAGCCAAAGTCGGCTGCTCAACCAACTGAACTACTAATGTACCCTTGATAGGGCCTTCTAATAGCGCTTGGCCTATGAGCCCTTTACAGGGCAGAGCCGCCTCACAAAAAGAGGCCTGTGGGTCTAGCAAATCTCTTTAGAGCAAGGTGTTTATCCTAGAGAGGGAAACCAAGCCCTTCCGCCCAGCCCTCTGAGAGCACATAGAAGCAAGAATGATTTTCCAAAGATTCCAGTAGCTCAAAACCAGCGCTGTCAAGGGTAAGCATATTCCACTTCTGCTGGGAAAGCCGAATTCAGGATCGGAAAGCAGCCAAGATGCTGTCATCCGGTACAGTTTACAGATCCGGAGGTAAAAGAAAGAGTGAGAGTGGGAATACCAGGGAGAGAGAAAGAGCACAGTGAAGAGGGAAGACTAGGAGGGCACCTGGCCAAAGGCCACTCACTCACTCACTCACTCATTCTGCACATACTCTAAATGCAGGAGAACAGGCGGGGAGGATTACAGAGGTGAAGATTTTATTTTAATCCTCCCTCAAAAGCATGCAAGTAAACCCTTTCCCTGGGAGAAAGTAAGAGAGTAAGAAACAGGAAAAGAAGATTCTCTGCAGCAAGATCCACAGACCTCCACTAATACTCCTCACTGAGAGAATACATGCCATCTGGGTATTTGATAAAAAGAAAAATAAAGTAGGGTCCAAAGCCATGGATTCGGTTTGTGAGTGGCAAGCTGCTCCCTTCTCCTCATGGCCAGCTCTTTGCTTTGTGCAGGAGGATAGTTGTTTTTGTGGTCAGCATCAGCCACCTTTTCAGAGTGGCCTGTTGGGGCTTCATTCCTTTATTATCTTGTGGCCGAGGAGCTGAGCAGTGGGGAGAGTGACCCAGGTGACCAGAGCAAGGCTGACCTTTTATTCCTCATGTGAGAATTTTCCACTAAAATGCAAAGCCTCAACCCCGTTGTGCCTGGGGCTGACCGTGGGGCTTCACATCTTGCTGCTCCTTGTCAGATGGGTCAAGCAAGGGTGCCTGATTTTGTCCACACACATTTTCTTACTCTGCATGTCTATCAGGTGCATGCTTTGGGTCATGCCCCAGGGCTCTGACCCATCAGGAGTGGCCATGGGGCCCTGACTTTAGGCTCCAGAATTTTTTAAAACTTCTCCTTTGGAAAAAAAGTTTGGCCCACCCCCCAGGGTTCATAGCAGACAGCAGGAAATCCAGGGAGACTCCACCCTAAATTGCCAAGCTTTGTGAGTTAATCACCAATAAACCAGCATCACCAATAAAATGGTATTAAATGGCTTTGTATTTAGATGTTTTACCCCGAGCAATTGAAAGGGCAAAGGTTTGGCCAGGAAATGCTGGGGTGGGAGAGGGAGGGGATGCGGGGCAGCAGGGAGAAGGGAGGGGAGGCCCTGACGGGGGGAGGGGCCCGATGTGCCTCCTAAATTACTTTTTCCTATTACACAGTATGGTTCTATTACCTTAAAATGATGGCTAGTATTCTACAGTAACTCTCAATATTAGAAAAGTACTTTCGTAAGTAAGTAGGGCACTATCATTTAAAATCCACCGTTCAGTTTTTTGGTTGTTGATTTGTATTGGCTTTTGATACCCATTATCCTGTCAGTCACCGTTATCGTCAATAACAAACACACTAAAGTCATCCTTTCCTTGCTTTATTTTTCAATGTTTGCATCACATTTCAAATCACGTAGCATAACTCGGTCCACTAGCTCTAATGACAATTTCAGTGCATAGGACTCCACAGTAGGTAATTCTGAAGGGTGGTCCCCTCAGCAGTCATAAGGACAAGGATGATTTGTGAGCCGGAAAACATTGTCTGGATCCTGGCTCTGCCAATTATTAACTTGGGGTAAGCCTCTCTGAGGCTCCGTTCCATTATCTGTCGATTGGGAATAGTATATTATACTTGGTCTATATCACATTGTTGTAAAGATCAAAGGAAAAATATTGTATTGAAGGTGATTTAATAAATTTCTAATGTCCTACAAAAATTTGACGAAATATAAGTTACCATAAAAGCTGATGAAATAGAATCAATTATTCTCCATCTCAGTGAAATACATTTTTCCCCTGATTTTGGGGGGGGAGGGTGGGAATCTGTTCCAACAACATATGACTTGCCAAATATAATTAGCAGTGCATGAGACTAGTTCCATTCAGTTAGTAACACAAGTGGCAGGACCTTAATATAAAATCTAACCAATGTAATGTAAAGAACGGAAACTTGGGGGCACCTTGGTGGCTCATTTGGTTAAACATCCCACTCTTGATCTTGGCTCAGGTCATGATCTCCCAGTTCGTGGGTTAGAGCCCTGCATCGGGCTCTGCACTGACAGCACAGAATGTGTTTGGGATTTCTCTCTCTCTTTCTCTTTCTCTCAAAATAAATAAGTGAATATTAAAAAAAAAAAAAAAGAATGGAAACTTGGATAGCAATGAGACTGAAATCTAAACCCTCTGGCTCTAACACACTGTATAACTGGGGTGAGGTATTTACTTCAGGAGCCTTAATTTTTTAATCTGTAAAATGGGGATAGGGGCATCTGGGTGGCTCAGTTGGTTAAGCATCCGACTTCGGCTCAGGTCATGAGTTTGAGCCCCACGTCGGGCTTTGTGCTGACAGCTCAGAGCCTGGAGCCTGCTTCACATTCCGTGTCTCCCTCTCTCTCTGCCCCTTCCCTGCTCATGCTGTGTCTCTCTCTGTCTCAAAACTAAACATTAAAAAAATTTTTTTAATGGGGATAAAAACCTACCTCTTAGTATGATCATGAAAATTGGATGATATTAATTATATATGTAAAGTGCCCAGCAGAGCACCTCGTGCCCAGTGGATACTTGACAAAATCCATTTGCTCTCACCAACTCTGAGTTACCTCTTAAAAATGGGAATGGAGACATAGCCTATTCTCTTATAGTGCCTGTTCCTTTGATGCAAACTTAGTCTGTGACTGATAAATGGGGGAATGATGTCAATATAATGTGCAAGTCCCATGGCTTCATATGATCTTTCCCCAGGATATTTACGTCTTGAAGCAATTGGGGCAAGATTTTATACAATCATAGAAAAAGCCTTGGCAAAATAATAACTTGAGAAGAAAGTCAAACGTTGACAGAAAGACCTTTCTTGTGTGCAGATAGTGGCTAGGTTTAGTGGTTTCCAGAACTGCTGTATTTTCCACTCTGTTATCTAGTGAATCTGAAGATGTGGAAACTGCAGAAACATTTTCCTTTGTGTTAAATTTTAATTTTTGGACAAAGAAGACTACACTCTGGATCAGATTCGTAATTTTGATGAAACTGATCTCTTTGAGATGTGACTGACCCCTAAGTCCTGTCTCTTCTACAAGGAAACACAAAATCCAGGGTCAGGCTGCATAAGGAGTGATGGATATGCGGCTGCAAATGCACGTTGTAATTCACCCATACTGCTATTTTTATTTGGGTTATTGTGTTTTTGTTACATTTTGAATGGTCTTATCCAAATGTAATTTTTTCTCACAGGCTCTGTTATTTTATCGTGCCATTTCGGAGAATATGACGTTTTTTTCCAAATGCATATATGACATTGTAGCAGAAATGCCTGGGTTAGGAAATTAGAGTCCATTCAGTCACTTTTAGGAAGCATGCACTCCATTTAGGCATACTAAATACTTGACCCGTCAGCAGGCCTAACCATTTGAGACAGGAAAAAATTTCAGCGTGTTCAGTAAGATCAAAATTAAAACAACAGTGTTGGTAGCTGTATATGAATCAAAGGAAAAGAAAAAGTATGGTATCACTTCCTGTATATGAGTCTCCAGAATGCCTCTGTACCCATGTGGCCAGTGCTCTTCTCTCCATGTGCTACATTAATAGGAATTTTTCAATATTTTCATTGCATTTCAAACCACGTAGCATTATTCAGTATAATAGGTCCATTGACAGACAGTTGAATACATAAAAAACTTCACAGTAGGTATTTTTGAAGCGTGGTCAGGAGCACAGCTGGGTGATGGGGAGACAAAGCTGGGCTCCGGAACACCACCATGCTTCAACTACAGCAGCTTCTGTCTTACCAATTTTAGATACTGAGCTTTTACCAAGCTTTCCTTTCAAACGAGAATTTTGCCACTACAAGTGCAGTATTTGGAAACTATAGGCAATCAGTTGTGACGAGAATAGGTTATTTTATGTGGTCAATATTTCTGTCCCTAATCATACTTGTTCCAGGCCTAAGAGATTCTACAGACCATGCCCATTATTGGTCTTTAAAGAAGATCCCAGGGAGGGGCGCCTGGGTGGCTCAGTCAGTTAAGTGTCCAACTCTTGGTTTCGGCTCAGGTCATGACTTCATAATTCATGGGGTTGAGCCCCATGTTGGACCCTACGCTGACAGCATGGGGCCTGCTTGAGATTTTCTCTCTCTCTCTCTCCCTCTCTTTCTCTCTCTCTCTGCTCCTCATGAGTGTGCTCTCTCGCTCTCTCTCTCTCTCTGTCTCAAAATAAATAAATAAACCTTAAAAAAAAAAAAGAAGAAGAAGATCCGAGGGAAATTCTATTACATTTTAGAAGCTTCTAAGGTAGGATGTTGTCCGTATTACTTTTTTTTTTTAACTGTCTGCATTGAAACCATGATAGAAATGTCTTGGGGCTCTCTTCGCTGGCTTCTCTATAAAAACAATTTCAAAAGGAGATGCCACATTTTGGTCACAGAACTCCGTTAACTACTCAATCAGCTGAGGGGATTGTTTAAAACTTTTTACTTCCAAAAAATGGAAATGATTTTCAATTTTGTAAAAAACGATCTCTCCTGGGAGTAAATACCCTCCAGGTCCTGCAGTCTAGGGTCAGATCTTGTAGTTAGTTGTGGTGCCTCTTCCATCTTCTTTAATCTGGAACAATTCCACTGTCTTTCTTTGTCTTTCATGACTTTGGCTTTTTAAAGAATGCAGTCACTTTTTTTCATTAATAGAACATTCTTCCTTTGGGGTTTTTCTGGTATTCCTCATAACTAGCTTCAGGTTCTACATTCTTGGCTATAATCCTACCTAAGTAATGTATACTTCCTATGTTTCATACCTCAAGATATATGAGGTCCTCGTGCCCTTCATTGGTGGTATGAATTTTGATCACTTGGTCAAGGTTTTGTCCAATTTCTCCACTATATATTTTCATGCAATATATATTAAATTTTTCTCTCTTGTAACTGATAAGTAATCTTTGGGAAGACAGGCTATGCAAATATCCTGCTCTTCATGGAAGTTTCTCCTGTAGTTATAGCATCCATTAGTGATTCTTGTCTGAACCAATCCTCATTATCATGGCTACAGAATGATGTTTTCCAACTCTAGCCACCATGTCACACTTGTCATTGATATTTTGGATGGTAGCTCCATAATCCAATCAAATGTTCCTTTATTCTACTTGGAAAGTCAACTGAATAACATTCTGAAGATCACTCTCTTTGATTTTTTCCTGGGAAAGTTTTGGAATGACCTTTGGCTAAAAACATTAAGATTCTCATCTCTTTCCAATTCCTATTTTAGGCTGTTGCTTTGCAGACCTGGTCTTATTCCATCACTATCTGCTCTGCCCACACCTTTGATGTAAACAATCTGATTTACTTGAGGGAGAACAGAAGAAGGGGAGAGCAGACAAGTTCCTCTCTGCCCACAAATATGCTGGCTCATTAATTCCTACTTTTCTGCCTTCATACCTGCTCTTCTCTAGAGGTAGCATGTCCTGCCCGTTACCTGTCCTAATCCCACCCATCCTTTGCCACAGGCAGGAAATTACAGCCCTGAAGGCCCCAGAAATGTGAAAGTCTTAGAGGCCTTGGGAAATACCAAAATGTTCCTAAAGGATACAGAACCTCTAAGAAGTTCTCCAACAAGACCAGATGAGAAGGCTCCTGTTTATCATGTGCATGGCCGTAGATCTTGAGAACCTTCTAGGACTCCTCTTGACTTGTGGTTGAGGATTATCTCCGGAGCCTTTTGGGCTCCTATACAATGGTACATATGGGTTCTAGGCCTTAGGTGATCAGGGATCTGGTGGAAATAGTAACTGGTTTTTTTTGGGGGGAAGGGGTACTCACAGTTTACCAGCTCCAGATAAAATGGATTCTGAACCCTCTGAAAAGAGGGTGTTTTGGACTTCAGCAGGAGGTGCTGCCATGACTCTCACAGTTACAGAAAATTCTGGAACAGAGACCCGGCAGTCCTAGGCTGTGACAAGATTAAGAAGGCCCCAGGTCCAGTAAGTGGAGCTATGGATAACAGTCACTAGGAGCTATAGGGAAAGGTTCAAGTCGAAGTTTGGAGGAGCAGAAACTGAGGCATCTCTCTTCCCACTGTGAAGAACCCAGCTGCCTTTGAGACAGCCATATTGTAAATTTATTCATGGCCAGGGAGGCAAAGACCAGGGGTCTAGACCTACCAGGTTGGGGGAAATTAGGTCTGGGAATGTGGGAACAACCAGGCATTGGTTTTCTAAGGAATAGGGAAATTCAGTATAAATCCTAAAACGTATCAGAAAATAGATCAGTCACCCGTGAAAGGACAGATAAGATGCCGGCAGCATTGGCCAAAGTCTGAATCAAGCTGGAGACCCCAGCCCACCCAAGCAAGGGTTCTGTTGAGCAGACCAATGCATGCCAACAGAATCCTAGGCCAAAAGGGTGAGAGATTGGGAACAAGCACGGGCACCTGGGCCCAAGGTCCAGCCTCTGCCATGCCCTCAATGCTGCTCTCCCAGCCTGCACCTGGTTGCATGTCAGTCCCCTCCTCCAGACTGCTCAGTTGCTCCCCAAAGCCTCTGCCACATGCCTCACATTCTACCGAACCCTGCGCCCTTGTCTCCCCACCCTAGCCTGGCTTCCTCTTTTATCAGAGGATCCCCAAGCTTGACCGTGCTACTCAGTAACTGTTTGTGAATTAAGAAATTAATTAATGAGTGACAATATATCTCTGATGATCTGAGATACCAAGTAGGAAAATGATGTACCTAGGGACCAATGTGGCTGTCCACGGCAGCTGGGTTCTTCATGGTGGGAAAAAAGACCCATCGACCATGCCCTTCTCTGTGGCTCTTAGTGGCTGTTATCACCAGCCTCACTCACCAGACTTTTGGTTATCATAATCGCACTCCTTCCACCCACACCTGGGGGAAGACTGATCCCAGAGCAGCCAGAGAGAAGGGAGCTTACTAGTTCAACTTGGAGGTTCAGCCAATCTGACCTGAAAAAAGAAGTTTCTAGAATGCCTTATTTTTTTAACGTTATTATGGTTTTATAATAACCATAAAACCATAATAACCATAAAACCATAATAACCATAAAAGTGATGCTTAAAAAACATCAAAAAATAAAAGTGTGTTTAAAGCAGAAAGTGAAACAGACTTCCCCTTCCCAATTCCCAGAAGTCACTGTCAATAATAGTTTGGTGTGGGTGTGTATGTCTTTTGTGGTCTCAAAAATGGTCTCATACTATACCTACTGTCTTTTTGTTGACTTACTTTATTACTTAAAAATCCATCATAGGGGCACCTGGGTGGCTCAGTCGGATAAGTGTCCAACTCTTAATTTCAGCTCAGGTCATGACCTCACAGTTTGTGAGATGGAGCCCCACATGGGGTTCTGCGCTGACAGTATGGAACCTGCTTGGGGTTTTCTCTCTCCCTCGCTCTCTGCCCCTCCTCCACTCACACTTGCACACTCCCTCTCTCTCTCTCAATAAATACACAAACTTAAGAATCCACCATGAACATGACCCTTTCCTCTCTTAGTCCCTACTTCATGTCTTTGGAGACTTTTCACTGCTGCTCTTGTAGGTTTTGCAGGTATCCTTTGTATGAAGGAAGAGTAGAAACTATTGAACAAGCTCTCTTTGGAGGGCCATCCCTGTAACTTCTGCTGTCGTATCATTTCAGTGCTTCAGTGAATGCAGATGTCTCTGCACACTTGTAGAGACATCTCTGTACAATAGACTCCTAGAACAGAAATCGCTGGGTTAAAGAATTTGCACATTTTACATTTTTTAAATACCTTCAAGCTTAAATAAAAATTCCAAGAATAAGAATAATATACTCATATACTCTCTTTCCAGATGCTTTATTATTATCACTCCAGCTCCATTTCTTTATCTTTTGCCTGCTCCCCCCTCAAAATGAAAGGTTTCTTTTCTAAATTCTTAGAAGAAATGTTGGATGCATTATGGCCCTTCATCCCCATAGACATCAGTGTGTACTTTTGCATTTCCTGAGAATAGGGACACTCGCTTACATAACTACAGTAGAGCTGTCAACTTCAATAACTTGATAAAGTACTTTTAATTAATCTACTGTCTGTATTCTAATTTTTTTAACTAACCCCAAAATGTCCTTTTTTAGCACTTACCCTTGTAGTACAGCATCCAGTCTCAGATCAGAGATTGCATTTTGTTGTCATGTTTATTTAGTCTTTTTTATATGAAGTACTTTTGTACTATTACTTTTTTAATATAATTCATTGTCAAGTTGGCTAACATACAGTGTATACAGTGTGCTTTTGGTTTTTTTAACCGGGACTATTTTCACAGCCTTCCTTTGTTTTTTACGATCCTGACATTTTTAAATAATACCATTCTTTTTTTTCTTAATAAGATCTTCCTCGTTTTAAGTTTGTCCAATTAGACCCAGGTTATGGATTACACATTACATAAACCATGGCATGTCCTCAGAATATCACATCTGGAGGCACGTGATGTTTACGTGGTTTTGTCAAGAACTGCATATTTTCAATTCTGATAGAAAAAGTTCATTTCCCAAAACCTTTTGCCAACTTATACTCTTGCCACAATTTGTGAGAGCTCCCCTGTCGCTATTCCCTCCCAGTCACTGGGTACCATCAGTCTTCTTAACTTATTCCTGGGCAGTACAGCCTGCCTGTTACTGCTTTACTTTAAAAAGAAAGCAATAGGGGGACCTGCCTGAGTGGCCCGGTCAGTTGAGGCTCCATCTCTTGATTTCAGCTCAGGTCAAGATCTTACAGTTCGTGAGTTTGAGCCCCACATCAGGTTCTGCCCTGGTAGCACGGAGCCTGCTTGGGATTCTCTCTCTCCCTCTCACTCTGTCCCTCTCCCACTCATGCTTTCTCTCTCTCTCAAAATAAATCAGTAAACACTTAAGAAGAAAGCAATAAATGTTTTTTCCTGTTTGACTTTGGGATACACTTTAATATTCATATCTCTCTGCAAATGTTCCCCAAACATCAAAAGTGCAGTAGACTCATGTGGTCTTTTGTATCCCAAGGCTTACCTGGACTTAGGCGGTCTGGGGGTCACAACAGTGCAGGTGGGATGGGACCCCAGGCCGAGAGTCAAGGGCTCCATGCTCTGACAAAGTAAAACAGCAGCCAATCCTTTTTTTCCCCATTTGAGAGAGGAAAGGCACCACCTGCCCTCCACATACATGGGCACACTCTCCCGTTTATCTTTCCTTGCTGTTTCCTGTCACCGCTATGAGGAAAAGACAGCACAGGATTTGGGATGGGAGCACTCAGGTTCAAGTGCCCTCTCCACCTCTGATCCGGTGTGGACCCAGGCCGCCCCTCCACTCCTCTCCAGTTCCCGATGCTTGTAAAACGAGCCTCAGAATACCTGGTTCACATAACTAGTGTGCAAGATACACGGGAAGGAGCTGGCCTCCCTGATTGGTCTTTGGGGCTGGCTCTGCCCTCCCTGGTCACCCCTCATCCCCACGGGAGGAGGATGTGTGGCCCAGAGAATAGGGCTCATGCCTGGAGGCAGGCGGAGCAGCCTCAGTGCACGCCTCACACTCTGCCAGCATCAGCTAGCAGCTCCTCATACGCCCCTCTGAGATAATTAAGCATTATTATCCCTATTGGCAGGTGGAGACAGTAAGACAGAGTGGTTAAGTGACTTGGTTATAACTGCTGGGATTGTTTGAGAGAGAAACCATGCCAAGAAGGAGTGCGGTTCAGAAGGCCAGAAGAGCTTAAGCTATTTAATGTGACTGATTATTTTAAAATAGCTGTTGGAGGGTGTGGGCAGGAAGAGAGACTAGAAGTGTGGCTGGTGGACATTGGTAAGGTACCCAAAATTACACTGTGAAAAAGGAATATGCCTCATACATCTATTAAAACGGGTTGCCATGGATGGACAGTCTAATGCTTAACATCATGGGAAGAGGAGGGAAAAAAATTAAAGGCAGTAGTCAACTCAGGGATGACAATGGAATAAACTCCACAGGCTTCCCATGTGGCCGGACAGAGGTCTCTGGGAGGGTCGTGCAGAGGCCCACCTCAGTCTGCAGACGGAGAATCTGCCCGGCTGACAGCCCAGGCACCTTGCCATGGTGGGTGCATCCCTGCCCCAGGAAGCCTAAGTG
Organism: Panthera onca; assembly: GCF_046562875.1. Classification (NCBI taxonomy): domain Eukaryota; kingdom Metazoa; phylum Chordata; class Mammalia; order Carnivora; family Felidae; genus Panthera; species Panthera onca. The sequence continues at coordinate 127,806,611 of NC_138347.1, read as the reverse complement.
TCCTTGTGCACAGGGCGGGAATGGAATGCAGGAAGACTGTAGTGCCTGAGCTCATAGGGGAGACACATGAGGCAAAAGGTAGGACGGCCATATGGGTTATTGACAGAAACAGGAGCCACGGAGACATGGGGACAAGTGGGAAAGCCCAGAGGTCCCTGCCTGAAAAAGGAGAGAACTGTGGTCTTTTAGGGTGGGCCTGGGGCTGAGAATGGGCAGCAGTAAAGCAGTAGGGGTGGGAGCTTTGGTCCTCAAAAAAAGCACAGTTCTTGCCATTTTCAGAGAAGCAATGGATACATACTGGACATGGCCCAGGAAGTGAAAGGTAGATAGTAGGGTGACTGCCTAGCTCCCTCCTCAACCCTGTTTCCTGATCCTCCCTGGTCAGCCAAAGGGCCTAGAGACCCACCCTCCCACCCCACCTTGGGAGCTGGGGTATTTTAGTTCAGCACTGTGGCACATTCATTCCTGCTCACCAGGTCCTTCATGAGGACTGGCTCCCTCCCTGGGTTACCAGCAGTCTACCATCTGGGAAGGCAGAGCACAGAGAAACTACAGCCCACTGGGCCACTTTATCCAGCCACTCACTCCAGAGGCCGACTTTTCAGCAGCCTTAATGGCAAGGCCCAGGCTTCTCGGACTGCACCACGAGAGACCAAGCCTGTGCCATCACCGAGCTGATTACCACTTCAGAATTCCCTGAACAGTGCCCTCCTCGGGGCAGAGGTGGCTTTGTTCCCTGGACTGGTCCAGAGAGAGTACCCATGGCCTCTTGTCAAGTGAATGAGGCAGCCAGTGAATTTTTAGCCCTGGTTTCTCTACCCTTCCTTTTTAATTATAAACTCAAGAAGTGCCGTGTGACAACAACAAAAATAATAATAATAATAATAATAATAATAATAATAATAATAATGCCTGCCCACATCTCAGCCATCAGGGGCTATTTTGAGGGTGAGTAGTAAAAGACAGCTGTTTGCCCTGCTGGTGTAGTACAGAGAAACAGTGTCTGTTTGGTTGAACAGGATTTTTTTTCTCCAGCTGGGAAACGTCACCAAGTGGCCTTTCTGTTCTTCACACATGAAACACACACTATCATCCGCATATTTTTAGTTAATTTATGTCCAAATAGGCCTTTCTCTAGCTGCTGGAAAATGATATTTGGGCTGCAATTACCTTTCACAGTATCTCACAGAAGGGTTTCAGTGCTCACAAAGCTCAGGGGAGAGGGAACGAGGACCCCACCGACTGTAAATCTCTCCATTTGTAGTTATTCAAATCACATATTTTATTACGAGTATGAAATGCATTGTGTCACTCATTTTGGAGGAGCAACTAATGCTTCAAGAAAAGCTTTGAAAAACATTCTATTTAGAAACAATTTTGTCTGCAGCCAACGCAGTGTGTCTTTTTGGGTTGTCTTTTCTCCCAGCCCTTTTCTGTTATTTGTGTCATTTGCATGACAAATAAGACCATGTTCTCCAAAAGCTCACCTGTTCCTGCAGCCTGTTTCTCACCTAAAGTTCTAATTCTCTGTATGTTGCATCATAATCCTTAGCATGGTAATAAATTACAGTGTCACCATCAAGATTGTGGCTTCTGGAAAGAAATAAGCAGCGGGGCCAGATGAACTCTCTCAGAAGATGGAGAGACTGTTTTCATGCAAATTCCTGGCATCCTGGGGAACTAGGAACAGCCTCTTTATTATATAGATTCAATTGCAATTCAGCAGCCAGGAGCCATTTCCACTGGCTGTTAGAAGCTGGTAACACTCAAGAAAGATAACCTTTTAGGCAGAACCTGCTTTTCCTTCCTGGCTGATACCGGTCTTATCTGGAAAAATCACTTTGTTGGTTAGGTTGGGGGAAATGGTCTGTGTACTTTCAGAGTGCTTTTAAATAGAAATGTGCATTCCAAAATACCTTCTGATTTTAATCCTTAGAGCCACATTAGACCTCTTGGTCCAGGGCAGTGGACAGTGACTTGGGAACAGGAGGAGGGCGTGTCCTATGGATGCACCCTGGGGACAGGGCCATCTGTGTCTGAACTGTCTTCAGAGCGCTGCACAGAGCCCCTCTCACAGGCAGATGCCTCACCCAGGCTGGCCAACTGCAGAGTCAAGATGGCCACTGCCCCATAGGGACTGTCCCAAGGCCCCTTCTGTGGGACATTTTCTGTGCAATGGAAACTTCAATTCACCCTGTATTTCCCTTGGGCCACAGAGGTACTTGATGGAAACTTTGAGGAAACCAACTTGCTGCCTTTTTTCCCCCATCCTTTTGAGATCTTTTGAGGTTTAGTGCAATATTGGCAAATACTCATCATATATTTATAGCCACTCATTCTCTAACCTGTGGCAGACATTCCTCATGAGTCACGGCCCTCTTCCTTGCTGAGTCCAGATGAAGTCTCAGACTCCTACTCAACCTAGCCATCAACAGCACTCAGAGTTATACTCAAGATGAGCCCTCGCTCAATCCATGACTTCTGCTTGGTAGATATATGCCAGTGGTTCTCAAAGTGTGGGAACCACAGTGGGAACTTGTTAGAAATGTAAATACTCAAACCCTATTCCAGAACAAGTAACTTTGAAAGCCTGGGTTAGGGCTCTGTGATGTGTGTTTTAACAAGACGTCTAGGAGATTCTTATCTACACTCAAATTTAAGAACCACTGTTCCAGGCCAGTGGTTGTGACTAATGACTGCACATTAGACTCACCTGAAGCATGTTAAAATGTTAAAACCTACCAGTGTTCAGGCTTCACCACAACCAGAGACTCTAAATAAATTCTAATACCCACTGGCATTAAGAAAAGGAAAACAGAAAAGAAAAAACCCTTCTCCAGGGTGATTCCAATGGACAGCCAAGTCGGAGAACCACTAGGCTAGGTTTTGTGGGTAAGCCAAGAATAAGTACATTGACACTGCCTTCAACTGTACAACTGAGATGCAGCTGCCTAGGCCTGGAGTGGCTACCTGGGTCTGCAGCCACTCTGGTAGAGCGAGGGCGGATTCTCCCTCAGGCGTGGCATGCCTCTCCAGTGAATAGGAGAAGTGATGGTGGCTCCAGCATCATCGTCAGGACTGCCTTCTGACCCCTGTCCGTGCTTGAACTGCCGTGGTGCTGCCCTTGAAATTCTCACCACACCACACTCACATTGCCAAAAAAAAAAAAAAAAAAAAAAAAAAAGGCAGTTCCTCAAGGTGTAGACTGGGCCTGGGTCTGATCAACAGCACAGAGGGCCCAGGGTTTATCTGCTGGGCTTCCATCAGAGGTATCTCTCACTCCCAAATCCTACTGCCCCCTAATGGCAGCCCATGGTAGCTCTGCCACCTGGGAATTTAATAGCAGTCATTTTCTTTTTTAAGATTTATTTATTTATTTATTTTTAAGTTTATTTATTTTGAGAGAGAGCACAAGTGGGGGAGGGGCAGAGAAAGGGGAGAGAGAGAATCCCAAGCAGGCTCCACACTGTCCGTGCAGAGCCCAAGGTGGGGCTTGAACTCCTGAATCCTGAGATCGTGACCTGAGCCGAAACCAAGAGTCAGACAGTTAACCTGACAGAGCCACTCTTGGTGCCCCTATTTATTTTGAGAGGCGGGGGAGGGGTAGAGAGGGAAAGAGGGAGAATCCCCAAGCAGGCTCTGAACTGTCAGCCCAGAGCCCTACGCGATGCTCAAACTCACAAACCGTGAGATCATGACCTGAGCCCAAGTCAAGAGTCAGACGCTTAACCAACTGAGCCACCTAGGCATCCCTAACAGCAGTATTTTTAAGCGAGGGCCTGATAAATTTGTATATACTCAATGTATTAGTTTCCTCTAGCTGATGTTGCAAAGCACCACAAACTAGGTGGCTTTGAACAACAGGAATTTATTCTCTCGCTGTTCTGGAAGCTAGAAGTCCAAAACCAAGGTGTTGAATCTGTTCCATGCCTTTCTCTTAGTTTCTGGCTGTTGCTGTAAATCCTTGGCATTTCTTGGCTTGTAGGTACCTCATTCCAATCTCTGCCTCCATTTTCATATGTTATTCCCTCCTACCCATTTTTGTGTCTTCACATGGCCTTCTTATTCTGACACCAGTCATTGGATGTTAGGTCCATCCCCCAATCCAGTATGATCTCATCTTACTTGGTTACATTTTGAAATACCCAATTTCCAAATAAAGTCACATTCACTGGTACAGGAGGTTAGAACTTGAATATGTTTTCGGGTGGGGGGAACGGGACACAATCCAACCCACATAACTCAATAAATCTTGTTTAATGGTGACAATAATATACTGAGTGGTTTACATATATATCATTGTGGATCTCTGTAACAACTCCAATATGCTTTATATGTTATAAACCTTTTGGAGAGTTGTTTATTGTGAAATTCAGAGATACTGCATGATGCTCTTGGTCATAAACCTATTGCTTCCAGACTTCAAGAGAATTCCACATGCAGCATGATCCCAATATTTGATGAATAAGTCTTTTATCACCATACTCAGTATTCATGAGTGTCTGGAACCCTGCTATATCCCCAGTGAGACTTCATCTCACACAAGATGGCAGAGGAAAGTACTGTAGCAGTGCCCCTCGCCCACAGAAGTATTACTTTTATGGGCATCACTAGGATAAGTAATCAGCAAGGGGAATTGGCACTATGCTAAGACTTTGGCCTGTAAAACTCTACAATTGACTGGATTTTAGAACCAAAGCTATGAGCTGTGTCTACGTAATCTTATTGTGACAAGAGAGTGAACTGGCTCGGAGGCATGGTGGCTATCCATGGATCCTTGAGAGTGGAGCTGAGTCTCATCACTGACTGCCACATCTCCACCAGGATGCTGGGCAGCATGGGTGCTGGCTAGATGCTTGTTGCAGGGTGGCCGAGGCTGAGGGACTTAAAGTACCTCTACACTGAAACCTTCCTGTTGGTCACACCTGCTGGCAGTTGACCCTGAAGATGTCTAGATTAGAATTAATCCACTGTCAGATAATCTTTTAGTTCATCAAGTCTCACACACACACACACACACACACACACACACACACACATTATAGTTTGTCTTATACCAGAGTTAAGGTGTGTTTATTCTGAAGCAGTGGATTTCAAACTTTTGGAGAATTTCTTGGCAGCCCAACCATTCAATGCAAAGCTTTACACAGTGTGTAAGTCCTGTGGGGAGCCTAGGGCCCTGATGGTGGTGAGAACCTCCTCCCTCCTCTTCCCTTCTCCCTCCCCCACACCCAAACAGTGACCTCCTGTGGCAGCTCTGGGGAAACCGGGTCCTTGCAGAATGCAGACTGCCTCTCCGTCCCTGGAGGTAGCAGTTATCAGGCACCTTGGAGAAACCCTGTGGAGGGACAATGCTCTCTTAATTAGCCCAAGGTCAGCCTCTTTTTGCCCATGTGGATGCACATTCTTTTCCAGTGAGCCTCATCTGCTCCTCCCCCTGAGAATTATTCCCTCATGTGCCTTCCCATCCAACAGAGCAAATCACTCCTTCTCTGTGGTCCTTCCTCATGCCTGCATTGGAGAGAGCCAGTGACTCTGAGAGCACTTTGCAATTATATGAATGCAATGGCCTTGGGCCTTCTGGTCCAGACTTCTCTTCCAGCAGGAGGACCGTCCTCACTGGCAAAAACCCTGCCTTCTGTAACACCATTCCACTGCCTTTTCTTCTGGTCTCCCTCCATGGGGCTGGTCACTATGCTGTACGTTAATAGCTTTCCTCTCACATAACCGAAGACGAGTTAAATAATCATCACCATAATTATCTCTGAGCATCAGAAGGCAACGCTCATGAAGTGATGTCTGAAAAGCTGGGAGGAATAGTTTAAAATTCCCAGGAATGAAAGCACCCATCCCTATGCCCCGCTGACTTTCCCTCCTTTGGTTCGCCTCAGAGGTCGGCATCTCCTGCTCTCTTGGCTAAGTGGGAGAGCTGGTGTGACAAGCTGTCACCTGTCGGTCCTGGAAGGCTCTTCTGGAAGGCTCTGCTCCCGCTGGGATTGGTGGGGGGGTGGGGGGGAGGTGGCCATGACAAGCCAAACTCTGTGTTCAGTGAGGCCCAACAGCACAAGGTGGCAGGAGGGCTGAGGCGCTTTGCCAGCAGGCCGGGCTCCACCACTTTACATGCAGGAGGGAGCAACTCAACAGCTGTCACCGGCAGCCCCTGGGGTCTGCTCCAGACTTGGCAGAGAGGACACCTTCAGACTCCCAATCCGCCTCTTTGAAATTCAGAAGAACCACACTTTCGAGTCCCCTCCCCCTCTCCCTGACACAAACATACACACAGAAGATAAGCCCTAATTCTCTCACTCACAGACCTACACAGCCAAGCTTTCTGTCTCCCACTCTCCTCTCACACATATTGATAAGTTCTTACGGAGCCCCATTCTCTCTCTCTCTCATGCGCGCGCGCGCACACACACACACACACACACACACACACACACACACACACAGTCACCTGAATTAAACTCCTGCTCTCTCCTGCCTCACTTCACCCAGTTTCTGCCTCTGAGGGAGCAGAAACCCCTCCGCGGGGCTGCCAGGCCTTCTCCAGGCGTAGCATCCACCCCAATGGTGGACACTGGCCTTCCAGGTGTTTGCTAACTCCCGGTTCACTGGCTGAATGTTCCACCTGTCTTCCCAGCCATGGGTGCCTTACAGATAAAACCAGTGAGCTCATTCATGTTCTGGGGGATGGTGAGAACAAAGCACCCTGTTGCTGCAGAGGCCCAGGCCTGCCCTCCAGGCATTTGTCATGTTGCTGGCATTTGAGCTGAGGACATCTCCCACCACAAAAGCCTGTGGTCCTCGGGGGAAATCAGGACTGTCTTCTTTGCAGGAAGCTGGATGTGCATCTGGGGAGGTCCTGGCCGGGCAGCTGTTATTCCTCTCAGGCCCTGGTCAGGAAACCAGATATAAATACGCTTTGCTGCTTGCTCCTTTTTCTGTCACTCGCACTCAGATTAACCACTTATACATTTTAAAGGTATTTTTGCCAAAGTCCAACATGCATCTCTGGTGATTGGAACAGATCGTGAGAGCGGTCAGTGTAAAAATAGCCCCCTTCAGCAGAGGCTTGAGGCAGATGCAGAGGGGAGGGAGGGAGCCTCCTGTATTGTGCCGGCAGAGCCCAGACAGAAAGGCCAGGGAGGGAAAGCCGGCTAGTTGGCAGGAAGAAATGAAAATGAGGATCGTATTTGTTCTAGAGGTTGACGAGCGAGCTGTGGAGGGCTGCGATGACGTGTGTCCCCCACTTCACCCTGGGGCGCGAAGTGGCATTGGTGCCCTGCCCTCCGCCCCTTTCCCACACTCACCCTTGGGACTGCCAAGCTGCAGCCATGCTGGGGTCCCCCTTGCATCCTCGCTCTTACCCCCCCGGCACCCGTGCACGCTCCTCTCTGCCTGGACTTTCCTCCTCCCGTCTCTTTGCCTGATCAACTTCTACTCATCCTCTGGGACTGAGCAGATGGTGAAGCCACAGATCCCAAATGTGTGGCATGCCAGGCCCTGTCCCAAGCACTGTGTGGGCAGTAACCCATGTTCCGACTGTATAGGTGTGATCATTTCCCCCACTGCGCCAAGGAGAAAGAGTGGTACAGAGAGGTTATGTAACTGGCCCCAGGTCACACAGGTTGGAAGGGGCAGTACTTGTATCCAAACCCGAAGGCTCTAGGTGCCCTTAACCCCACAGGACACTGGCCTTCTGGCTGCTGCTGAGCTCCTTCCCCACCCACTACCTGTGTCAGGGAGTCTGTATCCCCTACGGTTAGGGAGGCCGTATCCCCATTTTAAGTGTCTGTTGTCTTATCTGCCTCCCCACTCCCTGTGCAGCTTGAGGGCGGGAACCGTGGCTGGCTCATCTCTGGGACACCAGCTCCTCAAAAAGTGCCTGGCACAAAGCAGCGCTCACTGCCTAATGTTGACAGGGCAAATGAATGAATGGATGGATAGTCATCCCTTAAAACAGGCCAACGTCTGGCAGACAAGCTGAGGGCCAAGCAGAGAGCAGGTTGGAAGCATCCAGTGTGGGGTTGGAGGGCAAGGAGGAGAAGCAGACCTAAAAGCAAGAAGTGTCTACCTCCAGCCTCGGAATGCCAACCTCCACTGAAAGGCAGGGGGGGAATAGCTGGCACCTGCAGAGACCTCAGCGCCAGCCCATTAAACCCAGTGCAGCCTGGGGCTGTCTGCGAGCTGCAGGGTGAGGAAACTGTTCCCCCCACCCTCAACCCCCTGCAAGAGGTGAAACACAAGGAAAGTGATCTTGTAGTAGGAGGCCCCCACTTTTGTGTTTGTTTTGCTTCTGCCGACCCAATGTTATGAAGGCTACAAAAGCCGTGGAACAAAGACAGCCGCACCTGACATCTCCTGGCTCCTTTAGCCAATCTCCTGTAGTAGGGAATTGGGTGTTGGGGTGCATGTACACCATTTACACCCCCTCTACCACCCACCTCCCAACAGTGACATTAAGATCAGTGTGCAGGGAGTTGGGACCAACAAAGCTTCGGTACAGCCATGGCCTCACGGTGGTGTGTCCACTTATGGCGTGAGACCAGCACAGGTCACACAAATCCTCCTTGAGCCCCTGTCTGCAGGTGCATAATGGAGGCCTGCCCATGGGGCTCGGGCTATCCTGGATGTTCTAACTCACCAGACATGAGGGTGGGAGAATGGAAAGCACGTGCATGCTGAGTTCATTTTCTCCTGCTTTCGACTAGAAACCTGACAGTTGGGCTGACTGGCTTCTCCTTCTTCCAGGGAGGGAAGATCCCCGTGAGATGGACAGCTCCAGAGGCCATTGCCTACCGCAAGTTCACTTCTGCCAGCGATGTCTGGAGCTACGGGATCGTCATGTGGGAAGTCATGTCATTTGGAGAGAGACCCTACTGGGATATGTCCAACCAAGATGTGAGTGTCAGCGGTACCCGATCGCCACAAACCCCCATCGAAGGGTTCCCACAGCCAGTGGCATGCCAGCCCCTCCTCTCTGGTTTCAGCTCAGGGCCTCACAACCTGAACTTGAGATGTCCAGGCAGGAGATACAGGCACCCCCTTGGCACCAGTGTTTGAACTAATCAAAGAGTCCAGCATGGAGATATGACAATCCCGATACCCCCAGAGCCTGTAAAGGCACCTGGGCCAACCTGGGAGCTCCAGGGCTGGTTCATAATGGCTGTGGGCCACGAAACACAGCAGGCCCAAATGAAGTAGGAGATTCTGCCCTGCTTCAAAGCGTGCAGCCCCTGTGTTGTCCTTCCGACAGAAGCAGAGCAGTGCTAGTCTGTGGGCGGGGCCTCTGACAGATGTGCTGTGTTGAACCAGTGGCAGTTTCTTTTTTTTTTTTTTTTTTTTTTTAACGTTTATTTATTTTTGAGACAGAGAGACAGAGCATGAACAGGGGAGGGTCAGAGAGAGGGAGACACAGAATCTGAAACAGGCTCCAGGCTCTGAGCTGTCAGTACAGAACCCGATGCGGGGCTTGAACCCACGAACTGCGAGATCGTGACCTGAGCTGAAGTCGGACACTTAGCCGACTGAGCCACCCAGGCGCCCCAAGTGGCAGTTTCTATGTAGCTCACACCTCTCAACTTTAAAGAGAGGAACTGGAAAGGGCCCTTCTTTCCTGAGAGTCTACTCTTCTGGGGGCCTGTCACCTGTCACTGAAGGAGGAGCTGAGCAAGCTTCCCAAAGTTGGTCAGATTCAGATGGCCAGCAGGAGTGGGACCCTGTCTCTGGGGAGGTGATGAGCACCCCTCCAGGCTTTCAGCGTCTAAGATGCTTTAAGCAGAGGTGTTCCAGATGAGACCCTTTGCTTCATAACTATTAAGCGGTGAGGAAGCCTTTTGAGGATGATTTGCTTTGTTAAGGCCCCAATCGAAAGTCCTATCTGAATATCCACACTGCCTTTGATCCTGGGCTGTCCCCGCCCCCCCCCGCCCCCCCCCCCCACCATTCCTCTTTTGTATTTTCAATACATACCCTCCCCCTGGAGCTGAGAGGGTTGCAAAACCTGCATTCCTCTGTTCTTACTCTTCCCATCTCCCCGGGGGGCAGTTATTATCTTTCCCAACCTAGCAGCAGGATGAGGCAGGGCTCTCCCCAGTCCAGATCTGCTCCACTGGGCAATCAGCTGCACCATAAGCACCTCCATGCTTGGTGGCTCTGGGGCCCTGTTAACTGGAGAAATCTGGCCTCAGTGAGCCCTCTCTCCAGCCCGAGGTTTAGAGCCATGGCAGGTGCTCAGGCGACTGAGAAAGGTGGTGATCTGGGAGCTGGGCTCCTGCTGTGAATGTGCGCCCTGATCCCATGGGCACAGTGGTGTCAGCCCAGGGCAGGTGAAACGGCTGCATTGTTAACCAGGTCCCAGGGCCACGTGTGGCGTGTAGGCCCCCTCTCATCTATGATTATCCCCGCCTCGCCTCTGCCCCGTAGCATGTCAGAGCAGTAAGTGTCAGAATTGATGCCGAGGCTGTGTTCATGAAATCAGCCGCACCCGGCTGCATCCATGCCGTCAGCTGGAGCAGTCATAAATGTGATCCAGGAAACAGGGAGGCCCTTTTCTGAGACTCTAATCCTATTAAGAACAATTCAGCACACATAGAATGGATTATGAAACTGACAGGCAAGATTTGACATTCAAGATCTTCTCAGCAAATGAATTCACCTCTGCTGAAAACAAATGGAATTTCTGATACTAGACTTCCAGAATTCCCAGATCATTCATTCAGCAAACACTCATTGCTGCTAAGCATTGTGCTTGCCGGTTCCGTTCTCAGCTGTTCCCAGTCCAGCGGCACCTACTACATGGGGCTGTGGGAACATTCAGGCGAGGCGGGGAGGAAAAAAAGGCTTCCCAGATATTTGATGCTTGAGCTGGGTCTCAAAGGGAAGAGGAACATCTGCAAATTAGCAGCTTATTCCAATTTTGTATTTCTCCAACATGAGGCCCCTAAGCATTGTCCCAAGTGCATTTGTGCTCTGGGTGGAAAGCGGGGTGGGGGGTGCCTTTGGCCCACTCGGAACCGGCCCGGCCTGAGAGGGAGCCAGGAGGGGCTGCAAGTGGCCGGGCTAGAGCCACACTCATCAGAAACCGCAGAGGTGGTGGCAGTAAAGGGTTCTACAGATGACAGTTGAAAGGCCTTAAGAAAGGGAATTGCAGAGGCAAGTCAGAGTGCTGGTAATTGGGCTTCCGGAGCCCAGGAAGGTCTTTGAACATGTACAGAGAGTTTGTCAGCCAGAGAGAGAACTTGGAAGTTCTGCTGCTTGGATCTGATTGACAGAGATAATGAGAGTGGCAGTGTCTGTGGAGAGGAGCTGTGGTTTTACTGAAACATCAGAGCTCAACTTAACCCCCTCTGCCCTGGTTCCTCCACTGCTCCGAGCTTCTCCACTTCACTCTCCCCTGCGGAAGGTGGAGCAGGTACCACCCAGCTCACTAATAGGAAATGCGGTCTGAGGGAGGCTAGGGGCCCTCTCATCCTCCAGGAAGTTCTAGTCACTTCCCCAAGGCACATGAGTCAGACCGCCTGCCCCGTCCCCACCCAACCCATCCAACCCCAGCCCCCAGCACGTGCCTTCTCCAGGTACAGGGGAAACAAAGGCAGCCCCTCTCCCCTCCCTGCCCCGGCTCTTGAGGGCCCAGAGCATAGGCTTATGCTGGCTGTCAGAGGCCCGAAGAGTTGCTGCAGACCACTCCAAGTGAGCTGGCAGCCTGCTCTGCTTGGGTGACAGTGGCCTTTCTCGGGCTGGTTCTCTTCACCACCACACCCTCACTCTTGCTTCTCTCTGGAAATGCCATCTGATCTCATTCTAATCGCCAGTGTTTTCAACATCCGTTTATCTCATCCTGTTACAGACCAAGGAAGGGGGCCCAGGTCTGACCCCAGTTTTCAAGTCTGCTCAGAAGAATACCTTACACCCCCCACCTTGGGCCAAATCTTTCCACCCAATTCAAACGTGGTCACTGGTGTTTACAGCCATCAGGTGGTCGAATGGAAGGGGCTTCTCCATGTCTCCTCCCAGTTTCCCACACCTGCTAGCAAGGCAGGTGTGACAGAGAAATGATCCCAAAACCCCATTAGAGGATCACAGTTATTTTTTTTGAAATGATGTTTTAATTTGATTACAAGTTCTATACTCAGGAAATTTGGAAAACACCCAGATTCTTAAAGAGAGTAAACCCCTCCAAAGGCATAGCACTTCAACGAAAGGCTTGGGTAGATAGATGCTACCCACACATCAATTAATGACTTAGGTAATTTTTTCTTTGGGGTGGAAGGTAAAGGTTTTTTTTTTTTTTTTTTTCCAATGTGCAAGAGACATCAGTGCTCCCAGAATAACAGCTTGAGTGATGACAGCAAAATTATGTAGAAGAGATAGCAAATGGCACGAAGTCCCATTTTGTAAACATGAGCATGGCTATCCTATATCCTGAAAGGTGAGAAATAGGAATCTGGCCATTAATCAACCCCCCACTATGTGCTTCGTGCTTCTCAAAACACTGTGGCCCTAGATCTGCAGTGACCAGCAGCAGAACAGTAACCTCCTTTGCAGGGACAAGTACCGTAGTAGATGTGGCAGGAATGATAGCCTCCATCTGACGAAGATATTCCCTCTACCATTCCTTCATGTGTATGGTGCTCAACATCACCTCACTGTGCCGTGTAATCTTTTTAATAACCCTATCTGTGCAATGTCCAGAAGTCAAGTGACTCTCCCAAGGTTCTGGAGCTAATAAGAAGTGAAACTAGGATTTGAACCCAGGCCTCCAGTGTCTTTGCCCCTAGCTACAATGCCACACCATCACCAGCACCATGTGGGGGTCTGCACTCCTGGCCGACCCACAGGGAGGAGGGATCAGTGGTTCTGATATCCTCTTAAAAAGAAACCTTACCAGACAGGCACGGGAAATACAAAACAAATGGCAGGATAGTCTTCAAAATTTCCAGTGAGGTGGCATGCGGAGGAGACAGGGGAAGTGTAGCTAAGTTGCATTTAGCCCAGACCTCACAGACGGAAGACTCAGTCCATGTATGGGTCCCCCAGTCTCTTGGTGCTCTGCCAGGAGTGGTTGGGCCAGCTGGTCACACCATGGAGATGTGCCCCCTGACTCCAGTACTCCTTCCTGTTACAGGAAGACGAGAGGAAAACTTGTCAGTGGGAAGAATTAACTACTTGGGGCTCTGGCACCACATAATTTGAGCAGAGATGCCAACAGTTTAGGGCAACATGAGCTGCCCTGCACTGGAAGACTTTGGTGTCCCCGATCCCCATGAGAAGTTGAATATGGACACTAGCCCTTCCTGCTGGCCCTGCCTAGCTTGACCTTAAGGAACCCAAAATGAGCTCAGGGGCCATTCAGTGGATAATCCCACTTATCTCCACAGTGAGTGGGGGCTCTGTGACAGGGCCCCCAGGTCTGGCTGCCTAGAAGGAGCTGGAAAGGGTGCCAGTTTATGAGCCAGGCTGATGCGAATGATGCCTGGCCACTCCTCATGGATTACTTGGTTTAGCTCCATACCCGTTTCCTGCCATGAAGACATCAAACAGCTCCAAGGACTACTCTTCAGGTCGAGATTACGATGGCAGCCCCACAGAGGCCTCTGTGGGGAAAGTGGGCTTCAAAGTGTTCTAAACTTAAAAATCAGACACCTCTATGATTTATTCTTAGTCCTGCCATTTCCTAGCTGTTGGTCCTCAGGCAAGTTACTCCACTGTGTGTGCCTCTATTTCCTCATGGGGAAAATGGACTGTAATGCCCTCCTTAGAGGAAAGCAGGTAATTTGATTGACAGGAGTTTGGCGGAGGTAAAAATTTATCGGTGAAGCAACATACTATTCAAAAGTGCACGTTCCCAGTCACCAGTTTGTGTATAAAACTGATACCAGTGTGGTTTGTATCCTTGTTTGTTTTTCCACCACCTAGAATAGAAGGAATAATACACCTTGATTATCTCTAATGACTTCAGGTCATATCTCATGCCCCACTCTATGTCCCATATCCTGGGCATAGAATTTGTAAAAATACAAACTGATTGAAAATACTTTCTGACCGATCTACAAAGTTAAAAAAAAAAAAAAGAATCCGTTGAAATGAATCTGACATTTTTTAAAGTAGAGGTAAAAACACCTGAAAATCTCTGAACTCCAAATTATTTCCTTTGTTATTAAAGGTGCTTGAACTGTTTATTTTAATATAAAATCAATGTATAATTATTATAGAAAGTAAGAACACAAACGAGCATGAAAAGCACTCATGTGTCTACCTGCCCAGAGGCAACCGCCATTTAATGCCATGCCATCTATTTTTCCGAGGTCTTTTTTATGCATGTGTATAATTACTGTTTTTTTGTTTTGTTTTGATTTTTGTTTTTACAAAAGCAAGATTATACTATACCTGCAGTTACGCAGCCTGCTCTTTTCCCTAAGATTACAGTGTGAGTATATTTCCATTTCAATAGATACATTTTTACATCACTTAAAGGTGCTCATTGTACACCAGGCCTTCCATCATGGTAGGAGGGCACCGTAATAAATTCCCATGTTTAGCACTGGGTCGTTGACAGTTATTTTTGCTATTACAAAAAGCACAGAGCAGTCATAATCTATTTAAATGAATTAGAAATTAAGATATAAAGTGTGAAATAAGCTCTTGCAACCATATGAAAAGCAGACCAAACTATGTAAAGATTCTAAGATCTTGACAAAATTATCCCCTGGAGCCTGCAAAAATTACCAAAACCTCATTGGCTATATTCACTTTAGTTCACCTTGTTTTTGACCGTTGTCATTGCACTTAACTGATTTGTGTAGTCAAATTCTCTTCAAGCCAGTTCATGTTGTTGCATCATGAAGGTCAAGGCAAACAATGCACAGGAAGCATCGAGAGTGGCCCTAGCATGGAGTAGGCTCTCTGTTAAAGGCTGATTCCTTCCCTCCTTTCTCTTCTCTTAGCAGTGTAAGGATGAGGCCACCACAGGCTTTGGTGGTGGTCCTTTATTTTTTTTTAAATTTTTTTAACGTTTATTTATTTTTGAGGGACCGAGCACAAGTGGGGGAGGGGCAGAGAGAAAGGGAGACACAGAATCCCTAGCAGGCTCCAGGCTCCCAGCCATCAGCACAGAGCCCGACAGGGGCTTGAACTCACAAACTGCAAGATCATGACCTGAGTTGAAGTCGGAATCTCAACCGGCTGAGCCACCCAGGCTTCCTGATGGGGGTCCTTTATAAAGAACAAATGTCCACTAGGTTTCCCTTGTGCCATCTCATCATCACTGCCAGCTGCAGAATTGGGCCTGATGTCCTCTTAAAGAGAGGAGAAGCTCAAGCTATTCACCAGCTCATTCTTCAGTAAGCATTTACAGAGATCTAGTGTGTGCCAGGCCTCACTGTGGGTACTAGGGACAGTCTAGGGGGGAAAGCCAAGTACACGTCAAATCCATTATGGAGAGAGGTATATGAGCACAGAATGAGGGATGCTCCATCCTTGGGAGCTACTTTGTGAATGACTGGCTGGTGTCTCATCACCCAATCATACCCGTTCCCATGTGTGTCACTACAGGTCATCAATGCCATTGAGCAGGACTACCGGCTGCCCCCACCCATGGACTGTCCAGCTGCTCTACACCAGCTCATGCTGGACTGTTGGCAGAAGGACCGTAACAGCCGGCCCCGCTTTGCGGAGATTGTCAACACCCTGGACAAGATGATCCGGAACCCGGCAAGTCTCAAGACTGTGGCAACCATCACCGCCGTGTGAGTCTCGTGGAATAGGGTGGTTCGTAGGTGTGGGTGGTCTCATAACTAGGGGCAGGCCCAATAGCAAGGCTGCTAGCCTTTTGATCTATTGAGAGCAAGGGTGAGGTGGCTAACCTTATCCACTAATGGAAAAGAGATTCCAAGACTTCCTGTTTCCTTTTTCCTTTCCATCTTTCTAAAATATTCCCTGCCTACAGCATGGGCTATAGACAGATATCAAGATACCTGTCTGGGTCTCCACTGTCTGCTGGCTTCAGATGGGCTGGGCACTGGGCTCTGTAATAATTGAATGTGTCTGATAGGAGTGGTATGAGGCCCCACTTCTGGGAGATCCTGTTTCCAGAAGGCACGCTTTTTGTTAACCACACCGGTAGAGCTGCAGACTTGGAACCTTGGCCAACCCATTAGCCGCTAAAGGCCCTGATTGCTATGGGACACAGAAATAAAAAGCCATCGGATTTGTTATGAGCAAATGCACAGAACAACTTTCATCTCCTGTCAGTAGCTGTCAGCTGTATATTATTCTTCTACATTGCAGTGTTAACTGATTTCTTAATCTTTCAACCAAAGTTTATTGGGCATGTATGTGCTAAGCACTGTGCCCCTTGCTGGCAGTATAGAATGAATAAGATAGACATGATTCGTGTCCTCATGGAACTTTGAATCATTTAGGAGGGGCAAGACCAGATGATCACCCAAAGAAATGCAAAATTGAGACCTTGATAGCCACTGTGGCAGGGAGATGCATGGTGTTGGAGAGCATGGATACATACGATACCTGGTGTCAGGGAGGCATCTCTGATAAGTGTTATTCCAGTTGAGCACTGAAGGGAGAAAATGCATGAATTGAATGAAAGGAAGATGGGAGTCAAGGGACAAGTGTTCCAGACCAAGGAACAACGTGAACAGAGGCTCGAGGGTAGGAAGGACAGGGCCAGTGTGTTCTGAGTCCAGTCTGTGAGGGGACTGGGTCAGGGCTGAGGCTGGCAAGGTGAGCGAGGGCCAGACGCTCAGAACATGTGGGCCCTGCTAAGAATTCTGGGCTTGATTTTCAGAGTAGCGAGCACAGATTGAAGGATTTGACACAAATCAGGGTCAGGATGAAGGTTATGGACATGATCACACCTGCAGTTTTCAAAGAGCACCAGGCCACAGTGTGGACCTTATGTTGAGGGGAAGGAACATGCGTGAAGACCAACAGGAGAATATTGCAGGAATAATGGCAGAGAAGATAGGGTCTTAAGTCAGGGTAATGATGCAGAAAGAGGTGGATGAGTATGAGATATTTTGGAGGTCAAATCTTTAATTCTTGGTGAAGGATTGGGCATGGGTGTTGGGAGTTGAAGGATATATTAAGGTGGCACCCTTCTTTGTGGATTGGATAGTGAAGTGTCTGCTTTGAGAATGTCCCAGAGAAGATCAGCGGAGAGCTGCTCTGTTCCAATTAGCTGAGGATAGAATCAGGAAAAAAAAATGGTACCAATAGATTTGGGAAGGTTGTAGTGAACTTTATATATTTTTAATGGTGAAACTTTGGATGGTAAAGCGCCTAGGTTCCAGTTTACAAAGGAGTTATGGGCCTTCTCTTCCCTCCAGACTTCATGCTGTGTCAGTCTAGCTGTCTGAGCTGACTGATGCGAGACAGGGCCCGTAGGCAGGGGTACCAGACATCTCGCCTCCAGAAGTCATGCCCACTCAGGATTCTGTAAGGCAAGAAGGGTCAGCACAGGGCTCCCCTGTAATCTTCATCCTGTCAGGAAAGAATTCTCATCCTACATGAAGTCTGCTATCTGCCCAGAGTGTGGCTCTATCCACGCACCTCTACAGCTGTGGGGTTACCTGCTTCTCTCTCTCTCTTTCTCTCAGGCCTTCCCAGCCCCTGCTAGACCGCTCCATTCCAGACTTCACGGCCTTTACCACCGTGGATGACTGGCTCAGTGCCATCAAAATGGTCCAGTACAGGGACAGCTTCCTCACTGCCGGCTTCACCTCCCTCCAGCTGGTCACCCAGATGACATCAGAGTAAGTGATGAGAATCTCCTCTCTGTACCCCGTGGGTGGGGATCAAGGCTCCTTCCCTGCTATTGATCATGGTACAAGTCTTGATTTCTGCCTCACCCCCAGAGCTCCACTTCTGTATAGAATCAGATCTGGTGGCGAAGCGCCCTGGAAAGATGGAGGGGTGGGGTGGGGAGGCTGAGGTCCAGTCTGGCCCCAAATGAGAGTTCTTCAAAGTCATAGGCATATGTCATTTGCCTAATCATCAAGACTCTCTCCTCCGTTTGTTTTCAAACTTAACCCATCAAAAAGAGCATCCAGATGGAAAGAACACAGCCAGCCAGCACTTTCAACAACATAGCAGGAAGAGGCACTACACTGATTCAGCAACAATCTCAGATGTGTGGGGAGCTCATATTCGTACTTAGATAGCGCGTGTGAATAAGCATACATTTCCATCTCCCACAAATTATTTACCAGTCTGCAATTCCCACAGGAGTATGGAGGAATGCGAAAACTAAAATTATTCAAATAAGATGAGAGCCAGAAAGGGTCTTAAAGATCCATTAGTCCACCATTTCCCCAAGAATGTTCTGAGCAGCACCAGTTCTGGGAAATGTTAATAGGTTCTCCTTGGAAAAAAGGTCCCATGGTCAAATAAATTTGGGATATACTGCATACTTTATCACCCTTTTGGAGATTCACTACACACATTAGCATTCTAAAGGCCATGAGAAATCCTGAAATAAAGAAACCCATTTAAAATTATTAAATACTGTGGAACCATATTTTTGAGGGGCAGGGTTTCGTGGAACTGTAGTTTGGGAGATACTCATCTACTTGTACTCATTCCATTCAGCAGATTCAGAAAGTAGGTGAATTAGTGCCTGAACACTCAGTGCTCACGAGTGGCAAAGCAGGGCCTGGGGGCTGCTTTCCTGATGGCTAATTCCGTCTCCTTTTACCAGTCCACCCCAGGGGTACAGCGATCCCCATACATGGTGGCACACTGGACTCACCTGGGAATCTTTAAAAAAATATTGTTGCCTGGGGCACCTGGGTGGCTCAGTCAGTTAAGTGTCTAACTTTGGCTGAGGTCATGATCCCACAGTTTGTGGGTTTGAGCCCCGCATCAGGCTCTGTGCTGACAGCTGGGAGCCTGGAACCTGCTTCAGATTCTGTGTGTGTCTCTCTCTCAAAAATAAACATTAAAAAATGTTTTCTTAAACATATTGGTGGCCGATTTCCATGCCTAGATCTTTTGGTTTAGGTGGTATGAACTGAGACCTGGGCATCAGGGTGTTTAAAACTCCCCAGATGATTCTAACATGCAGCCAAGGCTGGGAAAAAGTTGGCAAGGGTCAAATTTTGAAAAGACACATCCCCCCAGAGGAGACTTCACCAGCTGCCTGGGCCACAACGTTTATAGACAACATGGGGGTTGGTGGCTTGTGATACACATTTCCCAAGGTAGAGGACTGGTCGGTCCTCCAGGCAATTGACAAACACTTACTGATCGCCTGATACATGTCAGGCACAGTGCTAGGTGCCAGGATTCCCTCTCGAGGTGGGCCAGTTGCTGAGTCCCAAGGGAGAGGCTGGGTCCCATCCAGCCCCAGCAGTTGAACCTCAGAGGAACAGCTTCTGTCCCAGACTCCTGCTTTGCAGTCAGTCTTCCTGGAGTCCCACTCTACCTCTTTTTTTTTTTTTTTAATGTATTTATTTTGAGAGAGAGTGCACAAATGAGCTGGGGAGGGGCAGAGAGAGAGGGAGAATCCCAAGCAGGCTCCGTGCTGTCAGTGCAGAGCCTGACACAGGCTCAAACTCATGAAAACCGTGAGATCATGACCTGAGCTGAAACCAAGAGTGGACGCTCAACTGCTCAACCAACTAAGCCACCTAGGCGCCCCCACTCTACCTCTTTGAGGTTGATTCTTGCCAGAAATGATGGAAGCTCCGCTTTCCCTAGGGAGATGGCTTGAATGTGCATCTAGCCTAGCATCCACTAAACAACAGAATTCATTTTTTAAATGTGAGCTCATTTTCCCTTGATGCCATATAAAGGCAGTCCCTGCCACTATGAATTATTGTCAGGCACCACCATCACCAACAAAAGCAGCACTTACCAGTGGAAAAGCAGCTTCTCCATCTTGCAGAGCTGGCATGGATGCCCTAGATGACCGGAGAGCCCGGGTTCAGGGGCGGCAACGGGTGCTCATGCTGGTGGGGCTGCGCCTGCTTCCTCACTGTGATGTGGCTGAGTATGGAGGCATCACCCCCTAACCCCCCACAACTGGAGGAATCCAATGGAGCAATTTCCTCAGTCTGGAAAAGGAAAAATTAAGGGATTTAGTTCAAAGTAAAAAATGCCCACACACTATTGGAGCAATTTAGTTTGTTTCTTGAGAGATAAAAGATGGAAAAAGAACATGAGCTACTAAATAAAATAGATTGCAGGACAATTTGTGAATTCAGAATTCAAGCGTGCCTCTCAGAAGTGTTTGCTGAAAAGACATGGACAATTTGACAATCTGAGCCAGCTGCAACTCTGAGGGGGTTGACCGCCAGCTGTAAGGGGGTGTTGAGGAGAGCACAGGAGCCTGGTGCAGCCTCGTGGGTCTGGTGCACAAAGTGATCTGCTATGCCAGGGGCAGGGGCCTTTGGGGGAATATAGTCAGGACCTTAGAACAGTTCTGAGAGCAGCCCTACAGGGTGGCTGAAAACCAAGTAGTCTTGAATTTGAACCCCAGTTGCACCACCAGTTAGTTACCTGCTGTGTGATCTTGAGCATGTTACTTAACTTCTCTGAGCCCTACTTGTCCATAAATGAGCAAAAAATAAGAGTACCCATCTCATTGGTTTGTGGTGAAAGGTTAATGGAATAATGTATACAAAGCACTTGGCCTATTGCCTGCCTACAGAATGCACGCAAGAAACAATTGCTGTTAAATTATTATTACTGACCTTGAGTGGTTTGTCAATTTTCATGAACTGCTTCCTTAGCTATACATGAGATAGTATATCGCACATGAGAAATACTTGAGCAATGCTATAACATTATTATTATTATTAACTAGGGAAAGATGCATGGGTCTCCCCAAAATTAAGACTCACAGCTTAAAGATGAGTACAATCCAAACCCCTATCCTAAACATATTACTTCGATTCCTGCTTGGGCAGATATTTGAAAGTTATTTTGAGATCACCCTTCTTAAAAATTCATGACATTAAAATTCAAACAGAGGCAGAAAATGGAAACTCAGGGGAAAAACATCAGAAAACCCAGCAAACCCCACATCTTTTCAATCTCAGTGGGTGATCACTAATTTAGGCAGAAAGCTCCGCAGCATAACTGAAGCCCCATATCGTGTGTGCGTGGAGTGTTAAAACACACACACACACGCGCGCGAAAGTTCCAGTCTGCCTAGGGTCATGGAAACAATGAAGGGGCTGCTCCAGCCAACACCCATATGTGAGGAACAGGGCACGACACTTCCAGGATTGTCTAAGTTGGGAGGGGGCCATTGGAGACGAGGGCCACTGCATGAAGCAAATGAGATTGAGCAAGAAAATACCTATGTAGGCATTTGCCAAAGACTTGGGTAATCTGAGTGTTGGATTTTAAACACTTTTATTTGCCTACCCACCTAATTCAAGAGCTTGCCTCTGTGATGAGTTGTGATCCTTGAAAAGCTGCCGTAACACTAACGTGCCCTTTTTTGTGACTTTTTTCCCCTCCTAGAGACCTCCTGAGAATAGGGGTCACCTTGGCAGGTCATCAGAAGAAGATCCTGAACAGCATTCATTCTATGAGGGTCCAGATGAGTCAGTCACCAACGGCAATGGCATGAGAACTCTCATTTTCTGGGGGGAGGAGAGGAAGGAAAAGGACCATGCTCAAGAGGGAACCAGAGGTTGACCACTGTGGAATGTTCTGGAAAGAGTGGCTTCTTAGCTAAGAAATGCATTACATCAGTGAAGAAGAGACTGGACCTGTTCTTAATAGGCAATCTTCATTTCTTAGTGACAGAAGCATGTATAAGATGCCATGGGAAACCAAAACATAATAATAAAAATATGAAAGGGTGATGTTCGACAGAAGTGAAGACAAAACAGTATGCATCGGGGCAACCAAGAGTAAACTCCGCTCCCACTCGGGGCTGGAGTCACCGATCCACAGGAAGAAAGGGAAGGAGGTAGAGGGAAGAAACAGAGGCAGTTTTCCATTTTCTTCCTCACCAATGACATTCTTTTCTTTTCTCCTTTTGTACTCCTCCCCACGAGCCCTCTCCCTTCTCCCACATCCATTTCCCTTTGCTCATGACTCGTGTAGGGAAGTTTCTTCAAACAAACCCCAGCTCCTGAGTCTCCAGATGTCGTTCTGTCAGTTGCCAAAGGACTTTGCTGACCACTGCATGGGGGATCCAACCAATTCAATTAATGTCTTCATATTGAAGAAGAGATGTACCTTCAATTGAAAACCTTGTTTTTCTTTTGTTTGCATTTTCTGCAAAAAGGAAAAAGAAACCACAAATTGGAAAAAAAAAAAAAAAAAGAAAAACCTGTTTCCGTGTGCAGGAGCACACATATGTATGTCTGTGTTATAAAAATGACTGTGCTTGTTCGTAACAGATGCAAACAAGAAAGAAGAACCGGGAGATCTTTGCCCCTGGAAAATTCAAAGGGGCTGGAGCGTGTTGTTGGTTTGGTGTTCTGGTTGGCCCAGTTGGCCTATTGGCCCAATGGGGAGAGAGAGCAGGGAGAAAAATAAAATTAAAGGGGAAAAAACTCTCAGGAGCTTGCAAATTCAGACAGGAAACAGGTGAGTGGTTTGAATTGGATGCAGTGTGGGCCATTCTAGAATGATACTGACTGATTATTCTTGGTAACATCTGAAGAGAAGGAGAAGGAAAGTGTTTCTGGAGAATGTTCTTCCACATCCCTAGAATCTGTAATTCAAGAGATGGCAAGGGAGAATTCTTCTTACCTTATTTGTGGACTGGCTTAAGCCGTGTGGCATCCGAGGAATGTTTCAAATGTGTCTGTGTTTCTCCGCATTCCTTCTTGTACCTCATTGTTCAATTCACTTTTGTAAATTCCACCTAACATTTAAATATTTTTAATTTCTCCTTTTATCTTAATCTCCTTGCTAATTTTATCTGTCTAATTAAAATGAGAAGAAGCATGTCTGGGTTTACATAGAATGGTGTCAGCGTGTGTGTTCTCAGACCCCAGTGGGTCTGTCCCCAAGTTACAGGAAAATCCTTAATGACTGTCCTTCTTCTGCCTCATATGAGAG
This sequence comes from Panthera onca, assembly GCF_046562875.1. Classification (NCBI taxonomy): domain Eukaryota; kingdom Metazoa; phylum Chordata; class Mammalia; order Carnivora; family Felidae; genus Panthera; species Panthera onca. The sequence continues at coordinate 127,783,562 of NC_138347.1, read as the reverse complement.
GGAAGGAATACATCCCGGATCCTGTGCCTCCCAAGAAGCACTATATATAAGAATCATTCTCACTGATGTGACCCAAAGGAAGAACTGAATAAATATGAGGCTCTGAAGAAGTCACTGGCAGATAAATATAAACAATCACCGATAATACACCATCAGCCCTGATTTCAGTTTGCACATTGCATTTGTGATGTTCATATCCAGGCCAGTTTTGTAAAAGGCGCTAAAGACTATTTTAGACTGCTTGTGGTGTGTCTGTGAACAAGCAGTTGGAGGGGAGGGTGTGAGCCAGTAAAGGAGCCATAGTTCCCATGTGGCTTATTTAATGTAAATTGAAAGTGAGATGAGCCTTTTCCCCCTAGTCCTCGGTAACTTTGTACTTGGGGAGGTCTTACCTTCTGAAGCTCCTTCAAAGAGGCTCATGGGCCTACGGGTACAGCTCTGATGCAGGGGAGCCCGATCTGAAAGCATCACCCTTGTGTGTAACCCCTGGGGGACTAAGGGAGATGGACAGAAGTATCTCAGAAGATTTGCATATGGTTACAAAGAGCCCCAACCCAACATGTAGCGGGTAGAAGAGAAAACTTCCCCTTATTAATAGCGTAGCAATTCCATGCACAATTTGCTAATTACCCCAAAGACCTGAATCCATGAAGTGTCTTACAAGCCTAGGCAATTCGACTAATCTACTCTCAATTTTCCATAGGAATGAATTTTAATTTGTCACCAAATTTCTCAGGCAGCATCCTTAACCTGAAGTCTTCACTGTGCTTCCACCAGTGCCAGCCCACCTTCTGGCTGTCCACAAAGCAAGGTCAAGGTGAAAGTCAGGTCACACCCTTTGGTTTGGTTTCACCATAAGATCCCACAAAGGAGACAGAGAGTGTGTGTGAGAGAGAACCCAAGGGCACATGGGAAAGCACAAGGGGTCAGCAGAGCCAAGGCCAGGGCACCTGGAGGCATAGTTATCAGTGGGAGGGGCATGGCCAAGCTCTGGACATGCCCCCCGCCCCTGCAGATGCTCAGCACAGTTCAGCATACCAGGCTTCCCCACCCCACACCCTGAAATGCGGTATATCTCTAGTGATTGAGACATCAGGCCTTCCCTCTGTAGCACGGAGCCAATCACCGACCTCTCTGAGCCTCTTATGTAGAGTCAGATAGTCGTAACCACCTTTGATGAGGTCTAACGCTCCCGAGCAGGTTCTCTATGCCAAGCACAGTCTAAGTACTTTGCATCTATTAACTCTCTTCTTCACGAGCATCTTATAAAGCAGTAGCAGATACTTCATCACCCCCAGTTTTCAGATGAAGAAACAGAGACAAGACCTTCCCTACATCACACAGTGGTGGAGTCAGGATTTTGCCTCAGCAACCTGATTCCATGCTCCTACCACTTTCCCAGTGGGTCTCACACTTGAGCATGCATTAGTATCATCACCTGGAGGGTATGTTGAAACACAGATCACTGGACCCAACCAACAAGTTTGCTGACTCAGATCTGGGGTGGAGTCCAAGAAGTGGCCGTGTGGTGCTGATGCTGCTGGTCCAGGGACCACACTTTGGGAGCACTGCGCTACAGTAACCTGCCTTCCTGGAGTTAGTAACAGATGTAAAGTTCTTGACTCCAGGAGTGATAGTTATTAAAGTTCTTCTGCCACCGGCAAAGAGAGGAATGAACCCTCACCCTTTTGGGCAGGAAGCGATGGGAGAGGCTGGTCTCTTGCACAGGGGTATCTGTGCCCATTGACAGTTTGGTGCCAAGACACTTTACTCACACCCTCAAAAGAGAGCTCCCTGGGGAGAATGCTCACTGGATCAAGACCCCAGGCCTCTGAATTTCAGTTAGACAAGTTACTCTATCACCTGGCAGAGGATAAATTCCAATTCAGCTTCTTTCTTTTTTTACATTTTTTTTTTTGAGAGAGAGAGAGTGAGAGCAAAAGAGGGCATGTGAATGAGTGGGGTAGGGGATGTGCAGAGAGAGAGAGGGAGAGAGAGAATCCCAAGCAGGCTCCACACCCAGTGGTGAGCCCAATGTGGGGCTCAATCCCATAACCACGAGATCATGGCCTGAGCCAAAATCAAGAGTCAAATGCTCAACCAACTGCGCCACCCGGGAGCCCCCAGATTCTTTCTTAAAAACATGTTTTGCACAGTGGACAGAAGTCTGTGGCCTTCTAAGTCAGCCTAAAGACATGGAACCTATGGCCATGCTATGCAGCCCAAGATATGACTTACAAATGGGCATTCTCTGCCAGCCACACCTGCAGCCACCAAGGCTCATGTGTGTGAGGACTTCACAGGGGACAAGTGGGCAATGTTTAATTAGTACCCCTGGCTCAGGGGTTATGGGAATGGAAGTGATTTGTGGAAAAGCCTTAAAGACTATGACCCACCTCTCTGTGCTTTCTCCCTGCCCACCCCCCCCCCCCAATAAAGGAAGATGGTAATGAAGGATACCAAGTAGATACATCTACAGAGCAGGTGTTTATTGTATCATCTGAAGATCACTGGAGCTCATAGATGTCAAACAGGTATCTATACTACTAAAATCACACACCTGCTCCTACCCACCGCCTCCCTCTTATGCCCCTGACCCTTGCAAAGTTATGTGTAGAGCTGGATCAGTGGAGTCCCCTAGGATAATCGAAACCAAGTAAGGACAGAAGTTACTCTTCGCATGCATTTGTGAAAAGAACAGAAACCAGTGAGGATTGAGGAACAGAACTCCAGGAATATTGTGGGCAGGAGGAGTGAGACATCCAGCAGAAGGGTGAGAATCTACAACGTGTCAGTTAAAACTACAAGATTCTAGTACAGGTTTTGTTCTAAGAAGGTCGTGGTGAGCTAGCCTGGGAACCTCATTATCATTTCAGAAATAATAATGGCTTTGACCCCCACTGAGTAAGGGCAAGTGATGCAAGGGAGAAGCACAGCCATGATGGAGTAGTAGCAGCAAACAGGTATCATCCAGGATTCTCTGCCACCAAGAAGGCTCAAAGGACACTTAAGATCCATGTCAGAGCGAGCTTTGCTTTCATAGAGACGCCTTGCAGTTCCTATAGAAGTTACAGGGTCATTTTCAAACGTAGCCAGAGGTCTTGCATCATCTAAGATATCAGTGGGGCTAGTGGTTGGTGGTGGTAGAGGGAAATCACTGAAACTACAGAAAGGTTGTCAAAAGGGGGAGGGCGTGGCTGGATCACACTGAAAACTCATTCAAGTTGATTGAAGTCAAATGGTGACTATGTTCACCACCAGGGAGTCTCTTGAGACCAGCAATTTCCAAAGAACAGGTCCACAGGGGCCTGAGAACAAACTCTTGGTCCCTCTCAAAAGAGTGCCAGCCCTGGTGGTGGGCAGGTGGGGGTTTAAGTGTTCTGCACATCCCATTTAAGGGTAGGTGGGATGGACAGCCTTGGGCAGTGGTGGATGGACCTCCATTGCACACCTGGCAGGAAAGGAGAGCCCTCTGCTCTTTTAGCCCCACCCCTGCATCCCTCCTGAGCTGACCCTGTTTTTTAAGGCCCTTGATGGGTTCCTTTGTTGTTGGGAGTCATGACTTGGCACACAGTGTTTGTTCTCAACCAGAAACTTCTGGTGATCCCCAGAGTGAGAGTAGACGCAGGTCATGTCTTAGTCACCTTCATACCTAGCACCCAACACACAGCCTAACACATGGAAGATGCTCAATACATATTTGGTGATTAAAATAAATCTGAGTTGAGAAAGTCTTACATACCATTCTTTTACCTACAGAAGTCCATGACCTTAAACAGCATGCTTTTAAAGAAACTAATCCCTAGGTATTTAGTTGGAATCTTTTCTCACTTACTCTTAACTGCTATCAACTGTAAGCTATTCTAATTTTAGTTTTGTGAAGTTTAACACACTCCTTTTCAACCCTGTCTGCATCTTTCACACGATGTCACAATCTTCCCCAGAGGACCAGCCGGGGAAGGCAGCATGCCACCGAGTGTCAGTCACTGTGCAAAGTCCCCACCTGAGACATAGCAATGAACACGGCACCATCTTTGGTATGATGGAGGCAAATAAGAAGGTCATTGAAGGGCAGTGAGCAGCCATCCTTCTGATATTAGAACCAAGGCTCCTGTACTGCCAGGTTGACATCCAGCTGGGCAGAAAGGATGGTGGGACTTCCCTCATCAGGGAAAACTTGTGTCTTTTAGCCCTCCCTGTACACTGAGATTTTCTTCCAAGAGTTGTTTTACCTCTCTAAATTCACCCGTACTCTAAGATTCCTATAACTACTCACTCACCAGAGGGGGGAAAATGCTGAATTAAGAAAACAAAACCGTATTATGGACAGATAAGCCACTTCCAAGATACTGAGATACCAAGCCCATACTATTTTATTCTTCTAAAATATAGAGATTATCTCCTCTTTAGTTTTCTTCTCTGCTCTTTAAAATTTGTATTTGCATGTACATTAGGAACTACTGTACCTCTGGAAATGGCTTTCTGACACAGAATACATGACAAGTTCCAATCTTTATAGAAGAATTCAGCTTTGTATAGAACTTCAACAGGGAAATAGGGATACAGGAGCATAGAGAAGGTCACTGCCATTGTCCTAAGGGAGTGTCAAAGAAGGCATCCTTGAGGGGGATCTGTTAAACTGGAACCTAAGAAATAAACACACTTATCAAATTGGGGAAAGGATATGTTAGGGGTGGAACAGTTTTGTAGGTGGAGGGAACAGCATGGGTAAATGTTCCAAAGCCATAGAGGAGGTGGCATATTTGTGGGATGACAGGCTGTTCAACAAGGCTGTAGAATAGAGTGCTAGATGTGGGTGCTTGGAGGGGTAGACAGGACTGGGTCATGAAGGATCTTATATGGCATTCAGGAATCTGAATATTATTCTGAACACAGCTGATGGAAAGTGGGTTGAAGCAAGGGAAGTATATTTTACATAAATCAGTCTGGCCACAAAATGGAAAATTGAGTGGGGGGTACTAGACTCACTACTGGGACACTAGTTAGGAAGCTGGTGTGGTAATGTAGGCAAAGGATGATGGTGGCCTGGGTGAAGATGTGAAGTAGCAGTGGGAATGGACTGACTCAAGAAATATCAAAGAGGTAGGATCAGCAGAAGCTGGAGGTGGATTGGCTGTCAGGACAGAGGGAGGGCAGAGTCAAGGATCACATTCCAAGTTTCTGGTTTGGGCAACTGAGTGGCTTTGTATACCATTCAGTGAGATAAGGGATATAAAGGAGGAAGAAATTGAGGTTGGGGAGACAATATGAATTTGAATTGCCCATGGGCCATTTGATATAGGGGTCTATAATTCAGCAGAGCAAGCTGGGCTGATGATACAGATTTGGGAGTCATCCTTCATCCAGATGGCCATTAACTCCATGGGGGTGGAAGGTTTTACTGCACGAGAATGTAAAAGTGAGGAGAGAAGTGGGCCCCCATGGAACTCTGAAAAACAGCCAGATTTAAAAGATATCCAGGCAAAGGGAGGCTCACAGAGGGAATCAGGATAGAGCCACTGCAGAAAATGAGGAAAATCCAGGAGTGTGCAGTGTCCGTGAAGCCAAAGAAAAACCTTTTACAGGGAAACAGCAGCCCCAAGGCCCAGAGCTTCCAAGGAAGGCTAATAGGGGTTGCAAATTGCCCATGGGTTTAGCCACAGGAGGTCATGGGTGCCCTTGGTGGGGCAGTTTCAGCAGAAGACATAGGGTAGATTGAGGAAAGAGAGGACATCAGAACCTTTCAAGAAGATTGACATCAAAGGGGAGAAGAAAATAAGGAGGTAGCTGGATTTCTTCCTCCTTTTGGTGGTTGTTATTTTGTTGTTTTTTAGTGGGAAAGACTTGAACCTGTCTGAAAGCTACTGAAACAGAATCCATGGAGAGAGAGAGGAGGGTCATTGAGTGGGCCAGAGAAGACAGGGGGCACAGCCAGAAGAAGGAGCAGCTTAGAAGGCACAGCCAATCCAGTTGGGTTTGGAGGATAAACGAATGGAGGATGGATGGCATGAGCTCCTGGAAGAACTCCAGCTCAGTGTCCAGCCTCCTCACAGTCTCATCACTTAGTTCCCACAGCCTCTTGTGCAGACAGTGGAAGAACCACGATTGGATCCATGGGCCTTGCCATCACAACATAGCACATTGGCAGTCATGTCTGTTTCTGATGAAGAGGATGGAAGACAGACTTGGGGACCTCTGAGAAATGAATAGGAAGCATCACAGACCCCCTTTTCACTCAGAATGCCTCTGTGGTTACTCCCCACCAAAGGGACAAAGTCCAAAGTCCTGATCATGGAAGGGAGGCCCACCTCTCTAGCCAAACTGCCCACCAGCCAACACCTGCCACCTGTCCAGACCCTTTCCACCTGTGTTTCTGTATTCATGGCTATCCCTATGCCGGGGACGCCCCACCTCCTAGCCTGCAATTCCATCAGGCCCCAGCTCAGGTGTCATCGGTCTAGTGAGGGTGGCTGCATCTGCAGAGTCAGGCCCCTCCACCTCTATCTCCTCAACAACTGTCCTTCCATCATATTCAACTTTCTAGTCTGTGAGCTCCTCGGACCATATTCATCTGTGTATCTCCAGCATCCAGCACAGGGCCCACATATAATAAATGTTTGTGGCAGGTAAGGCATGGCTAGGCCCAGGGAGACCACCCAGAAGGAAGAATTCTGGGAGAGTTGGGGTCAAGAAATAGATGAGCTCTGGCAATAGAAAACCTCAGAAAGAGAGAACCTCTTTAGAGAACCTCAACAGGGAACCTAAGAGAACCTCAGTCATAAAGAATGGAAGATGTGCCCAGGGGGAGAGGCTGGGCAAGGATGGTAGTGAGGGGCCACAGGCAGTCACCGTGGAATGCAGGGGTCAGCAATGGAACAAGAGCAAGTTCATGGACATCCTAATAAGTGGAAGGGCCTGGCCGCAGGGCCAACGAGGCAGGCGGTGGGATTGGGGTATCTGTGCTTTAAGGTTAGGTCTTAACCATAGGGCAGAGCCCAGGGTCAGGATCCCAGACTCCCAGGAACTACAGTAGTGGGATGGGGAGAATAGACTGGTAACAGCAAAGCAGAACTCCATGCATTCATTCACCCAACACGTGTGAGACTACTCAGCCAGGAAGATAGGTCAGATAGGTCAGGGAGGAGCCTCAGCTTTTCCACTCAAGCTTGGTGTACGCTTGGGCAGGTCACCAGCCTCCTCAGCTGCTGCCTCCCCAGCACTGACAGACCCAACGAAACTGGGTGGAGATGGGGGTGTTCTTGGAGGAACTTCACTGCTGCAGGACACAGTCCTGAGTGTGCACATCAATCTTTACCTGTGCAGGTGGCATGTGCTGAAAGAGCAGGTGGGCAGCAGCTATATGTGAGCTGAGGACTGTAACTGCCCACAGCAGGAACTAAAGACTTCAGAAAGTGTCCCACATCTAAGCTGTATAAACAAAACACACTACTTCCAAATCTGAGCAGGTAGCCCACCTTTTGCTGGGTTGCTGTGGTTCCATGTTAACTCTGAGTCCCCCCACCCCACCCCACCCCTGGCCCCTTGTTGAAGCAATAGGCTTGATGACAGCAGAGCCCTGCTCCCTCCAGCATACATTTAGGAAAGGTCTGGACCCAGGATGCAGAGCATACAGGTGCCTGGTTCTGAAGGCCTGTGGGCTTTCTTGGTTTGATCACAGACATCTCAGGGATCCCTGACCATAGTGAAGAGATTTTCAGAAACAGGTGGTTACGGCTCCCATACCAGGTTTTTGTCTAGGAGTGAGAGCTGGGAGTGTTCTACATTTAGAATTTATTTATTTATTTATTATTCATTTATTTATTTTAATATTTATTTTTTTTTTATTTTTTAATGTTTATTTTTGACAGAGAGAGAGAGAGACAGAGCATGGGGGGGGGGGGGGAGGGGCAGAGAGAGAGGGTGACACAGAATCTGAAAAAGGCTCCAGGCTCTGAGCTGTCAGCACAGAGCCTGACGCGGGGCTCAAACCCACAGACCACGAGATCATGACCTGAGCCAAAGTCAGACGCTTAACCAACTGAGCCACCCAGGCGCCCCTAATGTTTATTTATTTTTGAGAGAGAGAGAGAGAGAGAGAGAGAGAGAGAGAGAGAGAGGCAGAGTGCAAATGGGGGAAGGGCAGAGAGAGAGGGAGACACAGAATCCAAAGCAGGCTCCAGGCTCCAAGCCCTCAGCACAGACCCCAACGTGGGGCTCGAACTCACAAGCCATGAGATCGTGACCTGAACTGAAGTCAGACGCTCAACCAACTGAGCCACCCAGACGTCCCTACATTTAGAATTTAAAGTGAACCTTTTAATCAGCTAATTAAAGGAGGCGTTCCTGGGGTAGGAGTTATGGCCACTTGAGAAGTTCTCAAAAATAACAATCACGAATTCAGTTATATAATTGGTAAGAGAAATTGCTACTGGTTTTTTTTTTGAGTGTTTGTTATGAAACAGGAACACTGAGTATTTATACAACTAGTATTATTATGCCCATTTGAAAATTAGTTAACTAATAACGCTCAGAGAAGTTCAAGTGGCTTGTTCTAAATCACACTGAAGAGCCAGGATTTGAACCTACATTATTTACCTGGAGCGTATTCTCTGAATCACTAGTCATTCTGCCACCTGAGATATCTGGGAATTTCTATTGGCCACCCCAGTCCCGTCACATAGCACAGGGGGCTTGTTTATGCTCCGATGTTTTGTGTCTGTAAAATGGAGGTAACGTCACCTACTCCACAAGGTTTTCGCACAGGTGAGATGAGGGGCAACATAGGAATCACTCAGTCTAGCTCCTGGTACTTAGGGAGTGCTCAATAAATAGCTGCTATCAGTTAGTTTATTTTACTTATAGGGATTTGGAAACATGACCTAAAAATAGAAAGCAAATTAGTGCCTGAGGTTTATTGTAAAAAGTCTTCTTGCTTTCTGATAAAGGTCAGTCCTTAACCTCTGTGGATTTGGGTTTGTGGTTTTTTTTTCTTTTTGAACTTCAGAGTTATATGTATCTGTCATCTTAATCATTTCTGCCCTTCTACCTTGCATGTTTGCAGAGATTGGAATCGAGCTTTGACTTGCTCCTGGATGGATTTCCAGGATGCCTGTCATGAGCAACCAATGGTTGGATTCTGGAAACTCCTTCAAAATGTTGCAGACCCACATGACTTGCTTATACTCACATGCTAGGGGCCTGTCCTCCTGATACTAAACCAACTTCCTTCTATGAATTAAAGCCCAATATCTGGGCCTATCAGTCAATATGAGGAGTTTTATTCAGCTAATAGCTTTTCTGAGATTTTTTTGTGTTTATGTGACAAAAAAGCCATTTTCAGAGGTCAACCTGCTAGATTTCCAAAAAGAGTACTGAGTGTGCCATCGGTAGGCACGTGAGTTTTAGGACATACAGGTCCAAATTCTTCAAAATCATAATAGTTCTGTATTTATTTTAATGTGCACTAGAGAAAAATATATCTATCACATAAAACACATGCAGTATTTCCCAGGTATTATAAAGTTTCCTTTTAAAATAAATTTATTCATGGGGCGCCTGGGTGGCGCAGTCAGTTAAGCGTCCGACTTCAGCCAGGTCACGATCTCACGGTCCGTGAGTTCGAGCCCCGCGTCAGGCTCTGGGCTGATGGCTCGGAGCCTGGAGCCTGTTTCTGATTCTGTGTCTCCCTCTCTCTCTGCCCCTCCCCCGTTCATGCTCTGTCTCTCTCTGTCCCAAAAATAAATTAAAAAAAAAACGTTGAAAAAAAAAATAAAATAAATTTATTCAAGTGAAATGGTGTCTTGGTTTTAAGAAAAAATAGCAGTTAAATGATAGTACAATTAATATGTAGATATGGTAAAAAAAAATCATGAAGGAGGGGATTGAAAAACAGAGGTTAGGAAACCTATGAGTCCTTCTCACTTTTCTTCGCACCCCCCACCCGCCGCATCCATAACACACATACGCCTCCCACAACCGCCCTGTGGCTTGTCATAGAGTTTTAGCTGGAGCATGCCTGACCCACCTCCTCCTTCACCTGGTGGCCTCCTGGCCACCCTCCACACCTCAGCTCCACGGGAAGGCATCCCGTGACCCACATGGGTCAGCAGCTTGTCCTCAAGGCCCTGAGCACCCTGCCCTGTGCCTCTCACCGTCATGGTGTCAGTGCTCTGTGTTATGACACTCTGCTTATGAGTCTGTAATCCACCATCCCAAACTGGGAGCTTCTCCAAGCCAGGGAGCATGCCTTCCTCATGGCTGAATCTGCAGGCCCGGCATGCAGTCATCACACAGTAAATCTGTTAAATAAATGAACTAATAATTGACTCCATGCACCTTTGCCATCAGTCGCCTCCAACCAGGAAACCAAAGGACCCAAACTACGTATTGATTACATTGATTCTTCTTGAATTTACCTCACCCCAGGCTCAAGGTTGGGCCACTTCTCCCACAACTCTTTAGAATCGTGTTTACACCACCTGCTCGCATGGTTTTATTTGTGCTTTCGCTCAAGGAAAATGCAGCAGCTGAGCAGGGCACCTGGTGACGGGTCTCCCTGCAGAACAGAGCAGATGGCACCAAGCCTTGCATCCACTTTGCCCAGTGGGGGGAAGGGCTCCTTTGCTTATTGGTGACCTCTTGCCTTACTCACAATCTGATACTTTCCAAATGCAAAGTGCCCACCACAACTTTGAAAGATATTCTCTCTGACATCCAATTTAACAATTAACAATTTTTTTATTGTTTTTTCCCACCATGGGGTTCATCTCCTGCTGGGATGTTTCACAGAGAGGGCAGTTTGCCAAGCATTAACTTGTCTGGCCCAGGGGGCATAACTGTACAGCTGATTTCATCTGAGCGAACATCATTCCTTTGGTCTTATTTGCAAACTGTCGCATGGTGCTGGGATTCAGTTAACTGTTTGTGATTCTAAGTTCTGTGGCTAGCCAGAAAGCAAAAAAAAAAAAAAATCCATAGTATCTCTCCTGGACTCTTCTGCAGCAGATCTATTCCAGGGCACGGTAAAACTTTTCCGTAAAGGGCCAAAGAGTAAATATTTTAGACTTGTGGGCCATATGGTGTCTGTCACAACTGTTCGACTCTACCATTGTAGTGTGAAAGCAGTCGTAGATGGTATTTAGATGAATGGATGTGGCTGTGTTCCAATAAAACTTTATTTACAAAAACAGGTGGCAGGCTGCATATGCTACATGGGCCTTAGTGTGCCAAGCCTGGTCCAACTAGTGGTTAAAAGCTCCTGCTCTTGAGTCAGGTCGAACTGGATACAACTTGCCTAAGGTAGAATAGAGAGACAGTGGCCAGAGTCAGGGAGGCTGTGGCAAAGTTCAGAAACCCAAAATATCTGTGGAAGCCTTACCAATTTAATGCCAATGCTGATGTTGTCTGATCAGCCTTGTCAGGCAGTCCTTACCACTGGCTCTATGGTCATTCTTGAAAGCGGTTTCACGAGAATCCGATTGTACAATAACCCTGCTTGTTACCAGCCATATTACAGAAAGGTAGAAACAAAGCAAGTTCCTCAGAATATAACTGTGAGTGGTGAAAAAGAGATGGCTCACAGACCGTGTTAAAATGATCGTGGTCCTGGACTAAAGCACTAGGAAAGCAAATAGTCAGCCACCATGGACTCTGTCTCCTTGGCTGATGAGGGCAAATGATGACCTTCTCCAGGGATCTTATGGGAGTCATGAGAAAGGAGATACATGTAAGCACGTGACTTGAGAGAAGGCGGGGGCAGTGAAAGACTCAAGTAGAGTCTCTAAGAGGTCAAAAATATCCATTTATTTGCCCATGCATTCTTTCATTCAGACCTTTACTGAATCCTGTAAATGCAAGGTATAATCTTTATCCTAATGGCACTCACGATCTACCAGGGGAGGAAAAACAAACTGTGAGAAGGGCTGCCATGGAGGCAGGAGTCCTGCGGGGGGCTGAGGAGACTGGTGTGTGAAAGGTCGGAGGGACTCCGACCCACCCAGGAGGGATCTGGCAGGAATCAAGGTGGCCGTTTCCTTACAGCCCCTCGCTGTACACAACCCGCAAAGGGAGAGGCTGACTCGAGAGCGTGGCCCACAGTACCGTCCTACATGGGACCTCTGTCACTGGCCTTGATGAAATAACCCTGATGAGCCGAACGCCCACCTCTGTGGCCTCTGAGCCCCCAAAGCTGTCCTGAGGGCGTGGTAAATTTTATTGCACTTCACATGCCATGAGAAAATCGTCCCTTTTCCAGCCCGAGATGAGCAACAAGCAGAATGGGCTGCCTCACACATGTAATTAGAAGAAATAAGAGCAGTGAGAGAAAATTGGTTCAGTAAGCCCAAAATGACTTTTTTTTTTTTTTTTTGTAATGAAGGAATAAATCTCAGGGAAAAGAAGCTCAGTTAAGCCGGAGTGCACCACAATGTTTTCTCCTGCCACACATCAGGTTTTCAGGAGGAATCACAAGGTCACCTGGCCAACAAAGGGCCCAGCCTGTCCCAACCAGGAAGTTAGTGCCCCCATGACTCCTGCTCTCGGGGTGAGGGTGGAGGGGACCTGGAGGGTCTCCATGTGCTTTGCTGCATTTCTGTAGAGTCTCTGCTACTTGCTTCTCCAGTTCTAGCCCAGCGATTGCATTATCTCAGTTCTGCCCTCTGGCAGGATCTGCACTCCTAGGCCAGGACCTTGTATCCACATCTCTCCTCCAGACATCTTTTATGTAACTGCCTACTTATCGGAGGCCCCTCTCACGGCGTTTATCGCCCCTCATGCACCTCTCACTCTCTGTCCCCTGTGTTCCATGGAATGCTTCTCAGTTGTCAGCTCCATGTCTATATTTCTATGGCAACCACAACCCCCAGCCTCATTGCCTTTTCTCCCCACCCCCCACCCCTTCCTTTTGCAAATAGGATTTGCAGGGAAGCTGCTGACAGGCTGGTCTTCTAGTAATTTCCCTCATAAAACAAACAGCTGAGAAGAGGGAGTTTGGAGGCGGGGCTGTGTAGTGGGGCCAGCTGGGGGATGCCACGAGGGGAGGGGACAGAGAAACATGCACATGCAGAGTCCTATGGCGCAGCTTTGACAGCACTGTGAAGTCAAGTCAGCCTGTGGCACCGAGTGAAGTGTGGAAGGCTCCCTCCAGACGTGCAGGGATGGTGGGCCAAGTGCCGGCAAGACTGCTGGTCATCACAGCAGCCCAGGGGAGGTGTGCCTGTTTGGCTGCTGTGACACAGACCAGAGGGAGCAAGGACACAAGCTGTAGCCCACAGGGGAAATTATCCCAAATATCCTCATTACAGAGGCAAGTGCCTCTGAACCCATCAACGCTTAACTGCCAGAAGTGCCCTCTTTCTGGAAGACAGGGCCATTTCACCCACTCTAATGGCAATTTCCATCCATCCCAGTCCACTGAGGGTCACAGGCTCCTCTAGGTGCTGGAGGCCCCGGGCAGGTGTCAGGGATAGGGCAGGTGTAAGGAAGTGAAGGCCACCGGGAGGGCACACAGTTGGGGGCGGAGGGGAGACAGCAGCTTACATTGTAGCGAGGAAGCATGCCAGAGCTCGGGAAGGAGAGTAAATATTAATAGCTTTATTACACGTCTTTTTTATAAATAAAAGAAATATGTTTTTGGCTGCTAATGACCTTCAAATTAGCAGCTCTTTCAGAAAGTGCTTATGTATTTTTAATTCCAAACGTAGCTGAGTGTCAGTTGCAACAGCAATGAAAGCAGCAGGGCAGCTGGGTAGTTTTAAATAAGAGGAAACCCAGATCATTATTTTTGAAACTGTCAGCTCTTACGCCTTTTAATGGATTCACTTTCTCTCATCTCTCCCCCCACTTCTGTGGTCTTTGAAGTTTCCCAGGCATTCTCTGTGGGAGAGATGAGCAGAGTCACAAGGCCTGCCATATGGGAGGACCTGGGCTTTAGTCCCCACCTGGGCTCTCAGGGTGTTACAGTCCCTGGCAGGGAGGCTTTAGCACAGGGGCTTGAGAAGAGCGTCTGGGAGCATCAGAGAGAAGAGAATCGCATCCCGAGATCCAGGATGCTGGATAACAGGACTTGGGGCTTCCTTGTCCACCCTGCTCCTGATTTTAAGTAACAAAGAGATAAATTGGAGATTTTAGGGCAGCAGACGGAGAGACAGGGAGAGTTGTGGGGACATAAAGGAGACACAAGACAATGCGAGGAGACAGACAGGCAGAGGTAGTTAGAGAAACACAGTGAGAAGTTGAGGAGTAGGGAGGAAGTAAGCAATAGAGCAGGGCTTCTCAAAGTGTGGATCCCAGACCAGCAGCAGCAGCATTGCCTGGGAATTTGCTAGAAATGCAACTTCTCAGGCCTCAGCCCAGAAGCACTGGATCAGAAAGTCTGAGCCCTCCAAGTGATTCTGATGCTCACCAAAGCGTGAGGAGCAATGATCTAGAGTGGAAGAAGGAAGAGGGGAGCATGGTGAAGGGAGAGACAAGGAGGAAGAAGAAACGGTGGCAAATGAAGCACATGAGTTGGGGCACCTGAGTGGCTCAGTCGGTTGAGCGTCTGACTTCAGCTCAGGTCATGCTCTCATGGTCTGTGAGTTCGAGCCCCGCATCGGGCTCTGTGCTGTCAGTTCAGAGCCTGGAGCCTGCTTCAGATTCTGTGTCTCCCTCTCTCTCTGCCCCTCCCCTGCTCATGCTCTGTCTCTCTCTGTCAAAAATAAATAAACATTAAAAAAATTATTTTTAAATGAGGCACATGAGGGATGAGAAATGTGGAAGTGAGTCTGTAGAACCCCAGACCTCCAACACTCCATTCACACACTGCATGTTGTTCTCAAATAGTCAGCTACCAGACAACTGCTCACCAGCCCCCCAGACATCAGCGCACAGCCTTTACCGGAGGCTTTCTACATGGAGCTGACCCCCCAGTCACCAGTGACCCACAGCTGCATCAGGCTTCTTCAGACCCCAGGGGAGGATGCAGTGTCATTTTGCTGGTCTGAAAAATAAGGATGGTGTTCCTCCTTTGTTTATATGGGCTCCTAAGCAGCTCTTTCCAATGGGCACTCCAATTTTACTTCAGCTACCAGAAAGGATCAGCTTCCAGGCTGAATTTTATTTTTATCCTTTTTAAAAAATGTTTATTTATTTATTTTTGAGATAGAGAGAGAGCATGCACAAGGGGTAAGGGTAGAGAGAGAGGGGGAGAGAGAATCCCAAGCAGGCTCTGGTGCTGTCAGCATGGAGCCCAACGTGGGGCTCAAACCCACAAACTGTGAGATCATGACCAGAGCTGAAATGAAGAGCTGGATGCTTCACCAGCTGAGTCACCAAGGTGCCCTTCCAGGATGAATTTTAGATAAAAGCTGAGCTCTCCCGAGTTGTCAGGCTGACGGACAAAGAGCAAGGATCTTTGCTCCATTCGATCATGGAGTTCTTGGTGCCTAAAGCATGACTGCCTCTACATTTTTTTTTCTTCAATTTTTTATTTAAATTCTAGTTAGTTAACATACAGTGCAATATTGATTTCAGGAGTAGAATTCACTGGTTCATCACTTACATGCAACACCCAGAGTTCATCATAAAAAGTGCCCTCCTGGGGCGCCTGGGTGGCTCAGTCGGTTAAGTGTCCGACTTCAGCTCAGGTCACGATCTCGCAGTCTGCGAGTTCGAGCCCCGCGTCGGGCTCTGGGCTGATGGCTCAGAGCCTGGAGCCTGCTTCCGATTCTGTGTCTCCCTCTCTCTCTGCCCCTCCCCCGTTCATGCTGTGTCTCTCTCTGTCTCAAAAATAAATAAATGTTAAAAAAATAAATAAAAAATAAATAAATAAATAAAAAGTGCCCTCCTAATTAGTATCCATCACGTATAAACCTCATCCCCACCCGCCTCCCTTCATCAACCCTCGGTTTGTTCTCTATATTAAGAGTCTTTTATGGTTTGGGGTGCCTGGGTGGCTCAGTCAGCTAAGAGTGTGACTCCTGATTTCGGCTCAGGTCATGACCTTGCTGTTTCTTGGATTCAAGCCCCGTGTTGGGCTCTGCTGCCAGCACAGCTTGGGATTCTCTCTCCCTCTCTTTCTGCTCTTACCCCACTCACGCTGTCTCTATGTCTCTCAAAATAAATAAATAAACTAAAAAAATAAGAGTCTCTTATGGTTTGTTTCAGTCTCTTTTGTCCCCTTCCATATGTTCACCTGTTTTATTTCTTAAATTCCATATATGAGTGAAATCATGTGGTATTTCTTTCTCTGATTATTTTGCTTAGCATAATACACTCTAGCTCCATCCATGTCATTGCAAATGGCAAGATTTCATTTTTTTTGATGGCTGAGTAGTATTCTATTGTGTGTGTATCTATATCTATATCTATATCTATATCTATATCATCTATATCTATATCTATATCTGTATCTATGTCATCCTCTTTATCCATTCATCAGCCAATGGACATTTGGTCTCTTTCCATAGTTTGGCTATTGTTGACAATGCTGCTATACAAATTGGGGAGCAGGTACCCCTTCAAATCTGTATCTTTGTATCCTTTGGGTAAATACCTAGTAGTTCAATTGCTGGATTGTAGGATAGCTCTATTTTTAATTTTTTGAGGAAACTCCCTATGGTTTTCCAGAGTGGTTGCACCAGTTTGTATCCCCACCAATAGAGCAAGAGGATTCCCCTTTCTCCACATCCTCACCAACACCTGTTGTTTCTTGTGTTGTTAATTTTAGTCATTCTGACAGGTATAGGGTGTTATCTCATCATGGTTTTGATTTGTATTTCCCTGATGATGAGTGATGTTGAGTGTCTTTGTTTCGGATTATTTGTTTTTGGGTGTTGAGTTTGATAAGTTCTTTATAGATTTTGGATACTAACCCTTTATCAGATATGTCACTTGCAAATATCTTCTCCCATTCATAGGCTACCTTTCAGTTTTATTGATTGTTTCCTTCACTGTGCAGGTTTTTAACTTGATGTAGTCCCAATGGTTCATTTTTGCTTTTGTTTTCCTTACCTCTGGTGACATGTCTGGTAAGAAGTTGCTACGGCCAAGGTCAAAGAGGTTGCTGTCTGTTTAGGATTTTGATGGTTTCCTACCTCACATTTCGGTCTTTCATCCATTTTGAATGTATTTTTGTATATGATGTGAGAAAGTGGTTCAGTTTTATTCTTCTGCATGTTGCTGTCTAGTTTTCCAAACACCATTTTTTGAAGAGACTGTCTTTTTTTCCATTGGATATTCTTTCCTACTTTGTTGAAGATTAGTTAACCATATAGTTGTGGGTCCATTTCTGGGCTTTCTATTCTTTCCATTGATCCATGTTTCTGTTTTTTGGACAGCACCATACTGTCTTGATGACTACAGCTTTGTAATACAGCTTGAAGTCCAGAATCAAGATGCCTCCAGCTTTGCTTTTCTCTTTTAGGATTGCTTTGGCTATTCAGGGTCTTTTACGGTTCCATACAAATTTTAGGAATGTTTGTTCTAGCTCTATGAAAAATGCTTATTCCCCACAATCAAGTGGGATTTATTCCTGGGATGCAGGGGTGGTTCAATATTTGCAAATCAATAAATATGATATACCACATTAATAAAACAAAGGATAAGAACCATATGATCCTCTTAATAGATGCATAAAAGGCATTTGATAAAATATAAAATCAATTCCTGATAAAACCCTCAACAAAATAGGTATATTTTAGGTTGGAACATACCTCAACATCATAAAGGCCATATACAAAAGACCCATAACTAATATCATCCTCAATGGGGAAAAGCTGAGAGCTTATCCTCTATGGTCAGGAACAAAACAGGGATGTCCACTGTCACCATTTCTATTGAACATAGTACTGGAAGTCTTAACCTCAGCAATTAGACAACAGTAATAAAAAAGGCATCCGGATTGGCAAAGAAGAAAGTCAAACTTACACTATTTGCAGATGGCATGATAGATACTATATGTAGAAAACCCAAAAGACTCCATCAAAAAGTTGCTAGAACAAATACATGAACTCAAGTTGAAGGATATAAAATCAATATATAGAATTTTGTTGCATTTCCATACATCAATAATGAAGCATCAGAAAAAGAAATCAAGGAATCAATATCATTTACAATTGCACCAAAAACTAGAAGATACCTAGGAATAAACCTAACCAAAGAGGTAAAAGATCTGTACTCTGAAAACTATAGAACATTTATGAAAGAAATTGAAGAGGACACAAAGAAATGGAAAAATATTCCATGCTCATGGATTGGAAGAATAAACATTGTTAAAATGTCTATCCTACCCAAAGCAATCAAAGCAATCTACACATTATGCAATCCTATCAAAATACCACCTCAACATTTAAAGTTAACAAACACAAGCCAATTTGTCTCCAACCCAGTCAGTAGACTTTTATTAAGTATCTACTCTGTGTAGACGTGACTCAGCCTGTCTGATGTCCCCCCACACCCACCCAGTGGTCTCTGATCTCCTAGGCAGTGACAGAGAATAAGGACTCCTTCTGGGAGACCCAAACCCCACCCAGACCTCAGCCTGGTGTTTGCCTTCTCCAAAGACTGACTTTCTCAAGTGGCCATACTGACACCATGAAAACATCTTAGGCTCCTGGGACTATTCTGATTTTAGCAATGATAAATATAACTATTCATTTAACAAATGTTTATTTAGTAAGGACTCCAAGCCACCTGGAAACAGGCACTATTTTCAAGTGCTTAGGATACATTAGTAAACAAAGCACAGATCTCTTCTTCAACAGGATCTAGCAAGGGGAGACCCACAATTAACAATAAACACAAACATAAATAAATTATCAACATCTTTGAATGTGACAGTACTATTGTCGAAAGAAAATTGGAGAGTAGGAGAAGTGTAGTTTATAATTTTAGTTAGGGAAATCAGAACAGAATTCAATGAGAAGGTGGGATTTAAGCAAACATTTGAAGGAGGTAAGAAAATGAGCCAGAATAGAAGAGTCTTCGCAGGCAAATACCACTGGAGCCATGGCCAGCTATGTTCTAAAAACAGTCTGGTATATCCTAATAAGAACAAGTAGATTTTCCATGTGCTATCTAATTTAGCCTCACTATTCCCTAATGCACCAGGTATTATTATTAGTATTTCACTGATGTAAAAACTGGGGCTTAGGAAGACTTCCTGGTTTGGTTAAGGCTGATCAGATAGTGGTTTGCAGAGCTGGGATTCCAGTCCTTCTTGGATGATCCTAAAACATAAATTGTTTTCTAAAACTTACCTTACCATCAAGTGTGTAAAGGTAGATGTGGGGATGTCGATAACAAATGGGACACAGAGCCTAGCCATGAAGACAAAGGGAGATACAACAGCCAGTAGGCGCAAACTTCACAGCAAGGCCATCCCCACCAACTATGACCCAACTTTCAGAAAGGGTAGATGCCTCTCTGCCAAGGGGAATGGTCTCACACTAGAAAGGGTAAAACACATGGCCAAGAGAAAATGGAAGTCTTAGTAACAAAATAGTAAAGCAGAAGGCGAGACATTCTAAATAATTTCCAATCTTCCAGCCCAGATGAATGATATTACAGGACTGTATTATAAGTTGTCTGATGGCAAGGAGTTGAGGAAATCTGGGTGCCCATTGCAGAGGAAACTGAGAGCCAAAATGTGGTGGATGCATACAATGGAGCGCTTGTGTTCCAGACAATAGACTACTAGATTTTCACATAGCAGCCTACACAGATTTTGAGATCACAGGGATGAGTAGGCAAAGCAAGAACTAGGAAGGATATATAATATGATGATACCTATTTTACAAGGACATATGTAACCAAAGTATCTACGTTGAACACAATCGAATGGTTGTCTGTGGGTGGAAATAATGGAGATAATCTACCCATTTCCCATTTATTCCACCTGAAGCTTTTAAACTAGATTCATACATGTCTATACCTATCTGTTACTGGATATCTGAGATGCTTCATTAGTCTGTCAACTTTTATTCTGGGACAGCACTATCTTAATTATTGCAGCCTCATTGCACATTTTAATGTTGTGTAACATGAGTCATCTATCCTTTTTCACTTTTATAATTCTCATAACTATTTTCACCTGCATATTTTTTAGTTGAATTTTGAGAAGATTTTGTAAATTTCCAAAATATTGGTATTTTTATTGGTATAGCTCTAAGTATTAAATTAATATGGGGGAGTGGCAATCTTTACTAGATACATCTTCTAATTTACAGATATGGCATTTCTCTGTATCTGAGCAATTAATCTTTTATAGTCCTCAGGAAAGTTTTGTACTTTTTTTACAGATTCTGTATATTTCTTGCTAAAAATTCCTATAATCGAAATTTTGCTATAGTCAAGATAATCTTATTTTTCATTATACTTTCTAATTTTTAATGTGTATTTTATAATTATTCAACATGTTGAGCATTAATATTATTAAATATTTATTCAAAGGAATTTATTATTTCATTTGTTTTTAATTCAGGCACATAATAACCTAGCCTACAATAAAAAATAGTATTAATTCCATATTGGAAATCTTTTTATTTAATTTGTTTTCCTGCCTTATTGCATTGTCTGGGACTTCTAGAAGAATATTCAGTAACAATATTGGCACACATATATTTCTGCTTATTTAAATGGAAATGTCATTATTGTTTCATAACCAAATGTAATACTGGTTTCTTCTCTACATAGACATTCAAATAAGGGAGTTTCTATCTTTGTTTTACTAAGAACTGTTGTTTAAAATGAATAGTTTATTTTTTCAAATGCATTTTAGTATCTATGGAGGAGATGATATATTGAAGCAGACATGAATTCCTCAAATAAACTTTACTTCATCATGGCATGTTTTGCTTCTAATTTACTGGTGGATCAGTTTTACTTGGGGTTCTTGTTTTTATATTAATAAATATGATTAATATATAGTTTCTGTTTGCTTGTATATTTATGCTAGTCTTTTCATGATTTTATTATCAATGGCCCTGATTACTTAACAGTCACACTTATTAAAGTACAAGATAGAGGAAAAATTATCCAAATTGTAAATCAACACCATGATAAATTTTCATAAAGCAAATTCACCCATATAACCACCACACAGATTGGGAGATAAGAAATCCACTAGCATAAAGCTCCTTCTCAGTCACCTTGCCCCAGTTTGTAAAAGTAAACAGGTAACTATTCCCCTGAGGTCTAAAACCATAAATTGTTTTTGCATTCTTTTGAACTTCATATAAAATGGAATAATATAGAATGTTATTATTCAGTACCTGATTTGTTTTGCTCAAATAATATTTGTGAAATTTAGTCATTTTCTTATCATTTTAATTCATTTATTTTAATAGCTGTATAATATTCCTTTGTATGAATATACTACAATTAATTTATTTACTCTATTGTTATACATGTAAGACATTTCTGGTTTTTTATTATTAAAACTGTACTATGAATATCCTCACATGTCTTTTGATGTACATGTCTTTCAATATACACATTTATGCATTTCTGTTAATATATACATAGAAGTGAAAGTGCTGGGTCAAAACATATCTGTGTGTACTGCCTTAACAGGTACTTTCAAACAGTTTTCTAAAGTGAAAGAATGGAAGATGAAGTTTCTCCATAGCTGCCACTTTTTCATGTAAATCCAAGATGCTGCTGGGCCAACCTGACTGAGTACTTGAATATATTACTTCCATTTGACAAGTCAGCTTATTGGGGACTTCTAAACTTGTTAATCACTGTCTGAGTCACAAGGACTTTACAGATCAGTTGCATACTTTCCACAAGAGCAAGATAATAGATGCTTTTCAAAAGGGGTGTACTTGAGCATTTTGAATAGACCCACATAGTCCCAAGAAATTTCATGCAAAGAGCTTGAATTTTGTCGGGGTTTATGAGCCACACTGCTGGCAGGGGTGTGATTATACCACAGAACCATCAAGACCCAGACTTCTGACTTGCCAACCAACAGGGTATCATTCATGCACTGAAGACTTTGGACATCAGGGAATAGAGACAGTCATGCTGAAACCTAACTCGTTCACTGGTGGCAAATCACAGCAGTTTAGGCACCTGTGGGGAAATACTAAGGGTTTCTTGAACACTTCCTTTCTGACCAGGAGACTCTCCTCCGGACCTTATAAACATTCAAAGTACATGCATGTAAAATATCAGTATCAATTATACATTCAGCACTGAAAGCCACAATAGTACATTTAATTGGCCCTAAGTGTTCCACCCACAAAATTATGTTAGCTTTCTTTTCCCACTCTGAACCTTGCCCAAACCTCATTAGCTAAATCTAGGCAATGGATATGATGGTGAATTAGATTCATGTCCAACAGAGCCATAAAAATTGGAATATCTCCCCTCCCAGAAATTCCCTAGCATACTCAGATGGGTACATATTGTCTTCAGTACTCCTGGGGACAAGGGGAGGTCTTGGCCCCATGTCTAATCTTCTTTCTCCCTAAAGCAACTGAGGTAGAGAAGGACAGGGGAATCAAGGGGACTGGACAGAAAAGGGCTCCACACCAGTAAGTAATGCACATTTACTTTCCATTTTAAGCAGGCAGCAGCTACTCTCAGCTCAACCCAAGAAACTCCCACAGTTTTAGCCTACCCAATGCTATATGGAATGGTGAGGTCCCCATGGCTGACACCCTGTGTTTCATCCTTGGGAACCCCTGACTCAACGGCCACAGCTGCAGTGACTTCCAGCTGGAGCCATGGGGTTTGTGCCCTCTGGCTGGCTTGAGCTTGGCTCACACAGTGGCAGCAACTCCTTTGAGGAGTTAATCTGGGGCATCATTTCCCATTACTAAAATAACATCTCCTAAGTTCTTATTTGATTTTCACATAAGGGCTAGGGAAATTTTCCAGGGTGGCAGGGCTGACAGCAAGCATTTATCTAAATTTTGGGGGGTCAGTTTCTCATTCTGCAGTGGGCCACTTTCATCATTATTATAAACCCAATCCAGGGCAGTAAGATGCTGAATACTAGTTAATGACTCATTTATGGTTTCCCAGGGGAGTCTGTCCATTCTAGGGAAAGCTCTCTTGAAAGCAGCCAGAATGTACTGAGACAACAACAACAACAACAACAACAACAACAACAACAACCAAACCTCTAAACCTTTCACTGTCATATGCAAAAGGTTCCATGCTTGACATGATAGACTGCAGGAGGGGCTGAGCCATAACAAAGCATTATGCATCCCACCTGGTTCCCCACCCATATGAACCAGCCAAAAATGTATAGACTCTCCTGGTTTCTGTACATAGAAACCTTCCCTACATCTTCCTGCCCCTCCCCTCAAAATCTTAGTATTAGTTATTACAACAGAGTGAACTTGAAGCTGACCACTAGACAGGAAAAGAAGTCCCCCCAGTAGAGGGGAGTTGCAACATCCAGTGCCCAGTCCACACAGCTATTTTTAAATCTGTTTTCTAGTACTTGACCTGCAATTCCTCCCCAGTTCCTTCTCGTTAACAGGCAACAAAGTGTAGCACAATTTATTGCCTAGTTGAACATACATTTTGGTCAGTATATTTGCTAAAAGTGTCAAAAGTGTAGAGGGCCAAATATTTTACTCTCTTGCAAACTAACAAGTCACCCTGCCACTGTTTCGTGGGTGCTGTTCTGCCTCAGAGAGAGTTACCAGAGTGCCAGAGCTTTTGGACAAGTGCCTGAGTCCCAATTCCCACAGGATGGCATGTCATGAATCAGATGACACCTGAAAATAGAGTGCGTTGAATTGCAGAAGAGGAACCCTGAACTTACTCAACAGTAAGTTTTCCTTTTGCTCCAGAGGACGTTATTATCTTTATTATACTGGCCAGTAAACATGCCTGCACTTTGCTCCAGAGGGTGACACTATCTCTGTCTATCAAGGCTATTCCCTCTGCAAACATTCCTGAAAAGATAGTCCGGCACAAAGGGCAGTCATTGTCTACTCATAGGACATGCAAGAAATCCCTGGAGGACTGTATTTCAACAATTACATAAAGTTCACCCTTTTGAGTGGTACATTCCTATGAGTTTTGAAAAACAGTCGTATAATCACTACCATAATCAACATAGACATTTTTTTTATCATCCCCAAAAGTTCCATGTGATCCTTTGTCCTCAATTTCTTCCCTCAACCCTCAGACCCTAAAATCCTCTAATCAGACTTGGGTCTCTATAGTTTTGCCTTTTCCAAAGTGTTATATAAATGAAATCATCAAAAATATACCCATTTGTGTCTGGCTTCTTTCACTTAGCACAATGCTTTTGAGATTAATTTATGGTATTACATGTATCAGTTCATTTATTTTTATGCTGAGTACTATTCCATTGTATGTATATATGATTTCTTTATCCATTCAGCAATTGATGGACATTTGGATTGTTTATGGCTTTTTACTGTTAGAAATAAACATGCCATAAACATCCATATACAGGTCTTTGTGTGAGCATATGTTTTTATTTCTTTTGAATAGTTTGGAGTAGATTCTTGGGCCATAGTGTAAGGTCATGTTTAACTTTACAAAGAAATGGACTAGTTTTCCTAAGGGATTGTACCATTTTTCATTTAGCAGTGGATGAAAATATCACTTGATATGGAGTTGTTTTTGTTTTTAATTTTGGTCATTCTAATAGGTCAGTGATATCCCATTATGTTTTTCATTGCATTTCCCTGATGGTTAATAATGTCAAGCATCTTTTCATGTGTTTATTTACCATATTAAATGTCTTATTTGATGAAACATCTGTGCAAGTCACTGTTTTTTAATGGGTTGTCTTTTTCTTATTGAGTTTTGAGAATTCTTTACATATTCTAGGTAGGTTGCTTTTATCAGATCTTCTCTTTTTTTTCCAGACATTTTCTTCTGGATTATGACTTGTCTTTTTATCTTAACATTCAAAGAGCCTACATTTTAGATTTTAATTAAATTCATCTTTCTTTTTTAAAATTTTATGGTGTGTGCTTTTGTGTACTTTCTAATAAATCTTTGCCTAAATTGAAGTAAAAAATATTATTTTATGTTTTCTTTTCTATGTTTAGTAGCTTTGCATTCTATATTTAGCTTATAAACCTTTTTGAGTTGTTTTTGTACATCATACAAGGCACAGGTTGAGATTATTTTGGGGGAGGATTTTTTTGGTTGCTATTTGTTTCTTTGGTTTTTTGCATTTGAATATTCAACTGTTCCAACAATATTTGTTGAAAAGACTATCCTTGATCTATTAAATTACATTGGGACCTGTATCTAAAATCAATGTTTGAATCTATTTCTGCTTTCTCTATGCTGTCAATTTACCTGTATGTCTTATCTTTCACAATTACTACACTGTCTTAATTATTGTAGCTTTATGGTAAGTGTTGAAATGAGGTAGTGGGTGTCCTTTTGCCCTAGAAATTGTTTGGGTTATTATATTTCTTTACTTTGCCATGTAGATTTTAGAGTAAGCTTTCTGACTTTTTTTACAAAAAGGCCTGCTGGTATTTTAATGGCATTCCATTAAATTCAATGGTATGATAAATGGCATATCATTTAAACTCAATTTATAGATTTATAGGTATAACTATTTATTTAGTCTGTCTTTGATAGCTTTCATTAAAGTTTTATAATTTCCAAATACAAATATTAGGACATATTTTGTTAATATTTTGCATTTATAATGCTATTGTAAGTGGAACTTTTAAATTTATATTTCCTAGTGGTCATTGCTAGTATACAGAAATACAATTAATTTTTTAAATATTTACCTTGCTAAATTCACTTGTTAATTCTAGGAGCTTTTTTGTAAAAAGAAACCACCTAGTATTTCTATATAGAGACTCATGTTATCTGCAAATAAAGACAGTTTTATTCCTTCCTTTTCAATATGGACTTTTCTTTTCCTTCCTTCCTTCCTTCCTTCCTTCCTTCCTTCCTTCCTTCCTTCTTTCCTTCCTTTTTCTTTATTGCCCTGGTTAGATCCAGACCCTCCAGAAAATGTGATGAAATGAGAGTAGACACCCTTGCCTTGTTCCTGATCTTAGGGGAAAAGCATTCAGTCTTTCATACTAAGTATGGTTTTAGCTGTAGAGGGTTTTTTGATGCCTTTTATTAGATTAAGGGAGTTCACTTCTTTTCCTAGTTGTTGTTGTTGTTTTTACCATGAATGGATATTGAATTTTGCCAAATGCCTTTTCTTTTTTAAAAATTTTTAAATGTTTATTTGTTTTTGAGAGAGAGAGACAGAGCGTGAGCAGGGGAGGGGCAGAGAGAGAGGGAGACACAGAACTAGCAGTGAGCTCTGGGCTCTGAACTGTCAGTACAGAGCCAGACTCAGGGCTCAAACTCACAAACTGTGAGATCATGACCTGAGCCAAACTCAGACGCTTAACCAACTGACCCATCAAGGCGCCCCTGTCAAATGCCTTTTCTGCATCTTTTCAGATGATCACATTTTTCTTTTTTTTAGGTTGTAATATGGCAAACTGTATCAGTTGATATCCTAATGTTAAATCAGCTTCACATTCTTGACATAAACATAGTTTGGTTGTAATGTATTATTCTTTATATATTCAGGTGGCTAAAGTTTTTTAGAACATTGTCATCCGTGTTCATGAGGCATATGAATCTGCTTTTCTTGTACTCTCTAAGTCTGGTTTTGGTATTAGTATAATGTTAGCCACATAGATCTAGTTAGGAAGTGTATTTCCTCTTAAATTTTCAAAAAAAAAAGTCTGTGCAGACTTGGTATTTTTCTTCTTTAAATGTTTAGTGGAAAACCCCACTGATGTGAACCTCACTGATGTGAACCAGACCGGGGTTCGTTGTGGGAAGCATTTTAACTACAGACTCAATTTCTTAAATAATATGGGGCTAATCAAGCTATCTACTTCTTGAAAAAGCTTTGTGTGTATTCCAAAGAAATTTACCATTTCATCTAAATTTTAAAAAATTTATTGGTATGAAATTGTCTATTTATAATGTTTTCTTAAAACCTATTTGAGAGCTAGAGAATCTGTATTGCTGCATATTTCACACCCTGATATTGATAATTAGTATTTCTCTCTTTTTCATAATCTGTCTGGTTAAAGTCTATCAATGTTTTTGATCTCCTCAAAAAAAAAACCCAGCTTTTGTTTCCATTAATTTTATGATTTTTTTCTGTTTTCTCTTTTATTGATTTCCTCCTTGGTCTTTATTGTTTCCTTTCTCCTACTTACTTGAATTTAATTTACTCTTCTTTCTCTGGTTTCTAGAGATTGAAGCTGAGCTCATTGATCTAGGATCTTTCCTTCTTTTTTTCTTTTCTTTTCTCGGTGTTTTTAGTGCTATAAATTTTCCCCTAATTGTTGCTTTGCCTACGATGTCAAATTTTGATATGTGGTGTTTTAAATTTTTTTTAGCTCCAAATATAGTTTTCCTTCTAATTTATTTTTCTTTGGCCCATGAGTTATTTGAAAGCCTGTTATTTACTTACAAATATTTGGAAATTTTTAAGATATTGTTCTTTTACTGATTTCTAATATAATCTCATTTTGAACAAAGAACAAACTTTTATCATTTCAATCTATGGAATATTATAATATCATCTGTCTTGGCAAATATTCCATGCACTCTTGAAAAAAAATGTATTACACTGCTGTTGGCACAATGTTCTAAAAAGGCCAAATAGCCTTTGTAGCAACATGGATGGAACTGGAGAGTGTTATGCTAAGTGAAATAAGCCATACAGAGAAAGACAGATACCATATGTTTTCACTCTTATGTGGATCCTGAGAAACTTAACAGAAACCCATGGGGGAGGGGAAGGAAAAAAAAAAAAAAGGAGGTTAGAGTGGAAGAGAGCCAAAGCATAAGAGACTCTTAAAAACTGAGAACTGAGGGTTGATGGGGGGTGGGAGGGAAGGGAGGGTGGGTGATGGGTATTGAGGAGGGCACCTTCTGGGATGAGCACTGGGTGTTGTACGGAAACCAATTTGACAATAAATTTCATATACTGAAAAATAAATAAATAAATAAATAAAAAGGCCAAATAGGTCAAGTTGGCTGATCGTGTTGCGCACGTGTTCCATCTTTACTACTCTTCTGTTGACCTGTTCTGTTGACTATTAAGAGAAGAGTGCTGATAATTGGCTTATCTATTTTTTTTAAGTTTGTCCATTTTTGCTTGTGTACTTTGAAGATCTGTTATATGGCACATGGGCATTTAGGATTGTTATGTTCTCTCGATGCACTGATGCCTTTATTATTGTGAAAGGACATTCTTTATTTCTGGTAATATTCTTTGCTTTGGTTAATGTTAGCATGCTGTATCATTTTCTGTGTTTTCATTCATAACTATGTCTTTATACTTAAAGTACATTTTT
Source organism: Panthera onca (assembly GCF_046562875.1). NCBI lineage: Eukaryota > Metazoa > Chordata > Mammalia > Carnivora > Felidae > Panthera > Panthera onca. The sequence continues at coordinate 127,755,228 of NC_138347.1, read as the reverse complement.
TATAGGCAGAAAGTAGTTGGGTTTTATCTGCTATCCAACTGGTAGTTCCACTTTATAATTAGGGTGGTTAGACTATTTGTATATAATGTGCTTATTGAATAACATTGATGTGAAGGTAACTTTATTTTTATTTTATTTTGCTTTCAATTTTTAGAAATTAGTTTTTTGTTTTTTATTTTATTTTATTTTTATTTTAGAGAGAGAGCATGTGTGAGTGGGGGAGAGGGGCAGAGAGAGAGGATCTTTTTAAACAATGTTTATTTATTTATTTTTAAATTTTTTTTTAACGTTTATTTATTTTTGAGACAGAGAGAGACAGAGCATGAACGGGGGAGGGTCAGAGAGAGGGAGACACAGAATCTGAAACAGGCTCCAGGCTCTGAGCTGTCAGCACAGAGCCCGACGCGGGGCTCGAACTCACGGACTGCGAGATCATGACCTGAGCCGAAATCGGCCTCTCAACCGACTGAGCCACCCAGGCGCCCCTATTTATTTTTGAGAGAGAGAGACAGAGAGAGAGAACGCACAAATCCCAAGCAGGCTCCACATTGTCAGCACAGAGCCTGATATGGGCTTGATCTCATGAGCCGTGAGATTATGACCTGGGCTGAAATCAAGAGTTAGGTGCTCTACTGACCCAGATGCCCCATGATGGTAATTTTAAAACGTTATTGAGAGACACAAAATAAGTTTTTAATAATGGAAAGGCTACTGTATTATTAGATACAAAAAATCAGCATTATAAAGATTTCGGTTATTCCTAATGTCTAAATTTAATTTGATCTCTATAAAAGCAACAGATTTTAAAAAGCTTTCATTTTTAAGTAATCTCTACACTGAACATGGGGATAGAACTCACAAGCCCATGATCAAGAGTCGCATGCTCTACCAACTGAGCCAACGAGGCGCCCCAAAAGCAACATATTATTTTTGAAGTAGATAAATTGAATCACATATTGATAAGGAAAAATAACTGTGTAAGAATCTGTAAGAAAATTCTGAAAAATAAAAACAATGAGGAAAAATTGGTCTTATAAGTATTAAAATATTTTATATAAATGTGTAGTAATTAAATAGTGTGCTGTTGACATGACTGGAAAGTCTCCAAAAGGAACAGAAGAAGGAATGGAAAAATAGATATGCATTTAATATTCATGCAAAAATTTTGTATGTGAGAAAAGTGTATCAGTATGGAAAATATGGATTCTTCAATACATGGTGTTCAGACAACTCAGAAGCCCTCAGAAGAAAATAAATGTGAATCTCTTCTTCACACTTTACATTTATGTAAATTACATTTGAATCAAAAATGTAACACACAAAATACTAAGTAAAGACATTAGAGTACTGAGCAAAGACACGAGAGATTTTTAAAAATAATCTTGAAAAGTTAAAGCCTTTATATGCACAACATAAAACCATAGGGTTTAAAAAACTGATAATTCTAAAAACATTAAAAAATTAGGAATAGTTGACTAATCTGTGACAAAGGCACCCAGACAATTCAATGGATAGAGTATTGTCTTTTCAACAAATGGGGTTGGAAGAAATAGACTTCCATATGCAAAAGAAAAAACAAACAACAACAACAACAAACGAATAACAACACAGAAGAAGAAACAAGATGACACAAACCTTATGCCTTTCATAACAAATAACTCGAAATGGATCCTAGGCCTGATAAAAAATACAAAATTATCAAATTTCTAAAAGAAAATATATGATAAAATCCACATGATCTTGGGCTTTGGGATGAGTTTTGTGATACAACACCAAAAGCACGATCTGTGAAAGAAAAATTGACATGTTGGACTTTATTAAAATTAAAAATGTCTGCTCTGTTAAAGGCACCGTTAAGAGAATAAAAAGATAAGTCATAGACTGGGAGAAAATATTTCCAAACACGTATCTTTGTTAAGGGCTAGTGTTTAAAATACACAAAGAACTCTTAAAACTCAACAATAAGAAAACATTCAAACTAATTTAAAATGGGCCAAAGATCTGAATAGATACCTCACTAAAGAAGATATTCAGATGACAAATACACAAATGAAAAGATGCTCACCATCATTTGTCATTAGGGAAGTGTGAATTAAAACAACCAGATACTACTACATACCTATTGGAATGACTAAAACACACACCAAAAAAATGACAGTACTGATTTCTGACAAGGTTGTAGAAAAACAGGAACTTCTTTCATTGCTGATGGAAATTTAAAATGGTACAGCCATTTGGAAGACAATTCACCTGTTTCTTACAAAGCCAAACATGTTCACTATATGATCCAACAGTCACACTCCTAGGTATTTACCCACCTGATCTGAAAACATGTCTGCATGAAAACCTGCATATGAACATTTATAGCAGTTTTATTCATAATTACCCAACACTGGAAGTGACCAAGATGTCCTATGATAGGTGAATGGATAACCCAACTGTGGCACATCCATATAATAGCATACTATGGAGCGATGAAAAGGAATGAGCTATGCCACACAAAAACATGGATGAATCTTAAATGCATAACACTGAGCAAAAGAAGAAAGAAGTCAGTATGAAAAGACGACATAATGCAATTGCCATTTACATGACATTCTGGAAAGAGCAAAACTATAGAGACGCTAAATAGATCAGTGGCTGCTAGTGGTTCAGGTCAGGGATAGAGGGCTGAACAGGGGAAGCACAGGGAGTTTTAAGGTTGTGAAATTGTTCTGTATGATACTGTGATGGTGGCTTGTATGACATTACATTTGTCAAAACCCATAGAACTTTACAGCACAAAGAGTAAACCTTAACCCATAGAGTTTCATAGCACAGAGAATAAACCTTAATGAATGCAAATATTAAAAACTTATTTAAAACATTAGGGGTGCTCAGTTGGAAATTAGGGTGTGACAAAAGAATCTAACTATATTACAAATGCATGGAACAACCTCACTGAAGAGGGTAAGGGGAAAGGTGTTGATATAAGCAGCTTTGGAAAGGAGTAGAACCTATAAGGCAAAAGGACCTGGAGTGCCTGGGTGGCTCAGTCGGTTAAGCGGCTGACATCGGCTTGGGTCATGATCTTGTGGTCTGTGAGTTCGAGCCCTGCGTCGGGCTCTGTGCTGACAGCTCAAAGTCTGAATCCTGCTTCAGATTCTGTGTCTCCCTCTCCCTCTGCCCCTCCCCTGCTCACACTCTGTCTCTCTCAAAAATAAATCAACATTAAAAAAGAAAATTAAAAAAAAAAAGCAAAAGGACCTGTGGGGTCCCTGTAGGACCACAGGGATCACCCTATATCCCTGTGATGGGGATATAGGTTGATGATGCCAAAAACACTGTACATATATACACATATAAAGATAATTAAGTAAATGGATGGCAGGGGGCAGGAACCAGGTTTCTCAATGTTAGAGTAGGATTTTATAGGTAGGCAAGGGAGGAAGCTAGAAAGATCCATGTGGCACTGGATGATAGTGTGCATGCATCAATATGCACTCATGTTTGGCTTAATATAGATTCAGATGTTACATATAGAAATATTTATAGATATGTGTATATATGGGTTAGCATACACACACATTTCCTTGCTCTGTCAGCTGAGAGAGCTTACAAGCAAGGACACTCCAATAAAAATGAGCACACCTAGAACCATGGTTTTGATACGATTCTTCAGTGAAAGGAATAGGACTTCTTCAAGAAGTGTTTGATTCAAGGACTGGGACAGGAATTGTACAAGATGAACCTGGGACATCTTGCAGGAAGGAAGTGCTTAAAACACACACACACACACACACACACACACACACACGAAAGGGGTGTGTCAAAGGGACACGGGAGCTGGCTGAAAGAACTCCCAGTGGCCAAAGCAGAACAATGTGAGGCACAAAATAAATAAAGTAGTATTGGATTATAAACCAAAATATATAATAAATATTCATGAGTCCATACTGACATAAACAAATCATTGAATAAATAAATAAACAAATATGTACATACCTACATAAATCATAAATGAGGGGAGAATAGACAAATCTGCTGTGTAGAATTTCCAATAATTTATGAAGATATGCTGTTTCAACAAGGTGGAGCCTAAGTCCTCACTCCTTAGGTGTGGGCTGCACATAGTGACTTTGGCCAGAATCAAGTATGGAAAGGGAGAAAAAGAGCGACTTTACAATGGGGAAACCTGACCACCTCAGCCAGGTGATTGACGTTAACATCAACAGTGGTAAGCTGTGTTCTCGTATGTTCGCTTTACAGTGTGTGATGAAAATGGTACTTTACCTCTGTGGCCTTCCTCCCAGTCTAACTATGAGAAAAACATCAGACAAATCCTAACCGAGGGACATTTGACAAAATACCTGATCAGTATTCCTCAAAACTGACAAGGTCATCAGAAGCTAGGAAAGTCTGAGAAAGCCTCACAGCCAAGAAGAGTATAATGAAACATGCTGATATTGCCCAAATGTAGTGTGATAGGATCCTGGAACTGAAAAAGGACATTAGATAAAAGCTAAGGAAAGGAAATCTGAATAATAAAGGATGGACTTCAGTTAATAATAATGTGTTAACAGGGCATCTGGGTGGCTCAGTCCCTTAGGCATCTGACTTCAGCTCAGGTCATGATCTCACGCTCCGTGAGTTCTAGCCCCATGTCAGGCTCTGTGCTGACAGCTTGGAGCCTGCTTCAGATTCTGTATCTCCCTCTCTCTGCCCCTCTCCCGCTTGTGCTCTGTCTCTTCATCTATCTCAAAAATAAATAAACATTAATAATAATAATAATAATAATAATAACAGTAAGTTAATACTGATTTGTTCATTATTGCCATTGAGCCCTATTAATTTGTTAATAATACAAGTAGCTAGGGTAGGGTATGTAGAAACTCAACTGTCTTCACAATTTTTTTTTTAAAAATCCAGAACTATCCTAAATTTGAAAAGTTTATTAAAGGTTTAGGATGGCAAAAACTCCATCAATAGTATATAAATGAATGTTTCTAATTCACATGGTAGCAAAAGACTAATTTCTTTAACAGATAAAGAATTCCTGTGAAACTTTTAAAATATCAATAACTTAATAGAAATGGCTCAGGTTTAACAAAATAGTTAATAGAAATGGAATTGCAGAAGACTTTTGAACATATAATAATTTAATTAACACTCATGATAAAAAGATATAAATTAAATGACACTAAGATATCATTTTCCACTGATGAGGTGGGTTAAGCCTGATAGTATACTTTGTTGGGAGGGCAGACAGTTTACAGAACTCTCTTCACTATTTGTGGAAATTTTTAATGGATAGGAACTCAATGGATGGAGATTTGGCAATTGTTTAGTGGACTGTTTACTCATTTTTTAAAATTGCTTAAATGCTAATTTTTCAAATGAGATATAATTGGCATAGCATATTAGTTTCAAGTATACAATGTAATGATTTTCTGTTTGTATATATTACAAAATAGTCACCACAATAAGCCTAGTTGACATCCATCAACATATATAGTTACAATTTTTGTCTTTTTTTTTAAAATTACTTATTTTGAGAGAGAGAGAGAGAGAGAGAGAGAGAGAGCAAGCAAGTGGGGGAGGGGCAGAGAGAGAGGGAGAGAGAGAATCCCAAGCAAGTGATGTGGGGCTTGAGCCCACGAACCATGAGATCATGACCTGAGCTGAAGTCAGATGCTTAATCAACTGAACCGCCCAGATGCCCCAAATTTCTTCTTGTGATAGGAACTTTCAAGATCTGCTCTCCTAGCTACTTTCAAATATGTAATATAGTATTATTGACCATAGACACCATGCTGTACATGATAGACATCAGCACCTTTTACAACTAGGAATTTATTATTCATACAAGGAGAAGAATTGTAAAATTGTTTATGCTATATCAATTATTTTCTTTAAAGCCAGACAGGCATTAGGGGACTTGTTAAAGAGTTACACATATGTAAAATAGAAAATGAAATACAATGTAGCTATTAAAAAATTTAATTAACCCTATGAGTCCTGACATTTAACACATACCAAGATAAAATGTCAGGGGAAAAAGAGCAAAATTGAGAATATTGTATGCCTAAAAATAAGTCTTATTAGTATACATAACAACAATTTAAGAGAAATTATATCCCTAGAAGAAAAATTGGATCATTTAAAAATTGCAATCAGAAAACAAAAAGTGTTCTCAGTAATCAAATATGATTGCAAAAATAGAAAATTATATTGCATTCTGAATAATAAGCACACAGCTAAAGACAAAGTTGGTCCTCTGGCAAATAAACTTATGGTAAAGTCTCAAAACATAGAGTAAAATGAAAATTGTAATTGAAAGTTAAGGCACTGTTAGATGTAGCAGGTCTAACATTTATACAAAATAGGTTTAAAAAGGAAAACGGGGAGGGGGAGATAATAGCAAATTATCAAGGAAATATTAGAAGCAAATGTTCTGGAGCTAAATAAAGAAGGAATTCTAATTTTGAAAGATCCTGACCAAATTCCAATACGGGTTATTACAAAAAGCTCACATTGAGAGAAATCTTAGTGACATTTCTGAATTCCAAATAGTAATGGAAAATTCTAAAACTTCCTTGAAAGAAAAAAAGAGATTACCTCAAAAAAAGCAAAATCAATCTGATCTAGTCTTCTAATATGCAACAACAGATTCTAGAAGACAAAGGAGAAATGCCTTCAAAATTGTGAGGGAAATGGTTTGAATCCAGAATTCCCTGCCAATCTAAATGATCAGCCAAGTGTGAGGGTGAAATAGACATTAAGGCATTCGAGAATTCATAAAGTTTAAATTCCATGCTCATATATTTTCAAAAAAATGCTCAGAGAAGTATTCCAGATACCCAAAAGGAAATAAAAGAGAGAAACATGGACTCCCCAAATGAAGTAACTGCTAGATAGTCATCCTAGAACATAACCAGTCACCCCAGAACAGGAGCATGGGACTTCCATGAAGAATGTTTTGGGGAAAAATGGGGGATTTCTTTCAATCAACAGCATGACTAGGAAGCTACTTAAAGATCATCAAATGTGAAAAGAATCCATTAGGATACCAAGAAATATGAAAGGCTGCCCAAGAAAAACATAGTCCTGTCTTTAAAAGCAAATTACAATGAGGCACGGTTATGAGCTAAAAGGCATGTAAAGAAAGATAAAGAATTTGGTTTTTACTTTCTGAGCTGTCTTCCTTAATGACAAAGGAGAATATATATTTTTGAGGGGGAAGGCACAGTACGGGTCAGCAATGAACACTATCTCCATATTCATAACATTTTAAGTGGTATTTATTTATTTTTGGAATCAGGTTATGGATAAGCAACAAGAGAATAGATTTATATTTACAGAACAAAAATAAATGTTACAAACTTTGACCATGCCAAAGGTGAAGGGGAAAGAAGAATGTTAATTTCTTCTCCATACATTGTGAGGATAAGATAATGTATAAAGTTGAGAATTTACAAATAGAGGCTTTATTATATTATTAACAGAGGTAACAGTTTCAGAAAGTAAAATGAATAGTATTTTAAGTTTGAACAATTAAAAGAGGATAAGCATGTTCTTTAGTGATACAGTGATAACCATTGGAAATGCTAAAGACAAGAGAGGTTGTAAGTGACCCAGGGGAGGGGGATTGTGTGTTTGGAGTGAAGGGGGAACAACTGGGGTTATCACTTTCTTTTTTTAAGTTTATTTATTTATTTTGAGAGAGAGAGAGCGTGCACACACAAGTCGGGGAGGGGCAGAGAGAGAGGGAGAAAGAATCCCAAGCAGTCTCCGCACTGTCAGGGCAGAGCCCGACATGGGACTGAAGCTCACAAACTGTGAGATAATGACCTGAGCCGAAACCAAGAGTCCAATGCTTAACTGAATGAGCCACCCATGTGCCCTGGGGTTATCACTTTCTGTAGTGGGCTCTACAGTACAGTTTGAAATTTTTCAGCAGTGTGCACATTTGCTTTCGTAATAAAATAAAATAAAATAAAATAAAATAAAATAAAATAAAATAAAATAAAATAAAAGTGACATAGATATTTAAGCCAACGATGAGGGAATGAATAAAGCAGTGATCAATTAGAACCACTGCAATTAAAAAATATATATATCCTAATGTGGTCTGAAGAGGAAAGCCTGTATCCTAGTCCTGGCTTTGCAAGAACTCTCTTCAGGCAAGTCATTTCCTCTCTGGGGCCTCAGGTTCCTTACCAGTAAAATGGAGGCTTGAACCTGACAATCTCTAGGTTCTTTTCAGTTCCAACTTTCTAATATTCTAATCCGAACTTCATTTATTTCACATTTGATAAAATCCACTGACTTTGCAGGTTAAGGATCTCCCACAGATACTTGTATTTTTGTGCAGTCAGGGCATTTGTATTCAGCTGGTCTTTCAGGATTCCCCACGTGGTAAGGTGGAGCACTGGGCTGGAAGGCAGGCCCTTCCAGTGGGTATCATCCTGGGCTTATGGCAACATGGAAAGTAGGCGAGGTACTTAGCTCTGTCTTTATTGACAAGGCTATCAGTGCATCCACATGGGACCTGCGGAATGGTACTTAGGATTCATTTTCAGAAAGACAGTCACCAGAAGCATGATGAAGGAGTTTTCCGGGAATAGACCCCAGAATCCAAAACTGAGTTCTCAAAGGGGGGGTAGGGGTGAAGGTGACTTTGGCACAGTGTCCTATATAGAGAAAGGACTGATTCTAAAGGAGGAGACAGAAAGAAGGGAGAAAGTCTCACCTGTGCTCTTACCCTTAAGGTTAAATGGACCCAGTTGGTGGGGCCAAAGAGTGGTAGTGACAAAATGGGTTATCTTCAAGAGCACTGAGAGGAACAGAGACTTACTTGGCTATGGTGTAATAGTGTGGTTTGTAATAAGAAATACATATTTGGTCTTCATCCCCATTCCAGGCACAGAAAACCTATCATTCTTGGAATTTCCTGTGATGAGAGTGAGAAAGGTGTCTTTTGTTATGTTAATGAGGTGACTTTTGAAAACACCTAAAGATGGGGAGAACCAGCTGCTGATTAGAGAGTTAGAACTTTCAGTCCCATCCCCCTGACTCTTGGAGAGCCTAGAAGACCTGGAGGTTGACTCAGTCACCAGTGGCCAATGTTTTAATCAATCATACCTATGTAATGAAGCCTCCACAGAAACCTAAAAGCATGGGGTTTGGAGAACTTTTGGGTTGGTGATCGCATGGGATCTAGGGGAGTGTGGAGGCCTGCTGTTTCCCCACACCTTGCCCTTCCATCTGGCTGTTCCTGAGACATGTCCTTTTATAATTAACTGGCAGTGTAGTAAGTAAAATGTTTCTCTGAGTTCTGTGAGCTGCTCTAGCAAATGAATGGAACCCAAGGAGGGGGTCATTATAACCTCCCATCTACAGTCTGTTGTTCAGAAGCACAGGTGACAACTTGGATTTACGATTAAATTCTGAAGTCAGGAGAGGTGGGGTGGGGAGGAGTCTTGTAGAACTGGGCCCTTACCTGCAGAATCTGACACTGTCTCCATGTATCAGAGTTGAGTTGAACTGAAGGATACCCACCTGGTGTAAGGGAGTTTTTTGGTGTGGGGAAAAACACCCACACGTTGTAACTGGATACAGAATCTGAACTGGGCTCAGATATTAGTTTGCTGGTACTGACATAAGAAAGTACCTCCAATTTCTACTGGAGACAATAGAAATGTTGGGGCACCTGGGTGGCTCAGTCGGTTAAGTGTCTGACTCTTGATCTCGGCTCAAGTCATGATCTTACAGTTTGTGAGTTCAAGCCCCACATCAGGCTCTGTGCCATCAGCACAGAGCCTTCTTGGGATTCTCTCTCTCCTTCTCTCTCTGCTTCTCTCTCAAAAACAAAGACAACAACAATAACAACAATAACAACAACAAAAAACAACAAGAAAGAAAGAAATATATTGTCTCCAACTTCCGGAGGCAGGACACATCTGAGATCAAGGTGTCAGCGGGTTGCTCTCTTCTGAGACTGTGAGGAATAATCTGTTCTGTCCTTCTCTCCTGGTTTCTGGTGTTTTGCTGGCCATGGCTGGCATTCCTTAGCTTTTATTTTATTTTATTTTATTTTATTTTATTTTATTTTATTTATTTTTAAATATTTATTTATTTTTGAGAGAGAGAAAGACAGAGTGTGCGCAGGGGAGGGGCTGAGAGAGAGGGAGACACAGAATCCAAAGCAGGCTCCAGGCTCTGAGCTGTCAGCACAGAACCTGACGTGGTGCTTGAACCCACGGACTGCAAGATCATGACCTGAGCCGAAGTCAGACGCTTAACTGACTGAGTCACCCACGTGCCCCTTTCCTTAGCTTTTAGAAGCATCAGGCCAATCTCTACCTTTATGGTCTTGTGGCATTCTCCCTGCATGCAAATCTGTCTGTGTCTGAATTTTCCCTTTCTATAAGGACACACCAGTCATTGGATTGGGGCCCATCCTACTCCACCATGACCTCATCGTAACTAATCACATCTGCAATGACCCTATTGCTGAATAAAGTCACATTCTGAGGTCCTGGGGGTTAGGACTTCAACATAGGAATTTTGAAAAGACATAATTCAACTCATAACTCGTAATTAAGGTGTGGGCCAGAGCATTTCCTATTCTACAACCCAGGAACTTTTCAAAAAAGAGAGTTAGGACCAGCCCGGAAGCATGGCTTCCACTTCATTACCTGTTAGGTGACAGTAGGGGACAGATGACTTAAGGACAGGCCTGGGTGAGCATAGCTGGAGTGGCTGGGGGGTGAAGCACAAAGCAAGGAGAGGATACTGTAATAGCTGGAGGGCGATGTATGAATTTGATAGATGCCCCTTAGCCATGGGGAGTACGTTCCAAGACTCACAAAGAGTATTGAATCCTACATATACTACGTGGGTTTTTTTTTTTTTTTTTTTTTGCTATATACATATACCTATGATAAAGTTTAATTTATAAATTAGGTACAGTGAGAGATTAACAATAATAATAATAAAATAGAACAATTACAGCAGTATAGTGTAATAAAAGTTCTGTGAATGTGCTTTCTCTCTCAAAATAGCTTACTGTGCTGTGCTCACCTTTCTCGAATGATGTGAGATGATAAAATGTCTACGTGATGATATGGAGTGAGGGGAATGACGCAGGCATAGTGACCTAGTGTTAGGCTACTACTGACCTTCTGAAGATACATCAGAAGGAGGATCATCTGCTTCCTGACAGTGATTGACGGCAGGTCACTGAAACGAAGGTTAGCCCAAGTGGATAAAAGGACTACTGTACTGTCAGAACATAGCAGTCAGTACCGAGGGGCTGACTCTCCCTTCTAGGCAATCATTACTGTAATTGTGCTTTCAAAACGAACTAGAGCAAAACTTCCCAAATTACATTGATTTTTCTCCCTCGGGATTGTGTGTGTTGATGGGGGAGGGGATGGGGATCACTGCCTCAAGCAGTGGATCCGGACCACACCTGCTCTAAGGGCAGTTCTGAGACCATCAGTTAGTTCCCTAGGGCATGCTCTCCTCGGTGGTGGGCTGAAGAAATACAAGTGACCAAACTAAACCACACAAACAAGTTAAAGCCTCTGCTCCTATCACATCCATTAACATCATATTGTCATAGTAAGTCACATGCTCAAATCCAGTGTCAATAGATCAGGCACAATATATGGTGCTTACTCTACTGGGGGCCACTACAAATTCTCCCAGCAGGGAACGGCTATGTTATCTCTTTCAGGGAGACAGTGAAGAGGTAAAAACAATATCCAATCTGTAACTCCGGCTTTTATTTCTTTTCCATTAATGACACAATGAACCCACGCTTATTGGTAAGCATTTCGAAAATATAGAAAAGCAAAAGGCAAAAATAAAAACCACCACCACTTGGAAAGAGCCACTGGTCACATTTTGGCATAATTTTTGTTTCACTGTTTGTTCATAGTGACCCTCATAAACCGCCCCCACCCCTGCATCCGCGGCTCCGCTGTTGTGTTCTCAGGCCTGGAAACCAGGGTGTCCTTACTAGACTCGTGGGGGAGAGAGCTTCCATGCCTCGGAGTCAGACGTGAAAAAGATGTAATTCGCTAGAATGCCAGAACCAGCTACATGAGACTAGTAAGAAGACATAAAATATCCTACATTTAGGTGAGAAAAAAAAGAAACTGTACAAGATGGAGAGAGGAAAACTTAATAACACTTGATGTGCGAAAGATCTGGGTGTGCCAATGTATCGTAGATACAACAGGAGCCCATCACAAAGCTGCCCTAAAAGATATATCCCAACTAAGAGAGGATTGTGTGTGCGTTATATCTGTACATGTGTACATTATAGCTGTACCTGTGTGTGTGTTCATGATTTTAAATGCAGAACACATTTTTGGAAAGATATACAAGAGACTGCTAACAGTGGTTATCTCAAAGGGGAGGAGGGCTATTGGGGAGGGGAGTTCTTTACATTTCATTTTACATCCTTTTGTGTGGATTACTTTTTTTTTTTTTACTATGACTAGATATTATTTTTGTATTGTAAACATCATTTAAATTGAAAGAAAATCTAAGCAAGGGGATAGAAATACTGATGGGGCTGGTGAAAGCTGTGCTCAGTTTGAGACGTGCTATATCCTATTATTTTTATTACAATAACACAACATGGAAGCATTAGAGAATGCTCACTCCATATCCTCATAGCTGCAGTCATAGCTTATACACAGTTCTGTAACTGTGGCTTTATCATTTGACTTTAGCAGTGGCCAGGCAGAGTGGCCCTAGAATTCAACTGCCTGGGCTCCAGCTGTGTGATCATGGGCAAGTTACTCACCCTCCCTGGGCCTTTTCACCACTTTCAAAATGGGAAAACAGTGTTACCTACTTTGTGGGGCTATTGTGAAGATTCAAGGGGGTAATCTCTAAAGTGCTTTGAAAAGAGCCTGTGGTATAGTCAGTACTCTGTTTAAATGTTAGTTACTAGCACTGACACTTCTTCAGGTTTCTAGTAATTCCTATGCATAACGCGTAATATTGCATAGCCTTAATATGTCATAATTCATTAATCGTTCCATTGTTTGGCATTGAGGTTACATATAAACATGTGCGTGAGTAGCTATGAAGATGCCAGAGGCCGGTACGTCTCAAACTTTTATGTGTGTATAAATCACGTAGGGAGCCTGTGGATATGTAGTTTCTAACTCTGTGATGGGACCTGAGATTCCGCACTTCTAGCAAGCTCCCAGGGGATGCCAATGTTGTCGATCTGTGGGCCCCTCTGAACAGCAGAGAAACCTGAAGAAGTGTTAATGTTAATGACTATCATGTAAGGCAAGTGCTGACCACACCTCAGACTCTGTTCAAAGCATATTAGTGATTACCTCCATGGGTCATCACAACAGCCCCAAGAGGTAGATAACACTGTTATTCTTGTTTTAAAAGTAGTTCAGGGTATCTGGGTGGCTCAGTTAGTTAAGCATCCGACTCCCGATTTCTGCTCAGGTCATGATCTCACTGTTCATGAGTTTGAGCCAGACATCGGGCTCTACACTGACAGTGTGGAGCCTGCTTGAGATTCTCTCTCTCCCATTCTCTCTCTCTCTCTCTCTCTCTCTGCCCATCCCCCACACGTGCACACTCTCTCCCTCACTCTCAAAATAAATAAATAAACATTTAAAAAATGATAAAAGTGGTTTAGAAGGCCCAGAGAGGGTGAGTAACTTGCTCATGATCACACAGCTGGAGCCCAGGCAGTTGAATTCTAGAGCCTCTGTGCCTGACTATTATAAACATCTAGTGAGAATAGGAGGATAAAGAGGAGTTTAGAAACAGTTGTTGGAGAAACAAGGGATGATTTTCCTGGATAATATGGATATTGTGACTCTTGAATGCCTTCAAATACTTGGAAGACCGTCACATAAACAGAAGCCCGGTTTTTGGAGCTCCAGAATTCAGACTAACGGGTAGGAAGCATAGGGAGGAAAAGTTTCCATCAATATAAGGAAGAACTTTTCCACAGGTCCCATTTACCTCCACAGCTTAGGGGTCTGAGAACTAACATTGGCTCAACCAGTTGCCACAGCGACAAGACTGCCACCCTTCAGCACAGCAAGGGGGGTTTGGGGATGTATGACCCCACAGCAGTGGCAGCTCGAAGGGCACCATCCAAGAGAGCAGCCCATCAGGAGGAAACAAGTCTTCTGAATGTCAGCAACGAGGAGCCGGAGAGTCCCCACGGTATCCTTCACACCCCTCTGCAGTCCAGGTGGGCCTTCTATGGCCCCAAGAGAGTGTGGTGAGACCTTGTCTTGTGGCCAGACCATTCTTCCCCTGAGCTCTTTGTGGTGCCAGACTCCTCAAGTCTGCCTGCAGCCGTGCAGCCTTCTAATTCATTTCCTGGCTCCTGGTCTCCATGAACTTGCAGCCTGCAGACTGCCAAGGCAGCAGACTTTGGTGACAGATTTTTGCTCACCACGTGGCCAGGAAGGATCTGGGCATGTCCTTCAGCGGGATGTAGTCATCTCGTCCTCCTGCTGGCAGAAGTCGGCGGCACCTAACTTCCGTCCTTAACTGGTGGGCTTGGCTCTCGGCCCGCCGAGCAGGAGCAGCTGCGTGTCTGTGGGGAAGGAAGAGCACCAGCTTCCTGTCCCGGGTCTGCTTGGAAGCTGAGTGTCCTTAGGGTCCTTAGGTGACTTTTGAAGAACCAGGGAAAGAGGGGAAGCATGCAGGGAGTCAGCTGGGAGCCTTCAAGGATAGCCTAATGCCTGAATGGAACAGTGCCCACAAAGCCAGCAGGAGAGGAAGTGTTCTAGCCTCATAGGGTCTGGCCTGGGAGGAGGGTTGTCATAGGAGAGATCCTCTTAGTAATATCCTATGGCAGGACCACTTTTGTCCTGAGAGACAGCCCTCGTTCCAGCTCCAGAACAATCTCTCTCCTTCTCAACCCAGCACGAAAACCTGCCAAGCAGAACCTTTTCTTCTCCTGTTGGTCGTTTTTGCAACAAGACAAACTGGGTACAAGGCTAGACAGTCATTTTCAGAATTAAAACTCAAGACTCCTGCCCTTTTTCTTTTTTGCCGTCTAAGACACTAAAACAAGACAGCGTCAGGAAAGCAGAAGACCATGCTATTAGCAGTTCACAGACACTGCTGTGAATGGCAGAGAAAATGGGAGAGCAGGAAGTACGCTGATGCCATTCTGTCTTGTCCCACGGCTGGTCAGGTGGCCCGTCTTTCACATGTTTATCTTCTGGTGCTGAGTCTCTGAGAGTAGACATTGTCCCCTATTTGTCTTATATCCCCAGTGCATGGTTCTGAGCTGGTTCTCAGTAAAATCTTGTTGAGTGACTAAATCTTGGAATCAAAGGGAAGGGCAAAGAAGGAGATAGGAGGATAGCAGTGTAGGGCCCAGCAGCACAAGGCCTGGCATATGGTGAGAACCCACCTCTCATAACAGTAGACCAAATCATTAGGTGAGCCTTGTTTTCCATTACCATCACAGAAATGGTTGTCACTTCTCTCAAGGCCAAAGCATAGGAACACTAGGTAAATTAGCTGCAGGTACTTCCCTAGCACACATTGTATTCTTCCCTGAGCTCAGAATGGTCAAAATATACATAGCCCTCAGCTCAGAATGACTCACCTTGACATAACTACCAGCCTTGGAATGTAGTAGGCTTCTGAGGAACATTTGCTTAATGAATGAATGTGAAGCACGAATAATAATGGGACTTAACATAAAGCCTTCTATTCAGTTTATTTCCGCAAGGGGAAAGAGAAAGATGTGAGGAGAAAAGAGAAAAGAAGGGAGAGTGATCCCCAGCTAATACCTAATTCAGCCTGAAGGAGTTCTGAGCTGAGCTTGTATGCTGGGCTTCTGGCCAGGCAGAAATCTAGCTTGAATCTTGGTGGTGGACGCTCATTGATGGGGTAGAAGGGCTCAGCACCACCCCCTGCACACAGCCCCCATCCCCACCTTAGTGTAAGGTTCCATCCCTCCTCCAGCCCTCCCTGGCCTTGCATGGATCTTCCTCCCTTTGATTCTCTTGCCAACACACTTATTAGACAATTAAATGCTTAATTTGGGTAAAAGAAGGGAGGGTGTGAAAATGATAGTTCGCATGCACATCTAATTAGTATTGAGTGGGACAGATTGCAGAAGGCCCAACTCAGATGCATAAAGAGAAGAAAGCTACAGCTGCAGAATCACACTCTTTTGTTGAAATGGGGTGGGAGATGGGTGTCAGCCTGTCCTTTCCACTGTTTGCCAGGCACTTTGCTTTAAGGGTCCCCCCCAGACATTCACATTATATTATTGTTGTCCTTAACAGGAAGCTCACAAAGTTCTGTGTATGGTTTGGTCTGTGGCATCTTCCAGAGCTGGGGCTCAGTGGGGAGGGCCACACAGTGCATTGGCCAGGACCCAGAGATGGGACCAATCCTCAGAGCCTAGCAAAGGTTCAGATCCAAGCATCAGGCAACAGATGACTGACCAAACAGAAGAATAAAAGGAGATTGCCTCCTTTCTGAATAAAAAAAAAAAAAAAACTACAGTCACTCAAGTTTGGAAATAGAGTAAATTTAACAGATACCACTTTATTGAGAATTGACTATGTTCCAGGTACTATGCTCTTTTATATACATTATCTCAATTAAGTGCTATAATAATTCTGTGATATAAGTTTTACAGGTTTTATTTTATAAGTGAAAAAACTAAGGAGTAGAGAGCTTAGGTAAATTGTTTGAGATCATAAACCTAGTAAGTTATGGAGGCGAGTCTGTAACCCATGTCCATCTGCCTTCAAAGCCCGTACATATAACCACTCCACCACTATCAGTCTCCAAGCCAGAGGCATGATAGAACCAGTCCTCACAGCCTGTCACCCCCAGGCTCTACTTCCCCTTGGGAGCTCACTAATGGTCAAAACCACCTCTGCCTGGTTGTTCAGGTAGTCTGACTTCCTCTTTCACATTTCATCCCAAGTGGAAACACTGGACCCTACCTGATATAGCTAAAACCAGACCTTAAGGTTGGAATAAAACTTTACCTGCTACTCAGGTTTCCACCACATCCCTCCCTGTAGTCAGGGTGGTCTTATCTGTTTTTAATATAGTAGGGGCTCTATAAATGTTTATAGCATGGCGTTGGGTAATCAATTACAAACACTTTTGAGACTCCACTGTTCTAGCCCTTCCTACTGACTAGTCTGTCCTTCTGGTGAAAAGCATCAACAGCATATGCATACAACCCAGAAGCATATGCATAGCTCTCTTAACATAAAATATTGTCCCCCTGATGTACCCAGGAAAGCAAGTGGTGTTACCTCCCCAGCTGGCTGATATAAAGCTGGCATCTGTGGGACTGTCCAAAGGGATGGCCTCATCTTTCAGGACCAACCCACAGACAGAGGGTTCCACACAAGCCCAGTAAATCATGGGGTCAGTGCAGGCAGCAGTGGGTGGGAGGAGGTCTTGTCAATATCTCCTGGCAGAAAGGACAGTGGGAAGAGGCCAGGAGCTAGCACTGAACCCACTGGCTAGGAGTTGGGAGCTTAGACCATGAGGGCAGGGAGATAAGCACATGACCAGTGGACATGACATTCCAAGGTGTAGTCTGGGAAGACATTTAACATGAGGATGGGTACAGGTGTTCAAGTCAGGAACAACAAGGGACTCTGTTAGGTGTGCACAGCATTCAGGTATAACAATGGCTAGGTCTAGTGATGGGATAGAACCTATAGGTGGGGGGACAGAAGAGAACAATGGCTGAGAACAAGACAAACTCTCAGAGAGGTCAGGATCCCAGACATAGACTCAGGGGTAAAACAAATCTCTGGAAGGCTTGAGATTAACAAGAGCCTGCCACAGGTCAGGAGGAGCCGAAACCCAGAGATGAGATTTCACCATTGAGGATGAGGCAGGTGTTTACCAGGTCAAATAAAAATAAAGAGAGAGAATGATCTTAGAAACAAGGTGAACACATTGGTTCTGTAATCCAGGACACTTGAGATGGGACCACAAGATTGATGGAATCCCAAGCCAACAAGTCACAGATCTGGGACTCCTTACAGAGCACCTGCCTAGAGCAGAACACAATCCCTGATCCTGGGAGGGCTGTGTTTACCTGCGAGGGTTAAATAGTTCAGCTACAGAGGAGGGCTATAGGAGCCAAGATCTGAGCAGGCAGCCCATCTTGTCACTCTTCTTCTGTCCAGTACAATATCAACTGAAGATCAGCCATGTGTGGAAATCCAATAGACATATAACATGGACACGTCAAGTAAATCAATCTCCAATTGACCTGGACCAGCCATTTCTGCTTCTCATCCTAAGCGGGTGGCACTCAGGAGCTGGCCGACAACACACACTACAATGTCATGACCTTCTCTCAGATGCTGGGGCTCCACGTTCACTGTGCCAGGCTCTTCTCCCTAGGGCTGGAGTAGCTTCAGGAGTGTGTGTGGTCTGACAGCAGTATGAGCCTTACCAAGGAAATTTTAGGTCAGAAGCCATGCCATGTCATGCCAGTGTCATTAGCAGGTTCAGAGGACAATTATCTCACTACCAAAAACAAGCAACCCAGCACTTGGCCACTAGGAGTCAGGCCACCAATCTAGAAATTTCTGCTTCTTCCTCAAGGGTCTTTAACCCTTGCTCCCCAACCTCTGGTCAGGAAACTGAAGGCCTGAACCCCTAGAACTGGTCCTGAGGCTGCTCTCTTCCACCCTACCTGGCTCTAGGCTAATCCCGACCCAGCCATCCAAGAGGCAAAGAGCCCCCTTCCCAACCATGGGTTGGGAGCCCTGGCCTGGACATGGTGTCTTATTTCCATCAATCCCTTCCCCAGGAGTTGGGCCCTGCTACCACAACCCAAGGAGATTGTGAAGTTCTAGAAGGCAAGGCCTATTCATAGTCATCTAAGTAGTGTGGGCCTGGCACTAGGGAGGGGCTCCACAGGATGAACTAGTGAATGAGTGAAGAAATGAAGAAACACATGAATGGAAGTTATCCTTAACCATTAAAGGTTTTGCTGAGATGTGTCCAGAGGAAGAGACAGTATTTTCCTGCTGCCAGTACCCAGACCTTGGTAGAATATGAGTGTGCCCTGATGAGAAAAAGGCAAGTATCTATAAGCCTCTATTACCAAATCATTGATCAATCAGGGAATTATGTCTTACTCTCTGATCACCTAATAAGAGAATTCTCTCTGGACTTGAAGCTTCTTTTCTCCTTCCAGAGGCCAGTGTGAGAAAGTTTCTCCTGTATCATTATCTCCGTTCCTCCTGCTCCCTGCTCCTCCTCCTCCCAATCATCTTAATCCCCTACGTGCATACACACACACACACACACACACACACACACACACAGCTGCCCACAGCAGACTTAATTCTACCCACTTCAGCTTTAGGTCTCCCTCTTCTCTCCTCTGTCATTTCTCTGTCTTCAGATGCCACTAGAATGAGGCTCTTCATTATCATTTGGGCCAGGCCCAGTGGTGGCTTGGGGCTGGCAGACAAGATTAATTGTTCATCTTGAAACCCATTCGTTTTGCTATTTCTTGTCCCCCAATCCTACAGACCACCCAATGGCACAATAGGATGTGGGGGTGCTAAAGTGATAAGACCTCCCTTGGGCAGAGTGTGGACAGTCGGTAGACCCTGGCAGCTTGAGGTCTGTGTATAGCTCAGGGGAGGAGTGCCCTTGAGACACTGGTGATCACAGATTCCACAGGCCATCAGGGTGGGCCAGGGTTCAACAGTTTGGCAAAGAGGCCAAACCCTTCATCACAGCCCAGTCTAGACTAGCTATGAGAAGAAAGCCTGAGCTCAGCAGCCTGCAGACTTGCCTTCCTGGTTCAAGGCACTGCTGGCCTCTCAATGGAAGATAAAGTCCGAGTTCCAGGCCTACTGTACCCTTGGCCATCCCTGGAGACATGGTCAGTTCCTTTGTGTTTTCTCCATTCCCAACCCAGATACATGGAGCCCACTCCCACATTGCTTTCCATTGTTAAGGCCCTTCCCACCAGCACCTGTAAGAGGAGAATTATGGACCGCTGTGAGAATCCCCTTCCCATGCCCAGGTCAGCCATAGGACCATCCTCTAGTGCAAGCACCCTTCCTTTGGACAACAAAACATCGAGCAGAACAAAGGGACAGCAGAAGCGAAATATGAGGGAATGGAACTATCCTGTACAATGACCACGGTGGTGGATAAGTGACCCTGTGCATTTGTCAAAATCTCAAAGAGTGAATTTTATAGTATGCAAAAAAATTAAACAGCTTTGAATCCTAAGGATGAGAAGCAAAACTAGGGGATCATAAGCAGTGCCATCCTTTCCCTTCCTGGGCCCGTGTATTTAAAATCTAAGAGAAATAGCATATGGGCCACATATTGCAGGAGAGTGCCCACTCCTGCAGCGTGCCATGTCCCAGCTGATGCCTGAAATGGAGTCATCAACAAACCACTCCTGCTCTCTTTCCTGTTTCTGATTGATGGCTGGAGGACACAATCCAGGGCCTGCTGATGTGTGTTCCTAAGGGAATGGGTATTTTCAGGCTTTGGAAGAATCTGGAGAGTTTACCCCCTCCCTGTGTCCACAACCTTCTGGTTCTGCTTCTTCCAAAAGACTCTAACCACCTAACCAATCCAGCAGCCACCACTTGGGAATGTGTGGATACTCAGCTCGGCTCAGCTCTCCTCCTAGACAGAATTGCCTGCTAGAATTCTACTGCCCAGTGGTATTTCAGGCCATCTCTGTGTGGCGATGTAATTCCCCAATGTTTGCTTGTAGATGCTCCTAGAAGCATCTGAAAACCAAACTCTTAAGTTTTCTCATTGTTATTTAAAAGGCCGCAGAGAACTTCCCCACAGAGTCAGAGGTATTGTGTGATATTCAACAGGACAATGTAATAGCCAGGAATTAGTTTTTCTTCCCAAGTATTTTCAGTTCTCCACTTTTAAATACACAGTAGACTGCATTTCTTGGCCTTCTGTTGCTTGGGTAGGACTCTGTGACTAGTTCTACCCCGTGAGAAATCACACATCCCTCCTTTGAGGCTGAGTATTTATTTAATTGCTGGTATGAGATCCTCCAAGTCACCCTTTCCCTCTGGGTGCGACTGACATCATTTGGCATGGTGACCACTTCATCAGCTTTGGCCCCTCTCAGAACCCTCCCCTAACTAACCCTCAGTAGAAGATGGCATTGAGTGATGGAGATTTATATCTTTGTTATTTTAAGCCATTGAAATCACAGGAGTTGTTAGTTACTGGAGCATAACCTAGCTTGACCTGAGAGATATAGATGCTGAGGTAGTCACAGTCTCTGAGGGCACACAATTGATCGATCATGGCTAGTTATAATAGCTGCATGTAAGACCATTCACTGAGTTCCGACTACGATGCTTACAAACCACCTATGATGAAAACCAAAACTCTTCTGCTTCTAGCTGTGCCCTGGGCCATGTCACTCTAAGATTCTCCCATCCCCAAGGATGCCAGGGCCCATTTTGAGTGAACCCCATCTACAGTATTCTTGGCCCAGAGGGAACTATTAGTAGAGCATGTAAAAAGATTCTGGCATTTCTCTTACCATCTATTCCTCAAGGCAAGGGAGGGAGGCGTATTTGGGGCCCTGTCAAGGGATATGGCAAGAGGGTGGGTCTTTGAATTCCCTTCTCCGTATTCCTGCAGAGCTTTCTGACCTTTTGGTTTCACCCAGCATGGACCAGTCTTCAGTAGAAATTGTTATTAATAAAAGCATCCAATTGTTGGAATCCAGCTGACTGTCCGAGCAGGCACACAGCAGGGACAGTGTCTGATGGCCTCACCTATCACAATAGATTCTGCCTTATCTAAAATTATATTTCACTCTCATTAGTTAAGCACTTTCAAAATGTGTGCCCCCAAGTTACCCCAGATGATGGGCCTGCCATTACTTCCAGGCAAAACTTTTTCTTTTGTTCCTTGCTTATTCATCTCCCCTTCCAGGCCATGTTGAGTCCAGTGAGGTGAGGGCAGAGTGTCAGCCACTTCTGTAGACAAGGGAGGCTCAGTGGGATTACTTCAGAGGGGTCCCCAAGCTCACAAGTCCTCCAGCTCACAGATATCCCCATCATAGTATCATGGGTCCTACCCACCAGCACCCCTGGTTTGTGAGGTTGTGGATTAACCAGGGTTGTCACTCAGAAGCCAGAAGACTCACCCCTTGAATTTTTTTAATGTTTGTTTATTTTTGAAAGAGAGAGAGACAGACAGACAGATACAGCATGAGCAGGGGAGGGGCAGAGAGAGGGAGACACAGAATCTGAAGCAGGCTTCAGGCTCTGAACTGTCACCACAGAGCCTGATGCGGGGTTCAAACCCACGAACTGTGAGATTGTGACCTGAGCCGAAGTCAGACGCTTAAACGACTGAGCTACCCAGGCACCCCTCACTCCTTGAGATTTTTAAAGGAGTATCCACCCAAAAGCCACAGATAAAGAGAGATTATTTACTTTAAGGAGAGATTTTTGATGTTTGAGCTCAGGTTAGTACTCTTGCTTAGGCTATTAGATACTCTCCTGAGAACCTACTGCTTCCTTGCTCTGTGGCAGGGCTGCTGGTCCCCAGGGCTGTGCCATCACTGGGCTTGTAGTCATCTCGGGTGAGCATGCCAGGCAACCGAAGAGCTGCTCCTTCTCTCTACTTACGCATTCCATTTGGGCCTATGACCAATTCCACACACCCTGAGGGCCTGCTGCCTACAACTAATTTCTGGAACCAATTTCTATATCAGCCAAGATTCTGCTGCAACAACAGAAACCAATTCTGCCTGACTGAAGCAGGGGTAAAAAAAACAACCAGAAGGAAAGAGGGGAGTATGCATGTGTGTGTGTGTGTGTGTGTGTGTGTGTGTGTGTGTGATTAATTGGAAGGATCCTGAGGCAGCTCACAGAATTGAGGAATGAAAAGCTGGCCTTGGATCTCGGGTCTCAGGGACAGGGCTGTTCTATGCATCAGCAGCGGCAGGAAGCAGGAGACCTTTTCAGACATATGCCCAACCCTTTATCTTCCTTTGCTCTACAGTTATACTTTCCAGGATGCGATAGGAGACTGGTCCAGCTTGGACCATGTGTCCAGTTCCAGGAAGAGTCAGGATCTGTTGCCAGTAGAAGGGAAAGAAATGGGTGGCCCTCTGTGGGAAAGCCTCAACTACTTCATCTGGCCCCAGGCCACACAGCCTCCTTCTCCTAAGGATTCCTTTTCCCACCCAGCCAGTGACATGCAGTGAGTGGTAAGACTGCCCGGCAGTAAGCTGACCCTTTGTCTACAGGAGAGGTTTGCATATCTGAGATCCTAGATACAGGGAGCTCTGGGTCACTAATCCTGGTCCTGCCCAGAAGGAATTCCTCTGAGCCTCTCTCCACCAGCCCCCAGATTCTCCTGCCTTTACTTATGGAACAGGTTTCTCAAGCATTGCAGGGGCCTGGAGAAGGGTGATAGACCAGAGGGAGATTCTTCCCCTGGATTCAGGGCTGAGATTCAGGTTCTCTCATTTCCAGCCCCACTAGGAGATCATAGTCAGGAAAGATAACATTCCCTATTTCCACTGGGTGGAATTAACAGGTGAATGAACCCCCTTAACACATTTGGCAAGAGGGCCGGTTTCACTCAAGAAACTCAACACTTTACTACCAGCAACAGCCTCTCTCTTGGGAGGACTGAACCCATTTGAGTTCACTGACAGCATCAAATTTCCTCTGTGGAAGTGTGAAAACTTACTTCACTGACAATACGCATCCCCTCAGACACAGCACAGTGAGGACTGGGCTCCAGGGAGCACTATATATTGGAGGAGAAACACCCCTAAGTCCCCATATCCCAGCCTGACAGGGTATTGGAAACTGTTCATGGCTGACAGTCCTCTCTGGTTCCGAAGATCTGTTGGTGTGACTATCATGACCAAATGTCCATCTTCCCACAGGCCAGGGCCTGCTCCTCACATCAACCCAGCCCAACCATCATCTTCTAGCGGTAATGCTGACAGGAAACAGCCTTTCCAGCAATCTGAAGCAAGGCATTTACTTCATGGCATGGGCTAACTAAATATCTGACCTGCCGATTCCTTGCTAACACTTGTGAGGGCTCCCCCTGCCTCCATGCCCATTCCCTGTCTACACCTGAGCCTCATTCTCCCCTTCACACTTGGCTCCCATGCCATCCACTTTTTATCTTTCCAATCCATTACCCTAATAACATCCTCAGCCCCACTGCCCAAGAGAAGTGGTGGTTTTTCGGTGCCCCAGTCTATCCCCAATTTCTATTAGAGCACCTTAGCATTTTTGGCAATGATTCACTTAATTCTCCGCCTTCTCTGATAGGCTCCAGTGTAGATGCCATACATCTAACTATCTTGAGGGCCCAGCACAGGGCTTAACATAAAAGTCATTCAAAGCATTTATTTGTGACGGGTGCATGGGTGGAGCAGCCCATACCCTGTGTTCCCCAGGCAACGCCATGATGCAGGACCCAGTGCAGGGGCCCTGTCCTCAATCTAACTGGACTCACATCCCCAGCTTTCCGCACCCTCATCTTATTCCTTCTCCTGCTGCCACTTTGTAGATTTTCAGATTGATTAGAAGTTTTAATTTTCTCCTAGAAGTCTCCACACTGTCTGTGATGAATAGTGGGTTGAGAGGAGGGTTATGAAATGCATCTTTCTGTTTTTAGTAAGTTCCAGGTTTGGTAAAGCCAGGTAGCAGAGTAAGCTGGGAAGCAATATGGGATGACAGAGAGAGAGAAGCAGACTGGTCTGCGTCTCTGTGCTGGCTCCACTCAAGAAACTCAACACGTTAGTAGCAACAGCCTCTCTCTTGGGAGGACTGAACCCCTTCCTGATCTTGGGTTTTTCCATCTATACAAGAAACAAGCCTTCCTCATAGGCTTTCTGTGAAGTTTACTGGAGTAAACATAGGTTAAGTACTTAGGAGCGCCTGGCACATAATAGGCAGGTGACTGTCCCAAATAAAAGCAGTCAAGATGGTGGTTAAATGAGAACCTCCGTAAAACCCAGGAAAGTCAGCAACATGGAATCTTAAGAGGAGCTTGTGAGAAGATGCCATGAACGCATTATACTTTGTATCAGAAGCTCTTTCCCTCCTGCAAAAGCCAGAGACCCTACTGCTTTCCCAGGAAGGCCTACCCCAGAGCCCCGAGGGTAACAGTGACTGTTGATTCTTAGAAAAAAGCGTCTTGTGTCTACTAAAGCTGAATATATGCATACTTCATGAGACAGCAATTTCATCCAACACGTTCATAAATTTATCAAAAATCATGTGCAAGACTATTCACAGCAACACTGTACATGAGAGCCTAACACTTGAAAGTACCAAATGACCATTAACAGAAGGATGGATAAGTAATAGTGGTGTATTCATTCAATGGAATACTGCACATCAGTGAGAATGAATGAACTACAATCACACGTGTCAATGTGGATGATCCCACTATTATCGTAATATTGAGTGAAAGAAGCCAGACACTACATGCTCTATGATTCTATTTACATCAATTTCAAAAGCAGGTGAATCACATAGATGCTGTTAAAAGTCACAAGAGTATAATGGATTAAGAAAAAGTGCCACACATGTGTGTGCGTACACACACACACACACACACACACACACACACAAAAGAATCTGATTTGGCCATTATAAAGAGGGAAATTCTGGGGTACCTGGGTGGCTCAGTCAGTTGAGCATCAGACTCTTGATTTCAGCTCAGGTCATGATCCCAGGGTAGGGGGACTGAGCCCCACATGGGGCTCCACGCTGAGCATGGAGCCTGCTTAAGATTTTCTCTCTCTCTCTCTCTCTCTCTCTCTCTCAAATTAAAAATTAAAAAAAAAAAAAAGGAAATTCTGCCATTTGTGACAACATGGATGGGTCGACCTAGAGGACATTATGCTAAGTGAAATAAGTTAGAGGAAGATAAATACAATGTGATCTCAGAAATGAAATTTTAAAAAATGAAACAAAAAATAACAAATTCATATAAACAGATCAGATCTCTGTTTGCCAGAGGGAGGAGATGGGATAGGTGGAGGAATTCAGTGAGGGTCGTCAAAAGGTACAAACTCCAGTTGTAAGATAATGAAGTCCTGGGTTGTAATGTACAGCATGCGGACTATAGTTAACAATACTGCATGTCATATTTGAAAGTTGTTGAGAGTACATCTTAAAAAAAGGTCTCATCATCAGGAGAAGAAACTTGTAACTATGTGAGGTGATGGTGCTACCTAGGCTTATTGTAGTGATCATTTCACAAGATATGCATATATCAAATCATTGTGTTTATACCTTAAACTTATTATATACATCAAATTATACATCAAATATATTATATACATCAAATATATCTCAATGAAACTGGAAAAAATGTCAGGAGAGTAGTAACCCTTGGAAGGGGGAATATTGATGGGGAGGGGCAAAAATAAAGAGGGTGGTTTCTGGGGCGCTAGTAATGTTATGCTTCTTAATCTGGGTGCAGGTTATATGCATGTGTCTGGATAATAAAAATTCACCAAACTGAACATTGCTATTTGTGATTTTTTTCCTGTGTATGTTACAGTCCAAATTTTAAAAAAGTACTAGAATGTTGCCACACATGCACACACACACACAAGAAAAAGCTTATGGCAAGGCCTCTGAAAGAGAGGTCATACAGGATGTCTAGGTGAAACACAGCTCCTAGATCTGTGGCAATATGACACCCACACCATGCCAAATTCTCCCAGTGATGACACAACATCTAATTAACTGCCTGGAGCCAAAGAAAAAGGCTTTGGGATGAATTCTGATTCCAGGATTCTTTTACACTGTTCTGGGTTGTGGACTCTGATTCTTGTAACACACTTTACTCCAGCTAATTGGGCAGGTTAGGTTTCAAGTCTACTTAATAAATTTAAAGAGGATAATCCTTGGATCCCCCAAATTTTAGATACATCGGCCCATTGAGAGTTGATGCCAGCTTTGTTTTAGATAAACGATAGGCCTGGGCATCTTAATCTGAAATACTCTGTGAGGTTCATTTCCCCTAATTGGAAATGCAAGTAAAGATAAGCTAAGGCTTGGAAGCATGTATTGATCTTGTCATCAGCTGTTTATACTACCAACAGAAATCAAACCTGGCCCAAGTTGTACAGTCTCATTATTGACCCAACCTATTTAACTCTCTTTCCAGACTTTAGTGCAAGACTCAGATTGCAAAAAAATTCTCACAAAATTACCAATGACATGAAAAATGTCTGTGCCCTATGTCCATTCTGATAGTTTTTAGATGATTGGAATTTATTTTTGTCTGATGAGGCAGAAAAAGATGGTCAGCATCTATTGTCTGAAGATGGGGTAGCATTCCCAGGAGGGGCCTCATGAAGCAATTTCTGTCACTAAGACCAGTTAATGACTAGTTATGCCTGTGGCAGACTCAGCAGCTATTCCCAAACCCCTTCTCCACTGCCACTTTTCACTACAAGAATATGAAGAGTTAAATACTTTCCTATCCTCTGCCACAGCTAGAGGAGGTCATACCACACAGTTATGGCCAAGGAGACTTTAGCAGAAGTTTTCTAGGAGAATGTTTCATTGATTGGTGGGAAAACTAGCCAGCATTGCCTTTATTGTTCCTTCCTGCATCGACTATGAGGAATGTCTTGATGTGCACCTCTGTATGACATAAGTCACCCTGCTAAGGATGGGGAGGAGGGAAAACATAAAGGTCACAGACTGCCTGCTTCATAACATGAGGGACACTGGAGATATGAGCCAGACTATTTAGAACAGTAATATAAACCATCTAGACCGTAAAATTGTGGTAGTCCACTTCCTGTGGGTGCCTGCATACCATGCAGAACTATCTGTAAACTAGGCACTCAGTTTTGGTGGAGTGGAGGGGTCAGGTGTTCATAGGGAACTTCTCAGGATGCCATAGATGCATCTGATGGGAGAGGAGGAAATGCAGCTGGACTATGTGCTGTAGGAGTCTGAGGCAAATTCACCTTACTTGAGAATATAGGACCTGCTTGAGCTTGATCATTCAATTTGTATCATTTATATTTTCACTTGATAGTGAATTGTATCTTTGCGTGTCTAACCTTATGACTTGAAGGCTCCAATGACACTCAATTCATGATGAGCAGCTCAGATCACATGGATGCCCTTCGTCAGACATTCAGGAAGTACCAGGGCCACATACCAAGAGAGAAGCTATTTGTCAGAGGAATACTTGTTTGTAGAAGAGAGATAAGTTTTTCTCCAAAATCCTAAGGCTCTCCACAGTGATTCTTGCCAGAAGACACATAAAGCTTCAAAACCTTTGTGTGATATGAGATCTGCTAGGTCACGGGGACCAGCCAGCAGAGTAGCTTGCCCTGAAGCCTGGACTTTCTGCAGAGCTTTCTCTTTCTCTGAAACCCACTAAAAATTTCACTTTGTTTGATAAATGAGTCTGAACATCATACTCCAGTGTGGTATATGTTGCCTCCAAAATCTAAAGAAGCCTCCCCCCTTCCAAATGTTGTTGCCACATCTTAGTGGTAGATGATACAAGGTACAGGGACCTATCTTTCACATTGAAGGGCACATCCCATATGATCTATATCATAGGAATTCCAGACATGTCACTGATGTTTTAGGTCCTTGAAATTTTATGGTATTTATCTCCAATCCTCTGGCACTAATGCATCTTACTAAAACTTCTAAGCTACTTGATACTTTCTG
Organism: Panthera onca; assembly: GCF_046562875.1. Classification (NCBI taxonomy): domain Eukaryota; kingdom Metazoa; phylum Chordata; class Mammalia; order Carnivora; family Felidae; genus Panthera; species Panthera onca. Next base: position 127,726,504 of record NC_138347.1, on the reverse strand, counting down.
ATTTTCAAGACCAGCAGTTACCAGTGTGATAGTTTGTGTGTTGTCAAAATGATTAATATCTCTGGGTTAGATTATAGCAAAGAATAGGAGGGTTGGCATAGCCTGAGGGTAACAATGAACATGTATTGTGCCCCTTGCCAGGTGAAAGAGAACCTTCTTGTAGTCCTTGTAAATTTATATAGTACTAAAAGCATTTGCCATACAAATAGCTATGTAATGGGTTCCAGGAGTTGTTTCAATGTGTTTCAGGGGAGATTCCACATCTGGAACAACAGCTGTAACTGCTGTTAGTACACGATTGAATTTACACTATTCCACAGTCATTCTCCAAGATCCATGCACCTTCTGCACAAACCAGCAGACCAAATTCAGTGGGATCTGAGCAGAACGATCATCCCTGCATCTTTTAAGACTTTAATGTTGGCACTAATCTTTGCACTTTACCCTGAGATTTAGTTTTACTTTTGGCTTACTATCCTAGTCATGGGAGGGCAAGTTCCAGAGGCTTCTGCTTGGCTTTTCTGACCATAAGAGTCCTTATTTCTTGGATCAGAGAGCCAATGTGGGTGTTCTACTAGTTGTTGAGTAGGCCTATTCTAATTATGTATTTAAAACATGGAAAATAAACACAAAGAGGATCTATAGACCATCAGATTACTTACTATGAGACAGAGTTGGACCCTATTTATCATAAGACCACTATAAGTTCCACTCTGCCAGTGGACCACTGTGATACTTTTGATCCTTGAGGATTAACATTAAATCAGAGCCAGTGTCTAGTTAATTCTTGAAAGATATTGATATTTCCTATTAGTCTGTGCACATCCTAGTAAATGGCTTTGTATCCCTATGGAGAATTTGTGGAGGCATACATGGAGGTAGTGTTATGGGATCCTGTCTCAGTCTTCCCTGCAACCTGGGGGCTCTGGGTCTGTGAACGGACTTAGGCTTTGAAACTGGGTGGGAGAGCGGGATGCTCCACTGTGGCATCTCTCTCTAAGTTTCTGACCACCAGTCTGTGGTTTTTCCTGTTATATAAATTATGAAACATTTTAGTAGGCTGCCCATATATTTCATTCCTAGGTACTCTGTGTGATCAACTAGCCGCTGACAAAAATCTGTGCAGGTTAAAACTGTGGAGGTGAGGATTATGACCTCATACTTGCTGCTCACTACGGTAATTTTGTTCGCCCTATCTCTGGCACTTTGGACTTATCACTTAGTGTCTGCTACTTCAGAATTCTATCAATGTCAGTGAAATCAGGAGACCATCTCAGTGGCAGCACCTTCCATCCTACAGATGGCCACAACTGAGCTATTCAAAGTTTTCAGTGTTCCCTCGCTAATGCTCTTCTCAATACCTTAATCAGGGAAGTGCAGCCTGGACCCTTTCCATGGATCTAGTGGGGCTGAGTAAGTGTGAAGTCTGTACAAGATAAATCTACCCCAACATTCTTATGTTCTTAAGCATTTTGATTCTTTCCTCTGTATGATGTGAGGGAAGTTTGAACATCTCAGCATTACTGAACTCAGGTTTCAGTCAAGTAACCAACAATCATACAGATAAATTCAGCCTGATCCACTGCTATAGATGATCCTTCTGCTCTATCACCTTATAAATCATTCCCAGACTATTTTCTAGGTCTCTGCTTATGTAAATTAGGAAAATTTTGTGGTTTTTATTTTTAGGTATCAGCTATTCCCCTCTGGGATAGACTGTGCACCTGTCTTCTGGAACATGAAACTAATGCTAGGTATATGTGAAGAAACAATAAGGGTGAAGAACTATAGGTGATGACTCAGGCAGGGATGAAGCTGGAAGAACCAAAAGAAGCTGGGGCTTTAGCCAACCTTCTGCTGTTATTGGAGGGAAAATGAAGGAAATGGGAAAAACAAAAGAAATTTCCCCTTTCCTCCCTCTTTTGTTCTCCAGGCTTCTTCTAGTCATTGGAACAACTTCATAAGAGGCTAGCTGACAAAGGAGTCTGGGAAGTCACGTTTGCAGAGTCTCAGCCCTAGTGTCACAGAGCAAAGTATGAAAAAGCAGCCTTGAAAGTGAGATACTTTGGGGGAATAACTGCTTTTAGTATAACCCCAGCATTGTTTGTTTGTTTGTTTGTTTGTTTCTCTCTCTCTTTCTTTTCTCTCTCTCTCTCTCTTTCTTTCTTTCATTCATTCAGCCACACAGCATCCATTCACCTTCTTTGGTAAAAGGCAATACTATTGAATTTTTTTGGAAGCCACCTTTTCTCATTCTTAGTCCATGGAAATTGGGGACAATGATACACCCACAGCTCCAGAGGTGAGTCTTAGATGGGCTTAAACCAACCAGAGCATCACATCACATTGGTCACAACAAGGAAGAACTAAGAGGCAATATAACACACATCAATCAGAGGGAATGAGATGCGTAAAGACTTTCCTAAGAATTTGGGGATAAGGGCAGAAGAAGCTTAAGGTTGACCTTAAAAATCTGTAGACTGGAGTTACTACCACTATCTTGATGGAACTTGAGTCTAAGCATCAAGTCAATGCATGAAAGAAAGCAGAGTTGAGACAGAGAAATCCAGATCCCAGTGACATTGTGTGAATTCCAATCATTTGCCTAAAAACAGCATTATCCCAGATCATTTCCATGTACCTACTATACTCCCTTTTTGTTGGACGAGTGTGCACTATTGCTTTTAATACCTACTCAACACATTGCTCCAGAGAACTACCATTGAACAGTAGGCTCTGTTATAAGATGAATGGCCATTTCCATAAGAGACCATCCACCATTTCTCCTGCCATTACATGTCTAGCCAGTTCTCCACAGAAGGATCAAATCTAGGAGCTAGACCTTATTGATGTGATGCTGATAACTAAATTAATTTACAGTAAATTTAGTATGGACTTAAATCTGCCAGCTTCAAAAGCTTATTTGAGGTGGTTATAAAACATAAGCACATGTAAAGTAGAATGAGGCAAAATGAAAACAAATAGAAATCTGAAAAATTAACATAAAATAAATGCTGGAGAAGCCTGCTGTTGCTCCCTGAGTTCACTCTGAGTTTTCTGACAGCAAGGAAGAAAAGAAAAAAACTGATTTATATAGTCCTAACACTCTGATGAAATGAAATCCACAGGTTTGGTTGCAGAAGAAATAAGCCACCGATATTCATTCAAATTGGTCTACCATGTGGCAAGCCCTTTCCATGTATTTTATTCACTCCTCTGCATAAATTGGTGGAGGATTAGTCTCCAAGATGTAGCAGTAAGAAAGCAGAGATTCAGAGAAATTAAATACCTAGCCCATGGTGTTAGCTATAGCACCTGGTGGAGCCAAGCCCAGATCCATCCACCACCTCTTAGAATTAAAGCTATGTGTGAGCCATGAGAAGTTAGCAGATACTCATTTAATACTCAAGAGGATGCAAGAATCCTCACATATGTGGTCACAGTTGATCTTCCCATCAGCCCAGAAAGGTCATGTCCCATGTGACATGTGGGAAAGCCATGTTCAACATGCTTCTTGATTCTGAATAAAATGAAGTTCTAAAAGGGAGACTCCTCAAATCAAGGATATTGGCTATTTGATGGACAATATCTAACTTCAGTTTGACAAAAACACAGAGCATCCTTCCAGAAGGATAGTTCTCATATAAATGAAATACCATTAAATTCTAGTTCTACAAGGCATGTCTGTAGGGGAACTAAAACAGCCCAGGCTAAGCATTTTGGTTTCTGATGACTTTACTAAGTAAGAGTACAGAGCTTAGAGGATCTAGGAAAATGGAGAACTAGCAATGCTGTTCTGACTCTCTTTCAAATTGCCTATGTCTTGAGCAGGCCTGTGGGAAGGGCTAGGCTTCTGCATCTCTCTGCTGGATTCTCTAGATTGCAACTAGAATGATCTTTCTAAAATGCAAATCTGAGCATGACATTATCCTGCTTAAAAACCCTTATTAAAACCGCACATTGCTTGGATAAGTTCCAAGATTCTTAATGTGTTCCTTTATGACTAAGCCCTCACACTCTGGACTCATGTATCACCCCTCTCTTCCCCATGCTCTGTGCTCTAGTCACATTGAGCTACTTTTAGGCCCCGTTGCGCCCTCCCCTCACCTTCTGGCATTTCTTTGTGTTGCTTCTTCCTCCAAGAATGCCCTCTCTCTCACTGCTCCCTCCTGGGTCTTTCTCAAGCCATCTTTGCCTGGCGTGCATCCACTTACATTTCAGGAGCCAGATCGGACCTTGCCTTCCCCAGGACGCCTCCTCTGACTCCGACTTCTGGACTGAGATGGCCATAGCACCTGCACTCCTGGCACTCCCACACCAAAGCATTGTTGCCTGATTTTACACTGGACTCACTCATTTCTCTGTCAAAGTCCCGGGGCAGTGTAAGGTGCTTGCTTGATGTACAACGTGCTTACAGTCTATGAAGTGAACAAACGAATGTCTTGAGCTTGAAATGTTTGGATGTACACAGGTAAAAGAGATGATGCTGGTTGTGGACACTCGAATTCTGAGTGAAATTATTTACTAGGCATAGGAATGAAGCTTTGGACAAAAATTAATGACGTACTGGAGTAGGTTCAAAATGACATGGAGTTGAGGCACTGAAAGATAATATCACCATAGGCTAGTTGGGACAGTGGCTTCTGAGTCAGGGACCTATGTGACAGAGCATCAGATGTTCCTGCTCTGGGGGCCAAGCCTGGGCTGAGTCTGGAGGTGGGAACTGAAAACCCAGCCACTGGAATGCATGGAGCATGGGAGCAGGGGACAGAATCTATCCATGCTGAGCTTTATGTCTGACTATATTTTGCTTGTAGCAGGGACAGTTTTAACGTGGGTCTATCCCTAGCAGTCTATAGAAGTGTACACAGAAAGCCTCAGAGAGCACACACATCACAGACACTGAACAGAGCCAACACTACATATCTCAGCTTCCCTGGCTGCTCAGTCCTGGTCCTTCACATGCCAATGGGGCAAGGCGATGAACTTTGGTAGGAAGAGCCCTTAAACAGCCATCAAAGGCTCGACACTGCTCCAGTCTCCTCTAGTTTGGGAGTCCTGTCACCTTGGGACACATCACCATCTCTCTGAGCCCCAGATTTCTCATCTGGAAAATGGGGATAAAGATACCTGCTCTGCCTACCTCAGAGGTTGTCGTGAGGATCAAATAAGATAATGGCTGTGGAAGAGCTTTGAAAACTGTAAAGTGCCGTGGAAATGCCAGAGAGTGTGATTAAGAGACAGCGCTGCCCCCACACTTACTTCAAAGGGGAGAAACAGGGTGGAGAAGGCTGACACGCTCTGCTTTTGAAGTGCACAAGAGCAGCTCTCAGCAGAGAAAAAACAGCATTGCTGCTTAAAAGGCAACTTTCAAAACAACCATTTTCTCTCTGAAGGGAGAATATAGTTGGGAGTACTTCAAAGGCTGGGGAAAATTTCCAGAAAAAAAAATGACGTTCTCAATCCAACTTTTAGTCAAGTCAGAGTTATTAAAAAACCTTCAGAACTCTTCACTTATTCAAAAAGAATTTGAATGCATTTAAAAATTAAAAACCGTTAAGAGGGGGCAGACAAAGGCACTATTTTCCCCATTCCTTAGGATCATACTGCAGAAGGTGGATGTAATGAGTCTGTCCATCGTCCGCCGCTTCCTCTGATTAAACATTCTCTCCAAGGCTTTCCTCCCTGTCCTGATAAATTTCATACCAAGAATAAGTCACCAGGAATAGGCCCTTATCTTCCCCTATCCATCTCTGACACCTCAGTATCAAGCACAGTGAGATTATTTATTTGGTTTTTCTTTCTCCTTCCTTTAAATATGGCAGCCTACAAAAGATCAACTTTGAGAAGCCAGAGCAGAATTACAATATCCTACTTAAAGTGAAAAGATATCCCCACTTCCAAGCAAAGAGAGAACCCCTTTTAAAAGAACTACACACAAAAATAAATGAAGCCCTGGCCTTGGTCTTGGTCCTAGCTGGAAGTGAAGTAGCAATGCAAGAGGAATGCCTGGCCATGATGCCCAGGAGGTCATGCCAACTGGAACTTGGCCAGACCCATATGGAAATGTGACTGTGCCCTCCTCCCAGCCCTCTGTCCCTCTCTACTTCCAGTGTTGTACTGAGGAAGCAGCCGGGGACTGAGGTCCTCAAGGTTCTGAGGAATCAAGTATTCCTCTCAATTCTGCCCTGGAGGGACTCTCCAGGCCCCTGTGGACATCACAGCAATGTGGTTACTGGGAGATATGGCTTATTTTTCCCACGGTTTACCCAGGCCTGTAGAATAGAATCAAATTAGATACCTGTGAGACAACATGCGATGCTCAACTGGGTGTTCACATTTTCTACTTTTATTAGACATACACAACTAGACAGGGGTAGAGGGTGAGCAGGAGAAAGTACAGAAAGAATTCACTCTTTCCAAAGGGGCAACCCACAGAGAGGAAGCTCTTTCTGCCCCCACTCCCCACCAGATCTGCCTCAGAGTTTATTTTTGCAAAGAGCTTTGAAGGCAGAAGTTAAAGAAATCTCAGTGGCCTGAAGTCAGAGAACGGCAGCTGCCAAGGGAAGATTAGTCCAAAGGAAAGGAGAAAGAACACCCGCAAGCAGGGTGATGTCATAGGAGAAGAGGCTGTCTGAGCCCCAGCTCTTCTGCCGCAGTTTTAAGCAACTCCATTTAATTAAAGTTGTGCCTTGCGCTGGCATGAGAGCAATGGAAGTGTCAGTTTGCTTGTCAGGAGCTCCTCTGCCGGGAGCACAGATCAGAGCACCCGTGGCTGAGTGCCAGACTTCATCTCCAGCACAGATGGGAAGGCCAGGGGTAATTACCCCGCCCTGGCCAGTCGCCTTCCCGGGTGAAATTACAGAAAAGTAGGAGACAGCAGCTCCATCTGATTCTTATTCAGCATCATTTCCAGGGAAGGAATGAAGACAATCAACCATGACGTCCTGATTTGGGCAGGATGGCTGCCCTGAACCTTTCTACTCTGTGGACTGCTTTGTAGGAAAGTTAAGTCAGAGATGCAGGCACGCTGTGAGTTAGCCCCGCAGTGTTCCACTCTGGCACTCAGCTCCACAAGTGTAGCTGGTTAATTGAACTGTCTGAACTCTGTGGGGCACACACATGAAGAGATTTTCCTCCAATCTCTGCCTTCAGTTGTGCTTCATCAAATCTCTTCCCATCTTTTAAGTATCGCTTGGAAAAATCCAGGCTTTCTGGTCACTTCCAGTCTAGATTGCAATTTACCCTCTCTCGTCATAGGCCAGGCTTTGGCCAAGGGCATTTGAAGCAGGGAGGAGAGAGCCCAGTCTGTCTTGTTAACTGCATACATTTCAATACACTGAGGACAGTGTGACCTGCCTGTGGGGTATGTCAGTGAGTGGTTAGTGTGCTTAGTACCCTTCCTGAGAGTGTTACCCTCTCCCTTGGTGTCCATCTATGCAGCTACAGAGCTGATGTCTCTTACTCATTTTCTCCATGCTCCACAGAGACTATCCAGGGCCACTTCTGTGTCCTCTGGGGACCACTGGCAAATGGGGGATGCCCCATCTTCTTTTTGAGCAGACTACTCCACAGTTCCTGCTTGCAGGTATGTTTGAAAACCCTCTCCTCCAACTTGAAGGAATATTCTGTGATGCCACCCTCCTGCCATCCCTGGGCACCCATTTTGTAGATTAGGAAATTCAGATTCAGTAAGCATAGAAGACCAGCATATAATTTGTGTGAAGGTGGTGCTGATAGACAGTACAGGTCACTGTATGTGACTCAGAGGTTATGGAGGAAACTCGTTCTATGCCAACAGACCAGGACTAGCATGTGGCTGACAAAGAGTGAATGTGTTCTGTTGGCTTGCATTAATTTTGATGATGATAAGAAGAGAAATAACAAAAATTGGTCAAGGACTATATATTTGGTATCTCTTGTGCCTTCTTTCACAGCTTTTTAGCCCACATTTTACATCAGCTTTTGCTGGGACAACAACTTTTATGCAAGTATAACTTGGTAATGCCTTGTTTCAGCTACACCCTGCAGCTGCACCCTTCAGCTGCACCCTTCCTTTTGAAGGATTCTCAGATTCCTCAATATGGGATGTTGGGGGAATCTGTTGGAATTTCAATATACAATTAGAAAGTGTAAGGAAGTTAACACAAAATAAGGCCATCTTTGGCCACTGGGCAACAATAAATGAACTCTTCTTCCATCCTAAGGTGGACAGTTCCAAGATACACTGCTTTGCAGAGGATCCCAGCAAGACTGATCCTGAGCTGACACCAGGGGTGACCAACTCACGAATATACCATGTATTGGTCTTTTCTTCTTCCTGTTTCCCTCTTCCCAGGACTAGTATGTAGACCTCCCAGGCTCCCATTTCCATTCTCTGCTCCCTCTTCTCCAAACAAATTTCTTGTCTACAAATCTTTGTCTCAGGCTTCAGAGGTGACCCACACTAAGTTGATTAACCATGTTTGGTCATTTGTTAAGTGCTTTATTGTAGATCATCTGCTTTAACCCTCAAGCAACCCTATGAGGCAAATACTATTTTTGTCCCCCTCTGATGAATCAGGAAAATAAGATGCAGAGAGGTGAAATAAGAGAAGCCAAGTACCCTATGGGTGGGTTGATGACCCCAGTGAATTCAGGTAAGAACCTTTCTCTAACCTGGGGCAAACCTAGGTTTGGTTCTGGGCACAGACCTCCTCACAGGGAGTATGTCCATAGGAAGCCCCCAGGATGATGAGGGAAATAGAATCTCAGCCTTAGGAGGGAGAATGGGAAAAGAGGGTGGCAGAGCCCAGAAAACATTCAGAAGGCACATGAGAGCAACCTCCTTTTCAGGACTTCGTGTGGAAGTCAGAGTGGATTCTTCTGAGCTATTGGAAAGACAGAACAATCACAGTGCAAGGAGGCAGGTTTGTGCTCAAGGCACAGAGTGAGTAGCCCTGGCATGCAGCAAACCTGATGCTGCAGGTGGGAGAGCTGAGGGTGCATGGCCAACTATTTATTGGGAACACAAGAAGAGTCCTGTGGGGGAATTCTATCAGATTAGGGCAGGATTCTAATTTGAGGCTGACAAAAATTTGCCTCTTCACACACTAGTCCAAGACAGCCTTACCCTGGAAGCCTCTTGGGACTCCTTTGAATCCTTACTGCTGTTAGGGCTACCAAACAGTGAGATTTCAGTAGGGTATAGAGCGGGCAGGATGCATTTCTAGGCAGGAAAGATTACTGTTGGCTGAATAAGGGGCTTATTCCACCAGGTAATGTGTAAAGGTAAGAACCTACCTTGAGATTAATTTTTATTCACTATAGTACTTAAAACAGGGATGGGCACAAAGATAATGCCCAATAAACGTGCATAATCTGCAAATGAATTGAAAAGATTACTGGTCAAAAGCCATCTGTGAGTTCCAAATTGGCCTGGTGCCTCAGCTGTAGCCCAGCTCTGTCCCAAGTCCCCCTTGATGTGCTTGGAGCATCCACCTGACTATGAAGTCTTTCCTTAAAGCCCAGTGAAAGGTCTTCAAACCCTGAGAAGGAGCCTAGGGCTGGAAAAGGAGCAGATGCAGGACTGGACCCAAGAAATGGGTCAGTGGACTAGTGAGTAGATTGTTCATGGTCATTTGGGGGCTATGAATACTGAGTGGATGAAAAACTTCCTGCTTGGAGGTGGATGCTCCATCCACAGGCACAGGAGGTGGAAGGACTGCCATCACAGACTTTACCCTTGGTATGTGAGTTAAACACACACAGAGTTGGGCTGGAAGGGGGCCATTACCTCTAACCAGTTCTTCAGAGAGAAGAAGAAATGGGCTGGAAAACAAGCAGTTTAGAAAGGAATTTAAGGAAATGAGGGAATCAAGACCCAGGATGGGAGAGTCCCAGCCCTCGTCAGATACATTCTCTCTCTATCCCCTAAACCTACTGACTTCATACACCATGTGAATGGCCTGTGGCCCAGGGAAATTTTGTCCCAGTGTCTGGAGGAAGAGGTCCAGACAGTCAGGAAGCTCCAAGGAAGGGAGACTGAATCAGCATTTAGGGTCATTAGCTATCTCACCTCCAGCCCAGCAACTCTCCTGATGAGAAGGAAAGGCCTCAGTAATCAAGGAACAGGGCACAGAGAGAAGTTGTCTTTAGACTGAGAGGAAACCCTGAAACCATTGGGACCCCTCCTGCTTTCATTAAGCCAAGAGGTAAAGGAAATACACCCAGGCTCTGCCAGATTCTCTTCACCCCCACTGTCAACTCCTGGCCTACATGGCCACAACAGCTCCTCCTGGGTCTCCCTGCCTCTTTGCGTGACCCCGGCCAATTCATTCTCTACACAGCAGCCAGAAAGAATCTTCTTGAAATGGATGTTCACCAGACTATGCCACCTGAAACCAAATCCAGATGCTACACCACAGTCTTCGGGGCCCTGTGTCCTTAGCCCCATGTCCTTCCCTCTGGCTCATCTTGAATCTCTATTCCTCACTCACCATACACCAGACATACCATCTCTCTTTCATTTCCTCAAACACAGAGCAAGTCCTGTATTCCAATTGTGAGCATTTACCTGTACTGTTCTCAGTGCCTAGAATCTGTGTTCCCTATTCTTCACACAGTTGCTCCTTCTCATTGTTTAGGGCAACATTTGAAGTCACCTCCTGAGAGGACTCCCTGATCTCTGCAGATGAAGTAGATCCTGCACCTGTGTACCTTCACATCCATTCCTTATCTTTCCCCTGATATTTTGTGTCTTGGAGGTGGGGGCAGAGGGATACAGACCCCTGAAGCTAGTGTTTCCCATTGCCCCTTGTCCACCGCATCTAGTCGGGTTCAGCCAATGGGAGACACCGACAGAATGTTAGAGGGCAGGGGAAAGGGAAATGCTAGGGGCTTCTCCCTCTTTCTGTCTGCTCAGGTAGCATCTCTAGTAGTGTAGATAGCTTTCAGGGCAATTAGAAGCCTTGGAAGCATGTTAAACAGAGCAGAGGCACCGTCAGTTGACTTTTTTTTTTTTTAAATAAAAGATCACAATAATTGTTTTGGGGAAAACGTGTTAGACTTGGGGAAAGGATTTAGGAGGCTGTCCCAGTGAGAAATGATAATGACTTGGACTAGGGTGATTGTAACTCAGACAGAGAGAAGTGGGCAGATTAAAGCTGTCTTTGAAGGAAGAATTACCAGAATTTGGTGATTGTTTGGATGTGGTGCTTCAGAAAGGGGTATGGTCAGGAATGACTTCCAGGTTTCTGGCTTGAGCAACTGGGTAGACAGAAGTTCCATTTATTATGATGACAGACACTGTAGTGGAACAGATATTGTTCTGTTCGTGAAGGAAATATTCATATACATTCCTGTGACCTATTTTTCCCTATCCTGCAATACCTTTTATCTTTATATGTAAGCTATTATCTATCATCTGTCTATCTATCTATCATCTATCACATTTTGAAGTTTGGATTAAAGTGTGTGTACTATGCTGTGATTTCATTTTCCTATTTGTTTGCTATTATATATTCATTTGCATTCTGTATTTACTGTCTATTTTGTACTTTGCCAATTTAATAAATTAGATTCTGTAGAGTTTTCTGGTATGTGGTGGATACCTTAGGGTTTTCTACATACACAATAATGTTGTCTGTGAATAAAGGCAATTTTACTTCTTTGTTCACATCTTTGTAACTTTTTCTGTATCTGGCCTTATTACAATGTCTAGAACCTCCAATGCAAAGTTGAACAGAAGTGATGAGAGGACTGTCTTTGCCTTGATACGAATCTTAGCTGAAAAGTGTTGAATACTTCATCATCAAGTACAATATTTAACTATAGGATTTTTTTATTTTGGTAGATACTCTTCATCAGTTTGAGGCAATTTCCTTCTGTTCTTGGTTTCTAGTTTTATCATGAATAGTTGTTGAATTTTGCCAAATATTTTTCTATATCTATTAAAATAATCACAATTTATCTTGTTAATGTGATAAATTAAATTATATTTGAAATTTAAGCCAACTTGCATTCCTGGGATAAATCTCACTTAGCCCAAGTGAATTTCTGTTTTTATGTAGTGCTGGATCCAATTTACTAATATTTTGTTAAGGATTTTTCTATGTTAATGTCTTTTTTTCCCCTTTCTTATAAAGTATGTGATCTTTATAGCTAATATGTGGTGCTCTGGGGATCCTAGAATATATCAGAAGTTCACAAGGATTCTTCTCACTGACTAGGTACAAATTCTACTGTCTCCCAACACCGTGAGCTGTCATGTACCTTTGTTCAGCTTTTGTCCTGCATCATCTGCTCCCTGGCAGGCATTATGGGTCCTTGTTCTGTGCATTCAAGCCACCCTCCAAGTCACGGCAGCAGCTTCAAACCCCGATACCCACCTCCTCAGTTCAGTGAGACGATGCTATACCTCTCTGCAAAATGATAAGAAAAGTGTCCCAGACAGAAAGTCAGGTGGACTTGGGGCCGGCTCATGTTGAGTTTCCCTTCTCTCAAGGATTATAGTTCTGCTCTGCTTATTGTCCAATGCTGTAAATAATCACATGTATTTGTTCACTTTCATGGATGGGGAGGAGGAGGAGGAGGAGGAGGAAGTGGAGGAGGAAGAGGAAGCTTTGTTTTTTATTGGGCACTCAGTTGGTGACTTAGTTAACCTGGAAAGGCATGCCCTTCCATTCAGAGAAGTTCCCTTAATTTCTTTATTGCTGAACGCTTTCCTTCGATTTTCTCTGCTCTTGCTTTTGGGAATTCCTATTATTTTGATAGGAATGATAGGATAGGAATAAGAAGAATTATTTTGGATCTCTCAGACCTTCTTAAAATGTTCTATGGTTTCTCTTAGACTATATTTCTTCTCTTTTTGTTTTCTGATTTCTATTTTCATTTTTAATTTTATCTTCCAATCCTTCCATTGAGTTTTTTAAATCAATAATCATATTTTTGTAATCACATTTTTAATTTTTGATTGTATCTTTGTTCCCTAAATGTTAATGTTTATAGCCTCTTCTTCTTTTGTTTCATGGAGATCTCTTCTACTAGCTGTCAGAAGACATTAATGATAGTTTCATTTTGCTGCTGTTGTTATTCTTTTATTCTTACACTTCCCTCAAGTTGCTTTTTCTCCCACTTGTTTCCATCTCTGTGTTTTAAATTAGAGGACTTCTTCTGTTTTCTAGTGATCTTTGATTGTCCACTTATTTTGAGATTAGGAAACTGGAGGTCTGTTTGGGAACTCTGTGAAAGTGGCTAGAATGTCCCTACTGTGAATGTCACACTGTGAAGTACCGGCTGAACTTTTCTTTGGAAAACTCCAATGTCATTATCTTAAGGTCTGTCATCCTAGCCTGGTCAGATTCCTCAGAGAAGATTCTTCTGATCTACTTCCTGGAAGGTCAAGTCTGGCTGCCAAAATCCTGGAAGCTAATAGTGAAAAGGGAACTGGCAACCTCAACATCCAGTGTATAAATTTTCATGGAATCCCTCTCTTTCACTTATGGTGACCTTGCTTCATGTGGACCTAAGAGAGAACTTCTCTTCTATCTCCAGGGTAGAAGTCTCCAATATTCTGGAAGGGTAGAGAAGGAGCAGTTGTCCACCTTCTTGGAGTGGGAGGGATCTAGAGAACCACATTCATCCTGATTTTAGGTCTGTTTTCATTCCCATGCTCAGGGGTACGAGGAGAAGCAAGTCCTGAGCCTTTTGAAGGCTTGGGGTTGGAAACTCATTTGCTTTTCAATTGTCCTACTGTGGCTTTTAGATTCAGCTTGCCTTAAGCTAAGTCACATATGACATGTACATCTGCAATCTGGCTTTCAAAAATATTGTTTCTGCTCTTCTCATAGTTCCTTTGTCCTTTAAGATTTATGCCTTTTATTTTTTTTAAATATCATTTTAGTAGAATTTTGGAGAAGACCCCTATATTTTTTCAATGAACAGATGAAATGATGGCTCGATACCTAAGGCTAGAACTGGTAGCTCACAGTTACCAATGGGCAGCAAATATGCAGTCTTGCCAGGTTTTCCAAAAATATGCAGTGCTAGGATAAATATAAACCTTTCCCCCAAACTCCAAAGCAGTAGACTAAGAGGGTGTAAAAAAGAACGTCTACCCTCTATACATGGTGAGCTTAGGAAACTCATTGTCACAAAAATTGGTATAGGCTATTCATTCACATACAGTTGTTTTTTCAAATGTTCAGAAAAACTTAGGGAAGCAGAGTCATAGTAGATCACATAAGGGAGCAGGCATTTAAGACCCATCCAGGAGCCCATATTTTTCCACGATAGCCCTTGGCTCCTGCACTCATCCACATTCTGAGCTTAATATCCCCAAGCCTCTCTGGCTCTTGGCCACAGCCACCTCAACTCAGACCCAACAGAAAGTTGCTTTTCCATTGTTATGGTTGGTTGATAGAAGGTGCAACCCAGTGTCTAGGTAAACAGGACTCTGTGGCTAGCTATGTTCTCAACTATAGCCCTCAGCCTCTGTTCATTTGGGAAAGTAACCATACCAGTCATCAGCTATTTCCAAAATATTTGGGAAGAGAGTATTTCTCTCTAAGATGTTCTTTAATAAGAAAGTAAATAAGCTTTATAAAGTGAACGTGATCAAGTGAATATGATCTGCAATGCTCATAAGATGGAAAAAGGTCTTAATACAAATGGACCATCATACAGAGGTATCTGTACCTCCTCGTTCAGAAGTAGGTTTCCCCCCATTCTGGGCCCTGAGCACTACAACCCACCTCACCCTTCCCAGCTTTCTGCACCCAGCCTCCCTGGGACCATTCTCTCAGAGACACAAGGCTGTAAACCACACACTGTCTGAAGCAGCCTCCAGCTTCCAGAAATCCATGGATATAGACAGGCCATCTCTTCAGTCCTGCCCCTTCCCATTCACCCTTAAGGGGATATAAAAATATAGAAATGGCTGGAGAAAGGGCATTACCAGGTAAAAACTTCTTCTGCAGGTTGAGAGATTTCATTTTGATCCTGTCTTCAGTACTGTGTTATGATACAGCAATGTCATGATCACTTCACAGCCATGGAAGGAATTATTTTCACTAGCATCTTTCATTTCTGATCCCCTCATCCTCATGTGTCTGCCTGCTGACAAACCAGACCTGTCAGAGCTACCTGTCACTGCAGGGGGAAAAAATACCTTTTTGACAACTGTATCTTCCTCCAGCATACTCTTTGTACCTGATGTCTGCTTCCCAACCCGTGTTTGTGACATTTTTGTTATTTCAAAGGGCCTCATGAAATTCTCCAAAAAAGGAATCTCAAACCCAATTAATTTAAATTCATTTTTGTGTTGAATGTGCTACATGACATATTTAGGAGGGAGTGTGTGCATCGTAAAGTGAAGCTATGGGAGGGCCTTGCTGTAAAGAAGCAGCATCCCTCATTAAAAGCAAACCCAGGAGTCTCCAAGGACCTAAGCAGGGAAGGGCACCAGGAGGTGGCTCATTGCTGTTGGGGTAGGGGAGGGTGGGGGATGCTTGCTTCTAATTCTGATGTTAGCTCCACACTGGTGGGGAAATTTTTCTAGGTGGAAATAAATAGTCCTTCCTAGTTTCCCTTTAAATAACACCACCCAGTGACAATAACAACTTACCCTTCCCTCCACCAGTCCTACCTTCCTCATGGATGACATGCCAAAGCCACATCAAGCCCCAGAAGTTCTCTGCTGCATTACAAAATCTCAGCTTGCACTCTCTACTCCCCAATTCCTGAGTCAGGCTGTTCTTGTTGGTTTTGACTTTTGTTTTAATAAAGACCAATAGAAAAGAAAAAGAAAATATGGATTGGCAAGGAGATGTTCAGTAGGGAATTTCTTGTTCTCCAAGTTCAATGCCAACCTTTTGGCTTTCTATTTGGGATGGCGGTCTATGCATATGCATTGTCCTCTCCCCCTGCAGGATCACACAAAAGTGTCAGTGACATTTGGTAAAAAGAATAAATCCATGGCAGCCATTAAGTAGAAGGAAGAGTATCATCAGTGGAACAGAAATGGTAAAAAATTTATGGACAATAGAATATGGATGCAACTGGATTGTTGCACTTGAAACCATGAGGGAGAAGGTTCTAGCAGCTGTAAGTGCATTGTTTCCCAGGGGAGCCTCAGAGGGTCTCCCAGCTTGCATTTGGCTATGGAGTGATAATCAGAACCATTAGTTGCAGGACTATCTACAGCCCTGGTTTCCAAATTGTTTTGAGTCACATATACTTGTTATTTGTTATTTAAAAAAAAATTTAAGTACACATCCACAATTTATGTAAATTTATAAATTATATACATATATCATACTCATCAGCAAATATCTCAATATAATTTATATTTAGGTGAGATTAATCATTAATGATCATAAGTGAGACTTTATCTTCCAAAGGGTCTTCATGATAGTTCTGAATTTTAGGGACAAAATCCTCATCAGATCTCATGAAATTATTATTATTTTCATCACATAATGCAGTGAATGAAAGTTAGAAGTATCAGCTTTGCTATTCTCCAGTTGTTTACTAGGGTTGGCATTTTTAAATTCTCTTTGATTCACATTTTTTATGCCAGAATTTTTAATCACTTAACTATTTTGCAAGGATTACATTTTTTAATGGAATGTATTATCCATAAATCTCCTTAGCCAAGAAGATATAAACTGCAATTCATCACAAGACAATCAAACCAGCAAACAAGTGGATTAAGGAACTCCTAGTCTTACTTCAGAAATGACAATCCATATGCTAAAGTTAGTAAGCCTTACTGCCTTTCATATTTTAGACACAATTCATGTCAGTAAAAGTGCTAAGCTTTTCTTTGCTCACTAAATGGATTGATCTTGAATAGCTCTCAGGGAGAACACCCCTTGAGTCCACTGGGGTGTTATCCACTGGGCTGGGTGGCCCTGTACCTCCCTGTACCTGGCTGGCCCTGAGGCCCACAGCATGGATGTTGGAAAAATGGAAAGGAGAGACTGTGTACCTCCCAATCTCCTCAGCAGACCAGTAAACAGAAATGGAAGTCACTGTATTCAAGAGTAAATACAGTAAAGCACCATGGCAAGGGTCAAGGCCAATGCATTTAGGTAGTGGTGGGAATTGTGAACTTAACATGTCTGCCCAAGTTCAACATCAGTACTCCCCCCCCCCCCCCCGCCCAAGGTCTTGTACCTTGGGTACAAAGGGTCCCTTGTGCGCCCTCCATACCAAACAGCCTTGTCTTCCACTCATGAATGTGAAACATCAGCCAAGGGTCAAAAAGTCTTTGAGAAAAATCAACAGCATGGAAGGAGAAACCAAAATGAACCAAACCAATAACAACAAATCAATCAAGGAAAAGAAAGCAATTTAAAAATGGTACTTCTTACTTGGATTCTTAGAGTTGTTGAGACAACATTTAAAAGGATTAACTACCTGTTTTCCCTCCTATGCCCCAGGGTTACGGAAGGAATCCTTGTGTATTAGAACTACTTAGTATCTCCACTGTGGTAGGAGAAACACAAGCCCACACAAATGATAAAATTGTATTGAACTTGATTCTCACACACACACACACACACACACACACACACACACACACACGTAAAACCAGGGACATCTGAATAAAATTGGTGGATGGTAAAAAATGTCAGTATCTTGGGTGTGATATCATACTATAGTTCTGCAAAGTGTTGGGGGAAACAGGGCAATGTGTACATGAGATCTCTCTGTATTATTTAAAATTGCATATGAATCTATGAAAATCTCAATTATAAATATTGAGATACATACATTTTAGTGATGAGAGGATATGGACAATAAATGAGCAATAATGAACAATGAAAAACACATATATAAAATGTAAAAGCAAGGCAAGGAAACTATAGTTCCTGGGAATACCTCTTTATAGAGGTAGTTAGTGAAGGCCTGTCCAATAACAGCATTGAACCAAACTGTAAGCAATAGAAAACTAACGTGATACTCATTTAACTCGAGATATTATACATGGCAAAATAATTAATAAGAGCAAAGTATGATTTCACAAAATAACAAAGGAATGATCTAGAAAAAAGATACAACAATTATGAATTGTCAACAGAGATCCCATTATAGAACTTGCATGACTAAGAACATGATATTCCTTAATTGTCAAACGAAGGCAGATCTGTTCTCTACTAATAATAAAAAGAAATTCTAGGCACAAAGGTAGAGTTATAGAAGTCTTTCTCTCTCAACTATAGAGGCTCTCTGCAGTTTAGTACATATCAACACAAATCACGTTTGCAGAGGGGAGTTGGGGCAGTAAGCCTGCTTGTGGAGGAGACCTGCAGACTTGCAGTGTTTTTGTGAAGATCAGATGAGGTCATATTATTTATTCAAGTGTCTAATTTACTACTTAACACTCAGTACACATCTGTGTGTCTCAGAATAGTATAAGCAATGCTGCAGTAACAAACAAACTCCCAAGTCTCAGGGTCCTAACATGAAAATGTTTACTTATTACTCAGATAAATTATAATGCAGGTCTGATAGCCATCCTTCACCCTATAGCTAAAACGCATGGAATATGAGATCTCAAGGTCAATGCAGCTAGGAAAGAAAGGTCTGGAGGATTTTGTAAGATGTTTTTAAGTGCAAACCTGGAACCAGCTCATAATATCACTCCACCTGCATCCCACTGGTCAGAATTCAGTCACATGGTTCTGAAGTAACTGCGAAGGAAGCTGGGGCATGTGGTCCTCGTGTGTGGACAAAACAGTATGGAGGGCACGGATCACTGTTGGTGCCAGAGGACTCAGTAAATGGAGACCCTGCCCTCCTGCCACAGCTCCTATTCCACTGCTATTACTTCTAATGTCCTAACAATAATGATAGCAACGCCTAACATCTGGCTATCCAGCACTAGCTACTTTTCATTATTTTGGTTTACACAACAACCCTTCCAAATACATTTATAATTTATTACTATAAATGAAGACTCAGGGACATTGAAATTGCCTGAAGTCACAAGCTAGTAAATATTTGTCTTATTACCAGTACTTTCCGTACTAAAAGAGAGAGCGTATCCTCCAAGAGGCCGGGGAGCCTCAGCACGGACTCTCTGGAAGACTCTAGCCCTTCCCAGCTCTAAGCTACCTGCCTGGTACATAACCATTGGAACATCTGTAAAAAGCTTCCCTCCACGGTAATTTTTTCTTTGATTTACTGGTTGTGTTAAAATTGTTGTTCTATAATGGTCAAGTCTGGAGGATGTTGCACTTAAAGAGAAAATTGCCTTAAATAAAAACGAATGATACCAAAATCCCTTCTCTCCCAATGAAATGATTCTCCTGTATTTTGTTCTCCTTGTGAGCACACCAAAAAAGCTTCTTTGGTCTATTATTTCCCAATTACCTCCTCTAGTGTTAGCTGAGAGCAGAGAAGGAAGATGGGATCATGAGGCTCATAACATTTGATCTTTTCCAGGCTTCAGCAAACCTGTGAATCACTTTCATAAGCTAAATCAATATCAGGTGTCACCTGGTGGCAGGTAAGGGCAATTCGATGGCTTTTCTAATACCTTGCAGGCATTGATTTCCCCACATATCAGGAGAGAGGAGGCTGAATAGGGAACGGAGGAGCGGGCAAAGGCAAAGTGACCGCGCAGCTCTGCAGGCGGGGATCAGGGGATCTTAGGGCTCACATCTGCCCTGACTTCACCCCGATTTCCCAGCTGCTGCCAGCCATGCCCATTTTCCTCAGAGCATTCCCAGGTCCAGGAGCCCGGAGAATGCTGCTTAGCATCGGTGTGTGAAAGTCAACCTAAACCCCACATTCACCAACTGAAACAGGGCAGTTCTTTTGCTTTCTCTGTTCTAAAGGGCCAAACTACCCAGACGGCATGACTAAACACTGCTCTCAGAGAATGTGAGACAGAAAATATGGTTCTCAAAGTCTCCTCTGGAATCAGCAGCAGCAGCATCACTGGGGAACTGTTTAGAAATGCAAATTATCAGGCCTCACCCTGCACCTACAGGATCAGAGTCTCTGGGGGTGGGGCCCAGCCACCTGTGTTATCAAAAGCCCAAGGAGATCATCATGACTGCTACAGTTTGAGAACTGTTGTACTAAAAGAACCTCAAGGGATCATTAGGCTGAGCTCCCCATCTCCCAGAAATGAAAAGTCAGGCCCAGGGAGAGCTGTGGCATATCAGGATAGGAACCCAGTTTCTTGGCCTCCCTTCAGAACCACCCTTTACAGCTTTCTCTGGGCAGCTGACTAGGCACACTGGAGTCAAGTGGGGTGACCCTCCAGACTGCTGTGGCTGCTGTGCTGCAGAGCTAAAGCCCAAAGCCCATTGCTGGGAGGCCTTGTTGGGGACACTGGGAAGAGCCATTTCTCAGCTGAGGGTAAGCCACTGACATTCCAGAGAGTAAGTGGGGAGTGGGCCAAGGGCATCCAAAGTCCTACCAGTGTAGTTGTGGCTGAACTGAATCCCCAAAAACACACAGATGCATTTGCTATGGGGAGGCACATCTGGGCTAGACTGCAAGCTTGCTTCTTGGGCATGTTTCTTCCCCAAGAAACAGCAAAGGCAGAGGAATGTGCTTATCTTTTGTCCTAGATGCCCCAGATTCTGTTCCTGCCTCCCTGCTCCCTCTGGTCTGGCCATCTCTCACCTGCTCTAGTGCAGGATCTTCCTCAAGAATTGCCTCCTCCAATGTCACTGCCCTCCAGACACTCTCCATCCGACGCTAGAGAGAGAGAGACCTCCTTCCAACCGTGCTTAAAAATCTTTCCCCAGCTTCCCTTGGCTTTGGGAGGAGATCTACACTCTCTCTCTGGCATATTCCATCCTCGGCAGCTGATGCCTGGCCCCCTCCAGCTTCCCCTCCTGCCACTTCCCTGTCCAGGCCCCAGCCCACCAGAAATGCTGCCCTCACAGCCCTGCCACTTAATTTCCACTTCTTTCAAGATCCAGACTGAGGTCCACTCCTCTCAGGAGTCAGAAGCCCCTCCCCACCGGCACCCTCACAGAAGCTGTGCCTGTCTCTGTCACAGCCCTGACCTTGGATTCAAAATATGTTTGTCTGTCATCCCCACCAGACAGTGAGAGACCGAGTGCAAAATAATCTCACTGGTGATGATGTCCTGAAACCACTAGCATTTATGTGCGTCCAGGCTGTACATGTGCCAGAAACTTTTCATCGCTTGGGCGTTGCCCCAACTTCCCTCCTTTGAGTACCATCTTAGGTAGGAAATACATGGAAGTTTAAATTCCTATAGTTCCCTGGGTTTTTTTTTTTTTTAATCCTAATTATGCATTATGCCAGCTGGGAAGGACCTCACCCAGCCCCTGCCTCTAAGCAAGACTGAAGGAGGCTTCTGGGCTCCTTTGTACAACAGTTGGTCTGTACACCTCAGTCAGCTTGGAGAAGGTACAGATCAGATGCTGGGGGCACTGCTCACACTGCAAGATTCATTCTCTCAGCTTTCCATGGTCAGCGGGCAGAACAAGAAACCCTTCAGGCTGGGTGCGACTCAGCCTAGAGCATTTTACCCAGAGAGACCTTTCTGAATACGCTTTGTGCCACTTAAAAGTTACTGTGTCTCCCTGCTTTTATCTAAATTTAACACCGTTACTTTTTCTACCTTAGTAATAAAGCAGACTGAAGTGTTTGGTGAAAGAGGTTCGAAATAAGAAGCTTGCTTTTCTTTTTATTTTCTTTCCTTTTTGTTTATATCTTGCTTTGGTTTTTTTTTGTTTTTTTTTTAATGAGGCACTCCGAGAATATTATAAATCCTCACAAGGCTCCCCAACTTACAGATGGAGAAATGTTCAAACACTTCCATTGGTCATTTGAAGCCCAGGCCATGTTTTCTATACAGAGAGGCTTCATTAATGGTGGTTCCCAGAGTATCAGGTAAGGTGAGGCAGGAATGGGAATGTTTAACCTTAAGCCTGCCGTAGGCCCTGGGGTCATCAGAGGATGACAAAGGAAAGCAAATGAGTCCACCAGATCGGTAGACTATTCACTGAGAGATCGTGGACCTCCACAACCAAGGGGGAGGAGAAGCAAGCTAGGCTACCCTCAAGACACCTCTACCAGGGGGGACATCTGGGTGTATCCCCCAGCTGTCCTTTTACAGCACCTCAACACAGCCTGGCCTGAGAGTTGGGCCAAAGTGCAAAGGATGGGACCTGCTCTTGGTCAGCAGAGAGGACAAGGCTGTCAGGTCTGCTGGGAGACTTTGGGTTCTCCTGAGGTAGCCTCGACCACAGCTTCATTCAGCCTGTTCCTCTACTTGGTATGAGTCATCCTATTTGTGTCTCCCTGCTCCAGAGTCTAGCTGTTCTTTCTTGCCTAAAATAGCCTGAAAGTCTCATGTTTGGCTATTTCAATGCACCAGAATGGGAAAGAAATGTTCCTGAAACAGGTGTTTACCAACAGGTCCTCTCTTGCTTGTTTCAGTATTGCCAATCCCCAGATAGCTCCTCCGGGAACACCTCAGCTCAGAGTGACCTGGGAGAATTCCCCAGAGAGTGAACTTAGGTTAGCTCTAACCACTGTCGTATTAGTCAGGATAGGCCAGGTTTTGCTGCACCAAGCAACTTCAAAATCTCTGTGGCATAACACAACAAAACTGCCTTAGGCTCGCAGCAGGGTTCTGCTCAAATTAGAGACTTGAGACTCTGTGCTCCATGGTGATAGGGGTCTATCTTGACATGTGCTTCCATGACTACCACAGAAATGCGGAAGTACTCAGGCTCGTGAAGTCTTCCAGCTGGAAGGAGCACAGTTCATGCCAACTCATATTGCATTGACCAAAGTAAATCACAACAGCTCCACGTGGAAGGACATATAGAAGTACATGGAGCTCCCTACAGGAGTCCTATATATAAAAGCCCTCAAAGAAAGACAGAAGCATCATCCTACTATGTGCTCAGAAGGTGGGGAATGAGCTAGAAATATTTGGCGAGCGACCATAACCAGCATCTCATGGACCCAAACAACACATCTTCCCAAGCACGACGAGTCCACAGGTCTCTCTCACGCTGTTTGCCAAGAACTACGTAGAACCATGCTGACATCTCCAGATACAAACCCAGTCTGTTAAGAGACCACGCTCTCTCCCACCCCTCCTAGGGGAGCTTTAATTATAGAAAACAGCCCTGTCATCTCTGCCACAGAATCCCAGGATATTGGGGAGAGTGAAAGAAATCTCTGCGTCACACAGTCTGCTCTGCAGCCTTCTTGAAGAAATAGGCCTGTTCTTTTTAAGGAAATTATAAAAAGAAGGAAAATCCTAGAGCCTCCTCTCCTCACCCATTCTAGTGCCAAATAATTATGTCCTTCCCATCCCTCCTTTCCGGACTGTTGAAAGCACTTGCAAATCAAAATAGTAAAAAACAAAACAAAACAAAAAACAGTTAACAAACATGAAATATTGAAAGCAGATATAGTGGGGAGGGGGTGGGAGAGTGAAAAAAATAGATCTCCTCAACCCACATACTCTCCCTCAGAAAGACTGTCTCAGAGACATACCCAGTTGAGCTTCAGGCTATGATATAATTAGAACAATATTGCCCAATTGCAAAGACATGTGCCTGTTTGCATGAAATGGAAGCATCTGCTGAAATTATTTGAGGTGTCCCATCACTAATTAAAAGAGCTTTCATTTATAGAGGATGCACCATATGGATGCTGTTGATTCTTGGGTTGCTGGATGTGAACGAGCACTGGGGGAGTTGTCGGGGCAGGTGTATGGTGAAGAATATCTGGCAAAATATGATTTAGTCTTCCAAAAATTCTTCTTACAAGGAGGTATGGGGGTGGGGGAGGTACTGCTGGAAGTTGTTTCAGTGAGGCACAGAAACGTGACACGTCATCCCAAATTGCACCCAGCTTGTCTGTGACCACTTATGAGCTTTACCCCTGAGGCTTGCTGTGTCCCTTTCACTTGTCAAGCCACTACCTTGTTTTCAAGGGGCCTTCCAGGTAAATAAGATCAGCTACAGAATTTGTGGGACCCTGCACAAAATGAAAACATAGGGCCCTCTACTAAAAGTTATTAAGAATTTCAAAATAGAAACAACAGAGCATTAAAATAAGTGCAGGCAATTCTGAATATGGGGTCCCTGTGCTACTGGAAAAAGTAAGATCTTCTGGAGAAATAGGGACCAAGATATAGGGAGGTTAAACCAAGAGTCATGTGAGACAATTGTCAGCCCAGCACATTACAGCCTTTAAGAGGCTTCCACAACCACACTCTTCTCTGAGGGCCACACAGCCCATGCTCTTGGCAGGACAGAAAGAAGAAACAACTTGCTATCACATCTCCATACTATGCAGAGCTGTGATAAAACCCAGATGCTGACTTTTGGCCCTACATGCTTTCCCCTACTTTATACCTCATCTACTCAGAAAGTTGTGCCCCCAGTGGACTCTGCTTTGCATCATTCTCTGCTAGCACATACCAACTCTAGGAGCCCATGTACATCCCATTTAGCACAGCAAAGTAGCCCAAACAGGTACCAGGAAAAACAAAGTCAGTATCAGCTGACTTATCTTATCATTCTTTCTAGTTAGAAAGGAGGTAATAGAATATTCAAGATGGGATTTTCAACCAACTTGGACTAGGGGGTCAATAGAGCATACTTTAAACAATTATGGAATTCTTTCTCTCAAAAAAAGATAATTGGGGACAAGGAAATAATAGCCACTGAATTGTCCTCTGAATCAGAGCTAGTGGTTTTTTTCTAAGTTCAGGGAATATCCCATTCCAAAATCACTTTGGGGTGCAGCAATACCCCTGTTTCAGATTCCGGTTTTTAAGAAGTGGTCTTAAGGAGACGAGATCCACAGCATCCAATGGATGCAATGATTTTGTTGTTACAAGTAGGTATATCTGTACTTGGAAAGAAAAACTCAAAATCAAACACCCAGAGTCTCAACTTAAAAAACTAGAAAAAGAAGAGCAAAGTAGACCCAAAGTAGAGCAAGTTAAGAAAATTAATGGAGTATAAAGCTGGTTCTTTGAAAAGTTCAACAAGATTGACAAACTCTAACTACATAGATCAAGCCAAAAACAGAAAGAACACATAACACCAATTTAGTAATGAAAAGGGTTTATCACCACAGATCCTACACACATGCAAAGGATAACAACAGTTGGTTCGTTAGCATTCCCTGGAATACTATTCAGCCATAAATGCTTATAATGAAGTTAAAGAACATCTCAAAACATTGTAAATTTCACTCAGAATATTGAAGGCAGAAGCAGAATTCAGAGGCAGGCAGCCTGACCTCAGGGCTTGAGTGCTTTACTGTGATGCTACCCTGCCTCCTTTCCTCTGCCCCAGGGCAAATTGTCCCATGGAGCACCCAGTTATGTCTCCTTGACATCTGTCCAGGTGACCTATGTTGGCTTTCCAAGGCGATAGATGTGTGGAGCTGCACTATCAGTCATCCATTTATACAAAGACCATAACAATACAATTGCAGCAAAGAAGACAATCCTATCTATTGTTGTCTGTGGTAGTTCAATGTATACAACCAATATCCTTGGATTGAATTCCCTTCAACAAGGACCTTTTCCTGTCAGTGTAAATGTCAATGAACAAATTGTCATGGAGGGCCTGTGGACCATTTCTTTGGGTCCCCTGGTGGGAGAGAGCTTCCAAGACTTCAAGGAGTTTGTAAATGGGTGGTGTAGCATGATGAGATAACACATAGGAAAAAATGAGAGCTAGTATGCAAAGAGTAGATGAAAATGCTCGTAGAGACTGGGACAGAATTCAGGTTATGGGGACTGGGTTGGAAAGTGACAGAGCCTACAAGGAGAAAATGATACAGTCAGTAAACTCCAGGTATGATAAAAAAAAAAAAAAAAGACACATTTGTGACTCATTCCCATCTTTCTGGGTCCTCTGGTATCTGAGAAATGGTTTCTGGTCATCCTTTCAGTGGTTCTTCAAAGGATTTTCCAGAAAAATCTACCTGGGACTTCTTCAAACTCTTTGGCCCTGAAATGCTGGAGAGAAAAGAAATAGCACCGTCTGTGTGCCTTGAGTTTAAAAAAGAAGCAAATCAAGCAGCTGGGAGATCCAGATTTTACTCAATAACTGTCTACAGAGAAGAGGACAAAGAATCCCATAATCTGTTTAAACACAAGATAGGAAAATGATTGTTTTAGCCAATGTAATTTTTTATATTTCTAAATTGAAATAATTATGTTTCCGAATCAAAAATTTCAATATAATCAACCTCCTTGATAAAATTATCCAGACTTATTTAAAGAAAACAAGAATTCCCCTCTTTTAATTTAATAGTATCAGGAATCAATTTCCAATTTGTCCTCAAGGAAAGTTTCCCACTTGGTCCATGGCATCCTCTAGGGCATCAGCATTTCCTCAGAGCCACCCCCCTCATCAATAGGTGTATCAACTTAGGACTAGCCAGCATCAGTGTTCCCTCCCTATAAGCCCCTCCCCCCAACACACACACACACACACACACACACACACACACACACTCACACACTTTTTCTCTGCCTCTAGAGAGAGGTTGGAAGACAAGATCAAAGTGGCACACACAGGTGGTGTGCAAACTGATCAAGACATTTGTAGGGGACCAGTCAGGGAGATGGGTGTCCCTGAAGTTGAGGAGACACACCCAAGAAATTGTTGAGAAAGAATTAGCAGGACAAATCAACTGTCTGTGCAGGGAAAGCAAAAGAGACAAATCCAAAGTGGTGACCAATATCCTTCCTAAAGTATGGGAGCCATGACTGCTCAACCATCACAGTGGCAAAATTGGGAGCAGGACAGGTGAGCAACTTTGTTGTCCTGTATTGGTGTGGGGAACTCAATATGGGTATCAGATGGCCCATGGGAACACCTGTGGGAAAAAGCAAATGCCTACCACTGAGTCTGGATGAGGCAAATGCCCTTGCAGCAGGAGGCATTACTCCATTGTGCCCCAAAGGGAATTTTTTTTTTTTTGACAGCAGACTACCATTAGATCTCTGTGGTCTCCAGAATAAAGCACAGTCTCCCCAGTCTAGACCTCGAGGTCCTCTGTGCACTGATAATCAAGATGATCTTCCATGGACCAATCAAAATTGATCACTAGCCATGGTACTAGAGCAGGCTGGTCCTGGAGGCCCCCTGTATGACTGGACATTAATCTTTAGTTCTGGGTTTAGGAGATTTCTATGGGAATGAGGTGGTGGTCTGAGGCTGATGGCAGTATGTGGGCAGATTTCAGTTTTTTAACAACCAGTATGGCCCTACCATAGGCAGAAGCTAAATCTGCCCAGCTGACAACATTATCTACAGTAACCCTTTAATTTCTACCCTTGTTCCAGCCAGATTGGTCTTCTTACCATACCCCCTAGTTTATCACACTAGGCCAAGACTCTCTGACTTTGTTTCTGATGTCCTTTTACCTAGAACACCTTTCCACCCTCTGGATTGTTACTCAGAGCAGAGTGTGTACCCAGCTCCTACTTTCTCCTTGCCTGAGCTAGTTCAATACCAAGTGTCTACACCAGACAAGTACACACTGCATGGAAGTGTCTTCCTTTCAGATAGTTCCTTGTAGGTAAAAATTATACCTGTTATTCTTTGTTCCTCCTTGTAGATCCCTTCCAAAAGTGTACACCCTACTGGACCCACAGCTGGCCCTCAGTAAATGTTTTCTGAAAGGAACTGAACTAACAACAAAAAAAATGATGCTATTGGAATAGTGAGAGAAATAATAAATGAAGAAGTGAGAATTCTCATCCTGTCCTCTCCCACCCTTACCCCCGTGGAACTACTTTTAACCTTACTGCACTTGATCTGTGTATTATCAATATCTGATGAGTATTCAACATTTATTAGCTTCTAAAAGTTTACCTGTGTGTGTATTTAATCTACAACAAACTTGTGAATCATATATTATAATTATCCCCATTTCACAAATGAAATATTTGAGATGGAACAAAGCAAGATTACTTGCCCAGAGAGGCTCCAGAACCCAATCACTTAACCTTTTGCTTGCTCAACTTTCAAATGAGTGAGGCTCTCTCCAGCATAGCTTTTCTTGGGTTTTCTTTACAGCTATTTAGGATTGATCCTTCCATACCTCCTCCATCCCAAGATGATGCTGATTTCTTCCTGGTAACATTGTAATGAGAGACAAGCCGGCACTCCATATGATCAATTTCTGAACCAATAAAACTTACCTAAATTTGTTCTGGATCAATGGAAGTCCTTTCCTGCAATCCCACGAGCAAAAGAGAATATAGATTAAACGCTTTTGCTGAAAATTCCAGACTACTGTCCGCATACTTTTTGGCTATGCTGGTCGGAACATACTAATTATGTTGATGACCCAATGGAAGAAGTAAGCCTCCTGTTGCAACTTACTATTACTTTGACATCGATATTAATGGGCATTTTTTGGATACATTATGGATCAAACATTGCCCTAGAAGACACACATACATTCTCTCATTTATTCCTCCCAAGAGTCCAAAGAGGTAGGTATCATTATTATTTCCATTTTAGAATTAAAGAAACGAAAGCACAGTGAAGTTTACTAAGTTGTACAAGCTCTGACAGGTAGTTGGTAATGGACTCAAGATTAAAGACCTGACATGCTTATTCCATGTGCTAGAACCTAATCAGGACATGTGTTTATCTCTGCTTATTATTTAAAAGTTTTCACTGCCACTAAGTGTAATGCTATACACTAAAATGTGGTATGCTGGAAAGCCTACTCAGCTGAGAATCAGACAACATCCAGAAGCCTGAACCAAGCTTCCAAAAAACTCTTTCTTAGGGGTCCCTCAGTTCTAAACCTGTATCATCTTGTGATTCTGTATCTGAGTAACAATATGGTACTTGATTTTGTCAAGACAACAAGGATTCATGTTCTTCGGAGACAGGTATTAAAAGATATATATATATAGAGAGAGAGACATAACTGTTGATATAGATACAGATACTTAGAATTATTGAGCCTTATTCTGTGCCAGGCCTTATATCACTTTGGATTCAGGATTGCATATTAAACCTCACAACAAACACTAGAAATAAGTATTATATTCTCATTTTACAAATAGGGAAACTGAGATTCAGCAAGGTTGAGCAATCCTCCTACTGTTAAAGGGTGAATAAGTGGCAGAACTCCTACTCCAGAATCATCAGATTCCTGAGCTAGAACTCAGTTGAGAAGCAGGCACCCCTCAGATGCACAATCAGTGATCACTTATTTTGTCACAGGCAAATGCCATCAGAATCATTGAAAACAGGGCTGACATCTAGTGTTTGAGAGGACTTAAGGAAGTTTTCCTGCAAATAGCAAGACTATCCTATGGTCCAAGTTTACCTTCTTGCACATGCTACAATACTGTTCTCATAAAACATCCTTCCCTATGGTTCTTGTAAAGCCCATAGGCCCTTGGATAGTTGGTCAAATGTCACTGCCTCTGGAAAATCCAGCTGCCTGAGACTCCCTGCCTTCCCCAGGTAAAGTGAGTCTTCCTCC
This sequence comes from Panthera onca, assembly GCF_046562875.1. NCBI lineage: Eukaryota > Metazoa > Chordata > Mammalia > Carnivora > Felidae > Panthera > Panthera onca. Next base: position 127,697,020 of record NC_138347.1, on the reverse strand, counting down.
TGGGCAGCCCCATAGCACTGGACATTCACTTTTGTGGGGTTCTCCTTGGTGTTGTGGCCATTTCCTTGGCATCACACAGCAAAGGTTCATGGCTCAATCTCCATGACTCAATCTGGGAACAGTGTTAGCAACTTTAACAAATGCACAATACTTGGGTTTGATTTCCAGCTCTTGCGCTGGCTAGGTAGATGACCTTGGGCAGGTTATATAACTTTTTTTTTTTTTTTTACCTCATTTAAAAAAATCTATAAAATGGGGTTTCCTGGTGAGAACCAAACAACACACATGCCAAGTGCTTGGTGCATTGCCTGCCACATAGTAAGTTCTCCATAAATGGGAACAAATGTTATATTGTCCTGTTGCTGTTTGAACATCTGCCTTTTCCTCTGGTCCACAAGCCCCTCAAGGACAAGACCCTTTCTTATTCATCTCTGTCTCTTCAGAGACTGTCAAGGTGCCTCCACCCAGTAGATACATGATAGAGGTCTGTGAAATGGCAAAACTGTATGCCTTTCATCCTTTGGTGTCTCTTAGACAGCCCTGCTTCCACTACTCAGATCTGGAGCTGAGGAGCTACCCACTCTAGGCTTGGCAGGTGTTTCTTTGTCTGGTTCCAGCTTATGAGGCACCCATTCCCAAGCTCTCTCCTTCCTTCTGATTCATCAGTCCCGGAGCTCCATGTCCAACATGGCTTTATGTAGCGACACAAGTGGCAGTTCAGTGGTGTGTGCAAGTTTTGCTTTCATTTTAAATCAATGGAAGTTTTAAAAAAATCTTACCTTATTCCTCAAAGGCCCATAAAGCCTTTCATGGGCCTCAAGGGAATTGTTCACTGTAAGATTTTAAAATTGCTTCCAAGTTACTTATCATTCATTCAGGCTCATGCTATTCTTTAAAATTCTTATTGATTTTGGAAACAGTCCTTTAATTGATATCAAAAAGCAATTACATTTTCCAGGCTGTAAATCTGTTTCACTCCCAGTATTAAATTCATCATCTCTGTAAATAATTTTCTCTTATTATGCATACATATTAACCAAACTATAAATAGCATCATTACTGTACCCATGGTTGCCTTAACAATCAGTGACCCCTGAATTTGATTTAGAAAAATTGATTGCTGCTGAAAATTTCCCTTAAACGAAATTGCCATTCCTGCTGAATGTCTAGGCAAATGAAGGCATTAGAGGGTTGTTACCTTCCATTTCCTCCTGGGCTTCAATATAGCAATTTTAAGTAGGGATTTACATAGATGCACCTGTTGATGAGCAGTCCTTAAAAATCATTGCTGTAACAGCATGCATAATCGTTCTTATTAGATGCTCAAGTCTGAGTTTTTAAGAAAAGAGTCTTCTCAGCATAGAACTCCTTTCCAAAAACACAGAGGAACATAAAACTCTCATCTTGAAATCTATGGTTCAGCCAGGGCAGGCTATAAGGAGGCAGAGTAGAGAGGGGAGAGATGAGAAAGTTTGGGGTTCCTACAAGAACAATCTACATCTCTGGAACAGGGTTACATCAAGGGCCGTAAAACAACATGGGAAAACACCCATGATGTGACATCAAGAGAAGAATGCGGAACCCACAGTGATACCTGGGGTATGATCAAAGAAATATAAAATGTGAAGGTATGTGAATAAAGACTCAAAGGAGACTTAAGAAAATTAAAATAGTTGATTTAGGGTGATTGAATAATACATACATTTACTTCTTCCTTTCCTTTCCTTTCCTTTCCTTTCCTTTCCTTTCCTTTCCTTTCCTTCCTATACTGCTATTTTCTTAATAAATATAAAAGTGGGGAAAGTGGGAAGAAAAAGGAGGCAAAGAATATTTGAATTAGAAAGATCTTACTCTTAGCTTTGATTAGACTCATTTACCAACCCTATGACTCCAAGGAGTGATGTGATGAAAAGTCATGAATTTTGTGTTAGACTCAAGAGGGAACCCAGTCCTCCATCACTAAGCAGGCTAGGGAGCTTCATGTCCCACAGGCCTTGTGATAAGTCAATGAGATAGTGTTTCTAAGGTACCCAGCACACAAGAGGAACTCTGAGCTTCACCTTCCACATCTGTAAAATTAAAGATATTTATGCTTATGCTGTCTAAACATTAACTTATTTAAACCATATGGGAAGCTACTTTTTAAACTATAAAATTATATACCAACACTGTTTTTACTGACCTAGATAAGACTAGATTTTGGAAAAGGAAAGCAAGGTGGCCATTCAAAGGTGGCCCTTTGCTGAGTCACAGTATCTGAAAAGTCTGCCAATGCATCCGCCCTCTCAGTATCAGAATACCCTTGAGGCATAAGGACGTTTTATTACAATGCAGCTTCTCCATGGAGCAGAGAGGCAAATGGATGTGTCATATTTTGAGTATTTACCCCTGTAACGAATTTGAGAAGAAACACTTTTTGATCTAGAAATAAGATTCTTCATTCCTGGGATGGAGACCTGAAGATATGTGAGTTCCCTGCAGGCACAGGAATTGGTGAAAAGTCACCAAGACAGTTTGGCTTGAAGGATCCCCTTTTGGCCTCTTGTATCCTAACATGTGTGTAATTACGGTTTCAGAAGAAGAAATAAAGTAGAGAACATTTCTGTTACTTCTGAAAGTTTCTTCATGCCCCTTTCTAGTCAACTCCCTCCTCTCCCCCAACCAGGGACAACCACTATTCAACTTCCATTACCATAGCTTAGCTTTGCCTATTCTTTTTAAAAAATGTTTAATGTTTGTTTATTTTTGAGAGAGAGAGACAGAGACAGAGACAGAATGTGAGCGGAAGAGGGACAGACAGAGGGAGACACAGAATCCAAAGCAGGCTCCAGGCTCTGAGCTGTCAGTACAGAGCCCAACATGGGACTTGAACTTGTAAACCATGAGATCATGACCTGAGTCAAGTCAGACACAACCGACTGAGCCACCCAGGTGCCTCTAGATTTGCTTATTCTTAAACTACATAAAAATGAGACCATGTAGTAAGTACTCTTTTGACTCTGTCTTCTTTTCCCCAATGTTTTTGAGATTCATCCATGTTTTTGTACTTGTAAGTAGCTTATTCTTTTTTGTTGCTGAGTAGTATTCTATATTAATAGGCCACAGTTTTTTCTTTGATTTTCCTATTTATAACAAAGACTCACAACGAACTCCAAATGAAGGGAAATTCCTCAATCTGATAAAGCGTATTTATAGCAAATCTATAACTAACATGTGCTTCCTCATTCTGGCCAATTGATTCTGCCTCAGTTTGTTTAGGCTGCTATAACAAAATACTATAGACTGGCCAGCTTAAACAACATAGTTCTAGAGGTTGGGTGCCCACAGTCTGGGTGCCAGATAGCCGTCTTCTTGCTGTGTCTTCATACAGTGGAGAGATAGAGACAGAGCTCTCTGGTTTCTTTTCATAATCCCGTTATGAAAATCCCACCTTCAAGTTGTCATGTAAACCTAATTATCTCCCAAAGGTGTCATATCCTAAAACAATCACATTTGGGTTAAGGCCTCAACATACGAATTTTGGGAGTATACAAACATTCAGAACATAACATTCTGCTCCCATTCCCCCCCCCCCCAATTCATGTCCTTCTTGCATGCAAAATACATATATTCCATCCCAATAGTCTCAAAGTCATAATTCACTCCAGCATCAACTCTAAAGTCTGAAGTCTTGTTAAATGCCATCTAAGTCAGATATGGGTGACACTTGAGGTAAAATCTTTCCTGAGGCAAATTCTTCTCCATCTGTGAACGTACATAACTGAACAAGTTATGGGTTTCCAAAATTCAATAATGGAACAGGCATATGATAGACCTTCTCTTTCCAAAAGGGAGAAATAGGAAGGAGAAAAGGGGTGACAGGTTCCAAGCAAGTCCTAAAGTTAACAAGGCAAATTCCATGAGATCTTAGGGCTTGAGAATAATTCTTTTTGGTTGATGCTTTGCCCTCCAGGCCCTGGGGTGACAGCAGCAGCCCCACAGCTTGGCAAGGTGGCCCCATTCCTTCAGCTCCGTGGGCTGCTATCCACACAGCTCTCTGCAGTGGCTCTGCCCATGAGGTGCTGACCCTCCAAATCAGAGAGGTGGCCCCACCCTTTGAACACAGTAGGACCTAGCCCTGTCCCCTGAGCCGGAAGTGGGAACGGCAGCTCTGATGATCTCTCAGTCACCTTTGGTGTCATTCTTTCCTTTCCATGAGAAACAGCACATGTTTGCAGCCTGCCTTCATTTCATTTTATTTTCCGTTTCTTTTAGTTCCAGCTTGCAGTGTTTCTGCCGGTAAAATACCTGTCTCTACTCCTGGCTTCTGTTGAGATGGCTGATTATGTCCTTGGTTCACACTCACACTAATCTCCAGTGTTAGCCACACCCTTGACATTCTCTTCCAAACACACTTTCTCATTTTTTGGCAGTATGGATAGGCTGAGAATTTTCCAAATATTTAAGTTCTGGTTCCTTTTTTTTTTTTTTTCCAAAAAAGAAAATCTTAATTCTTTAATCAAGATTTAATTATCAAGCCTCTTTGTGATTTCATTTCACAAAAAATTCCTTCTTCAACTTTTTTTTTTTTTTTTTTTTTTTGCACTTTACTATGAGCAGTTAGGAGGGGCCAAGCCTTTTCTTCTTCAACGTTTTGTTTAGAAATGTCCTCAGTTATGGGCAGCTGGGAGGCTCAGTCAGTGGAGCATCCGACTCTTGATTTCAGCTCAGGTCATGATCCTAGGGTTGTGGAATGGAGCCCCATGTTGGGCTCCATGCTGAGCATGGAGCCTTGTTGGGATTCTCTCTCCCCTGCCTTTTTACCCCTGTTCCCCACTCACCCTCTCTCTCTATCAAAGGAAAGAAAGAAAGAAAGAAAGAAAGAAAGAAAGAAAGAAAGAAAAGAAAGACATCCCTTCAGCTCAATACCCAGTTTTATTGCTCACAAGTTCTACATGCTACAAAACACAAGAACATGAACACAATCCAGCCAAGTTCTTTGCCATGCTATGATGAGGATCGCCTTTGCTCCAGTGTCCAATTACTCATCTGCATCTGAGCCCTCATCAAGATGGCCTTCAATGTCCATATTTCTACCAACATTCTGTACATGTTTCCTTATGTATTCTCTAGGAAGTTGGAAGTTTTCTCTACAGCTTTCCTCTTCTTTTTCTGAGCTCTCACCAGCATGCACCTCAAAACTCTCCCAGCTTCTGCCCATCACCCAATTCCCAAGCTGCATTTCTAGGTATTTGGTACAGCAGCCCCTCAATTCTCACTGCCACTTATTGTTTTAGTCCACTCAGGCTGAGCTATTATGACAAAATACTATAGACTAGGCTGTTTAAAAACAGACATTTATTTCTCACACCTGGAGGCCGGGGAGTCCAAGGTGTTAGCACATTTTGTTCCTGATGAGAGCTTGCTTCCTGTCTTGTAAGACAGCTGCCTTCTCCCTATGTACCCATATGCACATGGAAAGAGAGAGAGGACCTTGAGTGGGGCCCACAATTTGCTTCCTTCATCAGATCAGTCCCTCATAGGGAGAATCTCACTCTTACTCGCTGTCTAGCAGCTTTCTCTGGAGAAGCTCTCTCCCCACTATGCAGTCCTCAGTTCTGAGCCAGGCTTTCTCTTCAGACTTCTCCATCCCAGGGTGTCATCCCTACTCCAGAAGACACAGGACAGGATCTTTTGGTGGTTCTAATGCCTCCATCTCTTAGGTTAAGGGGAGAGGGAAACACTCTCTTCCTTCTCCCACAGACAGGCAAGGGGCCATACCACACTACTCCAACCACTCTTGACAAAGAAATTCCCTCTTCTGACCTCTCCAGACTTAACTCGTTTTAAAGCTGCAGGTGGGTAATCAGCTAAAACTATCACCCTGCTTTGGAAAATGGGGCTACTTGGTGCTTACCACATTGGTATTGGGTCCAGTCAAAACTGAGTTATAAAGACCCTCATTTTAATAAACTTATATGTTAAGCCTTGATAAAGTTGGATGGTGGTTCAGATGCTCATCTTATTATTTTCTATTGCTTTTCCTGTTTTTAATATTTCCCAATAAAATTTGATTTTAAAGATGAAGGTCAAACATTTTTAACCCCTGATCATCATTGAGTGGTCAAACAAGACCTCTCCAGGGAGGCAGTATTTTAACAGAGAACTGAATGAAATGAGAAGTAGGAAGATTGTCAAAAGCCAAAGGGAGAGCAAGTACTAAGGATTGAAGTCATTAATAAATCCAGCAGGTTCCAAAATAGAAAGAAGATCTCTCAGGCTAAAATGGAGTGAGTGAAAGGCAAAATAACAGATGATACCAGAGAGATAGGCAGGGGCCAGTTCCTGCCAGTCCTTGCTGGCCATGATGGAGTCTAGATTTCATCCTACATATATAGGAAGATGTGAAGGGTTTTGCACAGGAACATAACATAACATAACATAACATAATTCACACTTTATAAGACCCCTCTGGCTACTTTGTAGAGAGAGCCTCTCCTCAGTAAGAGTGCGCTCAGGGGACCATTTGCAGTGATGTTAGAGAGATATGGGGTGTGCCACAGGCTGCGTGGGCCTTTTTCTTCCTGGGTTTACAAGGAGGCTACATTTCTCAGTGTGTTTGGCTATTAAGAGTGGCCATTTTCTTCTTTTCTTGCCAGTGAAATGTGCATAGAAGTGATGTGCTTCACTTCTGGGCCAAGGTGGTTAGGAAGCAGCATGTTGTCTCCTGCTTCTCTTTGCTCATCTGGTCTAAGAATGGCATCTGAAGACTTGGGGATGATGGGGCCATGACATGGAAATGGCCTGGGTTCCTAAAGCCTCCATGGACCAAAGTTTCTTGCCAATCATAAACATGTGTGTTAAGCAATACATGGGAGATATAAGCTTTAATTGTGTGAAACCACTAAAATCAGGAGGTTTATGAGCTGTAGCAGTTAGTGTTCACCTAACTAAGAAAAGATGTTATAGTGAGGTTGATGGAAAGTGATCAAATTTAGAATACAGGTAATTTTGAAAGTAGGTATTATTCAAAGGCTATCCAGAGACTGTTCTAGGCAATGTGAACATTTGGGCTCTAATCTTCATAAGACCTCCAAAAAAAAGATATTATTGTCCCACTTTTACCATTGATGAAATAAGGCCCAGCAAAGTTAAATAATTCACGTGGGGTCACATAGCTAATAAGTGGCCAAACCAGGATTAGAATTCCAGTACCATGTATCTCTTGTGCTACTCTACCACCCAGTATGTTAACATCGGTGATGCCTTTATGGAGAATATGAAATAAAGAAACTGAAGTGCTCCAGATATGCTGGTTGTTGTTATCATTCTGGAGAAGGAGGTGAGGCAGCCGGAAAAGGAAGTTTCTTATGTGCACCACCCTGGACAAGGCTTGTGCTGGGCCTCTGCTGGCATATAAGGTCTGCTTTATGCATCAAAGACATTCAGAATGGAGGACAATCCCCCAACCAGACGAAAGAGAGCTTAATTCAACCACTGGAGTTGAAGCTCATGATTCTGTAAGCGCAAGCAATGTAATAACACCTGTATGCTAAGCTGTACTGTGACAATTATTCCCTCCCTCTCCATCCAGGCCATGGTTCCCAAGAGGCAAAGTATAGAATTCCCTACCCCACTGATTCTAGGTTTGGCCAAGAGACTTGATTGGCTAATAAAATGAGAGTGTAGATATGATATAGGTCTTGTCTGAGCAGAAGTTTAAATATTCTTGGGGGATTTGGTTCTGCCTTTTTTGTTCCTACCTTCCACCATGAGAATGGCCTAAGAGTAGCTGCCTCTTCATTCTGGATGTGGAGCCCAGCTCAGTCCAGCCTAGCAGAGGCCAGCAAAACTATACCAACATGCAGCCTTCATGTAAAATCAGTAAGAAATAAGTGGTTGATGGTCCTAGGTCCCTGACAAATTGGGGCTTTTTGCTAACTAATACAACATCTCACATGCATAATGAGGGCTTTCCCAAATACTACCTTCCTGAGCTAATACTTGGGTGCCTGTGTGTGGTGGCTGGGGGTGGGGGGTGTTTGGGGTAGGGGAGGGGCTAGCCCAGGCTTCATTTTCCTCATGACCAAGTGAAGAAACTGAGACTGAGAGCAACTGGAGGGAGTCTCATGTCATACAGAATTCCAAGCCAGGCCTCAGCATTGTAAATACCTCACAGCGTCCTTACCACACCAAGCCTCGCCCATCCTCTGGATGACATACATAAAAATCTGAGGTGTGGCAAAATTCCCTGGGGATCCAGCTAACAAGGTAGATTCCCAACCCCCATCCTGACAACCATGAGCCCCTTTGCTCCTGGGGTGAGTCTCAGATGCCCATATTCTTAAGAGATGATAAAGAGCCCCAGAAAAGGCCCTGGTCTGTCAATCAGATAAAACCATGTGCAGCCACACCTCTGCTCCTCATTAGCTGTGACCGTAAGGCAAGTCACTTAACCTTTTATCAAAAATTGCAATAAGAATATTTGAACTCTCTGCTTTTTAGAGCTCTTGTAAGAACCAAATGAAGTAATTAATAGGTGTGAACGTGCACTGCCTGCGGCAAAGTGATGTAAAAGGGGGAGCGACTGGGTGCATCTTGGGCCCTTAGAGATGCTGCTGAGAAGCAATCACCAATTTCTCTCCCTTTAAGGTCAGTGCCCTGACGTGACTCACCTTGCTGGTATTTGCAGCCAGAGTGGCAGCTTCACCAGGTCCGAAGGGCCTCCAGTGCTCCTCCCAGCTGGCCAGGGAGTGGAAATACTGATGAGTACCATGTCCAGGGGACTTATTTGGGAGCCTGGAAAAGATCAACAAAAAAATACCTGAAATAATGGGTCTGAAGGTGCCAGACCAGCTCAGCAGGTTACAAAATCATTAACTGAGAGACTGAAATGGACTCATGTCTGTTTCCTCATTAATCATTTCAGCTTCTTCTTTGGTTTCTGAGAAGCCCTCAGAGCAGGAGTGGTGGGAGCAAATCTTGAGGGGAAGAGATGCTCCTCCTGCCTGCACGGGGACTGGGAGCAAACTTAAGCATTCCACGGTTCATATCCCCAGTTGTCCAAGTTGGGACACTGAGGCCCTGGTCGGGTGAAGTGTCTGCCCAAAGTCACACAGCTAACCCAATCTTCTCATTCCACTGCATGCTGCTCAAGGTCAGCACCCTGCCCTCTGGGGCACACTTCTGAGAAGGTGTGTGTGTGTGTGTGTGTGTGTGTGTGTGTGTGCATGCACCTGTGTGAGTGTGTTTGTGTGTATGAGCATGTACCTGTGTGTGGGTGTGAGTGTGCACCTGTGTGTGTTGTGTGTGTTTGTATGTGTGAGTAGGTTTATGTATGTGAACCTGTGTGTGAGTGTTGTGTGTGAGAGTACACTTGTGTGTGTGAATATGTGTGAGTGGATGTGAGAGCATGCTGTAGTTGTGAGAAGGTGTGCCTTGCGTGTGTGGGGTGTGAGTGTTACGGGGAAAGCTCCGTGGATGATGGTGCAGGGGCAGAAGGGAGACTAAGCCCAGGGTGAGAGGCATCACTCTTCCCAGGGGCACATGTCCTCTTCCATGGACCACTGCCTGAGTCGCTTGCAGTGGTCGTTAGCAGCTGTCAAAGCTTTTTGCACATAATGTTAACTGTAAGTAACATCCGATTTTTTTACTCCATGTTTCATAGCCTTCCTATCTTCCATTCTCTCTGCCTCTACTACTTTACTAAAACCATACAGACAGCTCTGAACTTGTGCAATACGTCACCCCCTACCCTCCAGTGAATGGACAAAGGGTGGCAACCCACAGGGAGAGAAGAGTAGTAGCCGAGGAACCACAAAGCCCACCCAGAGATGATCCGCACCCAGGGCTTATATGGAAAATGTAAAGTTTTGACATATTTTCAAATTATTCTTTCTAATCTCACAAGTTTAAAATGGAAATGTTGGCAGGTCCCAGAAAATTAGTAACTTGGATATATGAAAAGTACTATGTAGCTCCGCTGAACACATGCTCTGGCATATTTAAGCTATTTTTTAAATTTTGGAAAGGCCAAAAGAGTTTGGCTTCTTCAAGAAAAGGGCTGTCAGAAGAAGGCTGCACAATCCTGCACGCTGCAGGCTCCGGGGCTCAGTGTGTCTTTAGTGTGTCTGAGGGGTCTATTCATCAGAAAAGGCAGGGCAGGGGAGTGGAGTGAGCTGGGCAGGGGGTGGCCAGCAGAGACTTCCTGTGTCAGTGACTCAGTCCTCAGGTAACCGCAACCTGATTGGAAGGGAACCAGACTGTGAACCACAGGGGCTTTTCATTTTCTTTGTGCTCTGACCACAAAAGGAAAGGAAACAAAAAGTCAATTGTCTCTTAGAGGGACTTGGGGAGAGATAAGGAAGGAGCAACCCCAAGCAAAAGCTAAGCCAAAAGGATCTGGGGTGTCAGAGGTTCATGGACAGGCTGGAGCTGGAAAGAGTGTTAAAAGGATTTCTGGAGGATAAGAGGAAACCTCAGGTCAAGTGGCAATTAATGACAGCTCCCACTCAGAGGCACCAATCTGTGCCTCACCGTTCTGTTTCTTTCTAGACCCCACTGAAACCTTGAACTTACCTCCTACACAGTAAAGTTAATTAGTGCATATCATTTTTTTTAACTTTTCTTTTATAGAAGGATCATGACTGACTGGATCATAAGCACTTTAGTGCGATATCAACTATTTATACCTAGAGAAGAGGGATCCACTATACTCCCTCAGTCCACAGCTGAACCTGCCCTATGTCACCCTTGATGAGTAGCTGCTCAATAGTAAAGGTCCTCATGGTAGGAAAGATGTGTTAGAAATAAGACAGGCGGCAGGTCACGCAGAATTGCCTTTCAGAGCTGTAATTCCATCCCCTCCCATGCCTCTGGAAAAAGAGTCAAATATGAATGAGAGTCGTATCATTATAGAAATAACTCTCAAACTATGGGTGAGAGGTGGGTACACGAATCATTTTTAGTTATTACAGGTGTGGTCACGTATCCTTGTGCTGTGACCTCAAGCTGAAAACCATGGGTTTAGATAAATGAGAGAGAAAGTAGTGCAAGGGGGAAAGCTTCCAGGTCTTCAGGGCCTGTTGAGATCTTGGGCTCCATGTCCCGAAGATACAGGGACATCTCTGGGATCCCCTCCCTGCCAGCCTCGAGGATGCTCTGACACCTTCTCAAGCAGGAGGAAAACCGCAGTTACAGGATTTCGCTTGGATTCTCTTCATTGTCTAGGTACACTAACTCACAAAATGCTTCTGCTATTAATTTAGAATATTCTCCATCTCACAGCAAAACCCATCCCATTCATACCAACACCAGGACAGTTGTCCAGATGCTAGGACCTTCTGAAATCTTCTTCATTTTTAGCAAATTTGAGAAGGCACATATGCTTTATTCCCTACCCAAACAGACACTGACTATTTTAGGACATTTCTGACCAATGTTTTAGTTTGGCTATATCCTGATTTAGAAAAAAAAAAAAAATTGTATGTGAAGTTAGTTATTTCTTTTTCTATGTTCCCCAGCTATTTTGTATAATTCACTGTTATGGAATTTACCAAACAGGATTTCACTAAAAATTTATTTACTAAAAAATTATGTATCTAATTTGTCTTTCTGTCCCTTGCCCAGGTGATGACCCCTTTGGAGAATAGAATCATGTCTTATTCATATTTCTGCATACTCCTCACCAAAAGGCCTGCATATAGAAGTCGATCAATAAATGTTTGGTTTCAGATGGATAGATGGAGGGATGGACAGATGAACAGGTGTATGGACATATAAGTACAATATTATCTGTGTCTCAAAATATATGGATGTGATCTGCTTCCCATAATGAAAGAGGGCCTATCATTTAATAGCAAAGTCTGTATAGCCCTAGGTTTCCAATTAGAAAATTCACTGCTATGGGGTCAGCAGGCAGCAGCCTAGAAATGGTCTTTACTGGGGCAGATTGTGGTCTGTCCAGGACTGTGATCCCTTCTCAGGGCTCATGCAACTGCAAGGAGTTGAAAGCCTGAACGAACTGAACGAAGTCTCAGGTGCCCCCTGCTTGCTCACAGGGCTGTTGTGAGCCAGTGGAACTCCTCCTGCCTGACGACAACTTTCCTGCTACACTGAGCCAATTGCCCTGTGTTGTTTCCTAGGATTGACTGTGATGACATTTTCTAGGCTTAGCCATTTCCTCTCGCTCCATATGCCTTTTTATTTCTCCTGGCCAAAAAGTAATCTCTGTGAACTACTGAGAAACTCATTTATACCAAAGAGTGAATGATTCACAAGGCTTGGTGTATTACTCCTCCTCAGAATCTTTGCAACCTCAAGGGGACGACATCTTAGGTCATGAAAGGAATCTCAAATGGTGGCATTTCAGGCATAAGCATACCCTTTCCAGGGCTATCGGCTGTACTTCCTTCTTCCCCTGCTCAGTGCTGCCATCTGCCTGCCTTTCTCATTCACAGGTGACTCTGATCCCAGAGTCATGTGACTTCTGGGTCCACACGGTTGACCATCCAATACTCTGACTTCTCAGCCTCTTGACCTCCTCCTCCTCAGTGACCTTCTTCCATATTCCACATTGGTTACTTACTCCCCGGACCACCCAAATCTTGTCATCACGATTCCTTGTATGCACAGGTCTCGATTTCCTCTCCAGCTAGCTTAGTCAACTTCTTCCCAGTGGTTTTAGAATCTCACTGGGACCTCCAGTCAATTAACCCACTCCACTGCGTGCCAATCCATCAGCTATCTTCTGTCTTCATTCTCCTCTGTATCAAACTTCATCCTCAAGGCCCGTCACTACATAACACTTTTTTCAGAACTATCTACTCCTCTGCCTCTCTATCTTTAATATCACACACATCTGGCAAAAAGCCATCTCTGAAAGGACCCAGCTCTTCCTGTGCTCTGAGACAGAGTGCAAACTGCTGAGTTTTACTGAGAAAGTACCACAGGGCAGATCAATTTCACCACATATTCATGGTAACGATTCTCAGACAGACTCCCAGAAACACCCAGCAATCATGCCACTTTCCTCTCATCAGCTCTAAGGCACTCCTGGCCTGAGATGCCCCCCTCAAACCTCCAACGCCCCCACTTCTTGCCTCACTCTTGGCTTACAACCCTGCCTATTTCACTTGGAACATTGAGACTGTTCCCCAGAACTCTCTCGCCCACCCACCATCAAGCACACAGGCCCACCCCCTCCCTCCTGTTCCTTGGCCTTTTCTCCTTCCCACCAACCAAGGCTGGTTTGTCCACGTGGCTTAAGATCCATCTTTTCCTGCCTTGTCCGGAGAGGTACTTCTCCACAATCCTTTCTTTCTCCAGTTCCCTCTCAAATAGATTTTTCCCTAAGAGAAATGCCCATTTTAAATATGCATAGTCTTTTCCACTCAAACATTGCCTTCTCTCAACCTTGCATACCCCTCCAGCTATTGTCTCATCTCTCTTTACCCTTGAGACCAAACCTCCTGGAGAGGTGATTTCATGCTTCATACTTACATTTCTCACTCTTTTTCAACCTACGCCCGGCAGGCCTTAGATCCCATCATTCCACTGGAACAGTTCTTTCTTGGGCCACCAGAGACATCCATACCCCACAACCAATGGGCACCTTTGGGTCCTTGTCTCACTGCACTTGCCAGGTTCTCACTGGCCCTGTTGGATGCTCCCTGTTTCCTGATACCCACTACCTTCCCTTTGCTCCAGTGACACAACACTGTCTCACTCCCGATTTCCTGCCAGCATTTGTTCTGTCTCCTTGCAAGTCTCCCTTCCTTTGTTGACTCCTCATACCAGGATTCCTCCAGACCTGCTCCCAGGTCCCTTCTTCCTCACACTCTGTACTCTGTTCCTCGGTGAGCTTATCTGCCTCATGGCTTCAATTGCCACCAACACTCACATGAGCTCTGGAATTGCCTTTGGCACTGTTCTCCAGTGCTTTCACACCTTCACATTCTTTATTCTGCCAGACTATCAGGTCTCTCTTTCAATAGCCTAGGCAAAGTCTCTACATCCATCACCTTCATATCTTCATCCATCTAGTTTCAGGGAATCCTTTAACTGGTTCCCCCCACAGCATCCAGCAATCCTCCTGACCCCAAGCTGCTCAAGAACATCCTGTGACATGGCTCATTCATTTCAACTCAGAGCCTGCACTGCTGTGTTTCTTCAGTGTGGCAAAGGGTTAAGGCTGATTTAGGTGTCCCGTATATTGGTTAAAACCTGTGATTCCCTTAGTCAATGACCACAAGGTTAAATTATTTAATGAGGTTATATTATTTAATCCCCTAGCCTCAATTTCCTCATCAAAAAGTGGGGAGAAGGATACTAATAATGTATAAAAATTATACTAATGAATTGAATTATCATGTAGTAGGCATAGAACAGTGCCTGCTATAAAGTATACAGTCATAATGGTAACCTGTTATGATTGTACTTATATTCAGCTTTAATGATTCCGTGCTGTATTCTTCTCTGTACAGATCCTAAGGGTTTCTATTATTCCCAAGTCCTTGATGGGCATACATTGATCTCTCTATGTGCTTTGTTATGAAGATAAAGACCATCCACCTGGTGCTTCCTCAGTTACCTTTCCATACTTCAAAAGTCACTGTAGATGGAGCCAGGCAGCCTTCCTTCCTGCAGCCCCATGGGTGTACCCCATCTCCTTACAGGGCCAGCCCCCTCTTCTTTAGGACATCCTGGCTGCCCTAAACTCAGGTGCCTCCCTCCACCGGGGTTCCCCTCTATCTTCTTTATTCAGACTCTCCTACTTCTCTCTCTATCTCAGGACTGAAATAGCCTCAAGTGTCTCTAGCCCCTAGCCAAAACAAAACAAAACAAAACAAAATTTAAATCTTCTTCTCTTCTTTGTACTAACAAACTTAACAAACTTCTTGAATGGAGTCTATACAAATTTCCCTTCCCATTCTCTGCTCAGCCTCTCACCATACACCCTCTGTGCTCTCAAAAGCTTTCCACTTCTGCAAGTGGATCGCCTTCCCCCCACCAGGCCTTTCTGCCCGTATCACACAGCTGGTTGCTCTCTTCTTTTGAGCTGCCTCTTCCCCAGGACCTGCTGGTTCTTTTCTTCCTCCTTCTCAGTCTCTTTCACCTTCTTCTTTCATTAAAGTAGACTTATATTAGGTATGAATTTCTGTCTAGAGATGTAAGTGTTCAGGAAATATGTCATTTCTTTATTTCCCATTATTTAACTAGATTTCAACCCTGAGCTCTCATCCTGCTAAGTTCGTGGGAAATTCAGCCTCAGTTATTCTCAGGGTTTCTTCTCCTCCCCCTAAAGGGTTGGGCCATGTCTTGCCTAAGGCAGGACAGAGGGCCAATACATAGGGGAGGACCCTCTGATGAAAGAATATTGGTTTTTTTTCTGGATTACCACTGCAAATTCCACTGGCTGAGTGACCCTGTTCCTTCCACACGTGTTTGCAGGGGTTTGGAGAGGCTTTGGCAGGGCTGGCATCCCTCTCTGAGTGCCTGGAATACTGGCAGGAGCATGGAAAAGGACACTGCTGCTCCACTCCAGGACCACAGTACTTGCTCAGAGAACTCTGTTCAACCACTGGGAAATCCTCCTTATGTCCACCCTCTCCATCTTCTTCAGACAGCCTTGACCTCATAAACATCCAGAGCCCTGCCTTGTGACCATAGTCTGTGACCTGCCTGGGTCAGGGAAGGAAAAACACAGGGAGGAAAGATGAATCGGTATCTCAAAAATGTATCCTGCTGCCAAACTCGTGGGTGTGCTTGCTAAGAGTTTGGGGTTTGGGATGTAATATTTTCTTTTTTTTTCTCAATTAGCAGATAGGATCAAATATATGCATAATGATGGAATATGAGATTATGCTATTTTTTCTTTGCTTGTGACTGCATTTTTAATGTCTCACAATGAGTAACAATATTTAAAATCCCCAATAAAAATTTATTTTCCCAATAGGCATTTCCTAATTTATGTCCCTACACAATCTTCCTTGAAGATCTCACTTGTTGTCATGGTCTCCCCTTTCCCCACAGCACAGGTAACTCTGAAATTGATCCCACAGCCTCTAAACCATCTCCTACATGTCAGAGTGTCATATCCAAGTGATCCAGGGACATCTGTATTTGCATATCCGACAAGCAGCTCAAGCTCAACCCGCCACCGCTGACAGAGCCCCCTTCCCCACTGTTCTAATCCATCATCAAGCCTAGTTAACCTCAAAGCCTCTCAAATCAATCTCCTTCTCCCCATCTCCTCTATCACCCCCAGTCCAAGCCACCCCTACCCTACATCTGGAAAACTGCACCTGTTCCTGAATGTTTCCTACTTACTATCAATATGTACTCCACAGAGCAGCCTAAATGAGAATTAACCCCTTATATCAGACAGGGGTCACTCCTGCCTAAGGCCCTCCTATAGCTTCCTTTTATCAAGGATAGTGTCCTTATTCCATAGAATAGTTGGCAAGCCCTAAGGTAGCCTGAAATCTGTCACAACTCCACTGGTTTTCCCTTCATTCTCTACACATCAGCTACCCTCACTTTTTGCACTCCTCTAACATGTCCCACTGGTTCCCACCTCTGGGACTTCCTGCCGGCCACCCCTCCACCTCAACACTGCCCTCTCCCCCAAAGTCTTTCCATCCTTCCACTCTGCCTCTCCAGAATCTTCTCTACACGGCCTGCTTTTGAACTGTTCACTGGAGCATGGCAGGCCATGATTAACATTTAATATTTCCCATTCCCCTTAAGATGAGGTTTGGAAAGTTGAGCATAACCTAGGAGATGCTGTAGAATCCAGCCCATGCCAGGCCTCCCCTTGTCCCCTGTGCCTCAACCACCCTGGCCTTCGTGCAGCACCTCATATGTGCCAACTTCTTTCCCACTTCAAGATCTTGCTGTTTCTCAGTGCAGAATGTTTTCACTTTATCACCTGGATAGCTCCTACCCATCCAGGATTCAGCTGAAAAGTGATGTCCCCAGAGAATGCTTTCCCGATTTCCTACCTAAATCGGGACACTTCATATTCCCATATCCCCTTGTGATAACTTACAATGATGTTTTTATTTTTTTGAGGTTTTGTTAATGCCTGTCTTCCTCTCAATGAGGATAGAGATGGTTTGCTGTATACCCTACCCCCACCTGTTTTCCTAGTAGGCTAGTTCAGTGCCAGGCAGATAGTAATATTCAATACATGTTGGCTTAATGAACAAATGAATGTCAAGGTTTTAGGCCATCCCGTTCTCCTCTTCTCTTCTCACCATACCCTTCATTTCTTCCCTAAACCACCCCATCACCCAGGTTCAAATTCTAATGTTATCTTTGACTCTTCCTCCACACTCCTTCAGTCCAGTATGTAGTCAAAATCCATCATCCATCTCTAAATAAGTCAAACACACTCCTGCTCTTTTCCATTCCCAGTACTTGGCCTAGGTGACCTCTCATTTGGATGATTAAAGTTGCTTCCTAGCTGCCTCCGCCTCCAGTGACCCCAGCCTATTCTCCCCAGAATCTGCAGGATTGTTTTCCTGAAGTTGAGATTAGATTTCTTCCTCAAAATAGTTTACTCTTCCACACAATGAAATCTGAATGGAGCATTATGCAGCAATTAGAAGAAACAGATTCGATTTAAATACAGCAGCATGAGTGAATCTTAAAAACATAGTATTTAGCGAGAAGAGTAAGAAATAGAAGGAGATTATATAACACAATACCACTTAACATACATTAAAAATACATGTAGCAAACAGTAAACATTTTATGAAAATATATACAAGCAAAAAAGATAGACATCAAATTTACAAATGCAGTTGCCTCTGCTGTTGTAAGGAATGGGAACGTGGTGGGGTGGGGGACAAAGAGGAGAAAGTAAAGGAAGAGAAGGTTTGGTGTGCCCCAGTAATAGTAAGTGGACCATGAACTTAGGGAGATAAACTCCACCCATTACAAGTAAGATCCACAAGGAGCAAAAACACAATAACAACAAAACAGCTTGCATTCCAGACAAGTAGGTTTCTATTCCATTTTGCATCTCTCTTCATAGTTCTTAGGACATTTCCTTGCATATGGTTGGGGGAGGCAATCAATGTGCCACATGCACATTTATTTTAATCAGGTAAGCTCCCTGACATGCCTCAGCACCACCGAGAAAATAAACCACCCATGTCCTCATCTTACCTGACTGGAGATAAATTTCCAGGTACTGGCTCCTCTACCTGATCACTTCTTGTGAATGGTCACCTCACTCAAGCACAGTAATTCTCTTAACAGCATGAGTTAAAAGCACCATTTAAAAAAAATCTGCTAAACAACTCTGAGTCTCTACCATAGATTTTAAGTACATTAAAGGGAAGTACCCTAATTTTATCAAATATATTCACCTATAACGTATAGTCACCTATTTTAAAGGAATTAAGAATTATATTTTTATCTTTTTTGGTACCCAATGCTCAAGCTTCTACCCTGCCAGAAATTATGGAATCTAAAAAGAGAGTACACTCTTAGAAGGCATGAGGTCACTCGGAAATCAGCTTTGCTGGCAGAATCCAAGTTTCAAGGAGAAGGAATAAATATTGTGGACTGACTGGTCTAGTAATCCCCATTTGTCCCCTTCCAGCCAGCACAGAACTGAAAAGGATAAATAGTTGATCCTGGATTCCTGACTCCATCTGGACCTGCGAGACACTGAGAACACCTCCTTGCCTTGGGATGAGCATGCAATGTGTTCATAAACTTTTATTTAAAATCTACAGACAAAATGGATCTTCGTGGGGAAGTCAAGACTCTCATGGCCCTTGAATCTGGCTAATGAGAGTGTTAATGATTTCAGTAGACACCGTAAAATAAATACTCATAAAAGTTTGCACAGCACACCGTTATATGGCCCCATAAAATCCACAAGGCAATTACAGAATTATGAGCTCTCTGCCCACCTCCCCGGGTGCCAAGGTTAGAACAAGTGGAGTTGATAGAGGAAGCTGGCAAAGGGGAGGGGAGCACAGATCCAGGGGAGACCAGAGCTCTCCATCTGCCTTTGGCTTCCTTGTCTATGAAATGGACATTTGATTTCAGCCCAAGTCCCCTCTGTTAGTTCTCATCTCTGTGCTTTACACAGAGGAAAATGTTGGTATGGAAGATGCAAGTCTGGGCTCCACCCCTGTTTCATTTTTCAGGGCTGAGTGACCTCATGCACATCATCTAATCCAATACCCTTCTGGTCACACTTACAGGCAACATCTATGTGCTCAAGGTGGTTATACACGGTGCTAAACTCCTTACACCCCGTATCCCATTTAATCCTCACCTCATGCCTATGAACTACGAATTATCATTTTCCCCATTTGACAGATGAAGAAACTCATTGAAGAGCCTCGGCAGTTAACCACTGCCACATAGAGGCTCATAATAGGGAGAATGCAACCTACCATACAGGTACAGTGCTGGGCACAGTTAGTGCTCACAAAGTGTTAGCCCCCTGCCTATGTCTTTACCATACATCACTCTCACTGCTTCATAGAGAAGGAATAAACATGCCATAATTCTGCAGCCATGGAGCATGGGGGTGGGTGGAAAACTAAGACACAAAAGCATTGGCTGGATGTTGAATGCTGTATTCGACACCCTGTCCCCCAGCATTCCTCACCTGCCTCTGCTCCCTCTCTGTCCACCTGCTGCTCCCAGGGACCCCTTCCAATATGACAGTCAATCCCTGGAATGGTGCCCCATTCAGGCATTTCCTCACCAGCACAGACTTCATCATAGGAAAAAAAGACAGCAATGATCTTACATTGGTTTGGTGCTACACAGGTTAGAAAACATGTGGATAGAATATTGACTTAAACATTACTAAAATGATATTGGGGAAAATAGGCCAGTTTCTTTGTAGAATGAACCTTGTCTTGGTTTCTTCTAATGTTTCCTCAGTAGTAAATTCAGGTTCCTCAGTAGTAAATTCAGGTTGTGCATTTTTGCAGGAACGGCACTGAAGTGATAGAATGTCCATCTGGCACACCCCATCAGGACTCACATGATATTGATTTGTCCCCTTGCTCATGATCTTAAGTTTGATCTCTGGGCTAAGGTGGCATCTACCAGGTTTCTTTCTTTCTTTCTTTCTTTTTTTCTTTAAGTGTATTTACTTATCTTGAGAAAGAGAGAGAGAGAGAGAGAGAGAGAGAGAGAGAGAGAGAATCCCAAGCAGGCTCTGCACCGCCAGAGCAGAGCCCAATGCAGGGCTCAAATCCATGAACCATGAAATCATGAGTTGAGCCAAAGTCAGACACTTAACTGACTGAACCACCCAGGTGCCCCACATCTACCAGGTTTCTTTACTGTAAAGCTACTCTTTCCTCTCTGTAATTATGGGGATATATTTTGAAACTATGTATATATTTTATTTCTCATCATTCTTTCAGCCATTAACATAGCATCCATTGATGAATCTTACCTGAAATAATTATTACTATAGTGGGATAGAAAAAGAAATGAGAGAGAAAGAGAAAAAGAGAGAACGCAAAGTAATATGTTAGCATTTGGGGAATCTGGGTCAAGTGTTTATGGGTTTATGATTTTTTAAGTATTTTACAACTGTGAAATTGTTTACGATAATGTTTCTTAAAGGACATTGGATCACTCACAGAATTGGCAGGAGGGCTAAGGAGCCAGACTTAGGAGTGTCCAGCTAGGGGCAACGTACAAATTGTGCTGCCAAACAGTCTACCAAGGTCCCATTGTCATCCCCAAACCTTTGTGTGGCCGCATCCACAGAGTACACTGGGCTGCACCAGGATCCCAGCCATGTGGCCTCAAGAGCGGCTTCCTAGAGGCCTTGCCTCCCCACCACCTGTGCACACCAAAGCTGGGGGGACATGGCTGAATCATGGAGCCCATGTCCTGGGCCTCGCTGGGCTACAGGGGAGCCTGACAAAGTGACAACTCGTCATTTTCAGCTTCTCCCACCTGGGCTCCTAAGATGGAGAATTCTTCAATGGAAGTAGGAGGGTTTCATTTACAGAGGGGCCAAAAAAAATGAAAAACTCCATAATGTGCCAGAAAACATCTGTGCGATCTCTCCTCGCCTGGCTCTCTCTATTGCTTAATCAATCCTTTTATTCTTTTCTTATCACATTGAGCTCCGTAGTTGTTTCTGATTGTTTTTCAACTTTCTAGAAACCATCCGCCATCTCACCACTGATCCCTCACTCTCTGTCATGTCCTCACTTCCTTCTACAGAGAAAAGAGCCTCCCTACCATGAGAGTGCCACCTGGTGCTATGGGCATAAGATCAGGCTGATCTGGGTTCAAATTCTGACTCCCTCATTTACTGACTGGGGACACTGGGCAAGTTACTTTCTCTGGGCCTCAGTCCCCTTGCCTGTAAAATGATGTTAGAGATATTGACCTTGCTGGGTACTGTGTGGAAGTAAAGTAACATGTGTGAAGAGCGAGTACAGTGCCTGGTGCAGAGTAGGGACCCTTAATTCTCCTTCCTTTACCTGGGCCTCTTATAATGGATGGTGTGGTGTGCTGCCTACCCCCGGAACTGAAGAACTTCATTCCCTGTGCAGATGGAAGTGCTGCTGGGGCTACCCACCCTCACTGGGAATTCTCCTTGAGCCACTGCACCCAGGGGCAACACAAAGGCATAAAAGCCCATCTCCCTTGTTCCAGCTCGGGACAAATCTGAGAGTCAGCTTTCTGAACAACCCAATCCATGCAAGCCCTTTTCTCTGACTCATCTTCAATCAATTCTGGCCTCTTCAACTATATACCTCATGGAACCCGGTCCCATCCATCAGGTGCCATCTCAAAACAATCTCTCCCTCATGTTGGATGCTGCTGCCAGTTACAGATGGGTGTCGTCTGTATTTCCATCACCACCACTAGCCTTATTGATGAGATCCTCTTTAGGTTTGGAGGCCCATTGCAGGTGATGCCTCTTCTAGAAGGCCTTCCTTGATTTCCCCATGGAAGTATCCACTCCCTCCTCTGGGTTCTCTCACTGTTTTATCTTCCTCTCCTCATCTGGCACTGTGTCTGAATTGGTGTGCCGTTAATTGCCAATCACCCTCAGATCCATCCTAGCCGCCCCCCACCCCCCGCCATTGAATTGAGTTCAGAGGCTCAATGTTTTCCCAAGTGCACATGCTCACTGGCTTCTAATTAGGCTCTGCCAGCGAGAGGCAAGCATGGAAGTGTGAAAGATAGAAGAGGAGAATCCAGGGAATTTCTCCGTCTCTCCACCTTAAGGAGGGGACATCAATGGCAAGAGCTCTGCTCACCTGGCCTCGGCATCCAGCAGGCAGCCTCAGCTCCTGAGCTCTAGTCACTCTGTCTTCCTCCTGTGCCTCACCAGCCTGGGGGATGGTGGCTTCTCTTGTCAACCTCTTGTTAATCCCTGGGTTGCCCCACCATCCCCTGTTTTCAGTTCTTCCAACCCTGCCATAAACTATTCTCCCACAGCAAAGCCCCTCAATTGAACTCTCTGTTCTGGGTTCTGTTTTCCTGGATGATAAAGATGGTTATTTTCATACTGCCTTACCCTCTCTCACAAGACTGGGAAGACCTCCGGAGCAGAGACTGAGTCAAGGCCCTGTGGTCAGCAAAACCAGAAATGACCATTCTTTAAAACAGAGAATCTCACAATTAACCAGTGTTGCCTCACCTTCTCACTCTCCAGTATTGTTTAGAAAAATCCAGGGATCCTTTGCCATATTGTAAAAAACAGCCTTTACCAGCTTAACTAACCTTCTCAACAACTGGGAAAATCTACCCTACACAGCATCTCCTGACACAAAGGCTTAGGGAGTTTTAATGTTGAAACAAAATGTGTTTTACCCAGCGGATGTCGCAAAGAATTATCTCCAAATCTTGCTTGTGGTTTTGAAGATAAACACTAATAGTTAATCTGTTTGTAAATATTTTGAACAGATGCTAAGTCTTTAATTATTTTTTGCATTAAAAATTGACAACAATCGATATTCCCCACCCATGAGCTACAAACACTGTGTGTGTGTGTATGGGTATATATTCTTTTTAAATAGCAATTATTGCTCTGTGATGACTGGGGAAATTGCTCTGAGGTTTAAAAGCGTATTTGCAGCTATACCCAGGGGATTGTGGATAGCAATGCCTACTGTATCATCTACCTTATTTAAAATTTGCAATAGGAAACACAATTCAATCTAGTGCATTTCTAAAGGCCAATGGGAAATAGATTGGGCAGCAGAGTCAGGAAATGCAAATCCAATGCTAAACTCCATCCTGAACCCATCTGCCTGGATTTTATTTCCTTTTTTTCTTCCCCAAGGCCAGTGATGCTGACTCATTAGTGCATTAAACACAACTGTGTGGGTTCGGCCCTGACCAGTCATTAATCAATGTGTGGCTACAAAGGCAGCATCCATGGATTAGCAATCTACTGCAAGGTGCCAGACACGCACACGGGGAGAAATTAAACCAGACTTTCAGAGGTAGGCAGGGGCACAGGCCACTTCTTATGCTGAAAGGTCCCAGTTGATTGAACAGAGATGTAAATGCCAAAACAGAGTTATAAATATGGGCTATATTTTAAAGGCTTACAGTTAGCAAGTTGTTTCCTCTAACTGTAGCAGAAAGAAAGAAAGAAAGAAAGAAAGAAAGAAAGAAAGAAAGAAGAAAGAAAGAAAAGAAAAAAGGAAGGAAGGAAGGAAGGAAGGAAGGAAGGAAGGAAGGAAGGAAGAAACAAAAAGGAAAGGAAAGGTTGTGATTTAGCCTCATTTGGAAATAACATCAAATTCTGCATTTGCAACTTTTGGGGAATGTGAGGCCTGAAAGGACCTCTGCTCCCTGCTCCCACACCCAGAAGCAATGGAGCAAGCAGCTCAGGTTCAAGACTCCAGCCACCCCTCCCTCAGTTTATAGATGTGACTGTGCTGGTGGAGAGCCTCAGGAGGAGAAGGGCTGGCCTTCGGCTCTTCATCCTGCTTTTTCGCCCCCGGTTGTTGTTCAGCCCAGAAAGCAGGTGCTTTTCCCCCTCAGAAGCAGCCTGTGTCCTTGGACAAGGGCAGCCTCCTGCCATCAGAACGGAACTCCTCCTGGGGCCCTCAAAGGATGCAGAGCGCGTGCTAGATTCTCAGGGAGGATGGAAGGGAAGGCTCAGAGATGATTCCTTCCCAGGGAGTCTCTCAAGGCAGCAACTGCCCTCTTTATCCCCTCCCCGCCTCTTTAATCTTGCTGGCATGAACCACATGATCTGCACATCCAGCCCCACCTGGGGTGGTATGCAAAGCACCCCTGCATACCATGCATACCCTGCACACCCTCCCCCCCCATAGGAGAGACCCCAGAGTCTCACCTTCATAAAGGGGAATGGCAAGCCCTACCCTGCCAGTCCCCTGCCCCTAATATCACCAGGGGGAGGCGGAGCACCTCGAGCATGGAAGTCAGAGGAACCTCGAGCAACAGTAACCTAGCAACAGTGTCTCAGGATTTGAATGTAATTATACCCCGAGCGTGATAAATACTCGGAAGGGCTTCTTATGTGCAGATCATACTAAACAAGTCTTTGAAATTACCCTCATCAAATATTGATAGAAGAAAAGTTTTTTAAAAAGGAAAAAAAACCTGAAGTGCGTGGACAACCTTTCCCGCCGAGCGCCCTGGGCAGTGAGAGAACAGCAGCCAGGGCAGCTCTGATAGCCTCAAAATCCTCTTCACAGTGATGTGACAGGTCTGGAAAAGAAGTTTAGGCTGAGGACAGCAGTTTTCCTGCATACGAGGGGTGGTGTCCTGGTGCTGAGGGCAGCATTCAGGTTCTGAGGTCAGAAGATCTGAGTCTGGGGTCCTGGCTCAGCTCTCCAAACCAAGGCTTTCTCATTTAGAGTGAGCATGTTGACCGAGAGGGTGGCCCAGTGTGATCGGGCTGGCCAGCAGGTATGCAAGTCAGATGTGTGAAGGGGGAGATGCAGAAAAAGAAACTGTGGCAGGGGACAATGTGGACGCAGGTGCTGAGGCATTTGTACCCTCAGCTCTGGGTTGACTTTGACTGGATCCAAGAGGTGAGTACACAGTGTGCAGACCAAAGCTGGAGAGGTGAGTAGTGAGCCTCACTAAGGAGCCAGGGTTTTGCTACGAGTGAAAACAGGAGACTGTGCAGGCGTGGAGGCCATGAGTTATGTGTGTGCGGGCCAGTGCCAGCTCAGTCACAAGTGCATGGTGGGAAAAGGTCTGTAACTGTGCCAGGGGCAGGACAAGAGGGCGATCTCTATCCAGAGCCGTCGGTAATAATCACAGTCAGAGAAGGTGGGGGATTTAGA
Organism: Panthera onca; assembly: GCF_046562875.1. Taxonomy (NCBI): domain Eukaryota; kingdom Metazoa; phylum Chordata; class Mammalia; order Carnivora; family Felidae; genus Panthera; species Panthera onca. The sequence continues at coordinate 127,671,749 of NC_138347.1, read as the reverse complement.
GCAGCAGAGCTGACCTTGACCTTCATCCAGGTGCTTTACCAAAACCCCCAGGACAAAGCCCAGCACCGCCAACCTCCACTCAATGTGCTGCATCATGTTGAGGCATCAGGGGACACTGAGCAGAATGAGCAACAAGATCCTGGGATCAGAGCACGCCTGACAACAAGTCTGAAGTGAGGACGTTTGAAAGAGAGAGAGAGAGAGGTGAGAGGAGCAGGGGATTTCCCAGTGGGAGAGAGGATGTCTGTCGCTGGGTTAGCAGCGCTGCAGAGCTGAACGCGCTCCTCCGCCCTGCGCGGCTAGAGACTGGCTCTGAGAGAGGAAGAAAGAGGTGTCCTACATAGAAACTCAGCCTGTGTCTTTACTACATAGAAGGCCCTGCTCAGCCTGACCATGAACCTGCTCTATGAGCCACGCCAATCCTTTCCCCCTGGGGCCAAGTGCACAGGGACTCTGCCTTCTGGGACCCTGAGATTCTAGGACCAGGCTGTCAGCCTGGTCTGGGTGACACACAGCAAGCCAGAGCGCTTTGGGCCCTGCCAACCCCCTTGCTTCATCCCCGAATGCCCTCATCACAGGGGAGAGCCCCCTTCTCTGATGTCTCTCTCCAGGCCTGCCGTGCATCTGTCTCCTGCCTGTTAGAGGAAATCCTCTGCTGTTAGACGCAAGATCTTTAAAGGGCCTCAGATCTCATCTGTGAGCTCTCTTCTCTGGGCTGGGCTCCCTTGACAGCACTCTGGTGTCTCCCAGCACGTGGGGGGGGGGGGGCGGTGGGGGAAGGAGGGCTGCAAGAGGATGAAAGGCCCCCCCCTTTCCTGCTGTGGGATTCAAGTCTGGATCAGTGCCCAATTATACAGCCTCATTCATCCAGTTCAGTGTTCTTCCTAAACATTGATGCGTCTGACAGCTCTGTTCTGGGTAATAATGGCCAGGTGGACCCTGCTTTAAGGAAACTCCATTTACAGAAATCCCCTTGAACAAATTAGCTAAAGAAAGGTGGGACTGTCTCACCTGCTCCTGCCCAGGGGATCCCTGTAAACCCCAGCAGCCCCAGATCACCACCAATGAGTCCATTTGGAGAGTACTGCAACATGGACTGAAGGAGAAAAGGGGAGGAAAATATCAGCACCAAATTATTAAAGGCCACTGCCTTTCAAAATCAGTGGAAATAGAAGCATAGCTGACATCAGACAGAATAGTGAAGAGAGACATCAGATCAATATCAGGGCAAAACTTTCCAGGGCTCCCCGGTCAGCAGGAAGAGGATCTGGAAAAAGCATCTGGCCTGTTACTTGGATGGAGTCTCTTGGCTTTGGAAAACACCTCCGTCTTCTATGTATTTGCTTTCTGGTTCAAGAAAGGAATCTCTCTCTCTCTCTCTCTCTCTCTCTCTCTCTGTGTGTGTGTATATATATATATATATATATATATATATATACACACACACACACACACACACATATATACACATATATATGCACACATGTATACACACACACACACACACACACACACACACACACTAGATATTGCCAAATTGTTCTCACCAGCAACTTGTGATAATTCCTGTTTTTTCACATCTTCCTAACATTAGTGGGTTGAAAGGTGATTTCCAGAAAAATATGTCCACATCCTCATTCCTGGAACCTGTGGATGCTTCCTTATTTGGAAAAAAAGGTGTAATTAAGTTAAAGATTTCAAAATGAGATCATCTTGAATAATCTGGGTGAGCCCTAAATCCCTTGTAAAACTGAGACAGAGGAAAATGAGAAGACACATACAAAGAAAGTCATGTGAAGGAAAGAAGCAGTGATTGAAGAAATGTAGCCACTGGGACACCTGAGTGTCTCAGTCGGTTGAGTGTCCAACTTCGGCTCAGGTCCTATCTCACAGTTTGTGGGTTCAAGCCCCACATCAGGCTTGCTACTGTCAGCATAGAGCCTGCTTCAGATCCTCTGTCCCCCCTCTCTCTGCCCCTCCCCTGCTTACGCTATCTCTCTCAAAAATAAAAAAAGAGATGTGGCCATAAGCCAACGAACACCAAGGATTCCTGGGAGCCACCAGAAGCCAGAGAGTCAACCCACAGAGTGGATTCTCCCCCAGAGTCCCAGAGGGAGCCTGCCCTTCCGACATCTTGATTCCAGGCTTCTGGACTCCAGAACCAGGAAAGAACAAGTTTCTTTTCTTTCAAGCCACAAAGTTTGTGATAATTTATTATGGCAGCCACAGGAAATTAATACAGTGGGTAAATACAAGAGATTCTTTTTTTCTTTAAAAATTCTCCTTAACAGATAATTGATTGTTTAAAACAAAAATGTTATCAAGGAACTGTAGGCTTTATAACATACACAGAAGTAAAATGTGTAACAATAGCACAAAGAACAGGAGGGGGGAGTGGAGAGTTACTCTTGTAAAGGTTATTATTATACTCTGCCTGTGTGATAAAATATTATTTGAAGACAGACTTTGATAAGTTAAAGATTTATACTATAAACCTTAGAGCAACCACTTAAGGAAAAAAGAACAAAGGGAAAAGAAAGCTATTAAGCCAACAGAGATAAAATGGAACCAACAAACTATTTAACATCCATAACTTATGATTATTCTAATAAAATGTAAAATTACTCAATATTGTTCAGTATCCTCCTTCTTATAAAAATAGGTTTTTTTTAGAGTTTACTTTAACTCTGCCACAGTGTCGTCTAGAGTGATTAGTTTATTATGTTTACCTACATAGCTTACTAGTTTGTGTTCCCCTCTGTCTATCCTATCCCATGCCTTCCTTCCTTCTTTATTTAAAGAGTCCCCTCTTAAGATTTTTGTTTATTTGTTCCTCTGCTTTGTGCTAGTAGAGAAAGAACTATGGTTGGCAAACGGTCTTCATTTTTTGATATCTCAAAAATGCCTTTATTTTGCTTTTTCTTGAGTGAAAATTTGCCTAAGTATACAGTACAAATTTGGCATTTCAGGACTTTAAATACCTTATTTTATTCCAGCCATCTATTTTTTCTGAGGAGAAATCTGCTGTCACTCGATTGTTGTTTACCTCGTGCTCTATTGTTTCCTCTGTAGTAACTTCTGAGATTGTCTTCTACTCTTTATGTTCCACAGTCTCGTGTGATACGTCTCAGTGTTGGAATCGCACAGAATTATTTTTAAGTACTCCAAAGCCGAGTTAGCTCCTAAGGCTTCTGTCTTTCTTTGATGCTGAAGTAGCCTTTCTCTTTCGCGATTGTTTCTCTACTATAATAGTTATTTTCTGTTAAAATCCCTAGGAAATGTTTATGGAATAGTCTTAAACTAACCTCCGTGTCTTTTAATTACACATTTAGTATTTTTATATCTTTCTTCCCCTCTGTGCTGGATCCTGAATCTGTTCCTCAGTGCCATTTCCGATTCATCCCATTTCTCTACAAATATATCCAGTTTGGAATTTACCACATCCATTGAGTTTTTATGTCAGTGACTATGCTTTTTATTTCTAATATTTTTGCTTGATTTTTACTGTATGCCTCTGTTCTTGTTTCATTTTACTGGCTTTGTTTCATAATGTTTTAAAGAATTTAATGGACATTATCTCCTTACTTATCTCAGATTTCTAAACCTACTTTTCAAATCATTTTTTCAGATTCTTTCTTTCTCTTTATGTTTATTTATTTATTTTATTTTGAGAGAGAGCTTGTGTGTGCTCAAGTCAGTTGAGTGGGGGAGAGGCAGAGAGAGAGGGAGAGAGAATTCCAAATAGTACCTGTGTCAGTGCAGAGACCAACGTGGGGCTTGATCTCAGGAACCTGTGAGATCATGACCTGAGCTGATACCAAGAGTCAAACGCTTAACCAACTGAGCCAGCCAGGCACCCCAACGGTGATTTATTTTAAGAGAGCAGCTAAAAATGCTTTTATTCACCATTCTCCATGTTTTCATTGGGCCTCCATTTGAAAAGGGAATTTTTTTTAAAGATGTATTTATTCTGAAAGAGAAGGTGAGGGAGGAAGGAAGGAGCAGAAAGAGAGAGAGAATCCCAAGCAGGTTCCACGCTGTCAGTGCAGAGCCCAAGGCAGGGCTTCATCTCAGGAACCGTGAGATTGTGACCTAAGCTGAAACCAAGAGTCAAATGCTTAACTGACTAAACCTCCCAGGCGCCCCTAAATTTTTTGTTCTGATAGATATGGTTAGTAATCTTTGTAGGCTTGAGATTTCTTCAAGTGGCTTAGAATTTTGGATTTTAGGCTCACTTTAAGAGGGCAGCTTTGGGTTGTTAGGCAATTTTTTTCCCTCTCTCTTTGCTCTGCACTCGCTCACCCCACCCAGTAGTTTTATGGCTGCTTCTATTACATGCTCCCACCAGGCCAATCTCAATACAGAAGTTCTGGTCTAATATTGGCAGGCAGACTCCCTGCTCCAGAATGATGTTTGGGGTAGAGAAGATCCAGTCACAAGGGTCATGGGTGCCTTGGTCCATTTCTAGCCACAAGGTTGAGCCTGCATTTGAACTGTCATCCCTTAGGCTCAACAATGCTGAGGCCACTACTCCAGGCAGCATATCCTTGGTTTTTTTCTTCTTCAAGATTTTTCATGATCTAAGATGCCTTTCCCCAGGCCCTGGCCTTAGGCAGTAGGTAGGCTTTTCCTGACCTCTCATCTTGCACAGGGCCTCTCAGTTCTATTACCCAACAGATAATGAACTTACTTCTGGCTGCAATTGATGATCTTTGTACTTTCTGAAAGACCCGGACAGGGTGAGCAGGCACATGCCCTCAGCTTCGCTTCACTTCACTGCCTTTCTGTTTCATGAGGTCCACAGAAGTGTTCATCTTGTGTTTGAGCCTGTTGGTATCCTGTTTTTCTTTTTATAGTTTATCTATCACTGCTATTCATTTGCAGCATTGAGGATTTCAAATCAAAGTGTGAACTTAGTGCTAGTCTTGATGGAAGACCCAGCTGTGGCTTCTTAATCTACTAAGAGTATGACATATCATTTGCTATTTAGGAATAACTCTTAGACCCCTGAGCCTTACATCACTTGGACCCAAGGATCTGAAGCTACCCGATTTATAAGTGCCTGGGACAAGTTATGTAATTTGAGAAGTTTAGAATGGCACCTCCAAAATGTCTTCACCCCAGCCTGGCAAAAATGCGCCAATTTTAGTGTAAATTGAGAATAAAGTTAAACTGCTGACTGTGTGGAATGTGGAACCTGAAAATATTTCACTTCAGACCCCAAAACTATTAACCCATTAGTGTTAGACAACATTTGCCACTCTGACTTCCAGCACTGGGCTAACAACAGTGTTCCAGGGAATGAGACAAGACAGCTGAACCAGGAGAGCTGTGGGGCAGCATTCACAAAGGTCCAGTCAACAGATTTATAGCCCATCTGAGTCCTCCAGAAACAGGGAACAAGCCAAAGTCAGGGTCACGGTGTGTGTTTTTGGCCAGTCTGTATTTTAGAGCACTTGCTTGCTCACTGTGCACCTGATGATTTGTAGTATTTATCAGTCAGATTAAGAAGTCAATCCATCACAACAGGGATGCCTGGGTAGCTCAGTCAGTTAAGTGTCAGATTCTCGATTTTGGCTCGGGCCATGATCTCCCAGTCGTGAGATGGAACTCTGCATCAGGCTCTGTGCTGAGTGTGGAGTGTGCTTGGGATTCTCTCTCTCACCCTCTCTCTCTGTCCCTCCCCTACTTGTGTGCACGCTCTCTCTCTCTCAAAATAAATAAATAAACTTAAAAAAAGAGAAGTCTATCACATCAAATAATAGTGTTCTATTTTCCCTTTCCAAAAGATTAAATTAGCGGGTCCAATTTTTTTGAAGTTTGAATTCTCCCATAACATTTGCTTAAACTTTGGGCACAGTGTACCTCTCAGCCACAAATCACTGGTAGAAGTAAGGTAGCCAGTTGTTATCCAAAGTCAATAACTTAATGCATCCTGCCAGCCTCAGTTCCACATTAAACGTGATAATTGGACTTATATCTGTTACTTTTATTCCACCCAAATGTGATGTCTAAAAATGTCTTATGTATTTTTGGTAAAGACAAGACTGCTTTAACATACAGTAGTGTGATTTTGCATTCTCTAATTTTTCACAGAAGGTTAATTCCGTTGATTAATTGGAATTACCTAGAAAAATGAGTTTTTGTTTTTTAAAAATTATGGACAGGGAAATATGGAATTAAACAAAGTTGAACTTTTTTATTTTTCTTTTTACTGTAGGAATTATTAAGTCCTTTAATACTGTCATGTGTAGTGTGATTCCTTAAGACAAGGATCAGGTGTTTCATTTTTCTAGACACATCTGATCATGGAAACTTCTTCTCCAGAGCACCTTCAGGAACTTCTATTCTGCAGAGCCCTCTGTGAGAAATGCCAATAAAATCTAACAAAAGGTATCCAATGTTGCCTGATGCTATTAAGGAGAACAATATTTCAGGTATTCTGTAGAGAGTAATGTACTTACTTCCAGGTGCTCTGCAACTTTGAGACCCAATGGTTATTTTTAAAAATCTGTCTGGTGGCAGTGTGGAGTGCAGGCTGCCTGGCTGGGCTTCCAGGAAAGTGGACACCGCAACAAGAAAACCATGCAGTCTTCAGTCTGCTGGAGAAGGGGGTGTGGGTTTGGTGCAGAACCGAGAGAACCTGTGTCTCTTTGGATGTGAGCGGGGATGGGGAGGGACACCAAGAATCTGGTCATTTGTTCATTCAACAAGTATATATTGAACACATCATGTGCCAAGCACTGTTGTTCTAGGTACTGTGGATATAGCTGCGAGTGGGAGATAAAATCCCTGACCTCTTGCAATTTATGTCTTTCTCACGCTTTAGGAAGACGAATGGGGTGCTATGCATGCAGAGAGGGGGCACCCGAGAAGAAATAGCCTCAATGAGCAGAGCAGGAGCCTGCCACTCTGGAGGGTACCTGGGCACCTGATGTTCAGGTGGAGATGCTGATGAGGAAGTGCGAAATGAAATCTGGAGCTCGGAAAGAGAGATGTGGGTGGGAAGTAGAATTCACATGTACAGGTGGGAATTGAAGCCGCGAGAACATTTGTATTACCCATGAGATAGTCAGTGGAGTGAGAAGTGCCTTATTTTTAATGAGGGGCATAGAGAAGGGACCAGTAAGCACAAGGAAATCTTCCAATAAATGTTGAGTGAGTGTAAATACATGAGACTTGGTGTGAGAGACAGACACGAGCCAGGAGAGAGGGGCACAAGGAAGACAACAAAGGAAAGTTTCAGAAAGGAAGGCGAGGCCAGTCAGATACCATGGCATTAGAGCATGCCAAGAGCTGCAGGGGAAAAAAATAGGAGCACACCTTTCTTTTCCTGCTTTAACTACTGGCTTCCCTTCAGTTTTTCTTGGGGGAGGCCCTGTGGAATCCCCAACTTATTATAAGCAAATCTTCCCATGGCCTCAACTGGTTCACAGTCACACCATCCATTTCCTGCCACAACTAAAACCTGGGCCTATGCCGTCACCTCCAGCTTCTTATAGGAATAGAGCTGCCAGGGGTGCCTGGGTAGCTCAGTCGGTTAAGCATCTGATTCTTGATTTTGGCGCAGGTCATGATCTTACAGTTCATGGGTTCGAGCTCCATGTCAGGCTCTGCACTGTCAGCACAGATCCTGCTTGGAATTCTGACTTTCCCTCTCCCTCTGCCCCTCCCCTGCTCATGCTCTCTCTCTCTCTCTCTCTCTCTCTCTCTCTCTCTCCCTCTCCCTCTCCCTCTCCCTTTCAGAATAAATAGACATTAAAACAAACAAACAAAAAAGGAATAGAGTTGCCGGGAAACTTTCTCAAGGGGAGGCGGCTCATTCTCCCATGTATTAACTAACCCTCATGGGGTCCAGAGCCAGTCTTGGAGATTTCTCTCCTCTTCTTACTTTACAACAACTCTCCACTGTGGAAGGTAGTGGGCACCAGGACCCCTCTGCCACAGCTTGTCTTCTCCATTTTGCAAAACTGCTCCTCCACCTCTCCTGTCATTGCTGCCTACTGACCAGGTCATGAGAATATTAGCACCTGACTTCCACCTTATACTTCCATTTCTTTTTTTATTTTTTATTTTTTTAGTGTTTATTCATTTCTGAGACAGAGAGAGACAGAGCATGAGCGGGGGAGGGGCAGAGAGAGAGGGAGACACAGAATCCAAAGCAGGCTCCAGGCTCTGAGCTGTCAGCACAGAGCCCAATGTGGGGCTGGAACTCATGGACCATGAGATCAGGACCTGAGCCAAAGTCGGTTGCTCAACCGACCGAGCCACCCAGGCGCCCCTTTGCACTTCCATTTCAAGCCCACCATTGTCCTGGTGATTTCAGCCTCTGTTAATGAAACATCTAGCATCAGCCTCAAAGTCCTTTCTTCTCCTCGGCTATAACATCTTCCATACTCCACTCCTGCAGCCTATTTTGGGGCCCCACCCTGGATTTTACAATTGCTGAGAACTCTCCCATGTATGACCTCCTTCACTCCCAGCCCTGGATTCACAGCCCCTTTCTCTATCATTGCCTTGACTTCCCCAAGGGAGGCACCTAGGGTGGCGGCTGAAAGCCCCAGCTGTGAAGTCCAGCATATCCTTGCTCATTCCCCTGGCCTTGTCCCCCAACACTAATTCATCTTCAGCTTTGCTCCCTTTTTTTAAAAAAAAAATTTAATGTTTATTTATTTTTGAGAGAGAGAGAGAGAGTATGAAAAGGGGAGGGCCAGAGAAAGAGGGAGATACAGAATCTGAAGCAGGCCCCAGGCTCTGAGCTGTCAGCACAGAGTCCGACGCAGGGTTTGAACTCACGGACTGTGAGATCATGACCTGAGCCAAAGTCCGATGCTTCACCTACTGAGCCACCCAGGTGCCCCAACCTTGCTCCCTTTTAAAACCTAAACCTTTCCTCTGACCCTGGCACTGCTCTATTAAAATCCACTCAGTAGTTCCCCATTCCTTATAGAAGAAAATGCAAATGCAGCAAGATAAGCCCATCCAGGTCTTAGGAGACCCTTTCACGGACTGGTCTCCACCGCCTGCTCCCGGCTTGCCTCAGATACACCTGTATTGTACACCAGACACACACTTACACCACATCAACACTGCTGCCAGGAGAGCCCCTTTACCCCATCGACCAGCATTCTTCTTCACTCCTTCCAACTCAGCGCTCAAAATGCAGTTTCAGCTTCACCATCTCTGTGCACCCATAGCTGTAACTCATTAACTGGGTCTCCATAGGCCCACTATAGCCACTCTACCCCAGACCAGCCTCGATCACAGATCCTGTGAGATTACCATGCATTTGGGTGTTCATTTCTCGGTCTCTCACTAGACACCAACCTTTCTAAGAATAGGTCTGTGTTTACTTCATCTCTTTATCCCACAGAACCTGGCCAGTATAGCAGCAGTCAGCCAATGTTTGGTAAATAAATGAAGATTTCAAAAAATAAGAGGTGAGGAAAAAAATTGAGGTTGAAGAATTCTGATGAGACATGTTAGCTAATAAATTCGGAATCAAAAGACTCAGATTCAAATCCCATTTCTACCACTTACTATGATGGGACCTGGGACAAGCCACTAATAATAACAATATTATTCATTGTGTGCTTGTCACATGTCAGGCACTGTCTCATGCAAACCCGATAATAAATCATTATCATCCCCATTAAAGAGGAGGAGATAGTGGCCCTACATAGTTAAGTAACTTGCCCAAAACACAGCTATAAAGGCAGACCTAAGACTCAAACCTGAGCTAACGTCCAGAAACCCATGGTGTTACCGCTCTGCCCTGATGCCATGTGCTCACCCTAGCAATTCCTGCCAGCCTGCCTCAGTGGGGATGTAGTGAGGGTGGAAACAAGTTAATATGTATCACAGAGAAGTGCATTCGAATGCCAGTTCTCATTACATATTAAGTCATTCATTCACCAGCCCTCCCTCGAACCTCCCAAAAGCTAATCATTTGAACATCTTTAGTAGCTTGAAAGTAGCTGTTAAATAGAATCTGAATTCAACACAGGATTGAAGCCAATTACAGTTTCTGATAAAGTTAATCTGTTCTAATTCATTATTATTATGATTACCATCCTTGTTATTATTAAGCCACAGCCACAAAACTATTTCTGGCTCAGAGATAGAGGGAGCAAGCTATTTCTTGAGCCCAAGACACAAAGACCATCCGTCCCCAAGGCTCGGGAGATGGCATAATAAAGAGCTCCCGGAGTAATCTTTGCTGAGTTGCATTGTTAACGCTCTCCTAAGGGACGCCGGTGGCTATAATTGCTGCAGTCTGACCGGCCTGTCGAGCTACCTGAATTAAGTGGGCGAATCAGAATTTTCAGTGGAGCCGTCTGGGACATCACCTTTAACCCTCCCTGGTGCTCCACCCAGCCCACTGCTCATTACAAGTGGAGACCCCTGTCACCTCCACCCACCTCCTCCCCTGCGTGTGCACAAGTCTCTTCCCCCTGCCGGCCCTGGCACAGCACCCTGTGAACTGGGTGGGGGAGCAGGACAGCAGCTAGCATATCTGCACCTGAGGACCAGGACCTCAAAACCCAGCTTTTGACATCACCACCTGCTCAGGGGCAGCACCAAGCTTTCAGTTAACCATCCCTGAGCTCTGGGTTAAAGGCCAGGGTTCAAGCTTCCTTCTGCCACTTACTCTTCTGTGTGCACGATTTGGTAAATCGTGCCCACTCTGAGACAAGTGCTCACGGGACATGAGGGTGGCGCATTGCGAGGGGGGGACTACCTTGTTCATTTGCACAGGAGGGCTGGAGAGGCTTCCTGGAAGAGCGATGCCAGACTTAGTTTTTTAAAAATGAACCAGAATGTGAGAGAGAAGCAGGATAGTATCTGTGAAATGTGGTTGGGTGGCAAGAGAAGCTGAGAAGTGGGGAAGGGTGAGCAGGTGTGTAAAGAAGCTGATTGGAACACCACGTGTAGGTGAAAGAAGTCGCCGGACAGCTCACAGTAGGCATGTTCTGTGGAGAGCTGTGCACTTTACAAAAAAAACGTCACCCTGACACTGTAGAAGTTGGAGGCGATCACACCTGGAGGTAGGGAGACAAGTCAATAAGCCTCTGCATTAACTGAGGCAAGAGATGAAGAAGGAAGTGACAGCAGGGATGGAGGAGATAACTTTCCTCTAAATTGGTAAAATAGGGGCACCTGGGTGGCTCAGTCACTTTGACCAGTTGACTCTTGGTTTTGGCTCAGGTCATGATCTCACAGTTCATGGGTTCGACCCCCATGTGGGGCTCTGTGCTGACAGCACGGAGCCTGGCTAGGATTCTCTCTCTCTCTGCCCTTCCCCTGCCCATACTCACTCTCTCTCTCTCTCTCTTTCTCTCTCTCTCAAAATAAATAAACATTTAAAAATTTGTACTAAATTAGTAACATAAAAATAGCAGCCAAAATAAAACTATTAAAGAGAGTAATCAGCGGGGGCGGGGGAAACTAGCTAAATAGCCCAGATCAGTCTTGAACATCATAAAACTGGTGTCCTTAGAGGCCTCTCTGCAAGGCCTCATATGGTCTCCTGGCCAATGGTAGGTAATGTTTGGACAACATAACACACATAGGTACATGCACACATGCATCTACATACACATGTGTATACAGACATGCATGTATGGATGTATGGCCATTGCATGGGCAGAGGTGAATGTGTGGAAAAGCACGCATCTTCATGAGCACACACATGTATTGCATGGCACATATATGAATATACATGTGCACATGCACAAACATACTCATGCACAAATCCACATGCACATGCACACATCAATCCATTAAAGAAAATAGTCTCATTATCCCTACTTTGCACATAAGAAATCAGAAGCACAGAAGTTACACAACTAAGTTACACAACCAGGATTTGAACACAGGTATCTTATTCCAAATTCTGTGCTTCTAATACCCATGTAAAATAACCTCTTGAGACAAACGCACAGGTCACTCACAAAAGAAAAGATCATTCTGGTCTTTGATATCTCCTTTGCAACACAAAAGTCCAAAAGTCAGTAACATCAAGAGTTTTGATGAAAAGAAACCTCTAACCCATTATATGTAGCCCATTTGTTTTTCAAGTGTTAAAGCAAAAGAAAGATATCCTTAGCTGTGTAACTACTAATCTTAAAAGATTTACTCACAGGGACGCTTGGGTGGCTCAGTCGGTTGGCCGTCCGACTTCAGCTCAGGTCATGTTTGAGCCCAGCATTGGATTCACTGCTGTCAGGCAGAGCCCGCTTTGGATCCCCAGTACCCCCCTCTCTCTGTCCTCCCTTGCTTACGCTCTCTCTCTCAAAATGAATAAATAGTAAAAAAAAAAAAAAAAAAAAAGGAAAGAAAGAAAGAAAAAAAAAAGATACAGGGGCACCTAACCTAGGTGGTTCAGTAGGTTAAGTACCTGACTTCGGCTCAGGTCATGGTCTCGTGGTTCATGAGTTCCAGCCCTCAGTTGGGCTCTGTGCTGACAGCTTAGAGTCTGGAGTCTGCTTCGGATTCTGTGTCTTCCTCTCTCTCTGCCCCTCCCCCTCTCTCACTGTCTCTCTCTTAATGTTAAAAATAAATAAACATTAAAGATATATATATAAATAAATATATATTTTTATATATATTTATTTATATATATATTTATATATTTCTATAATTATATATATTTATATATATATTTATTTATATATATATTTATATATTTCTATAATTATATATATATTTTATATATTAAATTTATATATATTTTTATATATATTTATACATTATAATATTTATATATAAATTTATATTTATATAATATATATTATATAATATATAATATATATTAATTATATATATTAATATATAATATATAATATATATTTATAATTATATATTTATAATTATATATTTATATATAATTATAAATATATATTTATAATTATATATTTATATTATATAATATATTATATATTATATATTATATAATATAAATATATATTTATATATTATAAATATATAAATTTATAATTTATATAATTATATATAATTATATATATAAAGATATATATATATATATATCTTTAAAAAAGGATTTAAAAGTAAATAAATAAAAAGATTTACTCACAGCTATACTTTTAGTAACAAGAAGGGAAGAAGCATATTAAGAGTTCAGAAATTACAAGGGCACCTGGGTGGCTCATTGAGTTCAGTGTCTGACTTCGGCTCAGGTCACTATCTCAAGGTTCGTGGGTTCGAGCCCTGCATTGGGCTTGCTGCTATCAGCGTGGAGCCCCTTTGGATCATCTGTCCACCTCTTGCTCTCTGCCCCTCCCCTGCTCACACTGTCTCTCTCAAAAACAAATAAACCTAAAAAAAAAAAAAAAAAGAGTTCAGAAATCATAAAGTCAAGGTAGGAGTGGACTGGTGGCTAGTACTAAAATGAGTATTATAATAGATAAAAATCTAATAAATAATTGTGAATGTATACAAAATTGAATACTAATGTCAAAAATAATTCTTAAAAATACTTCTAACCTATCAGATAATAATTAAATTTTATTATACTTAAAACCCTAGATTATATTGACCACAGAGCAAAGAGTGCTTGGTTGGTTAAAGGAAGCAGAAGACATTTAATTCATTGTTTTAAAGTAGAAATTCAAAAGATACCATTTTATCCTAAAAACAGATTAAAGAATGTTTTTAAAAACTTAATGGTAATTTCCAAATTAAGAAAAATGGAGTAGATACCTCCCAGCCTCAGGACAAGATAAAAATAAAGACATCATTGTCTTTTTAATAAAAGCAAAGTATAACAAAACAAAAGAATAAGAAGCACAGCTAACAAAGAGCATTTAAAAAGATGGCATAAATAAGAATAAATGCACCCATGGTAAGAATAAATGTAAATATATTAAATTTCTTATTTATAAGAAAAGGATGAAAGGATGTTAGGATTCTGTAAAAAACAAGCAAAATATTTTGTTTTTGAGTGTCACCCTTAAAACACCCTTAGATACAAGAAGTTGAAAAGTAGAAAAATGGACAAAAATATTAAAGCAAATGCAAATCTTAAAAAAGGGAGGTGATATTAATAGTTGACAAAATAGAAATCAGTATTAGACAAAATAGGTCCAATAAAGGCATTAAAAGATATAAATGTAACATTAATGATAAGAATTTAATATTGAATGATGAGAAGAAAAATATGAATTTAATAGTAAAAAGCAGATACTTTACAGTGAAAAGATAGTAGTCATCAATCTTTGTGTACTGAAAAATATTACATCAAAATATGTAAGGCACAAACTATTAGAAATATGCTTTGTAGAAGAATAAATTTATAAGAGCACAACTGAGTGGGGAAATTTGAAGCCACCTGTATTAGCCAGGCTTCTCCAGAGAAAGAGAACCAACAGCATGGAGATACAGAGACAGAGACTTATTTTTAGGAATTGACTCATGCAATCATAGGGGCTGGCAAGTCCAAAATCTTCAGAGTAGGCCAGAAGGCTGTAGACCAGAGAAGAGCTTCAGTTCAAATCCAAAAGCAGTGTACTGACAGAATTCCCTTTTCCTGCAGTGAGGTCAATCTTTTTCTATGAAGGCCTTCAAATGATTGGATGAGGCCCACCCATATCATGGAAAGCAACCCACTTTACTTAAAGTCTGCTAATTTAAATGCTAACCTCATCTAAAAAGTACTTCCACATAGACATCCAAAATAATGTTTGGTCAAACATCTCGGTACTATGGTCTAGCCAAGTTGACACTTAAAATTAACCATCACAATATCTTTGTGAATACTAGACATATCAAATAAGGAGCAGCACAAGGATTTGGTGATGTGAATAATATATTACAAGCACACTTTAATTTCAAATATGTGTTTATTTCTGTGTATTTATGTGTATGCATGATATCTACATAACTGAACTCCACCCCAAAAGAACAGATTACACAATTCTTTTCTATGGCCCATGCCATACTTAATACTGATCCTGTCTCATATATAAGCCCACAAAAAAGAACAAAATAAAAAAATGTACAAACCACATTGAATGTGCTCAAATTTAATTCCAGAGTTTATGTTGAGAGCTTTCAACCACTTTGAAATGATCTTAAAATCCACTCTCCTAAATACTTCTTAGGCCAAAGCAGAAATAAAAATTTTATTTGCACATGATCTAGAAAGGAACAATAGGACACCCTCTGGTTAATATATATTGGATGAGTCCAAAACTAATCTCAAATTTAAAAAAAAACTAATAAATCTCAAATGCTTTCATTATCAGACACAAATGAATGAAAATATCTGCCCCTTTTAACTCAAGAATTAAAAAGGGAAATTCCAAATAAATCACTGACTTCAGAATGAGGAAAACCTAAATAGATAACTAACCCAGAAATAAAGCTGGAAGTGTTCTCAAAGAACTGAGTCCCTTCAACAACAATAGCAGGTCCCAAGAGTTTTATATGCTAAGGCATTTCAAACTTTTAAGAGACAGAAAACTTTCGTATTACATAAAATGTAACATTTTATGATTTCTGATTCATTTTAGGAAGCTAGAATAAGCCTGATTTTGAAAAACATCCTGGCAAAGTTAACCTCTGGCACAAACTAAACCAACTTGCCTTTTGAATACAGGTATAAAAAAAATTTAAGTACAATTAAAAGGACTAGTTGAAGAACACATTAAACTTTTATCACGATTATAATCTGTCATGTTATTTCATTAAAAAATAAAATTTATATTCAATAAGGGACAAGAAAACATTTGATAAAATTCAAATAAGCATTGGAGAAAGGTAAATAAAAATGAGTATATCTCTTGGAGAATAGAATAGGAATTATATTAGGTAGAGTAGAATAGATCACTTGCCAAAAATGTAGAATTCTGAGCTTTATCCTAAACCTAGACTCTGGAAATGAATTCCCAAATTCTACATTTTTAATGAAAACCCAAATAATTCTATGCAAGCCAAAGTTTGAGAAATGTTCATCTAAACCTAACTAGCTAATGGCATAGTTAACACTGAAATAATAGAAGCCTTCCCCATGAAAATCAGGAAAAATATAATAGTGTCTGCTTTCGGCACAATTTAATTTTCTCAACTCTGAAAAAATTTGGTTATTGAAATAAAAAAACATAAAATCAGAAATAACAGAAATAAATATTTGAAAATAAGATCTCCCATTATTATTATTTGAATGATTCTTATTGGTAAGGTCCAATTAATGAAAAATCCTTCATAACAAATAAGAGCATTCAGTAAGTTGGTTGGATAAAAATTGAATATACAAAAATAACTAACTTCCTTATATACTAGCAATAGCTGTCTAGGAAAACAATGGGGAGAATGGATCCAATTTACAATAGAGAAAATAGATGTACAGGAATAAACTTATCAAAAATTGTATAGGATCTTTATAAAAAAGAATTTAAAACTTTACAAAGGCACATAAAAGTATATTTGAATAAGAAGAGAGAAACAACATTTCTTAGGAAGAAAGACTTAATATCATAAAGTACCAATTAACTCATAAATGATTTAAGATTCAGCCACCAAATGTTTAAGACTGGAACACCATTGTCTACAAAAATCTAGAAAAATAAGCACACAAGACTAGTGATAAAAATTACTATAAAGAAAAATGAATACGGGGAGCCTGTGTGGCTCAGTCGGTTAAGTGTCCCACTCTTGATCTCAGCTCAGGTCATGATCTCACAGTTCATGAGATTGAGCCCCGAATCAGGATCTGTGCTGACAGTACAGAGCCTGCTTGGGATTCTCTTTCTCCCTCTCACTTTGCCTGCCTCTCTCTCTCTCCCTCTCACTCTCTCTCTCTCTCTCTCTCTCTCAAAACAAATAAACTTTAAAAAAAAGAAAAATGAACACAAAAGACTAGCTAAGAAAATTATGAAAACTGATGACAGGGGCTTACTCCATCTGATATTAAAATCTATCCTAGAGCTACAGGAATTAAAATGAGTTATTACTGGTGCAGAAAGAGGTGGAAAAATCAGACACTAAAGATCATTTACTTAAAAGAATGAAACCTATCATGCTTTGTCAGTTCTTTTTGCATCCCCGTCATGTCTGCAATCTCTGGGAGCTGGGGTGCTCCGGGGCTCCATCCTGAAACTCTCTCCTCTCTGTTACACTCACCCCTGGGTGGTCTTGTTTCTTTTCAGGGTTTCAGATACCTACTCTGAGTATTTGAGCTGTAAGTTTTTATTTCTAGCACCTATCTCTCCTAAAACTCCAGATTCCCAAGCCTATTTATCTGCTCAACATCCCTCTTGGATGCCACATGAACATCACAAACACCTTCCTCCCCTCGGTCCCCAGACTGAGAAACAGGTACCTCCATCCTTTCTGTGCTCACAACAAAAGCCCTAGAGAGATACGTTTTTGATCCCCCTCTTTCTCTCAAGCCCTATATCTAACCTGTTACAAAATCTTGTGGACATACCTGTAAAATGTATCTTGAACACAACCACTTGTCATCACCTCTTTGTCACCACCACCCCAATCCAAGCCCTGTCATCTCTCCCATGGATCACCACAAGAGCCTCCACACTTGTCTCCCTGTGTCCCCTCTTACCTCCTTCAGCCAATTTTCAATATGGCAGCCAGAATGATTCTTGGAAACCCAGTAACCGGCCACACCATTCCTCTGCTTAGAACCCTCCAATAGCTTCCAATCACACTTAGAATAAAGATCCTTACTTTGGTCTACAAAGGCCCATGTGTTCTGCCCCTGGCTCTGGTGGTATACCGGCAAATGTTCAATAACCAGCTTTCAAAAAAAAAAGTATGTGTATACATTCATAAGTTTATTATAAATTTTACCAATAATAAGGATGTATAGCACACAATTTGCAAGTACTAAATAAACTATACAGTATTCACCACTGTAAATTCCACATACCAAATTGATTCTCACAGAATCTTTCCATTGTTTTCTTACCAAACTCCTATATCCCAAGCAAACCTATGGCTGCAATTGATGAATGAGTATAGTTCTAAATTAATGTTGGTTAATATATACCTTTACATTAAAGAGTACAAAGAAAGGGAAAGAATGAAAATGTAAGGTGGAACATCACTTGCTCATCAGTGAAGAAAACAACTTTTTTGCTGATAATAATTTTTAAATACTGGAGGAATATTTCCTAATTTTTTTGTGTGTTATTCACAACATAGCAGCTGCAGACAGGACAGACTTTTAAATTTAATCTGCGTCATTAACATTTTCTCTATCGCTGTAAGTCTAGACATCAACAAAACAATAAGGGAAGCACTGCTTCGTAGAATTTGCTGATTTCCACGGTGTAAATATTCTCACCATGGCTGACTTGAAGCTACCAGCACGATGTCACTGAGCACAGGGTTGTGAAGAGATGTGCAGTAACATACCACACAGTGCAATAGACACAATTAACCTCAAGAGCAGAGAAGATGGTCAAATGCAGATAAACAACTATGAAGTGATAAAATTTGAGTACTTGTTCCTTCTTTTTTAAAGTTTTTTTCAATGTTGATTTATTTTTGAGAGAGAGAGAGAGACAGAGCATGAGTGGGGGAGGGGCAGAGAGAGAGAAGGAGACATAGAATCCAAAGTGGGATCCAGGCTCTGAGCTGTCAGCAGAGAGTCCCATGCGGGGCTCAAACTCATGGACCGAGAGATCATGACCTGAGCCGAAGTCAGACGCTTAACTGACTGAGCCACCCAGGTGCTCCATTTCCTTCCTTTTTAATACAATGTACTTAGAGTTATAAGTTTACATGATTTTATTTTTAATAATGGCTACGTTTAATAACAGCTCGTGAGAGTCCTGAAAATGTGACCGCAGACTCTGCTGAGCAGGTGAAAGCAGCCTTCAACATACCACCACCTGGCATCCCCTCTGTTATCTTCACTCTGCTCCAGCCTCACTGGGCTCCTTGACCCCCTTCCGCACATCCAGCACTCTTCCACCTCTGGACTTCCACACTTGCTGTTTCCTCTGCCTGAAACGCTTCTCCAGCCAGCCCCACAGCCGACTCCTCTTCCCTCCACCCTCTGCTCAGAAGCTTCCATCATCCCTGGCCACCCCAACTAGAGTCAGACTTTGGGCACTCTCTACTCCCTTGCACTGCTGTGCTTTGCTTCTTGGCGTTTATTATTATCTACTAAAACCAAAGAAAGGGAAAGAGAAGTAGGAAGAAGAAGACCTGGATATTCAGCAACTGGAAATTAGAAAATCAACTTACAGTACTTCTATAAAGTGGAGCATGATGCAGCCATTAAAAAGAGGGTATAGGGATGCCTGGGTGGCTCAGTCAGTAGAGTGTGAGACTCTTGATCTTAGGATTGCGAGTTCCAGCCCCACATTGGGTATAGAGATTACTTAAAAATACAATCTTAAAAAAAATGGAGTTATAGAGAAATATGTAATGACATGGTAAAATACGCAGGGCGTATTGTTAAGTGAAAACCACAGGATAGAAAGTAGCCTGTCAAGTAATATTACACAGGTAAAAAAATAAATATAAACATGGAAAAGCAAGTAGGAAGGAAGAATATTAAAACATTCACAATAATTATCTTTGAATAGTGGGATTCAGGTGATTTCTCTTAGTTTTTTTTATACTTTCTCTACAACAAACATTTGTTATATTTGAAAGTATAGAAAACTTAAGGACTGTGTTTTTAGTACTTAGGGCAAGAGTGACATCATCTTCCAGAAATTCCCAAGATGCTGGGAACTATTCAAGATGACCACACATACGAAGTACAGGAAGAGACTAGTGAGAAGAAGACAGGTGGAAAGAGTTATGGGTATCTTCTGAGTTCACCTCCCTTACCTCCAAGAAAGAAACACAAAGCCAGAGAACAGAAACACTCGAATTGGTTATATGTGGTTATCACTAGCAAAAGGCCTTAGCTTGAATGAACCAGGCCTTTCCTAAACTCATTCTTTAATCCCTAAGGTGCATTCCACAGAGAACAAATAGACTTGACAGCCTGGAGGTGCCCTACTAAATAAACTTACCCACAGAGAAGGGAGGTATTGGAGTGGCTCCTTGGGGGTCAATACATGCACATTAGAGAAGGACTCCTCTTGAAGGGCTGCACAGTCTGGAATCACGTGACCTGATGTGGCTGCTGAGTGCCAATGTCCTGCCTGCATCTCCAACTGATCCATCCTTGCCTCACAGCTAGGACAGCCTTAGAGCATCCCTTTATCCTGCCTGGTCCCAGTGGTAGGTGCAGCGGATGAACCCATGCAGGTTCAATTCAATTTTTAATCAACATGCTAATAAAGCATATTAATGATGAGAAGGGAGGGAAATTTTTTTTTTAATGTCAGAAAACTTGAAAGAGCAAGTGGAAAGGATGCCAGAATGTGAGAATCTGGCACAGCCACAAGGCAGGGGCAGTGACAATGGCTCAAAGGCATAAATGGGCTCTTTGCTGTGATGTTCTGTAGGCAGCTGGTGGCCCGAAGGTCCAAGCAGGGCTGAGAGAAGAGAGAAGTCTGATTACACTGACTTTGCCTCCTAATGCAGGCCCAGAAAGCAAAGGAAGACCCTTCCCTAGAGAAGACTCAGTCCCTCGAGGCAGAAGGAGGTCTGGGAGCAGATTACATGGGACTCTCCTGTGCATCGGAGGCTGAACCCCAAGCATTTTTCCTATGGCCAGTCCTTCTAATTTAATGAACAATTTTATCTTGTGGGGATTATGTGACCTCAGAGAGTATCAGAGGTTTGAGGGCTATCAAAGATGTCCCTGAATTATATGAGGAAAGAAGTATATTTAAACAAAGCATATTCATAGAAAGACCTCAACATGCCCAGCAATTTGGGGCATGAGAATCCAAACCATCTTGGAGTTCTGGATGATGAAGAGAGTTACATTGTGGTGACCACCATAGGAATTTACCCTAAAACTCTTAGATTCACGGATCAAGTGCCAGGCTGGGGATCTCTACTTTAAGAAGGTACCCATATTTGGGTAGATACAGTATCCAACTCTGCAGATATTCTGCTGAAGTTTGAAGATCAGTCTGGTGGCCAGTGCCAAATGGCAAACACTACAGAATGCTTCAAAAATTGGAGATAGAAGGATGGATAAAATAGGTTCATCAATAAAATAAGAAATAGCAACATTAGTTACCATTTAAGACCATGAATTTAATTCTTTTTTTCTGGAAATTCACATTGCAATAGTCAAAAAAAAAAAAAAAAAAAGAGGAAAAACAACAACAACAAAAACCTATGAGAAAGTAGGTAAGACTTTTGAGGATATTTTATAATTTTAATTATCCAGATGGAGAAATCATGCACCACTTTCTGTTCCACCACAAAGAAAGGAAAAACCTCCCTGCAAAGCCAAGTTAGGTGAGGTTCCCCAGCAGAATGTCCCATCCCCAAACCTCTAAGCTCATGGAAATAGTCTAAAAGTAAGAGGGAGCCAAGGACCAGTTAGTGGAGGAAAACCTACTCTTCTGAATCACCGAGAGTGGATTCAGAGCTTGCCCACAGATAATATTCCTGGAATACCTATGTGATATCCCCCTGGAACTTATGCCTGTGGAGTTGTCTTGGGACCTCAGGGTCAGGCCCTAGTTCTAAAAAAGTGGTCTGATGAGCAGATTACTTCCACTGGTCAGTGAATAGTGCTGACACACTGATTTTTGGGGTGACAGTCACTCATGTTGGATACACAATAAGTTCAGGTTTCTGGGCTACTACTAACCCTTGGGCTTAGGCTATATATAACCATGCATTGGTATTCACCCATCCAGGTTTCAACTGCATGCTGCTGCCAACCTATAACCTATCAGAGGGCTCTGGGGTGGGCACAGGCATCCTTCACCTTGCATGGTCATACTGCCCCTTCAGCAGGTTCTGGACCATGTGTCAGGCCATCCTCTGGGGGTGGCCAGGCCAAGCTCTTCCAAGGGCTTTTGAGATCCTTGTTCTAAAATGGTAAAGCGTCCTTCCAATGTCCTCTCTTGTCTAATAGAATTGGTGGCATAATGCTCTTT
Organism: Panthera onca; assembly: GCF_046562875.1. NCBI lineage: Eukaryota > Metazoa > Chordata > Mammalia > Carnivora > Felidae > Panthera > Panthera onca. Next base: position 127,649,736 of record NC_138347.1, on the reverse strand, counting down.
TGGGTCAGTCTTAAGCACCACTAGATGAGAAACAGACATTCTTTGTGGGAATGGGACCACTCCTCTTGCTTTGCCTGCAGGCCCCTCCACTCTCCTGTATGCTTGCTGCAGGGGTGCTGTCAACATCGAAAGAGATCACATTCTGGGAATGTAATGATTACAGCTAAAGAGTTCAAGGGAAGATGTGGTTGGAAGATGTGTCATTCTACATTTATGCTACAAAATTTCAAGACGTAAATTTAACATGACCAGAAAACGAATTATTCACAATTTCCTTCACACTCTGAAGAAGACTTGTGTTTGTGGGCAACTAAAACAAAGCATACAGCCTCTGAGAGTCCTTGGAAACCAAAACTGACAAGCAGCTCTGGATAATACAGCATCATGAATAACAATATAACCAGCGCTACACAAAGGCATTAGGGAACTTCAGAGTCAAGAAGATCTACATTGTTTTACTACAAACAGGTTTGGAAGAGACATGGCGTTGTGTACAATAACATAGTCACTAGCCTTTTCTCCCAGTGACACACAGGAAATTAGTCAGGCACTCTATATTTGACAGTAAATAGAGCACTAATAAAGAACAGGACTAGAAGAGTCCTGGACATGCTCAGGGAGAAGTAGTGCTTGGTCACTACCCAGAGTATTCACACACACTGACTGAACAATAAGACATAAAACTTAAGTCCCTCCTCTCTATCCATTGTTCTAAATCTTCACTGACAGTTCACTATCCCTCACACGGGCACATGGATTTGCAATATAAATTTTAATTAAATTGTTATATAGACAATATTCACCCAGGACTCCACACAGCCTAGAGATAGCCCTGGTGTTGTAGGTCTGAGATGGAGATTTGCATGCAGGTGGCTTATTGGAAAGTGCTCTTCAAAGAAAACATATACGTAAATATAACACACCTCTTTCCTTATATAGAAAGAGAGGAAATATATTTAGAGAAACATGATTTTTTTCATTAAACACCAGCAGAATTAAAATGAGTGTGAAATAAAATGCGTTCCCCAAAGAACAAGACAGGCCACAGAAATATTGCAAAAAGCAACCAAATAAGAAAACATAAAAATAACAGAAGTTAAAATAACAGAAGCAGAACAAAATATATTAGTTATACACTAAATGTATCAAGGCTAAGCTCATCTAGGAGGGTAGCTCAAATTTGCTTAGAAAACTAAATGCAAATAATTACTGCTTAAAACGAGACATATTTGAAACAAAATAATGTAAGAAATTTAAGGTAAAAGGATGATTAGTCTTCTGTTTCTGATAATATTTAAGACTAAATATCTAGAGAAACCCTCCTTATATAAAATGTAAAAAAAATGTAGTATACTATACTGTTTTAGATAAAAATTTTAAATGTATGGCAAGGAACATGTATTTACAATAAAAACTTGTAAAGTACAACAAGAGAAAAGCTTCTATGAGCAAAAATCTGCAGGGAAAAAAAACAAACTGCATAATAATACTTGCAAAGATAGCAGATGTTAGGATTATCAGAGACAGAAAAAATATATATATTTTTAAAATATTAAAGAAAAAAAGATATTGAAAGTGTGATGAATGAGCCAAAGACCACCAAAATGTCTGGTTGGAAATAATACCAAGTAAAATTCCAGAAATAGAAATATAAGTGAAACTTGAGCTACATAGCTGCTAAGTTGAAACTGGGCACAGCTGAAGAGATCAGTGTGAATGAGGTAATACACAGGAGATAGTTCCTGAATACTGAATAAAGGTACTAAAAATATGACCAAGAGGTTAAGGGATATGGGATATAAAGTGAAGAATTCCAACAGGCATCTAATTGTTATTTATGATAGAGCTTATAAAGATAATAAAGGAAAATCATTATTCAAAGAAAAGCTGAGACTTTCCCCAAGTTGATAAAAGGCATCAGTCTCAGATTCAGGAAGTCCAATAATTCCCAACAAGATGAACAGAAAGACATCTAGAAAAATTTGGTGTAATTGTGGAACAAAGACAAAGAGAAGATGTTAAAATCAGCCAGACAGAAAAGATAGATTACCTGCAAGAGAGTAACTGCTGATTTCTTAAGGGAAAAAAAATAAATACAGCCAGAGGACCATCAAATGATATTTTCAGAGTGCTGGGAGTTGGCATTGGCCAAATGAGGATCATTACACTCAGTAGAATCATCTTTCGCACACAAAATAATAAAGGCATTTGAGACAAATGCTAATAAAAAAAATTTACTAGAAACTGACACTCGCTAGAAAGAAGGATGCACTTCAAGAAGGAAGAAAATGATCAGTGAAAATCTGAGATGCCAAAAAACAGCTGAACAAAAAGATAGTAAACATGAAGCTAGCTGTAACAAAATATTGTTTTAAAAATAAGAATAAGGAGGACCTGGGTGGTTCAGTCAGTTAAGTGTCCCACTTTTGGTTTCAGCTCAAATCCTGATCTCACAGTCATGAGATCCAGCCCCATGATGGGCTCTGCACTGAGTGTGGAGTCTGCTTGAGACTCTCTCTTCCTCTCCCTCCACCCCTCCTTTGCTTGTGCTCTCTCTCTCAAATAAATAAATAAATAAATAAGAATAATGTCTAAAGTGTAGATTTTAAAAAACCTAAAATGTTGAACAACAATGGATATACATGGGGATGATCATTAAGTTAAAGTATTTGAACCTCTTCATATTGTTTAAGACACAGATAAGGACATGATTGATAGTTTAGTTTAAATTTTTTGAACATAAACATGCATGTTAAAATGTCTAAGTTACTACTAAAAGAATAGAATTAGAGTGTACAATATCAAATTAGGAAAAGAAGAAAACAGAATAGCAGTGGGGGACAAACAAATCTAAAAAGGTGCACGAAAACGAAGCAGGGAGAAACAAAAAACCTAGCGCAAATAATTCAAAATGGTAAAAAATATTTACACACACTCACACACACACACACAATGCAATCAATAATAACAAATAAACTTTCTAGTTAAATAAAAAAAATGTCAGACTGGATTTACAAAATAGCTAAGCACATTTTGAAAACAAACACACACACATAAGCTGTAAGAACAACAGAGGTTGAAAATCAAACATGAGAAAAGGTAATCAGGAAAATTCAAGTCAAGAGAGCACTACTATACATATATTACTATCAGAAAGAATTAAGTTTTTAAAAAGAATTTAAAGATATAATGAGGGCCATTGCATTTTTACAGGTTATTTTTTTTAAAAAAGCTTTATTGAAATACAATTCACGTATATAATTCACCCATTTGAAGTTTACAATTTAGTGGTTTTTAGTATATTCACAGGTAAATGCAACCATCGCCACAATTTTAGAATATTTTCATCACCTCAAAAGGAAGCCCCACTCCCTTTAGCTGTCACACCCCCCCCCCCACCACCCCCTAACTCTCCCTCTGGTCTAAGCAAACCAAATCTACTTTCTATCTATATTTTGCTATTCTGGACTTTCAAATGAATGGTATCGTTTAATATGTGGACTTCTGTGATTAGCTTCTTTGGCTTACTGTTTTCAAGTTTCATTCAAGTTGCAGCATGGATTGGTATTTCTGTTCCTTTCTGTGGACAAGTAACATTCCGTTGTGGGAATATGCATTTCATTTATCCATTCACTCATTGATGGACATTTGGGTTGCTTCCATCTTTTGGCTGTAAATAATGCTGCTATAAACATCAGTGTACACGTTTTTTGTGTGAACATAGACTTTCATTTCTCCTGGGTATAGAGCCAGGGGTGTAACTGCTGAGACATGTGTTTAGTATATGTTTAATCATTTGAGAAACTGTCAAGCCACTTCTCAAAGTGGCTGCACCATCTTTCACTCACTGTATATAAGGGTTTCAGTTTCTCTACATCCTTATCACTATTTGCTGTCTCAATTTTTATTTTAGCCATCTTAGTGGGTATGAAGTGGTATCTCATTGTGGTTTTCAATTACACTTCCCTGATAACTAATGACATCAAGCATTTCTTCATGTGTCTATTGGCCATTTGTATATCTTCTTTGGAGAAATATCTATTCAAGTCCTTTGCCCATTTTTGAATTTGCACTCTTTTTTAGTTGTCGAGTTGTAGAGATTCTAGGAATTCTTTATATATTCTAGATACAAGTCCCATATAAAATATAAGATCCTTGAATATTTTCTCCCATATTGTAGGTTGTCTTTTCACTTTTTTGATGATGCTCTGTGAAACACAAAAGTTTATAATTTTGTTGATGTACAATTATTTTTTTCCATTTCTCATGATTTTGGTGTATATCTAAGGATCCTTTGTCAAACAAACCCTAGATCATGAAGACTTACCTCTATATTTTCTTCTAAGAGTTTTATAGTTTTAGTTCTTACATGTAGGTCTTTGATCCATTTTGGGTAAGTCTTTGTATATGGTATGAGGTAAGGACCCAACTTAATTCATTTGCGTATGGATATCCAGTTATTCCAGTGCCATTTGTTGAAAGGACTATTCTTTCCCTAGTGAATGGTCTTGACACTTTTCTCAAAACCAATTGTCCATAGATGTATGGGCTTATTTCTGGCTTCTCAGTTCTATGCCATTGATCGATATGTCTGTGCTCATGCTGGTATTGCACTGCTTGATTACCATTGCTTTGTAGTAAGTTCTAAAATTAGGAAATGAGAGTCCTCCTACTTTGCTCTTCTTTTTCACAATTGTTTTGATTGTTTTTTTTTTCTTTTTTTTTAATGTTTATTTATTTTTGAGAGAGAGTGCACACGTGTGTGCACGTGTGGGGGAGGAGCAGAGAGAGAAGGGGACAGAGGATCTGAAGCTGGCTCTGCACTGACAGCAGTAAGCAGGAAGCAGGGTTCGAACTCATGAACCGTGGGATCATGACCTAAGCTGAAGTCAGAGTTTAACCAAATAAGCTTCCCAAGCATCCCTGTTTTGATTATTCTGAGGCTCCTTCAGTTTCACGAATTTTAGCAACAGCTGGTCAATTCTTACAAAGAATTCAGCTGGGGTTCTGACAGAGATTGTGGTGAATCAGCAGAACAGGTTGGGAGCAGGTTAGGCATCTTAAAAATTTTAAGTCTTCTGAACCGTGAACATGAGATATTTTCCCATTTATTTAGATCTTCTTTAATTACTTTCAACAATGTTTTGCTTGGTTGATTATTCCAAGTTTTCAGGGTATATGTTTGCACGTTTTTTATTAAATTTATTTCTAGGTAACTTACTCTTTTTGATGCTAGTGTGAATGAAATTGTTCTCTTGGTTTCATTTTTGGATTGTTCATTATAAGTGTATACAAATACAATTGATTTTTGTACATTAATCTTGACTCCTCTAACCATGCTGAACTTGTTTATTAATTTTAACAGTTTTTTAATGGATTCCTTAAGATTTCCTATAGTTGTGAATACAGATAGTTTCACTTCTTCCTTTCTAATATGAATCCTTTTTATCTATTTTTTAGGTTTACCTAATTACCCTGGCTAGGATGTCCAATACAGTGTTGAATAGAAGTGGTGAGAGTGTGCATCCTTGTCTTGTTTCTGGTCGTAGAGACAAAGCATCCAGTCTTTCACTGTTAAATATGATGTTATCTGTGGACTTTTCAGAGATACCCTTTATCAGGTTAAGGAAGTTCCCTTTTATTCCTAGTTTGTTGAGTGCTTTTATCATGAAATGGTGTTGGATTTTGCCAAATGCTTTTTTTGCTCCTAATGAAAAGATCATGTCATTTAAAAAATTATATTGATACAATGAATTCTATTAATTGATTTTCAGATGCTGACATAGTCTTGCATCCATAGGATAAATCCCATTTGGTCATGGTGTATGATTCTTTTCTATATTGCCAGATTCAGTTTGGAAGTATTTTATTGAAGACTTTTGCAGCCATATTTACAAGAGATATTGATCTGTGGTTTTCTTGTGATATCTTTGTTTGCTTTGAGTATCAAGGTAATGTTGGTCTTATAAAATGCTGGGGAAAAGGGTTCCCTCCTCTTTTATTTTTTGGAAGAGTTTGTGAAGAACTGGTAGCAATTCATTCAATGCTTGGTACAATTCAGTGGTGAAAACATCTGATAAACCATTAGTTTTACTTCATAAGAGAGATAAAACTATTTAGGTACATAATAACATATATAGGGCAAAAAAAAAAAAAGGACAGAATCATAAAAGAACTTAATGAAACACTAAAATTTGGGGACATTTAAAAGTAAATCTCTCATTAACTATTGGATCAATACCACAACTATTACACATCAAAACTTGGGGGATGCTGTCTATAGATATTGGAACAGACTGTTCCTCAGTGTCACTTCAGACATAAACCAGTTGTATGCCTTTCAGCAATGGTCATATTCAGCTTCCTGGGAAATAGCCCTGGGCTATGTCCCATGGACTTGGACTACCTGGACCACGAGGCCACCTCCATGCCCACCAAAGGAACACCTTCTGCCAATGTCATCAATGATGTATTATTGCTCACAGGTAGGACTAGAGTTTTGGCTCTTGACAGAAGCTAGACATGAATGTTCCTCTGACAATAATAAGTTAATAACCTTGGCTGTGTTTATAAACAGAATCACTTCTTGTTGGTGATGAGAGAGGATACTCTGCTTGTCTATCAAGGAAGGAAGAGGTGAGGGTGGGCCACCTCACAAGTGGCCTGGGTTTTGCAGTGAGGGCTTTTTAGAGGGACAAATGAGTGAATAGAGTGTGCAGTGTCTACTCCTTGTCAGCAAAGGATGTGTTGGTTGGTCCCTCCAGCTCTAGGTAGATATTCATCAGTAGATATTCATCAGTGGATCTTGCCCACAGCCATTATTAGTGTAGTGATTAGGTGATTTTCTATTTCTCATTCTGAAATGAATTTCTTTGCTGAAGCAATTTTATTTTCAAAAAATAAAAAGAAAGTGACTTGACTTTTATTTCTGGCAATAGTCTCAACTAGATAACCTGAAAGCTCTTTAAAAATATTACAAACATCCTATTATATGCGTAGCCATGATCCTAGGAAAGGAAATTCCCAGATGGCAAAAACAAAGAGAAAACTAAAAACCAAAGAGATAAGGACCTGAGCTGATCCTGTAGCAGCCCGAAGGGTGTTTTTTGGTCTCAGTAACTAAGGGATTTTGGTTTTAATGACCTCAGAGGGGAATGAAATGAGATCTTGATCCTGCTTATGGTGAGCAACAGAACTAAGACTTCTTTGTAAAAGCCAAGTTCTTAGAAAAGCTCCACATTCTGTAAAAGAGTTAACTAGAAAATACCAACCCAACCGCATAAGGATAAGGCAAAGAAAATTTTTTTGTCCTGATCTGGCCTCTCACTGGGAAGAAAACATCTCATGGGCTTATGCTTACACAGTTTTAGAGATCAAATTTAAGCTTTCTCCAGGACCCTTTCACATCATAAATATACATAAAATAATGGCTTGCATTATGGCTTCATATGGCTGTAATATCCTTAGAGCATCTGACAGACGCAAAAGAAAAATCAATTTAGAGAGATACACCTTCAATCCAGGCTGCATAAGTTTCCTACAGATTAAGTCCTCTACGCATGAGCTCACAATGAAAAGTTACAAAATATATGAGGAAACTACTTAGCTTCATGAGATCAGCAGAAATGGTGAATGGTAGGTTTAGATGTTTGAAAACATCAGATGATGCAAATATAGGACATGAATGACATACTGAGTATGATTAAGATGATTAAAAGCATAATAGATAATGAAAAATAAGCAGGAAAAATAAAACACTATCTAAAAAGAACCAAATAGCACCTATCAACAAATATAGGGGGAAAAACTGACAGAATTAAAGGGACAAATAGACAATTCAATAATAGTAGTGGGAGACTTCAATGCCACACTTTTAATAACGGATAGAGTAAGTAGGCAGAAGAGCAACAAGGAAATAGACCTAAGTGACATTTACAGAATCTTCTACCCACTAACAGGGTAGACATTCTTCTCAAGCGCACATGGAACATTCTCCAGATTCGACCATATGATGCCATAAAACAAGCCTCAATGAATTTGAAAGGATTGGAATAATACAAAGTCTGCTTGCCAACCATAACTGAATGTAATTAGAAAATAAGTACAGAAAGAAATTTGTGAAGTTCACAAATACGTGGATATTAAACAACACACTTCTAAATAACCAATGGGTCAAAGAAGAAATTGAAAGAGAAATTGGAAAATACCTTGATGTAAGTGAAAACAAAAACACAACATACCAAAACTCAGGATATGCAGCTAAAGCAGTGCACAGAAGGAAATTTGTAGCTGCAAATTCCCATATTAAAAAGGAAAAGAGGGGCACCTGGGTGACTCAGTCAGTTAAGTGTCCGACTTCATCTCAGGTCATGATCTTGCAATTTGTGGCTCCAAGCCGCGCACTGGGCTCTGCATTGTTCTGCTTGGGATTCTCTCTCTCCCCCACTCTCTCTCTCTGCCCCTCCCCCTCTTGTGTGCATGCTCTCTCTTGCACTCTCTCCTCTCTCTCTCTCTCTCTCTCTCTCTCTCTCTCTCTCTCTGTCTCTCTCAAAATAAATGAATAAAGTTAGGGGGAAAAAGGAAAAAAAGATATAATATCAATAACCCAGCTTTCCACCTTAAGAAACCAGAAAAAGAGGAGTCCGTTAAAACCAAAGCAGACAGAAGAAATAATTAAGATTAAAGCAAAAATTAAACAGAAAATAGAAAACAGAGAAAAACAGTGAAACCAAAAGCTGATTCTTTGAAACAATCAACAGTATCAACAAGCATTAATCGTCCTCATTTGCCCTGAAATTTCATTATTCTACAGGTCTACATCCACCTGGGAATTAACTTCTCTGAGATGTAGCTCACCCCACTCTCCCTACACCTCCTAGCTCACTTCTCCCATTTTTCTCCCCTATATAACAGCATTAAAATCATAAACATTTACAAAGCACACGTTTTCTTTCTTTCTCTATAACTTGACTAACCCAAAGTATTTTTGAGAATATTTACATACACACACATATACACACACATATACACAAGGAAAAAAGTAAATGATGAAATCAGAGCAAAGGAAAATTTCAGATACAGAATACTTTATTTATTTATCTTAAATTTATTTATTTAAATTTAAGTTAGTTACCATACTAACTTGTATATATTGTGTAGTATTAGGAGTAGAACCCAGTGATTCATCACTTACATCTAACACCCAGTGCTCATCCCACCAATTGCCCTCTTTAATGCCCATCACCCATTTAGCCCATCTGCCCACCTTCCTCCATCTTCCCTCAGTTTGTTCTCTGTATTTAAGAGTCTTTTATGGTTTGCCTCCCTCTCTTTTTTTATCTTATTTTTTCTTCCCTTCCTCTATGGCCATCTGTTTTGTTTCTTAAATCCCACATATTAGTGAAATCATGTGTGTGTCTTTTTCTGACTGACTTCTGTCTTTTTCTGTCTATTTCACTTTAGCAAAATACACCCTAGTTCCAACCATGTTGTTGCAAATGGCAAGATTTCATTCTTTTTGATTTCAGAGTAATATTCCATTATATATATATGCACCTCATCTTCTAGATAAAGGGTATTTTATACATAAAATCCAACACATGCAACAAGCCCTACACACTGTACTGAGATGAGCCAAAAATTATGAAACTGAGCTTTCCAACTCTCCCCCACAACCCCTTTCATACTTCACCAAGAAAAGGGAGAACATCCTCTCTAAAGATTCACAGGATCCGTGAGTTAGGAAACAAACAAACAAACCTCACAGCAGTACATTGTGTTTCTGTTTAAGAGAACCTTAGTTTCATTTGACAGAGCAAACTGAAATGTTTTTCCCTTGGATGCAGGGTTCAGGGCCATTTAAGAAGCATTACATGACCTTGAGCATAAGCACCCTCTGCCCCTTCCCATTTGACCTGAATTTCTCATTCCCTGTATACTCTCTGTTCACCATGTTCTCTTGGTGGAAAAATGCTAATTAAAGTTTCATAATTGTATGGGCCTGCAGAATATTCCACTAGCCCATCTTCCCAAACTGACAGAACGAATGAGGAAATTGACATGGAAGTAGCATCCTGAGGATGGTTCCTATGAACACCCACCCAGGCTCTGAACAAGTGGCATTTTTAAAAGGTGGGTAGACATAAGGGAAGTTAACAAAGATACGTCATAATACTACCAAATTTATACTCTAGGCCACAAAGAGTCATTTAATTACAAAACTCTGCAAGTATTTTTAGAGAAGTACTACATTCGGCAGACTTTAGAAAGAAATTTGTAAATGATTTATATTTACAAAAAAAAAAAAAAAAAGACATACAATCATCTAAATGCACCAGATATTTAAATGTTCAATCTATTCTTTAAGCTATCAAACACCTTTCTGTCAATTTTGGAAGAGAGAAAGCTTAGTCAAGACAACAGGAACAATTCAATTGATTCCTGAAACATTTGCTCAAGGAATTATTTAAATACATCAAAAAGACTTCAAAAACCAAAGAGCAATATATGTTTTCTGAAAAAATCCAGGCAACATATGACAAAAAGAGCTTTTCCTGACAATCCAGTACCACTGCAATCTCAGATCTAAAGGTTATGTCATCAAATCATCAGAGACGATTTATTAACCACCCCCAGGAGTAGGGCACGCAGGAGCATGGTGTCCACCAGTGACAGTGGTGTTCACGCTCATCAACACACATGTGAACAGCCTAAGCTCTGCTTGTGGGAAAAAATAGATGGCAACAGCCTGCACAGAAATCATTTAGCAAAAAAGAAAAAAAAATCAATTGAAGAAATATAACTAGTTACATTCAGAGAAATTTACCCACGTGCTCACCTCAACCCTTGAAAAATTTATTCCTCTGAATTCTATCCATTCATGGCATCTAGGGTACACATCTGTGATTCTCAGATTTCTTTTTTTAAGAGTTGAGACTGATACCCTGTCATAGCTTGTCTGATTACAGCTGTAACAATGTTGAAATCCTCAAAGGCATAAATGGAAAATATTTATCACTTAATTAATGTTAATATTTTGGGATGTTTACGACAACTCTCAAGATGATTGACAATATGCTAGGGGTACAGCAAAGCCAGGATTTGGATTTCCTGATGCAGAGTACTGGGGGATGAAGATCAGGTTGAAATTAATCCAGACCCTGAACAAAGCTCACTATCATTTAATTAATTTAACAGAAAGTGCTGTCAGTCAAGACTTTGGGCTACTTATGGATGGGGTAAAATGGGAGCCAATAGGCAAAGTTGCCCAGTTTTAGGATATGCAGTGTAGCAGATTGTTTTTTCCATGGATGGCCACAACAGTATCTCCTGTGCCATGTGCTCTTCCCACAGTAGTGGGAGCTCTTCCATTAAGAAGTAGAATCTAATTGTCCTCCCCTGAATCTGTCCCGTCCTGATGACCCACTTGTTACCCATTGAATGAATTGAATAATATTGCTGAGTTCCGTGACAAAGTCAGAAAAGGCTCTGAAGCTTCTACCTGGTTGTCATGTGACATGTACTCTGGGAGAAGCCATCTGCCATATAAGGAGCCCAATTATTCTGAAATTGCCATGTGGAAAAGGCCACAGAGAGGTAGGTGCTCCTTTAGATAGTCCCACCTGAGCCCAGCTTTTCATCCATTCTTTTTTTTTTTTTTAATTTTTTTAATGTTTATTCATTTTTGAGAGAGAGAGAGAGAGAGACAGAGCATGAGTGGGGGAGAGGCAGAGGGAGAGGGAGACACAGAATCTGAAACAGGCTCCAGGCTCCAAGCTGTCATCACAGAGCCTGACATGGGGCTGGAACCCACAAACCATAAGATCATGACCTGAGACGAAGTCACATGCTTAATCGCTTAACTGAGCCACCCAGGAGTCCCTCATCCATTCTGATTCTGTGCCCAATTCCAACATGTGGGATTTTTTCCACACTACTAAGTAATTCTCCAACACCAACTAGACGTTATATAATTTAACTCAATCCTGACACTATCTGCCTGTATATAACATCAGATCCCACAGGTTAAGGGCTCAGTCCTACAAGACTGCAACCCCCTTCAGATGCCCATCACAAATCCAGATTGTTACGTGGACTTCTAACCAACAGGTCATAGATGAGAAATCCCAATAATCCCCACGGTGGGTTCAATTAATTTGCTAGAGCGGCTCACAAAACTTAGAGAAACATTTTACTTACTAGATGACTGGTTTATTATAAAAGGATGTAACTCAAGAATAGTTACACTGTCACATCCTGTGCAATGCTTCCATGATCTGTAAGTTTGCCACTTTGTATGTGTTCACCAACCTAAAAGATCTCTGAACCCCACCCTTTTGGATTTTTACTGAGATTTTATTACCTAGCCATGATTGATTGCATCATTGGCCATTGGTGATTGGTTTACCCTCCAGTCCCACCCCACCCCCTGCCCCTGGGTTGGGGTGGGACTGAAAGTGCCAACCTTCTAATAACTTAATTGGATCCCCTGGCAACCAGCCCCTAGCCTTAGGTTACCTAGAAGTTTTCTAAAAGTCACCTTATTAACATTAAAAAGGTTTATTGGTCTTATCACTTAGGAAATTCCAACCGCTTGAGGAGCTCTGTGCCAGCAACACAAAGACCAAACATATATCTTATTATAAATTACAATTCCACATCCACCCCACCAAAATATCAGAAGTTTAAGCTGTCTTACACTTTCCAGAGTAACAATACACAGGCTGAGAAGCACTGAGTGACCTGAATCCATGCCGCAGGGAGCAAAAGAATAACTCAGCCAAACCCTGCCTGAATGTCAGACTTTTCAAATGAGATATAATAAAAATGGTTATAGTTTTAAGCCACTAATTTTACAGTAGTTTTTTCATGCAGCAGTAGATAACCTGAACATGCAGATAAAAGTTACCTTATAACATCAGGAAAACCTCTGTGGACCCATCTACAAACAATGGCTATATGTTCTTTTCCACAAAATCTCTGTAGGACTTCACATGGTTTGGGCCCCAGCCATGCAGGGATGAATTTGCTCTCTCTAAAAGTGTTTATTAAATGCCAAGTGACCCTAGTACATTTAGGCACTGTTTTCACATCATTAACCATTTGACAGGGACACTTAGCATACAGAGGATACTAACAGATTAAAAGATTCAACCCACAGAGTGTTAGAGTAGGGAGTTAGTCAGGTTCTAACAGGATACCTGGAGGTCAGCAAGAGGAAGTCATGGCCAGCCTTCAGGAAAGTCAGAGGCCTGTCCTGAAAGCACAAGAAGCCGGATCAAATCAGACAGGCCAAGATGGCAGATGCCTTGACAGGAAACCTCTGACCAAATTAGGAAGAAAAAGCAGGAAACCTGCTTTCCACCCCAAGTAATAAATATTCCGCCCCCTTGTTAACAACTGTCAATAAAAGATAGAAACCCAACTCCCAGGACCCTCTGGCTTATGCTGTTGTGCATGTGGGCTTGCGCGTGCTCTCTCTCTCTCTCTCTCTCTCTCTTTCTGTCTCTCTCTCAGTCTCCTATCTCAAGAGTGTACTTCTCACTTCAGTAAACTTTCCCTCTTGTGTCACTCATCTGCTATGCTTCATTCTAGTGATAAGACCAAGAACCTTTGGCCACTCCTTCCAGTCTGGCTGGGTCGAGGCCCCAGGGCCAGAGGACTCCCCAGTTCACCTGGCAACAAGAGGAGGAGGCAGAAATTAAAATAAGACATTTCTGAAATTCTCATATGAGTTGGTGAGTAAATCTATCTTGTTCTATATGAAACTTCAAAAATATCTTCACTGATGGGTCCCCCTGTGTGACTCAGTTGGTGAAGCATCTGACTTCGGCTCAGGTCATGATCTCACAGTTTGTGAGTTTGAGCTTCATGTCAGGCTCTGTGCTGAAAGCTGAGCCTGGACCCTGCTTAGGATTCTGTGTCTCCCTCTCTCTCTCCCTCTCTCAAAAGTAAAAACATTAAAATTTTTTTTAAATATCTTCACTGATTAAATACAGAAAGCTAAAGACAGTTGTCAACTCTGTATTCTCTGAATGCTGATTTGTAACTTAGAATACATTTCTCCAAACATTTCTAGCCATGAGTCCTAATAATACTAATCTTAAACTGTGGGCCAGAGTCAGGAGCTAAAGAGAAAGAAAGATGAATATAGTATTCTCTCTCTTCTCTAAGAGCAGGGCCAGCCCTAGAAAAACTTTAAGAAGACGTAGTTTGTCTTCAGCCCTCTGGTACCTAGAATTCCTTCTCTCAGGTTCCTGGGACCCTAAGGTCACCCCCTGATGGTGGAATCACATCCAGGCCCACCCTCCACTCCAGCACCTTCTGGCCCCATGCTAGTGACTTTAAAATTACTTATCTAATTTCTCCTCCCAGCCTCCCGGGGAGCAAATTCTCACTGATACATAAGTGGTTGATTTCCCTTTCTGCCTGGATTTATATTACTGGGATTTCCGGCTGCTTAGCTAAGTGAAGCTGGAGGTCCAGCCAGCAGGCAGAACCATTCTGCTTCAAGTGTCTTCTGGCTTTTCATAGTGACTTTTCCTCTTCTGAACTTGTGAACTATCTCCAGCTCCTAGAGGCGGCAGTAACAAGACAACTGTAATGAGGTTAGAGCAAAGTCTGGAGATAAACTCATCTGTGTTGGGTAGTTTGTAAATTGAAAACGTCACAGGTAATGTTAATCCCAAGGGGTTAACAGAGGCTAGTTCTAAGACCAGCAACCCGTGCTTAACAACCTGTTCTCCAGAGGGGAAAAAAACAAACAAACCCTGATTGGCCTTTGCCAACCTTCCTGGTGTAAATGTTCCCACACACGATATTCGATTTTAAGGTACTCCTGTGCCATCACTGAATGTGGAACTGGGAGGTGAGGTACAATGTCTACCCTCTTAACCCAGCAGAAGCCTGCTCTAGCCCCCCTGCCAGCATCTGCAGCAGCCATGACCTACTTCCAAGCCCAAGCAACCAAGATAATCTGGATGTGGGGTTCCATGTGGAGACCACTTTTTAGAGGAAACTGGTCACTGAAGTCCAAAAGATACCCTTCTACTTTGCCCATGCAGCCCTGTCCAATTTCTTATCTCCAAAAAACTTTTTTTCTCACCCCTAGAACCTCTTGGCTTCTAACTCATGTTTAGCATGCCCCCGGTTTGCTGTGTGTACCCAAGTGTCTGTCCCCACCCCTTGCCCATCCTCCAAGGGACTCTTGGCCCCTGACCTCTGTCCTGAGACACTAGAGTGGAGCCCCAACACAGATTCCTATGGCCAGAGCCCTGCTCCTTGCTGACTGGTATCCACAGAGCTGATTCAGCCTGGTATGTCTGGGGAAGGAAAAGGACTCTAACATGTCTTGAGTATCCTTGATGTTTCAGACATCCGGCCAATGTAGGAAGTGGAGTCTTTCTGCCTTATAGATAAAGATGATGGGGCCTAGACACAACCCTAAGGCCACACAACTGATTAGGGCAGAGCCAAATTTTGAGCCAGATTTGGTGAGGCCAAAGATGGGTGTCTCTAACTATATTGCCCACTCAATCCCCAGCATACTTGTGGTTTTCAAACTATTTCCCCAGGAAGTTAGAGTCCCAAGCAGGTGACTTAAAGACACTACAAATATTTTATGCACATTTTGTGTTTTAAAGTATTTAACCATAGTTCTAAAACCACACAAATTAAAGCAACATGCAAAGCCAGTGTGTTTTATACCAAATACAGGTAACTTGCTCTGCCAGGTTAGTGCATCTAGACCACAAAATAAAGTGTCCTTATTATCTTATGAATATGTATTTATCTAAATAAAGTTTCCTCATTATCTCATTAATGTATTTATGCTTTTTATTTAGAAAATTGTGTACATGAACAGAAGTAAAGCCAAGTCATTACATCATGGCAAGCGTGAAGTTTTGGTGTTTTTTACCAGTAAGGTAAGTTGAGGGAGACATCAACTCCATTGGTTGGGGGAAACTGCACACAAAATGAGGAACCTCTCCTTATATGCTCTGCATTTCATGTTCTCATCTCTTATGTTTCAGTTGCACATGTATTCTGCTCCCTCCAACATCTTTTCTTCATAGCCTAAACATTACCGCCCTTTTATTTAAATCATAGATCACCCCTGACAAATGTACTGATTTGTGTGTGGACTTACTGGCTATTTCCACAACTCTGCTCTCCCACCCACCCTCCAAATGTCAGCTCCAGGAAGGAAAGGACTTTATTCTGTTTATCACTACATCCAGAGCACTTAGACCGCTGCCTGGAGTATTATAGGTGCTCAACAAAAAGTGTTTGAATGTGTGGATAGATGAACAAATGCATGAATGAATAAATAAAAGTTAATCTGACTGCTTCGAAATTTTGAGTGACTCTATGGCAGAGACAGGTACTAAGATATATGAGAGTTTTTTAATGATATTGCTGAACATCCCATAACGTTGCAATATAAATTTGAAAAGTGTTTTCTACCATAGCGTTTGATTTTAAACTAGCTAAAGAATCCATTCATCAGCTCCCTTCAGCTTGTACATTTACTAATTAAGGAACGCAGGCAGTTCTTAGTCACGGAGAATAATTCAACTTTGGAACACAAATATCTTGCCACTTCTCTTTCAAACCTCTGGACCAGCGGCATTTAAGAGTATACTGAGACAATATGAGGCGCCTTGGTGGCACAGTCAGTTAAGCCTCTGACTTCGGCTGAGGTCATGATCTCACAGTTTGTGAGTTTGAGCCCCTCATCAGGCTCTGTGCTGACAGCTCAGAGCCTGGATCCTGCTTTAGGTGCTGTGTCTCCCTCTCTCTCTCTCTGCCCCTCCCCTGCTCACTCCCTGTCACTCTCTCTCAAAAATAAAATAAACACTTTAAAAAAAGATTTAAAAAGAGTATACTGAGATCATAAGACAAACATTCAGAAATTAATATGTACAACTAATACCTGTGTGAATCAGGGTTTGTTTGGTTTTTTTCAATATAATGCGACCTAATAAAATGCAGACATACATGAAACACTGCAACTGATCTAAGACTGCAAATATTATCCAAAAAAAAAAAAAAAAAAAGCTGATTTCAAAGGCCGTGTTGATCTAAAAAGCCTCACTTTTCTTACTATCTGGTTTACAATGAGTAAATATTGTACATTTGAACTTATAAAATCAATTAATTCCAATCAAACAAACCTTATCTGTTTTATAAGTCTGGTTTCTTTTATCATTTGAGGGAAAAAGAGAATCTGCTAAAAGAAGTTCAGATGTAAAAACAATGGCTCTACCCCACAGAGTGTCCATTCTCCTGCATTACAGCCACCCTGTGCTGTAGGACACTCTGGGTGCTGCTTGGGAGTGGTTCCTCGCCTGCTGGAGCCCTATGGCACATCAATGAAGTCTGCTTCGTACACAGTGCCGGTGTCCAGCCCTTTGCTGTGGCGCTAAGTCACAATGGTGAGAACAGGATGCAGGGAGCAAGCGTGAAGCCAGAGGGACCTGGGTTCCCTCCATCTCTGCCACTTACCAGTTGTGAGAGCACATCTTAACTTCTCAAGCAATACCTCCTTCATCTGACAAAATAATAATGTTAACCACTTCACAGAGTTGTTGCAAGAATTAAGCAGGTAATGTAGGCAAAGCATTTAGAACAGAATGGGGATGATATTATTCCATTTATTATTTCTATTTTTATTAGCATTATGTTTTAGTTCTTAGGTTCAATTCATATATATAAGGTACCTTGATTATGTCTGTTTGACAAATGTGTTCAGAAAAGTCCAAGAAAATAATAATGAAGTGTAAATAAGCAAAAAAAAAAAAAACATAAAGGATTATATAATGGATTGCAGTATTACCAAATTTTGTCGTTTTGTATTTGATTAGTACACTGTTCCTGAAGGATATATCCAGCCTGAGTGTTCCAAGTGGAAAGGAAGGGTCCAACCATGCAAACAATTTATCATTGATGCACATTTGATCTCCACCACCATTCCTCACTGCTTATCTGTGGACTGTTTGAAAGCAATAAAACAAAAACATCCAAATGTTCCTAACTTAAAAACACATCCATAGCATTCAGATCCTCGGATGGGAAGAAGTTTGAGAAGTCACAGTGCCCTAGCCCTTCCTTCTGGGAAGGGCACTTGAGAGGGTTTTACGGGCTTCCTGGGGAAGAGATGGTACTGAGAGGACTCCCTGGATCACAGGTAGGATGGCTCAACCACGTGGTGCCCCTGGGAGCCTTCCCACAGGTGGCACTCTGTGATCCAGCCTCAGAAAACCGGGAATGGGGGCTCCCCTGCAAGAGCCAGGCCCACCCCTGCCGCCCCACCTGCCACCACCGAGCTTGAGCTATCTGGGATGTGGCAAAATACACCAGCCCCCATGGGGCTCCTGCACCAGGGCCCCTCTGCCCTCATGCTGTGGTAGGCTGGGTCGGGACTCTGAGGAAAACCAAGGCCACTCTCTTTAGACGCTCTGGCTTCAACCTAGACTCCTACCCTGGCTCTTCTCAGATCCCTGCTGCACACTGACCCTTCTGCTCACAGAATCACTGCCTCAAAGAGGAAGAGAAAGCTTAGGAAGAAGCCAAGAGGCCTTTGAGAACTCTTTGCCCCCTCCCAGTGAATGGTGACAGCCGTCAGCTTGGCACATTCATTTGTGCCCCTAGCTATCACCTGGTGAGTACCTACTATGTTAGGTGCTGTGCTAGGCACTGGGCATTTGAAAAATGGATCAAGCAGAGCACCTGACTCAACCTGCTTACAAGTGTAGGGAGAGACACAATACAGAATAGGAGGGAAGCACAGGGGTTGTGAAGGCTACCTAACCCAGCTGGAATACTGCCCAGGCAGGCACTTCGGGAAGCAGACTGAGATGGGATCAGCAGGCAGGACTTATTAAGGACTGCCCTGGGACTGACATCTATGGAAGGGACAGGACAGAAGTGAGTTGGGCAGAGGGAGAAACCGACTCATGACAGAATGACACAGACCCAGTGATGACCTCATTGGACACCATGGGGACCTGAACTTTAACCCAGTGGAGTTTTCCCTATATACAGACCATTTTACTCCAGCATCAACCTGTCATTGTATTGAGCCACACGAGAAGAGGCATGGCCTTGGATGCACCAGTTCCCAAACTCCTGAGCGTACAGCCCCCTTTACTCTGGACCATCTCCCAGAACCACTGGTCTGCAGAACACATTTTAGGTCTCCAATCTCAATGCCCCAATCTCAGAGATCATTTGTTTCCAGGGGTTGACGATAATGAGCTAGATGGTTACCTAGGGTGAGGCTGCCCTTCAGGCCAAGTCACAAGTCAACAGAGAAAGCTGTGTGACCCAGATGAGGCCTTGGCTACCCAAGAGCTGGGACCCAGCTCTGCTCCGACACTACCTTAGAGGTAGGTAGGGCTTTCCCAGGAAGATCCCTGAACTAGCCAGGATGCTTTCAGGTGACAAGGCTACAACCTCTACTCAAACTGGTTCAAGAAAAAAAGTAGGGTAAGCGTTTATTGCCTTGTGTAACTGCAAAGTCCAGGGATAGGTCTAGCTTCAGGAGAAGCTGAATCCAGGGCCCTGCTCCCTTTCCGTCTCTCACCTCTGCTTTCCCGTGTGTCAGCTGCATTCTGATGCATGCTGTTTCTTAGCAGTGCCAGTTGGAAGCTCCAGGCTTACATTCTGCCATCTTAACAAAACAGAGCTTCTACTCTTCCATATTAATAAAATAAAATAGAGCTTCTACTCTTCCATATTTCCTATAAAAGCCCTGGATTTATTTCTTATGGGCTTGGCTGTCATTGTATATCCAACCCCGAACCAATCCCTATGTCCAGAGAAATGGAATATCTGATTGTCTACGTCTTTGACACGTGCTGGGGAAGGAGGGTGTCACTCTCCCCACATTACATGGCCTGGCAGTGCTCCCCAGGGGAAAACCAAGATCCAGCCTCAGGAGAGGAAATGGATGCTGGACTGACAGAAACAGTCCACTACAATATCGTTTTCTGCTACAGCTTATAGGGCCTGTGCTGGACTCAGCCCTCACTTTACAGCCTGACAGAGGTGGTAAAAGAGGCCCTGCTCTGGGGTCCTTCACTTCTCCTACTGTGCACAGTGTTATGTGGATGGTCATCTGTCCTGCGGCCCTGAAGAAGCACTAGAGATGGAGGTAAGCAGGGCTGTCTGCATAATGACCACAAGGTTCCTTCTAGCCCCTGGCTGGGCAATTTACTCCCAAGGGTCCATGGAATGAGTTTGGCAGTAGGGACATGAGAGGGGGCCAGAAAGAGGGAGAAAAGTAAATACACAAAAACCTAAAAAACTCTGTTAGTCATTAATTCAACTTCCTCTGCAATCAATCCTGTCTAACAGGGAGGAAAGCTACCTGTGTGAAATCTCACAGACTCATAGATTATGCGGGGCTGAAAAAGTGATGTTAGAGACTTTCTACCTTGCACAACCTTCTACCTTGCCCAAGGCATTCCCTCAGCAGGCTCCCTGATAGGGCCTTGGATACCTCCAGTAACAGAGGACTCATTACCACACAAAACAATCTCTTCCATAGCTGAGTAGCCTATTTTGAACCAAAATCTACTTCCCAGAAACTTCCACCCTCTGATCTTGTTTCTGTCCCCGGCATGATCTGAACCTCCTTGCACTAGTGTTCCTTACCCCACCTCTGATGCAGGTGCTGCTGGGACAAAAATAAATAGTGGCACCCAAGCAGACACTTGTGAATGTCATCAGGCTTTATTGCCTTGGCCCTGGGCCTTCTAGAAAGACTGATCACAGACCAGGACCTCAAACAGATCTTTGGCTTTTCCCCACCTTCTATTCACTGCTGGTGGTTTGGATCTTGACTGGCTCTTTGGGATCTGATTCGCCTCTGATTTCTAACTGAACATCAGCGCTGTTGGCTCTGTTCTGGTATCACTGGACCTTATCCTGCCTTCTTTCACAGCTACAGAGGCTCCTGACAGTACCTGACCATTCTCTGCCCCAGAATTCCAGGGCACTCAGACTTCTCTGCTGCCTGACGACAGAGCTTCCTCTGGCTCACTGATACCTTTGTGTGAATCCACAGGCTCCTGCTCTTCTGGACAGACATGACCATGCCAGGACATGTGGCTTCGTGGGTGGAAAATGAGTAGGGCCCTACTACCCTCGTGTGCTTTGTCCTTGGGCAATGAGCAATCTGCACAGCTATGAGCCGTAGCCATGACTGGCATCTCCCTAATTGGCACTGACCACACAGGGGCCCACTGGCCACAGGCTTTCTCCATGAGACCTGCCAGACCCACAGCTGACCTCCCCACAGCCTTCTGTAGTCCAATTCACTGTCTGTACTGGCCCAGACCTAGGGCTCCTGATAGCTGGAACATGTCATATGACTCCCTGAGCTCCTCTGGAAAAGATGAGCTACAAGGAGGAAGAAAGGAGAAACCAGTTCTCCACACCCTGGATGGCAGAACCTTGAATGGGTAGGGTTTGCTTGACTGATTTCAGCCCTGTCTCTTCAGCACTCATCTGTTCAATCAAAAGCAGTGATTTATGGGCTCCCCTGTCCAGCACTCTCTGCTTCTGCCCTAATGGGCCTTAATCAGCCAGGACTGCTACTGAGGAAGAGAGGCAGAGAGGGACCCCTCATTCCTGATGGGGGAAGGCACTCTCCCCTTTGCAGACTTCCCCTTTTTCCTGCTGACCCAGAGCCACCCTTTGGCCTTGACCCCGCCAGGCACAGATGGGGCCAAGCCTCTGCCAGAACTCTTCAAATAAGAATGAATGGCCACTTGGCAGGAATCGATAAGTCCAGGGAAGGGCCTCAGGAGGGGAGCAGGCACCGCAGCCCTGTGATGGGGGTCACACATTTTAATGTGCACACTGCTGACAGCCCCTCCCACTAACCTCCCCCCACCTCCTCTGCTCCACCTAGAGACCGGCTAGCCATACCTGCCTGAGGTGTGCGGCATGGTGGCAGGGAAAGGCCCAGCCACACAGTACACGGGGCCTGCTTTCCTGCGAACAGTGTTGGCTGCACGCAGAATTACACTGCCGAGGGGCAAGCAGAATGGATGGTGAAGGCTGACAGGCCCGGAGACCCCAGAGCAATTTCACTTGGTTTTGATTCATGGCTTGTCAGAGCGCTAACCAAATAGTCCATTTTCATTTTCGCCCTCCTCTCTCTCCCATTGACTGGCATCATAATTGAAAACTCTGGCATGAAGGGCTGAGGCCACCTGTCTGCAGGGCCCTCCATCCCCCCTGCTCAGAATGTCTTGCTCCTGAAAGAAGGGGACAGAGGGGAGCATCAGCAAGCAGATGGTGTGGGGATTAGATTCCCACGGGCCACCCTCCACTGCCCCTCCGTGACCTGGGGCACTCCCGCCCTCCGCTCTCTGCCTGTGGAACTTCTTCCTACTCCTTTGCTCAACTCTAAAAAGGATGCAGGGCCAGAAAGGTGGGCTGAGTTTGAAATCACTTTCTCACTCCTGGTTTGAAGGGCTGCCCTGAGGCACACCGGCAAGAAGAGAGCTTTACAATAAAGTGTCAATCAAACTTGGGGAATTTAAAAAATTTCCTTTCCCATATAAATATCTCTTAAAGGCTAGCCCAAATAATAATACTTAACATTTATTGAGCCCTTGTATCTTGCCAGCTGTTCTAAGATTTTTACATAAATTAGTTCATTTTCTCTTGGCAAGAACACTATGTGCTAGGTATTATTGTTAATTATAGATAAGAAATTTACTTGAGGTCAAACAGTTAAGAACTTTTAAAGAACTGGATTCTAGGGTGCCTGGGTGGCTCAGTTTGTTAAGCGTCTGACTTGGTTTTGGCTCAGGTCATGATCTCACAGTTTTGTGAGTTCAAGCCCTGCATCTGGCTCCACGCTAACAGTGCAGAGCCTGCTTGGGATTCTATTCTCTCTCTTCCCCTCCCCCACTCACACCATCTCTGTCTCTCTCAAAATAAGTAAATAAACTTAAAAAATTAAAAAAAAACAACTGGATTCCAATCCAGCCAGCCATCTTAATTTGTATGTCATGTTTCCCTGACCTCCAAGATCAAGACGTAAAGTACATAGGTAGATAGATAAATGATAGATGGATAGATGGATGGATATATCTATATATCCATATAGATATAGACACATGTATACATACATAATACATAGATAATAGATGGCTAGCTAGATGGGTAGATAATTTTTGTAAATACAAGAGTCTCTAGCAGTATAATAAAGGCTGAGGATGGTGTAAATATGTGGTATATTTGTAGAAGCAGAGGCTGTCCAGACCCTCTGAGCTCACGGACATCAAGCTGCGACCTTGCTCAGTCAGGTGACTGACACGGGAGTGAAACCTAGGCTGGACAGGACTGGGATGGAGAACTGAGGGGATGGGGTGCCATCCCAGGACAGTTACCTACTGACCACCACAGAATGGGTCAGAACGCCACCAAATGAGGAACTCTGGGCTGAGGTGGGAGTAGATGACTGGAGGGCAGATGGAAATCTGAGTCAGGAGCCAGCCATGGGGACCCTGTGCACATGGCTGGGGTTCAGAGGGCACAAGATACCACACTGTGTGCAACAGAAAATACCTACAACTGAGCTCAAGTACCCAAGGACAGGACCCAAAACTGTATTTTTATTAGGCACCCAGATGATTCTGGTCATCAGCCAGGCATGGGAACTGCAGAGGTGAAAAAAAAAAAAAAAAAAAATGAAGGTCTGAAAGAGCTCCATCCTCCTGTTAGCCTGTCCCCAGCCCACCTGCCTAGGCCATATTTCCTGCTGCTAACAGACTGGATGACTGTGCTGGCTCCTCTCCTGTCTGCCCTTTCTATACAGGCAGCCTGCTCACTCTCAAGCTTCAGGGCTATTCATGATTGGTTTTCCCAGAATCTTGATTCCATCAGGGTTTAAATTTGAAACCTCTCTAGCTTTCTGCCACAGTTCTATACTCTGACAACCAGTCTTCCTCCAACTCTTAGAACCTCACGACACAGGACTGAACCCCACCTATCCCTAACTTCCCCCCTGCTGCCTCAGCGACAGAAGGGGAGTCTCTCCCCGCCTGTCATGAAGGCCATGCCCCAAGCAGTACTAGTTTGCTAGTATTAGCAATAACTAGCAATAACTGGTTGTTATTGCTGCTGTAACCAATTCCCACAAATTTAATGGCTTAAAACAATACAAATTTATTACCTCATTGTTCTGGATGTCAGAACTCTGAACTGGGTCCAGCCAGACTAAAATCTAAGTGCTGCATACCTTCTGGAGACTATAGGGGAGAATCCATTCTTTGCCTCTTCAGTGTCAAGAAGCCACCTACATTCCTTGGATTGTGGCCCCACACGGCTCAGACTACCCCCACTGTCACATCTCTCAGGACTCTCCTGCCTCCATCTTATAGTGACCCTTGTGGTTACATTGGACCCACCCTGATAATTCAGAATATTCTCAAGATCCCTAATTTAATCACACCTGCAAAGTCGTTTTTGCTGTCTAAGGTGACATACACACAGATTCTGAGGATTAGGACATGGACATCTTTGGGTGGGGGCCATTAGGTTGTGTACATCTACTCCTGCCCCGGGCTGCTGTGGACTTCGATGACTGGGCACACGCTCGCCCACTTGGAAGGCTGAGGGGAGGCTCCGAGGGGAGCTCTGGCTGCTCCTGAGTGTCAAGTGAGTGGGACAACCATGGATGATGGCAGTGTGCTGTGCGTGGGTGTGCACGTGTGCACACATGTTGATGTGTGTCAGAGACGTGGTGATCTGAGACTCTGAAAGCAGTAGGTACAGAAAATGGCCAGCCCCAGAGACAACAAGGAACAGGAGTTTGGTGGCATTCTCTCTTAAAATGGCATAATAAAACGTGCATCTCAGATTCCCAAGACTCTTCATTGCCAAATCATTTCTCCACAGAAGCTCAAGAATTCAAGAATTCTCCCATCCTCATTTCACAGAGGTCTGAAGAAAACAAATTGCCTTCTGCTGTCCCCTGATTGACTGCTGTTTAACTGCATGGGGAGGCGAGGTTGGTGGTCTGTCAAGCAGCCTGACCAGGGCCTCTAAATATGGATTTGCTGATGAGCCCCAGAACCGCTGGGAGCCTTTGGAAACTGGCTCTTCCGCTCCCTGTGTGGAAACATCTCTCCTCAACGCCCCTTCCTGAGCACACCTGGGGAAAGCCCCTGTGGAGGTGCTCTGGGCCTGGCTGCCCATGGCCAGTAAATCACAGGGCACAATGAAGAGGCTCTGTGGAGGCCACTGGGGGCCTGGGAGGAGGGCCACAGTGCAGGAGGGGTGTGGGGAGCATCTGAGAGAGAAGGGAGCCATCTTCTTAACTCAGCTGCACTGCTGGGAAGGGGATCTGGGCCACCACATCCAGGAGGCACCACTGAGATGGAGGAGACCCTGGAGGAGGGATAGGAGTCATCTCTGTGTGAAGCCCACACAACACAGCTCCTCCAGACCTGCCCTTCATGGCAGATGGGGTCCCCAGATGCTCTCTGTGAAAGGGGTGCTGCAGGTTTCTTTGGGTGCATGAGATACCTGGTTGACCTGGCATTTCTAGAGAGAGGACAAAGACCACCCCCCGCCTCCCTGGGCTGTGTGAATTTCAAGAATGCTTCAGAGAAAACATCCAAATAATCCAGCTGATGGCCCAAACCCATCCAGGAGCTTGCAAGTTGGAGGGGGGACAATCTTCATTCTGCTCCAAATGAAATTAAATTTATCATGTTTCAGTTCTGAGGATTTTTGTCTGTTTTCCTACCTGTGATTTTTTTCACATTTATTTCCTCCATTTACCTCTTGTTTTCCTCTCAATTTTATTTCTTAAATATCCCTCCCATCTGTCTTACCTTCCCTTCTTTTCCCTCCCTCATGTTCCATGATTTCCTCTCAACTCCTGAAAAATATCTCCTTTCCCAAGAGATTTCTCTTTCCTATTTCCAAACCATCCCCTAAATACATGTTTTAATAAGCTCCCAACACTGATCTCCTTACAAATCATTCTTTGCCATTTTGCAATTGCACCAGTGTCTTGGTTAAAATGAAAATTCCCCAGGGCATACAATAAATAATAAAAAGGAAAAACATAATCAAGAGGGTTATGATTCTAAGCAGAAGGAAATAATGTGAAGCAGTTGGACTATACTTTGCGGATTTCATGTTCAAAATGCAAAAACAAGGGGAAATGGTGGGCAGGAACCTGCGGGCTTCACAAGCCCTCAGATGTTCTGGAAATTCTATGCAGCAGCCTGTGTTGAGGGGACTGAATTTGGAAAAATAAATATCTTTTCTTACAAAGACCTTCCCTTTGTGAGATTCAGGAATCATTCTTGGAGGAGGAAGAAAGCCAACACAAAAGAAGGTTCATGCTACATTAACAAATATTAGGTGCCAGGCATTTGGTTCACCACACACCAGGCCTGCAAGGGACACAATGACAGCCCCTGCTCCCTTGGGCCTTGCAGACGGCAGAGTGGGGATGAAGAGCAGCAGCCTATAATGGTGACACAGGTATGACCATAGACCGCAGCCCTGGCTGTGTCTGTGTGGCTTTGGACAAGTTGCTTAACCCCTCTGTGCTTCAATATGCTCATCTGCGAGATGGGGATAGTAAAAGAATCTCCTATTGTTTTGAGGAGGAAAAGAGATCATCTCTATAAAGACCTGAGCCCAGTGCCTGACACAGATGGGAACGCCATCATGAGAGTTAATAGGCCTCATGAACTAAAACATGAAGTCCTGTGGAGCCTGAGGCGAGAGACAGCCACTTGAGCAGGGATAAAGTGAGAGGGTACAGGGCATTAAATGGGATCCCAGACATTGTAGCTAAAGCGAGACCATGGAGCCCCAGCTTGAAGTCTAACCCAGAGCCCCGCCCCTGCAGGCAGGTGACTTCTCTGCAGCAGTGAGCAGCCCAGAAAGCGAGCCTCTGTGAGGTTTCACCTGGACAGAGGGGGCTCCTCTGACCAGGTGCCTTCCTTAGGGGGTCAGAAAGACACTTCTCCCCAACATTGCTACTCCTGGTATTTGGTATTCTATTTCGCAGGTGAGAAACTGAGGCCTGGAGGACAGCAACTGGCCCAAGGCCTTTCAAGGAGGCCAAGGCAGCAAGATAAACAGACACCTTCCCATTGACTGGGGAGCTGTGAACACACCTGTCACAATAGGAAGTGGCAGGAGCCTCCTGAGGAGCTTAGGACACTACTGTATATCAGCAGGAAGGCCTGGCCCTCTTGGAGGACACAGAGCACCGAGCACGCATAGGTGTGCTCCCCCAAGTTTTGACCGTCTCGTCTCCCAGTCAAGTGAGGTCCAGCACAGACTGCCGTTACCATTAGGAAACAGGAAGAACTGGGCCCTGGCTGACCATGAGCCAGCAGTGGGCCTTGGACAAGTCACTTCTGGTCCTCAGACCTGAGTTTATTCAGGATTAGCTTGGGTTAGAATCAAGATCTCAGACTCATCGATCCAGCTAGCAGGGTGCTGCCTCCCTCTCTGCTTCCTCTACCCCTCTGCCTCTTTCCCTTGCCCTTGAACACCTTTAATGGACCAACTTGCCCTCTCCAATCATCATAGGCTCTGCTATCCCAAATTGTCTTGTAACTGTCACCATTACTCACTGCCCACCTGGCTCCCAAATACATTTGATTTTGCAATGCCAGACAAGATTTCTTCCAGGGCTTTGTGACTCAAAGTGCAGTCTGTGGACTGCTGGCACCCAGCATTCCCTGGGAGTTTGCTGGAAATGCAGAATCCCAGGCCCTGCCCCAGACACGCTGAAACGGAACCTCTATTTTAACAGATTGGTGTGCACATTCAACTGTGAGAAGTGCCAGGTAGCCCAGGGGACCTCCTCTGAGATCCTTTGCAGCCAACCCCATGTCTTCTCTGCTTCTCAGAGCAGCACCCCCAGCACACTGGGCACCACCCAGGCTCCACCCCCCAAAAGGGACCATTCTGGGCATGGAGAATTGGAGAGCTTCCACTGGACTACAAGAGCACTTTCACGAATTCTTTTATACAGATGGTCTTAGCCTAGTCTTCAGAAAGTTCCCTTTATAGATTCAGCACCTCAAAGATGGGCAGTTCAGCACCTATGGTAATCATAGGGTTGGTACCCTCATGGAAAACTGGGGAAGCTGGAGAGAAATGCAGACGTGGCAAATTTTAATCCTGCTGAAACATAATCAGCTTTTGCTTCTGCAGCAATTAGCATAATATTACCGATAATGTTTTACATGGCAATTTTGCTGTAAACATTTGTGCTAATTTGCCATGACCTAATTATTTTATGACATATAATTACAAAGTATTTTTCAAGTTGAATATTTTTGTTTTACGTTTTTATAATCTTTTTCTAGGAAAAAAAAAGGTAAAAATTAGCACTCCCCCAACTTGAAATATAGTTCTCTCTTAGCTGTTGTTTGTGACACCTTCCTTTGCTAAATAGGAGGAATCCCCTAGTGCTGGAACGCTGATGATCATGCATTTACTTGTGACTAATTTGAGTTGGGCGTCACTGAATCTGCCTGCTCCATTATTACACTGCGAGACTGTCGACTCAACACTCCCAGCCTCCTACTAATACCCACTCCCTCCCAAACACACGCACACTCTGCACCGGGCAGGGGGAAGGCAGCAAGTGCTTACAATGAGAAAAAGGAGGTGGGGTTTCATTTTTAATGAATGTGAATGTTTTGGCTAAGAGGAGAGCATAAACATTGCATTATCTTCCCTCAAATAGATTCTTCCTAGCAAAGTCTTAACTGCTTCTCCAAATCCTCAAGATGTTAAGTGAGCAGCCCGGCCATCCCTGAGTTCTGGGGAGAAAGGGGATGTTGCTCTGGTCTCTGGCACGACACTCCCTATATCAACTCAGCCTCTCCAGAGCAGGTCTGACTAATTGCAGGTCCCTGGACCCTCCATGGACAGCAATAACTGTCTGACCCCAGACTCCTGGAATAGACTGAGGAGATGGCCAGCCAATGGAAGGTTGGCTGTGCCCACTGGGGCCATCCACGGAATCAGGTGCCCAGACAGGGTTCTGAGGCCAACCCAGAGAATGCCCTGGGCCTCACTCTCTAACCCTCCCTTGAAAGGAGTGAACTCTCAGAGAATGGGACCACAGAAGAGAGGCCCAGAGCCAGAAAGCAGGGAGGGTAAGGGTTTTAAACACCATGAAAACAGAAGGCAGCAGGACTAGGTAAGGGGTGACCATAGCAGACATAGTCAGGAAGATGCACAGAGGTATGTCTGCAGAGGGGCTTCTCTAGGACAAACATCACCAACATGGGTTCATTTCATGCCCAGGTACAGTAGGTTAGAGACGGACTTTGTAGCTGGATTCAGATCCTGCCTTCACCATCTACTCAACATGTAAACTGGGGCAAATTCTTAACATCTTCAGCTGCCTCTTCTGAAAAATGGGAATAATGATAATGTTCCCTACACTCTAGGGTTTTTGCAAGGATTTAATGTTTTTAAAGCCTTTAGAACAAACACTATACAAGCGTTTCCAAAGTAAAATAAATTCCTCATTCTTACAGCTTTCCACCAAGAACAGCATCTGCGAGGACTAGGTCCCAACCAGACTCAAAGAGGTGAGCAGCAATGTAAGTTAGGTTTAGTAATTATTGAACTGACGATCATTAAACATTTGTCGCAATAAATATTTTTTGATTGAATGGAGGGAACATTTATAGAGCACATACTCTGTGTTAGGCCCTGGCTGAGTCCTAGGGGAATACAAAGATGAATAAACAAAGCTGCAGCCTTGAAGAACCCACAGTCAGCAGAAGTAGGCATGCAAACCAATAATAGTTGCCCATAAAAAGGCAAAACTAATGTGCACAAATTACAGACGAGGTAACAAGACTAGCAATCTACAACTTCCTTGTTACTAGTCATATTTGTAACCCCAGATTTAGTGAACTTCTAAGTTTTTATCAGTTTTATTAAGGTATATTTTATGATTCATAAAATTCACCAGTTTTAAGTGGACTACATAATCAAACCTAACAAACATACACAGTCACATAAACACATTACAACCACAATACAGAACATTTGCATCACCCCAAAGGGTCCCTTCACTCCTTCAGAGTCTCCTTTCCTAGTCCCCAGACCCTAGCACCCTCCGATCTGTTTTGTCACTATAGCTTTGCTTTTTCTACAATTTTCTGTAAGTTGGATCACACATTTTATACCTTTTGTATCTGGCTTCTTTCACACGGCACAATGTTTGAGATTCATCCATGCTATTGTATGTATGAGTAGTCTGTTCCTTTTTATTGCTGAGTAGAATTCCATTATATGGATGCACCACAGTATCCATTCACCAGTGATAGATATGTAGGTTGTTTCCAACTTGGGGCTATTACAGAGAAACATTCACATAAAAGTCTTTGTCTTGATATATGATTTCATTTCTTTTGGATAAATACCTAGCAGTGGGATTTCTGGGTCATATTTTGAGTGTTTGTTAATTTTCTAAGAAACTGCCAAACTGTTTTCCTAGTGGCTGCACTACTTTGCAAGCCCATAAGCAATGAATAAGAGCTCTGGTTGCTCCATACCCTCACCACTCTTGGTAGTTCATTCTTCTCATTGCAGCCATTATAACACATGTGCAGTGATAGCTCTTTGTGGCTTTAACTTAAGAATGGAGGCTGGGGTCAGATCAGTTACTGATTGTGCTCAGAATGCTTTTCACATACTTCTTCAGTAAAATATCTGTTCAAATACTGTGTCCATTATTAAGTCAGGTTATTTGTCTTCTTATTATTAAGTGGTAAAAATTCTTTATATGTTCTTGATAAAAGCATTTCACCAAATATCAAACATCAGTTTCACAACTATTTTCTCCTACTCCATGGCTTGCCTATTCACATTTGAGTTTCTAAGAAAAAAAGTTTTTAACGTTGGCGAGGTTCAATTTAACTTTATGATTTGTGCTTTTTGTGCCATAATGTAACCATGGGCTACAGACAGTTTTCTTCTAAAGGTTTTGTTGTTTTAGCTGTTACATTTAGGTCTCTGGTATATCGCAAATTAATGTTTATTTATTGTCTGAGATCCAAGATTCATCATTTTGCATATGGATATCCAGGACTATTTGTTAAAAAGACTACACTTCCTCCATTGAATTACCTTGGCATCTTTGTTGACAACCAGTTGACTATATATATGTAGAATTCTTTCTAGACTCTTCTGTTTCATTGATCTATATGTCTATCCCTATATCAATACCCCACTGTCTTGATTACTATAGCTTTATATAGTAAGGGCTGTATATATATATATATTATATATATACTATATATAATATATATATATAACAAGTTTTGAAATCAAGTAATATAAGTCCTCCAATTGTATTCCCTTTCAAAATGTTTTGATTATACTAGGTCCTTTGCCTTTCCATATAAATTTTAGAAACAGCTTGTCAATCTCAACAAATGGCCTGTTGGCATTTTGATTAGGATTGTGTTGAATCTATAGGTCAATTTGGGGATAACTGACATCTTAATATTGCATGCTTTGGCTCATGAATATGATTATTATCATAACTTGTAATGACTTCATAACAAAACGATAATATAACTTACTTAACCATTCCCTACTCTTGAGTCTTTGTATTGTTTTCAGGTTTTCACTCTTTTTAAAAAATTTTTAAAGTTTATTTCTTTAATTTGGGAGAGAGAAAAAAAGAGAGCACAATCAGGGGAGGGGCAGAGAGAGAGGGAGAGAGATAGAATCCTAAGCAGGCTCTGTACTATCAGCATAGAGCCCAATGTGGGGCTTGAACTCATGAACTGTGAGATCATGACAGGAGCTGAAACCAAGAGTCATATTCTTAGTCGACTGAGCCACCCAGGAACCCCAGGTTTTCACTCTTTTAATAATGCTTAGTTGATACTGTGTTAAGTGAAAGAAGTAGGATACAAACTGCATAAAGGCTATAATTACAAATACATACACACATATACATACACATTAAATAGACACAGAGATAAAATAGAAGGAAGCAAGACAAATTGAAAATATCGCATTGATTTTTTGCCTCTCTTCTTTCTAAATGTACTATGACATGAGTATGCAATTCACAATGGAATGAGGAAGTAGCTTCCAGCTATTTCAGGTAGTAGAGGTTAGAGACTGCATGACAAAAAGGTGGCATCTGAGCACAATCTAGGAGGATATAGTTTTCCAGTACCTGGCAGGAGAAGAGGAAGGGGAAATGCCAGGCCAAATGAATAACATGAACAAGGCTCAATGGTGAACATGAAATACAGCATCATGTTCAGGGAACCTGGTAATTCTGTATAGCTAGAGCAAAGCAGGATAGAGATAAGGAGGCTGGCCTCAGACCATGAAGAGATCAGATTATGAAGTTTCCCACATGCGAATACAAGGACTTTGAGTTTTATTGTATTAAGCACTGAGGAACCACCAAAGTGTTTTAGGCCTGGGCAATGAGCCTACAAGACTTATATCTTAGAATAATCACTCAGTGAACAGCAAGGTGGAGAGGCAAGGAAGACTGAGTTCTGTGGCACTGTGGCCAGTTAGAGATTCTTGCAGAAACACAGGTGCAAGATGAGAGGTTTCTGAGCTCTGGAAGTGACCATGGAGATGAACACAGGTGGGCAGACCCTGCAAATGGCCGGATGTGGGGGTAAAAGACAAAGTAGAGATTTTTGCCATTCACTAAAATGAGGAGACTGGGAGTGAGGTAAGGGCAGGTTTAGGGGTCAGAAATTCAAGATTATTCAATATTAACTTGAGATAGCTGTTAGACATTCAAGTGCAAATGTCAAGTAGGCAGTTGGATATTTGAATCTGTGGCTCAGAAAAGAAGTTTAGGCTTAGTGTGGAAATGTATGACTCCTTAGCATAAAACTGTTATTTATATTCCAGGGACTGGCTTGGCTCTGTTCTGATTACCTATTGCTATATAATAAACCACTCACAATTTAGTGGTGTAAAACAAAAAAAGTTATTTTACATGCTGAATCCTGTGAGACAGGAATTCAGGCAGGGCATAGCAGGAATGGCTTGCCTCTGCCCCTTAATGTCTAAATGGGCAACCTGGTTCCCTAAATGCAAAGAATGTTCTGAGAAAACGTGGGGGTACAGGAAAGCATAATTGCATAGTGTTCAAGAAGGCACAGAGGGAGGAATTGAGAGAGAGGCGGAGATGTTGGGTCTGATTGGGAGATATACAAAACAGCTCGGCAATGAGAATATGGGAGATTATGGATGCCCTGGAAGGTTTGGTTTTTGCCAGTGACTGCTGTAACCAGGGATGTGTGGAACAGCAGAACTTCAGGGGATGATACTGATGGTTCTTGAAGGGGAACATATAACAATTTTTGCTGTGACCCAAGTGCATCTCACAGTGATATACAGAAAGGCAGCTCCCCAAGGTCTGGTCCAATGTACTGTGTATCTGGGAGACAGAAATCTGGGTGGTTCCCTGAAACTACTAAGGGTCATAGGAAGAGACTAAATGAATGAGATTCCTCAACTAATCATAGAGTATAGGGCAGAGACAGGTATAGAATGGAGGTGGGATAGAATGAGAATATCCTGGAAGGGTGGGATAGAATAGTTCCACTGAGTGGAAATGAAGATGGGATGGAGGTGGACTATGAGGTAGCAAAGGCGGGATGTAATTCCTGTGTGTGGACCTAGGTCTATTAGCAGACAATTTCCAATGGATGGGAATTGGTTATCCATCCTCAGAGAAGCCAGTGTGGAGGCTGGGGTGGGGGGTGGGGGGTGACCAAATGCTAGTTTGTGTACTGGTGCTAGTTTATTTCAAAGTTTTGGGCCCACCAAAGAGAAGTCCTGATAAACAAAGCATGTTTTCAGTTGAGACCTCCAATATGCTCTGCCCCAGGATTAAGGCAAATGAGAATAGATGAGCCCTCCAAAGCATGAAACCAAGTTTTGAAACATTTTTATGCATTATAAGATTGAGGTTACCTGCCCTTAACTACTGGACAAGAGAAAATTGAATCTTCTGTGGAGGAAAATAATATCAAACAGAATCTCTACAATTTTTCATTTGTACAGAAAGACAATGTTTGCCATACATCGTCCAGTATTCCATAAAATATAATCAAGCATGACAAGCGTTGGTATGAAATTACCAAAACCAGAAGAGAAAAAAAAAATGGAAACAAACCTACAAATGAACATTTTGAAATTATCAGATTCAGGTTTTAAAACAACTAGTTGTTAATATTTTCAAGAAAATAGAGAATGGAGAATTTTATCAGAATCTTATCAGAATCTATAGAAGGGAATCAAACGGAAAATTAAAAACTGACAGATACAATGACAAAAATGAATAATTAAATGAATATTTAATTATTTAATATTTAATAAAAATGACTTTAACAGCAGACCAGACACAGCAAAAGAAAGGATTAATGAACTGGAAATAGCAGGACAATAAAAATATACAAAGAGAAACAGAGAGAAAAAAGGATGGTAAATATAGAAGAGAGTACATACAGTATACAGGACAAGTTTAAAAGGTCTAACATGTGTATAACTGAGATCTGAAAAGAAAAAGAAAAGAGAGAATGATACCAAAGAAATATTGAAAGAAAAAATGGCCAAAACTGATTAAAAGACATCAGTCCACTGATTTAAGAATCTCTATAAACCCCAGACAGGTTAAATATACATAAAAGCATGCCTATGCACAAAATAGGAAAGTTTTCACAATTAAAATGAAAAGAAAATCTGGGAAAACAATCAGAGATAAACAACCCAATAAAACTGGCAGATTACTCTTAATGGAAATGATGGAAAAGGAAGACTGAAAAATCATCTTTAACATCATGAAAGAAAAGATTCAACCCAGGATTATATCTACCCAACAAATATAACCTTCAGAAATAAAACAAAATAAAGACATTTAAGACTGTTAGAAGCAAGCAATTTTCATTAGGTGGCTCACTTTAAAAGAAATAAATGCTAAATGAAGTTCTATAGCAGAAGGAAAATGACCTCATATAGAAACAGGAAAAATAGAGATGAGTAAAGAGAATCCAAAAGAATAAATATGTAGGTAAAACAAAATGAATAGTGACTGGAAAAATAATAAATCTTGGACAGGTTGAGTGTGACAGTAGAATTAAAATGTATCTTTGTGGAAAGTGACAACCTGAATCTAACGTTGATGTGGAAAGGCAAAGAGCCAGAAAGAGCCAAGACAAAAAATTAGAGTACTTCCACTACTAAACTAAATAGTAAGATTTTTAGAAAGCCGATACATGTAAGACTGTGTGGCATGCTACCTATATGCATAATTGGGTCAATAGTACAAAATAGTCTATAAAAAAATTTGTTTATATTTAGTCACCTAATTTATGACAAGGTGTGACTGTGGTTTACATGGGGGAAATTGTGGTCTTTTAATGTAGTATCGCCAGGCCAACTGAATATCCCTTTAGGGGTAAAAAAGAATCTTGAACCCAATTCACACCATTTACAAAAAAAAAAAAAAAAATCAGTTCCAGATGGATCACAGATCTAAATCTGAAAAGTAAAACAATAACACTTTAGGGAAGATAACATAGGAGAACATATCCATGACCTTGAGGCAGGAAAATATGTCCTAAACACTAAACATGAAGGAAAAGGTTGATAAATTTGACTTCATTACAACTAAATACTTCTGCTCATTTAAATATACTATAATGTGAGAGGCAAGTCTGAGTGGGAGAAAGTATTTCCAATATGCTTATTTGATATGTGTAGGTATATCAAATATATACTACATATGTATAGTTATATCACATATCTTACATCTGTAAAAACATATTTACAAATTAATTTTTTTAAAGACAGACCACGCAACAAAAAGTAAGCAACAAACTTGAATAGGATGATCAGTATTGAAGTGGCTAACAAACATGGAAAGTTTATAACATTCTTTTCAATGAAAAAGTTTATAATGGTGGATAGTAAAATACAAATTGAATCACAAAAGCTGCAACTACATACTCGCCAGAATGGCTAAAATGACAAGGACTGACAAAATATTGGCAAGGAGGTAAATCAACTGGAACTTTCACAAACAACTGTTGGAAGTAGAAATTGATACAACCACTTTGCAGAAATGCTTGTCAATATCTACTGAAGCTGCATATATGCATGCCCTACAACCAGCAATTTCCCATTAACGAATCCAACAGAAATGGGTTCAATGG
Organism: Panthera onca; assembly: GCF_046562875.1. Classification (NCBI taxonomy): domain Eukaryota; kingdom Metazoa; phylum Chordata; class Mammalia; order Carnivora; family Felidae; genus Panthera; species Panthera onca. Next base: position 127,613,494 of record NC_138347.1, on the reverse strand, counting down.
ATACAACATTCAATAAATGACTGGGAGAGAGCATAAGAGAAGCTTCTAGAGTGCTGATAATATATATATCATAGTGGTGGATGATTGAATGCATTTGCTTTGTAAAAATTGATCAGCTGTATACTTGTACTTTTTCCTTACTATATTTTGTAAGTTATACTTCAAAAAAGTTTTACTTAGAAAGCAAGAACTAGCGGCCTAAGTATTATGCCTGTTAGAAACAACAAACAGTGGCACCTGGGTGGCTCATTGGTTGAGCATCTGACTCTTGATTTTGCTCAGTAGTAATCTCATAGTTGTGGGATCTAGCCCCATGTTGGGCTACACACTGGGTGTGGAGCTTGCTTGGGATTCTCTGTCTCTCTGCCCCTCTTCCCTGCTCATGCTCTCTCTCAAAAAAAAAAAAAAGTTAAAAAATTACTGGCCTATGAAATTCAGATATCTAGAAGGTAGAGAGATTGAATAAAAGAATCTAGAAACAGTCATTCCTATTTAGTCACTTGATTTATGCTGAAGGAGTGACTTGACTTCTGTGTGGAAAATCATGGTTTTCAATTAAAATTGCAAGGTTGGGTCAAACATAGGATGAAACTTGGGGCCAGAGCTTTTCTCAGGTTGACTAACTAACTTCAAGGTGCTCTTCAAGATGCTGAGTCTCTGAAATCTCAATCTATAAGCCCTCTCATAGAAGGCAGGGTTGTCAAGAGGTTGTTCTAACTCGGTAACAGATGATGGCCAATGCCTGTGTCAATGTGCAGAGACATTTTGATTCCCTGCTGTCTTCTCTGCTGCTATTGGCTGTAGTTTCTTTACCAGCAAGCCCCTTGGTTAAAACCTTAAGAAAGGTCATCATCTCTCTTTGCCAGGGGTTAACTTGGCAGGTCTGAGTTCTGTCTAGGACACACTCCTGAGCCAGCACCATAGCTTCTGGAGCAAAGCAGAGAGTAGTGCTATTTGTATGGATAATGAAAGCATCATGTGATTTCTAAAAAAAGGAAGATGCAGGCCAAGAATGGGATTTCCTATTACCAAAGCAGTTGCAAATCAGAAAGCATATGCCTAGGTGGCTTAGTCAGGTGAGCTTCTGACTCTTGACTTCAGCTCAGGTCATGATCTCATGGTTAGTGAAATCAAGCCCCACATCAGGCTCCACACTGACAGCACAGAGTTTGCTTGGAATTCTCTCTCTCTCTCTCTCTCTCTCTCTCTCTCTCTCTCTCTCCTGCTCTTTTCTCAATTTTAAAACTGACCCCCAAATAATCAGGCAGCTGGCAGATCCTGAAAGTGAACCCCTCAGTTGAACAGATGCTGGAACCTGGTACTTAAGCATGAGACTGGTGCATCATCATTATGGGGCTACTCCAGGGAAGGCAGGCCCAGAGAAGCAGGATGCCATGGTGACAGAGAAGCACCTAAAGCACAGCTTTAGGACTGTATGTTCTCATTTCTCTCAGTTACAGGGCTCTTTCATTGGAGTCATCCAGAAGAGTCCTTCAATAATGAACTGTAAAACCTATGCTATTGTTCTATGCACATATCTAGATGGCTTCCAGGCTAGGTGTTCAGGGGTTTTACCAAGTCTCTCATAAGAAATCGGCTGTTCTCTTAACACCTACTCTCTTGCTTTCCCAGCATTCTTTCCTGCTACAATACCCTCCCCCTACTCACTCACCAGCTATAAAAACCTTATTCCTTACTTCTCAGACCAAGTGAAATGCCACCTCATTCCAAAGCTTTCCTCAATCTTTATCTGACATAATTATGTCACTACACTGTTTAAACTCCTCCAGTGTCTCTTTGTTGCCTTCACAATGCTGTCCAAGCTCTCCTGAACCCCATAATGCTGTTTATTCTCTAACACATTGTTAACCTTGATGACTTTTCATCATAGCTACTATTTGTGTACAGTCTTTCCCTCTTATAGCTTTGTCTCTACGAGGACAGAAGCCTCTCTGATCCCCCTCTTCTCCACATGACCTTGCTTGGGGCTTGGCACACAGGAGACAACATTGACCAACTAAATGAACAACAGGCAATAAGTTAGATGCATTCACATAGAAAGCTGCAAGGGACATGGCGGATTCATCCTAGATTCTTTCCAAGCGGGGTACCCAAAATCCAGTATCAGCTTTTCCTAGAAGCATAATTCTATAAAACTCCAAGTTAGAAAGAGACCCCAAAGATTACTACTTCTAGAGAGGGAGGGGCCAAGATGGCAGAATAGAATGCAAGGTTTTTTTGTGTCTCTTGTCCCTGAAATACAGCCAGATCAACACTAAACCATTCTGCACACCTAGAAAACTGATTTGAGGATTAGCACAACAACCTGCACAACCTGAACCACAGAACTCAGCAGGTATGTGGTGCGGAGAAGTGAACTGGGGGAGAGAGAAGCCACAGAGGGCAGGGAGCTGTTTTTGCTTGCCAAGAGAGGATGGAGACCGCGGCGGAGGGGTCTGGGGGGAGGAAGTACTGGAAAGCATCCCCCTCTCCTGAAAGCAGCTGGGGAGAAAAGAAAGAGTACACAAGGGACCGAACAAAAAAAAGGAGAAAGGAGAAAGGAGATGGTTTAAATTCCGTTAAGACTCTATAAACAGGGGGAACGCAGAGTCTGAAACTCTGCAGCTCAATACCTGGCGGTGCTGTGGTGGGAAGGGCGAATCCCCAGGAGCAGAGAGTGAAGTCCGAGGGGTCCGTGGGCCACATGGGGAGTGGCAGTTCGCCTGCTGGGAGGACATTTGGTAGAGGCTGTGGGGTGGCTGCAGCAGGTCCCAGCACACCCTGGAGAACAACCACATTCGCTGGTGTTGGAACAAGGACGTTAAGGGGGAAGCCTGGTGCCAGATGTGTCCTGTGATTTTTCCATAATCCTGAAACGTTGCTGCTACCACATTGCGTGAACTTTTTCTGGGGCAGGCAGTCACCAAGCCGCAGTTTCTGGGTATCAGCAGCAGCAAGGTCCCATGAATGTTCCTGGGGGTGGGCAGGCACCCGGCCATTGCCCGTGAGACCCTCCCCCAGAAGGTCTGAGCGGGTCAAAGCTGCAGTCCCTCAGAAGTGAGGGGTCGGGAAACACAGCCGCATCTGAGATTAAATTCAGGAGGGAGGTGCCGCCTGGCAACCTCACGGCTTGGTCACCAATACTGTAAAAGCAGTGAGTGGACAGAAGCCGGAGACAAGGGATGAGTGCGTGATTGCTGGCCGGGGAGAACAGAATTCCCATAATAGAGACTGGATAGGTGGGTGACGCCATTTTAGCTTCTTCCGCGAATGCGCGTACCTGCCCACACGTGCCATAGCAATCTACCCCAGTAAGCTTAAGCAGCGCCATCTAGTGGAGAACGGAGCCGTTACACTTAGCCGCGCCCAAATGGCCAGCCTCGCTATTCAAGAACACCACAAGCCTCTACACCTGCTTAGTTTGCGGACTGTAAAGTTGACTTCTAAGGGAAACCCCTGTAATTTCAATTGATTTTTCAGTCCGTTTGTTGGTCCATTTATTCAATTTTTTTCTTTTCTTTTCTTTTCTTTTCTTTTCTTTTCTTTTCTTTTCTTTTCTTATTCCTGAATACAGAAAGAGAGAAAAATTTATTTTTATTTTCAATTTATATTAAATATATTTTTCTTTCATTTTTTTCTACTACATTCCTTACATTTTTGTAAATTTTTCCAATTCTATTTTACATCCATCATTTCATTTTATTCTATTTAATTATATTCATATCTTCAAATTTTCTTTTTTTTTTCTTATCTTTTCCTTTTTTCTCTAATCTAACAAGCTCCTTTCAACAAACAGACCAAAACACACCTAGGGTCTAGGATCATTTATTTGATTTTCTTTGTGTGTGTTGTTTTTAATTTTTCAATTTTAATTTTTTTACCTTATTAATTCCTTTTCTTCCTTCAAAATGACAAAATTAAGGAATTCACCCCAAAAGAAAGAATAGGAAGGAATGATAGCCAGGGACGTAATCAACACAGATACAAGCAAGATGTCTGAACCAGAATTTAGAATCACAATAATAAGAATACTAGCTGGACTTGAAAATAGATTAGAATCCCTTTCTGTGGAGATAAAAAAAGTAAAACTAGTCAGGATGAAATTAAAAATGCTATAAATGAGCTGCAATCTCAGCGGATGCCACCGTGGCAAGGGTGGACAAGGGTGGACAAGGGTGATATAGAGGACAAACTTATGGAGAATAATGACACAGAAAAAAAGAGGGAGACTGAGGCAAAAGAGCACGAAATTAAGAATTAGAAAATCAGTGACTCATTGAAAAAGGATCAGCATCAGAATCATAGGGATCCCAGAAAAGGAAGAGACAGAAAAAGGGGTAGAAGGGTTATGTGAGCAAATCATAGTAGGAACTTTTCCTAACCTGGGGAAAGACACAGACTTCAAAATCCAGGAAGTACAGAGGACTCCCACTAGATTCAACAAAAACCGACTGTCAACAAGGCATATCATAGTCAAATTCACAAAATACTCAGGCAAGGAAAGAATTAGGAAAAGCAGCAAGGAAAAAAAAAAAGTCCTTAACCTACAAGGGAAGACAGATCAGGTTTGCAACAGACCTATCCACAGATAGCTGGCAGGCCAGAAAGGAGTGGCAGGATATATTCAGTGTGCTGAATCAGAAAAATATGCAGCCAAGAATTCTTTATCCGGCAAGGTTGTCATTCAAAATAGAAGGAGAGATAAAAAGTTTCCCAGACAAACAAAGATTGAAGGAGTTTGTGACCACTAAAGCAGCCCTGCAAGAAATTTTAAGGGGGACTCTCTGAGGGGAGAAAAGATGAAAATATATGTATATAAATAAATAAAGACCAAAAGCAACAAAGATTAGAAAGGACCAGAGAACACCACCAGAAACTCCAACTCTACAAGCATCATAATGGCAGCGAATTCATATCTTTCAGTACTCACTCTAAACTTCAGTGGACTCAATGCTCCAATCAAAAGACATAGGGTAACAGAATGGGTAAGAAAACAAGATCCATCTAGATGCTGTTTACAAGAGACCCACTTTAGACCTAAAGACACTTTCAGATTGAAAATAAGGGGATGAAGAACCATCTATCGTGCTAATGGTCAACAAAAGAAAGCCGGAGTAGCCATACTTATATCAGACAATCTGGACTTTAAAATAAAGACTGTATCAAGAGATGCAGAAGGGCATTATATCATAATGAAGGCGTCTATCCACCAAGAAGACCTAACAATTGTATACATTTATGTGCCAAATGTGGTGGCACCCAAATATATAAATCAGTTAATCACAAACATAAAGAAACTCATGGATAGTAATACCATAATAGTAGGGGACTTCAACACCCCAATCACAGCAATGGACAGATCATCTAATCAAAAAATCAACAAGGAAACAATGGATTTGAATGACACACTGGACCAGATGGACTTAACGGATATATTCAGAACATTTCATCCTAAAGCAGCAGAATATACATTCTTCTCCAGTTCACGTGGAACGTCCTCCAGAATAGACTGTATACTGGGACACAAACCAGCCCTCAGTAAGTACAAAAAGATCGAGATCATACCGTGCATATTTTCAGACCACAACGCTATGAAACTCGAAATCAACCACAAGAAAAAATTTGGAAAGGTAAAAGATACTTGGAGACTGAAGAACATCCTATTAAAGCATGAGTGGGCTAACCAAGAAGTTAAAGAGGAAATTAAAAAGTATATGGAAGCCAATGAAAGTGATAACACCACAACCCAAAACCTCTGGGATGCAGCAAAGGTGGTCATAAAAGGAAAGTATATAACAATCCAGGCCTTCCTAAAGAAGGAAGAAAGATCTCAGATACACAACCTAACCTTACACCTTAAGGAGCTGGAAAAAGAACAACAAATAAAACCCAAAACCAGCAGAAGACAGGCAATAATAAAGATTAGAGCAGAAATTAATGCTATAGAAACCAAAAAAACAAAACAAAACAAAACAAAACAAAACCCAAATAACAAAAAAACAAAAAAACAAAAAACAAACAAACAGTAGAACAGATCAATGAAACCAGAAGCTGGTTCTTTGAAGAATTAACAAAATTGATAAACCACTAGCCAGTTTGATCAAAAAGAAAAGGGAAAGGACCCAAATGAATAAAATCAAGAATGAAAGAGGAGAGATCACAACGAACATAACAGAAATAAAAACAATAATAAGAGAATATTTTGAGCAATTATACACCAATAAAATGGGTAATCTGGAAGAAATGGACAAATTCCTAGAAACATATACACTACCAAAAGTGAAACAGGAAGAAATAGAAAACTTGAACAGACCCATAACCAGTAAGGAAATCAAATTAGTAATCAAAACTCTGCCAAAAAACAAGAGTCCAGGGCCAGATGGCTTTCCAGGGGAATTCTACCAAACATTTAAGGAAGAGTTAACACCTATTCTCTTGAAACTGTTCCAAAGAATAGAAATGGAAGGAACACTTCCAAACTCTTTCTATGAAGTCAGCATTACCTTGGTTCCAAAACCAGACAGAGACCCCACTGAAAAGGAGAACTATAGACCAATTTCCCTGATGAACACGGATGCAAAAAGCCTCAACAAGATATTAGCCAACCGGATCCAACAATACATTAAAAAAGTTATTCACCACGACCAAGTGGGATTTATACCTGGGATGCAGGGCTGGTTCAATATCCACAAAACAATTAACGTCATTCATCACATCAATAAAAGAAAGAACAAGAACTTGATGATCCTCTCAATAGATGCAGAGAAAGCATTAGACAAAATACAGCATGCTTTCTTGATAAAAGCCCTCAAGAAAGTAGGGATAGAAGGCGCATACCTCAAGATCATACAAGCCATATATGAACGACCCAACGCTAGTATCATGCTCAATGGGGAGAAACTGAGAGCTTTCCCCCTAAGGTCAGGAACAAGACAGGGATGTCCACTGTCACCACTGTTATTGAACATAGTATTGGAAGCCTTAGCCTCTGCAATCAGACAACACAAAGAAATAAAAGGCATCCAAATCAGCCAGGAGGAGGTCAAACTTTCACTCTTCGCAGATGACATGATACTCTATATGGAAAACCCTAAACGTCCACCAAAAAACTGCTAGAAGTGATTCATGAATTCAGCAAAGTCGCAGGATATAAAATCAATGCCCAGAAATCAGTTGCGTTCTCATACACCAACAATGAAGCAACAGAAAGAGAAATCAAGGAATCGATCCCATTTACAATTGCACCAAAAACCATAAAATACCTAGGAATGAATCTAACCAAAGAGGTGAAAAATCTATACACTGACAACTATAGAAAGGTTATGAACGAAATTGAAGAAGACGCAAAAAAAAAAAAAAAAAAAAAAAGGAAAAAGATTCCATGCTCCTGGATAGGAACAACAAATATTGTTAAAATGTCGATACTACTCAAAGTAATCTACATATTCGATGCAATCCCTATCAAAGTAACACCAGTATTCTTCACAGAGCTAGAACATATAATCCTAAAATTTGTATGGAACCAGAAAAGACCCCGATTAGCCAAGGTGATCTTGAAAAATAAAACCGAAGCAGGAGGCATCACAATCCCAGACTTCAAGATATACTACAAAGCTGTCATCATCAAGATGGTATGGTACTGGCACAAGAACAGACACTCAAATCAATGGAACAGAATAGAGAACCCAGAAATGGACCCACAAACGTATGGCCAACTCATCTTTGACGAAGCAGGAAAGAATATCCAATGGAATAAAGACAGTCTCTTCAGCAAGTGGTGCTGGGAAAACTGGACAGAGACATGCAGAAGAATGAACCCGGACCACTTTCTTACACCAGACACAAAAATAAACTCAAAATGGATGAAAGACCTAAACGTAAGACAGGAAGCCATCAAAATCCTTGAGGAGAAAGCAGGCAAAACCCTCTTTGACCTTGGCCACAGCAACTTCTTACTCAACACGTCTCCGGAGGCAAGGGAAACAAAAGCAAAAATGAACTACTGGGGCCTCATCAAAATAAAAACCTTCTGCACAGCGAAGGAAACAATCAGCAAAACTAAAAGAAAACTGACAGAATGAGAGAAGATATTTGCAAGCAACATATCATATAAAGGGTTAGCATCCAAAATCTATAAAGCACTTATCAAACTCAACACCCAAAAAACAAATAATCCAGTGAAGAAATGGGCAAAAGACATGAATAGACACTTCTCCAAAGAAGACATCCAGATGGCCAACCGACACATGAAAAAATGCTCAGCATCACCCATCATCAGGGAAATACAAATCAAAACCACAATGAGATACCACCTTACACCTGTCAGAATGGCTAACATTAACGACTCAGGCAACAACAGATGTTGGCGAGGATGCAGAGAAAGAAGGTCTCTTTTGCACTGCTGGTGCAGCCAGCTCTGGAAAACAGTATGGAGGTTCCTCAAAAAACTAAAAATAGAACTACCCTATGACCCAGTAATTGCAGCACTAGGCATTTATCCACAGGATACAGGTGTGCTGTTTCGAAGAGACACGCGCACCCCATTGTTTATATCAGCACTATCAAAAATAGCCAAAGTATGGAAAGAGCCCAAACGTCCATCGATGGATGAATGGATAAAGAAGATGTGGTATATATACACAATGGAGCATTACGCAGCAATCAAAAAGAATGAAATCTTGGGGCGCCTGGGTGGCTCAGTTGGTTAAGTGTCTGGTTTTGGCTCAGGTCATGATCTCATGGTTTGTGAGTTCGAGCCCCACACAGGCTCTGTGCTGACAGCTTGGAGCCTGGAGTCTGCTTTGGATTCTTTGTCTCCCTCTCTCTCTATCCCTCCTCGACTAGTGTTCTATCTCTCTCTGCCTCTCAAAAATAAATAAATGTTAAAAAAAATTTTTTCAAAAGAATGAAATCTTGCTATTTGCAACTACATGGATGGAACTAGAGGGTATTATGCTAAGCGAAATTAGTCGGTCACAGAAAGACCAATATCATATGACTTTACTCATATGAGGACTTTAAGATACAAACAGATGAACATAAGGGAAGGGAAGAAAAAATAATATAATAACAGGGAGGAGAACAAAACATAAGAGACTCTTAATTATGGAGAACAAACAGAGGGTTGCTGGAGGGGTTATGGAAGGGGAGATGGGCTTAATGGGTAAGGGGCATTAAGGAATCTACTCCTGAAATCATTGCTGCACTGTATGCTGACTAACTTGGATGGAAATTAAATAAATCAACAAATAATTAAAAAAAAAAAAGATTACTACTTCTAGG